>NC_050446.1:94084553-95284553 GCF_903995425.1 Onychomys torridus | reverse complement strand
TTTTGAAGATTTTCAAAGTCATTGTTGGGTATGGTCATGGTTCTCTGAAGACTTTTTTTTTTTTTTTTTTGCCTCCTCTGTGGTTTGGAGTAATCACAGTCTGATAAATGTCTGTCTCTCAGAACCATGAATGTTCTTCCCTAGAAGAGAATATCTTCACAGAAATTTCTCCCCACCATTTGTCTTGCCAAACGTTTCCAAACTGACCTTTGCCGATGCTTTCTTGTAACATGATGGTCCAGGCAATTCTTCTCTGAACAAGCAGTAGTAAACACTTCATCCCAGGTAGCAGCATCACCACAGTCACCAACAGGATGAGAAGCAGCCTGAACTCGGAGCAGCAGTCACTGCCTCCATGGTCCCACCGACACCGTTTGTGGCTCAGTCTGGCCACAGTTTCTCCTTAGTAAGCCTCCTAGGCCGACCTCAATCTCGGGATACTTCTGCCTCTGCCTCCTTCAGTAAATCTAACCCGCGTGAGCCACCACAACCAGCTCGGGCCTGAGTGTAGCTTGGCCACAGGCAAGCAGCTTTTTCACAAATTCGTACCACGAACGTTGGGCGCCAGATATAGTAGGAATCTTAAAAGTCTTATTAATAAAATCAAACCCGAGGGCTGTTATTGGGGTGAATGCGGGAAGATCAGAGAAGCAGAACAAGCCAGTTTCCTCAAGTCTTTACATAGTTACAAGTTTTCATTTCTCACTGGTAAGAGTAGGATTCTGGATCATAATGGATGGCTAAAAATTTTTCTGTCTTTTTTTGTTTGTTTCCCTGTATAGCCCTGGCTGTCCTAGAACAGCTCTGTAGACCAGGCTGGCAGATTTTTCTGTCTTTTAAACTTGATTTATGCTGTCATTTATTTCATTGACTTTTAAAAGCTTTATTCTTGATTTTATTTATTTATTTATTTATTTATTTTTTGAGACATGGTCTCACTATATATCGTTGGTTGGCCTGGAACTTAACTATAGAAACCACTCTGGCCTCAAATTCAGAGATCTGCCTGCCTCCTGAGTGCCGGGATTAAAGGTGTACAACCATCATGCCTTGAAGATTTGCTAAATTTTTGTTCATAGATTTTGTGCTTTGCTTTTGTGATGTTACACATTCTATGTATATTTGCTTTTATATAAAATACACAATTTAAGAAGATACATATTTTGGTACTATTAACAAATCTTGTGAAATTTCACATATATGTCTTATTTCTTGTTACTTTTTTCCTCATTGGTTGCCTCATTATTACGACTTATTTCTTACTTTTCTCTTTCTTGGCTTTTTACCTAGATCAAGTACTTTGGTTTGTGTGTTTTGTTTTGGGTTCCCCACAAGAGCAGTGGCTCACGTAGTGCAGGTTAGTCTGGAACTTTCTCTGTACTGGGACTGATTTTGACCCACTGATCTATCTCCCTGCTTTCACTTCTCATGTGCTGGGGTTCAAACAAGCATGTGTCCATCTGTCCAGCTTTAGTCTCAGTGCCCTTCGTGCCCTTCCTGTTACCCATAAAATAGTTGATTCTCTTGCTGCATCGGCTTTCCCTTCTCTTTTGCGGTTGTAGACTTTCTGAAGCTCAGGCAATACAATGTTCCCACTCCTCTAACCGAATTCCCTCCTGTGATTTGTTCTTAGCTCTATTTCAGAATCTACACCCTTCGTCTGCTCAAGTTTCCCAGAAGGTCTCTTAGATGAACGAAGCTGTTTTCTAGTACAGGGTCAATAGACTGCAGCCTGAGTAAAAGCCTTTTTAATTTTAGCTGCTGAAAGTGTGGCTCACAGGTGGTCTGTGCTTCCTTATTGTGTTTGAAGGGGAAGTTCTAAGGAAAAAGTCTGGATCACATTGTTATCATTATCCTCTACCTGAGTTAGTATAGTTTAGGTTATTTTCCCCTGGGAACACTGAAAGGAAAAAGATTATAGTTGCTGTAGGAAATAAATGTAAATGAATATATTGTATTAAAATTTCTTAATTACTCTGTATCATTATATTGATTTTTAAAGAGCTATGTAATAAAAAAGGGAAATTCATACTCAAGTATTCTGGATCATAAAGTTTCTTTTACTTTAGCTCCCCATTAGCTCACACTTAATAAAAACTATTATTTTCAAAGTGTGGAGTTGTATGTCAAAAGCTTATTTAGAAGGTCCATTTTGTTATGCTGAAATATTCAGGTAGTTGGTATTTCTTAGGTAAATAACTAAAGTGATTTTTGTTCTATCCTGATTCTTTTACATTAAATACAACTAAGATTGAAGTGTTAGTGAATATTTATTATTTGAATCAAACTTCTTACTTTTCATTGCTTTACAATAAAGTTTGGCACCATGAAAAACTTTTTTTAAAAAATGTTTTAGATGCATACTTCTACTGGAGGAGGGTTCTGTGACTGTGGAGACACAGAAGCATGGAAAACTGGCCCCTTTTGTGTGGATCATGAACCTGGAAGAGCAGGCACTACAAAAGAGGTAAGAAGTTAATTACTGTTTTCAATTTTCTGAAAGTAAATGAATGGGTTAAGATGGATTCCATTTAGAATCCAGTTTTTTTGTTCTAGAAGTTAATTATAAGAATGTTTTGTTTTTCTACTTTAAATTAAAATTTTCTCTAGAGGGAAAGAATTCAAACATACCCAAAAATGAATTCAAAGTACTTTTTCTTAAATAGTCAATTTGAACAATAAGTATATATAATGTACAGCCTTAAAAGAACAAAAAGAAGTTATTAATAGATAAGAGCAAAATGTAATGAATTTGAGAACAGAATGAACACATGAATTCAGTAATTGCTTTTCTTAAAAGGAAAGAAAACTTTGGCTGGGCAGTGGTGGCACACACCTTTAATCCCAGCACTCGGGAGGCAGAGGTAGGAGGATTTCTGTGAGTTCAAGGCCAGCCTGGTCTATAGAGTGAGATCCAGGACAGCCAGAGCTGTAACACAGCCGTTTTGAAAAAACAGAAAAAGAAAAAGAAAAAACCTTTAGCAAGTTCGGATCTAGACACTTAGATATGAGGTGGGAGAGAACTATAGGACCACAGATAGAGATGAGCTATAGGAACCACAAAAGACTGCTCAAGGATTCTCAGCTAATACACCTAAAAAGGAATATATATATATTTTTTTTTGAGACAGAGTCTCTCTACATAATCCTGGCTGTCCTGGAACTTGCTATGTAGACCAGGCTGGCCTCAAACTCACAGAGCTCCACCTGCCTCTGCTTCCCAAGTGCTGGGAACACTACACTCAGCTATAAAAATGAATTGTTTTATCAGACATTGCCAAGTACCATTCAAAAGCCAAGGTAGGTAACCATTGAAATACTTGGCAAAATTGCTACAGTGTAGCATTTCCTTCCAAACACCACGTTCATAAGGTTTCATAGACAGATCTTTGAAAGTTTCCAGGATTATATACTTTTTATGTCCCTTGAATTATTCTAGATCTCCATATAAGCTGTGAACACATCTTAGGGCCAGATGTTGTTTTTTGCTGACTTTTTGTTTGAAGACCTATCTAGGTATTAGAGTTGAATATTGAAGTCTGTTATTATTGTGGATGGACCTACGTGGCCTGTTAAGTCTTTTAACATTTGTTTTATGAAATTGGTAGCCCCAAGATTTGGTGCATAGATATATACAATAGCTATGTCCTCTTTCTTTTTTTTTCTTTTCTTTCCTTTTTTTTTTTTTTTTCCTTCAGTTTTTTTGAGACAGGGTTTCTCTGTGTAGTTTTGGTGCCTGTCCTGGATCTCGCTCAGACCAGGCTGGCCTCAAACAGCTATATCCTCTTAATTGTTCCTTTTATTAATATGTAGCAATCCCTTCATCTCTTTTGACTACCATTGGTTTGAAGTCTGTTAGATTCAGGAATTGCTATGCCAGCTTGTTTACATTCCAGCTTCCCCTTTTGGGTAGGCTTGTTTCTAACCTTTAACTCTCAGTGTTTGAATGTCCTTGCTAGTTGTGTGAATTTCCTGGTGAGAGCAGATAGTTGGATCTTAGTTTTTTAATTGAGCGTAGTCTTTAAATTGAAAGGCCAAGGCAGTTTGCGTTCATTGTTATTATTGAGGTGATTGTTCAAGATCTACTATTACTCATGGTTTTGTTGGTTTCTAGTCACTCGGAGTTCATTTCTGGCTCTCCTGATAGTTGTCAGAGGTTTGTTGACTCGCCCGCCATGTTGGATGTGACTGGTCCTTCCCAGCCCTCTGTCCTCTTGTGCAGTGTTTGTTTCCTTGGCTTCTCACGGAGAAAGCTCACAACCGTCTTCTCCGGTGAAGAACTTAACTGAAGTGCTGACCAGTTGGCATGAATTGCCTTTATGTGTACTTCTCTTGAGTACTCTTCTCTGTCACCTTTGCTGAATAACTCTTCAGGGGATAGCAATTTTGGTTGACAGTTTCAGGGCTTGCTGTATATTCCTCCACACTTCTCCTGGCTTTGAGTATTGCTGAGGAAAGATTAATGTCGTTCTGAACTTTTGCCTCTGAATGTGACTTGGTGTTTTCTTTTACAGATATTAGTGTCCTTTGTTTTGGTTAAATTTAGATATATGTCATGAAGTGGTTCTTCTCTGGTCATACTTAGGAAATTCTTGATTATAATTTTTAAAAATAGATTGTCTAAGCCTCTTTCCATAATTTGCCATAACTCCTGCTAGGCCATGGATACTTAGGTTAGGTCTCTTGAATGTATCCAAGACTTCTTACAAGTTTTGGTTATCTTCATTAGTTTTTCTTTTCTTTATGTATGCCTGTATGTGTTATTGTCTCTATCTATTGTGCTCTATCTCTAAAATTTGTCCTTAGTTCTTGGTCTTGGTCTGCTGTGACTTTTCTTTGTTGGATTCTTTCATTTCCTCAAAATACTGATTCTTTCATCCGTCTGTATCTTTCTTGGGTGGATCCTAATTGACTTCTTAGCCGTTTATCCAAGTCCTCTATGTGGCCGCTAACCTTTTTTAAAACATAGACTCCGAACTCTACACATTTTAGCTCTCTCGTCATCTTTGTTCTGGGGTCAGGAGTTGGGAGTTTGTGGCAGTGCAGTGTGATGCTCTGTTTTGTGGTGTTTGTTGTGCTTTGTGCAGGTACTGGGAGGTGAGCGGCCTCTAGTTTTTCCTCCCCTTGTCTCACGTCTTGTTGATTGGTTTGGTTTTATGTGAGCCCTCCTGGTGCTTTGTCTTTATGTGTGCTCGGGAAAGTCAACTGAAGGAGTGACTTGACAACTGTCACCGCGAGAGCTGCAGGAACCACTGGTGGCCTCGCCTTGTCCCCTGTCCTGGAGACAGGAGCACTAAGGTGCTGGCTGCAGAAACACTACAGAGTTGTTTTTTGGTTTGGGGGCTAAGGGTATCAGGAAGTGAGGAAGTGAGGAGGGAAGGGAAGGGAGAGGAGAGGAAGTAAGAATAACAAGGTATGTATGGGCGAGGGGTGAGAAGCAATGAAGACTACATTAGGTTTAGAGAAAACCCTCTGTTACTGACTGTGCACATATCTGCAAATGTACTGAAAGCCTTTCTTCGTCTGCTGTTTTCTTCTGTATTTGTTTGTTACAAGCTTCAACTGTGTAACTAAGCTGGTCTGAAACTTGCTAAGTAGCCTAGGCTGGCTCCTAACTACTGATTATCCTGCCTCAGCCTACCAAGTGTTGGGGTTGCAGGAGTGCACCATTTAATGGTTGTCTGTTTACCACCCAAAGCCACGTGCTTCCCTCTCTTCACTAGGGCAAAGGTTTCGATTCAGTGAGAATGTTGTAACTGAGGGAACATGCCAGGCAACAGGGAAATTATTTAATAGAGTATGAACTACTTTTTAAGCAGGTGTACCCCTTAAAATGACACCCCTACCTATAGCAACCATTGATTTGTCAGCTGTGAGTCAAGACTGGGTGGGACCTCAGGTGCCCCTCTCCCATGTTGAGAATCCCAGTCTTGTGTAAGTCTTTTTTTTTTTTTTCTGGAGCTGAGGAGCGAACCCAGGGCCTTGGCTTGCTAGGCAAGTGCTCTACCACTGAGCTAAATCCCCAACCCATAAGTCTTGTGTATATAGCCACAGCTGCCATGAATTCATGAGGCAGTGGCCATGTCATGTCCTGGGACATCTTTTAACCACACCCTATTCTTACCACACAGAGCACCTTATTCTCTTGCTTTTACATTTTTGCTCCCCCTTTCTTCAGTAATATTCTCTGAGCTTAGGAGGGTGTCATACCAGTGTCTCATTGAGGCTTGAAGACTCCATCACCAATCATTTCCTGTTTTACTTTGAGCATTATGAGTCTCTGTATTAACTCCCTCCCACAGCTATAAGACACTTCTTTGAGAAGGAGAGAGAACACTAATATATGTATAAACGTAAGTATTAGTAGACAGTTTATTTTTTGTTATTTTGTGAGACAGGGTATCACTCTGTAGCCAGTGTTGGCATCAAGCTCATGGCAACCCTCCTGGCTCAACCTCCCAGATGCTGAGATTATAAGCATGAACCATCATGTACAGCTCAAATTGTACACTTAAGTGAGTAAATTGTAGTGGTTTCTGCTTATGTTACAATAAAGTTGTTATTAGCAGCTCACTTATGAAAGTCTGAGTTAAAATACGTAATCTGGACATCATAAAACCTTCCAAGTAACTTCTAGTTTATAACAACAAATAACGCTACCAGGAAAAACATGGAATATAGGTTTTTGGTTTTGTTTGTTTGTTTTGTGTTTAAACAGAAAAACTGGTCTTCTTCATGAAGAACAAAAGATGGGGGCTAAGGATGGGAGATTAAGTTAGATGTAGATGCCCAGCACTTGAGAATCATGACAACCAAGTGCAGTGTGTAGCTCTTGGTCTCAGCAAACGTTTATAGAAGATAAGAGAAATGGAGCTGGTGAGATGGCTCAATGCTTGAGAGTGTATACTGCTCTTGCAGAAGACTTGAGTTCAGTTCCTAGCACCTACATCAGGCACTTCCAAGGTGATCCAACATGACTGACTGTAGCACAAATCTTAAAAGGCCTTATTAATAAAAACAAACCCAGAGTCAGATATTGGGGTGAACACTGAAAGATCAGAGGAACAGAACGAGCCACAGCTGACCTCACCTCACCAACTTCTCAGCCGATCCTGTTTCCTCAGACTGAAAGCCTCTGAGTCCTCATCCAAATGATCTCAGCTGAACTGCTGATAAAAGCTAAAAGCTTAAAAAGGCTCTAGTTCCTGGTCCTCATGCCTTATATATCTTGCTACTTCCTGCCATCACTTCCAGGGATTAAAGGCATGAGTCACCATGCCTGGCTGTTTCCAGTGTGGCTTTGAACTCACAGAGATCGAGATGGATCTCTGCCTCTGGATCTCTGCCTCTGGGATGCTAGGATTAAAGGCATGTGCTACCACTGCCTAAGCCTAGTGGCTGTTCTGTTCTCTGACCCCCAGATAAGTTTATTGGGGTGCACAATATATCAACCACAACTGACCTGTACAGATGGACACACACACACACACACACACACACACACACACACACACACTTAAAAAAAATCAATAAATAGGCTGGGGAGATGGCTCAGCTGTTAAGAGCATTTACTGCTCTTGCAGAGGACCTAGCACTCAAATGGCACCCTCCCCCTTTCAGGGGATCTGACATCCTCTTCTGGCCTCCAAGGGCACACTTGTTGTACAAACATGCAGGCAAAACACTCTTACAGTAAAAACAAATAATAAACTCTTTTTTTCTAGTTTTTCCAGATAGAGTTTCTCTGTGTAGCCCTGACTGTCCTGGAACTCTCTCTGTAAATTAGGCTGACCTGAAACTCAGAGATTCACCTGCCTTTGCCTCAGGAGTGCTGGGATCAAAGGAGTTCGTCACCACTGCCTGGCTAATAAATCTTTTAAAAAAAGAAAATAGCCGGGCAGTGGTGGCGCACGCCTGTAATCCCAGCACTTGGGGGGAGGCAGAGCCAGGCGGATCTTTGTGAGTTCGAGGTCAGCCTGGGCTACCAAGTGAGTTCCAGGAAAGGCGCAAAGCTACACAGAGAAACCCTGTCTTGAAAAACCAAAATAAATAAATAAATAAAAAATAAAATAAAAAGTGAATTTCTTTTAAAAGATAGGAATTCCTGATTCAGAAAATTAAATGTTATGTTAGATGATATTTAGTCATAGTGTTTTTAGATGAAATAATGGTGTTATGATATTCTTTCTTATTAAAAGATACGTATCAATGGGACTGACCTAGATCATGTGGGTGACAGTTATATGGCTTGGTCTGTTTGTGGGGCTCCTAGCAGTGAGATCAGGACCCGTCCCTGGCTTTTGAACTGGCTTTTGGGACCCTACTCCTCATACTGAATCACCTTGCCCCAACTTAATACATAGGAGGTGCTTAGTCTTACTGCACTTGATATGCCATGTTTTATTGGTACTCAGAAGACCTGCCCTTTGCTGGATGGTGACAGAGGAGGGGGGGGGGGGATGGGGGAGTGGAGGAGGAGAGGAGGGGAGTATGGAGCAAATTAAACTTTTTGCTGATAAAAATGTAAAAAAGGAAATCACTGAATTGATTAACACTAAAGAAGTAAAAACTTACAAACTGTTCCAGAGCATGGGTGAAAGGAAGGGGAGCTTTGCACAGTTGTTCTAGGAAGCCAGAAAACGCTGACGTCAGATCTAAGGAGATGCAGAAATTTTAGATCAGTCTTATGAATAGTTTTATGCTGAATCCCTAATATGTCATTAGCAGGTGAACTCATTCATGTTAGGCTACAATACAGCCATTCTTTTGTTATTATTATTCATCTATTTATTTTACATCCCAGTTATAGCCTCCCACCATCCTCCCCCCCCCCCCCATTTCCCCCCTCTTCCATCCAGGAAAGGGCAGGTCTTCTGAGTATCAATAAAACACGGCATATCAAGTTGCAGTAAGACTAAGCACCTTCTATGTATTAAGTTTGGACAAGGTGACCCAGTATGAGGAGTAGGGTCCCAAAAGCCAGTAAAAGAGTCAGAGACAGTCCCTGTTCCCACTGTTGGGAGCCCCACAACAGGACCAAGCTACAAAACTGTAAACTATATTCACAGGGCCTAGGTCAGTTCCATGCAGGCTCCCTGGTTGTCCGTTCAGTCTTTGCGAGCCCTGTGAGCTCAGGTTAGTTGATTAAGTAAGCTTTCCCATGGTGTCCTCGACCCCTCCAGCTCCTACACTCCTTTCTCCTCCCCCTCCTCCTCCTCCTCCTCCTCCTCCTCCTCAGGATTCCTGAATTCCACCTAATATTTGGCTGTGGGTCTTGGTTGGCATCTGCCTTCACCAGTTGCTGGATGATGCCTCTTTGATCTGATCACAGGAGATGGCCAGTTCAGGCTATTTATCCACTATTGCTAGGAGTCTAAGCTGGGCTCCTCTCCGTAGACTCCTGGGAGATTCACTTGCGCCAGTTTTCCATCTGACCCCGAAATGTCTCTGCTGGCAGTACCCCTCAGGACTCCCCACCCCCATTACTTATGTTACCATCCCTACCCACCCTTAATCCACTCACAAAATATCTTCTATTTCCCCTTTCCAAGGGGATCTGGGTGTTCCCCCATGAACCCTCCTTGTTACCTAGTTTCTCTGGGTCTGCAACACTTAAATTGCAACACTTAAATTTTTAAATTGCTGAAGAAAACCCTTCTTAGAGGAACTCACCTGTGAAGGTGCTTGTGTCTTAGCACATTTGGAGAATGTTCTCTTGGAAAGCATCTTCAATTTCTTTCAGGGATATTGGCCTCAAATCAAAAGCCATGCAAATTATATTTCATATCGGAGCATCAGTGTTTTAGAAATAAGATAAGAGAGTCCATTTTTGCTCCTATTGACTGTGTTCTGGAAGAACTCCCAATCAGATCAAAACTAGACTGAGCTAAGATATAAATATTGCAGAGGACAAGGTGAAGTAGTTATGATTGTAAGCTGGAAAAAAACAAAAACAGACAAACAAAAAAACCTCAAGAAAATTAACCAAAAAGGAGGGTAGGCAGTGGTGGCGCACGCCTTTAATCCCAGCACTGGGGAGGCAGAAGCAGGCAGATCTCTGTGGGCTGAGGCCAGCCTGGTCTACAGAGTGAGATCCAGGACAGACACCAAAATTACACAGAGAAACCCTGTCTCCTGTCTCGAAAACAAACAAACAAACAAAAAAGAAAATTAACCAAAAAGGAATGAGAAAGTAAGAAGATTTCTAGGTTTTGTTTGTTTTTGTTTGTATGCTTGTTGTTCTTTGAGATGGTTTTGTCTGGGATTGCAGCTGTTTGCTACCATGTACATTGAAATAAACAAGCTACAACAAAATGCCTGCTTTTCTATTTAAATTGTTTGACAAATATTTTTTAATGGCCGTATAAGCAATACCTTTTAGGAAATGTAATAGAAAAAGAAGTTCAATTCATTATGATAGAAAGCAATAAAATTTGTGGGTAGGAGGGGAGGGGAAAATGCTAGATTTTTTTATCCATTTGTTTGTTTATTTGTTTATGAGACAGAGCCTCTGTGTGGCCTTCCTGGCCTGGAACTTATGTAGATTAGGCTGCCTTGAACTCAGCTTCTGATGCTTGGTGGAAGCAGAGGAGTTTCTTTCAACTCTTCACCTGAGAGCATTTTTATGAATGGTTGAAAGAAAATGTGGAGGGGGAAAAAGATGAGCAGGAATTTTGTCTTCTAATGTTGATATTAGTACTGTTGACATTATCTCCTTAACAAAGACTTTTGGACACACTATTCACAAAAGGTGACATGTTGAAGAGGGATTGAAACTAACAGTGTACAGCATTGGTGAGAAGTGGTAGTAGGTCATAGTAGGTGTTAAAGAGAAGAGAGCAGCTCAGTGGTTTGGTCAGTTTGCCATCTTACCCATACTTTAGAATATACTTTAGCTATATTAATTATACTCACATTGTTAGGTAATAGAATTCAAGCTTTTCCCCCCTTTGTCTTACAATACTGAATCTCTGTACCCAGTAAACACTGAGTCTCTCTCTTCAGCAATCAACTTTCTACTTTCTGCTCCTGCCATTGTCCTACTGTACATACTGGGCAAATCAGAAATCAGTTGTTGTTTTGTGGTTGACTAAGTTGTTATTTCTTGTCTTGTCTTGTCTTGTTTTGTGGTGCTGAGGATCAAACTTTGTTCGTGATAAGCAAAAGATTACCACTGAACTTCACCGCCAGCCCCATTTCTTATTTCTTTGTCATCAATACTTGCTGTGACCACTTCCAAAGCAAATATGAGTTGGTTGAAATAAATTATGAGAACAGTTCTTATAAGCTATAAAGGATAGCCAGTTGTTGCATAGTATTATCATAATGAAGCGAATCAGAAAGACAATGAAGAGAATTCACAGGGGAAATATGAATAAAAGGTACTCCACTGTCTATGAGTTTCTTTCTGTCATCTGTAACTCCAGTTTGCTACCAATAGCATATGAACACAACTTGAATTGATTCCTAGTGGATAGTAATGAACTCACTGAATTATTATTTTAAATACTTAACATTATCTTCCTTATCTATTTGTTTAGACACAATCTCAGTGTGTGTGTATGTATATATATATATATATATATATATATATATATATATATTTTTTTTTTTTTTTTTTTTTTTTTTTCCCTCACAGACCTTGCATTGCCCATTGAATGAAGAGGTAATTGTTCAAGCCAGAAAAATATTCCCTTCAGTGATAAAATACATTGTAGAAATGACCATATGGGAAGAAGAAAAGGAACTGCCTCCTGAGCTGCAGATAAGGTGGGAGCTGTCAAAAGCCTCAGGCTTTCGTGCTGGTTCTTTAAGTTGCCCAAACAGTGTTGGCTATCCATGTTTGTGGTCTTTCCTTCCTGTGCTAGGGTTTGCACATACAAGGCAAATGCTCTGCTATTGAGTCATAGCCTAAGATGGTGCCCGCCCGCCCACCCAACTCCCCTCCCATCCTCCTTCCTTCTTTCCTTCCTTCCTCCCTACTTTATGTTGTAATTTATTATAATTTTGGAATAGATATAGCACAAATATTTTGTAGAACAGTTTTATACACCCAAGGCAAGAATGGGTGTGGGCTCCTCAACAGGGAGAGACTCACCTAAATTTATTAACACCTTGAGATTATCTCTCGGGAATATTTTCAAAGTATCTTTACTTGAAATACTCTCTTAGATAGTATGTAGGAGTTAAGCCAAAGAAGAGTAAAGAAACTTCAAATCTATAAGAAGAAAAAGGCTAACATTTTTAGGGGCTTGTTCCATTTCTAAGGTTTGTCCTGTTTATAGCTGCTAATGCTAGTGGGTAAGTAAGTTGCCCATTTTGATTTTGGCCTGGATCAAGGTCTGGGTTCCCAAAGATGTTTGTGAACAGCAGAACCTCAGAATGAACTTCATTTCGCTCTTATATTTATCTCTTTCCCTGATCAAGACAAGTTTAATAAGAGATGAGAAAATAGCCTTTTCCCTTATGCTTTAGAAATAGTGTGCTAGGATTATTATAGGCATCAAGATTTAACTTGTAGGGACTGGGGAGATGGCTCAGAGATTAAGAACAGTGGCTGCTCTTCCAGAGGTCCTGAGTTCAATTCCCAGCAACCACGTGGTGGCTTACAGCCATCTGTAATGAGATCTGGTGCCCTTTTCTGGCCTGCCTGCATACATGCAGGTAGAATACTTGTATGTACTGTATACATAATAAATAAATCTTAAAAAAAAAGATTTAACTTGTATTTAGATAAAAACTCAGCAACTTCTGACAGCTATAAGTCTTGCATTGACATAGTTGCTTTTAATTGAATAGAAAAAGGAGGCGGAGGCAGGTGGATATCTGAATTCAAGGCCTGCCTGCTCTACATAACAAGGTCTAGGTCAGGCAGTTATATGGTAAACCGTTGTCACAAATAATAAAAAAGGAGTTCTGGATATGAAAATATAGTTCAGGCCTTATGGGACTATTTCTGCTTGTTTAGTACTTAGAGTTTCACAGAACTACAGAACAAATCCATAGACAGATTTTGTGGAAGGAATTGTTTGTTTTCATAGGAGTTTATTATATAAGAAGAGATAAATAATTGAGAATTTTAATGAAAAAAATTTTCATGACAAAAATGTGCTTTTTTTGTTCAACGTTGGTTTATAAACTTCTTGAGGAAATTAAAAGTATTGAAAAAGTTTATCTGTAGGTACTTGAATTTCAAAGAGATGATAATAGCAGTTGAAACCTTTAAAGAAATTTGATAGCAGTAAGTATAATGTGAGCACCTCCCAGCACAAACAGCGTGCTTGAATGTCGTTTGTGGACAGGGGACATTGGACTTGGGGTTCACAGATTTGCCTTCTGGTCCCTCTCACTGCTCACTTGTCTTGTGACCATGGACATCCCTTTAGCCCACCTGAACCTCTGTTTCCAACCTCTAAGAGGGGTAAGACAGTCTTCCCTTTAGAGGGTCAGTAGGATTTTTGAAAGGCATAGTATAGATTTAAAGTTGATGATATATGATCTATAGCTGCTGTTTTCACATAGCGCATGAGATCCTCACCAAACTCTGGAGTGTAGACATTATTCTCTTCCTAGAGGTTGAAAAGGCACCATCCTCTCAGCAAATCTAAGGTCAGTGGCCTTTCTGAGATCCTATAGCCAAAGTGGGAGTGCTGGCATTTTATAGAAAAACAAAACAAAACAAAAACCAAACCCACCTTTCCCCTAATAAAACTGTAATACCAGCATCACTTAAAGATTTACTTTTTATTTAGGTGTATGACTTTGTGAGTGTATGTGCTCCATGTACACGCCTTGTGCCCACAGAAACCAGAGGGTTTTATAGAAGATTTTAATTTGTCTCATGTAGGTGGTGGGAACTGAACTTGGGTCCTCTACAAGAGTAGTATTTGTTTTTAGCTGCTGAGCCATCTCTCCAGCTCAGAGCATCAGGTCCAGTATCACTTAAATAGAAGGGACAAATACAAAAATAAAATCTGGTTATTTATCATTGCCTGCTTAAAGGTTTCAGTTTGCCAATATGTAAGTCAAGCAAAAGTTAAGGAGTGGTATTTAAGTTTGTCTAAACTGCCGATAAGATGAGATTTCTAAAAGTAGTAGAAAAAACCCTCGAGGAAGTAATAATTAGTGATTTTGTTTTGGTTTTTAGAGACAAAGGATCACAGAGTGTTATCTAATCTTGTCTCCAGCTGGTGAGCACAAGTAGTCTTTGTGCCTCACTCAGCCTCTCAAGTACCTGTATACCAGCATTCCTCGCTGGGAATCTTTTTTAAGCTATAGCACTATATTATTTAAATCATGTCATATCAGTATTACAGTGTTATTTTCCTACTTAAGAATACATGGCATTTTTTTTGTTTGCTTTACTGTCTGAATATGTATCTTTTTTTTAAATAGGGAGAAAAATGAAAGATACTATTGTGTCCTTTTCAATGATGAACACCATTCATATGATCATGTAATATACAGTCTACAAAGAGCTCTGGACTGTGAGCTTGCAGAGGCACAGTCGCACACCACTGCCATAGACAAAGAGGTTGGTGATCACTGTGTGAATTATGTTGCTGTCTTACATCCATTTCTGGCATTCAGGTGTTAACTGTTTTTTTAAAGGTGATTCATTATAGATTTAAAATGGATAGCTAACTTCTGGGCATGATGTAACTGTTACACACTCTTGAACTCACCGTAACTGGTTCCCTGTGCAGGGTTCGATCTGTCAGTGTAGTATCATGGACAGGGAAGAGAGTGTGAACCTCATTCCCCTGAGGATTATTGGCATTAATGGTGCTTAGGGAAGGACTGTACTGTTTCCCAGTGACATTGTCTCTAGTAAGCTGTCCATACTCCAGCAAATAACTCCCTGTCCTCAATCATTCAAGCAGCTATAATTAAACTCAGCGAGTTACCAAATAAAAAGACATAAAAGTAGGAAGGATTTGGCACTGGGTGGGGGTGGCAAACACTTTAATCCCAGCACTTGGGAGACAGAGACAGAGGCAGATGGCAGAGTTTGAGGTGAGCCTGGTCTACAGAGCAAGTTCCAGGACAGGCTCCAAAACTATACAGAGAAACCCTGTCCCACAACAACACCAACACCACCAACACCAGAGTTGGAAGGATTTGTTTGGAAGAAGGGCTTTAGCATGAGAGAGAAGAGGATGAGAGAAGATAGAGGTGTTGAAATGATCCAAATTTATTGTATACATGAAATTGTCAAATTTTTTAAAATTAAAAAAACAATGTCTGTGCATAGGATCTGGCACTTTTTGCCTATGCTAGATAAATGCTCTTTTGTTGAATGATACATCCTTAGCCTTTGGAGGTATTTTGTTTTGAGAGAGTTGCTTGTAGCCCAGCTGGCCTTAAACTTGGTATGTAACTGAGGATGATCTTGAACTCCTGATCCTCCTGATTCCATTTCCTGAGTTCTGGGTTTAAGAGGAGTGTGCCAGCCTTACTGGACACACACACACACACACACACACACACGCACACACGCATGTGCACACACACCCCTGTGCCAACCCTCCCCCCCTTTTTTTTCCCGAGACAGGGTTTCTTTGGTGCCTGTCCTAGATCTCCCTCTGTAGACCAGGCTGGCCTTGAACTCACAGAGATCCTCCTGCCTCTGCCTCCCGAGTGCTGGGATCAAAGGCGTGCGCCACCACCGCCCGGCCCTTTTTTTCTTTTTGAGACAAGATCTCTCACTATGTAGCTCTAGCTATCCTGTATCTCACCATGTAGATTAGGTTAGCATCAAAATCATGGACATCTGCTTGCCTCTGCCTCCCAAGTGCTGGGGTTAAAGGAGTGCACCACTGTGTCCACCGGTTTAGCCCTGTTTGAGACCCAGTCCCATTATGTCTCTCAGGTTGTCTTTTCAATCTGAGATCTTCCTGCCGCCTGGTTTCGGAATTACCTGGATTTCTTTGTAGTGTCTTAAAACCTCTAGACAATAAATGATTTATAGTTGACAGCTCATCAAGTGTGTTACTTACTGATTGTGATTACCATCCCACTACCCTATTCTCTTTTTCACCTACAATTAGGGTCGCCGGGCTGTCAAAGCAGGTGTTTATGCTGCTTGCCAGGAAGCAAAGGAGGATATAAAGGTAACTTTCTGAATTATCTACAAAGGGGATTTCAAAAGGAAATGTAGATTGATTTCTAGAAGCCTCAGTAGAGCAGCCAAGTGATTTTATTGTTGCCGTGGTTGGTGTCATGAGTAAAAATAGGTCTGGGAACTTGGAACTTGCGGGCATATGGCTCCTTTTATGAAATATAAGTGGTTACTTAAAGCACAGCTTAGACGCTTGTTTTCACTCCTGTTACTTGTAGAGTCATTCAGAAAACGTCTCTCAGCACCCACTCCACGTGGAAGTGCTACACTCTGTGGTTATGGCGCACCAGAAATTCGCTTTGCGCCTTGGCTCTTGGATGAACAAAATTATGAGCTATTCAAGTAAGCATATACCCTATTTCTCTGATTTCTAATTAACTATTGTGTTTTATAACAGTGTTTAAATATCATTGAGATTTCTTCTTCCTTGGTCAAGTATCCATTTTGATTGATTTGTGCAGGATTATGTTTCAAGTATATAATACTACAAGGTGTTTTCAAATGCATAGTATCAAATAACACCCTTTATTGGCTCTTGAATCTTTGATGACATGATTATTATTGGCGTCAAACATAGCAAGGTTAATTTTAATCTTTTCACATAAGAACACTTTTAGGGAGAAATATTCTATAAGGAAAAATCATTTTCCTTCCTTTATTTGTAGGTGACTTTAGGCAGATCTTTTGCCAAGCCTGCCTCATAGAAGAGCCTGGCTCTGAAGACCCCTGTTTCATAAGCAGACTAATGCTTTGGGATGCAAAGCTTTATAAAGGTGAGCACTTCAGGACTCAAGGTGAGGATGATGGCTTCGTCATAGAACCCAGGTCTTCCTTGTATGTTATATGTGAAGGCAAGGTTAACCGACTTCATTTTTCTTGGTTAAAATCCAGGAATACTGTCTGTCTTTTTTTTTTTTTTTTTTTTGGTTTTTCGAGACAGGTTTTCTCTGTAGCTTTGGAGTCTGTCCTGGACTAGCTCTGTAGACCTCGAACTCACAGAGATCCACCTGCCTCTGCCTCCCAAGTGCTGGGATTACAGGCATGCGCCACCACCGCCCGGCCTGTCTTTTAATAATAGTGCCTTTTGTTTAGACAGAGCCAGTTAAAGTGTTTAATCAGATTCATGCAACAATGCTTTTATTAAAGCTGTGTTTTCACTAGAACAATCTAAGTGAGAAAGAGCAAGTAAAGGACGAGACTGTAAATGGTATGGAAAAGGAACAGTACAGAGTAGTTCTGAGATCCGGTTGAAAATGGCGGGAGGAGGGCGGGGTAAGTGGCTGGGAGGGTGAGAGGGGCGCTGCTCTTGCGGAGGACCCAACTTCGGAACTCAGTACCAAACTTAGGTGGCTCGAAGCTGCCTATAACTCCAGCTCCAGGAGATCTGGCTTCCTTTTCTAGCCCCTGTGAACATTCGCTGCCAGATATACATGCGCGCGCACTCACCTGCACGTAATTAAAAATAAAATAAACCTTAAAAATGTGATTTAAAAAAAAGGTTTGGAGAGGATCAAAGGTAAGATGAAGTGATGGGAGAGGTACAGAAAACGAAAGACTGGTAGTTTTTAAATTAAATTTAGAATGAAAAGTTGTGTTTTTAATTGTGATATTAAATATTATTGCATGTTTGAAGCTGTTAGCATGGTAAATGAAAGTAAGCCACCGCTACTAGTTCTAATGCCTGGAATAATTTTTCTGTCTTGGTGATGCCCTCACCCTCTGTTCCCAAATGACCCACAGGTGCCCGTAAGATCCTTCATGAACTGATCTTCAGTAGTTTTTTTATGGAGATGGAATACAAAAAACTCTTTGCTATGGAATTTGTGAAGGTAATTGCTGTTTATTTAGCAATAAATATAACAATTTTTACAAATAAAGTAATGGAAGCAAAGGGACACATAAGGAGCTCATTTATAATTCTTCTATTAATTTCTTCATTAAAAATATTTTATGTTACGTAAGTATTTTCACAAATGGTGGTTGGTAGAATGGAAACAGCAATTTTAAAGAAGACAGTGGAGAAATAACCTGTTTTCCAAGGCCAAGCAAAGGCAGGTTATTGCATTCATGCATACATTCATTCTTCTTTGTCTTTTTTTTCACTCATCCTTTTCAATCCTTTATGTGCCTTATAGTAAATTACTGCAAGAATAGAAGTGTCTGCTTAAGGGGTAGCAGGAAAGAGGGGCAGGCACATGAGACAGAGGCAGGAGGTAGAAGACCAGTGTATTTAACTGAGACTAGAGACACAAAGGTGAAATTAAAACTCTTTTATGTTGATTTATTGATCTGTTCCATATACCTTACATTGTTATGTCTTTTTGCTTAGCATCCAAGTAAGATTCCAAGGTTACATAGAACAAGGGCTTGAGTTTTTTACTTTGCCTTATTAAAAAATATACAATAAATATTTATTGACTCCTTCTGATTTTTTTGAAGATATATTTACTTTTATTTTATGTATATGGGTATTTAACCTACCTGTATGTCTGCATACAGTGTGCCTGCTGCCCATGGAAGCCAGAAGAGGGTGTCAAAGCTCGTGGAACTAGAGGTACAGATGGTTGTGAGCCACCTTGTGGGTCCTGAGAATGGAACCCGGGTCCTTTGGAAAAGCAGCCAGTGCTCTTCACTGAGCCATCTCTCTAGCCTTCCTTACCCCTTTGACACAGGGTCTCATCATGACATCCTGTCTAGCCTCGAACTCACAGAGATCTGCCTGCCTCTGCCACCTGAGTGCTGGGACTAAAGGCGTGCGCCACCATTGTCTGGCAGTTCCTTCTGGTTTTAATTTTCAGACAGTTCTAAAAGACTTAGACAGGGTAGAAGCAGAACCGAAACTAGAGTTGGAAGCAGAGAGAAAAGACAGCTGTAGGCACTGACAGCATGAGGATAAGATGCTTCTCGGATTCATAAGCAGATTATTAAAATCTAACACTTAGGGTCCAGAGAGATGGCTCAAGAGCACTTGTTCTTCCAGAGGACCTGGGTTTAATTCCTAGCACCAACATGGTGGCTCACTCCAGTTCTATGGGATCTAATGTTCTCTTCTGGCCTCCACAGCACTCCATACTCACAGGGTACACAGACATATACACAGGCAAAACACCCATAGCACATAACATAATAACAAGTATTAAAAAGTATATATGTGTCTTGTTCTTTGGAGGTGCTGATAGCTGAAGATGTAAATGTTTTCTAAACATTTTAGAGATCAGATTATTGGGCCTAGATAGACTGAATATCTGATTTGAAGTGAAATTTTATCCTATTATACAAAAGCTAATCTCACTTAGATAAAATACAGTTTTTGTATAGCATGGTTTCCTCTTGAACTCTAGCGATTCTGGAGAGAAAGATTAAATAGATAAATTGTTTATAACTCTGTTTATATATTAAAGTTGCTTGATACTGATAGGTGTGGAATTGACTTTGATCTAATACAGCAGGGCTATTTTCAGCTGGAATGTACCACTGTGGACAAAAAATTATTAAGCTTACTCTGCCTAAGGATTGATTGAATATGAGTGATTGGCTTCCTGCTTCATATAAGTTGCTAAATACTTTTAATATATCTAGTTCTATACTGTTAAGAGTAGAAACTGTAAAATGTTGCCTGAGAACTTTTCTTGTTGTGTTTTTTGTTGTTGTTTATTTTTTTTTGAGAAAGGGTAAACTACACTATTACACTCTGCCATGATTTTCACCTGTATATTTTGTTTTTAAAGTTAATAGTCTAATTCTACTAGATCAAGTAGTTGAATTCATATTTTAGTATTCTTCTGTTTCTTGCTCTATATTTTTGTTAATTGTGATAATGATAAACAGAATTATATTAACTCATCACCTTACAAACTGTATCATATTTGAGGCAGTTACTAAAATTTAGAATTTAAAGGTTCCAGTAGTGATTTGCAATCAATTCTTCACTTACATCACTTTCAGTATTATAAACAACTGCAGAAAGAGTATATCAGCGATGATCATGATCGGAGCATCTCGATAACTGCACTGTCTGTTCAGATGTTTACTGTCCCGACCCTGGTATGTATGAGATTTGCTCTGCTTTTTAAGACTTCCATTTGATGTGATAGTAAATTAAAACCATGTGATAATCACAAAGTTGGGCTACTTTCATTTTGAAAATTTAATAATACTTCTGTGGTATCTATGTGTGTAATAACTCTGGTGGTACCCAGGGACAAAATAACTGGAAACTACCCTGTCCAAATGGTCTGGTCTTTACAAGTAACATCCAAAGCTGATCTCTCACTCTCTGGAGTGTTCTTTCAATACTAAGACCTTGCATTTTTAAATTTTGCCTTTCTTTTGTTCTGTAGTTGTTGTTTTGGTGGATAAATACAGTAAGGTAAGAGCTGAGAACGGGAAAGTGTGCTCAGCAGTCTCTTCTGTGAGATGGTGCTACATAGGCCTGGGAGGAAAGAGGACTCTGCTTCCTTTTTGTGCTATTTATTTTCCTGTTTATTCTTGAAAGTCTGATGAACTGTTCCTATTTCCCCATTTCAAAGGGCCAAAGGGCAGGATAGGGGAGAGAACTGAATTGGGGCGAGGGAGAAACACCATGATAGATAGCAACATGATAGAACTTGTAAAAGTGTCTTTGTTCTTCATTGCTCATTGTATGATTACAAATGATAAATATTTGTTAGATGATTTGTGTAATAGGCTTGGCATATCCACACAGCTGTTTTCTAGAAACAAACTTACACTATGAGTATAGCTCAGTGGTGTAGCACTTGCCTAGCATATACAAGGCTTAGGGTTTGATCTCCAAGACTGAAAATAAAAACAAAATCCAAACACTAGAAATAAACTTCTGAAGTAGTTGCTATTCTTTAAAAGCTAGGGATTGGTTTTAGTGTTCAATAAACATGTATTAAACCGAGCATGGTAGCACATGCCTTCAATTTCAGCACTCAGGATGCAGAGGCAGACTGATCAATATGGGTTCCAGGTCAGCCTGATCTACATAGTGAGCTCCAGGCCAGCCAAGGCTGCATAATGGGACCCTGCCCAAACAAACACAAACAAACAAATAAACAAAAGTAAGCATTTGTTTAAAATTATGTATTTCTGGCCTTGCATGGTGACACACAACTTTAATCCCAGCACTTGGGAGGAAGGTAGAAGCAGGAGATCTCTGTGAGTTCAAGTCCAGCCTGGTCTATATAACAAATTTTAGGATATTCAGGACTAAAATAGAGAGACTCTGTCTCCAAAACAAAGAAACAAACAAGTAAATTTACTTATGGGCATGCATTTTAAGTTTGAATCCAGTATGGGTGCATAGTGAAATGCTGTTTCAAAAACAAAATGAAATACTGGTCAACTAAATGAATGAATAAATTAAGTCCATTACTATGGCAAGTTAATGCTAAGACAATATTCTTGAAATATTCTGCAGGCCCGACATCTTATTGAAGAACAGAATGTTATTTCTGTCATTACTGAAACTCTGCTAGAAGTTTTACCTGAGTACTTGGACAGGAACAATAAATTCAACTTCCAGGGCTATAGCCAGGACAAACTGGGAAGAGTATACGCAGTAATATGTGATCTAAAGTAAGTGGTCGGAGTTCAAAGGTGAGGGCATCTATTAAACACAGTGTGCTTACTTGCTCTGTCATATAAGTAAACATTTGTTCCTCTTGGTTAGCTAGGATTCTCTTTACTCTGATGGCAAACACAAAGAAATTTGACTGCCTCATGCTAATACAGTTGGCCTCCACATCTGTGGATCCCCCCAACAACTTGAAAGTAATAAAAAAGATGATTGATTCTGTACTGAACATGTATAGATTTTTTTTCTTGTTTTTATTTAGAATGCTGCAGTATAATAAGTATTTATAGAACATTTGCTTTGTATAGGTATTAAATTGTCTGTGATGTATGTATGTAGGTTATTTGCAAAATACTTTATCATTTTATATATTTTGGAAGTGGGGTTCTGGAATCAGTTCCCCACTAGTAACACAAGACTAATGTAAGTATCTTCAGCAAAGTCTTACTGACTTTAAAACCAACTGAATACAGAGGGTGCTGAGGACAGGCCTGTCACGTGTTCTTGGGCCATCAAGTGACTCTCCATTGTAATTTCCACACTTTTCACTCACCTTTCACTCACACACTTCATGGTTCTGTTCCCCTCATATGCTCTCGGCTTCCGATAATCTGATTTTTCTTTGTATTTCCTTTTTCCATATATACCAGCCTATTGATACTTACTAGTGTTCCCTTAATTAAATTTTTCTCCCTGAAGAGGACTAAAAATTTATTTTCACATTAAATTGGAGGGCTAGAGAAATCATTCAGTGTTTAAGGGCACATAGTACTCTAGCAGAGGAAGAGGACCCATGTCAGGTGATTCAAAACCACCTCTAACTCCACCTCTAGGGATCTTACTATTTCTTTGGTCTTTGTGGGGCACTTACAGATACTTGTACACACATGCACTCCCACATACATATAATTATATATATAATTGGGTTTTTTTGGGGGGGGGGGTTGAAACAGGGTTTCCCTGTGTAGCTTTGGAGCCTGCCCTGGAATTCACTCTGTAGATCAGGCTGGCCTCAAACTCACAGAGATCCTCCTGCCTCTGCCTCCCAAGTGCTGGAATTAAAGGCATGTGCCACTACTGCCCAGCAATGCAAAACATTTTTAAAAAGTCTTAAACTAAAGTTAGAATCACATGATAGAACAGTTCATTTCAGATCATTAAAATAAATTTCCATTTACTTTAGAAATGGTAAATGTTATAAGAATTCTGATAGATCAACTATTTAATAAATCATGGACTTTAAAAAATTCTTTTTGTATATATTAGAATAAAATATGTACTTAGTTTACTGTTTTTTAAAAAATTCTAAGGTGTGGCTGGAGAGATGACTTGTCAGTTAAGGACATTTGCTTCTCTTTCAGAAAACCTGAGTTTGGTTCCCAGTACCTACATCGTGCAGCTAATAACTCCCTCTAACTCCAGCTCCAGGGAATCTAAAGGCTATGGTCTCCATAGGCATCTGCACCCATGTGCAGATAACCACACACACACACACACACACACACACACACACACACACACACACACCCCAAATAAACAATTTTTTAAAGTTCCAAGTCATATGTGATTGGGAAAAAGTTTTACCTACTTCTAGGTAAGGAAGACAAATGAATGAGCTACTAGTCCAACTTAAAAATAGTTTAGTCTGTTTAAAAAGTAGGGTTAGGAACTTAGCTCAGCAGTTAAGCGTTTGCCAGAAAATACCCAAAGCCCTGGGTTTGATCTCCACCTCTGAAAAAATAAATGACAGATTTCTGGAAACTACAGTGGATTCTTATTTAATGAAGAGAAATTCTTCAAGACTTTCTCAAATTCTTTTATTTCAAAATGTCATTGTGGCATATACATTTTTTCTTTAGAGTTTAGTAAATTATTACATCATCACACCTCTAGTATAAGTATTGATGGTAGATGTCTTAGGGTTTCTATTGGTGTAAAGAGACACCGTGACCACAGCAATTCTTTCAATGGAAAACATTTAATTGGGGCCGGCTTACAGTTTCAGAATTTTTTTGTCTATTAACATCTTGGCAGCATGTAGCCAGACATGGTGCTAGAGAAGGAGCTGAGCGTTCTACATCTTGATGGGCAGGCAACAGGAAGTAAACTGAGATACTGGGTGTATCTTGAGCATAGTAGACCTCAAAGCCCACCCCCACAGCGACACACTTCCTCCAACAAGGCCACACTTCCCAATAGTGCCACTCACTATGGGTGCCATTTTCTTTCAAACTACCACCATGGATAAATCCAGTAGTGATCAGCATGTAGCCATTACACCTCTCAGATTTGTTCCTTAGCTAAATTGTGCATGATTTACATTACTCAAAGTACAACTTTCCTAGTGGCTCTACTTGAAGAATCCTTATTAATTCATTGATGAGCCATGTTCTACTTTACAGGGTGGAATGTCATCACTGAGTTATTTTAGAGAAAACTAACATAATTTAAGTAACCTGCTTAATAGGTGCAGTTTGCTCTCAAAAGGATCCGGTGAAATTTATTAGTAGTTCTCACATGGTAAAGAACTTTGCTTGCCGGGCGTTGGTGGAGTACGCCTTTAATCCCAGCACTCAGGAGGCAGAGGCAGGCGGATCTTTCTGAGTTCAAGGCCAGCCTGGTTTACAGAATGAGATCCAGGAAAGGTGCAAAGCTACACAGAGAAACCCTGTCTCGAAAAACAAACAAACAAAAATACCAAAAACAACAACAAAAAAAGAACTTTGCTTATATTAACTGCATTTTCATTTGTAACATTCTTACAAAGAAGGTGGTGTAATCTTGGCTTGTAGGTTATAATTATTTGCCTAGGTCACAAGCTCCTAAGTATGGAACTGTGATTTGGACCTGACTGTTTTTCTGTGCTGCTCAAATTTCTTTTATGACATCATGTATCCTCATAAAGTGTATAGACAGTGACGGTGAACGCTGTTCTGAAACCTTACCAAAGCACTGTTTGGAAATATCCTCGTGTAGGAAATAGTCATTAAGTCCTATTTTCTGTTTCTTAATATATAAACTCTGCAGTTATGCCTTATTTTCTATGTATGTGTTAATTTAATTTTCCCTGAAAGCTGCTTTTAAATCAGTTATTGCTACAAATGCTTAAGTATCCATAAGTTCTTTTAGAATGTGTAGTTCTCTACAGTCTAGCCATGTACTCTACTTACCTGTTTGTACCTAAATATAAAATAAACCCCTTGGTGTGAGTGGGAACTCTGTTCACATTCCCCACAGAGATTTTAGTTCATTTGTGTGTCAAAAAATGAACACAAGCCGGGCGGTGGTGGCGCACACCTCTAATCCCAGCACTAGAGGGGCAGAGCCAGGTGGATTTCTGTGAGTTCAGGGCCAGCCTGGTCTACAGTGTGAGTTCCAGGAAGGCATCAAAACTACACCAAGAATGAGAGCGAGAGCCATGAACATAGTACCCCAACTGAAGTCTATCCGGTAAAGTCAAAGAGGAAGATTATTATCTCCTTTGCTCCAAATAACAAATCTCAATTTGATTTTGTAACTCAGTCTGTGGAAGGTATCTGATGGGGTTTTTGGTGTCTTAATTTCTAATTTAGTGAACAGTGGAAAAGAGATTCATTTGAACTTTGATCCTATTAAGAAAATTTCTTTTTATTATTTTATCCAGTTTCTGTGTCCCATTTCTGAAAAATATAGCAGACCCTCCAATCACCCCTCCGTTTCTTTCTCCTGTTACTTAACCACCTGCTCTACTACAGCCCTTTCTTCCCTTTTCCAATCCTTTTCGACCCCTCGCATCTTTATGTTAGGTCAGAGCTCAGGCATGAACCAGGACAAGCTAGGAATGGCAATTCTCTTCTACCCTATCTCAGTACTTCTCAAGTTAGCCAAGGAGTTATTGGAATGAAGTACCCCTGAATAGAGTGCAAGAGTCTGTTTCTAAAAAGGTGATGCTGTTTTAAGTTACAGTGCTCATGAAACAACCAAACCTTGATGTCACCTTTTTTTTTTTTTTTTTCCTCCCGAGACAGGGTTTCTCTGTAGCTTTTTGGTGCCTGTCCTGGACTAGCTCTGTAGACCAGGCTGGCCTCGAACTCACAGAGATCCACCTGCCTCTGCCTCCCGAGTGGATGTCACTTTTTTATACCTTTAATTTTTTTTGTCTTTAAGAAATAACAACTGGCATACTTCAATTTCTTATTTGACAAGGTCCTGCTGCTTGTATTTTTTATTACATTTATTTGTTTATTTTGTGTATGTGTGTGAGTGTGGGTGACTTAGCATGTATGGAAGTCAGGGGACAACTTGTGGGAGTCTTCTCCTTCCACTGTGTTTGTCTTCAGCATTGAACTCAGGTCATCTGGCTTAGTGGCAAGCATCTTTACCTGCTGAGCCATCTTGCAGGCTAATAATAATAATAATAATAATAACAACAACAACAACAATACATTAAACTTATTATTGTTAATTATAATTAGTATAGTTTAATTAACACTAGAAATTAGTTAATTATTATTGTTGTTATTATTATTATTATTGAGACAGGGTCTCTCTGTTCTGGCTATTCTGGAGCTCGCTATGTAGACCAGGCTGGCCTTGAACTCGCAGGGATCCTCCTGCCTCAGTCTCCCTAGTATTGAGATTAATGGCATGAGCCACCACCGGCCGGCTGCAAAATAATTTTGGATAGTTTATCATATCCTGAGGACTTATTCGTGATAAATTTTGTTCCCATTGAAACCAATTATTGTCTTTTCAGCCAAAAGAAATACAGATTTGGTGTAGGCTAACATAGCTGTAGGCTTGCTCATCTCTCTAAATTTGTACATCCTAATGTGCAAGGCATGGTGACTCAGGGGTTCACATCCTTCTTTCAGGTTCTGAGTTCTGAAAACCTGGAGATAGGAAGTCTGTTTGAAATCATCTGTGCCTGAAAGGATTTGACTTGGCCTCTTGGGTGATGGTTATGAAAAGTCTGAGAAAGTCTTCATCTATGGGTTTCTGTGACAGGCCTGTCCTGTGACAAGCTATGTTGTTCACTTAATCATTCTGAAACAGAATTTGGAAAGCCAGGCTTAGCGTTGATGGCTGTCTCTTATAGATGAGATTGTTATTTTGCCAGTTTTATATAAGTAAAACAAAATAAATAACTCTAGTTCTGCCAGAGGTTCTAATTACTGTAGGAAATTAAAATTCACAATTTTGATGAGTCAACATTGTCTATAACCCTGATAACCTTAAAATCATCTCAGAATAAAGAAGTGAACTATTTTTTTTTCTACTGAAATGACAGATATATCCTGATTAGCAAGCCTCTAATATGGACAGAAAGGTTAAGAGTGCAGTTCCTTGAAGGGTTCCGGTCTTTTCTGAAGATTCTTACCTGTATGCAGGTATGATAATTCTATGGTGTACCAATAAAATAAAATTAGCTTTAAAAAATTCCATCTTATTTTTTCCCTCATTTTATTTATTTTTTGAGGTTTATTTTATTTATATGGGTATCTTGATTGAATATATATCTATGCTCCACATACCTGCCTGGTGTCCATGTATGCCAGAGAGAGCATTGAATCCCCTGGAATTAACTGGAATTTCAGTTGTGAGCTATCATGAGGGTGTTGGGAATCAAACCTGGGTTCTCTAAAGGAGCAGTCTGTTCTCTTAACCATGGAGCTGTCTCTCCAGCCCCTTTCCTCCTTTTTTTTTTTGTTTTGTTTTGTTTTGTTTTGTTTTGTTTTGTTTTTCTGTGTAGCTTTGAGCCTTTTCCTGGAACTCACTCGGTAGCCCAGGCTGGCCTCGAACTCACAGAGATCCACCTGGCTCTGCCTCCCAAGTGCTGGGATTAAAGGCGTGTACCACCACCGCCCAGCTAATTGTTATTTTCATAGAAGAAAATTTCTCTGATGTAGTAGAAATAAGATATAAACACTAACTTATCCTTGCTTTCATAAATGTGTGTGTAATTAGTTACAGCTGCTACTATTAATGCTCATTGAATGCTTACCACATGATAAAGATATGGTAAGACTACATGAATTATCTTCAGCTTATAGGTTTATTTTGCTGTTATGATTCTTGTTTTACACATGAGGAAACGGGACCTTCTAACTGCTGGTATTTGCAGTCAGATACCCATGAACTGTGTACTCCCGAAAGCTAGTGTTCTAACTCACATGTTCTGTAGTTTAACAGCTATGTTCAAAGACTGTGCATTTATGGTTATAAATCCTGGTATATTGATTTATATGTCGCCATAGAGGAACAACAAGAAAGGCCATGGATTGACTACTCTTTCCCTGCAGGGCATGGAAGAAATCAGGAGACAAGTCGGACAACACATTGAAGTAGACCCTGACTGGGAGGCTGCCATTGCTATACAGATGCAGCTCAAGAATATTTTGCTCATGTTCCAAGAGTGGTGTGCTTGTGATGTAAGTGAAAGATTTGGTAGCAAGATTAGTGCCTTTGTAAGTGCTCTAATAGTTATTAGTAGCATAGTTTTGTGCTATAGCTTTTTTGATATAAAAGTTTATAATGTGACAGTCTTAGATACTTTAAATTATATTATTATGTATAGGAAGAAAATTCATTCTTTTATATTGATTAGAAAATGTATCTCAGGGTAGTTTGCTTAGAAGAATTACAAAGTTTAAAAGTATGTGCCTTGGGGGCTAGAGAAATGGATCAACTGTTAAGACCTGGTAACTTCCCAGAGGACCTGGGTTCAATTCCCAACTTTCACATGGAGGCTCACAACCATCTGTAGCTCCAGTTCCAAGGGGTCTGATACCCTCTTCTGGCCTTCACAGGTGGTGTACATACACGATACACTGATACATGATATACATGCAGGTGAAACAGCCATACACATAAAATAATAAAGTAGTTTTTAAAAAAATGTATGTTGGGACTACTGGAAAGATGGTTCAGGGGCTAAGAGTGCATAGTGCTCTTGCATAGGACCCAAATTTGGTTCCCAGCACACACATCAGGCAGCTTACAACCACCTATTGTTACTTTTTCAGGGGAATTTGATATCTCTGGTCTTCTTGGGCAACTGTACATGTGTGCAGACACCATACACAGATACATACAAATAAGCACATAATTAAAGTAAAAATAAATCTTTAAAAAAAATTCTATGTTATAGGTGGTACATACCTATAATCCTAGCACTTGGGAGGCTAAGGCAAGAGGATTGCTCTGAATTTAAGGCTAGCCAGGGTTACATAATGTCAGACTATCCAGAACTATATCTCAAGACCCTTTTGAAACCTATCCATCCCAAATTTTCTCATATGTATTTTCAAATTTATTTAAAAATTATTTTTAATAGTATGATAAATCACACCATGAAAAATTTAAAATATTTCAAGAATAGAAAGGAATGATTATTAAATCAACAATTTTCTTACATACATTAAGCACTTAAAAATTAATTTGAAAGTATGAAACAAATGTATTGCTTAAGCAACAATTTTAGACCATAGTCCTCTCTCTGTAAAGACCCAACCCTAAACTAGGGAAGAAGTAGCTTAGTCAGTAAAATGCTTGCCATGCAAGCAAGAGGACCTGAGTTCTATTGAGCTCTAGCATCCATATAAAAAGACAGCCATTGTGGTGTGTGCTTGTAATTTCAGCACTGTGAGAGGGGTGGAGACATGAGGTTCTCTGGGGCTCTCTGGCCAACCACCCTAACTAATAGGTGAGCCCTGGGTTCCAGTAAAAAACCACTGTCTCAGAAAACAAGGCTGGTGTTCCTGAGGGATAACACCCAAGATTATGTTTGTTTCTATAGGCACATGCACATACATATTTTACACACACACACACACACACACACACACACACACACACACACACACCCATAGATTCCCCCCAAGTTCTCCCCCAAGAGAATATGACTTTATTTATTTATTTACTCATTCATTTGTGTGTGCCCATTTGTACATGTGTAGACTAGAGGTTGACATTGGGTGATTGTCTTATTGAGACAGTGTTTGTCAGTGAACCTGGGCCTTACCATTTCAGCTAGACTGGCTGGCCAGCAAGCTCTCTGGGACCTCTTGTATCTGCTCCCCTGCATTGTGGTTATAGGTAGCCACTGGATTCATCCCCCCCCCCCCCCCTACCCCACATGGTTTCTCTGTGTAACAGCTCTGGCTGTCCTGGAACTTGCTCTGTAGACCAGGCTGGTCTTGAACTCACAGAGATCCACCTGCCTTGGAGATCCAGGGTGCTGGGATTAAAGGTGTGAGCCACTACCACCTAACTTTTATTTTGGTACTTGAGGTCCAAACTTTACCCATGGAGTCGTCTTTACTGAGAAATTTGATGTTTTCTGGGGGTCAGCTCCACCATTTCCTCCAGTTTTCTGTATAGTGTTCATGATCTGACCAGGCCTCTCTGTCTTCACTCAGTCTCTACCCTTAGCTTCTTTTATCTAACACCAATGCCTTTCTCAAGGCTCTTGGTTCCACTTACACTGCTTTTCCTGGAATTTATCTCCTTTGTTTTTCCTCTTCTTCCTCCTGTGCCCGTGGGCACATAGACTCCGCTGCTGCCTGCAGAACAGTCGAAGCTCCTTTACTCAGTTTTGTCTCCTCCCTAGACTACATTCTGTCTTTATGTTTCTTCTTCCCTCTGTGACCAGCAGAAGTCACAGGTTCAGTGTGACAGTCAAAGACAGCAGGCTCTGATTTCGTGTGGTGGTTCTAGAGCAGGGCAGGGTCTTGGCCAACAAACAGCATGTATCCTGTGGCTCCACGACCTTAGGGAACAGCATGCAGTTAGGAGATTTTGTCCAGGGTTGTGTTCACTGTCATATCTCCTCCTATCGTCTGTCTGTCTGTCTGTCTGTCTATCTACCGATCTATCTATCATCTCTATATCTATAATAAGTATAAATCTATATAACTATTTTTACAGATTAGGTCCCACTACTTCTTTAGAGTTTGATTCTCTTCCTATCAATTGATTAGAAGTATGGGACTTAGCTCAGTGGTAGAGCGCTCGCCTAGCAAGCACAAGGCCCTGGGTTCGATCCTCAGCTCAAAAAAAAAAAAAAAAAAGAAGTATTTTTAGAAAATAAATAAATAGTCGGGCAGTGGTGGCGCATGCCTTTAATCCCAACGCTGGGAGGCAGAGGCAGGTGGATCTCTGTGAGTTCGAGGCCAGCCTGGTCTACAGAGCGAGATCCAGGACAGGCACCAGAACTATGCAGAGAAATTCGAAAATTCAAAAAAAAAATCATTTAGTAAGAAGAATTAAAAAGTCTTTTCTTAGTCTCCATATTCCTTGTTTTTTTTTGTTTTGTTTTTTTGTTTTTTGTTCTGTTTTTTTGTTTTGCCCTGTAGTGTTGGTTAAATTACTAGGTCATCTTGAATCCTTCTTTCCCTCTGGTTTTCACAAGCCTACAGAATACTAGTAGTTTCATTATCAGTTATCAGCTTCAGCTAGTGGTTATCTTTTTTCCAATTCCTCATTCTTGCTAAAAGAGATTCCCCAATATTCCCTTTATAAAGATCCTTCATATCTTCTACTTAATTTAATTAATTAAAGGGATAAGTTGTCTAAGCTGTAGTCTCACTTTATTTTGTGTGCCAGATGTTTCTACTTAAATTACCATATTTTTTATATTTCAAACTCAGAATATCTTAAATTGATTTGTTACTACTTGCTTCAAGTTATTTTAGCTCATCTTGACCTCCCCCCTTGTTCTAGTGTTATTCTCCATACAAGGAATCTCAGAGCCTGCATGTTCTGTGTGATTATTAATCAATATGCCGCCACCTAAGGGAGTGTTCCCAAAATGTATTTGGCTCTGGAGTTCCTTTTTCAAATCAAACCAGTGTGGGAAGCACTGTATTAATTAACCTGAATGACTGTTCTCCTCTTCATTTTATTTTATTTTATTTTTTAGGTCTCTTCTTAGAATACCTCCTTCTCATTTTTCCTCATGCTTAAATTCTTGTGTGTGTGTGTGTGTGTGTGTGAGAGAGATGAGGGATCAAACTTAGGGATTTGTGTATTAGAAATATCTGCTGGGTGTGGTAGCTCAGGTGTTTAATCCCAGCACTCAGGAGGCAGAGGCAGGTGGATCTCTGTGAGTTGAGGACAGCCTGGTCTACAGAGTGAGTTCCAGGAAATCCAGGGCTGTTAGACATAGAAGCCCTGTCTAGAAAACAAAACAAAACAACCAAAAGGAAGGAAGAAAGAGACTTGTGCTCTGCCAGTTACTTTTCTATGCCATTAGACAGCACCGCCACTCTCCACCCCAACTCCCAACCCCGCCCCACCCCTACTTGCAGTGTGTATGCATATTTTTCTCTCCCTTCAGCATTACAGAGGCCGAACACATACTATGTCAAAGCTCTACCACTGAGCTACATCTGTAGACAAATTCTGTTTTCTTTTAGGGCCCACTGAAAAGCTGCTTTCAAAAGTATGTCTTCTCAATTATGCTTGTTTTCTTCTCCTTTTTAGCATAATTGATTTATATCATTTAAGTGGTGCCTACAATTTTTACTCTGATTATAAATGCTTATATTTTATATTTCCTCTGATTTTATATACTATGGAGGTAGCCCTGGGACTACATAGAACAATTTTGTACTTGTATTTAATAAATATTTAGTCAGGTAGTGGGTGACGAAGTAGCTAATTTGTCGTTATATTTGTATTTTTCTTTTCCCTTAGGAAGATCTCTTACTAGTGGCTTATAAAGAATGTCACAAAGCTGTAATGAGGTGCAGCACAAATTTCATGTCTAGTGCCAAGACAGTAGTACAATTGTGTGGTCACATTTTGGAAACCAAGTCCTACAAAGTGTCTGAGGATCTTGTAAGCATACATCTACCACTCTCTAGAACTCTTGCTGGTGAGTGTTTCTGCTTTTTATGAATTTCTGATCAATTTTCTAGCTACTCTGAGTAGTAGTGTTTCTCTTTTTTTCTTTGTTCCATGTAGTCCCATTAGGCATGGGAGTTAAGGGGTATCATTATTTCTATGCTTTGGGAGCTTTCACTACGATATTTATCCAAGGAAGCTTAATTATGCTTTATACTCAGCTAAGAACCAACTTGGTACTTTTCTATCAATCACCCAAATTTTAAATACTTATAAATGTTGGTTTTATATCACTCTATGCTAAAATTCAGATTAGGTTTCAGTTTTTTTGATATCTTTTTTAATCTCTTAAATTACATTTGTGGATTTCTATTATGGAGGGGACAGTGTGCCATGGTGAGTATGTGGTGATTAGAAGACAGCTTGTGGAAGTTTGTCTTCTCCTGCCACCACATAAGCTCTGGGGATTGAACTCAGCTCACTTGGCTTGACAACAAGCACCTTTACCCACTGAGCCATCTTGCTGGCCCTTGTGATATATCTTTAAGAGTAGAATAAACATCTGGAGAGACAGACTTTTAGTTTTATATGATGTATGTACAATGTAAGATGTTTTGCAATGTAGGATAGTAAGTGTTTGATAATATTGTATTTCAAAATTAGAAGTTAAATGTTTTCATTTTGGAGTATCATTTATACACTTAGTAAGAATGTGTGTATGTGTTGGGGCGTGAGGGGTGGAGATTGAACTTAAGGCTTCCTGCATGCTAGCCATGTACTCTGTGACTGAGATACATCCTCAATTCTAGTGAAGATACATTTAAATAACCTAGCTTTCCAATCTTGATGAGTTAACTAAAACTATACTAATAGGGTTTAACTACTTTCCTGTTTTCTTTTTTCTTCTTTTAAAAATGATTTAGGTCTTCATGTACGTTTAAGCAGACTAGGTGCTGTTTCAAGACTGCATGAATTTGTGCCTTTTGTAAGTGACTCTTACATATTGAGTTATGTCTTATTTCTGGTCATCTCCATTGGTGGGTGGGAAAGAAAATCATATGTTAACCCTCTGCATAGTCACAGTTAGTTACTTCACAGTTGAATGTACCATGTTGAAACTTGAATAGCAAAGACTTGAAAGGCATCAAGGGCAAGCTCTTCCATTTTACAGACTTGTTGTCAAAGTCGAGGAGGCATGTGTAGTTTGTAACGTGATGAAACTGACCTCCCTGTGTTTCAGGAGGGCTTTCAAGTAGAGGTCCTAGTGGAGTACCCTTTGCGCTGTCTGGTGCTGGTTGCCCAGGTTGTTGCTGAGATGTGGCGAAGAAATGGGCTGTCTCTCATTAGCCAGGTATGGCACACACAGTCTGTTATACACATCGGTGAATGAGCTCATTTTTTTAAAAAGTGATTTACCCCATGTCCATAGAGTTTGCCAAATATTTGCTTTTATTCTCTTGTGTAGTCTCTTAGATATGAAAATTATGGTGATTCTATGAGGTCCCCCCCCTCTCTTTTTTTTTTTTTGTTTTTGTTTTTGTTTTTCGAGACAGGGTTTCTCTGTGTAGCTTTGTACCTTTCCTGGATCTTGCTCTGTAGATCAGGCTGGCCTCGAACTCACAGAGATCCGCCTGCCTCTGCCTCTCGAGTGCTGCAAACCCAGATCTGGAAGGGCAGCAAGTGCTCTTAATCCCTGAGCCATTTCTCCAGCTCCCCATTTGTCTTTTCTGCCATTTGTCTTTTCTGCCATTTGGTGTCATTGAATATTAGAGGTAAGCAGTCACCATGCCCTACTCAAAGGCTACTCAATAGCCTGAGAGTGCAACTCAGTGCTAAGATCCTTGTCTAGCTCTGAGTTCAGTCCCCAGCACCATTTAAAGACAACAACAATGGAATGGCTACATTAATTAGTTTTCCCTCTTATTTTAAGGAGATAGAGAAGTGCTTTTCCTCAAAAATCAGGCAACAGACATTTTTTAAAAAAATAACATAATTCTTAATTGATTTTTTTGGGGAATTTTACATCATGCACCCCAATCCTATTCATCTTCATATCCTCCCCTCACCCCTGCATCATCTCCCCAAAAGAACCTCCCCCAATCAATTAAAAACAAAATAAACAAAAGCCTGCCTTGAGGCTGGATGGCGTCAGCGGTGATGGCACATGCTTTTAATCTCAGCACTCAGGAGACAGAGCCAGGAGGATCTCTGTGAGTTTGAGGTGAGCCTGGGCTACAGAGTGAGATCCAGGACAGGCACCAAAACTACACAGAGAAACCGTCTTGAAAAACCAACCCCCCCACAAAAAAAACCACCACCAACAACAAAATCCACCTTGCTCCTCCGTCTTTAACACCTCTTCATTCATCCTAGTGGCATTGGATGCTGTGGTGTGTCACACAGTATACCCTTTTGTCCAATCTGCTCCACCTGCAGAATGTTCATTGCAGTGAGTCACTGGGCTGGTTCAAAGCCTCTGACACACCATCATCAGTGGACTCTCACCAAAACGCCTCTCTGTCCTGCTGTTGCCCCAAGTCATGGGGATCTTCCAGTTTTTGTTCTGCAGGACTAGTCCCTTCATGTACTCTAGCAGGTCATATATAGGGTGTTAGGGTGAGCCAATCCCAAGGCCTAGGATGTGGGTGGGTCTTTTTGGGCCACTAGGATCTCCCCCCTCAGACTAGGGACAGAGCCAGCTGTCCTAGGCCCATGCCCTAGGGGCCAGCTCTCCCACACCCATGGTGAGGGGTAGGGCCATCTCTCCTGAGTCCTTACTTGGAGGTCAGCTCTCCTGCTACAGTGACCAGTGAGGGACAGGGACAGTTATCCCTGGGCCAGTGAGGCACATGGCTGGCTCAGTACAGCTCTCGTATTCAACGTACATGGTTCCTATGACCCCTTGTGGCAACATGGGCCATGGACATCATCACAAACCCCAGCTGCAGCAGGACCACAGACCCAGGCATGGTCCTTGGTAGCAGCTCAGGTCTGGGTCTGTGGTCCTGACGTTACTATGGCCCCTGCACCAGCAAGGTCTCAGGTGGCTATCCAGACCCTGGGCATCCTTACAACCCTCAGTGGTAACAGGAGCCATAGACAGCAACACAGACCCTGGCTGCTGCAGGGCCACTGGCCCAGACATAGCTCCCCTACTCCCCACAGCAGCTAAGACCCAGATATCATCATGTTCCCTGATAGCAGCATGGCCCTTGGACACCAAAATGACCACAGGTGGTGGCCTAGATCCTGGGCATTCCCATGGCCTTGGCAGCAGCATGGATCATAGACGTCAGCATAGACTCCAGCTATGGCAGCACCACGGCAACTCCATGGCAGCATCTCAGGCCGAGATGTCACCCCTATTCTGGGTGGCAAACAGGCTGCCAACATCAGCTCATTCCTCACTGCCCTTGCCCCTTCAGATCTTCCTCTTACCATAGAGTGCAAACTATTCTGCCTCTTTCTCTCCCATTTCTCCACCATATATTTGTTAATCATAGTGGCACCCACCCACTCGCCCATCAGGAAGTGTGAACTGTGAGACGCAGGCTGCCAGGCCGGTGTCTTTCGCAAAGCTACACAGAGAAACCCTGTCTCGAACCCCCCCCCCAAAAAAAAAGAAGAAGAAGAAGAAGAAGAAGAAGAAGAAGAAAAGTGGTGTTTTGATTTTCTTCTCCTTTTTTTTTTTTTTTTTTTTTTTTTGCTGTTGTTGTTGATACAGATTAAACCCACTGACTTGTACGTGGCAGGCAGACATTCTATCACCACATTTCCTGTTCCTTTTATTGTTGTTATTCTTGTTTTGAGACAGGGTCTTTGCAGGCTAACCTCAGACACATGACAACCCTATCGCAGCTTCCTGTCTGCTGATATTATGGATGTGAACTGCTGAACTTAGAGATTTATGTATTAGAAACATTTGCTGGGTATGCTGGCTCATGCCTTTAATCCCAGCACTCAGGAGGAGGCAGAGTCAGGCAGACCTCTGAATTCAAGACCAGCCCAGTCTAGAGAGTGAGTTCTATGACAGCCAGAGCTGTTACAGAGAAAGTCTGTCTTGAGAGAGGCAGGGAACACTTTTGTGGGAAGACAGCTTAAAGGAATTGTTTTTCTCCTTCTACTATCTGTGTCTTAGGGGCTGAACTCAAGGTGTTGGCTTGGCACCATCTTTACATGTTGAGCCATCTAACTGAGACCCTATTGTTAAGAATTTCATCTGAGGCTGAAAGATATCTCTGTGGGTGAATCTCTTGTCCACAAGAATGAGGACCAGAGCTTGGGGTTCTAGCATCCTCCTAAGTCAGGTGGCAGTGACAGCCCCTCTAATCCTAACTGTAGGAGGCTGAGTCAGGGAATCCTCACAGCAAGTTGGCTAGCTGGACTAGCCAGATCAGGGAGCTCTGGGCATACGCCCATCAACATGTAAACAGATGCAGTACATGACAAAAAACGTTTTTTGTTACAAATAAATTCCTTTAGTGTCTGTCTACCATTTCTTTTTAATTTTTTTTTTTTTTTTAGCTGAGGACCGAACCCAGGGCCTCATGCTTGCTAGGCAAGCGCTCTACCAGTGAGCTAAATCCCCAACCCATGCCTACCATTTCTTTTACAGGTTTTTTATTACCAGGATGTTAAATGCAGGGAAGAAATGTATGACAAAGATATCATCATGCTTCAGGTACCTGTTTGAGTTACTCTCCACTAGATTTCCCTTTCTTTTTTATATTTCTGAAGATGAGGGAACACTGGCTTAACTTGAGTTTACCTCACCATTAACTGAACATGGTAGCATACAAACAGAACAAGCAATCTATTATTGTCTGCAAAATTATTTTGTAGTTTTCTGAATTGACTATTAGAGACAAGTGTTCCTCCATTTAATACACAGAAATATGACACTCAATTTCTTTCACAGATCGGAGCATCTATAATGGATCCTAACAAGTTCTTGTTACTGGTACTTCAGAGGTATGAACTTGCTGATGCTTTTAACAAGACCATATCCACAAAAGACCAGGTAAGCAATGGATTGGCATGTGAATTAGTTCCAAAGGAAATATCAGTGTCTCTATTTTATTTATATTTTAAAAGCATATTTTTTATATATACAATTAACTTTCCATATCTGGATTCTGCCATCTACAGATACATCATACTAGGGATCAGATATTTTTTTAAAATTGTATCGGTACTAATATATAAAGTTTTTCCTCAAACAGTGCTATACAACCACTATTTAGATGACATTTACATTTGTATTAGGTACTATAAGTAATCTAGAAGTACTTTCAAAATATATGGCATAATGTGTATAGTTCATACATGGATACTACATCATTTTATAAGGGACTTGAGCATCCTTGGATTTTGGTGTCCTGGTTGGGATGTCCTAGATGTCTAGGAGCCATGGTACATCCCATACTCTGGAACAGCTGTACCTTCAAACATCATGTGTGCACATAGAATGCACAAATACACAAACATGCATACTTTCCTTTCACTCTAGAAAACTTAGACTCCATATAGATCAACAACAACAAAAAAAAGAAATGTCATTTAATGTACTGCCTTCAGAAATAAAGTGCCAATTAGTTTGTTTTTAAAGCAAAAGCTTTATTCTGCATGTGTTGTCTTATAATTCATAGCCTGTGTTTAACAAAATATTGTGGCAGGATTTTTTTCTTGTAACTGAATAAATTCCAGACCTATATCATTTTTACATATCATTTTAATAACTATAGAGCAGTTCCATTGCATGCAGAAAGCATTATACTTTTGTCTCTTTACTGAAGTTTTACTAGTTTTGATATTGCAGATATCTATAATACAAGTATTAAGTACATGTCTAATTATTTTAAGATAATTTTTTTTTTTTTTTTTTTTTCCCGAGACAGCGTTTCTTTGGAGCTTGTCCTGGACTAGCTCTGTAGACCAGGCTGGCCTTGAACTCACAGAGATCCACCTGCCTCTGCCTCCTGAGTGCTGGGATTAAAGTGCATACCATCACCACCTGGCAACATTGACTGTCTTAAATTTATTAAATTCCATTACTTTATTCTTCTAACTTAGAAGTTGTTTACAGAGGCCCAAATAATAAGCTATTGAAAGGAAATTAATTTTTAGTTACTTTACACTTAGTGACAATAACTGATTTTATCTGTCGAACTTGATTATGTTTTAGGGAAGGGTAGTCTTACCATACTTTAGACATCTATTTTAAACCAACTTTCTCACTGTCCTGGTAAGAAGGAAGCTAATAGTAGAGAAAGGATAAGATTAGAATTTGTTGATTTAGGACACATAATGATGGGAGATAATGATAATGAAGAAATGGAGAGTTTTAACAGATTGTTTTTGAGTGCTTTATGTGTCAAGTGGAAGCTTTGGTACCAACTGTGCTCTGAAGAAAACTCTAGGCTAGCTGGGCCATGGGTCCATCAAGAAATGCAGATTTGATGAGTTTTGGGGTTCTTATGCAACTTTTTTTTTAATTCTATAGGATTTGATTAAGCAGTATAATACATTAATAGAAGAAATGCTTCAAGTCCTCATCTATATTGTGGGTAAGATTAAAACAAAATATTTTGAAGTGGAACATGATTTACTTTCTAGAGAATGTTAATAAAATATAATTGATAATTGTCTTCTGTTCCAAATGCTATATAAAATTTCAGAGTTTAATGTGACCAGTATGATGGATAGATTTATAAAGTTTTTTTTTTTTTTTTTTAAATAAACCTTGCATATTTTTTTCTCAGTATTGGAGATCAAACCCAGGGCCCTTTACATTTTAGGCAAGTACTCCACCACTAAACTACATCCCTAATAACCTTTTAATTTTTATACTTGATTTTTAATTGTTGGACTTTGAAGGTCAAGTTACAAGTATCCTGACTAGAAATGTAGATCTTTTTAAAAATTTATTTATTTATTTTACATTCTACTGCAGTTTCCCCTCTTTTTTCCTCCCCTCCCCCTCCCCCTCCCCCAACCTCTCCTCCTCCATTTCTGTTCAGGAAAGGGCAGGCCTCCCACGGATATCTAGAAAACATGGCATATCAAGTTGCAGTAAGACTAAGCACCTCACCTTTCATTAAGGCTGGGCAAGGCAACCCAATATGAGGAGTAGGGTCCCAAAAGCTAATGAAAGAGTCAGTGACATCCTTTTCTCCCATTGTTAGGAGTCTCACCAGAGGACCAACCTACACAACTGTCACATATATGCAGAGGGCCTAGGTCAGTCCCATGTAGGCTCCCTGGTTGTCATTTCAGTCTCTGTGAATTCCTATGACCCTAGGTTATTAATCTATTTATTTAGTGCTAACATTACATATGTACATGAAATTTAAATGTATCCTGGGTCTAAGTTAAATGTTTTTGTCATGTCATTCTTGCAAACTACTTTGTGTAAATAGCAGAATGAGAAAGATGGTTGTGAGCTGCTGTGTGCTGCTAGGAACAAGACTTGGTTCCTCTAAAAGAGCAGCAAATGCTCTTGACCAAGGCGCCATCTTGCAAGCCTCACTTCTGGCTTATAATGGGAAAAATATAAATAAGTAGAAAATATCTGGATTAGGAGTTACAGGATGAAGTCTCGGCCTTGCTTTCAGTAGTTAAGAGCATGCTATATAATCTTTGAGTTTCAGATTCCTAATCCATGCAATATGAAAGGAATTTACTCCAAGGTTGCTTCTGGGACTGTGATCCTGGGGGATACCCCTTTGGTAAATATATATATGTATATGAAAATTAAATTACAAAATTTGCAAATGTGAAAATAAGTCATTAGAAACAAGTACTGGACAAATTCTTTGTGAAATGTGTGTGATTTAGAGACTATCTAAAAGATTCTCTTAGACTGGGCGGTGGTGGCGCACGCCTTTAATCCCAGCACTCGGGAGGCAGAGCCAGGCGGATCTATCTCTGTGAGTTAGAGGTCATCCTGGTCTACAGAGTGAGATCCAAGACAGGCTCCAAAACTATACAGAGAAACCCTGTCTCGAAAAACTAACTAACTAACTAACTAACTAAGTCAGGTAAAAGGTTCTCTTACAGATGCCATAGGTCTTTGTATAGGTGTTACATTATGGAAAACTAGTGGAGAATATATAGGTCATGAAGGCAGAGTGGAAGGGATGAAGGAGGAGACTAGTGGAAGGGAAATGGATAGTATGGGAGATGGATATGGTCCAAGTACATAATACAGCTGAAAGAAATTGTCCTTATAAGATATCAATGAAAATTTCAGTAGGACCAGATAAGTGACTCATATTGGTCAAGTGCCTACTGTGCAGGCACGAGGACATGAATTCAACCCAGAACCAAGGAGACCAGGACAGGAGGATCTCTAAAGAGCAGGTTTGCCAGCAAGTTTGACTGCATTAATGAACTCCAGATTCAGTGAGCCATCCTGTCTTAGAAATGAGATGGAAAGCACGATCCCATAATGAAGACCCCTGACATTGATTTCTGGCCTGCACACACACACACACACACACACACATACGTATGCTCACATACCTAAACATTTTATGATATATATGTACACATTACATAATTACATATATGTGTACATATATATAATATACATACAAATATATACTAAAAACACAAAAAACAGATTTTTTTTTAATGTCTTGAAGCAGTGGAAATTAGATATTATGACACCAGAGACATTCCTATAGTTAATTTAGCAATTTCTAATCTTTATTTGACAGTGGGGGGTGTGTGTGTGTGTGTTTATATATTTGTAACCTGGACTTGGACCTAGGGATATAGCTCAGTGGTAGAGTATGTCCCTAGCATATGTGAGCCCTGGGCTTGATACATAATACTGTTTTATATGTAAGCCATTAATTTTACTTTTCAGTTTTCATTTTGTTCTTTTTTATGTATTTATCTATTTCTCTGGCTCTGGCTCTGTTTCTCTTTCTGTGTATGTGTGTGTGGGGGGGAGTATGGGTATGTGGGCACATGTGTCTGTGTCCATATATTTATGCATGCATGTGGAAGACATGGGTTTTTTTTGCAGGGATTTTTTTATTTAATTTTTTCCCTCTTTTTTCTTTTTGATACAGGGTCTCACTATGTAGGTCAGGGTGATCTGAAACTCATTATGTAGACCAGGCTGGCCTCCAACTCACAGAGATCTGCATGTCTCTGCCTCCAGCGTGCTGGTGTTAAAGGCATGTGCCAACATGACTGACCTTAACGACTTATTATTTTTTTAATTATTGTTTTTAGAGTAGGTGTGGGTATGTGTATGTGAGTGCAGGTACCCTTTGAGTCCAGAGGCATTGGGTCCTATGGAGCTGGATTAGCAGGCAGTAATAGAACTTGGGTCCTCTGCAAGAGAAATACATGCTTGTACCTACTGAGCCACCTTTCCAACCTGTAGACTTGGCTTTTGAAATCTGGTCTTTCAGTCTGTGACCCTCCTATCTCAACTTCCCAGTGCTGGGGTCACAGTAAGTTAAAGCAAGGCCTGACTTCTCAGTGAGCTCTCTCTTTCAGCAAATAGTTTATTGTTTGATTTTGGGAAAATATTGAAATAATGATTTGTGTGTTATAAACCTGATTTAATGCAGTGTTTTGGTTATAAGTACATCTTATCTGTTAGAACAGAACTTAAATAGAAATCAATGGAATTTTCTGGTTTTATTTTTTGTTGTATTAGGTGAGCGTTATGTACCTGGAGTGGGAAATGTTACCAAAGAGGAAGTCATAATGAGAGAGATTATTCACTTGCTTTGCATTGAGCCCATGCCACACAGTGCCATTGCCAGAAACCTACCTGAGAATGTAAGTCTACTTTTTTTTTTGAGACAGGGTTTCTTTTCTCTATTTAGTTTAGTTTGGGTGCCTGTCCTGGATCTTGCTCTGTAGACCAGGCTGGCCTTGAACTCATGGAGATCCGCCTGGCTCTGCCTCCTGAGTGCTGGGAATAAAGGTGTGCACCACCACCGCCTGGCTCTTCTTTTTTAAAAAAAAAATTTATTTAAAGCTTTTTATTTTATATGTATGAGTGTTTTTCCTACATTGTTTGTAAGTGTACCACATGCATACCTGGTGTTCTTAGAGGGTGTTGGATCCCCTGGAACTGGAGCTGTGGATAGTTGTGAGCCAACATAGAGGCGCTAAGAACTGAACCCAGGACTGGTGTATGGGCAGCCAGTGCTCCTAACCACTGAACCATTTCTCTAGCCCCTAAACTTACTTTTCAGTCCCTCTTCTCAAGATTGGAGGAGTTTGGGTTTTTGTTGTTTGGTTTGATTTTTTTTCTCTTTCTCTCTTTCTTACTGTCTCTTTCTTTCTTTCTTCCTTCCTTCCTTCCTTCCTTCCTTCCTTCCTTCCTTCTTTCTTTCTTTCTTTCTTTTCTTTTTTTTTTTCCGGTTTTTTGAGACAGGGTTTCTCTGTGTAGCTTTGGAGCCTGTCCTGGATCTCACTCTGTAGACCAGGCTGGCCTCGAACTCACAGAGATCCTCCTGGCTCTGCCTCCTGAGTGCTGGGATTAAAGGCGTGCGCCACCACTGCCTGGCTTTCTCTTTCTTAATTGGAAGTTGACTTCAAATTTCAGGAAAATTTGCTAAGCAAAATGACCCATATTTTTATTTTAGGGTTGTAAGTCAGTTACCTTTCAGTTTTTATCTATACAAGCTTTAGTTCTAGGAAAATGCTCTTAAATTTTTTATGTACTTTAAAATAAGGTTTTGGCAGAGGAAATGAAAGCTATCTGAAATACTGAGGGTGTTGGAGCAATATATTAATGTAGATATTCTGGGAAGCAGGTCAGAAAACGAGACATTAAGATTTTATTATTTCTGTAATGAAATAATAAAATGTGGTATGGGGGCTAGGAAATACTAGGGAGCTCTTGGAGTATTTTGCAAGCCTGCTTTTGTGAAGAAGAAGAAGAAGAAGAAGAAGAAGAAGAAGAAGAAGAAGAGGAAGAAGAGGAAGAAGAGGAAGAGAGGAGAAGAGGAAGAAGAGGAAGAAGAGGAAGAAGAGGAAGAAGAGGAAGAAGAAGAAGAAGAAGAAGAAGAAGAAGAAGAAGAAGAAGAAGAAGAAGAAGAAGAAGAAGAAAAGCAAAGAAAGATCAGTGGAAGCATCCTATAATAAAGTTGATCTCATAGAAGAAAACAGAATAGTAGTCACTAGAAACCAAGGGTGTCAGGGAGATCAGATAGATTGAATAACAGGCAGCAAAGTACATGAGGTAGGAAGAGGAATTTGTTGTAGTGTTCTGAACTTGACAACAGAGGGACCTGTTTCAGAATAACTAGAAAAAGAGTCCAAAGTTTTCACCATAGAGAACTGAGACATGTTTGAGGACTTGGAAATTCCACTGACCCCAATTTGATGGTTACATGGTGCATACATATCCGAAATCATTGTGATATGTCTCACACATATGTACACGTATTGTGTGAAAAGGGAGAAGGAAAGGGTGGAAACAAAGCAGGTGGGAAGGCTGCGTGCTGTGGCACACGCTGTAAACCCAGAATCTGGAGTTGAGACCGCTGGAGCTATAGAGCAAGGCCCTGTGAAGAAAAGTGAGGAGGGTGGAGAGAGGAGAGAGACAGAGCAAGAAGAATAAAAGTCAGGCTCTGTTGTCCTACTGTGTCTCTCAGGACAAGCCTTGTCCAGTGTCTGGAGTCCTTTAGTGGGAAGCCTGGAGGACGGCAGAGAAAGCATAGCATTCTGCCCTCTAAATAGAGGTCATCGGTAAGGTAAAATTTGATCTACCCCACAGTGGTATTTATGCTTTAGCATGTATGGATACTGGTACAATATTGTCCTAAAGTTACGATTCTTAGTATTTTTTCCTCTTCTGAAATTTAAGTATAAATTAGAACAATGGTTATTTTATCTAAGTTTTTGTTTGTGTGTGTGAGTGGAAGTGGAATTATGCACATCCCGCGACACCCATGCAGATATCAAGCTGCCTATATGAGCTTTCTGGTGATTCTTCTGCTACCTCTCATCTTACTGTGGCCCAGAATGCTGGGATTACGTTTGTGAGCCATTGTGTGTGGTTTTTCTATGGGTTCAAGGCTTGGATATCATTCATATCAGGAGAGCATGGCAAAGCATTTTTATCCATAGAACTACCCCCATAGTTCTAGAAAAGTGATCCTTAATAAAGAACTAAACTGACGTGTGTTGTCAAGACTTTCATACATACAATAGGGATATGCTTTCACTAAATATTTTCTTCCTCTCCACCTCAAATAATTTGTAATTTTTTTCAAGTTCCATTGTAAACTGGTTGTCAAACTGTAGCTGTTTGGCATGTTACTTTTGTGATTTTTGTATATCCATTTACTAATTTCATGATTAATGCCTTTTAAATATCAAATTACAGTTTTCCTTAGTGTGTTTTAAGCAGTAATATGTGTACAATAATAGTTTTTAAAGTAATTTCCCCCTAAATACTATTAAAATAAAATATTCAAATATTTGAAAAAATATCTGTTACACCTAAAGTAATTTCATATATGACTGGTGTTACATATATACCATACTTAGAAGCAAATGCTCTAGGGCATCCTCTGACTTTGCTGCTTACTCTCGAGTAAAGGAGGTTAAATAGATGTGGGCAGGTAAGGCAAAGGATCATTCATTTCCAGGTGGTTAGGGCCAGCCTGAGCAACATAGTGAGACTCCATCTCTTTAAATAGGTAAATAAAATAAATGTTAAAATTTTGTGTGTGTGTGTGTGTGTGTGTGTGTGTGTATTACAGTACTCATGTGCCATCTGCAGAGATAAGAGGACAACTTGGAGGGATCAATTCTCTCTCCTTTCATTATGCAGGTCCCAGGGATTAAACTCAGTTCATTAGACTTGGCAGGAGGTACCTTTACCCACTGACACATCTTGCCACCCAAAATAAAGTTTGAAAAAGAGGTTAAATTGCTTAATTTTTAAAGGCCATAGGAAGCTATAAATTTAATGTAGTGGCTTAACTAGGTTCTTATCCTTGTACATGACTTCATAAAAATACTACTCTGGTGTTTTTTTGTTTTTTGTTTTTTTTTAGGAAAAGTTGGCGCTTAATTAGCAGAAAATTATCAGCTGCACATCTGGGCATTTGCACAGATGTTTTGCCATATGCCATATGTTTCTGGTTTGAGGCTATTCATTCTGTTTACTTTGGTTTCAAGGATTAGTACAGCATGGACATGTACCTAAATGTTGTTTATGAATATACTATATAAGGCTTTTAAACATGAGTATATAGCTGAGTGATGAGTATTTACTGTAAGGCCCTGGGTTAAATTTTAAGAAGGAAGGAAGGAAGGAAGGAAGGAAGGAAGGTAGGAAGGAAGGAAGGAAGGAAAAACAAAAAAGAAAAGAAAGGAGGATGGGAGCTAAAGATTTTGCGTGTGTGTGTGTGTGTGTGTGTGTGTGTGTGTGTGTGTGTGTGTGTGAAGGCAAACTGAGAGAGCTATTTATGCATAAGATTATATATCTTAAGAAATAAGTTTCCTACAACAAATTGGCTCCGTATATAGTTTTAATAAATATGGCAATTAATCTTTTAATTTATTGTATATAAAGTACTTCAGAGATGAAGTTGAAAATATATTTCAGTTCACAGTAAGAGGAAAATTCCCTGGGTGGTAGTAGTGCACTAGTTTAATCCCAGCACTTGGGAGGCAGAGCCAAGCGGATCTCTTTGAGTTCGAGGCCAGCCTGGGGTACATTGAGAGATCCAGGACAGACACCAAAACTACACAGAGAAACCCTGTCTCGAAAAACCCAAAAATAGAAAGAAAGAGAGAAAAAAGGAAAATTCGTTACTTGAAAGTAATAATGTCAAAAATGTTATTTCAACAGGAAAATAATGAAACCGGCTTAGAGAATGTCATAAACAAAGTGGCCACATTTAAGTAAGTGTTTACTATTTATGCTTATTCTGAGAGACAGGCTGGTCTTTGTTTTTATGCTCTGATACTTTGTGGAACATCTGGATTTTTCTGTAGAATCATAGGAGTGCTCAAGCGGAGTAGAGGGAGAATGAGGGATGCACTAGGACTAACTAGTGATTAATTATTATTATTAATAATGCACTAGGACTAAGTGGTTGTGAGATAGTCGGTGTGTTTATTGGTGAAATGAGCTTCTTTAGTAAGTAAGTGAGAAACTTGTCTAGTGCTGTTATTAGGTGATTTAAACAGTAAACTAATAAGACTGTCTGATAACCCTTTCCCAATGATTTGAAGCTATGACTTCATTGTTTGATAAATTTTTATTTTATGTGTTAGTCTTAGATTTTTCTCCAGCAGAGTTAACTGTATTTTATAATTCTTTCACTCTCGTGGTATGTAGAGTGGAAACGGTAAGTGGTTAATTCTTGACATTTGGAAAACTGATACTAATAATGTACTTGGAGTTGTGATGGTGTTACGTTCAGAGTGACGCCACTAGTTTTAACAGCTTGTCAAATGTCCTGTGCCTTTTTCTCCCGTAGTAGTGGGTAATGATATTTTCAACTTAAGAATTGGACAGAACACAAAGATGCTAAATGTCCATAAGCAAATATGGTCTATTCTTCTAGCCTTGGTGCTTTTTCTACTAGTGTGCTCAATAGAGGATTCCACACTGTTGTTGTAACAGTTTGCTACTGATGATTTGTCTCTCTACCGTTTGAGATTTGATCCTTAATCGTTTGGTGTACTGGAGTTCATCAGATCCCTTTCAACCCAAGGCTATACAAAAGAAGTGTGGAAAGCTAAGGAGGGCATGCTATATGTCCACTAGCAGACAACAAACTTTCCCAGATTTGGTTGAATTTCCTATCTGTTGAGTACAGTGTCACTAGTGTCAGGACCTTATATTCAGTGTATGGTTTTTGAATTATCATAGCAACTAAAGAGATCATTTCTGAGATATAATTTTTTAAAAATCTTGAATTTTAGATTAGATTTTAGATTCTTTTTTGTCTTTTTTTTTTTTCCCCAGAGCTGAGGACCGAACCCAGGGCCTTGCGCTTGCTAGGCAAGCGCTCTACCACTGAGCTAAATCCCCCAACCCCTAGATTTTAGATTTTTACTTTGTTTTTGTTTTTGTTTTCAATATTGTGAAAACAAAACAAAACAAAGCCTGCTGTTTGTATTTTCTGTTGCTTTAGGAAACCAGGTGTATCAGGCCATGGAGTTTATGAACTGAAAGATGACTCACTGAAAGACTTCAATACGTACTTTTACCATTACTCTAAAACACAGCACAGCAAGGTAGGAAAACTATCCTTTTCAGTAAATAACCCTGAAGTTCTGTACGTTTTTCTGAATCTACAGAAAAGTAGTTTCATGATGCCTTTTGTTAGTAGAGGGTGTTAACTCATTCAAGAAAATCAGCAATCTAGTGTGGAGACAATATTTAGATTTTCTTGACTATACCAAAAATGTTCTTTATAGTTGTTATAGGAGAAGATGGTTTAATGATGCACCTTTCCTTTCACAGTCATATGCCTCACTTGTTTATTTAGGATGATATATTCTCTCTCTCTCTCTCTCTCTCTCTCTCTCTCTCTCTCTCTCTCTCTCAGCAGTGACTATTCTGCAGAATATCAGTACACAGTTTCTGTTGGTCCTAGAAGGATAAGTAATCACTTGGTTTAGGTGATGGCTGATTTTGTTGACATTTACTTAAGTTGAATAATTTACAAAAACAGGGGATAGAGAAAGATGGCTGCTGCCAGCACTGTCTTGCTTGTTTGCTGCCATTGTGGGAAATGCTTTGCTCTGCCGTGGCTTCCTCTCCATGATCATCTGAAGCCAGACATGAGCTGAGCGAGATGCTGCTGTCCTTTAACTCACGCTGACTGGTACTGTCTCACAGCACTGGAGTTTAACACAGAAGCTTTCATTTAATAAAATAAATAAATTATGAGTAAAGAGATCAGGTACTGTCATGTGGGTCCTTGTACAGAGTACAAGTTTTTCCGACTAAAGAGCACTGACTACTCTTCCAGAGGTCCTGAGTTCAATTCCCAGCAACCACATGGTGGCTCACAACCATCTGTAATGAGATCTGGTGCCCTCTTCTGTATACATAATAAATAAATAAATCTTAAAGAAAAACAAAAACAAAAACCAAGGTCTAAGTTCTTTCTTTTTTTTTTTTTTTTTAAAGTTTTTATTACATTTATTTATTGGGGTGTGGGTGTCCATGTGGAAGTCAAAGGACAACATGCAGAAGTCTGTTTACTCCTGTCACACGGGGCTCAGGAATTGAGACCCATGTCTTACTTAGTGGCAGGCACCCTTTACTGGCTGCGCCATCTCACCACTTGGGGCAAGGGCTAAATTCGGAATGAGAATCATACCTCACCCATCTTATAGGAAGTAACCTTTCTTAAGACAATTATTTGGCGCTAGTCAAGGTAATATTTTGAATACATTTTAAATTAGTATATAAAGTATTTTCGTAAATAGGTCAATCTTTTCTATTTATTTTCAAACAGCATTCCATTTTTTTTTTTTTTTTTTTTTTTTGTGCTTGCTAAGCAGTGTATGTAATGATAGTTGTTACTTTTTCCTTAATAGGCTGAACATATGCAGAAGAAAAGGAGAAAACAAGAAAACAAAGATGAAGGTAAAATTGAGATTCTGAACTGACACATTTTCACTATTTTCTGTGGGTGTTTTATTTTGTTTTGCTGATTTGAAGGGGCAACTAAAGGAAATATAAAGAGCTTTGTATTTACATAGTAATATGTGGCTGTCACGAATGACAGTGTTTTAAGTTGTTAGCAAGTACAATTTATTTTGAGAGGCTGGTATAGCAGTTTACATTTCCTTTGACAGTGGTATTTACGGTGCTTTAAAGCAGAAAGAAATCACATGTTATTTTGCATTTAAACTATTAATTTTCATATTCACATTTTCAATTATGTCTGTTAGGGTAGTTCAAATAAAAATGCACCTGTCTATCTCTTTAACTCATTTATTCTGCTTCCCTAACAGCATTGCCGCCGCCACCTCCTCCTGAGTTCTGTCCTGCTTTCAGCAAAGTAATCAACCTCCTCAACTGTGATATTATGATGTACATTCTCAGGACCATATTTGAGCGGGCAGTAGACACAGATTCTAACTTGTGGACAGAAGGGATGCTCCAAATGGTATGTTGACCTGCAGTGTTTCCTTTTGAGTTCTTGTGGAATCTAAAAAACAATCCCCGGATTAATATCAGTCAGAACCATATCAGAAACACATGATACTCAGGAATCATTAAAATGGTTTCACTGTGGCCCAAGTTTCTTTGTTGATACATTCTCATGTTTTTAGCATCTTTACTCTTGGGAACTATTTATATTTTAAAAGACTCAAAAAAAAAGAAAGAAAGAAAAGAAAAAAGAAAAGTGTTGGATCTGAAATCATAGGATAGGGATAGCCAGGAAGTGAGAATTAAGACCGGGAAGGATTTATCAAGCCTAGGTGGTTTTGGAAAGGCTTGAACAAACATCTGAACATGGAGAATTCCACTGCTGGGCAGCCAGGGTCAAATCTGTATGAGCCCTGGAGGTTCCAGCTTTGCCTGTTCACCACCTGTCCGTCTTCTTTTCTTCTGGCCCCTGGTCCTTACCCCAGATGTTCCCCAGCTTTCTCTCCAGGTGGGCCTTCTTATCCTGTGACACATCTAGGGTGTCACGGATGCCAACCCTTAGGTCGTTGTCCTTCCCCTGCTCCTGTGAAGTCTCTGGCTTTTGCCATGGTAAGCCTAGGAATGACTGTTTTAAGTTCAGCGCAGTGGCTATACCTTAAACCACTGCTACTTCAGGCAGCAATTGCAGCTTCACAGTTCTTGGCCTGCTTCTCTAGCTGCAGCAGTAGGCCACTCAGGCCACAGCCTGCTGGGAATCCTCCCACAGGCACTGTCTATGTGCTGCCACTAAAGGTAGTTTTAACTAAATCTCTGTCTTTCTATTTATAAATAAGACTCCATATTCAAAGGCTGGTGTAAAAACCTGCTAGCTCAGAGAGGCTGAGTTGCAATTAGCTAACTTCCCCTCCTTGCTGGCATTTCTGAAAGACCAGTGCTTCTGCTTTGCCAAACCAGAAAACACTGTGCCACTTCAAACCCACCCTACTACTTCCTGTGTCTCTCTATCTCTCCCGGATGCCCTCTGATGGTCTATGGTTACATTCTGTCAGCTAGCTGCTAATGCAGCCTCGTGACTCAAGGTTAATTTTATTTAATTAACACAAATGCAAGCTCAGGCTCACAGTGTGATCGAATATCCCCCAACAGATGATGGACAAGAAAATGCAGAAGAAAATGAAGAAAGCTCATAAAAAGATACACAAACAGTACAGGCATAGAAGGCAGGGCCTGGACCCCTCTCTTCCTAAGTGCCCCTAGTTCTGCTTTCATCAACTCCAGCAACTGTGTTGTGCTGGGGGAAATTAACCTTCCACTCCCTGCCCTTGACTGTGTCTTCCTCTGCAAAGCTGCTGGGAAGTCGAATCCATTTGGTTGATGAGTTCTTTGGAACATAGTCTATTCCTATGCTACCTTAGGTACTATTCATCAACTTTGTTCAAATAAAATAAAGCTCCTTCTCCTGAGTTAAGGTGAAAAAAAGAAGTCTGCTCATGTTAATGACAAGTCCATATCCAATTGCATCATGCATTTTTCTTTTAATTTTTTAATTTAATTTTTTTATTTTCCAGACAGAGTTTTCTTGTGTCACCCTGACTGTCCTGGAACTCTGTAGACCAAGCTGTGAACTCAGAGATCTTCCTGCCTCTGCCTCCCTAAAGGGATGCATCACCAATGCCTGGAGCATCATGCTTTTTATAGGCATATATTTATTTATTTTGTTTGGTTTGGTGATGGTGGTGCTGGGGAATGAACCCAGGACCATGAATATTCTAGACAAGACCTCTATCACTAAGCCACACTTGCAACTCTTTTTGTTTGTTTGTATTTTGAAACAGGGTCACATACTGTAGCACAGGGTGCACTGAACTCCTTATGCCTAGGGTAGCTTTAAACTTGTGGCAGTCCTCCTGCCTCAGCATCCTAAGCACTAAAATTATGTTTATGAGCCATCATACCTGGTTTCTTGGAACCACTAATTAATAAATTACTTAATCCTGCTACTTTATGGTAACTATAATTATATATTTATTTAATACCTATTCAGTTTTCTCCATCCTTATCCCTTGTTGGTTATTATTGGTCCGTAGGCTCATGCTCTATTTGTATCTCAATACTTGTAACAGTGTAAAATATTTGCAGTACTATATTCAGTATTGTTGAGCTTTTTTTGAACTCTAGTTAAAATTTTCCCCACATCTCCCAGTGTCCTACTTAGGAGATAAGCACTGTTAATGTTTTGTATTTTTGGAAGCTATACCAACAAAAGCACATAAAGATCTTTGTCATTCTTGATTGCATGCATATCTCATTATGCATTATACTGTCATGCATTTAACTTCTCTTATTAATAGACATTGGGGTTGAATTGGGGTTTTTGTCATAACAAAGAACACTAAGATAAACATTTTTTATGGTTAGTTTGCTTCCTTGTTTGTGATGTTGCTCAGGCTGGTCTTGATTTTGTGGGCTCAGGTGATCCTTCACCCTCAGCCTTCCAAGTACATGAGATGACTTACAGATAGGCACTACACCTGGTTTACAGTGAACACCCTGTACAAATATCTTTGTGTACATAAATGAGTGTATTTGCTATACCAATTCTGAATACACAGTCTGTTGCTTTACATTTTAATGCTGTTGTCACAGTGATTTTTTTTTTAAATGTGAAACTAGTTCGTTTTCCCTCTGTCCCTATTGCAATAGCAAGTGATTGCTTCCTAACACTTTTGCGAGCTGTGTACTTTTTACTAAGCTCACATTTTTACCCCTTTTTAAGTGGTAGGTAAGCTATGTCTCCTTAATTTGGGGCATTTTTGGAGTGTTCATGATTTCTCTTTCTGTTGAGTATTTGCTTATGTCTTGTCATTTTTGCTTACTGTTTTCTTCCTCTGTGGGTTGTTTATATTAGTACCTCCAGCTAAAGAAGCAGCTCTTCAGAGACCCTTGTTTTCCTCCTTCAGGCATTCCACATACTGGCACTGGGCTTGCTGGAGGAGAAGCAGCAACTTCAGAAAGCTCCTGAAGAAGAAGTGACCTTCGATTTCTACCATAAGGCTTCAAGTATGCGAAAGCATCATTTCCCAACAAACTTCTAGCTAATTGCCAGTTTGTAATTGAAAGTTTGGGCCTTAAACATTTTTATCTGTTAATCCTTAAGATTTAGAAAACCCTTAAATGATTTATTTGCCTAGCATGTTTATAATATTTTCCAGTATACTAAGTTGTACAGATTCCCTACTGCAGCTGTTTTTACTGTGTGTGTGGTTGTAGTATGTCAGGAGTGAAGTGTGTCTGAAAATGTCGCTTTCTTATCTTGAAGACTGGGATCGGGTTAGATTAAAACCCTAAGTTAGTTTTGTTCAGAGTGTGTTCCTGAAACATTGATTATAAAACCAATACTTTAAGCAAAGTAATCACATTTTCTATTTGTACTACCTCTATAGATTATTGAAAGTATCACTAGCCTTCTTTGTATATGAAGAGAACGTGTCTCACATCAGTATTTCTGCAGTTCTCATGTGTGCTTTGTGTAGACAGTGAGCAGAGAGGAAAGACAGGAACAGACTATTAAGAATAGCTCTTGGGGTGGGGATTTAGCTCAGTGGTAGAGCTCTTGCCTAGCAAGCGCAAGGCCCTGGGTTCGGTCCTCAGCTTTGGCAAAAAAAAAAAAAAAAAAGAATAGCTCTTAGCAATACAAATGTGTGATATAAAGTGAGGCTTAAAATAATGTGAGTTTTTCTCATACTTTTGTTTAATTTAGTACTTAATTTTTCATGTAATTGCAGGTTCTTCTTTTAAAAAGTTAAATGCCGGGTGGTGGTAGCACATGTCTTTAATCCCAGCACTTGAGAGGCAGAGGCAGGTGGATCTCTGAGTTCAAGGCCAGCATTGGGAGTACATAGGAAGTTCCAGGACAGCCAGGATTACACAGAGAAACCCTGTCTGAAAAAACAAAAATAAATAAATAAAAATTAAGGTAGTGAAGGGACTGGTTGGCAAACCTCAATTATCCTGTGAATGATAGGCACTGAGAGTTATAATTAGTACAAAAAATTAGGAAGATAATTTTCTTTAATATACTTTTTTGTATTTTAAAAAAGGATTGGGAAGTTCAGCCATGAATGCTCAGAATATACAAATGCTTTTGGAAAAACTCAAAGGAATCCCCCAATTAGAAGGCCAGAAGGACATGATTACATGGATACTCCAGGTATATTACAAAAGTAAACTGGTTTAATACAGTTATGTGTGGCTTAATGACAAGACCACATTTTGATAAATGCATCATTATGCTATGTATCCTTACTTGAATACCACAGAATATATTTATGTACACCTAAATAGTTTGTTACTTGATGTGGTCTTGATACAGTCAATAAATTCAATAAAAAAAAAATACAAGATGTATGAGGTTACTACTGGCATAACTTTGCATACTGTTTTATTTTTGTAAGTAGAAAGAGCATACACAAATTATAATGAAAACAATAGTGTAGAGTCTGAAAGTAGAGATCAGTGATAGAATGTGTGTTTAACATGTGTGGAGTCCTTTATTCAACCCGAGAACCATAAATAAATAAAAATTTACAGTATGATACAGTGGGCACATAGAAAGTATATATAAGTAACATTATGCAGACTGAGCAGGTTATGTTTAAGAATATACATACACACACACATATATACATATGTATGCTGCAACAATTAATGCAAAAAAGAGGCCATGAATTTGAAAAAGAGCAAGGGAGGGATATTTAGGAAGGTTGGGAGATGGGAAAGGAGAAACAATTTAATTATAATATAATTTCAAAAATAAAAAAGTTCAAAAACTGACCATCATTTATTATCATTATCACTTATTATCATTTTGAATATTATTCACTATACATAATTTTGTGATTCTATGCTATATGTGACCATATATAAAAATCTTCTATTTGCTGATAAAATTCAGCCACTGTGTTCTCTTTCCATTTGTAAAGCCATTTGCTATCAATTATCACAACTGTGTGTTTTATGCTGGTAATTCATCTTTTTTCTGTTTCTGTGGAATTGCTTTTAATAATGAAAGATATCTTCGTATATGTCATTATCAGTTGCATGGATTTGAGTAATTACAATGTGCCATGCTGAGTTCAAGACCCCAAGCAGCACAAAGAACTTGCTTTCATGGTGCATACACCATAGTTGAAGTACAGATAATTTTAAAACAATCATCAAAATAATCCAGTAGAATGAGAGAAGGTTCCCTTGAATAATAAGAGAAGGTGTTTGTCAGAAGATGAAGTTAGAGCAGACACTTGGATCATTCTAGAGCCAATATTCTAAGACTCTAAAGAGTATTTCGGGAAGAGGACACCGCAGTGCAAGTGTTCACGAGTGGGAAGAGAAAGCCCAGTATGACTGTGACTGTGAAAGGAGGCAGTGACGTCAGAGGGATAGCCAGGCTAGATTGTGTTCACGTCATAGGTCAGAATAAAGTGATATATTTTTATTTTGAGGACATGAATAAAAATGTTGCTTTAAACTGGGTTTGGTAACTAACAGTACTGTTTGTCACAGCCAAGGCCACTTTTTAAGTTTTGTTTTCCTAGTACGTATCTAAGTAGCTTACCTCAAAGACACTTAGAGACAAGATAGTTGAATCAGATTAGTGACTTGTCTTCTTGATCAGTCTAACCAAACAATATTTCAACTATTTTCACAGATGTTTGACACAGTGAAGCGACTAAGGGAAAAATCTTCTTTAGTTGTGGCTACCACTTCAGGTTTGGAGTCCATTAAGAGTGATGAGGTAACAGCACTGTAACAATGTTACATTCATCTCTGTCTTTGAATAAGGACTCACTTTCCTTCTTTAGGAGGAGCTGTTGGTGAAATATGTGAGTTCTATCCATTTTTATTCCTATGCTTCTGTACTGCACTTAACATGTACTGAGTAGGGTGTATATATCTTACAAAAATAGAGGAATGTAATGCCCAATGGGACTCTGTTAGAAATAGAGTGAGGTTGGGGATTTAGCTCAGTGGTAGAGCGCTTGCCTAACAAGTGCAAGGCCCTGGGTTTGGTCCTCAGCTCCAACAAAAAAAAAAAAAAGGAAAAATAAAAGAAATAGATTGAGTTCCAGGACAGGCTCTAAAGGTCCACAAAGAAACCCTGTCTTTTAAAACTAACCAAACAAACAAAAAAAGAAAAAAAAAAAAGAAAGAAAGAAAGAAATACCCTATTATATTAATTTAAAAAATACTTTCATGTCTAAAATTAGGAAGTAAAATGGTACATCTTAGATTCAGTGAAATTAGATAACGTGTATGTCATGATTTTCCATGTTTTGAATCATATTTTGCTAATATTGAATTAATTAGCTAATATTGAATTATCAGAATATTCTTTTTTGTTTTTATTTTGCTTTGTTTTGTTTTCTGATTTTTTTTTTTTTTTTTTTTTTTTTTTTTTTTTTTTTTTTTTTTTTGAGATAGGGTCTCTCTGTATAGCCCTGGCTGTTCTGCAACCCTATGTAAACCAGGCCGGCTTCAAACTCAAACCTGGCTCTGCCTCCCAAGTGCTGGAATTAGAGGCGTGTACCACCACATCCATCTTAATTGTTAGAATATTCTTACTTGAGCTTATTAACTATTTTTCCTAAAAGAAAATGCACTATACGTTAGTATATGGTAGAGTATTTGCCTAACATGTGAGAAGGCCTGAGTTAAATCTTCAGTACTTATAGTAGGTCTCTGAGTTATTGTTATCTTCTGGTTTTAGTTTTAGTTCATATGCAAGTAGAAATTCAGCCATTTCTTCTAGGTTGTCTAGCTTTTTCGCAAATACGTTTTCAAATTATTTCCTAATGTCCTTGATTTCATTGAGTCTGCTGTACAGCATCCTTCTAAATGTGTCTTCACATTCTTTCTTTATGTCACATTGGCTGAGGATTTCATAATATTTACTTTTTCAAAGAACCAACTCTTTCTTTAGTTGATTTTATGTATTGTTCATTTAGTCTATTTCATTCATTTCTTACCTAATTTTTAAATGTCTTTCTGTCTCCTGGATTTGGGATTGGATTAGTATTGTTTTTGTAGAGCCTTGAAGTACATCATTAGGTTGTTTATTTAAGATCTCACAGGTTTTTGGTTTTGTTTTGTTTTGTTTTTTTCCAGAGCTGAGGACCGAACCCAGGTCCTTGCGCTTGCTAGGCAGGTGCTCTACCACTGAGCTAAATCCCCAACCCCTTGGTTTTTTTAATATGAGAATTTATAGCAATAAATTTTATTATTAGGGCTCCTTTGACTGTGCCCCAAAGGTTCTGGAAGATTGTATTTTCATTTTCATTTAACTCTAGGAATCTCTGGTTTCTTTAATGGCCTACTATTAAGTAAAAAAAAAAAAGGTAGGGGTTGGGGATTTAGCTCAATGGTAGAGCACTTGCCTAGCAAGTGCAAGGCCCTGGGTTCGGTCCTCAGCTCTGAAAAAAAAAAAAAAGACAAAAAAAAATGTATTGCGGGGCAGGAGAGATGACGGCTCAGAGGTTAGGAGCACTGCTGCTCTTCCAGACGCTCCGAGTTCAGTTCCCAGCATCCACATGGCAGCTCACAACTGTCTGTAACTACAGTTCCAGGGGATATGACAACCTCACACAGACATACATGTAGGCAAAACACCAATGTACATATAAAGAAATCATTTAAAAAAATTTATTGCTCTGTGGGCAGCAGTGGCACATGCCTTTAATCCCAGCACTCGGGAGGCAGAGCCATGCGGAACTCTGTGAGTTTGAGGCCAGCCTGGTCTACAGAGCAAGATCCAGGACAGGCACCAAAACTACACAGAGAAACCCTGTCTCAAAAAACAAAACAAAACAAAACAAAAAAATAAACAAAAGGTATGGTTGAGTTTACAAGTATTTTTGTAGTTTTTGTACTTTTTCTTGTTTGTCTCTACTTTTATTCCATTGTGGTCTGATATGAGAAATTTATTCTGCTGAGCATTGGTGGTGCATGCACCATCCATCCTAGCACATGGGAGGCAGAAACATATGGATCTCTGTGAGTTCAAGGCCAGCCTCATCTACAGAGAGAAGTCCGGGACAGCCAGAGCTACACAGTGAAACTCTATCTTGAAAAACAAAACAAAACAAACAACAACAACAATAAACAAAAAAGAATTTATTCGGTTTTTTAAAAATGTATTTATTAAGTACTGATTTGTGGCTTATGATGTGATCAGTTTTGGTGACAGTTCCATATGCCACTGAGAAGAGTGAATATCCCCTATCTGCCAGATGTGTATTCTGTATCCACAGGCTGATGGTGTGTTGTAGCTCTGAGGTTTCTTTTTTTCCCCACAGAGCTGAGGACTGAACCCAGGGCCTTGCGCTTGCTAGGAAAGCGCTCTACCACTGAGCTAAATCCCCAACCCCTGGATTGTTCTTTTATTAATATATAGTAGCCCTCTTTATCTTTCCTAATTACTTTTTATTTGAAGTCTGCCTTATCAGATATGCTAACTGCTATATCAAATAGGGAATATTCATTCTGAATATTAATTTTTAACATGAGCTCTTATCTAATTTTGGTGTTGCTTAATATTATTCAGATTACTCATGATAAAGAAAAAGCAGAACGGAAGAGAAAGGCTGAAGCTGCTAGGCTGCACCGCCAGAAGATCATGGCCCAGATGTCTGCCTTACAGAAAAACTTCATAGAGACTCACAAACTCATGTATGACAGTACATCAGAGATGTCAGGGAAAGAAGACTCCATGATGGAGGAAGAGAGGTAAAACAAAACATTCTTCTGCAGTCATGTTTCCTAAAGATATTAAAATGGTAAAAGCAAAAATAGAAACCAACCTATTATTTTCTATGCATTGGTATTATTAGATACACATTTATATATTACTTTATATATTCCACATTGTTTTTATAGTTTCTAGGAAAATGACTATAATTATTATAGACTGAAAATACGTCTACCACCTGATAGAGTGATTTACACTGGTTTTTCTTTTGTTTGCTTGTTTGGGGCAGGGTCATCCTACCTAGTCCATGGTGGTGCTCACTTGGCAGCAGTTCTGCCTGGGCCTCCCCAGTGCTGACAGGACAGACGTGACCCATCACACCAGCATTTTTCTTTTCTTTATACTTGTTTTTTTTTTTGTTTTTTTTTTTTTTAAGATTTATTTATTTATTTATTATGTATACAGAAGAGGGCGCCAGATCTCATTACAGATGGTTGTGAGCCACCATGTGGGTGCTGGGAATTGAACTTAGGACCTCTGGAAGAGCAGTCAGTGCTCTTAATCTCTGAGCCATCTCTCCAGCCCCCATATTTAGTTTCTTAAAAAAACTTTTTTTCAGATTTATTTTTCTTTTTTCTTTTTTTGGTTTTTCGAGACAGGGTTTCCCTGTGTAGCTTTGCGCCTTTTCCTGGAACTCACTTGGTAGCCCAGGCTGGCCTCGAACTCACAGAGATCCACCTGGCTCTGCCTCCCAAGTGCTGGGATTAAAGGCGTGCGCCACCACCACCCGGCCAAGATTTATTTTTCTTTTATGTGTATGGGTGTTTTGCCTGCATATATATGTCTGTACATGTGTGTGCCTGATGCCCACAGAAGCCAGAGAGGCATCAACTCCCCTGGAACTGGAATTATAGTTAGTTGTGAGTTGCCATGTTTGAGTTAGGAATTGAACCTGGGTCCTCTGGAAAAGCAGCCAGTGGTTTTCACTGCTGAGCCATCTCTCCAGCCCCCATATATTTAGTTCTATAGCTTGCTTTCTCCGTATACATTTTTTATGTTAGCACATGTAGATCTATGCTATAGACTTTACATCATTCTTTTTCTTTGAATTTCAAGTTTTTAAATGTATTCATTTTTACTGCATATTTAAGATGTACAGCTTGGTTTTAGGTTTTGTTTGTTTGTTTGTTTGTTTGCTGTTGTTTTTTGTTTTACTGTGTGTGCATATGGAGGACAACTTGTAGTAGCCATTTTGCTCCTTGAATCATGTGGGTCCAGGGACTAACTGAGGTCATCATTCTTGGTGGCACGCACTTTTCTTGCTAAACCGTCTTGCTAGCCACAGTGGTGTTTTCATATACATATAAATACTGAAGTAATTATTTCATCAAGCAGCTACTTCATGTACTTCATAGAGCAGGCTTTTTCTGTAGGACACCAGCCCATAAATAGGGACATGGAGACTTCCTAATAATGAAAGGTTGGCCTTAGCTTAGGCGTGTTCCACTAGCTCTTGTCTCTTAAATTAACCCACATTTTAAAATTGATGTTCTTTTACATGGCTTAGTTACCTTTACTCTGTTCTGCCCATCCTGCTTCCTCCATGCCTGGCTGGTGACTCCGCCTTTCTTCTCTCCCTACCACCCTCCACCTCTCTGCCCCTAGAAGTCCCATCTAACCTCTACTGCCGAGCTATTGGCCATTCAGCTCTTTATTAAACCAATCACAGTGACACATCTTCACACAGTGTAAAGGAATATTCTGCAACATTTCCCCTTTTTTTGTATAAACAAAAAGGTTTTAACTATAACACAATAAAACTATAAACAATAAGAACAATTATGAGATAAGATTTACATTCACAATGTCCAGTCCATTTGTATTTGGCAAATTCAGAGAAAATACTCTATTATCTATCCTCTCTTGATGAGTCCAAAGTTTTGTACCTAATTTACTTTTTATCATGACTAAGGAAAACTGTAACTATATGTTTTCAACCCCATCAAAGATCTAAGAAGGATATAATATTACCTGAGTAAACAGGAGGTGCAGAGCAAGCAACTTCCAGAGCTATGAGAAATGACAGAAGCAGCTGGCTGCCAGCACAGTCACCCAAGGTTCCTCTGCAATGATGGGTATCCATCTTTCGCCTACAGGCCTAGAATATCTGACAGACTTTTTGTGAAGTAGGAATTTTGAAGAACTGTCCCACCTTGTCTTGGCAAATTTCGGCAATCTTAGTCCTTTTTTGTCCTGTTGTCCAGTTTGTGCAGTATACTGCCAGCAGTCGAGGCAAGGGCAGTTTCTTGCCCAAATGACTAGCTTTGCCACAATGAAAGTAATCTCCATAAAGAGGTTCTTTGATACCTGTCTTCCTTTTATGAAGTAGATTGGTGCTGCCAGGAGCAGATGTGTCTCACTCTCATGAAAGCCTTATGTTATTAAAACATTTTAAATGCCATATTCTGTAGGTCTCAAAAGTGTTTGAAGATCACCTATCTATCTAAAATATATCTCTGTATGACCTTGAAAACATACCTAACATGACTATAAGTTTGATTGTTATAGATGTCTATTAATGTTTTTTTTTTGTTTGTTTGTTTCTTTTTTTTATTATCCTAAATAGCTTTCAAGGATTTTTAAATGGGCTGCATAGGTTCAATACCTTAAACAAGAGTAGAAACATATATACAGTATAACTAAAATATCCTTAAATTTGTATCAATATACAAAAATCCATACTAATGTAAAATATTTGAGACTAGTGGTTGTTCAAAAGTAGACTCAACAATCCACCCTTTATCCCATCATTTCTATACTATATCCTCCTTCAGAAAGAGATCCCTGAATCTAAATTCCTTTTTATGATTTTTTTTCCTGACCATGACCAATACCAACTTGTAATCAATCCCCCTAAATGATGACAAACATCCATAACACATCAAGTGACCAAAAACTACCCACCCCACCTCTTGGGAATGTAGGCATCATGTTCTCTAGATTACTCCTGATGTCTGGGGGCAATAGCATCACTGGGGGACCCTGAAAAAAACTGAGATAATGGTCAAGTCCAAGATAAACTAACCATAACATTTGTACAGTCTCTGTGCAATGGGAAAGCGCAAGTCTTATCTGCAGTCCTAACTAGAGTAGTGTGTGAGGTTGGACCATCTCAGTCAGCAGCCTTGAAGCTGTTCTGGATGTAGAACTTTGAGGAAACTGCAGCAGAGACACTGTGAGAGGCCGGATCACCTGGTCCACCCATGTTCATTGGTGCCTGGTCCCCTTGCTCTGAAAACACACAAACTTTCAAAGGTAACATACATATCTGCACAAATATGAACTGTGCATTGTACACAAGCCAGTCAAAAATGATTTTTGTTTGCTTGTTTTATGTTTGAGCAGATAAAATAATATATGTCATCTGTCTTGTAGTTTTTCTAGGTTTATTTCTTTATGTCTGTAGCCAGGATTTTCAGGGGCTCTTCCCTGATCAAACCTGATCTCTATCAATCTTGAATGAATCCACAGCCTTTAATTTTCTACGAAAACAAAAGCATAATCTGAGGGGCCCCTGACAGAGGGGATAGGATCTATTCCTGGTGCATGAACTGGCTTTTTGGAGCCCAGTGCCTATGGTGGGACATCTTGTACAGTCTTGATGCAGGGGGAGGAGCTTGGACCTGCCTCAGATGAATGTGCCAGGCTTTGCTGACTCCTCATAGGAGGCCATACTTTTTTGGAGGACAGGATGGGGGGGGCGGTGCTGTTGGGGGGGGGAGTGGAGGGAAATGAGGGGGATCTGTGGTGGGTATGTAGAATGAATAAAAAATTTCTTAATAAAAACATTAGCAAAAAAAAAAAAAAAAACCAAAAGCATAATCTCCTCCCCAAAGCAATACATTTTCTGACTTCCATTTTAAAGTTAAGGCATTCCTAAAGTATCTAGGCTGGTTTAATTCAGAAGTCCCTTCCACCATCCAGTGTGTCTCAGCAGCTGTCATTTTCTGTTCATTAGTATTAAAACATTAAAATGAACAAAGTACCATATAAGGTTCAAACTCACTGTGTTATAATATTTTCCATCCTTATATGGCTTGCTTTTTTATATTATTTTAACTCCTTTTTGAAGAATTTTATTTATTTATTTTTTTTTTTAATTTTATTTTTTTGTTTTATTTCTGAGACAGGGTTTCTCTGTAGCTTTGGAGCCTGTCCTGGAACTCACTCTGTAGACCAGGCTGGCCTCAAACTCACAGAGATCCACCTGCCTCTGCCTCCCGAGTTCTGGGATTACAGGCATTCGCCACTACTGCCCAGCAGAATTTCTTATTTTTAAATAACTATTTTTTTAATGAGTGTCTGTACCTGTTTTCTTTTCTTTAGCATCTAAGCACATTTTTAAACATACTGTACCTTCTTAGAGGTTTTCTGTGTTTGGACCTGGCTTTACTAAGCATCTGCAGTGTTCTCTGATGATATGAGACAAATCTTAATCTGGCATTTCAGCTGCTGTATGGTTCAGCTTTGTGCACGCTGCTGGCTGCTGGCTGCTGGCTGCTGGCTGCTGGTTGTTGGCAGCAGCTGCTAGCCATGCCATCAAGCACCAGCCTGCCTGAGAAACTGCAGGACTAGGAATCCACATCCGGCTCCTTGTCCAGCACTTTTCTTAGCTTTCTCAGGCGCTGAGCTGATACATGTGGCCGGACATTGGGTGCCATGTGTAGCAATCTTTTTCTTTGGGCTGCCAGCTGACAAATGATGACATGGAGACTTATTATTAATTATAAAAGCTTGGCCGTAGCTTAGGCTTGTTTCACTAACTCTGATAACTTAAATTAACCCATATTTTAAAATCTATGTTCTTTTACATGGCTTGGTTACCTTTACTCAGTACTGCCCATCCTGCTTCCTCCATTTCTGGCTGGTGACTCCGTCTTCCTTCTTCCCTGAGACCTCTCTTCGGAAGTCCTGCTTAACCTCTTCCTGCCTAGCTATTGGCCATTCAGCTCTTTTTTAAACCAATCACAGTGACACATCTTCACAATTGTAAAGGAATATTCCGCAACAACTTCATGTAGTTATTGTTTTTGATAAGAGGACCTGAAACAGCTATAAACTTTATGCTATCCATAAAATCTGTAGGTTTGCTCCTTCTGCATACCTATGAATATGTGCCCTTTGACTTCCATCCCCTCATTTCTCTTTTTAAATTAATTCTTGGACAGTTTCATACATGTATATCATTCATTCTGACCATACGCCTCCTTCCTTTACCTTCTTTTACTCCTCATGAATGTACAGTCTGCCATGGTGGGTATGCAGTATTTCATCTGATTTGTAAGGTTTAAGCTGCTTCCTTTTTTCCCTCATTAGTTTGTCAGAAAATTCTCACGTGTACTTCTTTCTGTAGTTGTGCCGGTAGTTCTCCTAGGGCAGAATTTAACAAATATTTTAATTTAATTAACTTACTTGTTTTTGACATAGTGTCTCACTATGTAGCCTTGGCTGTCCTGGAAGTCACTCTGTAGACCAGACTGACCTCCTACTCACAGAAATCTACCTGCTTCTGCCTGGGATTAAAGGTGTGCACCACCACGTCTGGCTAGGTTAACATTTCAGCAGAAGCTTCATATTGTCTTTCCAGGTGACTCTGTCAGTTTCAACTCCTGCTAGTGTATGAACATGGTTCATTCTCACCAAATAAAATGTATGGGCTGGGAGTGAAGCTGAGTAGTAGAGTGCTGGCTCAGCATATACGAGGCCCTGGGTTCAATCCCTAGGACCAGACACTACAAAGGAAACATTTTCTGGTTGCTAGTTAGTGTGAGGATTAACTGTCATAAAGTTTACTGACTTTTTACATTTTGTCTTTTGCCAAATGCCTGTTACTATCTTTTGCCTATTTTTGTGGAGGCCTTTGCCCCTTCTTGTCTTCTTGATTTATAATCTTTAAACGTTATTTCCCATATTTTCTCCTTCTTTCTTTAACATTATAAGGTTTTGCCATAAAAGTTCTCAATGAAGCCAGGCATCATGGTGCACGCTTGTAATCCCACACTGGAGAGGCAGAGGCAGGGCTGCCATAAGTGCAGGGCTGCTCTAAATGCCATAGTGAGTTTCCTATCAGTCTAGCTACATAGTAAAAACCCAAGAAACTCTCTCAACAAAGAAAAAAAAACTTCAAAAGCAAAAGACACTTCCAGTGTTGATGAAGGCAGATTTCTTAATCTCTTAAAGTTTTATTTTTTTGTCCTAATGCCTTTTTTATTTACTATTTTAATTATTGTTATATTACTATATTTCTTTTTGAAAATCAAATGGTCTAGGTTGGGGATTTAGCTCAGTGATAGAGTGCTTGCCTAGCAAGCGCAAGGCCCTGGGTTCAATCCTCAGTGCAAAAAAAAAAAAAAAATCAAATGGTCAAGGTAAATCTAAAGTTCCTTTGGGTACTTGATCAAATACTTTCTGCCTTCTGTGGTTATACGTTTTATATACATAACCCTACATTCAAGAGGTTAAAAGAAAGATTGAAAGTTCAAGGCTAGTTTGAGTTACAGTGTAGCCTGAGCTACATGTAAGTTAGACTTTGTCCCAAAACCAAAAAAGCTTTATGCATATATATCAGAATTTTTTATTATACTATTTCATGCAAATATATGTAGTCACAAAATTATGTGGTTTTATCTTATTCTGCTTTTTGTTTTGTTTGCATCAATGTCTCTAAGGATATCGGGCTACATGTTGCTACCGTTGAGCAGTACCCTTTGAAAACTGTGTAGTCTTTTATATTATGTTAATTCACTTACACTGATGAGCATTTGAGTTATTTATAGTTCACTGAGTGATGAATCATATTTTAGGGAGCTTCTTGTATAATTTTGCAGGCCTCTGAGGCCAGGTTACCTGTGTTAGTTATATCTTGGTCTTACTACTGACTAGTGATGAGTTCCTAGGTCTGTCTCTTAGTATCTCTAGGCCTCAGTTTCTCACTCTGGGAAAATGGAGGTAATTATAGTACTTACCTCATACGTTTATTGTAAGAATTAAGTGAAAAAAAATATGTGAAACAGCATATCAAACCATTATAAATAGTTGCTTTTATTTGTATTGTATTATCAAGTTTATCTGTAGATCCTAAATATTGCTACATTATTAAAATTTATTAAGACTTAAACTTTTGTAGTTTTAATAGCTACTAGAATAGAATCCGAAGCGGAGAAGGATTGGCTGCAACTGTTATGGAATAGTGACAAGGGTAGCACTAGACAGCTGTGTCAAGTGTCTGAGTAAATCCTAGTCCATGACAAAATGGCAGAGGTGTAAAGGAGTGAGGCAACATTTGAGTGAGTAAATCTATGTCTATATAACATGACGTTGTTTGAACAAAATGTGCACTGTGTACAGAAAACAAACTAGGAAGAAATAAACAAGGTAACAAGTGGTCCCGTTGTCAATGCAATGCTTTTTATTCTTTTCATACTTTTCTATATTTCATAGAATTACTTTGATATCTATACTACATATTTATTATTAAAAAAGAAATGGCCCCACTTTTGTTGATACAGTTAATTAAATAGAATTATAATGTATATACTGTTTTGTGATATATTTCTTTGTGCACTTAGAACAAACAAACTTCGAACAACTAGTTAGAAAATTAACTACTTAAAGCCAGAAAATTCAGGGTGGATTTTTAAAGGTAATATTGATAAATATAATTTTTATTTTTATCTACTTACTTAAAAATCTACCAAAATGTAAAGACAGTGTAAAAACGTATGTCCTCATTTCTGGTTGTTTCTTTTGGTAGCACTCCAGCAGTCAGTGACCACTCTAGAATTGCTTTGGGTCCTAAACGGGGTCCAGCTGTTAGTGAAAAGGAGGTGCTGACGTGCATCCTCTGCCAAGAAGAACAGGAGGTGAAACTAGAAAACAATGCCATGGTATTATCAGCCTGTGTCCAGAAATCCACCGCCTTAACCCAACACAGGGGGAAACCCATAGACCTCTCAGGGGGTATGTATTGCTTACTTAATCTAATTTCAGCCTAATTCTATGTGATTAGAATAAAAATAAATATTGAAAGAGGTTTAGCAGTGAGGTTGTATGTAACTCCTGTTTGGTTAGATCACATATTCATATGTGAAATAGATTAGGTTCTTACATGCCACATTGACTACTTCGCTTTTTATTAGTTTTCATTTTTGTTAGTTCTTGGTCATATTGTTCAATCCATCTATTTTTGGCTTTATTTTTATCTTGCTGAGCCATTTGAAAGTGGATTGCAGGCCTCATAACACTTCATCTCTGGTATTTCTGAATGCGTTTCCCAGAACTGAGGAGTCTATTATATACATGCATAGAGTCTTCATTTCTGTAGCTGTTCTCAAAATGTCTGCAGGGGGGGCACCTTTTTAAATAAAGAGCTAAGTGTATTTGATGAAGTTTCTTTGACCTGGGCATGGTGGCTCATGCCTGTAATCCCAGCACATGGAGAATTTAGGCAGGAAGAGTGGAGTTAGGAGGAGGTGAGCCTGGCCTACATAGTGAGTTCAAGACCAGCCCAAGCTACACATTGAGACAGTGTCTCAAAAACAAAGCAAAATAAAAGTTTGTTTAAGTTGTTTTGATATAGACTATTCCCTTGCCCCTTTTTTCATGATAATAACTGTTTTGATGAATGCAGACTAATAATCTTATCAATGTCTCACAGTGTGAATTTATCTTTCTGCCTTATGATATTAAACATTTACTTTACAAAATTTTAATTAGGTAACACATCATACTTATCAGAAGTTAGCTGCTTTGTTTTCTAAATTCCCTTGAAGTAATGATGAGGATAATAAACTAACATTTATTAGTATTTAACATGTTCTAGTCACTGATTAAATCCTGTATTTGCTTACTTAATCCTCACAACAACCTTGAGCATTAGATACCATCTTACAAATGAAGGAACTGAGGCAGAGGCCTTAACTGGCCTCAGGCTGTGAGTAATGCAATGATATCATAATTTGAAGTCTCTGCTCTAGGTTGTTTTTTTTTTTTTTTAACCCTCTCTGAAGATTATTATTTATAGTGGCTAGAGAGGTGGCTCAGCAGTGAAGGGCACTTGCTGCTCTCGCAGAGGACCTGGGTCTCCATGATGGCTCGTAAAACTGTCTGCAACTCTAGTTGCAGAGGATCCAGTGCCCTCTTCTGGCCTTCTTGAGAACCAGGCACAACACATGGTGCACAGACACGCATACAGGCAAACACTCACATAAAAATAAATTTTGCCGGGCAGTGGTGGCACACTCCTTTAATCCAAGCACTTGGGAGGCAGAGCCAGGCGGATCTCTGTGAGTTCGAGGCCAGCCTGGTCTACAAAGCAAGTTCCAGGAAAGGTGCAAAGCCTCACAGAGAAACACTGTCTCGAAAAACCAAAAACAAAAATAAAAATAAATCTTCTTTATAAGTTGTCATGTATTCAAATTATTCTTCAAAATTGCTAAGGCACATTTGTTCTTGAAGCATAGAAAAGCAATATAATCACCTATCTAATGCAGCTTAAACCTACTACTGTTCAGAATTGCAGTGTGAATGAATAGAGTTGTTAATCCATACAGATTTTAGAATCTAACGTGATGGCCTTGCTGCCTTCCACCTTTTTTCTTAACAATTAGGAAAATATATACTGCTGTCGTTGTTATACTGAGACCTTCTTAAGAAATAAAGCTTTGTGATTAGAACTTTAGATCTGAAAACTTTTTCCTCCACTCCCACCTCCTTAACACTCTAGAAAACATAAGAACCTACCTCTTAATTATTTCTTTCTGAACCAGAAACCCTGGACCCTCTTTTCATGGATCCAGACCTTGCACATGGAACTTATACAGGAAGCTGTGGTCATGTAATGCATGCAGTATGCTGGCAGAAGTAAGTTTGTTCCTCTGACATGTTCTTGAAAGAGACTAGGAACATTGACATTCACTATATTCCACAAAAAGGCATGTTTTCTCATGTCTTCTTTCTGTATTTCTTACTGGAATAATTAAAGCAATTTTAATTACTAATCCTTTTTGCATAATACTAACTATATTTCTATTTATTGTAAGCCTTAGAAATTGATGTTTAAGCTGGATGGTGACGCACACCTTTAATCTGAGCACTTGGGAGGCAGAGCCAGGCAGATCTCTGTGAGTTCGAGGCCAGCCTGGTCTACAAAGCGAGTTCCAGGAAAGGCGCAAAGCTACACAGAGAAACCCTGTCTTGAAACCGCCGCCCCCGCCCCCCCCAAAAAAAAAGAAAAGAAAAGAAAAGGAATTGGTGTTTAAAGTTCCCAACTGAATGTTGTGAAGGGTTAGAAGTATAGTTTGGTAATATAGCATGTACTTGACATGGACAGTGTGCTGCCCTGGCTCAGTCCTAGCCCTGAAAATGCACTTGCTTCTCACAAACTAATGGTATTAAGCACTGTTTGCTGCTAGTCATGTAAGAGAAGCAACAATCTTTATTTAAAAAATTACCAAAACTTAGGCCAAGGTGGTGGTGGCACACGCCTCTAATACCAGCACCTGGGAGGCAGAGGCAGGTGGATCTCTGTGAGTTTTCAGGCCAGCCTGGTTTACAGAGAAAGTTCTAGGACAGCCAGGGCTGTTAACACAGAGAAACTTCGTCTCAAAAAACCAAAAACAAACAAACAAACAAACAAAAAAAAAAAAACAGAAAAGAAAAACACTAAAAAGTATCTTTGCAGCTGCATGGTGGTGGCCCATGCCTTTAATCCCAGCACTAGGGAGACAGAGGCAGTGAACCTCTGAGTTCAAAGCCAGCCTGGTCTGCAGAGTGAGTTCCAGGACAGCCAGAGGTACACAGAGAAGTTCTGTATTGAAAACAAACAAAAATAATAAGTATCTTTATAACATGACAAATTCTAGTTTTATCTTGAGAAAAGATAAAAATTTCAAAATGTAATTCTGATAGTTTTTGACTTTTGTTTTTGTTTTGTATAGTTTACTCATTTGCTGTCAGATTAAAAGCATAATTTTCCATTGAAAGCCCTCAGTGCTGTAGATGACCACTGGGAGTCTCTAGTTATGTCCACTTGCTGTTAAGGCAGGGGACAAGTTATGATCAAATTTGTATCTGCTGTAATGTATTTTCCACTTTATCCACACCCAAAATGGAATTCTGTTTTTTCTAGAATTATAATATGTGTTTTTGCATATAAGTTCTAAAGATACTTATTAAGTCCAAAATTCTAGTCCCCTTGTTTTTAAGAGTAGATCAAAGCCACATGAGTTGTTGTAAGTGGACCTACATCTTGAATTTGCAGGTATTTTGAAGCTGTACAGCTAAGCTCTCAGCAGCGCATTCACGTTGACCTGTTTGACCTGGAGAGTGGAGAGTACCTGTGCCCGCTCTGCAAGTCTCTGTGCAACACGGTCATCCCCATCATTCCTGTGCAGCCTCAGAAGATCAACAGGTGCGTTCTTTTAACCTTGGTTCAGGTACTTGCTTTCAAGCTGTCCTGGACTTTTAACTTGCTTTTTGGCCAGATTACTGGCTTCCTTTTCCTTACGGGAATTAATGTGATTCTTAGTCCATAGCTTGCATTGTGCTTTCAACTGAGATTCGAAGCCCAGGGTTTGGTGTTGAAGAGCATGAGGACGTCCATGCACTTCAGCAGGGTGTTATGCACTTGTCTTCCACCCACTGCTAAAGCAGTGAGACCCCAAGGCAGAAGTCCTAGTGGAGAGCTGTACAAAAGTTAATGACAAAAGTCAATCGAAGTATTCATTACATTGATCACGTCTTTGAATAACGTGTGAACATTTAAAATTTAAAATAGTGTATATTCTGGCAATCTACAAATGCAGTTTAACAGGCATCACTAGTTTTTTAATAATTATTAGAACATTTCATTATATACTTCCATATTCTTATTTTTGTACTGATGATAACAAAATTGTCATCTTAGCCAGGTGTGGTGGTACATATCTTTAATGCCAATACTGAGGAGACTCTGAGTTTGAGGCCACCCTAGTCTGTGTAGCAGGTTACAGACTAACAAAGGCTAAGTAGTGAGACCATGTCTGAGAACAAACAAGTTATTCTTAAATTATTTAAAAATTGATAAATTTGTAATGATAGCTCTGTTCCTCCAATGAAAATGGTTTTACTAATTTGAAAACGTGCCTTTGGCTAGAGATATTATCACTCAGTGTTGGGTACCTCCCTCAAATGTGTGAGGCACCACAGAACAACAGCATGAGTTTATTATGTCCTTCACAACAAAGGTATATGAAGGTGGTATGTTTAGAGTCAAAAAGTGGTCGCCTTACCTCTACTATTCTATGTCATTGGAAAACCCAGTTTGGAGTTTCTCTTATTCATCATATTTGGACATGGAATGTCACCTCAGGGGAACAAGTGTCAGAAAGATTTGCCTATCATTTATTGAATAGTTGATATGCTCCAAACAATGTACCATGCACTTGCCATGTGTTCTTATTTAATTCACTTAGAAATCTACTGAAGTTGGCAGTAATATTTCCATTTAATCCTAAAGAATTGGATAGAGACTGAGTGGTTTTTGCTTGTTCCAAGAGAGATTTCAGGATTTGAACCTTCTGAGGATAGGCAGAGGTGTTTGTGTGGTTTCAGTTTTTTTGAAACAAGGCTTTACTGTGCAGCCTAGGCTATCTTGAGCTCATGACTCTCTTGCCTCAGTTTCCTGAGCGCTGAGATTACAGGCCTATGCCACTATGCCCAGCCTCTTTCAACTTCTTGTTAGCTTACACAAGCTTTTTATACAGGGTAATTTCTCCAAATAAAGAAAGATAAATATCTAATTGCTCTCTAAAATTTTAAAGGAATCCTCAGCAACTGACTTCTTTAACTTTCTTAACTAAGCTACATTTACATATATATGTGTATATATATGTGTGTGTGTGTGTGTGTGTGTGTGTGTGTGTGTGTGTGTATAAAATTTGTTTGGGGGGGGGAGTATGTATATGTACATATGTGAGTGAATTTCCCTTCAGTGATCAGAAGGTGTCATATCCTCTGGACTGGTGTTAACAGGCAGTTGTGAACTAAATGGGTATAAGAACTACACTCAGGTCCTCTGCAAGAGCCGTATGTGCTCTTAACTGCTGAGCCATCTCTCCAGCCCCCAAACTAACATTTTGATATAAAACATTATACAATAAATTTATCAAAAACTGTAAAACTGGTCTGTCTTGGGAGATGCTTCAGTAAAATGATTTCTGTACAAGTAGAAGGATGTGAGTTCAAATCTCTAGAACTCATGTAAGAGCTAGTCTCTTTAGCACTGGTCTGTCAGCCCAGCCTCCTATGTGGGGTAGGAGGGGATAGGAGAAACTCTGGAAGTCTGTGGGCCAGCTAGCCCAGTGTGTGCACCAGTGAACAACAGAGATTATCCCAAACAAGTTATTAGCAAGAACCACTAGTGAAGGTTATCTTCTGATGTCTACACATGTACTGTGGCATGCACACACCTGCACTTACACACGTGAATACTTACACATACACTCACATCATGTACATATAAGTTTTTTTCTAAAATTCATGGTAGGGTTTATTTGTTTGTTGTTTAAGTCATGACCAGTCATAATACACTTTCACTTTTAAGGACCAAAGAGATTTCTTAGGTCAAATTTATGGTAGGTTTTCAAATTTGGCACAGTTCATTTTATATTTTACTTCCTTCAAGACTGCCCTTTCAGACATGGCTCAGCGGTTAAGAGCACTCATTGGCTGTTCTTCCAGAGGTCCTGAGTTCAATTCCCAGCAACCACATGGTGGCTCACAACTATCTGTAATGAGATCTGGCACCCTCTTCTGGCATGAAGGCAGAACACTGTATACATAATAAATAATCTTTTTTAAAAAAAGACTGCCCTTTCAGAGGCTGGAGAGATTAAGGCTCATTGATTAAGAGCACTGGCCAGGGGGCTGAAGAAATGGCTCAGTGGTTAAGAGCACTGACTGCTCTTCCAGAGGACCCAGGTTCAGTTCCCAACACCCACATGGCAGCTAACAACTGTCTCTAACTCCAAGATCTGACACCTTCACACAGACATGCATGCAGGCAAAATACTAAATAAATAATTATGGCCAGGTCCTGTGTTCAGTTCTCAGTATCCATGTGATGGATCACAGCCAGCTATAACTAGTCCTTGGGGGATCCAATACCCTCTTCTGCTGTGCAGATGTACATGTAGACAAAACACCCATATACCTAAATAAGTAAATCTTTTAAAAAAGTTAAAAGACTGTCCTTTCAAAGAATTATTATTTTATGGATCATACTTTCCATGAATGAGAAGCTTATAATCTAGTATGAGTTGCTGAGCTTTGAGAAATATCAAGGAAATCCTAGAGTCTGGCCAGTACCTGACACTATATATACATAGAATTTTTAGGCAGATGGTCTCTGAGATCCAAGTGAGGTATAAACAGTTGTTTTTCTCCAAAGAAAAATGGGTTTAGAATGTGTCACATCAAGAGCACAGGCCCCTAATGGGTTGAGAATTTAGCTCAGTAAGGCCCTGGGTTTGGTCCTCAGGGGAAAAAATAAGACAAAAAAATTTCAATGGTGGTGATACACACATTTAATCCCAACACTCAGGAGGCAGAGACAGGTGGATCTCTGAGTTGGAGGCCAGCCTGGTCTACATACTGAGTTCTGGGACAGCCAGGACTATACAGAGAAACCCTGTCTTGAAAAATCAAAACCAAAACCAAACAAACAAAAAAACCCTAATTAATTAAATAAATAAAAGTAAAAGGGAAAAACTATTAAGAGGCCATTGAAATGGTTCATGTGAGGGATGGTAGGACTTACAGGAGGGTAGTGGGTAGAGGTAGAAAGAAATGACCAACTTGGGATATGTCAGAACCTAAAACCTGTAGATTGAGTGTGGAGAAACCACGTTGTCAATGACATCACCTAGTAGTTGATGAGTAACCATAGTGGTATTTTCCATTTACTGTTATTTTATTATTCCTCAGTCATAGATGTATGGTAATGTCTTAGTCATAGTATCAACTACATTTTTTAGTCACATTTCCATGACCTACAGTGTTAATGATCTGAAGGAACTTGATTTTTTTTTTTTTTTTAAGATTTATTTAGGTATACAGTGCTCTGCCTACACACCAGAAGAGGGCACCAGATCTCATTACAGATGGTTGTGAGCCATCTGTAATGTGGTTGTTGGGAACTGAACTCAGGACCTCTGGAAGAGCAAGCAGTGCTCTTAATCTCTGAGCCATGTCTCTAGCCCAAAACTTGATGTTTTAATTTTACTTAATTTATTTTTGTTTGAGACGAGGTCTCACTATATATCTCTTGCTGGCCTCTAACTCACTATGTAGACTAGGCTGGATTCGAACTCAGAAATCTGCCTTTCAAATGCTAGGATGAAAGGTCATGTTATGCCCCACAGAATTTGATCCATTTATTCAAGAAAAGACTCCACAAGTTTAGCCCTGCAGATTGACTTTGTACCAATTGAATTGACCATTGCTAAATGTCATTTTTTGTAGTGAGAATGCAGAGGCTCTTTCTCAACTTTTGACCTTGGCTCGGTGGATACAGACAGTTCTTGCCAGAATATCAGGTTATAATATGAAGCATGCTAAAGGTTTGTTGAAATATATCTGTACTAGATGGGTGAAAATTGTTTCTAAGTGTTTAATTTTTTAGATTTAATTTTATGTTTATAAGTGTTTTGCCCACGTGTATGTATGTATGTCTGTGTACTACTTGTGAATCTGGTCAGAACCTAGAAAAAGACATTGATCTCAGGAACTGAAATTACAGACAATTGTGAACTGGGTTCTCTGGAAGAGCAGCTAGTGCTCTTAATGACTGAGCCATCTCTACAACCCCTAAATCTTTAATTTTTGTAAAAAAGTAATTGTGCAAAATACGGTTTGAAAGTACAGATGTGTTGACTATCAGGAAATAGAAATTTTTTGAGTCCAAGACTTTTTGGCTATCAATTTACTCAGTTTAATCATTTTTTTGTACTGGGAAAGAGACTGTTATGTAATATTCTGCCTTGATATTAATAACAAAAATATATTAACGCTGTTACCTTGTGTACATATTTTCTACAACTGAGTCACAAGTGTTGTTATAGAGATATGCTTAGAAACATAAAATTAGAAGATCACTTAAGATGTTTGGTGAAGAGGGGTTAGGAAGATGACTCAGTGATTAAGTGCCTGCTGTGAGGATCTGCATTTGGATCCCTAGCCCAGGTCTGTAGGGGAGTGAATGGGTGGGTCCTAGGAGGCTGAGAGATCCAGTCTCTAAAAATAACATAGAAAGCGGTAGAGGCAGGTGCTATATGTTCTCCTCTGGCCTCCTCAGGAATATACATGGGCTCATGAGCCTGTATATACACATGTACACACATGCATATATACCCCACCACGTGCACACAGCATTTAGTGAAGAAATGTCTTTATTTGGTTATAAATCAATAAATGAATGCAAAGTCCTGTTTGTATTGTTTGATTTTGTGGGTTCAAGAAAGGTTCTTTTTTTAAATTAATTAATTTACTTATTATGTATATAGCATGTATGACTGCAGGCCAGAAGAGGGCACCAGGTCTCATTACAGATGGTTGTGAGCCACCATGTGGGTGCTGGGAATTGAACTCAGGATCTCTGGAAGAGCAGTCAGCGCTCTTAACCTCTGAGCCATCTCTCCAGACCCCAAAGAAAGGTTCTTGCAACCTTGTCCAGGTTACACTGCAACTCCTGGGTTTAAGCAGTTCTCCTGCCTCATCCTCTTTAAGGCTAAGACTCTACACAGGCACCATCACATCCTGCTTTAACATTTTATTTGAGGAACTTTCTTGGTGGCCGGAAGAGAACCAAGTCCCATAAGTTGTCCTCTGGACTGCACATGTGGTACCACATATGTGACATGCGTGCATATGAGCAGAAACATACTCTACATCACTAAATACAAATGCAGTTTGGGCTTTTTGAAACAGGGTTTCTCTGTGTAGCCTTGGCTGTCCTCAAACTAGCTCTCTCTGTAGACCAAGCAGGTCTCAAACTCCAAGATCTGCCTAAAATGCAGTTTAAAAAAAAAAATGAAATAAGGAAAGCCACCAATATGGCAAAATACTCATTACCTGTTAGGTAAAAAAGCAAAATGCATGGGGGCTGGAGACATGGCTCAGCAGTTAAGAGCATCGACTGCTCTTCCAAAGGTCATGAGTTCAATTCCCAGCCACCACATGGTGGCTCACAACCACCTGTAATGAGATCTGGTGCCCTCTTCTGGCCTGTAGGGACACATGCAGGCAGAATACTGTATATATAATAATAAAATAAATAAATCTTAAATAAAAAAAAAAGCAAAATGCAGAGAGCGGCACTGTATGCTGCCTTTAAAGCAAACAAATAAACAAAAAACCAACCAACAAACAAAAAACAAACATATGTGTGACATTTATATGTAGAAAGAACATCACCTCAATGTTATGTAGGTAGAGAAATTACGGGCGATTGTTTACTGCTTACTAGCATTTCTAAGGGAATCATGTATGGCTTAAACAGCTAGATAACTGACTGTTAGACTAAACTCAGTCTTTATTTCTTTTTCCACTTGATTTTTAAGGAGAGCCTGCAGCAGTTCCTGTCCTCTTTCATCAAGGAATGGGGGATTCAACTTTTGAGTTTCATTCCATCCTGAGTTTTGGAGTTCAATCCTCGTAAGTATCTAAAGAGCTTGTGAAGTGGGGTGTAATGGCACACACTCAGGAGGCAGAGGCAGGTGGATCTCTGTGAGTATGAGGCCAGCCTGATGTGTGTAGTGAGTTCCAGGCCAGGCAGAGGTACACAGTGAGACCCTACCTCAAAAACAAAAAATTTATAAAATAAAAATTGGAACTAACCTTCCTTTTTTCTTCTTCTTTATTTGTAAAACTGTCTCTTTGTCCATTTTTTTTTTCTCCCTAAAGTTTTAATATATTTTAGTAAAATTGGATGGTTTGAGGTTTTTTTTTTTTTTTTAGGAAAATTTTCTTTCTTTGTGTGTGTAAATGAGTGTGTATGGTTTGGCCAGGGTCACATGCCATGGCACTCTGTAGCAGTTGGAGGGCAATAGTGGGGTCAGTTCTCCTAGACTGCAGGCTCCAAGCAAGCACATTTCTCCTTGAGTCGTCTGAAGTGAAGTGAAGGCGATGTCCCCTGTCTCTAGGCAATCATTTTTGACAAAAACAAAACGAACAAACAAACAAACAAACAAAAAACCCAAGCTACAAGAGGATCAGAATTTTAAGACTTCAGTAAATGTCACATTTAATTTCACTTGTGACTTTCTGAAAAAAATTTATGTCACTCTACCCTCAATTTGTTTCCATGTATTACTGAAAGTCCTCCTGATCTACTTCAAAGTTATAAGAAATGCTTTGAAAAATGTATAATGTCCCAAATGAGGTATTATTATTATTATTTTTTATTTTTTATTTTTTTTCCGAGACAGGGTTTCTCTGTGTAGCTTTGAGCCTTTTCTGGATCTCACTCTGTAGACTAGGCTGGCCTTGAACTCACAAAGATCCGCCTGGCTCTGCCTCCCAAGTGCTGGGATTAAAGGCGTGTGCCACCACCGCACGGCCAGAAATACTTTTTATACCTTTTCAGAATACTAAAACATGTCAGATAAGACCTGCTTCCTCTTATCCAGAGAGCTCGGTCTAGTTCCCTGGGGGCTCCTCAGCCATTGGTTCATAGTTCATGTGTTTCCACTAGTTTGGCTATTTGTCCCTGTGTTTTTTTCCAATCATGGTCTCAATATCTTTTGTTCATACAATCCCTCCTCTCTCTTGACGATTGGGCTCCCGGAGCTCCACCTGGGGCTCAGCTGTGGATCTCTGCATCCGCTTCCATCAGACACTGGATAAGAATTCTAACATGACAGCCAGGGTGTTCAGCCATCCGATCATCAGAGCAGGTTAGCTCAGGCACTTGGTGCATGGGCTGGCTTTTTGGAGCCTAGGGCCTATGCTGAGACACTTTGCTCAGCCTTGGTGTAGGGAGGAGGAGACTGGACCTGCCTTGGCTGAGTCTATCAGGCTGGGCTGTCTCCCCAGGGGAGACCTTGCCTTGGAGGAGTTGGGAATGGGGAGTGGATTGGAGGAGAGGGATGGGGGGGCGGGAGGTGGGAGGACGAGGGAATCCACGGCTGATATGTGAAATGAAGTTAATTATAAAATTATATATATATTAAAAAAAAAAAAAAGACCTCCCTCTGAACTTTATGCTTTCTCTTCAGTCTGCCCCTGAGTGTGGGCCTGGACCCTTCTAGTGGTACTCATTTGCTGAGCTCTTGCTGTACAGTTATGTGGTCCGTTGCCATTTTGCAAGAGATTTTTCTACCTTTAGAAAATACAGTTTGGCTTTCCCTATTTTTTCTTACTGAATAAATTTACAGAAGCTTTAATCTGTTAATTTGACAAAGAACACTTTACTTATTTTGAAGCTTAATTTGATAGTCAACTAAATTGGATTAAGAAACACCTGTAACATTAATGAGACAGACTTTTGGGTCTGTCTGGGGGCTTTTTTTTTAAGATTTATTTTTATTTTATGTGTCTGAGTGTTTGTCTTCATGTATGACTGTGTATCACTTGTGTGCCTGGTGCCTGAGGAGGCCAGAAGAAGGCATTAGATGCCCTGGCCTGGAGTTATAGAGGGTTCTTAGCCTCCGTGTGGGTGCTAGAATTCAAATTTGGATCCTCTAGTAGAATAGCCAGTGCCCTTAACCTCTGAGCTATTGCTGTCACCCCAGTGAGGGCTTTTCTTGAGAGGATTAATTGAGGAGGGAGACTACATTGAATGTGGACATTAGCATCCATGGCTGGATGATGACTGAATATCAAAGGAAAAGGGGAAAGCGAGCCACACGTTGGCATCTTCCCCCCCCCCCCCCCCCCCCCGTGTCCTGGTTCACCCATATGTGAACAGGCAGCTTCACACTCCTGCTGCCCAAGCCTTAAGCTGCTGCTTCTAGCATGCCTTCCCACCACCATGGAGCTGTATCTCCTGACACTGTGAGCCAAGTAAGTCCTTCCTTCCTTCCTTAAGGTGCTTTTTTTTTCCTTGAGACAGGGTTTCTCCGTGTAGCTTTGGAGCCTGTCCTGGATCTCACTCTGTAGACCAGGCTGGCCTCGAACTCACAGAGATCCTCCTGCCTCTGCCTCCCGAGTGCTGGGATTAAAGGTGTGCGCCCCCTTTTAAGTTGCTTTTTGTCAGATATTGGTTACATGAGTGACAAAGGAACTAGTGCACACACTGTCAAAAGGAGTCATCGTTTCTGTTTTCAGATTTAATGAGGTTTCTCAGGAAGCAGTCTTTCTTTTCTAAAATACTGTATATATTTCTTTTTATCTTTAGGGTGAAATATTCTAATAGTATCAAGGAAATGGTCATTCTTTTTGCCACAACCATTTACAGAATTGGACTGAAAGTGCCTCCTGATGAACTAGATCCACGAGTTCCCATGATGACCTGGAGCACATGTGCTTTCACTATCCAGGCAATTGGTAAAGCCTATTTAAAAATAAATTAAAAGATGGTTTGGAGGTTTCAGTAAGACAGAATTGACGTCAGTTAACCAAGACAGCCACTTGGAAGAGGTTGCTGTATCTGAGGACTGCTAGTATATTGGGGTATTAGTGCGGCCCGAGAACTTTCAATCTGTTTCTCTCTTCACTTGCTGTAGCAGCCCTGTGTGAGTGACGAGAGCATTAAGCACTCTAGGCCAACAGTGGGGATGGGACAACACTAGAGCAAGGACAATGCAAATGGAGGGAATCACCTCAGGACTTCACAGGAATGTCATTTTAGACTGTGAGAGAAGAGGGAAACAGGGCCACAGTCACAAACAGTCACTGGGATAGGAAGTGTGAGGTAGTGGGAAGAAACAGATCATCAAAACGAGGTCGGAATAGTAACTTGTCAAATGCTTTGCCATATTGAAAGTTTCCCAGGGAGAAGCAGAGGAGGTGAACACTGAGGTCTGTAAGTGAGCATGGCATTGTGTACAATGTAGGATGTCTCTTTCACATCATTTCTCCTCTTCAATACAGTTTTGGGGTCACATTTTGGGGGTTTTGTTTCACTTTTGTTTTACATTGTGACCACAGTTTCCCCTCCCTCCTTCCCCCATTCCCTCCCCACACTGGTCACAGTTTTTATGAAGTTGTCTACATTTTCATCACTAAATTCCTTTTGTGCCAATACACACTATGTCATAATTTGGCTTGAGTAACATGCATACACTTTTTCTCCAAAACTTTCTTGCTTCAATCTCAGGATAGATTTAGGAGTCACTCACAAACCCTTTAGACTTAAATCATGAGTGTAGGGTAATGCACTGATGTGTACTTACTCAGGTTGAAGCTACATAGTGAAACTCTGTCTTAAAAGCAAAACCACGACCAAAACATACAACTTTGTAATATTTTTGGATTTGTTATGTTTTTCTTTTTTAAGAAAACCTACTGGGAGATGAAGGGAAACCTCTGTTTGGAGCACTTCAAAATAGGCAGGTATGTATATTCCAATAGATTTCAATAGTTTCTGGGGTACTGTTTTAGAATGAGGGTTCTGTAGCTTATTTATCACTGACACACAGGTGATCCCTCTTCTGTAAAGAACAGCAGAACCAGGGTTCGGGAAATATGGTGGTCAGTGCTACATGCTTTACAGATTATCTCAATCTCATAGTTAAATGTAATTCACATAGACTGCAGGTGAATTGCCTGCCTTTCTGCCCTAAAACCAGACACATCCTGTTTTTCCCCTCACTGGTGCTTCACTGTCATCTACCATTGAATATTAATGGGTTCTGCTCTAGACAGATAATCATACTGAGTTAAAGACCAGACACCCTGGGCAGTGTAGATGTCTCAGTGGGTAAAGATACTTGCCACCTAGCCTGACAAACCAAATTTGATCCCAAAGTAGACATGGTGGAAGAAGATAGCAAATTCACCCAAGTTGTCTCTGACCTCTGCAGGAACTTAGCAGAGATTGGAGGGGACTGCTTACTGGCTTGTTCCCAATGGCTTGCTCAGTTTGCTTTCTTACAGCACCCAGGACCACCTGCCTACTGGGAATAATCAATCAAGAAAATGTCCCACACGTTTGCCTACAGGTCAATCTGATGGGGACATTTTCTCAATTTAAGTTTCCTCTTCCCAAATGACCCTAGCTTGTGCCAAGTTGATCAAAATAACCTGCACATGGGCATGCAAGTACACACGCACACGCGCACACACACACACACACACACACACACACACACTCACTCACTCACTCACTCACTCACTCACTCAAAAAAATAGGCAGTTCCAATGTCTGTGAAATGTTCCATGAGTAAATGCGCTTGCCACTAAGCTTGGTGATCTGATTTCAGTCTCTGGGACACACCTTGAACCTACTCCTGCAAGTTATCCTCTGACCTCCACAAATGTTTGTGCATACAAAAATAAATAAGTAGTATTTTTTAAGTAAAAAGAGCAGACAACCCTGGTAACTAGTAAGTATTCAAGCGTACATGAGACCCTTGATGAAACTTTCATCACTAAAAATAAAAAACAACACAATAATAATAATAATAATAATAATAATAATAATAATAACTCTTGCCTTTGTGTTCTTCATGCCAATATCTCTGAAGAGCCATGAAATGCACCTAGGTAGCTGTGTTGTTGGTTTTGTTTTAGAGTGTGCTCAGTAGCGCTGTGAAAGCTAGAGAACCACGGGCAGGCCCTCCTGAACTGTGGCTCACTAGGCACTGCCCTTCCCTCCTGGGTTCCTGACAGGTGGTACTAGAGACTGGCAGTCCACCGTGCACTTCCCTGTTGATCCCATCCTCCTCCTAGAAAGCAGAGGTTTTTCAGTTGTCCATGTTTTCTTACCATCATTTTAGAATTTCTGGAAATAGTTTGTGCAGAATTCAACAGAATAATTAAGCCCTGTGTTTAAAAAACTGAGTCTGGAAAACAGAACAAAACTGAGAACTGAAATGATCCTGACTAACATTAATTTTTTTTTTTTTTTTTTTTTTTTTGGTTTTTTGAGACAGGGTTTCTCTGTGTAGCTTTGCGCCTTTCCTGGAACTCACTCTGTAGCCCAGGCTGGCCTCAAACTCACAGAGATCTGCTTGCCTCTGCCTCCTGAGTGCTGGGATTAAAGGAGTGTGCCACCACAGACCAGCTAACATATCTTTTTAATGGAAAAATCAAAAGTATAGTGAGATCATAAAACATTTTTTTCCAGAGCTGAGGATCAAACTCAGGGCCTTGTGCTTGCTAGGCAAGCACTCTACCACCGAGCTAAATCCCCAACCGATAAAACATTTTTTTATGTACTAAGAATATTGTAGCCAGGCATGATGGTGCCTACCTGTAACTCTAGTTCTTGGGAGGCATAGACAGAAAGATCTCTGAGTTCAAGGCCAGCCAGGAATACGAGACCCTGTCTCAGAAAAAAAAAAAAGTATTGTTGTTTTTGCTGGTAAATATGTCTGTGTGGGAGTGTCAGTAGTTAGCTGCCATGTGGGTACTGGGAATTGAACCTGGATCCTCTGGAAGAGCAGCCAGTGCTGTTAACCACTGAGCTATCTCTCTAGCCCCAAGTAAGAGCATTGTAAAGAGTTGATAAAGTTGTAATGCGTCCGTGTATGGCAGCCTGGGATTGGTTCTGTATGGTCCTGACTAACTGTCATCTTCCCTTACCACTGCATCTACCTCTCTTACAATCTAGCATAATGGGCTGAGAGCTTTAATGCAGTTTGCAGTCGCTCAGAGGGTCACCTGTCCTCAGGTCCTGATACAGAAACATCTGGTTCGTCTCCTCTCAGGTAGGGACTCCTCGTAATTATGATATTAGCATTTCCATGTGCTTTCTTCTGCATTGACGGCAGTTTCTTAATTAGGAAAGGACATACTGTACTGATTTTGAACACTCACTGATGACATCCAACTGCCTGCAGCAGGCTTGCCCAAATGAATGGATGCACAACTACCCCATCATGATTGCAATGTTATTTTAAAACATTTATACTTTTGGAGCTGGGCATGATGGCACACGCCTTTAAATCCAGCACTTGAGAGGCAGAGGCAGATGAATCTCTGTGAGTTCAAGGCCAGCCAGGTCTATAATGTGAGTTCCAGATGTTACTGGAACAAAACTGAAAACTGAAATGATCCTGACTAACATTTTTTTTTTCCAGAGCTGAGGACCGAATCCAGGGCCTTGTGCTTGCTAGGCAAGCACTCTACCACTGAGCTAAATCCCCAACTGATAAAACATTTTTTATGTACTAAGAATATTGTAGCCAGGCATGTTGGTGCCCACCTTTAAGTCCAGTACTTGGAAGGCATAGACAGAAAGATCTCTGAGTTCAAGGCCAGCCCGGAATACATAGAAAGAGACCTTGTCTAAAAAAAAAAAAAAGTACTTTAAATAGTTGATAGTTATAATGCATCAGTGTATAGTAGGCTGGGATTATTTCAGTTATACTTATTTCATCTTCTTGATAATATTAATATATAGTGGCCCTGTTCGTCTCTTTGTTTGGTTATGGTGTACAGCCTGCTTTATCAGACGTAAGAGTTGCTAGGCCCCTTGTTTATGGCTTCCATTAATATATTAGCTCCATCCTTTGGCTTGGTTTTCTTAATGTCTTTCATAGTTACGTGAGTTTCTTGGAGACAATAGATAATTGGACTTCAGGTTTATAGACTAGTCTGTTTATTTGTGTCTTTTACTTGTCTAGTGGAGACCTTTCTATGAAAGGTCGTTTTGAGAGGGATTTTGATGAAATTTTGAGAAAAATCATATTTTCCATAATTTTCTTAGTTAATGTTCTGGTTGACTGAGTTATTGATACTTATCTCCCCATCCCCTGTTAGTATTTGGAGTTTGTTGATTTTCTGTGTTGGCTCTCCTTGATTCCCTTGGCTCTTGGCTTATTTTCCTAATACAGAATGTATTGTTCCCTGTGTTCTTTTGGATGAGACTGTCTTTCTTCTTGTCATATGTGTAGTATTCCTTTAGCAACTTTTCTGCAATGCTAGCTCAGTTGTCATGAATTGTTTAAATTTGTCTTGAAATGATACTATTTTTCCATCAATTTAAAGAGATGTCTCTGCTGAGAATAGCAATGTTTGGTTTACAGTTAATTAGTTACCTCCAAGGCTTGAAACACATCATTCCTTTCTTTCCTGGATCTTAGGTATGCTGATAAAAACTGTAGTATTATAGCCAGTTGGTGGTGGCACACGCCTGTAATCCCAGCACTTTGGAGGCAGAGGCAGGTGGATCTCTGTGAGTTCAAGGCCAGCCTGGTCTACAGAGTGAGATCCAGGAAAAGTGCAAAGCTACACAGAGAAACCCTGTCTCGGGGGAGAAAAAAAAAAAAAAAAAAAAAATTAATTAATTCCTAGTGCTGGGATTACAGATGTGGGTTACCATGTCTGACTTACTGCTTTGAATTTTTTTTTTTTTTTTTTTCCTGGAGCTGAGGACTGAACCCAGGGCCTTGCGCTTGCTAGGCAAGTGCTCTACCACTGAGCTAAATCCCCAACCCTTGAATTTTTTAATTTTATGTACATGTATGTGTGTACATGTGTGTCCATATATGTGCTTGTGCTTGTAAGGGTAGGGCACATGTACACAGAAGTGTGGAGGCTAGAGGATAGCTCTAGGTGTGTCCTTCCTCAGGCTCTGTTTGCCTTTTGTTTTTCAAGTCCAAGTCTCCTGGTGGCTGGAGCTGGCCACATAGACAAGACCGGCTGCCCAGAAAGTCCCAGTGACCCCTCTGTCTCCACCTCCTCAGCACTGGGGGAGCAAATACATTCCTACCCCACTTGGCTTTGGGGTGTGGATTCTGGGGCTCAAACTGCTTGTGTGGCAAGTACTTTGTTAGACTGAGCCAGCTCCCAAGGCCCCCAAATGCAGAGTCTTCTATTTTTTAGGTAATCGGGAATGCTTGAAAAATTTTGGGTAATGGTGTCCTTATAATTTCAGCTATAAGGGATCCAATGCTCTTTTCTGACCTCAGCGGATACATGTATAAATGTGCACGTACACACAGATGCATACATACACTTAGGTAAATAATCACCATCTTTGAGAAAATCATTATCTTCATTTGCAGTGAGAAAAAACGACATATCCACTATTGTAAACCAGTAAGAGGCAAGAACTAAGGATGTAACTCACTGGTAGATGTTTGCTCAGCATGCATAAGAACTGGGCTTGATCCCCAACATATCAGAAGAGGGAGGAGGGTATGAGCATCAATAAAATGAAGAATATGCATGCTAAAGTTAACTGTCACTCTAAAGGACTTTAGTCTAACTATGTAGCTTTGGCTGGCCTGGCACTCAAACTTACTGTCATCTTGTGTCACAGCCTCACAAGAACTGAGATTACAAGCTTTGCTACCATAACCCACTCGTCAAAGGAATTTTACAATAGGTATTTATAGTAACTGGGGCGGGGGCTGGGGGGGCTAGAACTGCCTGTAAGAAAAACATAATGATTGAGTATTCCAGTCACTGAAAGGAACCAATTCCAGGGTAGGGATTAGGAAGTTATTTAAATGTCCTGACAGTAAAGCAGTTTGTAATCCAGAAAAGATAATAAGATGGTTATTTGCTGACTGAGTTAACAGAAATGTTGCTGAAAATTTTTACTACAAAGAAATGAGACCTAGAAATAGTAAATGGCTGGTCAAGGACACTCAGTCTGTTAGTGGTAAAAACCTGTGATCATTTAGTTTAAGATAGAGAGTAGTAATAACAGTAGTTATTGTGTGCACACCTAGGATAAGTCCTTGAAAAGGCTATGTTAATGAACACCTCAGCATTCTGTAAATACCATAGACTTAGAGAAGTTAGGTTGTTTCCCTGTGACAAATAACCAGTACTGGAACCAATTTCATTCTTGAATCCAAAAATCATGCTCTTAATACTTATTCTATTTACTTAGAATATTGGAGTTGAGGTAAGAAATTAACACAGTCTGAGAAGAGTCTTCTCTCCCTTAGTTTTATAAGTAATAGTTGTGTTGGGGCTGGAAAGATGGCTCAGTGGTTGATAATGTTAGTTCTGCTATCATGAAGAGTGGAGTTGACATCCCAGAACCCAAGTAACAAGCCAGGCACCCCACAAATGCCCATACCCCAGTTCTGGGGGAGGAATGGGATAGAAGCAGAGACGAGGATCGCTGGGGTTTGCTGGTTTCCAGGTGAGCCTAGAAAATGTTAGCCCCAGGTTGAAGGAGAATCTTCCTCAAAGGAATAGGCAGACATTGATAGAAGAAGTCCAACACCCTTTTCTGGTTTCTGCCTTTGCACACAGGTGCACACACATGTACACACACACACACACACACACACACACACACACTTGAAACAAATTTAAGATTTTTAAGTAATAGCTGTACTGGGTCTGTGGTGGTGGTTCAGTCAGTAAAATATTTGCCAAGCAAATATGAAGACATGAGTTGTATCTCCAACACCTACATAAAAATTAGGCATGGTGGAATACACTTTTAATACCATCACAGCAGACACAGGTAGATCCAAGGTGCTGGCTGGCTGGCAAGCCTACCCTAATTGGGAAGCTATAGGTTCAAAAGACATCCTATTTCAAAAAACAAAGTAAATAGCACCTTAGGACACCCAAGGTGACCTGGCCTTCCTATTACTCTGCACACACACCTACACACATACACAGAAGTAATAACTATGTTGATATGCAACATGTCTTCTTGTTTATATATATAAAGAATGATTTCTAGCAAGGCATGATGTCATACCTGTAGTCCCAACACTCAAGAGGTTAAAGCGGGAACATTTTTAGTTCCCAGGCCAGCCTAAGCTGCACAGCAAGACCAGTTCATCAAAGAAAAAGAAATGAAAATCTTGTTGTCTTGACTTTTTGATCTAATTTCCTTGCCACTCTTTTTCTTTCTTGTGGATTTATTAGTTTTCATTAGAGCTGATCACATCAAAAAGTTAATACTTTGGAGTATGTGTCAATAAACACATTTAAAGATAGCTTTGGATGGCACCAAAATGTGCCATTGTTACACAAAGAAAGGAAATTCAGCAGTTCCCCTGGATTAATTTAACCTAAAGCAAGTCCAAGTTTGACTTTTCCACTTCTTTCCCATTTATCTATAGTTTATGGTTTCTGACTTGTCTGTCTATATCTACCTAATATCTATTTCTCTTTCTGTGTGTCTTGTTTCTAATAAAGTGCTTTGTTCTGTATTTGTAGAACAGCACAGAAAACATTGCATGGGGAAAGGAATAAGGGATCCTTTACATCTTTAACAGCATTTTATAAGGGATATTTAACCCAACTGATTCCAAATGACCTCAAAGCACTCAGTACTACAACATTGTGTTATTAAGCAATATCCATATGCTATTTCCAACATATGTGGTAGATATTTGTTATATAAGGTCACTTTTAACCTGTTTGCTATTTTCAAATGATTACCATAACACACATATTTACACACTTGTATTGCTGCTCTCTGGGTCGGGGCATAGAAGTTACATAATACATTAGTTTTGGTTATAAAAGATGAATATTGGGGAAATCCAAGGCACTTAAGATTGGTTGTTACATTGTTCTCTTAAAGGCAGGTTAAATAAACAGGCAAGGTATTAAGCCAAGTCCTAAGTGAATCCAAGGTATAGCATCAACTTGGTTGTGAGGTCCAGCTGAAGTTCCAGTATCTTTTGAGTGTAAGAGATATTTTCATAAAAATGTATCTCATTCAGATTGTCTATACTTCCTCCCAATCAACAGTCCATATAATCTGTTATCTAATTCTGCACAGGAAGGTTTTGTTTCCTTTTTTTCTTTTTTGTTAATGGATTTTGCTTTTTTTTTTTTTTCATCTTTCTTGTTTATTTATTTATTTGTTGGTTTTAAAGTACATTGGTGTTTTGCCTGATTGTATGTCTGTGTGAGGGTGTCAGATTCCCTGGAACTGGAGGTACAGGTAGTTGTGAGCTACCATGTAGTTGTTGGGAATTGAACCTGGGTCTTCTGGAGGAACAGCCAGTACTCTTAACCACCGAGCCCTCTCTCCAGCCCCTGACCTCGTTTCCTTTGCAAGCTCTCCCTGCTCACCATCTCAAATCTGTTCACATACTATATATCACAACATTTAACAGTGTTCAGTTTTTTTTTATAAAAACTGTTCTTCTAGAGTAGGTAGGTCAGGAGCACAGCTCTGGCATCGCATGCACAAGGCACTGGCTTCAATCATAGGCACACAAGCCAAGTCTTAGTCATTTAACATTACAGAATTAGGAGGCTAGTGTAGACGGAAGTTTTCCTGTGTCCCACCCGATCCTGCAGCCACTTGGTCCCATGTCAACACACAGAGGCTTATATTAAATACAAACTGTGTGGCCTATGGCTCAGGCCTCTTGCTAGCTAGCTCTTTCATCTTAAATTAACCAATTTCTATTCATCTAGATGTTGCCACATGGCCATGGCGTTACTGGCCTGCTGGCATCTTGTTGCTCCTTGAGTGGTAGGCTGGCGTTTCCCCTTCCCACTTGTTTCTTTCCTGTATCTCTGCGTGGATTTCCTGCCTGCCTCTAAGCTTACCATAGGCCAAAGCAGCTTATTTATTAACCAGTGGGAACAACATATATTCACAGCGTACAGAAAGACATCCCACAGCAGGCTAGGGCTGTTAGGGAGTGAATCTGAGCTTTACATGTGATAGGCATGCACTGTTGTTTCCAGCAGATATTTCTTGAGCAATCTCTATTTCAGTTTTCCTTCTAAAGCTTATTTTATTTATTAATTAATTTGTTTGTTTACTAAAGGTGTGTGCTGCCACCACCCTGCTTCCTCCTAAATCGTATCTTTCAACTCTTAAGCTGTATACAAGACTTTGTGATGGTCTTTTATTCTGTTCAGTTTCCTTTTTATTATGACAGCCATATCTTAAAAGTGTGCTATACTAGTTTCTTTGTTCTTTAACCCCATTGTATTTTCATCTAATGCTTCTAATCTGCATTTTATTCAAGTACATTGCTGCCTTACTGACTGAATTACATGAACTTTCATTTTAGTTGTTCTTCCTAACCTGCAATCAGAAGATACACCATGCCTTCTGTCTGTAGATCTATTTCATGTCTTGGTAAGTGTTCAGTAAAATGATTTTAAAGTCATCAAGTTTATAATTTCATGTTTTTTCTTATTTAAGTTCATGATTTCTGTTAACAATAATAAAATTTTGATGTTCAAGCTGTTTTTAGTCTTTTCTTTTTAGAAATACTTACTGATTTCACCAAGACATCAAAATTATTTTTTAAAATGAAAGCACATTTCTTTTTTAATTTGTAATTGGTTTTATAGTTGGTTATATTTGTGTGTATATATATATATATATATATATATATATATATATATATATATATATATAAACTCTTTCTAATTCTGTTATTGCTCCTTGCCACTCCTTTTTTCCTGGCTTGTTTATATCATATGCAATGTACTACCATGTAAGCTATAAATTAAATATAATGATTAGCTGTTTGGTGATAGACTGGTTCTAGGAGCATGCAGGCGTCCTGAAAACCCCTGTGGACAGGTAGAACTCCTGTGAATTTTTTGCAGAGCTCCTGTCCTTGCAGTCATCTTACTCTGTTAAGTCTGGCCCAGTGAAGAAAACAGTGGTAAGGTTGAGAAACTGGATTGTGGGGGTATTGGGTTAACCAATCCCCATGCCCCATTTGTACTTCATAATCTAAGCCTGTATTCAGTAGCTGTCCCCCAGACTCTTTTAGGATCTTCTGGGGAGTCTTAAAAAGAATCCTATCAGCCGGGCAGTGGTGGCGCACACCTTTAATCCCAGCACTTGGGAGGCAGAGCCAGGTGGATCTCTGTGTTCAAGGCCAGCCTGGGCTACAGAGGGAGACCCTGGACAGGTCCCAAAGCTTCACAGAGAAACCCTGACTCAAAAAACAAAAAACAGGGTTGGGGATTTAGCTCAATGGTAGAGCGCTTGCCTAGCAAGCACAAGGCTCTGGGTTCAATCTTCAGCTAAAAAAAAAAAGCTAAGCAAAAAAACAAACAAACAAACAAAAAAAGGAATCCTAACAATTGGACCTTGGAGTCTGATTTTGTTGGATTGGGATGAAGCCTGTATGTCAGTGTTTTTTAAGAGCATCCAAGTGTTTGTAACAAGGAAACTTCAGAACCACAAGGAGAGAAACCCTGTCTCGGAAAATCAAACAAACAAACAAAAGCCCTGCATCATTTGGTATCCTGTACATGTAGTTAGGAGATCAGCTTGTCTTGGCCTTTCATTGGTGTCCTGTTGCTGTCCTTTTTCCTTTCACAGGTAGCTGCTGTGTTAGCATTCCCATCCTTGTATTGGGACGACACCGTTGACCTGCAGCCTTCATCAGTTAGTTCTTCATATAATCACCTTTATCTCTTCCATTTGATCACCATGGCACATATGCTTCAGATACTTCTTACAGTAGACACAGGTAAAGCTCCCATCTCAGTTAGTGATGACTGTAAGTAATATTTGCCATGCTTTATTGACAGAATGAACGACACTTGTGTTAAACATAGTATGTATTTCTAAGTCCCATGTTATGTTGTGTCATTTTTTCATGTATTTCTTACCAAAGGTTACTTAAACAGGTAAAGACAGAATAAGCTATGAAAAGGCTAATTGTAATTAGCTTAAGATACTTGATTGCCTAATTTCCAGCTAATCTCCAGATTTGTGGGAGGACTGTTAAGACCTGTTTCTCTCCTTTTCTTCCAAATTCCTCCTTGTCAAAGTCTCCAAGTTTATTCCTACCCAGATAGGCTTCCAGGAACCCATTCTTTCAGCTACAATGATAGTACATTGCTTCCCTTATAGAATTGCCACAGGTTACTTGATTTCATAGTTATTTGTAGCTAATTCCACTTCTTACTCTGTGGTGATACTTTCTTTATGCTTTAACAAATGCAGTTTGCCTGAAGGTCAGAGGGCAAAGCCAACCACTAGTTAGCCACTAGAGGCCAGGCAGTGGTGACACACACCTTTAATCCCAGCACTAGGGAGGTGGAGGCAGGAAGTGAGTGATAGGGCTGGGCAGAAGGAGGACTAAGGTAGGAGGAGACAAGGAGCTTGGCCCTTTCAGGCTGAGGAGTTGAGGAGGTCAGAGGTGGCTGTGGGTTGCTCTTTTGTCTCTCGGATTGTTCAGCATTTACCCCAATATTTGATTCCAGGTTTTTATTATTAAGACCAATTAGGATTCATGCAACATTACCCCACTTCTCCTTTCTTTCCATTCCTCCTTCCTCACCTGTGTTTCCTGATTACAGAGAACAATCACATTTTAAAACACTCCTCTTAGCCTCAAATATCTGGCAACCTTTGTTCTTCCAATAAGTACTTATTAAATGCTTTTTGAATCATGACTCAGGTTACATGGATATAATGTAACATCAACTTATAAGTGTCCTTTAAGAGTCATTAATAGCAAATGATGTACTCACGAGGGCTCAGTGGATGAAGTACTTCTATGCAAGCATGAGGACCAGAACCCACACAGAAGCAGAGACAAGGGTCCATGGAACAAACGGACTAGCTAGACTAGCTGGAATTGGCAAGCTCCAGCTTTGGTGAGGAATCCTGCCTCAAAAAAATAATGTGTAACATGATCAAGGAAGACATTCAGTATCAGCTTTGGGTTTCCTGGTGGATGCATACATGAATGCATGTGCAAGTGCATGCAAACACACACACACACACACACACACACACACACACACACACACACACACACACACACACACATGCCATATATCACATGTGTACATGTAAAAAACAAACAAATAATAAATAAATAAATGAAGCCTGGTTCTGGATAACAGTGACCAATAAGACCTACTGAAAATTCAGGTAATTTAAAGAAAATGCACGTTTTTAAGAAATCATGTTAGTTGGAAATGGAAAGATAGCTCAGTGCTCAATACCACTGGCTGCTCTTCCAGAGGACCCAGATTCTTCTCAGCACCCATGTGGTAGCTTACAACTGTCTGTCATTCCAGTTCTAGGGGATTCGACTCCCTCTTCTGACCACCATGGGCATTGCATGCATGTGGGTTTATTTTTGGAGAGGGAGGGGGAGGAAAGAGAGAGGGAGTAGGGGAGGAGAGTAAGGGAGAGAGGGGGGAGGGAGGGACAGAGAGAAACAGCAGTCAACAAAAACTAAATATACTTTTACCATCTGCTGACAGGGAAATCTTGGAAGCAACCAGAGTAGCCACTGCATAATTGATAAATAATTTGTGGTACATCCTGACAATGGAATATGATTCAGTTCTATAAAGAAGTGAACTATCCAGTCCTGAAAATGCATATATGTATATACAAAGTGAAACAAGCCAGTGTGAAAGATATTTTATGGGCCCAACTACAGGACATTCTAGAGAAGGCAAAACTGGAGGTAATGTGATTTCCATGAGTGAGGAAAAGCACAGAGACAGTGATGCTAATCTGTATAATATATGTATCTATACTTCTCCAAACCCATGGGACATAGAACATCATGAATGAACCTTAATGTAAACTTTGTATATAGTCTTGAGTCAGGTGAGGTTAGCCTTCCAGCCCTATTCTACTCTTTCAATACTGAACTGGCTCTTCTAAGATTTTTGCCTCTCTGCATAAACTGTTTTCAAAGATTCATTTTTATTATTTTTAATAATGTAATGCATACTGAGTGCAGGTGCCTGCATAGGCCAGAGGCATCAGATCCTCTAGGGCTGTTGTATAGGAAGTTGTGGGTCATCTGAAGTGGCTGGCTGGAAACTGAATTCAGGTCCTCTGGAAGAGTGATGAGCTCTCCTACTGTCCCCTGGCTTACCACTGTTTAAAAACAGGGTTTCACTCTAGGTCTGGCTATCCTTGTAGCTCAAGGCTGGCTTTGAACTCTTGGCAGTCCTCCTATTTTAACATCTAGGTGATAGGGCTACAGGCATGAGGCATGACATTAAACTTTAGAATCAGTTTGTAAGTAAGAACTTTTGGTCAAAATAATTGTCAATAATACACATATAATGAACAGTGTTGGATGTTGATAAAAGAAGTTCTCCATGTGTGGTATCAAAAATATACAGACTTCTGTATTTTTTGCTCAGTTTTGCTATGAACCTAAAACTGCTCCAGAACAATTAAGTACATTGTTGGGTGTGTGTGTGTGTGTGTGTGTGTGTGTGTGTGTGTGTGTGTGCGCGCATGTGTGTGTGCCTGCCTGTGGAGACTGGAGGTCAATGTTAGGTGTCTCTAATCATTCTCTATCTTAGTTTTTGAGGCAGGGTTTCCCCATGAACTGGGAATTCATCAATTAGGCTAGGTTGGGTAGCCAATAAGCTCTGGGCATCTGCCTATTCCTACTCAACCCCAGTACTAGGATTATAGATGTGTGTAGTAGTGCCCCAGATTTTAGATGGGTACTAGGGATCAGATCACAGGTTTTCATGCTTGAATGGCAGGTGCTTTATCTCTTTCCCAACTCAGTTCATTGATAAATACACAAACAAATCAATCACCTCATTACGTGTGTGCATTTGTCAGACTCATCAAATGGCTTGCTTGAACTCATTTCACTGTAAAATTCATGTACACAAACCCACATGCAGACGTACATGTAAATAATTTAAAAATTATTGTGCTTTTTGTGTTTATGTGTGCCACTGGGGATTGCACCCCAGGTCTAGGGCATGTAAGCACACATTCTACCAATGAGCAGCGCTTCACTTTCATCTCTTAACTGGAATGGGACAAAAAGTCAATGCAAACTTAATATATGTTTCCAACTTAAGTAGATTATATTCATGTATTTATTTGTGGAGGAAGGGATGCCTGTGTGCCATCATACACGTGTGGAGGTTGGTTCTCTCCTACTGTGTGGGTCCTGGGTATTGAACTTAGGTTGTCAGACTAGTGTGGCAGGCACCTTTGCCTGCGGAGCCATCTTACCAACCCTGTTGGCAACTTTTAAAGATAAAATGCATCTGCAGATTTTATTTGGAAAATGAAAAGAACTAACAATATGATGTCAATTCTCTCAGAGTAACTTTATGACCTTTCAAATACATTAATACACAAGCAATTTGTAAACAATAACACTGTTCAGATGTACCATAACAATCTGTCATAGGAAACTGCAAGGTAGGCATTTTTATCTCCACTTGTCTATACAGTAAAACTGAAGCTGAGGGGTTAATGGAAAGGATAAAGCAGTTATAGGGTGTTCTGGAATCATGAACTAGCAGTTAAAGAAGCAGATTAGAGAGCAGATTCTTGAATCCACCCTGTAAACCTCTCTCAGGGTTCCCCCTTACTCGGGGTGAAGAGGACAGTGAGGAGGCTCGGTGTGCATCGGAGTTCTTTGTAGAAGTTTCACGGTACACGGATGGGTGAGTAGCTGTCCACTGGCCAGTCTGCCTAAGTGTCCCTTCGGTGAGTCTGGATCTTTGTTCAGGACTTTGTCAGGGCAGCCATCTTCTTGTTTTAAAATCAGATAAGGCCTTTTAGTTTGTGGTTTTGTTTGTAGGATAGGCTTATAGTAAAGGAAATTTACTTCAATTTTTACCTTGAAGTAAAAAGTAGTAGGTTAGAACTGTTGTATTTGAGACTGATGAGGTTGACAACATTTTCACTTTTGAGCTCATATTCTTGGAACAGAGGCAAGAATGACAGCAGTTTAACAATTGGCAGTCTTGAACATTTAAATAAAGTAGAAACTAAGCTGCCTTGAAGTGCATAGTCTACATTAGGACTCACTCTTTCAATTGTACCATTGCAGTATTACATGCAATGCCTTCGTGACCCTACAGATCTTCTGTCAGTTTTAATACAGGCACTAGGAACATGCTCATTCTTTAGCAAATCCAGTCACTTTATTACTACATTTTTCCTCTTCGTATTTCATTGCAAGGATAGAGTTTTGTTTTGTTTTATCTCAGTAATAATGGAGAGAAAATGAAAGCTTTACATTGCAGAGAATATCTTGTGAGAGTCTAGATACTTTAAAATGCTTTTTTGTTTTTAATTGACTTTTTGTTTTTGTTTTGCTTTGTTTTTTATCTTCACCTAAGAAAAAAAGAGAGTAATAATCTGCTTTCAGAGGTTGGGTACTTAGCCTTTGGCAGAGTGTTTGCCTAATGTTCATAGAGTTCTGGTCTCAATGCCTAACATTGCCAAAACAGAAAAAAATAAAAAATAAAAAATCTACCTGATGAAAAAGATTATAAAAGTTGTTATTCCCTTTAGAATATGTATACCCTAAAGCTATTAGCTAACTAAATACTTTTTAAAACATGCTTAGGAATTGAATTGTTAACTGAACGTGGTTTAGCGGGGTTGTATTTAAAATCTGGATTTATTGTGTCCTAGCGTCATTGGCTGTGGCATTCCTGGCTGGTGTCTGTGGGTCTCACTGAAGAACGGCATCACCCCTTATCTTCGCTGTGCTGCCTTGTTTTTCCACTACTTACTTGGGGTGACCCCACCCGAAGAACTGTTTGCCAGTAAGTAGGAGCTAAACTCAGAGCAGGGATGGAGGCTTGTCTTCACGGTCCTGTCTTCAGAAGACAGACAGAGCAGGCAGAACCACTCCTGCCCTGCCCACGTATAGTTGACAGGCCACAGTCCAGCTTAGTTTCAGGTCCTGCAAATCCTGCTCTGGGTTCCTGTGTATGTATAAAGTCCTTGAGTTATTAAAATACCTGAATGTGCCAGGCACATGCCCCATCCCCACTCCCCGAATAATAAATAAATGTAAAAAGTCAATAAGATTTTAAAAACCAGATGCAGTAGCAAGCAGTTGTAATCCCAACATTTCTATGAAGAAACAGAAGCATACAGAGAATCACCCTGAAGCTTATGGGTCAGCTAGCTTGTAGTTCCCAGTATAGCAGCAGAAATGACAGCTCTAGCTTTAACAAGGTAGAAACCCGGGTAGTGGTGGCGCATGCCTTTAATCCCAGCACTCGGGAGGCGGAGCCAGGCGGATCTCTGTGAGTTCAAGGCCAGCCTGGTCTACAGAGCGAGATCCAGAACAGGCACCAAAATAACACAGAGAAACCCTGTCTCAAAACAACAAAAAAAACCAAGGTAGAAAGAAAGAACTCCTGGAAGTTGTCCTCTGCCTCCACATGAAAGCAAGGCTTGTGAACATACACAGGCTTGCACACAATTTTTTAAAAAATACCTATGAGCAAGCTGGATGTGATGGCACACACTTTAGTCTCAGCACTGGAAAGGCAGAGGCAGGCATATTTCTGTTAGTTTGAAGGCTGCCTGGTTCCAGGCATCCTAACACTATATAGCGAGATGGTGTCTCAAAAAAAATAAAATAAAATACCTATATGGAGAATATAACTGATAGGATATGCAGAAAATTAGAGATATTTGTTACCTTTATGGGAAAGAACTGTTTGTCCAGGCAAGAAGATAATTTTATTGTATACTTTTATTTTGAACAACAGAAACCATGTGTGTTTACTGACAGCATCACTTCCTTTTCATTTACCCATGTCTAAATCTAGACAAAGCAGAGAAGGCTTCCTTACTATGTTCTGTTGGTGAGAATCAGAATACTTGTTTGGTTTTTCACTTGTCCAGAGAATCCTTTGTCCTTAGAGAGTACATGGGTAAGGCTGCCTTTACTAGTTGTTAGCTCTTTCTCTTGAACTCTTCAGTAGGTGAGGTGTGATCAAGCTTTGTTAACAGTCTCTGTAAAATAGGATGTCTTTATTATGGATGGAGCCAAATATAGAGAAGCATAAATATACATGATATAATACCAAATGGGATGAGTCCTGCAAGGAAAAGTAAAGCTGATCATGGCCAGGATCAGAACTCTTGGACAGAGGTAGTCGAAGGAAGACTTTTCTCCAAGGAGATATTAAACAAAGAGTTGCATATATGGGATTGAGCTGGGTGGAGAGGTGAAGAATGTTTCTACTTAAGAGAAAATCAATGTAAAGGAAGCTTGGCAGAGTAAGAGAACAGGGAAGATATGATTCTGGCTGGAAGCCTAGTGGGCTGGGTCCAGGAGGTAGCCAGATGTCTGTCTTTCACCTGGGTCTTTAAACCACACAAAAAGCTTTGTGAGCTAGGGTGTAGCTCAGTGGTACAGCACGTCCCCATTCCCTGGGTTCTATCCTCAGCAAAGTACTGCCCATCTCCCCCACCACCCGCAGAAAAAGAAAAGACTTTGTATTGTATACTACGTGTAGTGCTTAGTCATAGGAGCCATCTGATCAGGGTGACTCAGATTGTGCTGTAAAAGAATCACCGTGGCGTATTTGCCACCCACTGTTTCATAGAGCAGACGATAGAAATGAGTGTCAACAATGAGGGGCTCCTGTAACACTGAGTGGATCAGCATAATGTGCTTGTTCAATCTACCTTATTGTTTTCTTGCAGATTCTACTGAAGGAGAGTATGGTGCACTCTGTAACTATCTATCTTTACCCACAAACTTATTCCTGCTTTTCCAGGAGTATTGGGATACCATGAAGCCCTTACTGCAGAGGTACTTATGGGAGTAAATGTGACTGATGGGTTTCTATCTAGCTTGAAAATATTTTATGCTTATTTTTGTTTTTGATTGGATTTTTTTTTTTTTTTTCTGAGACAGGGTTTCTCTGTGTAGCTTTGTGCCTTTCCTGTAACTCGCTTTGTAGACCAGGCAAGTGTCAAACTCACAGAGATCCGCCTGCCTCTGCCTCCGGAGTGCTGGGATTAAAGTATGCGCCACCACCGCCCAGTTTGATTGGTTTTTTGAGACAGGTTTTTGCTGTGTTGACTTCAAACTCTGTTCTTCCTCAGATTTCTCCAGGGCTCAATTCAAAATGGTTATTTTTATTATGTTTTTGAGACAGGTCTAATATATATAGCCCTGGTTGGTCTAAGACTTACTATGTAACTGAGGATGGCCTTGCACTCCTGATTCTCTTGCATCTGTCTTCCAAATGCTGGAATTACAAATGGTGACTACAGTGCCTTTCTTTTAATTTGAAAAAATTTAAATTATAATTATTTAGTACACTCCTCAATTTATTAGCATTGACTGCAGAGGTAGGAAAATACAAAAATTCCTTTTTTTTTTAAAATTTATTTTTATTTTGTGTGCATTGGTGTTTTGCCTGCATGTGTGTCTGTGTGAAGGTGTCAGATCTTGGAATTACAGACAGTTGTGAGCTGCCATGTGGATGCTGGGAACTGAACCCAGGTCCTCTAGAAGAGCAGTCAGTGCTCTTAACCACTGAGCTATCTCTCCAGTACAGAAATCCTTAATCCACATGCTTAAGGAGTAGGTCAAGGCCAGCCTCTGAGCAGGTGGGAGTCCTGCTTTCTCTTCCATGGCTGCATTTTGTTTGTTTTCTGCACAGTTGGTGTTTCATTCCAATCTTAAAACATGGTAGGGAGTGTGATGTGCTGATAGGTAGAATACTAACTAAGAATCAAAAGACGCTGGGCATGGTGCACTTGGGAGGAAGAGGCAGGTGGATCTCTGTGAGTTTCTGGCCATCCAAGGCTACACAGTGGATCCCATCTTAAAAAAAAATCAAAGGAGCTCAAACTTGAGCTTGTGGAAGTGTGCAATTTGTAGAGGTCTGACCTAGCATGTGCAAAGTCCTCTGTGCAGCCCCAAGCACTGTATAAACCAGGCCTGGTGGCACAGCACATACCGGTAACCCCAGAACTTTAGAGGGAGAGGCCAGAGAGCCAGAAGGTCATCTGTGGTCATGCAGCAAGTTTGAATCAGGCTCCCAGGGCATGAGACCTTGACTAAAGAGAGTCCACACTGGAACTATGGAGGAACTGGGGGGAATGTGGTAGAGCACCTGTCAGAAGAGTGGTGTCCCTTCAGAAAGACTTCTGCCGCAGCTGACCCTGGACCTCTTGGTTACTGTCGCGCCCCAGCCCCCACTCTCCCCACCCTCTTCCTGCCTGCACATTTTTAGAATCAGTTTGCCCATGTACTCTTAACTCACTCTCCCATGATTTTCTCTATCCTCCTTACTTGTCTTTTTCTTCCTCGTGACCAGGTCAGAACTGGGAGAATGCCGGTCTCGTGCCCTAGGTTCTCTGTGTCAAGTTTTGGCTTTGCTTCCTAATTTCTCATGGGCATTGTGATCTCCCATGCAGTCAAAATGAATTGATTTTAGGATTAATGTCACTTTTTTTTAAAAGTACAATCACAAAAGATTTTACAAATTTTACTTTTCTATTCCTAGAAGTAAATTTTGGATATGCAATTTTACTTTAAATATTAAAAATTCTTTCAAATAGAAAGTTCCTACCATTTGTGCTATTCCCGATCCTGCTTGCCTCCTGTCTGCCCTGCTCTGTAGAGCTCTGCAGGCTGCATCTCCCAGTGTTGTTTGTCTGCTGGCTTTAGCCAGTGCAGGCTTAGCCAGGAGGAGGCACCAGCAGGGTGTTGGAAATAAGGAAGGAGAAGGAAGCCCTGCTACCTCTCTGCCTTCTGGGGCATCTTCAGCAGTGTCCTGATCTTCTGTGGCTCCAGTTGCCTCCAGAAAAGTCTGCTGTGATCCTATTACCCACTGATGACCCTGCCCAGGGCAGCAGTGATGCCCACTTTCTTCCCACTCCTCCAGCATGGGGCAGCATTTAAGGTTTAACTTGCCTTCCTGTCTCAAGGTCGCCTTCTTAACCCTTATACCACTTCTCCCCCCACCTCTTCTCTGGTCTGAGGGTTGAAGCTAGGACCTTGAACTAGGCAAGTACACCACACCAAGCTATAGGCTGAGTCCCTGTCATGTGTATTGCTACTTCCTAGTATTAAATTCTCTCATTTAAATTTGTAGATGGTTTCTGTTCTAAAGACTGTAATTGACAAAGCCCTTGAAAAGGAATTTAGAAGGGAGAATGAGGGTGTGGGGGGGAGAGAAAAGGGCTAAGATGTAAACTTAAAGACAGAGGGAACATGAAAAGACAGAATTGGAAAGAACAGTAGATGTATATCTCGATGAGCCTATGACAATTTTGTGGTTATCCTGTGATGATCCCCCTTTACTCTCGGCTTCACTTACAGGTGGTGTGCAGATCCTGCCTTACTTAACTCTTTGAAGCAGAAAAGTGCTGTGGTCAGGTTGGTTTTACTATTTAAGCCTTTTGCCACATCCTAGCTGTGTTTCTAAAGTGCTTGGTTGGTTGGTTTGCCTTAGTTTCTGGTCTGTCCCCTTATTCTCAGTTCATTGTTTCCAGTGTATCTGTTGGTCTTTGCCAGACATCAGGTTCTTCCTGAACTGGTTTTTCTTGGAATGGATGTCCTTTCCTTCCTAAATTGTCAGAAGCCACCAGCTCTACTGGAGGACTCTTCTTTAAACTGGTGGTTGCCTGTCAAAAGGCGAAGGAGCTTGTGTCTGGGAGCTGCTGGCACACTAAAGAGGGTGGTTTACACTGCTTACATAAATTAGACCCTCCTCCCTTTGAGAACAAAGATGTAAATAGAACTGACTAGTCTTCTCCCCTGCTTATAAACTAGCTCCCACAAATGCTTCAAAAAAAGAGAAGCTTTCGTTGTTTTTGGTTTTTTTTCGAGATAGGGTATTTTTGTGCAGCCCTGGCTATCCTGGAACTCACTCTGTAGACCAGGCTGCCCTTGAACTCGCACAGATCCACCTGGCTCTACCTCCTGAGTGCTGGCGCTAAAGGTGTGTGACACCACTGCCTGTAGAGAAACTTTAAAAAAATATATACTTTATTACTGTGTTCTTTGGTCTGTCTCTATGTGTGCCTGTTCATCCAGTGCATACCTGGTGCCTATGGATGCCAGAAGAGGGTGTTTTATCTCCTCTTCTGGAGGAGTTAGAGATGGTTACAAACCATTATGTGGGTGCTGGAAATTGAACCCGGATCCTCTGGAAGAGCAGCCATTCTCTTAACCTCTGAGCTATCTCTCCAGCTTGAGAAACTCCATTTATATATTTGTTTGTTTATTTAACGAGGCAGGGTTTCTCTGATAAATTGTCCTGGCTGTCCTGGAACTCTCTCTGTAGACCAAGCTGGCCTTGAACTTACAGAGATCCGCCTGCCTCTGTCTCCCGAGTGCTGGGATTAAAGGCGTTTGCCACCAACACCTGGCTCAAGAAACTTCTTTAAGCTGTACATGATAGCACACACCTATGATACAAGTACTCAAGAGGCTGAGGCAGGAGGGTTATGAATTGCAAGACAGACTGGGCCGCGTGTGAGATGATACTGTCTGAAAGTGGGCAAGAAGCTTCGTCAGCCCTCTTCTCTTTCGTGTTGTGATTCCATCTAAATCTGCATTTCCCTCAGAGGCAGGTCCATCTGCCTCTGCCTCCTGGGTGCTGGGATTAAAGACATGCACCACCACTGCCAGGCCAGTTTTGTCTTTATTTCATGTCATTAGGTGCCTTTTAAATACCTTTCTATAGCAGGGTACTAACATATTCTGAGAAACTTAAGAGATAACACATATATACTGTCTTTGGTTATGAGTAACTCTCAATCTAGTTATATACATAAAACTCAACATTATAGCATAAAATATGATACATAGAATATATCATTAATTCCTTAAAGAAATATAAAGAGGAAAGTGGGCATGATGATGATGACTTGTGCCTGTAACCCTAACACTTGGAAGGCGGAGATAGGATTGTCATTTATTTGAGGCCAGCCTGGGCAACAGAATGGGACCCCATCATTAGAAAACTAAAAGGAAAAGGTTGTTTTTGGGACTATGTCTCACAGTAATTCAGCTAGCCTAGAACTGTCACGTAGCACATGGCCCAAGTTGGCCTCAAATTGAAAATCCTCTTACCTCAGTTTCCTGTGTGCTGGTTATAAGCATGTGCCACCATGCCTGATGAGAAGACTCCTCAGTCTTAGAGAAGGATTCTTTTTAGCTGAGTCAATAATTATAAAATGAGGGGCTGGGTGGTAGTGAGTGATGCATGCCTTTAATCCCAGCACTCCGGGAGGCAGAGGCAGGTGGATCTCTGAGTTCAAGGCCAGCCTGGACTACAGAGTGAGTTCCAGGACAGGCTCCAAAGCTATACAGAGAAACCTTATCTCAAGAGAGAGAGAGAGAGAGAGAGAGAGAGAGAGAGAGAGAGGGGAGAGAGAAAGAATGAGAATGGATGAGGGGCTAGAGGTGACTCAGAGGTTAAGAGTACCAGCTGCTCTTCTAGAAGAACTGAGTTCGATTCCCACAATCATCTATAACTCTAGTTCCAGGAGATCTGATGCACTTCTTCTGACCAAGTTGGGCAGCAGGCATGCACATGGTGTACAGACATAGATGTAGGCAAAACACCCATATACATGAAAAAAAAGTTAAAAAAAAATTTCTTTTTTGGAGCTAAGGATCGAACCCAGGGCCTTGTGCTTGCTAGGCAAGCGCTCTACCACTGAGCTAAATCCCCAACCCCTTAAAAATATTTTTAAGGGGGCTGGAGAGATGGCTCAGAGGTTAAGAGCACTGGCTCTTCTTCCAGAAGTCCTGAGTTCAATTCCCAGCAACTACATGGTGGCTCACAATCATCTATAATGGGATCTGATGCCCTCTTCTAGCCTGCAGGCAGACATGCAGACAGAGCACTCATACAAAAAAAAAAAAAAAAAAAAAAAGGAAAAAAAAATTGTTTTAAATATTATAAAATGTAAATTGATTGGCGTCTAGGAAAAGAGTCCCATGTTATTCAGATGACCCCCCTTAGGCTACATAAGTCTTTTACCGTCTCTAACATAAAGGGAATGGATGCTAACATTTTATCAAGTGCTAAGCATATCTTGTTTAACTTCAGTATCTCATTTAGTCTCCAAGAGTTTTGGGAGTTTCCTTCACACACACACACACACACACACACACACACACACACACACACACCCCACCCCACCCCCCACCTGGCCTTGAACTCAGAGACCTGCCTGTCTCTGCCTCCTGAGTGCGTGGGTTAAAGTTGAGCACCACATGCCCAGCTCCTTAATACTTATATTTAACATCTCTTAAAACTGAGTCTTAACAGAGTTCATTTAATGTTTCTATTCTTTATTTTTCCTTTATGTTCCCATGGTTGGAATATATTCAACTCTAGTTTTTAGATAAGGAAATACACACACCCAGAAGCATTCTTCAGCTTTACTCTGTTCACTCAATATAACTGCCTTTTAAACTATGCTCCTAGGTACCCTAGAAAAAGGAATAGTCTGATAGAGCTCCCCGATGACTACAGCTGTCTTCTAAATCAAGCTTCTCATTTTAGGTAAGAAAAAGAGATGGGGGAGGGGTGCAAGAACAAGAGATCGAAGTATCTTTTTCTGAGCTTTCATTAGGTCTGCCCTATAACCTGTGAACTTAACTTGTACCCAGTAAGGGGCTAGTGAGATGGTTCAGACTGTTGACTGTTTGGTCTTTGGGACACACATGGAAGGGGGAGAACAGTCTCCTTCAAGTTGTCTTCTGAGCCGCACAAATATGCACATGTATTTCTGGTGCAGCTTATTTGTTTAAGAAGTGACCGTTGTATTCCCACTGTACTAGATTTTTTTCAAACCCCACTAAAATATACAATTTATCATTCACAGTGTTGCACAACTATTGCACGTTGTACTACTTACTACCTCTCTAGTGGCCAAACTTCACCACTCCAAAGGATTTGTAACCACTAATCCCTTTACAAGCCCCTGGTCTTCTGTTTCCTCATCACTGATAATCTGCTTTCTGTTTCTAGGAATTTAGCTGTGGGTACATCACTTAGAAAAAGAATCTATGTTTTCTTTCATTCAGTGTGTTTATGTCTTCTTCCGTTAATGGACACTCATTTATGATGGAGTTGTTTCTTCCTTTTAAGTATTATGAATATTGTTACTATAAACATGTACAAGTCTGAATGAACATGCATTTTTCATTTCATTTGGGTATTTAGCTAGTCATATGTTTTACTTTTTCAGTATCAAACCCTTTTATATACATTATGTCATTTTACAATCTCACCAGCAATGTATGGACCATATTATTTCATCCTCACCAGCCCCTCAGTAAACTGCTAGATAAATCTGTACATAAAATCCCAGGTTTTGGATGATAGATCCCTATTGTCTCTCCTGGCACAAGTAACTCACCCCAGAAATAGGATCTGTATCCCCAAATCTTCCTGTGATGAGTTAGGGAATAAGGAGTGTAACGATACTACAAAGAATGCCAACATTTAGCTGAGTGTGGTGGTACACACCTTTAATCCCAGCACTCAGCTAGAGGCAAGCAGATCATTCTGAGTTTGAATCTAGCCTGGGCTGTAAACTCTTGTTTCAACCTTGAAGAAATGTCATAGAGATTGTGGTTGAACCCTTACCACATAATGCAGTTTTTCAAACATTTCTCACTTTCAAAGCCATGTTACCCCAACATTGTAAACACACTTGACTAAACCATTAAAGTAGCAACAGCAGCTGTTAATTGGTTACATCAGATGAAGGCTGGATTCTATAAATGAATCTCAATATAAATATGAGATTCTAGCAACTTTCCACAAGACTGTATATTTAGTAATGGATTTTCTTGCTATGGTTTTTTGTTTGTTTGTGGGGCTGGAGCTTAAGCCCAATGCCTTTCACATACTAAACATACACTGTCATTAAGCTGTATCCAAGATCAATCAACAGCTTTTTTAAATTTTGCATCTTTTTTGGTTTTTCGAGACAGGGTTTCTCTGTGTAGCTTTGGTGCCTTTCCTGGATCTCACTCTGTAGACCAGAAATCTTTTTTCAGAGCTGAGGACCAAGCCCAGGGGTCTGTCACTTGGTACAGGAGGCCCTACAGGTTGAACTTCTAGAGCTAAATTCCTGGGAAGTTTGTAGCACAGGCAGGCCTGGTTCGGGGAGCTGTGCTGACTGGTCACCTGGCACAGGAGTCCCTGGTGGCATAGGCCTGCTCTAAGTGGGGTTAAATCAAGGGGTTTTTTTAAGAGTTATTGTTTTATGTGTATGTGTGTTTATGCCACATGTATGCAAATGTCCATGGAGGCCAGAAGAGGTCATCAGATCCTTTGAAGTTGTAATTACAGGCAGTTGTGAGGTTAGAATGAACTCAGGTTCTCTGGACTTGTTTCCCCGGCCCCTTAGGTCCCCTATAAGTAATATAAATGAGCAGTCATCTAATTCAATACCCTTTGTCTTATAGTAGCTTTCTTTGCTGAGTGGGTGAGTGATGGAAGCATGCTTTACTGCTAAGTAGATATACAATCTGATTCTTGCTTTTCCAACACACTGAATGTGCCCTTCCCTTTGGAGGTGTCCCCGGTCTGCAGATGATGAGCGAAAGCATCCTGTCCTCTGTCTTTTCTGTGGGGCCATCCTATGTTCTCAGAACATTTGTTGCCAAGAAATAGTGAATGGGGAGGAGGTTGGAGCTTGCGTTTTTCACGCACTTCATTGTGGTGCTGGAGTCTGCATTTTCCTGAAGTGAGTATGGAGTCATTTGGAAACCAGTAGAATAAGTAGTTCTTTAAAAAATAAGATTCTGTTTACTTTTCTTTCAGTATTAGAAAAGTCTTAAATGGTATAGACTTTATATCAATGGTTGTAGTACTGTGTAATATTCAAATATAATGGAAAAACTTGAAGTCTTAAAACTTACACTTATAAAATATGTGTAAATTATTAACTTTAGGCTCTCTTATTTGTATATCTATTTTTGTTTTTTTTGGGACAGGGTTTCTCTGTGTAGCTCTGGCTATTCTGGAACTCACTTGTAGACCAGGCTGGCCCCAAACTCCTGTAGATCTGCCTGCCTCTTTCTCCCAAGTGCTGGCACTACAGGCATGCACATCTGGCTATTTATTTTTGAGACAGGCTCTCGATATATAGTCAAGGCTGGCCTTGAACTCCCAGAGATCCTGCCTCCCAAGTGCCTCCTGGCACAAGATTGTCTTTTGGATGTTTCTGTTTTCTTCGTTGAACAAAAGATTCAGAGTAGGACAATAGTGATAAATGTTTATGAAACATATTGCCTGAAGAAGTGAATTCAAAGTTGATTTCTGTGCTTTTTCTTTCCGTTCTCTCGGTCAAATTCAATTTTTGTTTATATAAACCCAAAAGCCTTACTAACTGTGAGATATATTATCATTGCTTAAAGGCGACCTTTGGAATAAGAGAAAAGAGTGGCATGGAAGAACAAGTCAGACACCCACTTGCTTCTGCAGAGCCCACAGGGATAAGTCTCCCTAGCTCAACTGTGCGTGTCATGCCTTGTTTATTCTCTACTTTCTCATTCAATACTTACGCATTTCTCTACAGTGAGCTTCTCTCTCCTCTTTTTTTTAGAGGGGGGGAGGTTCGAGACAGGGTTTCTCTGTGTTGTTTGGTGCCTGTTCTGGATCTCGCTCTGTAGACCAGGCTGTCTTTGAACTCACAGAGATCTGCCTGGCTCTGCCTCCTGAGTGCTGGGATTAAAAGTGTGTGCACTACCGCCTGGCAGTAAACTTTTTAAATGCCCTCAAAGTACTATTAAAGTCTGTCTCAAACCAGAAAAGCTTGTAACGCTTCCCTGGTTGACAATACTGTACTGGAAGATGCTCTGTCCTTCTTGAATCCTCCTTCTGCCTAGGTGGGAAGTTAGAAAAAGGCAGAAACAGCCTTAGGCACAGTTCTCCAGGGCCCTGTGGCTCACATAGGACAGCTTCCTTTTTCAATAGATCCAGCCAGAATTACTGATTTCCCATTTCTCTAGATCCATGGATCCTTTCCTATTGTCTCAAGAAAAACAGTAATGTTTGTTCCCTTTACTCAGACCAAACACAGTTTAGTGGTGGTGCACGCCTTTAATCCCAGCACTTGGGAGAGAGGCAGGCGGATCTCTGAGTTTAAGGTCAGCCTAGTCTACAAAGTGGGTTCCAGGACAGCCAGGGCAACACAGAGAAACCTTGTCACAAAAAAACAAAACCCTTGCCGGGCGGTGGTGACACACACCTTTAATCTCAGCACTCGGGAGGCAGAGGCAGGTGGATCTCTGTGAGTTCGAGGCCAGCCTGGGCTACCAAGTGAATTCTAGGAAAGGTGCAAAGCTACACAGAGAGACCCTGTCTGTGGAGTGGGGGGACAACACTTAGTGTATTCATCCATGGCTCAATTGCCTTTTTATTGACTTTTTATAGACATTAGCCATGTCTTTTTTTGTTTGTTTGTTTGTTTTGTTTTGTTTTTTCAAGACAGGGTTTCTCTGTGTAGCTTTGGTGCCTGTTCTGGAACTCAATCTGTAGACCAGGCTGGCCTTGAACTCACAGAGATCCTCCTGCCTTTGCCTTCCAAGTGCTGGGATTAAAGGCGTGCGCCACCACCGCGCTGGCTCCATGTCTTTTCTTTAGCTTAACTTTGATTCACTGTCTATCATCTGCACATATGTCTCTAACAGCGTTTCCTGCCCTTTATTTTGCTCTTCAGAATCAGAGAATGCAGAGTGGTCCTGGTGGAAGGAAAAGCCAGAGGCTGTGCTTACCCAGCCCCTTACTTAGATGAGTATGGAGAAACAGACCCTGGGCTAAAGTAAGATTTTCTTTAATGGAAGATTTAATCATTTGTCTTATGTTTTATCCACTTTATTGTATGTGTATAGTAATAGTTCTTTAAACATAAAAACCTGGAACTAGAGTTACTGATGATTGTGAGCTGCCTTGTGGGTGCTGAGAACTGAGCCTAGGTCCTCTGCAACAGCAGTGAATACTCTTAACCACTGAGCCAGCTCTCCAACTCCCGACTGGCCCTTTTGTTTGAGACAGGCTCACTGATTATAGGACGCTGACCGGCTGATCAGTACCAGGGACCCACCTGTCTTTGCCTCCTCAACACTGGCATTATGGTCACACATTATCACACTTAGCCTTTTTTTTTTTTTAAAGATTTATTTTATTTTTATTATGTATACAGTGTTCTGCCTACATGGATGCTTGCAGGCCAGAAGAGGGCGCCAGATCTCATTACAGATGGTTGTGAGCCACCATGTGGTTGCTGGGAATTGAACTCAGGACCTCTGGAAGAACAGTGGGTGCTCTTAACCGCTGAGCCATCTCTCCAGCCCCACACTTAGCTTTTTATGTGGGTGCTGGGCCTTGAACTCAGGTCCTCATGCTCAGACAGCATTATATAATCATTCAAAATGAATGGACTCAACTGCATAGGGCTTGAGATCTATTGGATCATATAGAGATTTGTTTTTATTGAAACAGCATTTGACCAGTCTTTAAGGGAGAAGCTATTGAGTGGTAAAAGTCATTAATGTTGGTCAGGGTGGAGGTCGCCTTTAATCCCAGTACACTGGAGGCAAGGGTAGATGGATTCTGTGAATTTCAGGTTAGTTGAATCTGAATAGTGAGTTCCAGGCCAGGCCAGCCAGTGCTACAAAGTGAGAGCCTATCTCAAAAAGCAAAACCAATAGCAACAATAACAAAATAGTTAATAACTGAGGATATCCTTGAGATGTTCTAGAAAGTAGAAAAATAGAGAAATTTTAAATTAATGATAAAGTGTGAAAATTGACAAAGAACTGGGACATTTGATGTTCTAGGGGCTAAGATGCCTGTTACCTCCATCACAGCACTCAACAGACTTCAGGCTTTTTGGATTGGCTGGCACAGTGTTGCAAACTGTGTAATCCTAGAATAGAAATGTAGTTACTTAAATATTTGTAAGCCAGGTATAATGATGCACACCTATACATAGTCCCAGCTACTTGGGAGGATATAGCTGGAAGGTTCAAACCCAGCTTGGGCACTGTAACAAAACACCTCTTCCCCAAGTAAAAAAATCAACAAGAAAATGTTCACTAAGCATTGGCAAGATGAATCATAGGGATGGTTATAAAACAAAATATTTCTGAGCAGTTTTTTTTTTTTTTTTTTTTTTTTAATGTAATGGTTTTGTTATGCCTTGTACCTAACCTCCTATGCAAAACTAATTGAGGCTCGGTAAATTTCAAGGACAGAAAGCCATTAGAACCCCCTTCAGGCTAACCTCCAGACAAGACTAGAGCTGCTGCAAGTTAGACACCTCCAAAGACACCCAATTAGACACTTGTTTAAATGAGGACTCATTATGTTCATCATGTACACCTGTGACCTAACTTCCCAAATAGTCCAGGAGTACATTTCTGCTTTCTTCACTAAGTGATGTGCCAAGTTCTTAGCAATCAGTGGTGAAGAGGTGCTCTGTTACTAAGCCTTGTCCTGGCACCTACAGCTGCAGGAATATCTTGGGAGTGTATTCTGACTTAAGACTCTAGAGATATCACTGTTATTTGATTCAGGCTTAGATGTTGTTATTTGTTTCTTGAAGGAGGGGAAACCCACTTCATTTATCTCGGGAGCGATATCGGAAGCTGCATTTGGTCTGGCAGCAGCACTGCATTATTGAAGAGATTGCTCGGAGCCAGGAGACTAATCAGATGCTGTTTGGATTCAACTGGCAGTTACTGTGAACTCCAAGTCTGCCTCAAGACAATCATGAGTGACATCAATAATAAAGACTGATTTAAAATTCCAGAGAACTTTCTGAGAATGGGGAAGTATTGGAGGGTCTCTTGATCCGTGTCTAGATTCACATACATTAGTAAAATATTCCTTAATGGAATATTGCTTTCAATTAGCAAACATAAGCTTCAAGGAAAAAACAGGACATAGATTAACCTGTTTTGTTTCCAGAACACTAAAGAAATGCTTGTTCACCCAAGTGTCTATTTCTGCTAATATTTCCAGAAAACTCATTCCCTTTCATAACTGTCCTATTTCATTTCTTATCATCCACCTGGTAAATGAAGTCACATCAAGCACTTGTGGACATTCTTATGTCTGGTTAACTTCCCTGCATTTTTGTATTTGGCGTTTTCCTGAGTATAATTCAGCTTGCATTAGATCTCTGACAAGATGCTGATCACCTGTGATGGTCTAAAGAGGAACTGCAAATCTATGTAGTATCTTTCAACTGAAAAATGTGTTAAAGTGTAAACAGTTTTCTTCTTTCAGGAAATATCCTTACTGTACCACCTATGGCTTCTGCCAGAAACAGATCTAAGTCTGTCTACGGACCGAGTGTGAGCTGTTCAAGTCTGGAAAGCGTCCTTCAGTGTAGACCTCAAGAAGAATTAGGAGACTATGCTCCTTATGCATTCCCTTTACAAAAAGCCTGTTGTCCTCCCGACTGTCCTCCAGGTACCTTTGTGGAGCCTCAAGTCGTCCGTTCCATTTGAAAGGCAGGTTTCTGCAGTGAGATCTCTCGTCTCTTGTGGCCCCATCCTATTTGACTCTCAGAAAATGTTTGCTGTTCTGAAGCAAACTCTTTGTAGAATGAGAATCAGAGAATTGCCCCAGTGAATGGTCAGTTAGGCGAAATTTAGAAGAGTCATATTTGAGCCAGTTCTGCAGCCTTCTATAGCTTTTAAGAGACAGACCCTAGATTTGATGTCTTTGCGAAACCTTTTCATAAACTATGGTTTATGACTGATATAAACAGCCAAAAAACAAGAAAACAGGCCTTGTAATCAGGTCTGTGTCCTGTTATAACCTGCTATGGTTGAGCCATCTTGCTTATAAATAATACAGTTCTCTTGAGTCTGTGCATAGACTTCCTGGTTCTTGGTTTTAACCTTTTATATCAAGAACTTGTGAATTAACTGCAGAGAGATCAGTTGATACTTATTTTAGCTTCTGTGGTATTGGATAATGTGAGCAGTTGAAGGGTGTGTCGAAAGATTGTGTCTTCTTTTGCCCTTGGCTGCCACTGCCATGTGTGTGTGCAGATGTGTCTCTACCTTCTCTGTTCAGTGAAGGCAGGAAACGAAAAGATAGTTCTGCTGAGTGATCAGTGAGGCACATTTGGGGCTAGCTAGATTTGTTGCCATTTTATGGGAAAGTGGATTTTGCAGTAAGGGATTGGTGTGAGCAGGCACCAGAATCACAATCATGATTTCCTACTTGGATAATTACTATTCAGAAGAAATCAGGAACTAGATGCAACTATAAAGAACAGTTCACAGCAATTATGAGAGATGAAGGTCAGAAAATTCAGTATTTGGCTTGTGCAATTTGCCAATATGATTAAGTGATTTGAATATTGCCCTTTTTTTTATATAATTTTTTGAAGGGATTGTTTATTTCTGATATCTGGGCTAGAACAGGCAACAGAAGATGCTCATTTCTGCCTTCAATTTTCTGGCCCCCATTTGGCAAGGATAAAGACTTTATTTTTAGCCTTCTTAGATTCAATTTGTGAACCCTGGAGCTAAGCTCTGGAGTTGCAGGAGAACTAGCGGCACTGGCCAGCCAACCTTTAGCGCCAAAGAACCTGATTCATCACTGAGTTCTGCTTGTGGAGAGTGAAGTTTCTGCACTGGAGGTGAACGTATGTCACAGTGCTGCCCAGCCCACGGGAATTCTGATGATATTACCATGACAAATGATTTAAGTCTGCGTATGAAGTTTACTTACGCAACCAAGTCACTTTATTTAGTGTAGTATTTGAAAGAATTGGTTCAGTAGGATGGCTCCGACTGTGTGTTTCTACTCCTATTGGTTAGGGGCTGGCAAGGATTTTAATGATACAGTAAAGAAAGACATATGTCTGTATAATTAATTTATTATGTTAGTGTATGGGCTGTGAGTTCACCTTTTAGTGGTCATCTGTCATTTCATAACAACTATGCATTTTGGTTCACTGTGATGATGATCTATATTTAGTGACTGCAACATGTTTATACCACTGATTCAAATTCCATTCATGATGAAGTTATACAAATGATGCATATATTGATATCTTTTATTGCAAAAATGTAAATAAAAAACTTGTATAATGTTCTTGTGCTTTTTGAAATAAAATATCTTATATGTGTATATTTAAAAAGAAAAAAGGGACTTCTCATGTTTGGGGATTTGGGTTTGAAGTATAAAAATCTTACCTAGAAAGGAGCTCTAGTTAAAAGTATGTCAGCCCAGTGTGTTAGTTTGTTTTAGGCAGAGTGAAGCTAAGCTCAAACTCATGAACACCTGATCATCTTGCCTTCACCTCCCAAGTACTGGAATTATAGGCATATGCCACCATATCCAGGTTAAATATTTTTCAAGACATAGATTTTCAGAGTTAATAGGTCTTCAGACTTTTCATTTTTGACTGTACATTCCATCACCACGTATAGATTTATACATAACTTTTTTTAATTTTAGACAGGGTTTCTATGCATAGCCGTGGCTGTCCTGGAACTTGCTCTGTAGACCAGGCTGACCGCGAACTCACAGAGATCAACCTGCCTCTGCCTCCCCGAGTGCCACCACTGCCTGGCCATAATAATTTCATGTAGTGTTCCTTGCATATATTAAACATATTTTATAGCATAGCACAAAAACAGAAGTCATCAGGTTTTAATTCAGTCAAGTTTATCCCTTTATCATAATCCAACTCTCCAAGGCGTAAAATATAAAGATTCTCAAAGCTGCAAAAAAGAAACAAGCATAAGAGTGTCTCAGTTTACCTAATGATGGCAAACTTCTCAGTAGAAATCTTGCAAGCCAAGAGAAAGTGGCAGAAGATGTACACAGTGCTGACAACCAAGAAAACTATACCTAGTGAAGCTGTCCTTCAGGACTGAGAGAGGAAAAGACACTTCCAAATAAAAGCTAAGAGAATGTATCTCTACCAGAGTTGTCCTACAAGAAATGCTAAAGGGGACTCATGGGACAGAAAAACTTTGGGGATGAGAGTACAGCTCAGGTAAACAACTTGCCTGGTATGTGCAAGACCCTGGATTTGATTCCCAGCACCACAAAAAAAAAAAAAAAAAAAGGGGAAAGAAAGAAAGAAAGGAAGAAAGAAAAAGGTATTAACTTACCGGGAAGAGTGACTGTACAGATAAATTCAGAATGTTCTAGTAATGTAAAACATAGGATTAATCAGTATAAAGACTAAAAAATCTACAAGCCAAGGACAGTGGGTGGTTCGTGCCAGGCAGTCCCAGCCACTTAGGAGGATTGCTTGAGCCTGGTACTTAGGCAGGAGGATTGCTTGAGTCCAGAAGTTTGGGGACCAGCCTGAGCAACATAGCCATATTTCTGAAAAGAATAACATTAATGTACTAAGAGATAGTGTCTTACTTTTCTATTGCTGATAAAGTACACTGACTAAAGCAACTTGGAAATGGTTTATGTTGGCTCACAGTTAAGGAAAACAGGAGCTTAAATAGTTGGTCACATTGTAAATAGTTGGTCACATTGTATCTTCAGGAAGCATGGAGCAACCAATTCTTGTATTCAGCTTTGTCCTTTTTTATACAAGCCAGCATCTCAGCCCTAAGTAATGGCACCGCCCACAGTGGGTAGGCTTCCTATTTCACTTAAGCTAATCAAGATAGTTGCCCAGCAGCTCATCTCCGAGGTGATTCTAGAGCTCATCAAGCTGACAATTAAGATTAACCATCAGACAGAGACAAGCAATATAAAAAGATAGGAACTGAAGCACTCAAAATTCAGATCAAGAAAGAACGGCACCCAAGTTTAAGGTTTATTGTTTTAGTCTACTTCCCTCTGATGCTGCTGTCACTCAGAACACCTTGTTATGATCAAACTGTGAGGTCTTTTGGTTAAGCCTCATAGTGTTACAGGAATCTTTAAACGGTAAAAGAAATTGTAATATAGTAATCATAAAACAAAAACCTAAAGTAGACAAACAGAAAACAGTAAGGAATCAAAACTGGAGAAATCATTTAGCCAATAGGAAGTCTAAGAGAGGGAGAAAGAAAGGAACCCAAAACTAGAAGGTAAGTCTCGTAATTGCTGGAGTAAGGCCTTGCCATCATGTAGCTAACTTGAATGAAATGAATTCTTCAATTATAAGATACAGAGTGATTAAATTAAATAAAAAGACTATACCCAAGTTATGTTGCTTACAAAGAAGTTATCTTAATAGGCATGCGGGGGACCGGGAGGATGGCTCAGCCCGTAAAGGCATTTGCCACCAAGCCTAACAATCTGAGTTCCATCCCCAGAATCCACATGGTAGTGAAGTAGAAGGAAGAAAAGACCACTTATTTGATGCTGATTTAGGGATTTACTTAAATCACTGACTGCTTGTACTGCCTGTTTGCCAAGCATGATGTCACTTGCCACTTGAAACAGAATGACCTGGAGAAATAGCTGAAACAATGGGTCATTGTCCTTAACAACCTGCTGATTGCCACATACATTTCTGTAAAATCTTGCTTGCTTACCCACCCACCTTGTGGTTTTAGAATATAAAATGGGACCCAGGATCGAAGCCTTTCAAGAGCTGCCCTGGATTCGGTCCATTGGTGACTTCTTTCTTCTACTTTCATTGATGTTGGAATGCTTATTCCAGAAAGATTCCCACAACAGTAGAAGGAGAGAACTGACTGCCTGCTGTCCTCTGACCTCCACATGCACACCATAGCACACAGGCACCTCTACACAAACACACACACATATACATGCAAAAAATAGTACCCAAAACAAAAGAAGATATGCAGGCACTGGGTGTGAAGAAATGAAATAAGATGCTCCATGCAAATGGAATCCAACCCACCCCTGCAAAAAAAGAAATCAGGAGTAGTCGTATGAGATGAAGTACACTCTAAATCAAAAGCTACAAAAGCAGAGAGGAACTGGCCAGTTACTCAGTAGGCTGGGAAGGAAGGTCATTTGAGCCAATAAATTTGAGTACAGCCTGGGCAACATGGTGTGACCTTGCCTTCAGTGGGAAAAGGGAACATAATGATAGGAGTCAATTCAGCAGGAGGAATTAACAATTACAAATACATGCACCAATGTTAGACTACCCAGGTATACAGAGCATGGTATTCATATACCTAGAGGAGATGGACAATAATTACAAGGGACCTAGGAAGGGGGTTGAGGCTGAGTAATGGGTTGTAACTCTAGCTGGCTTAGAACTCACTGGACCAGCCACCCATCTCCAACTAGATGGGTCTCCTATATATCAGCAACCCAACGTATAAAGAGCAAGTATAATAGCTCACATGATAGAATGTGCTGAGGACAGACAGCAACTCCCCTGGAATGCAGCCCTGGAACTAGGAAGCCAAATTCTTCTGCTATGCTTTTACCAGAGCTAAAGTTAATTTACTGAGATTGTACTCTCAAGCCAGGAGAGATGGCACTCACTTTTAACCTGAGAGACAGACCAGCGGGTCTCTATGAGTTCGATGCCAACCTGGTCTACCTTTAGAGTCCCAGGACAAATTAATTAATTAATCAGTCAATCAATCAATTAATTAATTACAGGTGTGCTCTCTTCTGAGATCTTGACACTTTGGGGGTTTTTTGTTGTTGGTTTGGTTTAGTTTTTTTGTTTGTTCTTCAATACAGGGTTTCTCAGTGTAGCCATGGCTGTCCTGGAATTGCTCTGTAGACCAGGCTGACCTCAAACTCAGAGATCCACCTGCCTCTGCTTCCTGAGTGCTGAAATTAAAGGTGTGCGCCACCACCGCCTGGCTTGACACTTTTTTTTTTTCTCTAGATATTTTGTATTTTTTCAATTTTTATTATCAGGAGTGACTGAAATAAAAAAAAAAAAACATAATTGAGTCCCATCATTATTGTCATTAGGGAAATGGCTTTAAGAGAAAACTGGTCAGATGAGTATTATTGCCTTTCAACTGGTGAAATGTTGCCACTGATAAAACAGACAAGCCCAGAGACTGTCCAGAATGTTCAAGATACAATGTATTCAACAATATGCCTGTTCTCGGGGAGAACACCTAAGACAAAAAGACATAATAATTATGTGTACTTCTTGATCTCGTCATACAAGACAAGCACAAAGGCACCATCCATTCCCAGAACACTGGACCATGCACCCTTGGAAAGAGCCTTGCTTCCTTCATCACGAGCGGTCTTCCTCCAGCAGTCAGTCATGCCTGTACGCTATTAGTCCTTTGTGTCCTGACTGCATCATCAAACCACAGCGAACTGTGTCAAAGGGATAGGAAGTCAGGCCAGCAACAGCAGTGACAGATTGTGCAATCAATAATCCAGCTGATGAGGATATGAGTATTCTTGGGATCTGGAAGCATGATTCCCTTTACAGTGTATAGATATCAAAGCAGGCAGCTCAGTAGATGATAATGCCCTGTACTGACACATTAAAGCTTCGGTACGGGCCCCTAATCCCATCAGATTTGTAGATCTTAGCCAGGCAGTCACCAGCTTTTGAATTCCCTTTCAGCTCCAGCTTTGCCCACATCAGCTGCTAGACAGGTACAGGCAAAATCAAGAGGGTACACAAAGCACAAGGATGTGGCCCCCGTGGCACCACCTGATGCAGGTTCCCAGCAAAATAGTGCAAAAACTGGGTCCTCTTGTCCACACCACCCAAAAAGATCTGCTTGTATTTATCTTTGAAGGCAAAGTTGAGAGCCTGTGTGGGGAAGTATCTGATGACATTAACCAGGTTACCATGCCAGAAGGACAGGACTCCCTGTTCCTTGGGGATACAAACCACACAGTCTGTAATGCCCGTGTATTGCTTATCTCTGTGATTTGCTTGCTGGCATGCTGTACCTGCAGCAGCAGCTTGACCCTTTCAATGGGCACTACTGCTGTCTTGGAGATGGTCGTGGCCAGTCCACCTGCCAAGAACTCCTTGGCAAAGGACACAGCAGCATCTGTCATGTTGAAAGAAAAAGAAAAGGCAGAGGACTGCAGGACAGGACTGTGTTGACAGCTGACTTTGACTCCCAGACTCCGGGTGACACTTTGTTTTTAAACAATTAACCCTGGTCATGTTTCTGGATAGGCCTTCAAGAAATCAATAAAGCAATATATAACCATCTTAAAGTAGATTAAAACAAACAAACAAACTCAGATTGGACAGATGACTCAGTGGTTAAGAGCATGTGTTATTCTTCCAGAAGATAGAAATTTTGTTTGTTTCTCAAGACAGGATGTAGCTGAAGTTTTTCTGTGTCCCACCCAGTCTGCAGCCACTCAGACCCAAGTAAACACACAGAGACTTATATTAATTAAAACTGCTCGGTCATTAGCTCAGGCTTACAACTGACTAGCTCTTACACTTAAACTCAGCCCATTTCTGTTAATCTGTATGTCACCACATGTTATGTGGCTTTACCTGTGTGCCCGGATGGAGGGCTGGCATCTCCTGACTCAGCCTTCCTCTTCCCAGAATTCTCCTTGTCTACTTATCCTGCCTATACATCCTGCCTGGCTACTGGCCAATCAGCATTTTATTTATCAACCAATCAGAGCAACACATTCACAGCATACAGAGCAATATCACCCATCAACAGGGTTTCTCTGTGTAACAGTCCTGTCTGTCCTGGAACTTCCTTTGTAGACCAGGCCAGCCTTGAACTCACTGAGATCCACTTGCCTCTGTCTCCCAAGTGCTGGGATTTAAGGCATATGTCACCACTGCCCGGCTGCCTGACTGCAAGAATGGGAATTTCATTTCCAACACCCACATCAGGTATTTCTTTACTGATGTGCATACACCTGCACACACACACACACACAAAAGTAAAATGTTTTTTAAGGCAACTCTAGAAGTACTTGGGAGCATGTGTTTGGAAGTGGATACAAAGTATGAGAGCATGTGTATAGCTTGTGTTTATTAGTATTTGACTTTCTTTCATTAATCAATTTGCAGTGCTGAGGAACAGACCCAGGACTTTGAGCATGCCAGGCATGTGCTCAAGTGTCAAGCTATATGCCCACTCCAAGCATTAATTTTTGCAAAAATAGGTTTGTGGGTTTTGTTGTTGTTGTTTGGATTGGTTGGTTTTTTTGTTTTCATTTTTGTTTTGTTTTAATAATTCAGTGTTCCTTAAATATTAAATGGGAGTAGGAAGTGTGAAGGATTACACACAGCTTATAATAATAAGTATGTGTGTACAAAACTGAAATTCAAAATAGAACAGTAGAAAATATGGGATCCACATCTTAATTCTTTGTATGATGTTATACAGCAACCTTGATGTAAATATATAATACATTTCTGGAAATTTTATCTGAAATCTACAAATATTTTTATCACGTAGAATATACTATGTCCAAATAAAACTACTAGAGAATAAGTTACAATAATATTTATCAAGATAATCATCATCCTGTCTAAAAAAATTTTAAAAACAAAATAATAATAATAAAACAAAAACCTCTAACGAGGAGGTAATTGAGTACTGCTTGCAGTGGTAGACTCTGATCACTAGGGTGCGCTATTAGCATTGCCAGCCAGCCAGACTGTCAGCGTCTGTGGAGAGTGAATCCCAAACCCTAGAGGCCGCCGAGTTTAGCGGCTGTGGAAGGGCGTATGTCACCAGGAATCACAGCACTATCTCACCATTTCTCTTTAAAGCTGTGAGCGCGAAGCCTGGCTCAGTGGCACAAGCTCGTCGTCCCAGCACTTGGGAAGGGAGAGGAGTAAGATGGGGGGGACTCGGGGGTTAACTCGTGATGGTGGTGGGACTCAGTCTCAAAACCAAACAACAGCAGCACCACACCACAAAACAAACCAGTGAACCACCAAACCTACAGGGATGCAATGATGTACTATTGGATGACTTTCCTGTTGCCAAAACAGGAACCCAAACCAAACAAAACTCTGAGCATTCAATTTCCAGTACCCTAATAAACAACAAGAAACTGAGCAAATGTAGAATTCATTCTTCTAAAAACCTTAACTGTTGTGCTGGGGCTACAGCTCGGTGATAAAACACTTGGCTATTATGTGTGTAGTTCCAGGTTCAATCCCTAGGACTTTCTGAAAAGAAACTTTTTTTTTTTTTTTGGTTTTTCGAGACAGGGTTTCTCTGTAGCTTTAGAGCCTTTTCTGGATCTCACTCTGTAGACCAGGCTGGCCTCGAACTCACAGACATCAGTCTGTCTCTGTCTTCTGAATGCTGGGATTAAAGGTGTGCACCACCACTGCCTGTTGGGGTGGGGGAACAGTTTTTTAATTGTTAACTTTAATGACCTCATTAATCTGAGTCTTATAAAAGTTATGGAAAAATGGCACCAGGTTAAGAAATAACTATTTAGAACAGAGTTGTCTCCTCCTTTCCTTTGCTGTGCCAGGGGTCAAACCCAGGGCCTATAAGCTTGTAGTCAAATGGTCCATCACTGATCACACCCTAAAATTACTTTATAAATGTATTTATTTTAACTTTACTTTTTTGTCAGTCTCAATACTCCTTTATATTATAGCTGATTTTAATTGCCATCAAACCCAAATTGATATTCCATAAATTGGAATCCCCCAAATTATGGTTACTTTATCTAGCTATTCAACATTTTTCTCTTGCCTTATTCTTTTTATTTGGATTTTTACATTTTTGAAATAAGGCTTATCACCACTAAACGATGAACTTTCAAAAATGAACGAAAATGGCATCAGAACGCAAATACTTAGTTCATAGAACTGATGTGAATGCAAGTCTGTTGAAAACGGTGCAGCAGACCCTGAGACAAGCGTCTCGCTCACTGTATTGTTTAGTGACTCCTGTTAGAGTCTAAATATGCTACAGACCCCCAAAGCAGCAGCGACGACGCTGCGTTCTACAGGACTTGCGTATTTGCTAAGTGCACTGCAAAACTCTGAACTAAGTTTTGTATTTGTTTTTCCAGGTCCTGGCAAAGTAGTCGTATCCTATGAAAATTTGTTTATAGAGATCTTGTGGATGGAGTAATGTTTAAATAGAAACTAGTTTGATGAAAAATTGAAAGGCAAAGCCTGTTGGGTGCTTTGCAGAAGCATTTGGACACTTCACTACCGAGTTTCATGTTTCAGAGCACTGTGATTCAGTTTGAAAAGCAGCGTGACAGCTGTAATGAGGTCGAATTAAGGCACACTTCTGAGTGTGCAATTCTGAGGTCTGAGAGGCTTTATTTTTGCTCTTTTTTGACCCCAGGATTGAACACTGTCCGTGGTAAACCTGTGCTCTACCAGAGAGCTCCGTGTTTAGCCTCCCCGCCCCCACACATAGTTTTTGCTTTTCTGTGCTGCATTAGTTACTTCTTTTGCCGTGCTGACAAACTCCCTGACAGAAGCAGTGTGAGGAAAGGCTTGTTTCGGCTCACGGTTCAAAGGTCCAGTCCTTTGTGGAGGGACAAACTGTGGAGCTTGATGTCTGGTCACCTTGTATCTGTGGTCAGGGAAGAAGAAAGAGGTGAAGGCTGCCGTTTAACTCACATCCTGACCTTGCTTTTCTGCACACAAACTGTCAGCATCTGCATGGGGGGTGGGGGTGGGGGGGGTGGAGAGGGGGGGTGGGGGGGGGCGGGCTTTGCCATTCCCTTGCTTCTGAGCTTACGGTCCTTGCCATGGCCACGCCCATGTCAACAGTACACATTCACTCTCGCTTCCTCTGCTCCCTACAGTGCTGCCTGAATTCAGGGATAACTGAATTCCTCAACTAACCTAATCTAGATAATCCCTCATAGACAAGCTAAGAGTTTGCCCTTGGTGATTCCAGACCCTGTCAAGTTGACAACCGATACTAACCATTACAGTCGACTGAACTCAACACATTCTTCACCTCTAGCCCAGGAGAAATTTTTAAAGAAAAAGGAGGAAAGAATGGCAAATATCTCCTTTCCTTGATCTTCACACTGATCCGTACTGTGGCGTCTGGGCTGGGGAGGTGGTTCTGGAGTAGTGTGCTTGCCTTGCTAGGGCACAACAAACAAACAAAACATTCTGTAATGTTGTCCTGGTAACCACATGCTATAAAGGAGCCACCTAGGTCATTTCCTGTTGAGATCAGGGGAACTTTGCAAAATGGTAGCTAGATGTGGTCGAGTAGCACACACATGGAAGGACAGGGAACGAAAAGGTCATTCCATGTGTTATTTGTGTCAAGCGAGAACAAAGGGGGAAACTACTGTAAGGTTTATTACGTCTCGTAAGGAGACTTCCCGGTATAAAACTGAATTTTACTATTCTAGAATAGTTTGTAAGATCCTTCACAAATCCAAGTTCCTTTACATGTCCCAGGGCACCCCTCAGACTTGAGTTCTTCAGCTTTATTTTCCCAAATCTTCCTTTCTTAGTTGTCCATCACCACACAGCCAATCAGTATTTAAGGCAATAGCAAACATTTTATTTTGATGCTGGGCACTGGACCTTAAACATTTATTCTATCACATTGTTTTTGTGGGGCTGAATTTGGGGAGTGGCTTACCTAGCTGATTTTGGCTTGGCTTGTTTTAGTAGTTGTCAAGATGCTGACTGGAAACTATAATTCCAGCATGCCCAAGGCTGAGGCAAGAAGACCAGAAGTTTGAGGTTATCCTGGGGTACCTAGGGGCTACATTCCATCTTAAAAACAAAACAATGACAATCGCACAATGAAACCCATTTGTATGTTAACATAAATTAAAAAAAAATTCTACCTGGTGTGGTAGCACATTTATAATCAATAATGGAAAAAAAGCATTTTTTCTGCTTTCAACAGTTTGGCAACTTCTTTATGTTAAATAGAACAAGATGACTTCATCATCAGTTGCCTTTGAATGTACATTTTGTTCAAGAATCTGAACATGACAAGCAGTAAAGATGTCTCCTGTTCGTAGTAAAAGAACATAAAGAGGCTGGTATTTACTCAACAGGAAGAATATTTCTGTCACTTAGGAAGATAATTAAAAGTGACGCGTTGAAATTCGTCTCATCCTTTCCGTCCATCGCAAACACGTGGCAATCATTGTAACTGTTAAGGAGAAAGAGCATTGGACATGCGGTATTTAAACAGACCCGACATTTGGTTTTGACATTCGTTTTGTATTCTTGGTAAAGTTCACTCTTAATTTTTAATGTCTACACAATGGCCAGTAAAGATAGGAGGGTGACTTACTCTTAGCTTTTTGTTTTGTTTTTCACCAAGGAGCTTGGCACCCATTCAGCACGAAATATGAATGTCTCGCACTCAGCCTCAAGGCTCCACCCTTCCTAGTTAGTCTTTGTATGTCTTTGAGGCACTTCTGCCAACTCCAGCTTAGAGTCCCAGACTGGTCCACACCAAGGGTTGTGCACTGGGTTTTTTCGTAGGTTGTGAAGAGGTACTCCCTTCTCCAGGCTGACGTCTTTGCAACTCCTTTCTTTCCTCACACCTACGGGTCTCCCGGCCCTGGCCAGGAGCTTAGGTTGAGGTTCTGGGGACAGCGCCCATTCCTCAGATCCTGGCTGCTTCAGGTCTGAGCAGGCGAGTAGACCTTAAACAACGACCCGGCCTCACGATTCTCGTTGAGACTGCCTCAGTGACAAAGTATTCCCCAATTTTCTTCCAAAGGGACCAACTCTGTGGTCACAAGCACGCTGAACTAGGAGAACACCTACTCATGCCCGCTCTCAGAAGCACTGCGCCCATGGTCTCTACTCCGGACAGGCCGGCCGTTGCGGCGGAGACTGGAACTACAAGTCCCAGAATTCCCGCGCGCACGCGCACTGTCATTGTGATGCTCCTTTCCCGGTAACTCGCCCTCTCAGGCAAACCTGAAGATAGCGGCAATTCTCCGGTGGGGGGCGGAGACGCTCTCGGCTCATTTCTCCGCCCCCTCCCTGATAGGCAATGGGACTAGCCAACCGACGCCACGGGCTGGGAACGTGCTCTCCAATCAGCAACCGCGGCGGAGAGGTGGGCGGTGCGCGCTGGCAGGGCAGGTGGGCTAGGCTGTGCGGCTTGCGGGGGGGAGAGTAACGTCGGGCCGGGTCAGCGGGCGCTGCAGTAGTCGCCGCAGCGGCTATGGGAGCGGTGGGGACGAGGCGGCGGCGGCGGCGGCAGGAGGAGGTGCAGGGGCTGGCACGAGAGCAGCGGCCCGGGGAGGCCCGCAGCAACACCCGCAGCCGCCGCCGCCGCCTTTAGACGCGGACGGCACCCGAGGGGACCGCCGGCCGTCTGAGCCGCGCTCGGGTCCCGCCGCAGTGGGCGGCGGGGGATGGGCAGGCGGCGGCGGGCCAGCCTGCTGAGCAGTGACTCCCGCCGGTGCGGACCCTGAGCTGAACCCCAGTCCTCCGCCGGAGATCCTGCGTCCGCCGCGGCCCAGGTAGGACACACCCCCGAGCCCCAGGGCGTCTCCAAGTAGCCGTTCTGCGCCCGCCGCACCCCTCGCCCAACCCTACCCAGGCATGGAGGAGAGGCTGCCCGAGACCCCTGGGTCTCTGCCCACGCCCTGGGCTGGCGCCAGACCCAAATTGGTCCTCATCCCAGAGACCGTTCTGGTTCTGCCCCATTTCCCCGGAGGCTTTGGGTGCCTTCCCTGAACTTGGAGGGTCACGAAGCTGCTTCATCTGTTCTGTGGGTGACCCATATATCACTTGTACTCATGACTCTTCTGATTACCAGGACCGAACAGAGAGGATTTTAAAAATTATGAGCGTTTCATTTTACCTTGCTTTTCTCGCTGTAATGGAAGAGGGACGGACGGGACTACGGAATCTCTTCTCTGTGGGGTAACAAGGAAGGCCAGGACTTTGTAGTACTGAACCAATGACCAGAGGGATTTGCTTTGACAAAGATGATGCTGTTGATACGCCAGGATGCCGAAAGAGGGACAAAAGAGCCCACGTATACGTACTGTCGAGTCAGAGAAGTAAATTATCAGAGGGATGCTAGGATACTTCATCTTCCGGTGAAGTTCATTTTGTTTCAGTTGTGGCGCTGCCTTAGAGGTAAAAATGACATTGAGTTGTACTTTGCTTTGGATTAAAGTTGATAGGCTTCTTTCCTCTAGCTTTGGAAGCTGTCCTTTGAACATTAAAGAAGACAATTTTATTTTAACCTGTATATGATGGGAAGTTGTTATTTAGTAGAGTTGAATTTGTGTGAGAGAGTATATTATGAATGGACATATGTTTGTACTCAGACTCTCAAATACAAGGAGGATTCCGGCTGTGTTTTGTTACAGTGTTTGGTTTTGAGCCATTAACAGTTGCATTGACATTAAACATGGACTGGCCAGGATAGACTGCAAAGATGTATCTGTTTTCTTTGAACTAAATGGACTAGAATAACATTCATTTAAGGGATTTAAAAAATGAGAATTTCAAAAGTATTTGAATGGGTTGAAGAATACTTTTTGTCTTACCACTTTAAAGCAGCTGTAATAATGACAGATACAACAATATGACATTTTGGAGAATCTATCCTGATTTGGATTGTGGTCTATTAAAAATTAAAACATAATGAAAAAAAATCTTTAATGTAGAGGCTTATATTCCCTGTATGATGAATTTTTAAGAAGACACCAAAAGGTACGCATGCTTGAAGCATGATTGCAAGGGAAAGTGTCTCCAGTAGTTTAACTTTATAATGGATGTTAGAAACTGATTTTTCTCTTTCAGTTTTGAACACATAAAAGACATTGAAGCGCAAGCATAACTTCACTAATTTTATTTTATAATTTCAAATTGAAACATTTTGATCATGAGTAGGGAGCTGGCTTAGAGAACATATATATTATTGAGTGAATTCTGTATTGTATATGACTTCAGATTTTTATTGTTAAATAGTGGCTATTTTAATACCTCAGGAAAGCTGAACAAATTGAACTCAATTATGCAGGACTTTATATATCTTTAAATGGCATGTTAGAAGTGAAATTTGTATAATTTAGACAATTTTAGGGGGTAATTTACACATAAAGCTGCATTAAAATGTGACAGTCATGGGTTATTTAAAATTTTTTAGATATATTTATTTTTGTGTGTATTTTGCCTAAATGTGTGTGCAGTGATAAATTTGGTTTTTCGAAGTGTTACTTTACAAAGTATATAAGTGTGACATAGCCAAGTTAGTTCTCATCAAGGAATTGAAGTTTCATTTGGTGCTGAGCAGGAAGTTCTTGTGAGCTACACAACTTTATCAAGTAACACCAGTGGATGATACTGCTTTATTGTTCAGAGACAGACTTACTGGGTAGTTCAGGCTGCTCTTCAGGGCCCAGTGATCCTCCTTCCTCAGCCCCTCAAGTGCAGGAATTACAGGTTTAACTACCTTTTTTTTTTTCCCCCAGAGCTGAGGACTGAACCCAGGGCCTTTTGCTTGTTAGGCAAGCGCTCTACCACTGAGCTAAATCCCCACCCCCTTAACTACCATTTTTATGCTGTGCTGGGGTTCAAATTCAGGGCTTCATGCATTCTAGGCAAGCATTCTACTAACTGAGCTGTATTCCCAACTTTTCATTTTATTTTGAAAGAGAATTTTCCTAGATTGCTCAGGCTGGCCTGGGTCTCATGGTCTATCTACCTGTGTTTGACAGCAGAGTAACTAAGGTTGCAAGCATGCGCAACCACACCCAGCTCATTAATCTTTAATTTAAAAAAAAAATGTTTTGTGTATGTTTGTTTTGCCTGCATGTATGTAACTGTATACATGCCTGGTGCCCATGGAACCCAGAAGAAGGTGCCAGATCCTCTGGAACTTGTGAGCTGCCGTGTGGGTGACAGGAACTGAACCCAGGTCCTTTGGAAGAGCAGACAATGCTCTCAACCACTGAGCCATCTCTAGCCCTCATTGATCTTTTTACACTTTCTTTTTAACATTTTAAGGTTGTTGTGTTTCCCTTATCTAAGTTATATGATCATCTCAATACTATATTTCTGTTAATATTTGTCTGCAGCTTTCTGCATGTGTTGTGTGTTATAGGTACGTTTATACAGTTTCTTTTTTCTTGGTCCACTAAGTACCTCAGCTTAGATAGTATCTAAAAATGATTTTATTAACGTTTTTCAATAACTAATAAGGCAGAGATGAGGGAAGAAAAGTAAGAGAAAGAAAAGCCAAAGAGAAAAGCATGGTATATACTGATAATGTTTGATTTAAAAATTATCTGGATGTAGGATTACTTGGAAAACTGGATTAGGACTTCCTTTCTGTTGAACTTTCATGGCATTTAGTAAATTCATTCAGCGTATTCAAGGCTGGAGAGCTGGAGAGCTGGAGGCTGGAGAGCTGGCTCAGTGTTAAGAGCACTGGCTGTTCTTGCAAAGGACCTGGGTTTAGTTCCCAGCTCTCACATGGCAGCTCATTACCATTCATAGCTTCAGTTTTAGGGGATCCAGTGCCACCTTCTGACCTTCAAGGGCACCAGACTCACAGGTGTGCACAGACATACATGCTGGTAAAACAGTCACACACATAAATAAATCATTCAAAGCAATCTCTTTGAATCTTTGAATGGTAAGTTATTATAACAGCTGCATACATCCATTTCTTAAAATACTTGCTAAATATTTCCCATGTTATACTGCCATGGGTTAAAGATTCAACAGGAGGGTTGGGCAGTGACTTTGCACGCCTTAATCCCAGCACTCAGGAGCTAAGAGGCAGGTGGATCTCTGTGAGTTTGAGGCCAGCCTGGTCTACAGAGCTAGTTCTAGGACAGCCAAGGCTACATAAAGAAACCCTGTCTTTAAAAAAAAAAAAAAAAAAAATTCAGCAATAGACAAAAGAGAAATACCTCTTCATTTTTGAGTATACCATATAATAGAAGTGGAAAACTGTAGAAACTGATACGTTTCAAGTATTATGAAGAGAAAGTGTAGACATGAGCAGGTAGGTTCAAGAGAAGTTTCTGTTTTATTAACCCTGATTCATTTGAAGGTAGTCTCTATTAGCTTCAGAGGTCAGTGGAAATATTGTCACTCTAATTAAAAAATTAAAAATAAATATACTTATGAAAAAAGTAATAAAATTTAATGTGCGTGTAACCCTTGTGTGTTATTCAGACATTGTGTATCTGTGATAAACAGGAGAAAAACAAAGAAGGAAACATTTCGTTTCACAGTTCTGAGGTTTTCACCCACTGTGGCAGGGAGGGCATGGTGGAACAGGTCAGCTCACTTCATTGCATTGAGGAAGCACAGAAAACACCCATGCTCGTGGCTCCTGCCCTCAGAGGTGTGTTTTACTAATCCCCTTAGCACTTCTTAGTTCAATCAAGTTGACAATCAACATTAACCCTTACAGGTCTACCTCTTGTTAATTTGACACCCAAACATAGCTCTTTAAACCATAACATTTGGACTGGGAAGTTGGCTCAGTGGGTAAAAGTGCTTGCCACACAAGTCTAAGAAGCTAAATTCAAACCCCAGAAGCCATGTGAAGCCAGATGTGGAAGCACATATGTGTACCTGTGCTGAGATAGTAGGTGGAGATGATAATCCTTGGAAGCTCACATCTGGTATATTCAGGGGGAACAGCAAAAGACAGACCCTGTTTCAAACCTTCACATGCATGCTGTGGCATGCGAGCCTACACACACACACACACACACACACACACACACACACACACACACGGCTCCTCATCAGAGATTTAAATAAAACACCTTAAAATCCCACCCCTGGCCTTCAGAAGGTTTATGTCCATCTGAAAGTACAATTATACAGTCCAGCTCCAGAGTTCCCACAGTCTTTACAGTTCTAACTTCTTCAAAAGTCCGAGTTTAAAATATTTGAGATGGAAGCAAACTCAGCTGAGTCCTTGTAAAATCAGAAGGAAAATTACATACTTAGAAAGTACAGTGGCACACAGTAAACAATTTCATTCCCAAAGGAGGAAATAGAAAAGGAGCAAGGTGGGGTTAGGACCAAAGCAAGACAGACCCAATGGGGAAACCATTCCCATAGTTCCATGTCTGGAATAGTAATGTGATGTGTTTTCCAGATCAGCACTACCTCTAGGACCTTGCTGTTTGCAGCCTACATAGCCTTTTTCTTTGGTTGCTTTTACTTGGTAGCAGCCTGTGTCTTTTCTGTTTTGCACATTCCAAGTCCCTGACACATCTGACCTTCCAGGCGGTCTCCATTGCATCTTTGGCTTCATTCTCATGGTTTTGCACATTGCTCTGTAGGGCTGTTTGCAGGAATCCTGACCTTGCTTTAAATTGGAATGGAAGCCTCCATCCTACAGCATTTTATTCTGCATGTCCGCAAAATATGGATCATATGGATGGTACCAAGGTCTGTTGCCAGTTCCAGTGATAGTTATGTCTGCATGGACAGTGGTCTCTGAAGTGGCCTGAACAGCTGGATGCCAGGAAGTGCTTGTCAAACTAACCCTGCACTAGCAAGGCACTCAGGACCTATCTTCTCAAAGCAAGGTCTTTTGAATGAATTATACGAACTTAGACAAACTCAGTCTGCAATGGATGAGATGTGCTCTTGAAATTCTTCTCCAACCCAAGGTCTGATTACTTATTTGTATTAGTTATTCTTAAATACCCTTCAATTTTGTTGGACTCACAAGCAGAGACCTCCTGTGAGGACAGTGTACATCTCCTGGCAGTCTGTTTCTGGCATATTGCTCTGTCTTCTTTTATTCTCCTGGTCAAAAGTGTAGCGTATTCTACAGCTTCTACCATTCTTCCCGGTGTGTTGTCTCTTTAAAGCAGTACATTGGCATTTGTCTTGCAGGACACATGGAATAACTAGACACTGAATCTTGGGGACTTTGGTTTTAGGCTTCTTATCTTCTTTGTTTAATGACTTTCTGACACTATATTGGCAGACATCATCTTTAGAGAGATTGAAAACTTTTCAGACTTTGCTAGCTCTTTTGAGCCTCAACCCATGGTTCTGGCTTTAGAGTTAAGGATAGAAGAAATAGGTTATGGAATTTGCCTGCACGCCTAAAGAAAGCTGCTGAGGCCAGGCATGTGTCAGGGGTGGCCCTAAATGGAGGCCTAGTAGAGAGGTCATTGCATGAAGCTGTGAAGTTGAAGCCTGGGTTGCCTTGGAGAACCTAATACGTTAGAGATGACAGAGTTGTGATATACTTGCTGAGGAGAGCAGCTAACAGGAGTGGAACCAGCCCATGAAAGAAATCTGTTGCACTTAACAAAGCTGAACAGAGTTGGAGATCTGAAGAGTGTTTCAGCATCAGACATGGAGATGCAGAGTTTGGAGTTTGCCCAGCTGGTTTTTGGTCTTGCATTGGTCCAATATATCCTCATTATGCCCCCTTCCCTATGTTTTGGAATGGTAATGTATATCCTGTGCCATTATATGTTGGAAGTAGGTGATCTACTTTTTTTAATTTTAATTTTATAGGGGATCACAGTTAAGTGATTCTATGAATCTCAGAAGAGACTTTGAACTTTGGACTTTCAAACCTTGTTGAGACTGTGATAGACTATGGGGCCTTTTCAAGTTGGACTCTATGCATTTTTCATTATGATATGGTTATAAGCTTCTGAGGGCTAGGGAGTGGAATATGGTGGTTTGAATGTAATTGGCCCCTATGATCTCATAGAGAATGGTACTAATAGGAGATGTGGCTTTGTTAGAGTGGGTATGGCCTTGTTGGAGGAAGTTATGTCACTATGGGGGCAGGCTTTGAGATTTCCTGTGCTCAGGACACTGCCCAGTGTGTTAGTTGACGACTTCTTGGCTGCAAGATGTAGGACTCTCAGCTACCAGCACCACGTCTTCCTACACACCATCGCATTCCCTGCTATGAGGATAATAGACTGAACCTCTGAAACTGTAAGCAAACCAGTAAGCAGCACCCCTCTATGGCTTCTGCATCAGCTCCTGCCTCCAGGGTCCTGCCCTGTTTGAGTTCCTGCCCTGACTTCCTTCAATGATGAACAGCAATGCTGAAGTGTAAGCCAAATAAACCCTTTCCTCCCCAATTGCTTTTGGTCATGGTATTTTGTTTTGTCGAAGCAATAGAAACCCTAAGACATATTTCTTTGCTACTTTGTACTGTAATTTTTCTAGTGTTGTGAATCATAATGTAAATGTCTGGTATGTGCTGGGCAGTGGTGGCACAGCCTTTAATCCCAGCTCTCAGGAAGCTGAGTCAAGTGGATCTTTGAGTTCAAGGCCAGCCTAGTCTACAGAGCAAGTTCAGGACAGCCAGGACTACACAGAAAAACTCTGTCTTAAAAAAACAAAAACCATGGGCAGTTGTGGAGCACGCCTTTAATCCCAGCAGAGGCAGGCGGATCTTTGTGAGTTCGAGACCAGGCTGGTCTACAGAGCAAGATCCAGGAAAGGCGCAGAGCTACACAGAGAAACCCTGTCTCAAAAAAATAAATAAATAAATAAAAATTTAAAAAAAAAAGAAAAGAAAAAAACAAAACCCAAAACAACAAAATCTGATATGTGTGACCCAAAGGGGTCATGACACGCAGGTTGAGAACCACTGCTAGAGTCCATTTTTGTCTTCATTCCTGTTATTTCTGGTGTGAGCTATCAAAGCCTCCCATTAAGTTCTGCTTAAAACATTCATCTAGCCTACTTTTCCAGACTCTTCCCACAAACCACTTCCAAAGTATTCTAAACCATACGGTCAGGTAGTAACAACAACTCCACTTCTCTGCTATCAGTTTTCTAGACGTTTCATCACCGTGGCAGAATAATTGACAGAGACAACTCACGGGAGGGATGACTTAGTTTGCCCCATGGTAATCACAGCAGAGAAGGTTTGATAGAGCCAAGCTCACATCCCGGTGGCCAGGAAGTAGAGAGAGAACGCCTGCACTTTGGAGGACTTTATTTGGGTTCCCCTTTATTTCATCCATGCTCTCACCTGTGGGATAATGTTCCCCACGTTCCCCTGCCACTCGTTCTTGGAATCGCCGACACAGTCACACTCAGAGCTGTGCTCTGCTGACTTCTAGGTGCCTCTTTTTTTTTTTTTTAATTTATTTATTAAGTTTGCAGTGTTCTGTCTGCATGTATCCCTGCAGGCCAGAAGAGAGGGCACCAGGTCTCATTACAGATGGTTGAGAGCCACCATGTGGTTGCTGGGAATTGAACTCAGGACCTCTGGAAGAGTAACCAGTGCTCTTAACCTCTGAGCCATCTTTCCAGCCCCCTAGGTGCCTCTTAACCCAGCCAAATAGACAGCATTAACCAGCACGCATTGAAACGGCCTTCGAAAAAGATCTTTTCAGTGACTCCAGAACATTTCTACCTTCCACCCCCAGTGTTTCCTCTTCTGCTTTCATATCTGCGTTCGGTTTCCTTCTATGACCCACTTCCTTGATCCTTCTTTTTCCCTCTATCGGGCTCCATTTTTCATAGCAATTTAGAAATTTTTTTTTTTCAGTTATTTTGTGTGAGGTGCTCATACAACAGAGTATGAAGGTCAGAAAACCATGTTGTGGAATTGATTCAGTCCTACCTTTATGTGGGTCCTGGGGATTGACTTCAGGTTACTAGGCTTTCTCGACAAAAAAATAAAATAAAATACAAAGTAGATAACACTTGATGAGACACACAAGGTTGTCCTCTGGCTTCCACATGTGTGAGCACACGTGCACCTGAACACAAACACACACAAAATAGTCTACAACTTTTATAATGTATTGTTGGTGTTCTGTTTGGTGAGCACACGTGCACCTGAACACAGAAACACACACAAAATAGTCTACAACTTTTATAATGTATTGTTGGTGTTCTGTTTGGTGAGCACACGTGCACCTGAACACAGAAACACACACAAAATAGTCTACAACTTTTATAATGTATTGTTGGTGTTCTGTTTGGTGAGGGTCTGTTGAAGACAGTGTCATTCCAGAATGAATTTTTTATTTTACACACACACACACACACACACACACCATTGAGCAAACTAGTTTCTGCATACCCAAACCTCTCTTTCTGGTGTTGTTTGAAGGAACCCTTTGCCTAAGCAATTCCCAGCCATGAGACCCCTCCTGGTTTGCCAGGTCCTAAGACTAAGTTTTGCAGAGACGATGAAATTCTTTCGAGAAGAACTCGGATAAGAATCCCTGACTGTGCTCGCGTCGGCAGCACATAGACTAGAATTGGAACGATACAGAGAAGGTTACATGGCCCCTGAGCAAGGATGACACGCAAATTTGTGAAGCATTCCATATTAAAAAAAAAAAAAAAAGAAGAATCCCTGACTTTAAACAAAATGCAGTTCAAAGCTTAGGTGCTGGCTCTCCAGAGTTCAAGCCAGATGCAGTGGCTCTGTGGAATCTCTCACTACAACATATCATGATTAACTGGGAAGCATCGGATCTTACACTTTAATAATAGGTGATGTGTGTTATGGTTAGTTCTTATCAAATTTGGAAAATTTTCAGACATTTCTTCTGCTTCTCATCTCCCCCTCTCCCATGTCTTTGAGCCCAATGAAAGTAAAGTAAATGATTAAAAAATGGAAATAAATTGCCAGTGATGGTGCACACCTTTAATCTCAGTACTCAGAAGGCAGAGACAGGCCATCTCAGTGAGTTCAAGGCCAGCCTGGTCTACAGAGTGAGTTCCAAGGCAGCCAGGGCTACACAAAGAAATCCTGCCTCAAAAAACAAAAACCCTACCTCAAACAAAAACAAAAAACAAAAAACAAAAAAAAAAAAAGGAAGAAACTTTTCTGGATAGCATGATTACAGTAACTGAAAGCAGAATAGACAGAATTACAGAAATAAAGGATAAATGCTCTTCATTGTTTTCCCTGGATTGCCGTTAGATCATGTTAGTCCTTCAGTGTTATCCTACAGCACCCTAATGCTTTGTGCTTTTGATTCTTTTCTTCTGGTTTTCCCTTGCCCCGGCCCCACATTCATTTCCCTTTGGATAGTTCCTTCTCTATAGCTTCAAGCTCACTGCTCTTCCAGTGAGACTTCATACTCAGGTGATTCTAATCCTGGCAAGTGGACATTAAAACCAACTACAGTAAACAACTCTGAGATTTGTTGATTCTTGATACTGTTTTCTTTGTCTCTATTTCTTTAATTTGGTCTGTAATTTTATTTCTTGCCATCTACTGGATTTGGGTTTAGTGTGTTGTTCTTGGAAGTTCTTGAGTTGAATTATTAAACATTTTTTTTTTTTGTACTGTCTTATTTTTTAAAATAAGAGATTAGAGCTATAAATTTCCTTCTTAGAACTGTGTTTAGTGTGTCCCTGATTTTTGTTGTGTGGTTTCATTTTTAGTTAATTCCAGGAATGTGATTGGTTTCTTGATTTCTTCTCTGACATCATTTGGTAATGCATCGTCGTTTAATCTCCATGAGTTTGTGGAATTAGTTTACTGTTGATTTGAGCTTTATTCCATTATGGTCCTGACATGGAGTCATTTCTGTTTTCTGAGTTAAGATTTGTTTTGTGTCCCACTATTGGTCTATTTTGGAGCTACTTCAAGGGCTGCTGAAGAGAATATATATTCTTTGGGTTTGGGATGGAATAGTCTATAAATTTTTGGTAGGTACATTTGATGTGTGATATCATGCAATTCTGATCCTTCTCTGTGGTGATAGATTGTGTACCCTAATAAAATCTGCCTGAAGATCAGAGAACAGAACAGGCCACTAGATTAAACATAGAAGCCAGGCAGTAGTGGTACCCACATTTAATCCTAACACTTGGGGAGGCAGAGATCTGTCTGGATCTCTGAGTTCAAAGCTACCCTGGATTATATGAGATTGATTCAGTCTAGGAGAGAAACAGCCAGGCAGTGGTGGCACACACCTTTAATCCCAGTACTTGGGAATCACACGCCTTTAATCCCACCCAGCACTTAGGAAGGAAGTGATGTCAGGGTGGAGAGCATGTATATGGTGAGGAGACAGGAACTAAGGCTTTTCAGGCTGAGGAGTCCTAGTGGCCTGTTCCTTTGTCTCTCTGATCTTTCAGCATTTACCCCAGTATCTGGCTCTGGGTTTTTCATTTAAAAAGTCCTATTAGATTTCATGTTACACTTCTCTGTCTATTTTTGTTTGTTTGACCTGTCTTTTGGAGAAAGAGAGGCATTGTAATCACCACTTATTGTTGGTTTGGAGTCAGTTTCTGTCTTTAAGTCCTGTAGTATATTTTCAGTGTAATTGAGTGAGGCAGATTTTGATGCAGATATGTTTGGAGTGTAATGTCTTCTTGGTTAATTGTGTCCTTGATTAGAATGAAGTGTCTTCTTTATTTCTTCTGATTAATTTTAGTTTGAAGTCTATTTTATTGGATCTTAAGATGACGACACCTGCTTGCTTCCTGGTTCCATTTGCTTGGAATATGTTCTCTATATCGTTTCTCTTTAAGGTGGTATCTATCTTTCAAGATAGGATGAGTTTCTTATAGAGAACACAAAGATGAATTTTATTTCTTAGTACATTCACTTAATCTGTGTCTTTGATCGAGGGGGGGAGATTGAGGGCACTCATTCATTATGAAATGTGTGTGCTGATTGCTGTCGGTTTGTGGTTGCTGGTTTACTTTGTGGTCTTAGTCCTGTGTGTGTTTCGGTGACTGTGGCTTCATCTGTTCCCTTTCTGTAGTCTCGGCTGTGCTTGCTTCTTGCTTCAGTCTGCACTGTTGCTGCTGGTGTTTGCTGTAGGGCTGGTTTGGCGGACGTGAGTTCTTGTAGCCTGTTGATACCATGAGAACTTTTTCTTCCTCCTCCAATAATAGCAGGCAGTTTTACTGTGTACAGTAGTTTAGGCTAGCATCTATTGTTTTATAGAACTTCAAATATATTGCTCCAGAACCTTCTGGCTTTTAAAGTTTCCATTATTCTGGTGGGTTTCCTTTTCTTATATATGACTTGTGGCTTTTTCTTACAGATTTCAGTTCCTCCTCTTTGTTCTGCATAGTTAGTGTTTTAACTCTAATATGCTGTGGGGAGTTTATTTTCTGGTCCTGTCTGGTGTTCTGTGTACTCCTTGTATGGGCATGTCTTTCCTTAATTTGGAGTTTTCTTCTATGATCCTATTGATGATCTTGTCTGTGCCTGTAATTAGAAGATTTGGTCTTTTCATGGTGTCCCAACGTCCCTTATGTTTCTTTCATACGGGTTTTTCTTTCTTTTTTCCATATTCTCTGCATGAATAATTCAGTCCTCGACTTTATTTTCAAGTTTATGAATTTTTTTTAAAATTTTGTGTTCTGGTGTTTGTCTAGGTGATTCTCATTGGAGAACATTTAGTAGATGAGTGGGTTTGGGGGAGGCATACTGTCTTGGCCTTTCTCTGTCTTTCTTTTTGCAGTGTGACCCCGGCATGTGTGTCTGATGGGAGAGTCCCGCCTGCCTCTGCCTGGGCTAGTACAGGAGCTGTAGACCAGAGCTAGGCTTGGGGTATGGGGTTGTGCCTTTCTGATATGCTTATTTTACCAGATTCATACTTTTTATCCCTAGACACGCATTCATTTATTTACTTGCGCATTCATTCATTAATTTACATATCTTTCTGTCTGTGCTTTTCTCTATTTTGTAAAACATTGACTGTATCTATAAAATTGTTTTAAAATTGTTATCCACCAATGTTATGTGTACTTGTTCAGTCTTGTGGGTATTTCTTTTTGTTTCCATCCCTGGGAGTTTTTGAGTGAATACCAGACATTGTGATTTTATGTTGTTATATTGTTTTCTTTTATTTCTTTTTCAAAATTTTCTTTAAATAGTTTTGAATTTTATTTTGGGATACAGTTAGTTGTTCAAAAATAGTTTCATGCATCCTGACTGGAGAGATGGCTCAGAGTTTAAGAGCACTGGTTACTCTTCCAGAGGTCCTGAGTGCAATTCCCAGCAACCACATGGTGGCTCACAACCATCTGTAATGAGATTTACTCGGCCCAGTAAACTTTAGTTTTCTTGATCTTCACTTTCCAGTCTCGCAGACTGCTGAACTCCGGTGTGCTCCCATCCCTGTGCTCACTCTGGAAGGCTCTCCAGGGCATGATCTGGGCAGTAGGAGAGCTTACTGCCCTATCTGCCTTTTTTTCATGGATCTCTGGTTGTCTGAAACCCTCCATTTTATATATTTTGTCTGTTTTTCTTGTTGGCTAGTAAGGTAAATCTGGCTCCGTCTAGTTTGGTTTAGCCAGGATTTGAAGTGGTAAGGTAGGTGTATTTAAATTTCCAACAAAGAGGAGGAGTCATAGTCCCCACTCACACTCTCGCTAGAAATAAGTTATGTATATGCCTAAATATAGCTTTAAGTATGTTCCCTCAACTTTAAATGTATCATAGACTTTTCCCAATGAATCACTTTCACATTGTATTCATTGACATTAAAATCATAGTTAAAAATAACTTTCTTATATTTTTCTGGTAAAGAGTAGATTCTTATATAAATTACACATGGCACAAAACATGCCGTATATTTAGTAAATTATCTTGCTTTCATCCAGTGTATAGAAGTTTATCACTTCAGCCTGTCTAAATAAGAATAGTCTCCTAACCGAGTTCTTGCCTGAAGTCATTCACAGATGGATGCTCCCTAGGCTTCTCAAAACATCTAATTAGCCCATTTTCTTTTGATAGGAAAGGGGACTTTTTGTGATAGGATCTCATACAATATAGCCCAGACTCCTCTTGAACTGATGTTAATCCTCTTGCCTTATGCCTTAGACTCTTGAGTGCTGGGTTACAGACATCATGCTCAGGTTTTTTTGTTTTCGAGACAGGGTTTCTCTGTTTAGCTTTTGCCTTTCCTGGAACTCACTCTGTAGACGAGCCTGGCCTCGAACTCACAGAGATCAGCCTGGCTCTGAGTGCTGGGATTAAAGGCGTGGGCTACCACTGCCAGGCCATCATGCTCAGTTTTATTGTTTGTCTCTAAAATGATACTTTTGTTAAAACAGCATTTTGGTTGACCTTCCCCACATATATATTTGCTTACTCCTCAATTCCCTGTCTCCATTTCTACACCCCTGCCCTCCTCCTCCCCCATCCCCCATATTCTTCATTTTACCTTTTTTTATTTTATTTTATTTTATTTTTTATTTTTATTTTTTTATTTATTTTTTTTAGCAGAGGATCAAACCCAGGGCCTTGAGCTTGCTAGGCGAGTGCTCTACCACTGAGCTAAATCCCCAACCCTCATTTTACCTTCTTATTTTGTCTTATTGCCTTTCCCACCCACTGCCTTAAAGCTTCCACATCTCATCTTCATGGGCTCTCTCTGGTTTCCTGGCCTGTATACACACTTAGTCCTACATATAAATACATATAAATATTTAAGGCCAGGATCCACATGTAAGAGAAAATATAATATTTTCCAGATCCATCTATTTCCCTACAATTTTAATAATTTATTTTTCCTCATGCATGAATAAATCCATTGTGCATATGTATCATGTTTTTATTATTCATTCATCTGTTGATGTGTATCTAGGCTGATTCCATTTCCTTGCTGCTGTAACTAGAGCAACAGTAAACATGGATATTCAAGTAGAGTATGTGCACTGGAGCGGGTTCAGCTGAGTGGTATGGGAGTTCTCATTTTAGATTTTTGTAAAACCTCCACACTGATTTCCATAGTGGCTGCATCAGTTTATATTTACATTTTACTAGCAGGGAATGAGGGTCCCTTGTCCTCATAAACTCTCCAGCATCTGTTGTTATTTGTTTTCTTGGTAGCATTCTGACTGGGGTGAGATGGAATCTCAGAGGAGTTTAATTTGCCTTTCCTAATGGCTAAGGATGCTGAACCCTTTAAAATACATACATTAGCATTTTTGTGTCTTTATGTGACAACTATTTCTTTATCTATTTTGGTTTTCAAGACAGGGTTTCTCTGTGTAGCTTTGGAGTCTGTCTTGGAACTCGCTTTGTTAGAGCAGGCTGGTCTTGAACTCACAGAGTTCCACCTGCTTCTGCCTCCAGAATGCTAGGATTAAAGGCATGTGCCATCACACCTGGCTATTGTCAATTTTTAGAAAAGATTGTGTGTGTGTGTGTGAATACCACACTTATGTGGGCATCTGCTGAGGCCAGAAGAAGGTGTTGGATCCCATGGAGCTGTGGATGCTAGATGTCAGTGCTGGGAATCAAACTCTGGTTCTTTGGAAGAACAGCAAGCACTTTTAATTGCTGAGCAGGTTTGTTTTTGTTTTTCGAGACAGGGTTTCTCTATGTAGCTTTGGAGCCTGTCCTGGAACTCACTCTGTAGCCCAGTCTGGCCTCGAACTCACAGAGATCCGCCTGGCTCTGCCTCCCGAGTGCTGGGATTAAAGGTGTGCGCCCACCCACCCCCCACCCCCCACCCCCCAGCTGGTTTTTGGTTTTTTGTTTTTTTTTTTAATTTAATTTTTTGAAGTTCTTTGCATAGTCTAACTAGTAATCCCTTATCTAAAATAGAACTGACAAGGATTTCCTCCTATTCAATAGGCTGTTCATCTTGTTGATGATATCTTTTGCTGTGTAGAAGCTGTTTTGATTTTATGCAATCCTTTTTGCCAATTCTTATGGCTATTTGTTGTGTCATTGGGCTTCTGTTCCGAAAGTTCTTGCTTATACCTATATCCTGAACCTCTCCTAGGAGTTTGAGCAATTGTGTGTGTGTGTGTGTGTGTGTGTGTGTGTGTGTGTGTATTTTTAAAGACGTATTTATTTATTATGTATACAGTGTTCTGCTTGTATGTCTTCCTGCAGGCCAGAAGAGGGCACCAGATCTCACTACAGATGGTTGTGAGCCACCATGTGGTTGCTGGGAATTGAACTTAGAACCTCTGGAAAAGCAGCCAGTGCTCTTAACCTCTGAGCCATCTCTCCAGCCCGTATTTTGGGTTTTAAATTAAGGTCTTTGATCCACCTTTAATTAACTTTTGTGCAGAGAGAGAGAGAGAGATACTGGTCTCATTCTATTCTGCCGCAAGGGGTTATCCAGTTTTGCCAGCACCATTTATTGAACAAGCTGCCCTTTTTTTCAGTATGTATTTTTATACCATTTGTCAAAAATTAGGTGAACATAGCTGTGCAGGTGTATTCTTGGAGTTTCTGTTCCATTGTCTATGTCTTTTTAGGGCATACTATCTTTGTGATTATGGCTCTGCAGTATAGTTCGAGATCAAGAAGAATTGCTTTGGCTGCAAAAGAATTTTTAACACCTTTTTGCACTGTCAGACATGGAACACAGACCTATACACATGCTAGGCAAACACTTTACCACTTGACCTATATCCCTAGTTTCTTAGCCTCATTTTTACTAAATTCAGTTTGCCTTTCATGTCTGTGTATTCTTCCCTCCAATAAAAACTTTTTTTAAAAATTGGGACAAATTTAATTGTTTTCCCATGCACTTTTATGTTATGCTTGTTTACTCTTCTGTGTATTTACTGATCTCCTGTCTTAGGTGTCTACTGCTGCTATTAAACATCATGACCAAAACAACTTGGGGAGGAAGGGTTTATTTGGCTTATATTTCCACATCACAGTCCATCATGGAAGGATGTCAGTACAGGAAATTGAGACCTTGGCTTAAACTTGTCTCACTAGCTTTTAGAACAAATTAACCCATTTATTTTCATCTACATCTGCCACATGGCTTGTTACCTCATCTCTCCGTACTGCTCATGCTGCTGCTTCTGTGTCTGGCTGGCAACTCTTCTTCCTGGAGTTCTTTCTCTGCCTGGAAGTCCCACTTACACCTCCTGCCTAGCTATCGGCCGTTCAGCTTTTTATTACACCAATCACAGCAATACATTTTCACACGGTCTACAAATATCCCACAACAGCCCACAGTGGTTGGGGCCTCTCACATCAATCATTAATTAAGAAAGTGCTCCATAGATTTGCTTACAGGCAGTTTGATGGAGACATTTTTTTCAGTTAAGTTTCCTCTTTCCCAATAACTCTAATGTGTCAAAACTGACAAAAACTAACCAGGACAGTTCCTCAAAACAAACTACCCCAAAATTTGGACACGAAAATAATAATTACTTAGTAGTTAATTATGCTATGAGTTGGCAAATTAACTGGGCTCAGCTGAATTATTATTGGTCTTGTCTAAATTTTTTTTTTTTTTTTTTGCCAGAACTGAGGACCGAACCCAGGGCCTTGTGCTTGCTAGGCAAGTGCTCTACCACTGAGCTAAATCCCCAACCCAATGTTTAAATTTTTTTAAGAGAGTTAGCAAGCTAACTTTGGTTTCTTTTCATGAGTGTGGGTTTCAAAACCAGCAAGTGAGGCCATGCAGTGGTAGCACACGCCTTTAATCCCAGTGCTTGGGAGGCAGAGCCAGGTGAATCTCTGTGAGTTTGAGGCTAGTCTACAGAGCGAGATCTAGGACAGGCACCAAAACTACGCAGAGAAACCCTGTCTCGAGAAACCAAAAAAATCAATCAATCAATCAATCAATTAAAAAAGAAGAAAAGAAAAAAACAAAAAACCCAGCAAGGGGTGATCAGGGCTGAAATGATTTTAAGCTTCTTGCTGGTGTTCCATTGACTAAAACAAGTCATGTGACCAACTCCAGTTTCATGGATGAAGAAAGAAAACCTGTTTGTGAGCGATTCATAAAGAATGGGAATATGAATATTTTGCAGCCTACTTAATCATCTTAACGTTTCCCATCCATTATATCTAAGCCATATTGTATGGTTATCATAGTCCATGTTATCCTCTTCTGTTTTGAATTGCTACATGCATTTTATCCTAACAGCTCAGCTTTAGAGGGTATATGCGGAGAATCATTAGGTTTTTTTTTTCCCTGTGTGTAAGAGCACTTTGGAAATTATAGATTGACTTTTCTTCGTGGCTTCATTGTTCATGAGGACAATGCTGTGTATTGTATTTCTTTCACTCTATACATTCATTGGGGATTATTGAGAGGAGTGTTGGCTGCTATAGAACTACTTAGGTTTCTCTGTGTAGCCCTGGATGTCTTGGAACTCATGCTATAGACCAGGCTGGCCTTGAGCTTGTGCCTCTGCCTCCTGAGTGCTGGGATTAAAGGCATGAGCCACTATGCCCAGCTAGAATTACTTAATTTTATTAAACTACATGGGAAATGATAGACATTTTATTTGTTGAACATTTACTGAAAGACTTTTATGTCAGTGTAATGGGAACACAAAGATAAGGTCTGAGGGAGTGTAGCTCAGTGGTAAAGTACTTGTGTAGTATGTACAGTGTTCTGGATTTGGTTCCCAAGTACCCAACCCACCAAAATTTTTTCAATTAAAAAATGAGTAGAACGAATGAATAAAAAGGTCTTGACATAAAGAAATTTAATGTATTAGAAAAAAAATTTAATGTATGCTGGGGCTGGAACAATGGCTCAGCAGTTATGAGTATTGGCTGCTCTCTATAGAACCTGTGTTCAATTCCCGGTACACACATTGCAGCTCACAATCATCTGTTCACAATCTAGTTGCAGAGGATCTGATGCTGGCTGTCTCTGGCCTCCAGGGCACTGCACACACATGGTATGCAGACATAATAAATGCATGCTAAATACATACACACAAAATAAAATAATTATTAAAATATAAAAAAGACATTGTAGATTTTGTCTGAGCTTCTAAGACTGTCTATTCTAGACCTAGATTTCTGTCCACAATATTTAACTCTCAGGTTAACTGGCTCTTTACTGTTGCATAGATGGGATATCCTAACCCATTCTTGGCTGACTTTGCTTGCCTCTGGTTTACATAACTATTACTTATTGTTATTCTTTTTATGAGCTATTAATTATAGAACATAAAAAGCACATATATATATATATATATATATATATATATATATATATATATATATATATATAGTTTTAAGATAATTGCATACCTAAGTGTTTAAAAAGAATGTCACATCTCAGAAGCCTGTTCCTGATCTCATGCATCTTCTTTACTCCAAAGGTGTCCGGTTTTTATGATAATCATGTCTTTACTTTCCTTTTTAAACTTCCTATCTATATTTGTGACTTCTTTAACATAAGTTAGGTTTATTTCTTCTTGAGCTTTATATTAAAGGACTTGTGAAATTTTTGTCTTGTTTTCTAGCATTTATGAGACTCACATTGTTCAGTATGTAGTGTTGTTTTTCTTTAATTTATATTTTAGATTAGTCTTTGTGGCAAATAAAATAATGCTGCTCCCCAAGATATTCACATTCTGACCCATGAATCCTATAAATAAGTTACCTTAGGTGACAGAAGGGATTTTGCAGGTGTGATTAAATTTAAACCTTTAAAGCCTTTGACTAAGGAGGATTGGCCTTGACTGTTCTGGTGAGTCCAGTGTAATCATAAGGCCCTCATAAATGGAAAGCATGTATATTTTGTCAGAGAAAAACAAGAGGGGGGAAGGAGTTGGGGTGGGGAGAGAGAGAGTTTGAGAATATAAGAGGTTGTGTTATCAAGGTGCTGCTACATCACTGGCTTTGAAGATGAAATGAAATCATGAGCCAAAGAGTCCAGGCACCTCTCAAAGATGGAAAGGAAAAAGTTTCCCATAGAGCTTCCTGAGGGAACATAGCCTTGCTTCCATAGTGGAATTCTGGATTTCTGACACTCAGAACTGCAAGATTACAAATTTGGATCATTTTTGCAGCTTCATTTAGGGCACAAGTAGGAAACTAATAAGACTGTTTACCATAGGAATATGTTAGGATTTATCAATTTTCCCTGTGCTGTGTTAGGTCGTAGCTAACGTGACTGTGATCACTTCCATATCTATCCTGGTGACCAAGAGTTTTTCTGGGATACATACCTAAGAAAGGAGTTAGGATGTTACAGAGAAGCACATCTTCAGTCATCTGGACCAAGATTTGTATTTCAGTTGTACTCTCAGCAGTGCACAAGAGCCCACACTTTTTACTGTTAGGTCTTTGGAGCTGGGCATGGTGGTGCATACCTATAATCCCAACACTTGGGAGGCTGAGGAACAAGGATCACTGTGAGTTCAAGGCCAGCCTGAGCTACATCAGGTGACTTCAGTAGGGGGAGTCTTTGGAGAAAGGTGAATATGAGAGAAATACATTAAATATGTATGAAAATATCACAATGAAACTAGTTATTTTGTTTAATTAAAATGTGCTAATATAAGGAAACATTTTCCAAAAAATATCTTGGATACCAACTGAAATAATGTGTCCTTTATTTTATGAAGGGGTACTCAAAATTTCCTTCAGATGAAAACACACTTGGAAAGTAATTATACTTTTTCCATAGTAAATGGCATTGGTTTGTTTCTAGTCTCTCTCTGTGTTTTTCTTTTGTTGTTTTTTTTTTTTTAGACAGAATCTCTATGTGTAGCATTGGCTGGTTTGTAACTCACAGAGATCCACCTGCCTCTGCCTCTTGAGTGCTGGGATTATAGGTGTGTGCCATCACACCTGGCTTTATTTTCTTTTGATCAACTAAAATTTCCTACAAACTTTTACAGCAAAAATATAACATATACAATATAATATGCAGTATAAATATAATGTAATTGCTATAATTCAGGTTTTTTAAGCATAGTATAAAACAAAATTTTCTTCTGATAAAAACATTTTCATAGGAATTTGACAAGTACTAATTATGTAATAGGTTTCAGTTTTTGGTCCTTCATGCAAACCCAATTGGTTCTTTTTATTAGTAGTCAAGCAATACAGAGACTGTTTTGTTAATATTATGTTTGTGAATGTGACTGTGACTGTTCCTATAAGTTAAGAAATTTGCAAAATGAGAGGTAAACACTTTATATATGCCATTTATTAGTACTTAGGAACCATTGTTAGTTTTTAAAGGCAGATTTGTAAAGTACACTGTAAGAGTACAATGGTCTTAGGCAATAATGGAAAAGCAACCTACTCCTTTTTTCAGTAGATGAAGAAAATGAGGCTTGGAGAAGTAATGGACCCAACAATCAAGGTAGTTTGGCCTTAGCCTCTGTTTCAAGGAGCATCTCTAGAATTAGAAGACAGTAGATTCACTGCAATGCTATGTCCACTTCTTAGATGAAACTGTGTCAGTTCATTTTCTTGTTCTGTGACCATCTGATGAGAAGCAATTTAAGGAAGAGGTTCATTTAGTTTATGATTTGAAGGGATACAGTCCACCAGGGTGGAAAAAGCCTGGAGGGGTGGCTTAGTGGCACTGGATTATGGGATAGCTGCTTTCCTACATCTCAGCATCCTGAGAGATGAGAAGCTGCACCAGGCCACAAACCTCAAGGACCATGCCCAAGGAGAGCTGGGCCCCAAGCCCTTTGGGGTCTACAACCTCTCAAAATAACACCATCTGGGGACCAGGAGACATGAATCTTTGGGTGACATTTCACATTCAAACCGTGACACTCTTCATCATTTTATTTGATATAGTTTGTGTTTTTGTGGTGCTCTGGCTCAATCTGAGGGCCTTATATATTCTGGGGAAATGAGCTATATTTTATGTCACTGAGCTGTACCTCTGACTTTGATTTATGCTTTGTTTCTTCTTTTCCCCTCTTCCCTTTCCCTCTTCTCCCTCTCCTCTTCCTTTTTTGTTTTTTAAAGATTTATTTGTTTTTTTTTTAAGATTTATTTATTAGGTATACAGCATGTATGACTGCAGGCCAGAAGAGGGCACCAGATCTCATTATAGATGGTTGTGAGCCACCATGTGGTTGCTGGGAATTGAACTCAGGACCTCTGGAAGAGCCATCAGTGCTCTTAACCTCTGAGCCATCTCTCCAGCCCTTCCTCTTCCTTTTTAGCATGTTTGTGTATGTGTGGTATGTTTGAATTTGTTTGGGTGTATACATGCACTCATGCAGGTATGCATATATGTATATGTATGTGGGTGTGGAAGCCATCATTGAGTATCATCTTATATTGCTTCCTACCTTAATATTTTTAAATAATGTTTTTATTAATTATTTGGGAATTTAATATATTTTGATCATATTCACCTCCTTCCCCAATTTCTCCCACCTACCTATTCACCCAACTTCATGTTTTCTCTCTCTCCCTCTTTCTTCTCTCCCCCCCTTCCCAATTACTCTCTTTCAAATCCACAGAGTTCAGTTTGTGTTGGCCAACAGGTGTCGGATGTGGGGCCTATTCTGGAGGTGGTTGATGTATCAGGGGTCCTACCATTTAAGAAAACTGACTACCTCTCCCAGAGGCCATCAGATTTAATCAGCTGCTCAGCCTAGGTAGGATTTCATATACTCCTCTAGGCTGAGTTTTGTCTGGCTTTAGCTTGCACAGGTCTTGCACATGTTGTCAAAATCTCTGAGTTTATATGTACATCTGCCCTGATTTGTCTAGAAAAAGTTTCCTTGAAGATACCACCACTTGTGGCTCCGATAGTTTCTGACCCTCATCCATGAAGATCCGAGAATCTCGAGGGGAGGGATAGATATGAACATGCCATTTAGTGCTGAAGACTCTAAACTCTGTGTGTTGACCAGTTTCCACTGTAGGTTTTGGGATGATGTCTCTCACTGAGCCTGATGCTCATTGGTATACCAGGCTGGCCAGCTAGTGAGCTTCAGGTATTAGCTGTCTGTCCTACTCAACACTGGGATTGACTGATGGTTGTTTACATCTTAGAGTTTTTCTATGTGTTCCCCTTTGCGCCTCTTCCTTTGTTCTACTTGTATCTGGTCTTGGGTAACTAGGTGAGCCTGTGTGACTAGAATCATGCACCTCTGGTCTTGGGTAACTAGGTGAGCCTGTGTGACTAGAATCATGCACCTCTGGTCTTGGGTAACTAGGTGAGCCTGTGTGACTAGAATCATGCAGCTCTTCCTTTGAACTCCAAGTTCCTGTTGATTCACTGCAGGATCATGATTTGGTTATTCAGATGAGAGGACTGATATGGCCTTCATCTGACAGAGCTTTGCAGTCTAGGACAGACACTGTCAGTATTAACTTATTAATTTACTGTTTCCCTCAGTCATTTGCTATCTAGCAAATGTTTCAAATGATTTTTAAAAAAGATTTATTTATTTACTATGTATACAGTATTTTGCCTGTGTGTCAGATCTCATTACAGATGGTTGTGAGCCACCATGTGGTTGCTGGGAATTGAACTCAGGACCTCTGGAAGAGCAGTTGGTGCTCTTAACCTCTGAGCCATCTCTCCAGCCCCTCGAATGATTTTTTTTAGACCATACGTTCCTTTACATTTACAAGTTGATCTTAATTTAGCATATTTTGATCCTCTTTGGGTCTATTTTTGTTAACATGTCCAGATTAAGCATCACTGTCAGAATTCATTGCCATGAGATTTACTCTTTATTTTATGTCATTAAGACTGTTGCCAGAGCTGGAGGTGGTGGTGCAGGCCTTTGATGAGTTCCAGGACAGCCAGGGCTATGTAGAGAGACCTTGTCTCAAAAAACCAAAGTATTTCCGGGAAGGAATTTATTCAATGATTCTCTTGAAAATAGTGCTACTGCTCTGACTTGTCTTCATGGTGTTAGTCTCACTAAAAATGAGTCCAGTATAGTTATTGACAGCGTTGGTTTTATAGCCGTGCTATATAGTTTTTCAGCTATCTCTGATGTAGAATTGAAAAGGAACCTGTACTCATGCACTCTGAGAAACTATTGCCTCATATAATTGAAGCCTGGCGTATTGTTACCTATTGCTGGAGGTAGTCTGACTTTCTACTCCAAGTTAGCCTTCAAGATCCGCCTGTCTCACCGGGCGGTGGTGGCGCACGCCTTTAATCCCAGCACTCGGGAGGCAGAGGCAGGCGGATCTTTGTGAGTTGAGGCCAGCCTGGTCTACAGAGTGAGTTCCAGGAAAAGGCACAAAGCTACACAGAGAAACCCTGTCTCAAAAAACCAAAAAAAAAAAAAAAAGATCCTCCTGCCTCAGCCTTAGGATGTGTGCCATAGTGCCCATTTCAAGACTTGGTGTTTTCAACCATTTATCTCACAGTGTCTATGGGTCAGCACTTTGAGTATAATCCAAGTGGGAACATTATCAGGATGAGTTATGGGCAGTAGTCAGGGTAGGCCGCCGTCATCATGGGGTAAAACGAGGGAAGGATCCAAGTTTGTTCTCATGACTGATAGAAGGTTCTGTTTCTTGTGAGTTGTTAAACTCATGGGACAGTTCCTTGCTAGTATTGATGCCTTAGCTTTTTTACAGAAGCTGCTTTCCTTCTCTGCCAGGTGGTCCTTTCCATGGGGTAATAGAGCATATGCTTCGCGGTGGCAAGCAAATGGAGAGACAGAGAGGGAATACCTTTCGTCACTTTTGCCGTGTTCTTTTAGAGGCAAGAAACTAGATCTAGCTAAATCCTCAAGGGAAGGAAATGATCACTAGCAGGAGACAGAGATAATTGAGAGTTATTTTAGAAGTATCTTCATTGCCAGGCAGTGGTGGCGCACGCCTTTAATCCCAGCATATGGAGGCAGAGGCAGGTAGATCTCTGTGAGTTCGAGGCCAGCCTGGTCTACAGAGTGAGATCCAGGACAGCCAGGGCTACACAGAGAAACCCTGTCTCGAAAAACCAAAAAGCAAACAAACAAATAAGCTTCTTCATTCTTCATTTGGTTTGGTTATCATTTAGGGAGTCTAGATTTTCCACGTTTTTGTAAGTAGGACATGTGTGTATTCTTAGATTAATTTCAGAGTTCTGAAGGACTATACTGACAATACCATTTTATTTTGTGCTCTTCCCTTAAACTTAGAGTGAGGTAATGGAAATTTCTCTCTATAATATTAAATATTATCTAATAATCTCATTTAAAGTGTAAATTTATGGATATATATATATATATATATATATATATATATATATATATATATAGAGAGAGAGAGAGAGAGAGAGAGAGAGAGGGGGGCTGGCTGCAAACTCACTATGTAGGTGTGGATGGCCTTGACCTCCTGATTCTCTGCCTCTACCTTCCAAGTTCAGGGATTTTGGGTGTGTACCACCACTCTCTAGTTAAACTTCATTTTTTGTTGTGCTAAAGTAGACGTGCTTGCCTTCTTAAACATTTTGAAGTAAACAGTTCAATATTGTTAAGTATGTTTGCTAATTAACTTTTTACCTCAAACTGAATTTTTTTTCCCTCTTCTCAGAATTGTAAAACCAGTAAGATCAAGTGCCTATTGAAAGAAACTCACACTTGGCTAAGAAGAGAAGTAGGAACTAGGTTGGTATTGCTTATACTTAGGAATCCTGAGAGGGGATGGCTAGAAATTGATGTTAAATTTTTTAAAGTTACATTTATTCGTGAGTACGTGTGTGTGTGTGTGTGTGTGTGTGTGTGTGTGTGTGTGTGTGTGCCACTGCCCATGTGTGACCGTCAGAGGACAACTTAGGAGTCAGTTTTCTCCTTCCACCACATGAGGCCTGGGTATTGAACTCAAATCATTAGGCTTGGCTGTCACTACAGAGCCATCTTGCTGGTCCAAAGATCAAGCCTCCAAGTTTTTTTTACTTTCCTTTTTTGAGGCCAGAAGAGGGCATCAGATCCCCTCGAGATGGAATTACAGATAATGATTAGCTACCACTTGGGTGCTAGGAAATGAAAACACACACATACGCGCACACAAACACACACACACACACAAACACACACACACACACACACACACACACACACACACACTAAACAAATTTAAAAAAAAATCAAACCACATATGAGAGAAATTGTCTTTCAGATCTGGACGGATTCTAATATAGCCCAGGTTAGCCTTGAACTTGATATGTAGCTGAGGGTGGCCCTTGTCTGGTTTCCTTCGTGTTGAGTGATTCTGACAATGAATGGCCAGTGGAGGCTAAAATATCTGCTTTCTGGCCCTTTACTGAAAAATTTCCTACTGTTAAGAAGAAGCATTTCATTACTTTTTGACTTAACTTCCTTGTTCTTTTCTTTTTCTCTTTTAAATAAAAGCAGTTAGTTTAATGAACTCAACATTTACCTCTCTTTTACATAAAAGGCAGCAGTGTACCATAAACCCCTTTCCTCATCTTGCCTTTTTCTGTTAACAATATTTGAATTAGGAAGACAGCTCAGTTGGTAAAGTGCTTGCCTCTCAACCCCAGGACCCTTGTTTGATATCCAGAACCCAAGTAGAAATGCTGGGCGTGGTGGTTCTTTCCTTGTAGCCCTGCTGCTGGGGAGGCAGAAATAAGGATGCCTGGGGCTTGCTGGCCAGCCAGTTTAGCTAATCTCCAGGCCTGTGAAAAACTGTCTCAAAGGTGATGTTCCTGAGTGTCTTAGTTAGGGACACTGTTGCTGTGATGAAACACCATGCTCAAAGCAATGTGGGGAGGAGAGGGCTTATTCAGCTTATGCTCCCACATCACAATTCATTATCAAAGGCAATCAGGCAGCAACTCAAACAGGGCAGGAATCTAGAGCTAGGAGCTGGGGCAGAGGACATGGAGAAATGTTGCTTACTTCTTACTCCTCATGGCTTGCACAGCCTGTTTTCTTATAGAACCCAGGACCACTAGCGAAGGGATAGCTGGGCCCTCCCCCATCAATCATTGCTCAAGAAAATGCCTTACAGGCTTGCCCTACAGGTGGGTCTTAGGGAGGCGTTTTCTCAATTGAGTCTCCCTCCTTTTGATGACTCTGGCTTGTGTCAAGTTGACATAAAACTAGCCAGTACACTGAGGATGACATCCAAGGTTATTTTCTGGCTTCCACACATGCAACATGTTAAAGTCACTCTGATATGTTTCTCTTTTATTCATGTAGTAAGTTATAGTTCTATCTCCATTAGGCTGTATGCTTTTTATATTCTACAGGTATATTATTCTTTTACTGTTTTTCTTCTTTTAAAAAACAATATCTTACAGCGTTTTGTCACAGCCTTTTTCTGCCTACATAAAGAATCCCTATATATTTGAAGTGCATCTTGTAAGATTTAGGTGAGATCTCTTAGCAGGTAAAGGTGTTAGCTGCCACTCCTGACGACTTGAGTTCAGTCACCAGAACAGAACCCACATGGTAAAAGAATAGAACTCACTCTTGCAAGTTATCCTCTGACTTCCACTCGAGCATGTACCAACACACACACACACACACACACACACACACACACACACACACACACACACAGGCATGCATGTGATATAAATAAATAAATGAATGTAATAAAATATTAAATGTTATTAGCTTTGATGATATTAAAGTATATTCTAAACCTATTAAACTATAAGCCATTGCCAGGTCAGGTAGGGTATGCCTGTGATACAGTTAATTGGGAGGCTGAGCAGGAGAACCACAAGTTCAAAGCCATCTTGGGTTACAGAGTGAGTTCAAGGCCAGTCAAGTTCAAGATCATGTATGTTACACAGTTTTTCGAATGTAGTTGTAGGGGGTCCCCTACCCTCCTGAGGAAGCAATTAATGTATATATTAATTAATCAATAGGCTTCTTGAGGCTAGAATGTTATTTGTGTTAATTAGCTCTGCTGCTTCTTTTTTCTTTTGCTTTAGATTAAATGGAAACCACCCTTGGGAGCTAGATGCCTGTGTAGCTGTTTTACCACGTCAGTGTTTTGCAATGAGTGGGGGAGGAGAGCAGCCAGACATCCTCAGTGTTGGAATCTTGGTCAAAGAAAGATGGAAAGTGGTGAGTGTACAGAATGGAGACAGAAAAGAGGTGGCGGGGATGGGGATGGGGGAACTGGATGGTAATAAGCTTTGGTATTCTGATAAAAGTAGTGTTTTTAAAGGACTAATACCTACATTTCTTATTTGCCTAACGCAGGTGTTTTGACTTTTATTCCTATGATTAAGTTTTATTTATGCTCTAATTCTTAGGCTTGCTTCATAAGTTCCAAGTTCTGACTTCTGTAGCTAATATCATAAGTAACTGTTTCAGGAAAGAACAGATTAAAAAGAATGTGAAAGTACAGTGTAGTGCCTTTTCTTTTCTCATCTACAACACTAAAAAAACTTCTGGTGCATGGTGGTGGTCACACCTTTAATCTCAGCCCAGGCAGATCTCTGTGAGTTCCAGGGCAGCCAGGACTACCCAGAGAAACTCAGTCTTTAAAAAAAAGAAAGAAAAAAAAAAGAAACCTTGCAAGTGTACCTAAAGTAGATCGATGTGATAAACTGCAGCATGCTTAGACTCAGCCTACAGTTTCTGGTTAGGATGTTCAGCCTTGTTTCTCCCCCTGGAATATTTTGAATAGTTCTTACACCAGTATGTATCTGTAAAGGATAAGGACTTATTTTTATTTTTTATTTATTTATTTTTTTGAGCTGGGGATTGAACCCAGGGCCTTGCACTTGCTAGGCAAGCACTCTACCACTGAGCTAAATCCCCAATCCCGAGAATGTTTTTTTAATGAATACTTTTGTGGGCTTTCACTAAGAGGCCTATAATGTGTTGTTATATATCTTTTTATGGTATAAATAGATATTGGTGAGCATTGCCTAGCTCTGTTAATTCATTAAAGATTACAGATTGGTCATATTCAGTTATTCTTTCATTTATTAACAAGTATATCTCTAAAGACTTACTATTGTTCAGTATTTGATTATTTGGAGATACAGTTTAATTAAGAAAGCATCCTCCAAGTGACCACTGAGGTTTTTTCTTTTTAGTGTGTGACACTGAAGTGTGAGGGCTTCAGGTGCAGTGTAGTTGGTGGAATGCTTACCTAGCAGTGAGGCCCTGGATTAGATCCCAGCACCACATAACTTAGTGTGGCAAGGTCAGATTCATAGTTAGAAGCCAGCCTGTGCTAGACACCCTTTGTAAGGGAAAGGGTTGGGGACAGAAGAGACAGGGGGAGAGAGAGAGAGAGTAGAAAAAGAGAAGAAAAAATTATGAATTTAGCCCAAAATAGTATCTTATGGCTGTAGTCCCAGTACTGAGGAGGCTAAAGCAAGAGAATTATTCACGAGTCTGAGGCTAGCCTGGACTGTTGGTATGTCCCAGGTCAGCCTGGGCTACAGTGTGAAACTGTCTCACAAAAGTATGGAGCAGGTACTGGGAAGATGGCTCAGGATAACAGTTCTTGTTGCTCTTGCAGAGGACTCAGGTTCAGTTCCCAGCACCCACGTGGTTACACACAACTGTCTGTAACTCCAGATCCAGAGGATCTGATGTTATTTACTGCTGTCTTCTGATCTTTGAGGCCATCAGATGCTCACATGGTACGCATAAAATATAAACATCTAAAAGCAAATAAAGCAAAATGAGTCAGCTGATAAAGGCACTTGCCTCCAAGCCTGATGACCTGAGCTCCATCCCAGGATCCCACATGGTAAAAGGAAAGAACTGACTCCTGAACGTTGTCTTTTGATTAACACATGTCCACCTAGGCATGCATAGACCCAGTGCATGCCTGTATGAACATACAAGGACACACTAATAGAGAAAAAAATAAACATCTGATGCATTTTAGTACATTGTAGTTATTACCTTTGTAGATTTTCAGATTGTCTTCATCTGATTAAGGGGACACCTGTAGCCAGAGATTTCTCCAGTCCCATCCAGCCCTGCGGTCTGGACAAATCTCTTCCACCCAAGGTCCTGTAGCCACTTATAAAATAATTATTCAGAGGCTTAATATTAATTACAGACTGTATGGCTCAGGCTTTTTGTTAGCTAACTCTTATAACTTAACTCCTATTCATCTGTTTTGCCACACAACCCAGGCCACACCATTACCGGTCTTCTGACATCTTGTTACATCTCTCTCATTCAGCCTTTCTCTTTCCTGTATCTCTGCTCAGGTTGTCTGACTGCCTTGAAGCTGCTTTGGCCAATGGGAACAACACCATATATTCACAGCATACAGAAAAACATTCCCCAGCAGACACCCATTAGGAAGCCTCCAGAGTTCTTTTGAAATGGTTCTTAGTTACTTTTTCTATTAATATGATAAATACAACACCATGACCAAGACAGCTTATAAAAGGAAGCATTTAATGAGGCTTACAGTTTCAGAGGATGAGCTGGGATCAGGATGACAAATCAGAACACCTGAGAGCTCATATCTTGGTATGATACAGAAGCAGGAGGCAGAGAAGCACACTGGGAATGGAAGGAGTCACTTGAAACCTCAAAGCCCACCCCCAGGGACATAGCTCCTTCAACAAAAACTTCCACCAGCTAGGGACTGTATGTTCAAACCTGTGAGCCTATGGGGGGCATTCCCATTCAGGCCTCACATTCCACTTCCTGGTCCCCAAAGGCCTGTAGCCATATCGTTATGCTAAATACATTTAGTTCAACTTCAAAAGTTCTCATCGTCTCATACCATTTTAAAGTCTGAAGTCCAAGTCTCTTTTAAGACTCAAGGCAATCTCTTAATAATAACATCTTACAAAATCAAAAAGCAAATTACATACTTCGAACATACAGTGGCACAAAATATATATTACCATTCCAAAAGCTGAGAGCTCATGGCTTACAAGCAGGAGGCAAAGAGCACACACTGGAAATGATGGCATCCTTTTGAAGCCTTGAAGCTTGCCCCTGTGACACACCTCCTCCAACAAGACCACACCTCCTAATCCTCCCCAAACAGTTCCACCAACTAGAAATCAAGTATTCAAATGTATGGGACTATGGGAGCCATTCTCATTCAACCACCACAGGTGCTAATAGGCCTTTAATTTTGTTTTGTTTTCTGTCAGTGTTCACTTTTTGAAATACGATCTCATTGTTAGCCCAGCTGGCTTTCCACTGAATCCTGTTGTCTCAGCTGCAGCCTTCCAAATACTGGAGTTAGAGGTGTGCACCAGTTTGCTAGCAGTCCTCTAGTGCTGGGGATGGAACCCAAGACCTCACGCTGGCTAGGCAAGCCCTGCTTCACTGAGATACTCTTGCCTCTTCCCCACAGTCTTTTAATGACTTGCTTGTCCTAGAACTTGAATATATCCTCTGGCTACTTATTGAAGGACCTATTTTTTGTTTTGAATATACCTTTATTATTATTCAGTCTTTTGTCCATTAAAGATTTGTTATTTTAACAGGTTTTAACTAGCTGTTTTAGCATTTCTCTAAATTTATTAATAGGATCCAGACTCTTTAAGAAGAAAAAAATCTGTTAGTGACTTTAAATGTTTTTATTACAGTCAGGCATACCTCCTTTATAATTCCAGCTCTCAGGAGGCAGAGGCAGGTGGATCTCTGTGAGTTCTAGCCAGCCTGGTCAACAGAGTGAGTTCCAGGACAGCCAGGGCTGTTACACAGAGAAAAACGAAAAAATAAAAGTACTATGATAAGGATTGATTATTCTTCAATTAACAGATAAGGTGACAGCTTGGTGAGGTGACACAGGCTAGCAGCATCAGCACTTAGGAGCCTGCGAAGGGGTATTATGAGTTCAAGACCAGCCTGAGCCAGGGGTGGTGGCGCATGCCTTTAATCCCAGTATTGGGGAGGCAGAGGCAGGTGGATCTCAATGAGTTAGAGGCCAGCTTGGTCTATATAGGGAGCTCCAGGACAGCCAGGGATATGTAGAGGGACCCTGTCTCAGAAAACAAACAAACAAAAAGACCAGTCTGAGCTACATAGTGAGACCCTTTCTTTAAAGACAAGCAAACATAATGATTAGAAATTTAACTCAGGGGCCTGAGAGAGAGTTCAGTAGCTTGCCATAAAGCCTGATGACCTGAGTTCTGTTACTGGTGCCCAGATAGTGGAAGGAGAGAAAAAAGACCGAACAGAACAGAACCAGCTCCACCAGATTGCCCTCTGACCTCCATGTAGTTCATGGCTTCTGCTTGCACACATACACACAAAATAGTTTTGTTTTGTTTTTTTTTTTTGGTTTTTCAAGACAGGGTTTCTCTGTAGCTTTGGAGCCTGTCCTGGACTAGCTCTGTAGCCCAGGCTGGCCTCGAACTCACAGAGATCCGCCTGCCTTTGCCTCCCGAGTGCTGGGATTACAGACGTGCGCCGCCACTGCCTGGCCAAAATAGATTTTTTTTAAAGAAAGAAATGTAGTTCAGTGGTAGAGTGCTTACTTAGCATTTGTAAGATTCTGGGTTCACTGGGCGGTGGTGGCACACACCTTTAATCCCAGCACTCGGGAGGCAGAGCCAGGCAGATCTCTGTGAGTTCGAGGCCAGCTTGGGCTACCAAGTGAGTTCCACCAGGAAAGGCGCAAAGATACACAGAGAAACCTTGTCTCGAAAAACCAAAAAAAAAAAAAAAAAAAAAAAAAAAAGATTCTGGGTTCAACCACCTGACACCTTGAAAACAGGAAGAAGAAAAAAGTGGTGAGGAATGCTAAATAAGATCTGCCTTGTATGGCTCCCTTGTCCTGACAGTTACTGCTACTGTATGTGTGGAACTTGTTCCCCACATTTGGGAGGAGGATGACATTTTTGTAAGAACTCTTAATTGTTTTTTGAGACAGGATTTTACTGTGTATCCCTGACTGTCCTGGAACTCACTCTGTAGACCAGGCTGACTTCGAACTCAGAGATCTTGAGTGCTGGAATTCTGTAATTGTTAAGGATGGCATCTTTTGTGCATACATCTACACATACATACAACCCTCCCGCCCCCCCACACAAAAGGCTGGTGTTTTAATCATTCATGGTTATATAACAAACTATATTAAAACAGTCATAAGATAATCATCTTATTTTGTCTGCAGTTTTATAGATTAGTAATTAGGGGTGAGGGCTTGAGAGAAAGCTCATTCAGTAAAGTGCTTACCACACAAGCCAGAGGACCCAGAGTGATCTTCAGCAACACAAAAAAAAACTGGGCTGGAAAGAGAGCATAGTGGTTCAAGTACTTGTCTCCTGCCAGATGTGGTGGTATGTGAGGGACAGACACAGGAGGTTTTCTGGGGCTCACTGCCAGCCAGCCTAACCTTATCAGTGAGCCCCATCCCAGTGAGAGACCCTGTCTCAAAAAGCACAGGGGATGACTTGTTTACCTGCACACATTTCCTTCTGCTTGAGTGTGTACACACACACACACACACACACACACACACACACACACACACACACACGTGGCTTGGCCATTAGTTCTGGTAGAATTGGTTGTGTTAGAGAATCTGTTTCTGCATGGCTTCTTTACTCTCTGACCTGATTGATGCCTGGGGCTTGTTAGTGCTCTCATTCTCCCACTTTGGTAGTTCATTTTCTTTGGAATCTCCTGTCCCTATGACTTCTGAAGGTAACTACACTTTCTAGATTGGTTTGCTTTTTTAAGAGACCAGGCTGCTTAAGGTCTCTCTTCAGAGCAGGCATAGTGTCATTGTCCTATTCTACTGGTTAATCAGTCATAAGAGCTACTCATCTTTAAGGAGTTTGGAAAACTTGAACCCAGTGCTTTGTATGTATGTCCTAGACAAGCAGTCCTCTGCCACTGAAGTACACCTCCAGACCCTGCCTCTTCACAGGAAGTGCGTGCCAAGGCCACATTCCTTGCTCCATATGAGAAGTCTTCTGTACCTAACGTTAAAGAAGAGGAGGATGAGAGATAATGTAGTGGGTAGCGTTAATGTATGTGCCCTCAGAGTACTCTATTACTTGTGAGTTTGTTCTTACCTCAGAACTAATGAAGATATTGTAGGCTTTGTCAAGGTTAAACAAATCACTGTTCTACTGTTGTTCACATGACATTAATAGGAGTAGACTAAGGACCCAAGAGAGATTTAAAAAAAAAATTCTGACATTTATTTGAAGTTCTTTAGTGTCATCAAATAATAAGCCATCAATCAAAATAATAAAGACATACCATTTGTACTTACTATGATTTTTTGTTTGTTTGCTTTGAAGCAAGGTCTTATTTTGACCAGTTTGTCCTGAACACCTGGGCTTAGGTATCCTCCCAGCTTCCTCTTTGAGAGCAGCTTCAGTTTTGATTTTCCAGACAGGGTTTCTCTGTGTAGCCCTGGCTGTCTTGGAACTCACTCTGTAGCCCAGGATGGCCTCGAACTCTCAGAAATCTGCCTGTCCCTGCCTCTGGAGTGCTAGGACTAAAGGCTTTAGTTTTTAAACTTACCTTAGATTTTATTTAGTGGACAACATATAAAGAGTCACAAGTACCAGCTAGAGCCCTACAAAGAGCAGCACCTTTCACTGTCCAGCTCACCCTGTAGTTCCTTCTCCTCACCAGACAAATTGAAAATGACTATGGCTTAAACATGCAAGACAAACATCATAATTAAGCCATAATTTACAGTTAGGAATTTAAGCACTACATAAAGAATTGGCTGACTCCCCAGGGGAGGTGGGAATGGGGGGTGGGTTGGGAGGGAGGGCTGGGGGTGGGAGGAGGGAGGATGGCTGATATGTGAAATTAAGTTAATTATAAAATAAAAATATTTTTTAAAAAAGGATCTGGAAACCACAAGGGAAAGAAAAAAGAAGAAAGAAAGAAATAGGTGTGGCCTCTCTCTGAAGACACCTGCTTCTGTGTAGTGAGGCAGGGCAACAGCAGTGGGAAGTTAGGCGACATGAAGCTGGGTGTGGGGTGCACTTCTGCAACCCCAGCGCTTAGGAGGTGCAGGAGGGAATATCAAGAGTTCAAGGTCACTGTTAGAGGCCAACCTGGATGAAACCTCAGTTTAAGAAAACAGGAAACCTCCCAGCATGGTGTGGGATGCCTTTTTGGCCAGCCTGGTCTACATAGTGAGTTCCAGAACAGCCAGGGCTACATAATAAAGACCTTATTTCCAAAACAACAACAAAAAGTTACTCAACATGTCTTAAAAGTCAGTGATGAGCCAAGGTATGGCTTGATAAAATTACTAGTTGAAAAAGTAAACAAATAATTTTCATAGAAATTCAGATGACAAATTGGCCTAAAGGTCTGGGCGTGTAGTTGAGTTGCGTAGTGTACAGGCTGCATGTGACCCCTGCATCACAGGAAGAAAGGGAGGGAGGAACAGAGCATAGACACAGTCACACTGAAAATGGCGGCGGAGAAGTAAGTAGGATGGGACAAGAGCATGGGCTTCTTAGAAGGTTTAGGGTTTTGGGCCTCATGCTTTTAGTAGTAACTCCCTACATTACCTCACATTACATTCTAAATGTTTGCTTATATTAAAGACTATATGGCTTCAGGAAGTGGAAAACTGGTTTCTTGCTGCATCTTGTGTAAAGTATATCACCCACCCTAGATTTTCAGAGCGCTTTACAGGTCTAATTGTGACAAGATTTCAGAACCTGTTTATGGTACTCAACTATTCTGATGTTCTCCAATTAAGTTAGCATTTAAGGTTTGATGAAAGCTGATTATTTGAAGTATAGATGTGTAGAGTGTTTGTTCTCTGAGGTAATATAGAACCTTCTTCACTTGTTGTGTAGATCCTGCTAGTCCTGTCTCAGAGATAAGATGAAGGCTAAATGTTGGCTGCCCATCCCATTCTTCAGCCTCCTTTTTGTTTCGAGACAGGATTTCTCTGTATAGCTTTGCACCTTTCCTGGAACTCACTTGGTAGCCCAGGCTGGCCTCGAACTCACAGAGATCTGCCTGCCTCTGCCTCCCAAGTGCTGGGATTAAAGGTGTGTGTGACCACCGCCTGGCTCAGCCTCCTTCTTTACCCATAGACAAGCTTAGTTCTATATAAGATCTTAAATGGCAAAAATTTAAAAGTCTGCAAATGAAATTAGATTAAAACTAGTCTGGCTATTGAAGGGTATTTGTAGGAATCGTTTCTTTCAGATACTGTGTTTTAATGACAATTTTGATGCTAGCTGTAGACCTTTAATAACTGTTTATAACTGAAATAATTTCATTCCTTTCTGTAGCCAAATCTGTAGGAAATGGTGTTGATATCATCTCCTGCATTTATTTTCTTCTTGCTGTATAAATGTTTTAACAATATTGAAATCATTTATCATAAAGTAGGAATAGTAAAATTATGTTTTCTAAGTGGAAAAGGTGAATTGGCTTCCAGTTAGAATCTTCGAATAATTTTGAGTGTGTTCTTGTTTTGTTTTCTGTGCAGTTAAGAAAGATTGGGGGTGGGGGCTTTGGAGAGATTTACGATGCCTTGGACATGCTCACCAGGGAAAATGTGGCGCTGAAGGTGGAGTCAGCTCAGCAGCCAAAGCAAGTTCTGAAGATGGAGGTCGCTGTGTTGAAGAAACTGCAAGGTAAGCTGCTCCAAATGATGTGTAGTAAGTTTTGTCTGGTAGTTTATAATTGCTTTAATCTTCCCTGGCTAAGTCCTCTACACTAATGGACTGCTCTGGTGTCAGCTAGGTATAGACATGCTGAGTATGTTTGTGCTGAAAGCTCTATTATATAACAGAAATATGGGATTGCTAGAGAAATTGGGAATTCCTTTTCACGGTAAGGATGAGAGGTAATTAGAATCACCTACTGCTTTACAAAGTGTTGTCCTAAATCCACTATGGTAACATTTGAATCTTCCTTTGAGCCAATCATAAAAACCCCTGAGACATTTCTGCACTTACCTTTGTATGTTAAACATTCTTGAATCGCATCATGGAAGCTATCTATCTTCAACTCATACTGCAGGACGGGTTAAAAAGATAAGTAAGGCTTTGTGTGTTCCCTCTAACTTTAGTTTCAGAGCTTAGCGCATCACTTTTGAAGGTCATCTTACTACTACTCAGATACCTATATTTTTACTATAATGACAAATCATTTCTTTCTGAGTCAGTCATACAAAACCCTGAATGTGCTGATAGTGTCTCATCATCTCTGTGTTTAATGTGGTACACTGGTATTACTGATATTAAAGATACATTAGGTTGATGACCATGTTCTTTGTTCTAAGATTTCTGGTTGTCCAAATTTCTCTACCAGTTGTTTAATTGGATTATAATGTAATGCTAAATAAAATTATAAATTTTCAAAGTTGATTTTAGCTCAGATTTAGTTTTCCCATGGCACAGTACATCAGGAAGATAGTAGACCACTCAGCCCCCATGTATGTCCCTGTGAAACAACAAAGAATCAGAAAAGGAAAAATAGAGAAAAAAAGATGGCTCTTTGATTTTCTCCCCCTCCCCCTTCCTCTCCTGGTTTTTCTCAACTCAGTGTGGAAGCCACAGATAAGAGCTGCTGGGATTGCCTCCTCCAGGGCTGCCCAGAGTCTGGGTGACCTCCTCTAATGCTGGCTGTAGATGTAACCGGCTTGTTAAATAAGAAACACAGAACCAATTGCAGAGTTAAAAGCCAAGAGGTCAGAGCAAGAGCGGAAAACCTTACCCTTCACTGCTTCTGCTGTTCTTCCTCTCTGCAAGAGACCTACTTCTGTGTGTCCTGTCTATTTATAGACTTTCTGTTCTGTTTTCTCATTGGTTGTAAACCCAGCCACATGACCTCCTCGTCACTGCCTGTTTGTACAGACCTCCAGGTCTTCTATGGTTGGTATTGAGATTAAAGGTGTGTGTCTGCCATGCTGGCTGTATCCTTGAACACGCAGAGATCCTGCCCAGCTCTGCCTCCCAAGTGCTGGGATTAAAGGCATGCACCACCACTGCCCAGCTTCTGCTCTGGCTTGCTCTGACCTCAAGGCAACTTTATTGACATACAAATAAAATCACATTTCAATACAAATAAAATATCACTATAGCTGGCTGAGCCCATGGGGCACAGGTCATCAGCAGAGCTGGGCCTGGTCAGAGCCACTTCACCAGTCTGTCTGTCGTCCGTCTCCGTCCCCCATGGCCCCAGGCGTGGCCCTGCAAGACAAGAGGTACTGCTGCAGCTCTTTCAGGACTTCTCCTGGCTACTTTGGCCTTGGTTTACTTAGGATTCCATGTGATCCTACTTAAAGATAATTTTATACCTTTTATGGGTAAAACTGTTGCTGGAGTTGGATTTATGAGAAAATGATGGACATTTGTACTCTTCTTTTCAGTTTCTCTTGTTTTGTTTGTTTTCCGAGAGAGGGTTTCTCTGTGTAGTTTTGGAGCCTGTCCTGGATCTTGCTTCCTTTGTAGACCAGGCTGGCCTTAAACTCACAGAGATCCACCTGGCTCTGCCTCCAGAGTGCTGGGATTAAAGGTGTGTGCCACCCACCGCCCAGTTCAGTTTATCATTTAAAAGTTACTGTCTAAATGTTTTTCTTGTCTGCTTATACCTGTATGAACCCTATTCCTCAGAACACCCTACTTTCCACAGATGGATAGGTTTTTAATCTTGTGGTCTATATTTCAGTTAGGTGGTCCTTGACCCTCTTCTTTTGGCTACTAATGTAAGCTCCTGCATACTTTGGCCTCATACCTTCTTTATAGAGAGCGCTGAGCTCTGAGACTTTTCTGTGGTGTTGTGCTGTTCTTACTTTGCTGGTGGCAGGGAGTGACTCCAGTGTATTAGACAAGTAGAGGCTGGCCTCTTAGGAGATTAGTCTCCTGTATCCCAGGCTGACTTTATCTATTGTAGCCAAGGATAGCCTAGAACTTGTGATCCTCCTGTTTCCTGTCTCCTAAGTGATGGGATTACAGATGATGCTATACCTGGCTGACCATGGCAACAAAAGGAGTTTCTCTGGCTAGAGCTGACAGCAGCCCTAATCTGTAGGTGCAAACATAGTTGCTTAGAGAGTAACTTGACTAGCACACATTTAGCAAAACAAGAAGAGCTTCCCCGCAGGCTGGGACCAGTTTATAGTACCAGATGTGAATTTCTTCCTGTGGACTGGGCATTAAATCCAATCTAAAGTTTTGTTACATAACACAGTCCTTAAAATAATGATAAAAAGGAACCCTCATAACAAACTTACCAGTGTTTCATTAGTGGTCTCAGCCTGCCTTGCCAACTCTCCTAGCAGCCTGCCTAACTCCTTCTGGTACTGTGAAGGCTAGCTAGCAGGGAGGAAGCTTTCCAGCCCAGTTCTGGCTTGATTTCTCTATATCTTGTGTCCAAAGCTAGTGACGTCTTCAACAATAAGGGTTTGCCATCTAGTTCTAGTGGGCAGCTACCAGTAGTGGCAATAACTTGTACTGCTTTGGGGGTTTTAGGAGCCTTTTTGACCAGCAACTTGTCCAGAGGTAGCTCATCCCTGGCACTGGGACTTTTCTTTAATAATCATGGTTTAGGGGAACCAAAAATGGAGAGGTTCCTCCATTTAAATTTTTTAAAATCTAAAAGAAATTTTTTTGGGTGTGTGTGTGTGTGTGTGTGTGTGTGTGTGTGTGTGTGTGTGTGTGTTTGAGTTTGAGAGAGAGAGAATATTTATGTGTTAGTAGTCACAGCGGACAGAAGAGGTATTGGATCCCTAGAACTGGAGTTAGAGGTAGTTGTAAGCCACCTTACATGGCTCTGGGGACTGAATTCAAGTGTGATGCAAGAGCAGCTCTCAACTGTTGTAAGCCTCATGAAGCTGCGGTATTTGTTTGCTTGTTTGTTTGTTTTCTTCGAGACAGGGTTTCTCTGTGTAGCTCCGGCTGTCCTGGAACTCACTCTGTAGACTAGGCTAGTCTTGAACTCACAGAGATCTTGCCTCTGTCTGCAGAGTGCTGGGATTAAAGTTGTGTTCCACCACTGCCTGGTGAAAAGCGTTGGTGTTCTTTGAAGGTCCGATAAAGTTTACCAGTAAAAACATCTGGACCTTTCTTTCTTTTTTTTAGTTGGGAGATGATCATTTCAGTCTCATTGTTTGTTATATCTGTTTAAATCGTCTCATTTTGACTTAATTTGGCTTATCATATGTATCCAGAAATTCATTCCTTTAGACTTTCTAATTTATTGACATTATGCTTCCAAGGGACGGAGCTAGTGATTTTCTGAATTTCATTGGTATCTGTTGCAGTAGCTCATCTTTCATCTCCAAATGTATTATTTACACCTTTATTTGGTTAGTTTGGCTAAGACTTTGACAATCTTGTTTATTTTTTCAGTGAACAAACTCTTTGTTTCATTGAGTCTTTGTATTTTGTTTGTTTCAATTTCATTAATTTCTTCCCTGCTTATAGTGATGTCTTTTTGTCTACTTATTTGAGATTTGATGTGTTCTTTGATTTCCAGGTTCCTTAGGTATATCTTTATTTATTTGAGCTCTCTGATTTCATGATCTAATCCTTATGGGATTACTTTTACGATTCATTGTACCCCACAGTTTTGTACATTATAGGATTCACTGTACCCCACAGTTTTGTACATTATAGGATTCACTGTACCCCACAGTTTTGTACATTATAGGATTCACTGTACCCCACAGTTTGTACATTATAGGATTCACTGTACCCCACAGTTTGTACATTATAGGATTCACTGTACCCCACAGTTTTGTACATTATAGGATTCACTGTACCCCACAGTTTGTACATTATAGGATTCACTGTACCCCACAGTTTGTACATTATAGGATTCACTGTACCCCACAGTTTGTACATTATAGGATTCACTGTACCCCACAGTTTATACATTATAGGATTCACTGTACCCCACAGTTTTGTACATTATAGGATTCACTGTACCCCACAGTTTTGTACATTATAGGATTCACTGTACCCCACAGTTTTGTACATTATAGGAGTCACTGTACCCCACAGTTTTGTACATTATAGGATTCACTGTACCCCACAGTTTGTACATTATAGGATTCACTGTACCCCACAGTTTGTACATTATAGGATTCACTGTACCCCACAGTTTTGTATATTATAGGATTCACTGTACCCCACAGTTTGTACATTATAGGATTCACTGTACCCCACAGTTTGTACATTATAGGATTCACTGTACCCCACAGTTTGTACATTATAGGATTCACTGTACCCCACAGTTTATACATTATAGAATTCACTGTACCCCACAGTTTTGTACATTATAGGATTCACTGTACCCCACAGTTTTGTACATTATAGGATTCACTGTACCCCACAGTTTTGTACATTATAGGAGTCACTGTACCCCACAGTTTGTACATTATAGGATTCACTGTACCCCACAGTTTTGTACATTATAGGATTCACTGTATCCCATAGTTTTGGTGTGTTGTGTTTTCATTTTTATTTGATTTTGGGAATTTTTAATTCCTCTTTGATGTCTTCAAAGGCCCATTCATCATTCAATAGTGTGTTGTTTAATCTCCATGAGTTTGTGTTTTAGGGGTTTTCTTGTTTACATGTAGTCTTACTCTGTTGCGTATGATACAAAGGATTATTTTAGGTTTGTTTTTTTGCTTTTATATTTGCTGAGACTTGCTTTGTGCCCTGTTTTAGAGAAAGTTCCATGGGCTGCTGAGAAGAACATGTGTTCTGTAGCATGTGGATAGAGTGTTTTATAGAGGTCACTTGCTCTCCAATGTCATTTAATTCATGGATTTCTCTGTTAGTCTGTGGGAAGACATGGCAGTTGGTAAGAGTGGGATATTCAGGTCACCCACTGCTATTGTGCTTGGGTTAATCTGTGGCTTTGTGTCCAATATTGTTTTATGAAATTGGATCCACTGTATTCAGGGCATATGCGTCAGTCAGGAGTGTATGTCTTCTTAATGGGCTGTCCCTACTCAGCATCTTCATCTTTCCTCACTAAGTTAGTTTGAAGTCCATTTTGTTAGCTATTAGAAGAGTAACACCTGCTTGTTTCCAAGTCCATTTGATTGAAGTGTCTTTTTCCACTCGTTACCCTAGGTGGTGTCTGTCTATCGTGGGAGGTGTGTTTCTGGGAGGTAGCAAATACAGGGCCCCTGCATTTGACCCAGTTTTCTTGTCTGTGTCTTGATTGGGAATGGAGACCTCTAACACTCAGAGTTACCATTGGAAGGTGTGTGTTGATGGCTCTCATTTTGTTGATTTCTGCAGTGATCCTTTCTTTATGTAACTGCTGTCCTGGTGTTGTTTTATTTCATAGATGGATTTACTTTCCCTTTTCAGTTTGAAGAATCCATCAAGTATTTTCTGTAGATCGGCTTAGGGTCATAAATTCCTTTAGTCTGCTTTTATCTTGGAAACTTTGTTTCTCCTTCAGTTACAACAAATACCGTTTTTTGTTTGTTTGTTTGTTGGAGCTGAGGATAGAACCCAGGGCCTTGCGCTTGCTAGGCAAGCGCTCTACCACTGAGCTAAATCCCCAACCCCAATAAATGTGATTTTTAAAAGGATGAAAAAATAATTAGAAACGTATCTGTCCAGGTAATTCTCCTGACTTTTAAAAAGTTGAACAATCTGCAGTTAAACAATTCTTTCTTTCTTTCTTTCTTTCTTTCTTTCTTTCTTTCTTTCTTTCTTTCTTTCTTTCTCTCTCTCTCTCTCTCTCTCTCTCTCTCTTTCTTTCTCTCTCTCTCTTTCTCTCTCTCTCCTTCCTTCCTTCCTTCCCCCCCCCCCCCCTCTTGTTTGTTTTTTCGAGACAGGGTTTCTCTCTGTAGCTTTGCGCCTTTCCTGGAACTCTCTCTGTAGCCCAATCTGGCCTCGAACTCACAGATCCTCCTGCCTCAGCCTCCCGAGAGCTGGGATCAAAGGCGTGGGCCATCACTGCCCAGCTGGTTAAACAATTCTTAGTCACCTGCCTTTACATTGGCTTGGTGTTTCTTGCTGCTATCAGTATACTTTCTTTGTTATAGTTTAATATGACACGTAAAGTTCTGGTTTTGTCTGATATCCAAAATGCTTCCCATATTCAGATATGGATTGGAGGATCCTTTCCTAACTCTGGAAATGTTTCTATTTTTTAAAAAGATTGATGTCATTTATGTGTTTGTGTGGGAGGTGCTGACAGAGAGGCCAGATGGTGTTAGAGCTGGAATTTCAGGTAGTTGTGAACCACCCAACACGGTTGCCAGGAACCAGTGCTGCTGCTCTGCAAACCTAGCAAGTGTTCTAGCCACTGAACTGTCTCTCCAGCCCGTTTGGATTAAAAAAAAAGGATTTTAAAATGTTTTCTGAAATGGCTCAGCTATTAAAAACACTTGTTGCCAGGCAGTGGTGCACACCTTTGATCCCAGCTCTTGGGAGGCAGAGGCAGGCAGATCTCTGTGAGTTCGAGGCCAGCCTGGGCTATAGAGTGAGTTCCCGGAAAGGCCAAAGCTATACAAAGAAACCTTGTCTAGAAAAAAAACAAGCAAAACAAAAACAAAACCACTTGTTGCTTTTATACAGGACCCTAGTTTGGTTTCTAGCACCCATATGGCATCTCATAACTATCCATACTCCAGTTCCAAGGGATCTGACGCCTTCTGACCTCCATAGGTGCCGACCACATGTGGTGCACATGTATACATGCAGGCAACACACTCATAGGACTAAATCTAAAAACACGTTTCCTATGTCTTTGTGGCTTTATTCTTCTGTGATTTTTAGCCACTGATTTGATCTTCTCACTCTTGTTACACATGTCCTGGGATTCCCACTGGAACCTTGGGATTATTTTATCTTTGTTCTTGTTGGATGGTCCATTTCCTCTGCCTTGTCTTCATACTCATGCTCTGTCCCCCTCTTCATCTACAGAGTAGCTTATTTGACTTCTTTATTTCCCTAGGTCAGATTTGTGTGTGTGTGTGTGTGTGTGTGTGTGTGCATTTCCTTTGTTAATTTCCTCTTTCTTATCTTACATTGCCTTCCTTACTTCATTCAGCAATGTGTGTTCTCAACCCAGAGCTTATTTTTGTCTTTGAATATATTTACTCTTTAGAACTATCTGTCTGGGACTACATTTTAAAATTCACTTTCATTAAATTCCATCACTGTAGGGTTTTTTGAGGAGTTATATTGTCTTGGTTTTTCTTGTTCCTCGTGTTTTTGCACTGGGCTTTACACATCTAAAGTTATTTCTTTGTATTAGACCTGAGAAAAAAGCCATTTCCATGACTGATTAAAGCAAGCTGTATTTAGAAGTGTACAAGGGACTGGCCAGATAAGTGCCCCTCACTAAGTCAGGGTTTCAGAGAGCACTGAAACTGGCTTTTGAGGTCCTCACTGGCTTTTGAGGTACCTCTTATAGGACAGGGTTAGGGTTGATAGAAAACAGCTTTCAAGATAACTGGTTGTTAGCACATGGACTTAGTAGGGGACTCAGGGCTCAAGGCTGCCTGTGGGGTAGATAAGTGCAAGAATCTGTCATGTGGAAGGGGAGGCCTCAAGGTATCAGGGAAGAGACATTTTTAAAAGATTTATTTATTATTATGTACACAGAAGAGGGTGCTCATTACAGATGGTTGTGAGCCACCATGTGGGTGCTGGGAATTAAACTCAGGACCTCGGGGAGAACAGTCAGTGCTCTTAACCTCTGAGCCATCTCTCCAGCCCAAAGATACATTTTTGTAAGGCAAAAGGGCAGTCAATATCACAGGTGCATGAGTTTAGCAAGGCAAAGGGGTGGGTATACATCATGGGGTCACAAGTTCAGTGTAGATTAAAAACCATGGTTTACAGGATACATTAGGCTTAGGAAACAGAAACTTATTCTTGTAAAGCCTGCAGACTTAACAATGTATAATAATGTGGCTCCTGGTTTGGTTCTGCATTTGCTTGGTTTAATTTTTAAATCAGCTGTATTATTTCAGTTGGAGTATTTGCAGTGTTCATGTAGGATTTGTATGTGATAGAGTTGAATGTTCAGGAAATAATTCCTCAGTCCAAGATCTCATTCTCTGAGTAACTGAGTGGGAGAGGCGCCATGGCTGATACTTATGAAATGTAGATATGATGACACCTGCCAGTTACTGAGAGTGGCCCCTTTGACTTCAATAACTGTTCCATAAACAGCCAAGGATAGTGTAGATTATACTCAAATTTTAGTGGGAGTGAAGTAGGGTGGGTGAGGATAAGGATTGTATTAAATGGCTTTGGAAAGGAAAAATATTGGGGCATATAAAGTATGTGGGAAGGGAAAGTTGGATACTGCTAGGATCTACAGATTTTAGAGACTGTTAGAGCTATGGAGTGTTATAATAAGAAACACAAAGCTTAAAAAGAAGATGTGAGAGTAAGTGAGGAGGGGCCGGGCAGTGCTGGCTTTCTCCTTTAATCCCAGCACTCAGAAGACAGAGGCAGGCAGAGCTCTGTGAGTTCCAGACCAGCCTGGACTACAGAGCAAGTTCTAGACAGTCAGGGCTACACAGAGAAACCCTGTCTCTAAAAATCCAAAAAAACCCAAAATAGAGGGGAGGGTATATGAGATATGGCTGAAGAGTAGAGTATAGAAAGAATGCCTTAGAGTAAACTGGGTGAAGAAACAACAAGAGTCTGAAAACCTAACAGAGCAATACACAAACAAAAGGCAAAGCCATCAGGAGACAGACATGCAAGGGTGGAGATTAAGGAATAGAACATAAGAAATAAAAGTACTTAGGAAGTGAATTCCTGGCATGGCTAGACTGAGTTGGAAGGTGAAGTTCTCCGATCTCTCTGTCTCTGCAGGTTCTGCATTGTGTTGTGTGCTGGAGGGACAAGTTGGAGCTGTTGGTCTGTGCAGCCTGGGTTTTGTTGGAGTTCTAGTGTGTAGGGGGGGGGAGGCTCTTTCCTAGTAGTACCCCCCCTTGCTCTTCTGATCCTCAGGTCAGGTGTGTATGAGGAGCAGCTCTTCCCTCACACTTCTGCTGCTCTCTTAGGCAGCTTGATTCTGTCAGCAGTGAGCACTCTAGGACCTCCTGCTTTCCTGCCTGCTTCTCTGTAGGAATCTCCCCCTTGTTCACTAAGGTTTTTTACAGACCTTGTTTCTTGACTAGGATACAGCTGGTACTTTTCAATTTGTGGGTTCTTTTGTTTGTTTGAGAAATGGTCTCATTATGTAGATGAGGAACTCTCCTTGTAGACCAGGCTGGCCTTGACCTCACAGAGATCTACTTGCCTCTGCCTCCTGAGTGCTGGGATTACAGGTGTGTGCTACCACCACCTGGCAATAATTTTTATTTATTTGGGAATTTGAGCTTTTTTATTTTTGCATATAAAAGGGCCTAATATTTGGAGGAATTTAAAGTGTTGTAAAACTACTTAATATATCTTTTTGTCAAAGGGAGTCATCTTAGGATCTTTAAAAGTTTATACATTGTTCATTTGCTTCTGTTTGTTATGAAATTGTATAATATAAATGTAGCACCAAGCGGTGGTGGCACACGCCTTTAATCCCAGCACTTGAGAGGCAGAGGCAGGCGGATCTCTGTGAGTTTGAGGCCAGCCTGGGCTACCAGAGTGAGTTCCAGGAAAGGCACAAAGCTACACAGGGAAACCCTGTCTCGAAACCCCCCCCCCCAAAAAAAGTATATATTATATATATATAAATGTAGCAACAATTCTTCAGAACTACTCTGGAGCTGAGTGATTAAAGCTTATTGGGCAGGCATGAGGACTGGAATCTGGATCTTTAGAACTCACATAAACTCCAGGCGGGTGTGTTGGCCAGAGTAGGCTGGGTTTGACCGAGAGGTCCTGTCTCAATGAGTGAAGTAGAAGAGCATACACACATGTGAGCATACATATGAAAATGTACCATACACATATAAAAATGTAAAAGAACACATACTCTGTAGATAGATTTTTCTAATTCATATGTGTGTTTTCATAAAAATTTCAAACTAATGAATTTTATTTATTTAAAAGTCACTACGTTAGGGGCTGGAGAGATGGCTCAGCAGTTACGAGCACGTCCTATTCTTCTAGAGGATCTGGATTAAATTCCCAGTACCCATATGGCAGCTCTTACCTGTCTGTAACTCCAGTTCCAGGGGAGCCAACACTTTCACAGAGACATATATGTGGGCAAAACACCAATGAACATAAAACAAAAGTAAATCACTTAAAAAAAAATCAGTGCCTTAACTCAGTGAAGGACTAGGAAGTTGTTTGGCCTTTCTGTCCTGTATTAACTGTTGTCAGTGATCTGCATGAGCTAAGTACAACTGAGTGTTCTGTTTGTCTATTCCTTTGATGAGGCCGAGAGTAATGACTGAAAAGTTTCTCTTTTGCATTCTCTAAGAGTAGGCAAAAACCTTTTGTTTTTTAATCTCGGGGCCTCTGTGTCTCTCTCTTTTCTCCTCTCTTCCTGTGCCCATTCTTTCTTTAATCCCAGCACTCAGGACGCAGAGGCAGGCGGATCTCTGTGAGTTCGAGGCCAGCCTGGGCTACAGAGTGAGTTTCAGGAAAGGCACCAAAACTACACAGAGAAACCCTGTGTCGAGAAACAAACAAACAAACAAATAAATAAATAAATATAAAAGAATATAAAAATATGACATAGGTAGATTAAACCATTGCTCTAGTGAGTGCAGAAGACTGCCTAGGAAAGTTCCAAAGGGACCCCATACCTCCGTGTAGCCTTCATCCTTTTATATATCTGTAATCTGCTCTTTTGATGTATATTGTTTCCCTCTTAAAGTTATTTTCACATGTTTTTGTTGATGATTTTTCTTTCCGTCAAAGAGTATTAGCAGATCTCTGAGATCTTTGTTTGTTCAGTCTAGTCTTGTAAATGTTATTTTATTATAATTGTGTGCCTGCACGCTCGTGAGGATAGAGTGTAATGATGTCAAGAAGACAACTTCTGAGGAGTAAGTTCTTTTTTTCTACCTTCTACCCTTCCATAGGCCCTTTCCTTTTATCTTTTTGTAATAGGGTTTCCTGATGCCCAGGCTGGTTTCCAACTCACTATGGAGCTGAGGTTGACTTTGAACTGACTCCCTGTTGTTTGCACATCCTTACTGCTGAACTCTCAGGCATGTGCCACCATACCCATTTTAGTGGTTTGGTTTGGTTTTGCTTTTTTGTAATACTAGGGGCTGACTCCTTGACCTCCCACGTGTCAGGGAAATGATCTACTATTGAACTGTATGGTGTGCCTTGTCCCAAGTCTTTCTTGTCATTTTACTTTGAAACAGAGTCTTGCTAAGCTGACCAGGCTGGCCTTGAAACTGTCATTCTCCTGTGTCGGCCTTCCAAGGAGCTAGGGTTATGAGCTTGGAACTTTCTATTCCTCCCTTCTTCTGTTTTGTCCTCTCCTTCTTTCTTCTTCTTGTGTCTTTAGGAAAATATATGATATTTGAAAAGCCTAGATTATTTTAAAGAACAGGTCGATTTCCTCTAATGGAATATTATATAATATATATGTTCATTTACACATATTTATATGTGCTCTTGTGCATAAAGAAAGTACACTATTAAGCTCTCTAGGCATTTGAAATAGGTTCAGAGAAATAAATATCATTTTTTTCCTTTATACCTTTTTGTGCTTAAGAAATTAAAAAGAATCATGCAAGCATGTTTGTTTCATAAGAAGTTGTAGATATAGCTCAGTGATGAAAGTACTTGCCTACCACATATAATGCCCTGAGATTAATTCCCAGGAAAACACAGGCATGCACACGAGTGCACACACACAGAGCTAACAAGACTGCAGTGGTAATTACAAATCATCATTTATACCCTTACTCTTTGTCTTCTCTTTAATTTTTTAATGTTTTATATTACAGAACGTCAATATTAACATATTAGTACATGGTAGTGCTATGTGTTGCCTAGCTCTTGCCTGGACAGCGTGACCCAAGAATGACAGTGAAGGCTTCATGGGGCCTGAGCACGGGCATCTGGATTTTTAAAATAAAAACAGAATTGCAATCTTGGCCAAATTAGACAAAGGAAAAAAAAATGACTTATGCAGGACCAATCTTTAACAAGTCATCCTGAAATTAGCATTGCCCCTTCCAGCCCCTCTCTTAATGAGGACTTCCAGGATCATGTTGAGCAGCATCAGGCATGTTCATCTGGATATTTTGTAATTCTAGAGTGGGTTTGGGGATCTTAGTCTTATATTTTACCTCACTATGACCAGAATGAAGAGAGTATCTGTGCTGCAAGGGCTTTTAATATTGAATGTCTAAGCTCTTATTCAGCTCTAGAAAAACTGACTTTCAGAATTTTGGAGAACTTAGTTTTCATTTTTGTAAAGAAGGAATAAGTAAGTAGAAGTGAAAGAAGAAGGGGAGCTGGGATGCTGGGAACTTGGGAAGCAGTGTCCGACACATTGATTGTGCTGGCCAGTACTATGGCTGTTTATATTGCCATTTGATTTTTTTCACTGTGAATCAGACTCATAAAATCAAACAACTTGGACTGAGTGTATCATATTCACAATAGAAATTTGAGAAGCATATATAAGTAGGACTGGGTTGTATCTCAGTAGAGTGTTTGCCTTGAGTGCTCAATAGCCTCGGTAGAAAGTCTTGACAAAGATACAGAAGACCTAAAGAAGAACAGAGTAAGATGTGTAAGTGTGAGAAATACACTATCAAATGAGAGTCTCAGTGGATGGGACAAGTAGTAGATTGGACATGATAAGTCAGAGTGAGCAAATTTGAAAAGGTATCAGTAGAAATTAATAGAAGAAAAAGAGGTTAAAAAATGAACAGCCTTGCCAGGCAGTACTGGCTCAGACCTTTACACCAGCACTCAGGAGACAGAGGCAGGTAGATCTCTTGAGTTCAAGGCCAACCTGGTCACCAGAGTTCTAGGACAGCCAGGGCTACACAAAGAAACCCTGTCTCAAAAACTTTAAAAAAAAAAAAAAGACGTATATAAGAGTACCAGAAGATCAAGTGTTTGTATCACCAGACACTCGGGATAAGAAGGTAATGAGTTTGGAGTAACAAAAACATGAAAAAAACAATTGGGCATGGCAATGTAAACCTTTAAACCCATCACTCAGGAAGCAAAGGCAGGCAGTTCTCTGGGAGTTCAAAACCAGCCTGCCTGATCTACAAAGCAAGTTTCAGGCCAGCCAAAGCTACACAGTGAGACCTGTCTAAAAAAAAAAAGGCCCTATTAAATAATGAAGAAACTGGGCAGAATGGTGTGTGCTTTCAATCTCCAGCATTTAGGAAGCAGAGGGAGGAGGATCATGAGTTGAGGCCAAGGAGACACTGTTTGAAGAAGAAAATAAACCACATAAACAAAATCAAAAGAAAAATTATTTCTGTTGTATATAAATCTCAAAGAATCCACACACTTTTTTTTTTTTTTTTTTTTGGAGACAGGGTGTCTCTTGGTAGCCCTAAACTCACAGAGAACTTACTGCCTGCCTCTGCCTCCTGAGTGCTGCGATTAAACGCATGCACCACTGCTGCCGCCGCCGCCGCTGGCTGCCGCCACCACCACCACCTACACACACACAAAAAAAAAAAAAAAAAAAATTTTTTTTTTTTTTTGGTTTTTGGTTTTTCGAGACAGGGTTTCTCTGTGTAGTTTTGCACCTTCCCTGGAACTCACTTGGTAGCCCAGGCTGGCCTCGAACTCACAGAGACTTGCCTGCCTCTGCCTCCCTAGTGCTGGGATTAAAGGCGTGCACCACCACTGCCCAGCAAAAAAAAAATTTTATTGAGTACATAATTTAGTATAATGCCTCACTCAGACCACAGAGAGCAAACATTATGGTTTTTTGTTTTGTTTTGTTTTGTTTTTAGCAATGGACAATTGAAAACTGAATTAAAACACAATTCCAAAAAGCATATATAAAATTATCTGATCTGAGGTATGAAGTATAAAATGCTGTTAAGTGAGTCAAAGAAGGCCGGGATGGTGGTGTTTGACTGTGATCCCAGGACACAAGAGGCAGACCCAGGAGTGCCAGGAGTTCAGACTTGTCTAACGCCAGCCTGGGCCACGAAAGATCCTGTCTCTCAGACAAAACAGAGCAAAAAAACCAGGACTCAGAATAAATGATCTCCTTCCTCCCTTTCTCTTCCCAGGTCTTGATTTGGAGCTCAGAGTGCCCTTGTACTCATTTTGTAGCCTGTGCTGGCCTCAAATTCGTGAACACCTGCTTGTCTCCCAAGTGCTGTAATTAGAGATGTACATCTACCACATTGGGCTTCTCCCAGAAGCATTTTTAGTAGAAAGGCAAAGTCCTAGAATTGCAAAACAATTTAATAAATTAAATAACTACAGATAAGATTTTTAAGTGCTATTAAAACAAAACTGTATCTGTGTGATAATACACTGCATATTAGCTTGGTTGAAGTAGTTCACAATGTATATGTATTTGGAAGCATTGTATTTATACAAGATATTTGTCAATTAAGATAAGTATAAGATGGAGGAAAATGTTTTAAAACAATGCAAAGCATGGGCTGGAGAGATAGCTCAGAGGTTAAGAACGCTGGCTGTTCTTCCAGACATCCTGAGTTCAATTCCCAGCACCCACATGGTGGCTCACAACCATCTGTAAGGAGATCTGGCTCCTACTTCTGGCCTGCAAAAATACATGCAAACAGAACATTGTATACATAATAAATAAATAAATCTTTAAAAAATGCAAAGCATAACCAAGATTTTATTGACATTACAGATAAGTGGAAGAGAAAAGGGATTTTAGAAGTAGACCCATACAGGAGTTGTGATGGAACTTAAGGCCAGAGAGTTTGTCCAGGAATTGCAAAGCCTGAGATCAATCCAGCACTGTAGTCAATAAAATACAAAATAATAAACTTCAACCTAACCACCCCCACATTATGTAAGAATAAGATGAATCATCTCAACAGGTTTTTTGTTTTTTGTTTTTTTTTTTTTTTTTTTGTTTTGTTGTTTTTAAGCTATACACTATTTTGTAGAAAACAGGAGAAATACTTTATGATCTGATTTTGACGAGAAGTTCATTGGATGACAACAAAATCATGACTCATAAAAGGAGAAAAAAATGGTGATTTATTCTTTGTTAAATGTAGCTGGAGTTTTCTCCAGTCCTGCCTGGGCCACAGTCAGGACAAATCTCTCTCACTCGCCAGTCTCACAGCTGCTCAGACCCAACCGAGTAAACACATAGAGACTTATATTGCTTACAAACTGTATGGCTGTGGCAGGCTTCTTGTTATCTAGTTCTTCTATTTTAAATTAACCCATTTCTATTCATCACATTTGTCATGTGGCTTGTGGCTTACCGGTACTTAACATCCTGCCCCTCATCTTGGCTCCTGGCAGCATCTCTCTGCCTCAGCCTTACACTTCCCAGAATTCTCTCTCCTCGTCCCACCTATACTTCCTGCCTGGCTACTGGCCATCAGTGTTTTATTCATTAACCAATCAGAGCAACACATTTAACATACAGAACATCCCATAACAGTTAAATGAAAAGATTTGCTTGCAAGATGTCATTAAGGGGGGCTGGAGAGATGGCTCAGTGGTTAAGAGCACCAACTGCTCTTCCAGAGGTCCTGAGTTCAATTCCCAGCAACCACATGATGGTTCACAACCATCTGTAATGAGATATGGCGCCCTCTTCTGTATACATAATAAATAAATAAATCTTTAAAAAAAAGAAAAAGATGTCATTAAGGCTGAAGCCAGGGTGTAACATGTTGGCACACACCTGTAACCCCAGCACTTAGGATGCTGAAGCAAGAGGAATAAAACCAAAGGCAAGCTTGGGCTGTGTGGTATGTTTGAGGAGGCCCATCTGGGCTGCACAGTGGGACCCTGACACTGTCTCAAACAAAGGGAAAGAAAAAACAGGTTATGGACAGGGAACAAGTGTTTGAAAATCACGTATTTGTAAAGGACTGATTGAATATATAAAGTGTTCTGAAAATGCAACAGTAAGAAAAATGTTTTAATAAATAAAGGTAATAGCTGTTATAAGGTAAATTCAATGATATTCAGTAGAAAACTGGCTCAGGAAAAGATGTTTAGTGTAACTAAACATAAGAAGAAACAAAGTGGAATGCTACTGCACACCATTAGAATGGCCTAAATTGACAAGATTCTTTGAAGATAGGACCCCATGACTTAGTTTTTTCTCCTGTGGCAGAGAAAGGTCTTTGGTTTGGTTTGGTTTCTTTTGTTGGGCGTAGATAGGAAGAGCAGATGCTAGATAGACAAGAAGACTAGGGCTGGTTTTTGCTGTTTCTGTGGCATTCCAGCCAAACAGTTTTGCAGAATTATAGTATTTGCTCACTTTTAGTTGACCTGGGATTTATTCCTTTATCTCAGAGCTTTCCCAATGCTGGATTTCAGATTTTTTTTCCTTCATTGTGTGCTTGTTTGTGGTATGTGTGCACAGATTTGTATGAGTACACCTGCCTGTGTCAACCCATGTCAGGGACAAAGGACACTGGATGTCTTCCTTCCTCTTTCACACTTCATTTACTTGAGATATACTCTCTCACTGAACCTGGAGTTCACTGCTTTGGCTAGGCTGCCTCACCAGCAAGCTCCCAGGTTCGGTCCTATCTTTGTTCCCTAGTGCCTAGATTTTTTTATATAAGTGCTAGGATTTGACCTTGGGTCCCTTCTGCTTGCAGAACAAGTACTCTTACCCAGTGAGCCATCTACAACAGCTTCTTTTCTTGCTTTTAAGATATTAGGAACTGGGTGTGGTGGCGTGTGCCTTTAATTCCAGAACAGAGGCAGGTGACTCTCTGAGTTCAAGACCAGCATGGTCTACAAAGAATGTTCCAGGACAGCCAGGTACACAGAGAAACGCCGTCATGAAAAACAAACATACAAAACAAAAACAATTAGAGTTATTTGTTTATTTTTGTGGATATGTGGGAAGGGTATATATATATATATGTGCCACAGCATGCATGTGGACATCTGAGCACAGTTTGCATGAGTCAGTTCTCTTTATCACTTGAGAGATGGAAGCATGCGGATCATTAGTTCAAGGCCAACCTGTATTTGTGATTCTGTCTTAAAGATAAAAATGCAGATCCTGGAGAGACAGCTCAGTGGCTAAGAGCACTGGCTGCTTTTCCAGAGGACCTGGGTTTGTTCTTGTCACCCATGCGGTGGCTCATAACTATCTATGACTCCAGTCGCAGGAAATCCAAGCACTCTTCTGGCTTCCATGGGTCCTAGGCATGCATGTGATGCACAGACAGACATGCAGTCAAAACACTCATACTCATAAAATGAATAAATACATCTTTTAAAATTAAATAAAACAACAAAAATATGAAGACTTGGAGCAGTGGGGAGGATTTTATTACTACTACTTGCTTTCAGTGATACAGTTTGGGCATTGTTTTTCATATCACAGTTGAAATCTGCATAACTGGAAGCTGCTGTTATATCTAAAGTCTGTATTGTAGCTATCTGAATTAAGGGTACTTATTTTATTTTTGTTTGACATATAAGTGATTATTTTCTCTCAAAATGTGATTGTTTTTTAAAAATGTTAAGCTGGGCTGGTTACCATGCAGAAAGGCCATGAGGCAGAAGCCACAACAAAACCCAGTATCAGAGCTTTATTAGGAGACGGGAGGAGCAAAAGAACCAGGTCTGGGAAAGAAGCACGCGTAGAGAACAGAGAGAAAGATAGAGGTAGTGGGGGCAGGAGAGAACAGAGAGGAAGGAGGAGTCTATGTCTGGCTTTTTTTTTTTTTTTTTTTTTTTTTTGAGACAGGGTTTCTCTGTAGCTTTGGAGCCTGTCCTGGACTAGCTCTGTAGCCCAGGCTGGCCTCGAACTCACAGAGATCCACCTGCCTCTGCCTCCCAAGTGCTGGGATTACAGGCGTGCACACCACCGCCCGGCTGTGTCTGGCTCCCCCCCCCCCCCCCCTGTGAACATGCATACGTGGGCTTACAGAGCTATGCCACGCATGTGCTGATTGCACGCACTAATGACATAGACATAAGATGCAGCTGGAGTGGCGGCAGAATCCTAACAGTGATGAAAAGCTAAAATGTTAAGAAGCTTTTAGGGTTGGTATCTAATTTTAACAATGAATGAAAAAAAGAGAAAGAAAGAAGGAAGGGAGGGAGGGAGGGAGGGAGGGAGTGAGGGAGGGAGGAAGGGAGGAAGGAAGGGAAAAAAGAAAAAGGAAAGGACTGCTCTTAGATATGTTAGAGGAGAAAGTTTATTGTTGATTAAAGGAAGACATAATCAGAGGCAGGGTCATCTGTGAGTCTGGAGTAAACAGACCAGACTGAGCCTGGCCATGTGAGGAGAGTGGGGAGGGGAGAGAGAACAGCCAGCCAGACCAAGAGGCCAGAAGGTTAAAGGGTAGATGAAAAAAAGAACACGTAACCAAAACGGCTGGATTATTTAGGGAAGGGCATGCAGCTGAGAGAGAGGTATGCCAGCCATATCATGTAACAGGTAGGGACTGGAGGATGCAGGGAGAACCTAGCAGCCAGGTCCTTTAATATGTTAAATAGGTACATCAGCAGTTTGCCCCTGGTTTGAGACCTAACAAACAGAAAGCCCACAAATTTGTAATATGGGACCAGTGAGATGGCTCAGTGTGTGTAAAGGCACCTGCTGCCAAGCCTGATAATTGTACTCCATCCCTGGAACCACATGGTACAAGGAGAGAATCAGCTCCTGCAAATTGTCCTTTGACCTTCTTTTTTTGTTGTTGTTTTTTGCTTTTTTGAGACAGGGTTTCTCTGTGTAGCTTTGTGCCTGTCCCAGAACTCACTTTGTAGACCAGGCTGGCCTTGAACTCACAGAGATCTGCCTGCCTCTGCTTCCCGAGTGCTGGGATTAAAGGCGTGCGCCACCACCGCCTGGCTCCTTTGACCTTCTTACCTACACACATATACATACAAACACAAAAAATAATTTAAAAAACCTTGTAATATGATAAGTATAAGGCATTGTCAAAAAAATTACAGCCTAGTGCATGCTAGTAATCTAAGCACTCAGGAGATGTGAGCAGGAGGATCAGGCATTGAAGACCAACCTTGGCAACATAGTGAGTCCTGGGTTAGCCAGACCAACATCATAAGACCAAGTAGAATAAAATGTTTTAATTCTGATGAGGTCCTATTTTTCTGTTTTTAAAAACTTGGCAGTGATGTCAAAACCATTGAAGATCACAAAAATTTTTGCACACCTTTAAGCAACTTATATTTTGTACTAATCCATTTCAGTAAATTTTTATTTTATGTGAGTGAAAAGTTCAAATTCATTGTTTTTCATGTGGATATCTAGTCCAGTTTTTCTGGTTCCAATTATGAGAAAACACCATTTTCACCACTGAAATGTTTTGACACCCTTGACAGAGATGGTTGACTAAAATTTACATTCTCCCATATTTTCTACTAAATACTGTTGTTTAATTTCCATCTCTGCTGTCTTGGTCACTCTTCTGTTACCATGACAATACTGTGATGTGTTCAGATCCAGTCAATCCCCAGTTCCCTCTCCTTTTCTTCCTCCCCCAGCCCTGCACTTCCCTCCCAACTTCATGTACTTTCTCCATCTCATTTTAGATTTATTTTTGTTTTATCTGTATTTTGCCTTCATATATGTCTGTATACCGCCTGTGTGCAGTGTCTGCAGAGGTCAGAAAAGGTCATAGGATTCCTTGGGAGTGGAGTTACAGATGGTTTCAGGACAGCCAGACCTCTGTTACATAGAGAAACCTTGTCTCAACAAAACAAAAGCAAACAAAAAAACTAAGTGTAAGGAAGTGGGGAGGATCTAGAAGGGGTTGGAAGAGGGGAAACTGTAATCAGAATACAATGTATAAAAAAATCTATTTTCAATGCAAAAGTCAAAAAATAAAAACCAAAATAAACCCAAAATGTAATATCCACAGAGTCCATTTGGTGCTGTGCATATAAACATACTATATGGATATAGGGCTACCAACTAGAGCATGATTAGCCTCTGAGCCTGTTCCTGAAGTAAAGTGGCTGTCCCACTCCTAGCATCCATCAGCTGCCAATAGCTCTTCAGATAGGGGTGGGACCTTTTGAGTTTCTCCCCTAGCCTTGCTGAGAATTTGGCTGGCTTGATATTGTGCAAGTCTTGTACATTCGGTTCTAGCCACTGGAAGTTTATGCATGCAACTGTGCTGTCCTGTGTAGCAAATACTAGTTCACTACAGATTCACTCTCTCTGGCTCTTATAATCATCTTCCCATGATAATCTTTGAGTCGTGTGTGTGTGTGTGTGTGTGTGTGTGTGTGTGTTATAGTTGTCCTGTTTAGAGCTAAGCACTCTATGGTCTTTCATTCTCTGCATGTTGACCAATTGTTGGTCTCTGTATTATATTCATCTGCTATAAAAAGAAGCTTCTCTGATGAGGGTTAAGAGATGCACTAATCTGGATATTATAAGTCATTAGAAACCAGCTTAATAACAATGTCCATTTAGCTAAATAATAGTAATAGGTTCTTGCCTAGGGCCTATAACCTAGCCAGTGACAGATTTTTAGCCTGGTTGATGGTACCAGGCATAGGGTCTATCTTATGTAACACATTTTATGTCCAATCAAAAAGTGGTTGGTCACTCCTACAACATTCCTGCTACTGTTGCAGCAGTGGGGACATACTTTGCCAGGCCAGTCGTTATTGTGGCTCATGGGTTCACAGCTGGGTGAGACTGATGCTAACTTCTCTCCTCCGGTAGTGTGCACAGCACCTCCCAGCACTAGGACAGGTAGCCTGTAGGGATGGAGCTTCCAGGTCGGTACCAGCCTGACTTCCCCAGGTCCATGCTCAGTATGTGGTGTCTTCAGCAGTAGGGCCTTACTGTCAAGTAAGGATAGTCAAGAGCAATGTTTGTGGTAGGGGGAAGGGTGGCAGTGTTTGAAGTTCGGATTTCATTTCATTCATCTCTGCATTTATCCTCAAGCTGGCACTACACTGTCTTGATTCAAGTTAATTATATTGTTTAGTAAAACCTGAAGTTAAGAAGTGTGAGTATTTTAACTTTTGATTCTTCAATATTATTTTGATCATTTGTATCCCTTGTGATTTCGTATGACTTTTAAGAATCACCTTGCTCATTTCTGCAAAGAAGACAGGTAGGATTTTAATAGGGATTTTATCACATTTTTCACTATTTTTGTTAATCTATAATGTATTATTGTTAGTTTTATCTGTTATACATACATACATACATACATACATACATATGTATATAAAATTTTTGTCTTCGGTTTCTGTTGCAGTGGTAAATATGAACAAGAGTAATTTGTGGAGAAAAGGGTTTGTTTCATCTTGTGACTCTCAGATCACATGCCATCATTGAGGGAAGCCAGGGCAGGCAAGAGCTCACACAGAGGCCTTGGAGGGGAGCTTCTTACTGGTTTACTGCCCCTCCACCCCCAGTTTTTGCTTAGCCTGCCTTTTCCAGGAGCACCTTCCCAGGGATGGCACCACCCACTGTGAGTTAGGCCCTCCCACATAAATCATCAAACAACAGTACCCTGTAGACTTGCCTACAAGGCCGTTTTTTTGGAGGCATTTTCTCAGTTGTGGTTCCCTCTTCTCTAGCTTATGTCAAGTTGACATAAAACTAACCAACAATATTTCGTGTGTGTGAGTGTGTGATGGTCAGTTTGTGGAGTTAGTTCTCTGACTTCACTTTTATGTGAGTCCCCAAGATCAAACTTAGGTTTCCAGTCTAATGTAGCAAGGGCTTTTCCCACTGAGCCCTCTTACTGGCCCTTTGCTTAAATCTTTTGTTTGTTTGTTTGTTTGTTTGTTTCCAGACAGGGTTTCTCTGTAATTTTGGAGCCTCTCCTGGATCTCATTCTGTAGACCAGGCTGGCCTCGAACTCACAGAGATCTGCCTGCCTCTGCCTCCCGAGTGCTGGGATTAAAGGCATGCACCACCACCGCCTGGCCCTTTGCTTAAATCTTAATGTGGAAATTATAAGATATAAAAGCCTGTCCACTTCACGTTTGTGTCTCAGACTCCCGGAAGGGTTCCTTTTTTGTTTTAGTCATGTTGATATTCTAACATTAGTCTAGTTCTTTTTTTCTTTTTCTTTTTCTTTCTTTCTTTGTTTTGTTTTGTTTTTTTGTTTTTTTTTTTTTTTGCTTTTCGAGTCAGAGTTTCTCTGTGCAACAGCTCTGGTTGTCTTAGAACTTGCTTTGTTGAGGCTGGCCTGCCTCCTGAGATCAGAGATCTGCCTGCCTCTGCCTCCTGAGCACTGGGATTAAAGGTGTGCGCCACCACTCTTGGTTGGCCTAGTTCTTTTACGCTGTCCACTTTCTCTGGACAGTTAATGTCCTAGTTCACTCCCTGCCCCACTCCCCTCCTGTCTCTGCTTATTTGCTGCTAAGGTCTGTCTTTGTATCTCCGGCTCTCTACCAACAACAACACAGAGACCTTTTATCCATTAGGAAAGCTTGGCCTTAGCTTAGGCTTGTTCCAAACTAGCTCTTTAACTTAAATTAATCCATTTATATTAATACACATTCTGCCACATGGCTCATTATCTCTCCTCAGTACCATATGTCTGACTTCCTCTGAGTCTAGCTGGTGAATCTCCCACCCCTCTGATTCTTTCCCAGAGTTCCTATCTATGTCCTGCTTATCCTCTCCTGCATAGCTATTGGCCATTTGGCTCTTTATTAAGTCAATCAGAAGGTGCCTTAGGCAGGTGAGGTTAAACAGAGACACATCTTCACACACTGTACAAAACGATTATCCCAACGCTTTGCTTGTTTGTTTGTTTGTGGTGCTGTATCACTTGCTGTAACGATAGTCTCTTCTTACTTGATTCACTTAGACTTTCCTTATCCTTAGATCACTGGTTAATTGACTTCCTTGGCTCCCATCAGAATATCCATAACCTTTCCAAAACACAGTCTGTATCGTGTAGTTTTATGCTTGAAAATATTGGATGAATCTTTACCATGTCCTTTAGCTATTAATAAGTCAAATCTGAATTGCATAATGAGGCTGTAAGAGAAAAATGGAATGTTCATTTCTTATGCTCTCACCTTCAACATAAGACACTCTGTCACCAGATTTGTGGAGATTTTCCCTATGTACCAATTAATTCTCTAGCAGACCCAAAGTGGATGGACTATCTGTCAGTTTTGTTAGATGGCATCAGTCCCCACAGTTGAGCACTCAGCTCTCCAAGGTTGCTCTACTTCACACACAGTAATAGGATGTCATATTTTTTGTGAGCTGGCTACAAACCAGGGCTTTCATGACCCCTTCTTTGGGGTCAACTACTTTGCTAGGATGGCTTGTAGAACTTGGAGGAGCACTTATGTTTCCTGGTTTATTTTAAGGGCATTGTGAAAAATACAAAAGTAAGTTAAAGAGATAACTAGGGCTAGGTATGGAGGGTACAGCTTTCATGCCTTCTTTGGGGTTACACTGCGTTAACACCTCCACTCGTTCAGCAACCTAGAAGGCCTCAAGTGTTGGTCAAGAGTTTTATAGAGCTTCATCTCTAGACTTCCTCAGTCCACTTCTCTGGAGGTTAGCAAGTGGGGCTGAAAGTTGTGCTCTAAATAGTTACGTGACTGAAATAAGGGCAAAACAAATCTGTCTTCTGTCCTTTATATCCATTAGTTCCACATATATACATTCAACCAATTGGAGAGTAAACATCGTTGGAAACTGTAGGGCATAGCTGCCCTTCTGATGTTTTTTTTTGTTGTTGTTGTTGTTGTTTTGTTTTTTTGAGCTGAGGATCGAACCCTGGCCCTTGCGCTTGCTAGGCAAGCGCTCTCCTATTGAGCTAAATCCGCACCCCCATGGCCCACACCTTTAATCCTAGCAGTCAGGAGGCATAGGAGGCAGTTCTTGGGGCATTTGAGGTCTGCCTGTTCTACATAGTAAATTCCAGGCCAGCCAGGACTACAAAGAGAGACCCTATCTCAAAAACAAACAAAAAAGATTCTTGGGAGTTGTGGCTATAACTGAGTTAGTTGGTAGAGTGCTCACCAAGAGTCTGAGCTGGATTTAAACCCAACACCACATAAACCAGCTCATCCTCAGCTCTTTAGCTCAAGGCTAGCCTAGGCTACCTTTTATCAAAAAGAAGAAAAAAAGAACCAAGTGTGGCACATCTTTAATCCCAGTACTCAGGCAGAGGCAGGTAGACCTCTTCTGGGATTACATGATGAGACCTTGTCTTAAAAAAAAAAAAAATAGGTTGGGGATTTAGCTCAGTGGTAGAGAGCTTGCCTAGCAAGCTCAAGGCCCTGTGTTCGATCCTCAGCTCAAAAATAAATAAATAAATAAATAAATAAATAAATAAATAAATAAATAAAAGCAAATAAATAAATAAATAAGGAAAAGAAGAAAAATTACATCAGAATATATATGTTTTTTGTCATATTCTCAAACAACATTACAACCATATAACTAACTTTATGTTGGATTAAGTAATTTAAGAATTGAGGACAAACATAAGTTATAGTTATACACAGATACAGTTCTATTTTATATAAGATTTGTACATCCTCAAACTTGGTGTCTGTGAGAGAGTCTGGAGGTATCACCCATGAGGAAGGAGGGCTCCCCCAGTTTATGCTATAGCACATTGGCATGTTCTTTAGTCACTTTTCTTCAGCTGTGACCTTATGCCTAACAAACAACAGAAGGGTAGAAAAGTTTCCTTGGGCTCATGGTCTTAGAGGGGTCCATTGTGGCATGGAGGGTAGTGGAGCAGAGCAGTTCACAGCAGGCCACAAAGCAGAGAGAAGAGAGGAATGCCATTGCTACCACTTTCTCCTTTCTCCATTTCCCCTGCCTCTCCCACACCCACAATATGGTATAGTGTTATATTATTGTATTATATACCCCACAGAAAAAGCAGTCCTTTTGTATCAGGTCCTCTTCTGGAAATGCCCTCACAGAGGGCAATTCTAAATCCAGCAAAATTAACAATGAAGAAAAACTCTGATAGTGGCCAAGGCTTTGAAGCTACTTTTCGTGTATTTTCATGCCTTCTGCTTTAATCTACCATAACCCTATTTCTACCCTGTCAGTTCTGATCACTGTAAATGTATCTTAAGTAATTGTTATTGAATAATGACCTTTTCATTCACGTACAACAGGTACTTTGGGCACATGGTCTCCTGTCCTCCCTCTCCCCTCCGGTTAGTCCCGTCATCTTTTGAAATAGCCACCTTTCTATTTTCATCTACCTGTTAGGTGTCTGTTTTTGTGGTGGTGGTGGGGTACACGTGGAAGCATGGTTAGACGTGTGTGAGGCCAGAATCACCACAGGAACAGATCTCTGGGTGTGTCTGTAAGGGGTTTTTAATAAGGTGAATTGAGGGAAAAGGTTCAGCCTAAATGTGAGTGGCCCCATTCTGTGGGCTTGGGTTCTGAACTGAGTAAAAAGGAAAAAGCAAACTGAGGGCCAGCGTTCATTTCTCTGTGCTACTTGACTACAGATGCAGGGAGAGCAGCTGTCGCTTGCTCCTATTATGGCTTCCCCAGCATGATGTACTGCCTCCTCCTGTGAGCCAAAACAAACCTGTTCTTCCTTATGCTGCCTTTGTCAAGTACTGTGTCGAAGCACGAAGAGAAGTGACACACAGGCAGACACATGCACACACATGCGCACACATGTACACACGTACACATGCACACACGTACACACGCATACACATGTGCACACATGCACACACATGCACACATGCACACACATGTACACACAAACGCATGTGCACACACAAATGCATACTCCCCATTAAGAGAAAACATGCTGTCTTTCTGAGTCTTGCTTATTTCACTTAATATGACAGTCTCTAGCTCCATTTTCCAGCAACTGACACATTTATTTCTTTTTTATGCCTGATTGAAACTTTACATGTATAATCTTAATTCTTTATAGTTTTATCTTAAAATATTCCCATAAATTTAAAATCTACTAATTTACTTACATGTGAGCTTCTTGAGTAAAGGTTTTTTTCTTCTTCTTTTTTTCATTTGAGAAAGGGTTTCTCTGTGTAGCTCTGGCTGTCCTGGAATTCACTCTGTAGACCAGGCTGGCCTCAGACTCACAGAGATCCACCTGCCTCTACTTCCTGTGCTGGGATTAAAGGTGTGCAACCACTACCACCCAGCAAGAGTAAAATTTTTTAATCTGTGTATATACTGTGCTTGATAATGTTATAGACCTTATTATGTTCTGTTAATTCTTTGTGTTTGTATGTGGACTGTGAGCTTAATGCAGACAAATAACTTAATTCACTTTTATTTTTAATACATAGTTTAGTTCCTTGGGTGTATATAGAGAGTTCTTGTCTTTGTGTGTCCTTTTAGTTTTAATATTAATTTGTCGGGGGAGGTACTGGGGGTTGAACCTACAGCCTTGAGTATGCTTGGCAAATGCTTTGTCCCTGTGCTGTATTCTCACAGCCCTCTTTGTACTTTGTGTGTTGAGGCAGGGTCTTTCTAACTCACTCTGAAACCCACTTAGGTCTGGAATTTGTCAGGCTTCTCCTTAGCCTCCCGGGTAGCTGCACCACAGACCCAGGTTTGTTTTCATATTTATTAACAAGATATTACCTGAGCTTAAAATCTGTTTCAGGTGTTTCTGATGTAATGGCTAAGAGTAAAGGTTTTTCTAGGGCCAGAAGGGTGGCCCAGCTGGTAAAGGTACTTGCCTCTAAGCCTTACAACCTGAGTTTCATTTCTGGGACCCAGAAGACTGAGAGAGAACTGACAGGTACAAGTTGTCAGAAGACCTTCTCGTGAATGTCTAGCATACTCATGTTTGGGTGGGAGCTCCACCTCAACCCCTGGCACCCTGGCACCTCTGTACCCAAAGAGTCTGTCTGGAATGTTCTGGTGGAAGATCCACCTCAACTCCCCTCCCCCATCTCTTTCCCTAAACCCTTCAAAGCCTGCCAAACACAGCTCCTCCCCAGAGAGGCTCAAGACCACTCCCACAGGGTATATAAGCTGCATCCCAGAAAACAGACACGTGGTTTTTCCAATCTCTCATCCTCTTTCCTCTCTGCTGGGCCAGGGAATCTCCCAGGAATGCTTTACCCATTAAACTGGGCCGTTTCCTAGTTTGGACTGATTTGGATTGCTGTGTTGGTGGAGAGGCCTATTGGGATACCAAAAAACTTATCAACTCACACACACCCCTCTAATAAATAAGTAAATAAATAAATGTAATAATGTAATTTTTTAAAAAAAGAATAAAAGCTTTGGGGTTGGGGATTTAGCTCAGTGGTAGAGCTCTTCTCTAGCAAGCGCAAGGCCCTGGGTTCGATCCTCAGCTCAAAAAAAAAAGAATAAAAGCTTTGGAATCAAATTGCACTTTTCTTTTTTTTTTTTTTTTAAGATTTATTTACTTATTATGTACACAGTGTTCTGTCTGCATGTATCCCTGCAGGCCAGAAGAGAGGACCAGATCTCATTACAGATGGTTTTGAGCCACCATGTGGTTGCTGGGAATTGAACTCAGAACCTTTGGAAGAGCAGCCAGAGCTCTTAACCACTGAGCCATCTCTCCAGCCCCCACACCATCATTTTCTAGCCGTATGATTTTGGACTAAATAATTAACCTTACCAGTTTGCTACTTCTGTATTTGAAAAATAAAGGAAATACTAATTCTTATATTATTATGAGAATTGAATGCATGAAAATGCATAAAATGGAATAATGCTTGCATATTATATATATTTTTATTAACTATTATTTCTCTTAATTTGTTTACTTGCAAATACTGTGTCACTGTTTATTAGATATTGTATTAGGTAATGGGACACTATGTGCTCCCTGTACTCCTCAGCTAGCCTCTGCATTTACTGGGTAAACAGAAGTCATCTGAGCAGTTGCTGTAGTGGTACTGAAGAGTTACTGTTGTCATTAAGTCGAAGCTGCTCCAAACACATACATTTTTTATTGTGTTAACATTATTAAATAGTTTCATTAATTGCATAAGTATAAAAGAGAAACTATACTCTATAAGGTATGAGAAATGAACTCATTAAATTATCACCTTAATGGTAGAAATGTATTGACAAATTCTAGAAAATTTACCACTGGCCATGTTTTGATTGCTCAATAAAGAATCAGTAGTTTATTCAAATCTATATTTGTTTTTCTTTTTTAAAGTAGAGTAATTCAGGCTAAGTGTATGATGCAGTCCTATAATCCTAGCACTCTGGAGGCTGATAGGAGGATCAGAAGTTCAGGGCTAGCTTAGGCAGCTCAATGGGGTTGCCTCAAGTTGAAAAGTAAAATAAAAGGCTAGGGAGGATTTATCTTAGTGGTAGAGTACTTGACTAGCATGCATAGGATAGTTGGTTCAGTCCCCAGTACTGCTAAACAAACACACAAACAAAAATCATTGGGGTGAGCCTGGGCAGTGGTGGTGCAGACCTTTGGTCCCAGCACTCAGGAGGCAGAGGCAGGTGCATTTCTTTTTTTTCTTTTTAAGATTTATTTATTTATTATGTATACAACATCTATGACTGCAGGCCAGAAGAGGGCACCAGATCTCATTACAGATGGTTGTGAGCCACCATGTGGTTGCTGGGAATTGAACTCAGGACCTCTGGAAGAGCAGCCAGTGCTCTTTACTTCTGAGCCATGTCTCCAGCCCCGAAGGTGCATTTCTATGAGTTGAAAGCCAGCCTCGTCTACAGAGAGTTCTAGGACAGCCAGGGCTACAGAGAAACCCTGCCTCAAAAAAACCACATAAACAAACAAAACAACACCAAAAAGCAGGGCGATTTTGATAGTAAGGGACAAAGTATTATAGTGCAATATAGATATTTTAGAGAAGCATTCTAAAAGGAATTAAATCTAGTACTGTCTTTTGTTTTTATATGATTGCAATATCTTTGTAATGTAAATGATCCAAGAAGCTGGGCACAGTAGTCTGTACCTGTGACCGCACAGTTTGGAGGCTGAGGCAGGATCGACACCTGGTCTTTAAAGTGTAATAGATGATGATGAATCTTTTCTTTTCTTTTCTTTTTTTTTTTTTTTTTTTTTTTTTTTTTACCCCCAAGACAGGGTTTCTTTGTAGCTTTGGAGGCTGTCCAGGAACTCGCTTTGTAGACCAGGCTAGCCTCAAACTCACAGAGATCCACCTGCCTCTGCCTCCAAGTGCTGGGATTACAGGCCACCGCTGCCCGAACAAATCTTTTCTTGTTCATTTTGTTCTTTCATAGTGTTAAGGATAGAATCTCAGGTTTCATGCATGCTAGCAAATGCTGTACTCACTTCAGTGTGTTTCCAGCAGTGAAAATGAGGTCTCAAAATATTGGCAACAAATTGATTAATTAAAGCTTTGTGCTTTTTCTGTGCCTGAGGAAAAGGTTGCTAATTGATCATCAGTGTGGTAACTGATAACCCAGATTCTTTTTTTTTTTTAAATATTTATTTATTTATTGTGTATCAGCATGTATGACTGCGGGCCAGAAGAAGGTACCAGATCTCATTACAGATGGTTGTGAGCCATTACGTGGTTGCTGGGAATTGAACTCAGGATCTCTGGGAGAGCAGTCAGTGTTCTTAACCTTTGAGCCATCTCTCCAGCCCGATAATCCAGATTCAAAACAAACAAACAAACAAACAAAAAATTACAGGCCTATAATCCCAGCACTCAGGAATCTAAGGCAGGAGAATGAAGATTTCAGGGCCATTCTGGCCTAACAAAACCTTGTTTCCAAAAACCAAACTAAATAAACAAAGATGTAAGGCTTGACTTCATTTTTGTTTTAAGTGGACAAATCACTTTTGAAATGTGTTTTAATCTTTTTCTTCAGTCTGTTGGATTTATAGCCTCCCGTGTGTCAATTTTTACAAGCTAGCTTCAAAGATTGTCTGCCCTCAGAGTCTCATATTTCCTTTACCCTCTATAGACTTCCATCCCTTCTAGTCTGAAGTGACTGCCTAATTATTTATATATGGTAACCTTTGCTCTGTGTGTGTGTGTGTATGTGTGTGTGTGTGTGTGTGTGTGTGTGTGTGTGTGTGTGTATGCACACGCGTATATGCGTGTGCCCCCGATGCTCACCTGTGAAGAGACCAGCAGAAGATACTGGACATCCTCCTTTATTGGTCTTTGCCTCATTTCTCTTTAGACAGGATCTCTCACTGACTCTGAAAGTCAGTTTTTTGTCTAGCAAGTCTTAGCAATTGTTCTGTCTCTGCCTCCTCATGAACGCACAGCAAGTGCTCTTCCCCACTGATCCATCTCCTGAGCTCTGCTGAGCTTTTCCAGGGAATTTGCCATTTCGGTGATAACCTGGTCTCAGAACTTTCTTCCTGTCAGAGTATTCTGTATTTTCTTTTTTTGAAGGACTCTTTACTAGTTTTGTTCATGCTGATTTATATTTTAAGTTGCAGATTTGTATTTTAAAGTTTCTTCTTTGTTTTCACAGGGCTTTTGTTTTGTTTTCTGAGATAGTCTCACCATTTAGCCCAGGCAGAACTTGAACTCATGTAGTGGAGGCTGGCTTTAAACTTTCCTGCCTCTGCCCTCTGGGTCCCCAGGTTATTTATAGAACTTGGAAAAGTTGTACCTTTCCCGTACAGATTGTATGTTTAGGAATCTTGGAGTTTTCCAGATGGTTGTGATGATAGCCACCACCCCTGGAAACCACTGATGTGTACATACAGGTCAGCTGCTCCACCGTGGAGCACACAGCTCTTCATCTAGTTCCTGCCTGCCTCTCCCACCATCTTGGTCTGCTCTCCTCCCATTTCCTGTGTCGAGCCAAGTGTCTTTCCTCCAATTTCCTGGCCTTGATTGGATTTGGGGACAGTAGTATACTTTTTAAAATCAGGAGATGGTCCCAGATTTCTTCCTGTTTCTCTCATTCCTTCTATATATCCCAGCTAGTCGTGGATTTCACATGTTAAACTAGGGTTGAAAAGCACAAGGCTGATCCAGATCAGTGAGACCCAAGAAAGATCATGTAACAAATAGTGTATGTCAGAATATGTGTAAAACTCTGTGTTTGGCCGGGCAGTGGTGGCGCATGCCTTTAATTCCAGCACTCAGGAAAGCAGAGCCAGGCGGATCTCTGTGAGTTCGAGGCCAGCCTGGGCTACCAAGTGAGTTCCAGGAAAGGCGCAAAGCTACACAGAGAAACCGTGTCTCGAAAAACTAAAACCAAACCAAAACAAAACAAAACTTCAGTGTTTGTATGTCTAACATGGTTCTTACTGTGTCTGCTCAGGTTAATCTTAAGTGACTTTTTTTTTTGGGGGGGGGGAGCTGAGGTTCGAACCCAGGGCCTTGCGCTTGCTAGGCAAGCGTTCTACCACAGAGCTAAATCCTCAACCCCTTACGTGACTTTTAAAATATTTTCCTTTCTACATAAATCACCTTTAGTTACTCCCTTATTAATTTATTTCTTTACTCATTTAACATTTATTTGAGTATGCAAGGAGTAGAGCAGGACCTAGTGATGGGTGGATAAAAATAAAATAATATAAATTTCCTGTTCCTTATGGTCTCAAGACACATTTTATACAATTTATATTGTCATAAAATACTATACAGAAGTCCAATTTGTTAACTTTTGTTTTGTTTTGGTTTTTTTGGCTTTTGGTTTTTAGAGACAGGGTTTCTCCATATAGTTTTGGTGCCTGTCCTGGATCTCGATCTGTAGACCAGGTTGGCCTCGAACTCACAGAGATCTGCCTGGTTCTGCCTCCCAAGTGCTGGGATTAAAGGCATATGCCACTGCCGCCCAGTGAATTTGTTAACTTTTTAAAAGACAAACTATAATACATTCTTTTCCACTGTTTTCTTTCTCTTTTCATCCAGGGAAAGACCATGTTTGTAGATTTATTGGCTGTGGGAGAAATGATCGTTTCAACTATGTGGTCATGCAATTGCAGGTATGTTACCTTGACAATGTGTCTTAAAATCCTTTAGTTTTGATCAAAATACCCAGTTACAGTGAATATGCATAAAAGATGACAGCATTCTTGTTATCATGTCCAAATGCTATACACTGTCCATAGAGATTTATTTAGACGTGGTATAGATTTTCCAAAAAGTGAAACGGTCATCTGTTTTAGTTTATGTGGACCTTTATTGGTCATCATTTTTCATAGCGTTTCATCTTAAAGTGGATTGTGGGCTGTAATATGAACCTTGTCTTTCCATGTTCCCTCTCTTTTCATCTCTCTAACCTCAGGCGTTTCAAATCTCCACTCAGGCTCTCAAGTACCAGCCACTACATTAAAAGTGTAAGCATTAGTTGGAGTAAGGGATGAGTGCTGTCCCTTTCTCTTTCCATCAGCATAGCACTGTTCCTTCCCTTTCAAATGGGATAGAGCTGGGCTGAAACAGTAGCAGATCTAAAGACTATGCAAGAGGAACAGGTACAATAGGGAGAGTCAGGAACTCACCCATTCCCTTGGTGTTGCCTGTGCTCAACACACACAGTAGCATCGTCTCGAAGCTTAAAACTATGGTTCACTGCCTGATGTTCAGTTCTCACCGTTTCCTTTCATCTTTAACAGACTTTATTTTGAACATTTGGTTTCTTTATTTTCTTTCATATTATTTACATGACAGTGAGTTAAATTCATAAACCCTGACCTAAATGTTTTCTCATCTTTTCAGAAGACTTTTCTTTTTCTCAAGTATCCTTCAATATTTGACTGTGATCTAAAGATGTTACCCTTTCTTGTAAACTATAGTTGTTGTTGTTGTAGTTGTTTATCTTTTTAAAGTGTGGTCTCATTGGATAGCACAAGATGATATAGCCAAGACTGGCCTTAACATCAGGATCCCCCTACCTTAGCCTCATGATGACTAAGATTAAAGCTGTGTGCTACGATGGTTGGCTTAGTCTTGTTTGAAATTAATTAATTGGGGATTGGAGGAGTACCATGGTGTGTATGGAAGTCAGAGGACAACTTATGGGAGTTGGGTCTCTCCTTCTACTGTGTGAGTCCCAGGGTTTGAACTTAGGTGTCAGACTAGGCAGCAAGCACTTTTGCCTGCTGAGCCATCTCTCACTGGCCCTTAAAGCCTTTCTTGGTTACATGATTCATCATCTCAAGTTAGCATACTTTACTTTATTGAAGTGCTTACCTTTTTTCATTTTTCAGTTCATTAATGTGGTCCCTGTTTTCTCTCAAATTAACCACTAATATGAGCTTTATGTATATAGTTTTATGTATATAGTTTTGCCTGAGGAAAAAGTGACACCAAACATTCGTTTTCAGACTTTCTTTTCCTTCTTTCTTCCTTCCTTTCTTTCTTTCTCTTTCCTTTCCTTGATTCCGGCACTTGGGAGGCAGAGGCAGGAGGATCTCTGTGAGTTTGAGGCCAGCCTGGTCTACAGAGTGAGATCCAGGACAGGCTCTAAAGCTACAGAGAAACCCTGTCTTGAAAACAAAACAAAGCAAAGCAAAGCAAAACAAAACAAAACAAAAACAAACAAACAAAAAAGAATATGCCACCATGCTTGGTTGATTTTCCAGATTTTCTTGATTACCCTATTATTTATTTATTTTCATTTGGCTTACTTGAATCTGGCTATAAATAGGGTCCATACATTGTTTATTTCTTTTTTTTTTTTTTTTCATTGTTTATTTCTTAAGCCTGTTTTGATCTGCTGGTTCTTCTGTCTTATTTACTTGAAGATTCCTTCTTTGTTATTTTAGTGTAGAAATTCTCTTATTTTGGATTTTGCTGATTGTTTCTGTTTATTGATATTTAACATGTTGTTACACTCCCCACCCATTTCTCCTACACTGCTGGTTAGGTTCTAATTTCCACTTCCTTGGCAAGGGTAGTTGAGAGGCAGCATATACACTTCCAGCTGCATCCTGAGGGCCAGCCTCTTCACTTCCCTACAGCCTGGTCCAACTGTTTTGAAGTTTTCAGTGATTTTTCGCAATGTGCCTTGTTTTCCTTTTTTTTTTAGTCCGTTAGTAAGCATGGCCTGTGATTTCAGTGGGATTTCCAAATACACCATCCTAACTGTATCATTTCTTCTCCACTTAGATAAAATGCTTCCTTTAAAAGTTTTCATGCAGCCAGGCGGTGGTGGTGCACGCCTGTAATCCCAGCACTCGGGAGGCAGAGGCAGGTGGATCTCTGTGAGTTCAAGGCCAGCCTGGTCTACAGAGATAGTCCAGGACAGGCTCCAAAACTACAGAGAAACCCTGTCTTGAAGAAGAAAAAAAAAAAAAGTATTTCATGTGATAGAGGCTACCCTGAAGTATACATTTTATATAGGGAAGTCAGGGTTAATATAATAGTAGACTCCTTTATTTTATTTTATTTTATTTTATTTTATTTTATTTTATTTTATTCTTTGGTTTTTCAAGACAGGGTTTCTCTGTAGCTTTGTGCCTTTCCTGGACTAGCTCTGTAGACCAGGCTGGCCTCGAACTTACAGAGATCCACCTGGCTCTGCCTCCCGAGTGCTGGGATTACAGGTGTGTGCCACCACCGCCCAGCTATACTCCTTTATTTTAATCAGTTTTCAGAAATACTAGTTGGTTCACTAATATTTTCCTGTAAGAGACAGGAGTGCCTGCTTTCCTTTGTGAATTTATAGTCTCTCTTCCCTTTCCTCCCTCTCAATAAAATTACAAACTGTACAACTGACATTGCAACTTTTCCTTTTGTTTGAAATGAGGGTGTCACTCTCCATGCATCCCAGATTGTCTCCACACCTTCTGCCTGAGCCTTTCAAACAAGGATTATCAGGGTATGCCATTCAGCCAGGCCTGTAGCTTTGAATGTTCATTATGTTCCTGCCTTGGCTAGTGAGACTTTTTCTGGGTTGCACTTTGACCTGTTGAGGTAGAGTTTTAAAAGCATCCTTATTTTCTGATGCAATAGTGTGTACTGTGTTCATTCTCTGTATTTCATGCTCCAGCTGTTCCTCCATTCAACCCTGGTTCCACTTAATGAGAAATATGTTTTAGAGATAATCTAGATGTTATATGTACCTATTGCAATGGGATTGGTTATTGTCTGTGATTTTTTTTTTTTTTTAAGAAGATGGATTAAAGAAGTCCAATTTTATGGGTTGGAGAGATGGCTCAGAGGTTAAGAGCACTGCTTACTCTTCCAAAGGTCCTGAGTTCAATTCCCAGCACCCACATGGTGGCTCACAACCATCTGTAATGAGATCTGGCGCCCTCTTCTGGCCTGCAGGGATATGTGCAGACAGAACACTGTATACATAATAAATAAAGAAATAAATCTTTTTTTTAAAAGTCCAATTTTAGCTGGGTGTGGTAGCTCACATCTCTAATCTCAGCACTTGGGAGACAAGGCAGGTGGATCTTTGAGTTCAAGGCCAGCCTGATCTACAAAGTGAGTTCCAGGACAGCCGGGCAGTGGTGGCCTTAATCCCAGCACTCGGGGAAGCAGAGGCAGGCGGATCTTTGTGAGTTTGAGGCCAGCCTGGGCTACCAAGTAAGTTCCAGGAAAGGCACAGAGCTACACAGAAAAACCTTGTCTCAAAAAAACAAACAAACAAAAAAAAAAAACAAAAAAGAAAAGAAAGACAGAAAACAAACAAAAAAATCCGTTATTAAGAGAGAAAGTATATTGTGGTACATATTGATGCTTCTAAGTCAAATTTCTAATAGTAGACATGCTGATTACTTCTTTCTGTATTTTTATTTCTTTGCTCCTACGTTCTTTTTAATATATAGATGAAATTATATCATTGGAATTTACATGAAAATAATATGTCTAGAATGGGAGTTATGTTTGAGAAGGTATATTATCTATGAAAATATATTGTCAGTGAAGTGATCTGTTTTTATATTTGTTTTTGTTTGTTTTCTTTTTGTGTGGGTTTTTCTTTTTTTTTTGGTTTGTTTGTTTGGAGCTGAGGACTGAACCCAGGGCCTTGCGCTTGCTAGGCAAGTGCTCTACCAATGAGCTAAATCCCCAACCTGGGTTTTTCTTTCTTTATTTTTGTAATTTTTATTATTATTTTTTTTTTCTTTTTGGTTTTTCGAGACAGGGTTTCTCTGTGTAGTTTTGGTGCCTGTCCTAGATCTCACTCTGTAGCCCAGGCTGGCCTCGAACTCACAGAGATCCGCCTGCCTCTGCCTCCCGAGTGCTGGGATTAATGGCGTGCTCCACCATCGCCCAGCTTCTTTTTTTAAAGACGGGAGTTCATGTAGCCTAGGCTGGTCTTGCCTTAGTATGTACCTTAGAACTGCCTTGACATCCTAATCCTTAGGTCTCCACCTCTCAAGTGCTGAGATTAGGTTTGTGCAAGCACATCTGGGCTTACTATGATTACTAGCTACTGTGCCTGGTTAATGACTCTTATTCTGGGAATTCACTATATTACTTTCTCCATTTAGTATGATACCCAGTCTCTTTTCCTTTCCTCTCCCTTCAGATCTCATCCTCTTTCTCCTCCATTACCCCCCTCTTTCATTTACTTATTTTTATTTCATTCTTCTTTTTTAAAGTTTGTGTGTGTGACAGGATTTTGCTATATAGCCCCATTTGGCCTAGAAGTCCCCCTGTAGACTAGGTTAACCTCCAGCTTTTGGCAATAGTCTCTGTTTTCCAAGTACCAGAATTACAGGTATGTGGCACTGTTCCTAGCCTTATGCATTTTCATTACTCAAACAACAACAACAAAATGTAGTTTGATCTTATTAAATTTATAGAATTACATTGGAGAAAAATATAAGCTCTAAAATTTTTTTGCATATGAATTTCTTACTATATGAAAAGAAATTCTTTTTAAAAAAGAACAGCTCTCCCCCCCCCCCAAAAAAAAACACTATTCTTGTGTCATCCTGTGTTTATTCTCCCAGATTTTGTTAGATTTTTTTGTTTGTATTTTTCTGGTGTGTGTATGTGTGTGTGTGTGTGTGTGTGTGTGTGTGTGTGTGTGTGTTGTTGCTGCGATGAGTTGGGATCATTCTGTAGTACAAGCTAGCATGGTGCTCACTTGGTAGTGTAGGCTGGCCTTAACTACTTCTATCTCCTTAATGTTGAGATTAACTCTCTACGATGGTACACTCCTGTAATTCCCAGACTCAAGAGGTAGAGGCAGGAGAATAAGAATTCAAAGTCAACATGGCAAATTCCAGGACAGACAAGGGTTACATAGACTCTGTCTCAAAAACAAAAACTAACAAACAAAAAAAGAATTTAAAGTCAACCCTCTGATATATATATCAAGGTCCAGTATAGCCTGTACTACATAAGACCTGACTCAAAATAATAACAGTAACAAAAACTACTAGAATTATAGGCATGAGACCAGTTGATACATGAAAATTATATTTTATGATATTTAAATAATTACTGATATTATTAATCAAGTTAATTGATCCCTATTGGTTGTTCTTATGATTGTAGTAGTTTGGAATTTAAACCTTGGTATTATCTAGGATGTAGTTTTGTTCGTTTGTTTTTTTCAAGACAGGGTTTGTGTAACAGCCCTCTGGCTGTCCTGGAATTCACTCTGCAGAACAGCCTGGCTGCTTTGGTAGCTGAATATTTGCTGTTATCACAGTTGTGAGGCCAGAGCTTTGATGCCAAGGATGAGGGAGGGTCGGAAGGAGGCTAGGAAGCTGAAGAGAATACGAGAGGTTTTAAGCATATATAACATACTTTATTTACTAGCGTACAGACTACAGGCAGATGCTGACAGGCAAGTGGACACAGCACACAGACTGCACAGGCAGATGCTGACAGGCAAGAGGGCACAGCATACAGACTGCACAGGCAGGCAGATGCTGACAGGCAAGAGGGCACAGCACACAGACTGCACAGGCAAAGGCCAAGGCAAGGACGCTTGCCTCCAACCTCAAGGCCATGTTGATAAAAAAAAAAAATCACACAAAAAATGGCATTTTGCCAAAAATAGTTATATAAGAGATTACATCACTGCTTACCCTGAGTTCCTCAGATATCCTGTACTAGCTATCTCCCCAGATGTCTAGTTTATGTTTTAGCTGACTCATATGGTATCCATACCATAACCTAATTGTTTTAACTTTTGTTGTCCTTTATGGCCTTCTGTGTCCTATAATATTTGCTAATAATAATAACAGTCCTTAGGATTTGTTGAGTACAAGGCAGTATTCCAGAAACTTCATGTGGTTTTTATTTAATCCTTATAAAATTATATGAAGTATTATTAACTTTTTTATTTAAAAAACTGATGTAGGAAAATTAAGTAACTTGTAGGGAGTGTATGTTGGGCAGTAATGAGGAATACTGCTTTGGATATTTGTGCTGCTTAGTTTTAACTTGACACAACCTAGAACTACCTGGAAAGGGGTTGCAATGAGGATTGTCTCGGTCTGGTTAGTCTGCAGGTACAGCTATGGGGGAATACCTTGATCTTTAGTTGATGTAGGAAGATCCAGTCTTTTGTGGGCAGCACCATTCCTAGGCAGGAGTTCCTGAACACTGGAAAAGAGAAGAAAGTTAGCTGAGGACAAGCAAGAAAGGATGTGTTTATTTTCTTTTTACTCTTAATTGTGAATATAATGTGACTAACTGCTTATGTTGCTGTCTTGACTTTCCCCAAAAATGATGGACTGTAACTGAATTGTAAGCCAAATAAGCCCTTCCTTCCCTTATGCTGCTTTTTGTTACAGGGTTTATCATAGTAACAGAAATAAAGCTAGAACAGATATCTGTATTTTATATTTTTTAAAATAGTCCTATCTAAGGGGCTGATGATTAGCTTAGTTGGTAGAATTTGACTGTGCATGAAGCTCTGGCTGTGGGTTCAGTCCCCATCATTGCATAAACTTGGCATGGTGATGCACACTGGTGACCCCGGAAATTGGGAGTTGAAGGCCAGATCAGTTCAGTGTCATCCTTGGTTACACAGGGAATTCAAGGTTAGCCTGGGGTACATGAGACCCCCTCAGAAAGAAAGAAAAGGAAAGGAGGAAAAGGAAAGAAAAAAGAGCCAAGTCTACATTTTTAGAATAGCAAGGATAAATCAAAACATGATGACTTAGGAACATGATCACTAACAGCATGCTTATTCTTAGGACTAGAGAGAGATGACTCAGGGATTAGGAGCTCTTGCTACTTTTCTTGAGGACTGGAGTTCAGTTTCTAGCACCCATGTTGAGCAGCTCACAACCATCTTTAATTCCAGCTCTAGGTGATCAAATGTCCTCTTCTTATCCGAGGGCACCCACAGTCATGTACACAAAGAGGGATACACATACATAATTAGAAGATCACAGCTAGCCGGGCGGTGGTGGCACACACCTTTAATCCCAGCACTCAGGAGGCAGAGCCAGGCGGATCTCTGTGAGTTCGAGGCCAGCCTGGTCTAGAGAGTGAGATCCAGGGACAGGCAACAAAACTACAGAGAAACCCTGTCTCGAAGGGGAAAAGAAAAAAAAGATCACAGCTCAGGCATGAGCCTTATTATTTCAGTCACAGTGTTTTATAATGTGGTGATATAGTGAATGTTTTGAGTCTTATCACAGTATTAGGACTGTATTTTAAAGTGGTTATCCGATTCTATAGGGTCGGAATCTGGCAGATCTTCGACGTAGCCAGTCCCGGGGCACATTCACCATTAGCACTACTCTTCGGCTCGGGAGACAGATTCTGGAGTCTATTGAAAGCATCCATTCTGTGGGATTCCTTCACAGAGACATCAAACCGGTAGGGGCCTTGTCTTTTCCAAGCACAGAAGGCTATTGTTTGATATGCTAATGTTAGGAGACAGAATGTATACTAGTGTAGTTTTTTATTTCTTATTTATTGTGGTTAAATACAAAGAAATGCTTTTATTTCTGTAATACCCTAAAAGCAAACATAATTTACGTTTTAGTTTAGTTTAGTTTAGTTTTGTCTTTAAAGTGGTAATCAGAAATCACAGCTTATTTTCAATAGCTTTTCTCATACCAGGAAATGTTGCTTGCCAGCTAAATTAAAAAGTCTCTGCTGGGCTGAGAGATGACTCAGCCAGAAGTACTTTAGGACTTGAGTCTTGAGTTGGATCCCCAGAACCCATGTTTTAAAAAAAAAAACAAAAAAAAAACGGGTGTGGTGGTGCATGCTTGTAGTCCAAGTGCTGGATACGTGAGATAGGATCTCCGGGGCTCACTGGCTAGCCACCCCTAGCCTGCTTGAGAAACAACACCTGAGGTTGTCCTCTGGTCCCCACAGGCACCTTCACATGCAAGGTCTGTGCTCGACAGTTCTTAATTAGATACTTTAGCATTGCTAATTTTTCAGCTTTATCCATAAATCATTAGTTTGAATTATGTGTTTCTTCATACCAGTTGTTCATTTTCTCAAGTCACCAAATGTATTCATTAGAATAATTAACTATAAAAGACCTTAATCTTCTCCTAAGAACTACTATGTAAATAAAATTTGTTTTTCCTTTTTTTTGCTCTGTTTTGCTTTTCAGAGAAATCATTGTTTTAATTATTAAAATGTGCTTTTCTTTTTTTTAATCTGATATTTTATTCTTCATAAGTGAAGATGACCCATTTCTGATCTCATATTTATAAATTTATTGATGTCGGTGCATTTTGAAAAGTATAGCCATCTGTTATTACATCATTTCTAAAATTAGTTTATATGAAAATGGCAACTAAATTTCTTCCAAGTAGGTTCTTCTAGAGTTAGAAGCACTCTGGAACTAGAAACTGGTTACTCGTTAATATTACATTTAGATAAAACTGTGTGATTAAGTGATTTGTTTTAGGTCAGTTATTGCATGGGGAAATCGACTCTAAAAAGGTGCGCAGCTTGGCACTGTGGAGTTGTAGTGTTCTGTTGTTGTCCTGTGCCCTTCTCTGTCATTTCATTGGGAAGCTCCTAAGAAAAATACTTTTTCTTTTTGTTTTTTGAGACAGGGTTTCTCTGTGTAGCTTTGCACCTTTTCTGGAACTCGCTCTGTAGACCAGGCTGGCCTCGAACTCACAGAGATCCTCCAGGCTCTGCCTCCCGAGTGCTGGGATTAAAGGCATGTGCCGCCACTGCCTGGCCCAATAATACTTTTTTAAAAGTAAACATTGATGTAATAGCTTAGATTTTGCCATTACAAATTTCTTACATATCTAACTTTCCAAATTTGCAGTCATTTGGCACAACACATTACATAGATTTTTAGGTTTGGGGGCTCTTTTGTTTTGAGACAGGGTCTTGAATAGCTAAGACTGTCCTCCAACTTGCTATGTGTAGTTCAGGGTGGCCTTAAACTGATCATCTTGTCTCTGTTTCCTGAATGCTGGAATTAAAAGTATATGCCATCACATCTAGTTACACTGATTTTTTTTTTTAAAGAGAAAAAAATGTAAAGCATTTTTTCCTTAGGACTATTTTGGAATGTTTTCCCTAAATTGTATTTTTAATTTTAGTGAAGTCCAGCTTTATGATGCTTATAGAAAATTGTTTTATTTTATTTATTTGTTTATTTATTAAGATAGGATTAGGGGTTGGGGATTTAGCTCAGTGGTAGAGCACTTGCCTAGCAAGCACAAGACCCTGGGTTCAATCCTCAGCTCAAAAAAAAAAAAAAAAAAGGATAGGATTAAACTGGAATTCGCTATATAGACCAATCTGACCTTGAACTCACAGAGATCAGCCTGCCTTTGCCTTTAGTACTGGAACTAAAGGCATACACCATCACAACCAGACCTTATACTTAACTAAAAGGTTGAGAAGTGATAAAAATTCTTTTACATTTTGGGGTTGGGGATTTAGCTCAGTGGTAGAGCGCTTGGGCCCTGGGTTCGGTCCTCAGCTCTGAAAATAAAGAAAAAAAATTCTTTTCATTTTATATATATATTTCCCCCCATCCCTAGCTTCCCTTGTTTAGGTGGTTGGGTTGTCATTTAAGCAGTAACTTAGACTAGAATTTCAAAGAATTCTAGTTCTGAATTTAATTAGGTCATTATTATATGCAGCTATACAAACATTTAAATTTATTTTTGCTCAGTTTTCCTGGTGGTAGGTAGACATTAACAACTCTCTCTCAGGTCACTAATTGTATTTACAAGAACACTCCACTATGAAAAACTTTAATTTTCCCTTGAAAGTTAGAACCAGCAACTAAATTATAGTATGTATTAATGTTTAATAAAAAGACTTACAGTAGTGTGTCTGGGACATGCTATATAGACTAGAAGAATTCATATAGTGTCAAATGTAGGTGGGATTGGATATTATAAGAATACGTATTTTCTATCTTTATTTTTTTCTAGTCAAACTTCGCAATGGGACGCTTTCCCAGTACATGCAGGAAATGTTTCATGCTTGATTTTGGCTTGGCCCGACAATTTACGAATTCCTGTGGTGACGTCAGACCTGTAAGCTTTTTGATTACTATTTAATACTTCATAATTGAACTATTATTTCTAGTATCACTTTAAAGAAATGCTAATTATGTATCAGAATGAATGTTAGGAGGAGGAGATGAAGCTCATTTAATTAAAAAAAAAATGGATGTTTGCTTGTATTGAAACCAGTAGATTACAAGGTTAAGATGCTGGTGTCTAGAGTTAGCTGCATATAATCAGTAGGGGACATTAAAGGGATCAGTATTGGCACAAGACACTCCAAGACCAAGTTCTCAGCACAAAGGAGATTTTTTTACTCCAGAAGACAAAGAGCAGGGGATAAGAGGCATATGGAATTTAATCAAATGTAGCTAGAAGATTTCCTGTTCCTGGCGTGCCAGCAGTCGGGACTAATCTCTCCCACTAGTGTCCCCCAAGTAAACACACAGAGACTTATATTACTTCTAAACTGTATGGCCATGGCAGGCTTCTTGCTATCTGTTCTTATATCTTAAATTAACCAATTTCTGTAAATCTATACCTTGCCACATGGCTCATGGCTTACTGGTACTTTACATCCTGCTCCTCATGGCAGCAGCTGGCAGCATCTCCTGACTCAGCCTTCTACTTCCCAGAATTCTCTTCTCTGCTTGGCCTAGACTTCCTGCCTGGCTACTGGCCAATCAGCATTTTATTTATACAGAGCGATATCCACAGCAATCAAATGTCCAGTTAGAGGAGTTTTACTAAACTTACCTCTTAAGATATTTTGCCAGGGGCTGGAGAGATGACTCAGCAGTTAAGAGCACTGGCTGTTCTTCGCAGAGGACCTGGGTTCAATTCCCAGCACCCACATGACAACTCACATAGACATACATGCCGGCAAAAGACCAAAAGACCAGTGCACATAAAGTAAAAAGAATTTTAAAAAGTAAACAAAGACTTTTGCAAAAACTGGACTAACAAAGATAAAGATGCGTCCTAAACAAGGGCAACCTTAGAAGAGACTTTAGGGAGTCTGGCTAGAGTCATGTCAGGAGAAAGTCTGTCAGAGGCAGTGTACCAAGTACATCTCTGTCTCTTCACCAGCAAGCTGCTAAGGCAAGGTAAAATGCTCCAGTCCTGCTCCTTCTAGAAAGAGAGCCCCATTGGTGGACCCTGTGGAGAGGTTAGACATGTGTTCCTGACTGCAGCAGTTTGGAATGGGGTCACTTAAGTCAAGCTGGGCGAGAGCAGAGAGCAGTCTTGGTTTGGATACCATAGATCCTTACCTTTCTTACTGGGTGTTCACAAGTTTTCTTGAAAATATTTAATTTGTTTGCCTTTAAAGCTATTTCTAGAGGCTTACGTGTTTTGTTTTCAACTAGTGTTTACTGAGTTTGCTGGGAAGTGGAACAGGCAACCCTCTATATTGTTTTGCTGCTACTTCATCTCCCATTATAGATTTTCTCTTTACGCTAAACTTTTAGTATGTTCAAGCTTGTTTTTTCACTGAGATTTTCATTTGTATCAGGTTAACTAGTTGTATAAAAGTTAAAACATTTTGATTTTGATTGAGCCAACTGTATTAGTTATACATACATATATGCAAATTATAATTAAAATATAGGAATATGAGAATTTTTTTTTTCTTTTGGAATTTTTTGTGTCACGGTCTCACTGAGATGATTCAGCAGGCAAAGGCACTTGCTGCCTAGTCTGACACCTAAGTTCAAACCCCAGGACTACAGAGTAAATTCAAGGCCATTGTTGTCAACTTTGTGAGACCCGTTTCAAAAACTGAAAAGGAGACCTCGGATATAACCCAGTGGTAGAGCATGCATGAAGACCTAGGTTCAATCCTCCATATCCTGAAGTGGGACAGCATATTTTTTAGAATATAACTAGATAAGATTACCTAGGAAGAAGGTTGTAGCTAGACCAGGAGGGAGGTCTTGAGTCTAAGTCATTGGGTCACTGAGCAGTGTTGGCAATAGATAGGGAAGAACCGTGGACCAGCTGTGACCTATGAGAAGAATGTCAGTCAAGTAAGAGGAAAATCAAGAAGTTTTCCTTGGGAGCCAGGTGAAAAAAGTTCTTCAGAAAGAGTGGTAAGGTTGTCACTTCTTTTAGGTGTTAGTGAGAACCGATTATTGATGACTTTGTAAGAACGTTTTAGTAGATCAGTGAAAACCTGGTTTTAATTCCAAGCATCATGTAAGCCAGACATGGAAGTGCATGGTTGTGATCCAGCATTTGGGAGGTGGATCTTCAAGGTCAAGTTCAAAGTCATCCTCAGCTACAAGGTGAATTCAAGGCCAGAATGAGCCACATGAGTATAGCATACTGAGTACTTTGGATATGTGCCTAGCAGTGAATTAGCTGGGTCATATGGTAGTTCTAATTTTAGTTTTTGGGGACGCTTGTACACTGATTTCTATAGTGACTATAAAATAGTTTCTATTCCTACCACCAGCAGATAAGGACTCCTTTCCCCACACTTGCCAGCACTTACTGTCTTTTGTTTTTTTGATGGTGGCCATTCTTACTGAGGTGAGACAGAACCTCAAAGTCTCTTTAATTTGAATTTCTCTGACTGCTGTAGATGCACTTTAAAAAGAAAACTTTAATTTTTATTTTATTTGTATGGATGTTTTGCCTGCATTATGTACACCACATGTCTGCCTTGTGACTACAAAGGCCAGAAGAAGGCATTAGATTCCCTGGAACTGGAATTACAGACATCTTTGAAAAGACATGTGGGTTCTGGGAATTGAACCCAGATCCTCTGCAAGAGCAACCAGTGTTAAGTGCTGAGCCATCTCTCCAGCCCCATGTTGAATGCTTTTTAGAATACTTGTTGCCATTTATAGTTCTTTTGCAAGCCATCTGTTCAGAGTATTGCCCCATTTATTGATCATTGCCCCCTTTATTGATTGGCAAGTAGGAGTTTTTGGCATTTACGTTTTTTGCAGTTCTTTATGTATTCTGGATATTAGCTTTTTGTCTGAAGTATAACTGGCAAAGATTTTCTCCTACTCTGTGGGCTGTCTGTTCATTCTGTTGATAATTTCCTTTACTATGAAGAAGCCTTTTGATTTCATATAATCCCATTTGCTTGAGGCTGTTTCCTGTGTTATTAGGATTCTATTCAGAAGTCTTTGCTTTTAGCACTTTCAATATTTTGGATGTTATTCTGATGTCTCTGCCTCTCTTTGTTAGTTGGCATTTTTCATTACAGCTTTTAGTAATTTTTTTTTTTTTGGTGTGTTTTTTTTTTTTTTTTTTCCAAATTTTAAAGAATGTTTTTTAATTGAAATAGAATTACTTCACTTCTCCCCTTTCTTTCCTCTCTCCCTGCCAGCTACTCTCTCTTGAACCCCTGCCACAACCCCCAACTCAAGAATAGCCTTGAGGGCTGGAGAGATGGCTCAGAGGTTAAGAGCACTGGTTGCTCTTCCAGAGGTCCTGAGTTCAATTCCCAACAACCACATGGTGGCTCACAACCATCTGTAATGAGATCTGGTGCCCTCTTCTGGCCTGCAGTCATACATACAGACAAAAACACTATATATAATAAATAAATAGATCTTAAAAAAAAAAGAATAGCCTTGAGATAGCCTCTTTTTCTTTGATTATATTTGTTACGTACACATATACGTGTACACACACACACACACACACACACACACACACATATTTGTTTTTTTTAAACAAATGCTCTTTTTATTTATTTAAGTTTCTTTTAAATTTTATTTTATGTGCATTGGTGTCATGCCTGCATGTGTGTCTGAGTGAGGATGTCAGGTTTCCTGGAACTGGGCTTACAGACAGTTGTGAACTGTTGTGTGGTTGCTGGGAATTGAACCTAGATTCTCTGGAAGAGCAGCCAGTGCTCTTAACCACAGAGCCATTTCTCCAGCCCGTATATATGTATTTGTATGCATAAATATAAATGCAACCTGTTGAGTTTATTTTTGTTGTTTGTGTCTGTATGGTTTGAAGGCTGACCACTCTGCATTGGACAACCAATAAGGGTGCTCATCCCTGGAAAAAGCTAGTTCTTCTCTCAGCAGTCAATAGGTACCTATAGTTTTTTGTCCAGGGGTGGGATTCTGTGAAATATCCCATTCCACATTAATGTATCCACTGACTTGTTATTGTCCCAGTGCTGTTTCTATAGCTGTTCCTATGAGGCTGTTTCATAGCGGGCTCCCTTGTATTCTTACTCTTTCGTGATGCTCCCTGAGCCATCATTGCAGGAGCTGTGATGTAGATGTATTCAGTGGAGCTGGGATTCTCACGGTCTGTTGATCTCTGGTGTCAACTGCCAAGGGAGGAAAGCAATAAAACAGTCCTACTCAGTCTGCGGCACCTTGAACCATGACAATTACCAGCATGGCAAGATATGTGTAAAAATGTAAGAACTGGCACTCAACGTGTCAATGCCAACCAACAACTGCCTAATTGGACAGCAGGGAAAGCATGCCTGATACGGAAAACCTAGTCAGTTTCCTGGGGCTAGTGAGGTTGTGAATTTTAAAAAAATAACCTACTAGCCAGGTAATCTCAGCACTCTCCAAGCAGATCTTGATGAGTTTGAGACCAATCTGGTCTCCAGAGTAAGTTCTAGGACAGCCAGGGCTACATGAAGAAACCCTGTCTTTAAGACCGCCCCCCCTCCCAAAAAAGAAAGAAAAAGGAATCTACAACTGCCACTCTGTTAGACCACATAGCTCCTTACTGCATTCTAAATCTTATCCTTTTACCCACAGATAAGTGTAGCTACCATCCCTCATCAAAGACGTGTCTCTACAGCAAATGGAGACATCACAGAAAACCACAACTGAACACAATGCTCTGTATTTTTCACATCTTGACCGTGACATGCCAGGACAGGTCTTCTCTGGTCATGTCTATTTGGAGTTCATAATACTTCTTGTGTTTAGGTGTCTATTTCTCTAGGTTTATGAAATTCTTGGCTATAATTTTATTGAATAGATTCCCATAATATTTTTAGCATAATTGCCACAGCTCTTTCTTCTATGCCATGGATCCTTAGGTTTGGGCTCTTGAGTGATACTTGTTCTTTTGCCTGGTCTTTTCTTTTCTTTCTTTCTTTTTTTTTTTACAGATGGTTGTGAGCCACCATGTGGTTGCTGGGAATTGAACTCAGGGCCTCTGGAAGAGCTGTCAGTGCTCTTTACTTCTGAGCCATCTCTCCAGCCCCTCTTTTTTTAAAAAAAAGATTTATTTATTTATTATGTATACAGTGAGTGTTCAGCCTGCAGGCCAGAAGAGGGCACCAGATCTCTCATTACAAATGGTTGTGAGCCACCATGTGGTTGCTGGGAATTGAACTCAGGACCTCTGGAAGAACAGCCAGTGCTTGTAACCTCTGAGCCATCTCTCCAGTCCCTGCCTTGTCTTTTCTGTTGACCGTGTTTTCTTCCTTTTTTGTTTTTTTTTTGTTTGTTTGTTTGTTTGAGACAGGGTTTCTCTGTGAAACAGTCTTCACTGTCCTGGAACTCACTCTATAGACCAGGCTGGCCTTGAACTCACAGAGATCTGCCTGCCTCTGCCTCCCAAGTGCTGGGACTAAAGGTGTGTGTCACCACCGCTTGGCTGATCATGTTTTCTTCTATATTTTATATTTGATTACTTCTGTGCTTATAAAACGAGCAAGACCTTATTGTCCCAGAATGAATCATGTGGAGTGAAGACAGCCAGTAAATAAAATGTAAACAAAATAGATGACAAAAATGCAAATAAAACTCTGATTTGGGCTTATAAAAAACATTCTAAAAACATGGCACCTGTGAAAGAACACAGTGCATTGCAGGCAAGGAGTGGTGTTCTTCATTCAGACGATTCGTACTTCTGGGGAGGTACCCTAAGCAGAGGTTTTAGTTACAAGAGTTAGCCACAGGAAGCATACAGTGAGGTAACAGCCTGAAGAACAGCAAGTGTAAAGTTTTGAGATAGAGGAAAAAAAATTAGTGATAGAAGAAACTACAGTAGATTCATTATGAGGAGGCAAGCTATAGAACATCTTTTAATGTGGACTTTCTTTGGGGTTATGTTGTCTGAGGCTGTGATCATGTCTGGCTTCATCTCCATTACCTAGCATAACTAAGTATCCAAAAACTTAAATGTTAACATAAAATTACTTATGCAAGTGAGTATAGTTGTAACCTCTTTCAAATTAAGTTTGAATAAAATAGACAAAATATGGTAAGATTGGCATCTTAGATTATCTGATGGTTCTTCATGTTCTTAAATGTATTTGTAACCAGAGCCTAAGCATTCATGTGTATGATAGGATGCTTTGGTACTTGGCATGATTCTGGGTCAGTGATTTGTCTAATGTGCAGACCTGTGTATATTTCATAAACACATTTGGTGTGTGTGCGTGTATTCCTTGGTATCAAGCCCAAAGCCTTGCACATAGTAGGCAGTTGTGCTATCTTTGAGCTACATTTCCCAAGCCCAATGCCCATGATGTCATCATACTTTAAAATTTAGATAGATGAGCCTGTGAGATAGCTCAGCAGATAAAGGCACTTGTCACCAAGTGTGATAACTTGAGTTCAATCCTCAGGACCCATATGGGGGAAGAAAAGAATCAAAGTTTGTCTTCTGACATCCACATGCACTCTGTAGCCTTCATCATTCCACACCCTGACATCACACACACACACACACACACACACACACACACACACACACACACACGGAAACAAATTAATAAATAAATAAAAATTAAGGATTCAGATAGAAGAAAACATGACCAAAATAATTAAAATATCAGTGTTTTAAATTGTGGTTTAGAGATATTAATTCTCTAGTTTTTTATAATCTCACTTAAAAATTACTATAAATAATGTTTTATTATGGTAGAATTGCTCTGCCATTTGCTTTCTGTGTTCAACTGTGTTAAATTTTTTGCTATTAATTTCTTATGATTGTATGGTTTATTGTAGCCTCGTGCTGTGGCAGGCTTTCGAGGGACAGTTCGTTATGCATCAATCAATGCTCATCGGAACAGAGTATGTATCTGATGCAGGATTGTCATAACTGTGTGTTCATGGCTTGCATCAGACTGATAATCTTTATATTTCAGTTCAGAGATATAAAAAGTGCTTAGGAGCTGAGGGTCTCTTTTATAGCTACACATTTACCTGAATGGTTATTTTAATTCACTGTTTTGTATGATGCTGATGGTAAAGGAATTCATGATACTAATTCATGGTAAGATGTATAGTGCATGACAGATATGGGCAGCTGCATAAAAAAAAAAAAATGAAGTTGTATTTGCCAGAAAAGGCAACAGCTAAGTATGTCTGTTGGGTATCTGTTTAATTATGTATTAGTGTTGAAAATTAGAGATATTTGAAGAAATAAAATACCTAGATTCTATTGTAAGAAATGATTTGTGGGTTGGGGGCCAGCGTAATGGCTCAGCAGATAAAGATACTTAACTACCTAGCCTGACAATCTAAGTTTGATCCTTGGAACCCACGTAGTGAAGGAAGAGAACTAACTCTGGCAAGTTGTCCTCTGATCTCTACATGCTTACCATGGCACATGAGGACCCACATGTGTACACACACATATACCCCAAACAAATATAATAAAAACAGTTAATAGTGGCTATTATACTGTCAATATCTGATGAATGTAGAGATTGTTTTCTTTATAGTATGTAATAACTTTTGTACATCAAGCCCTTTGTTTTTGTAGCAAGGGGCATGGAGATGTAGCTCAGCAGTAAAGCTCTTGACTATCATGGGAAGACTGGGTTTAAACCCCACACTGCAACAAAAGCAGTAAATAGTCTAAGCCAAACGTATCCGTTTTCTTGTTTCTAACTGAAAGAATAAAAAGACTTAGGATTACTCTTAATTTCAAAAATTGTTGTTGGGCCTAGTTAATTTGAGTGTGGATTCTTTTGGTTTTTTGAGACAGGGTTTCTCTGTGTAGTTTTGGTGCCTCTCCTGGATCTCACTCTGTAGACCAGGCTGGCCTCGAACTCACAGAGATCTGCCTGGCTCTGCCTCCCAAGTGCTGGGATTAAAGGCGTGCACCACCACCACCCAGCGAGTGTGGATTCTTTTATTTGCAACATTTTTTATTAAAAAGTTGAAATAAAATTTTAAAAATTAAAAATAAGTACCAGGTAGTGGCGGTGTATGCTTTTAATCCCAGCACTTGGGAGGCAGAGGCAGGCAGATCTCTGATTTCAAGGCCAGGCTGGTCTACAGAATAAGTTCCAGAACAGCCAGGGAGAGCTACACAGAGAAACCCTATTTAGAAAACAAAACAAAACAACCAGTGTGTGTGTATGTATGAAAAAAATTTTGCAATGCTAACAATAAAATCTAAGTCCTTTTTTCTAGTAAGCAAGTAGACTACCATTGAGCTACAGTATTATTCCTTCCTTCTTAAAGCATTAATTAATTAGTAAATTGTTAATTGTATTTTAGCATTTCTGAGTTTTAGAGGTTTATTTATTTATTGATTGATTTTTAAGATAGAATCTCTTATGTCCCGGGCTGGCTTCAAACTTGCTAAGTAGCAAGAATGGCCTTGGACTTCTGGTCCCCCTGCTTCTCCCTCCAATGTCCTGGGATTATAGGCATGCACTGCCACACCCAGTTTATGTGGTACTGGGTATCAGACCCAGAGCCTTATGCATGCTAGGCAGTTACTCTACCAACTGAACTGTATCTCCAGCTCTATGTTGTTTTTGCTTGTCGGTGGTGGCTGTTTTTTGTGATATTGAGAATATAACCCAGGGTCTCACACACACTCAGTGAACTGCTCTACTGCTGAACTACATCTCCAGGTAAAGTATTATTACATCAAACATTTTCTCAGTATATATATTCTGCATATGGATTGATATGTAACTATGCAACATATAGATGTTACCAGATGATTTATGGGAAATTAGTGATCTTTAAACAATGTGATTCACCCATAAAAACTGGTAATGTAATATGACTGAATTCTCTTTCATTTCTCAAGGAAATGGGAAGACACGATGACCTTTGGTCGTTATTCTACATGTTGGTAGAGTTTGTGGTTGGTCAGCTGCCTTGGAGAAAAATAAAGGACAAGGTAATTTTGAATTATAATGTCAGTTTTGATAGGGGAAGAATAAAAACTTCTCTTCAAGCTGGGTGATGGTAGCACACACTTGAATCCCAGCACTTGGAAGGCAGAGACAGGCAGATCTCTGTGAGTTCTAGATCAGCCTGGCCTACAGAGTGAGTTCCAGGACAGCCAGGGCTACACAGAGAAACTGTCTAGAAAACCAAAAACCAAAAGCCAAACCAAAACAAACAAGCAAACAAACAAAAATTCTCCTCAGTAAGCATTTTGTAGACTATCTTCATGTATTGAGATATCATTTAGAACAGATGTGCATATCATTCAGTGGTACAGTGCATCCCTAGCATGTGTAAATCACTGGACTCAATTTCTAGCACCACAAAAAATAGTAAGTAAAAACAAAAAAAATCACATAATCTCTCTCATAGGTATATGATTTTTGTATTTGAGTATCAGTTGTAAACACTATTTCAAACTTTTTTTTTTTTTTGGTGGAGCTGAGGATCGAACCCAGGGCCTTGCGCTTGCTAGGCAAGCACTCTACCACTGAGCTAAATCCACAACCCCTATTTCAAACTTCTAAAAAAGAAAATCCACTTACATATGAAACTTAAAATCTGTAAGTAACTTTACTGCATTACAATGTATATTTTTCTCTGTGAGCTGATATTAGATAATATTATGATTTTTTTCTACATATATTGAGAAGAGATACATTTTGTAAGAACAGCATTTCTTCTGATGTGAATTATAGCTCTTAGTTTTTAGTTATCAGATTATTTTGTTTGGAAAACTATAACTACTGTGTTCACAAAGGAAAGTAGCCCAGTTTAAAAAACTCAGGGGTTATCAGTTCACTGGTGCAGACCGCCACATCACTCTGTTAGCTCTCCATTATATTATCTTTACTTCCCATTTTGAGGCACTGTGTGTAAAGCCCCTAGTGAGTGAGTGTTTGTCCTTGCTTTGGACTTACACTACTTTCAATCCATAGCCTGCTACATTCTCTTGAAATCGTTAGCTGTGGGTGTGTAATCAAAGCTCCCAAGAGAAGCTGACTTTGGTTCCTGTTCTCTTTACCTTCCAGGAGCAAGTGGGTTCCATTAAGGAGAGGTATGACCATAGGCTCATGTTGAAACACCTCCCTCCTGAATTCAGCACCTTTCTTGACCATATTTCCTCTTTGGATTATTTTACAAAGCCAGACTACCAGGTAACCATCTTTGTAGTTCTGTATGTTGATCTTCCTTCTTTTAGTTCTCACTTCTACTCATTGTAGACTTAAGAATGTCAGAATTAAGTTTGGAAGGTGCCTAGAGTAACATTATTTTAATACAGTCTGAGAAATGTGAAGTTAAGATGATGATGATGTGGGGTGTGTGTATATGTGTGTGAGAGAGAATGAGAGTCAGAGAGTCTTTTAGATGAATTTATTTAATGGTTAGATTTATTACGTAGCAAATTTTCCTGTTCCTGACATGATTTATTTAATGTATAGAGCAGCGGTTCTCAACCACTCAGATGACTCTTTCTCAGGGTCACCTAAGACCATCAGGAAATTATGATTCTTAACAGTAGCACAATTACAGTTCTGAAGTAGCAATGAAAATCATTTTATGCTTAGGGGTCACCACAACATGAGGAACTGTAGTAAAGGGTTGCAGCATTAGGAAGGTTGAGAGCCAGTGATATATAGAGCATGATAATTCTGATTAAGTAAATTTTATAGCATTTTCTTCACCAGAAGGAACTGTACAGCTAGGTAATATATCAGTTGAGGGCTGTCCATGCTGTTGGCTGGCAGTCAGTTAATGTTACAGACTCTGTCTGTGGCCACTGAATTAATTCTGTAGTGTAGCAGTTAATGAGCCTTTCAGTGATCAACTAGGTTTGCCTCAAATTGTATTGCTCACAGAGAGAAACTGGTCATTGCATAATGCAAAAACAGTTGTACTACTGAAAACATAAATGCAGCCCCACAGATAGCATATAATTTTATCACCATTGGACTTTGCTGCTCACTAATGGAAGTTTTTTTGTTTTGTTTTTTTGAGACAGGGTTTCACTGTGCAACAGCCTTAGCTGTCCTGGAACTAGTTCTGTAGACCAGGCTGGCCTCGAACTCACAGACCTCTGCCTGCCTCTGCCTCCCAGAGATCTGGGACTAAAGGTGTGCACCACCACTGCCTGGCAAATAATGGAAGTTTAAAATTCTAAAGTGTTGTAAGTTTCCATGCCTAAACTAAAGTGAATTCATTTTCATATAGTAATTATTTCTTTGTGAAATTATAGCTTTTGTTTAGGGTATGGACAGGATATAAAGCAGAGTCAATAAACCTTGGGTCTGAGAGACCTAAGTGAGTGAACTTGTCTTCTTTCCCATGTGCTTGTTGATATAATAAGCTATACTCAGATTGTCTAATAAAATGTAACATTATATTTGAGTTATTTCAGTGCTGGTTTTGTGTGTGTGAGTTTGTTTTTGAGACAGAATCTTAGCTATGAAGTTGAGGTTGGCTTCAGATTTGCAGTTCTCCTGCCTCAGCCTTCCAAACTGCTGGGATTGGACTGGTGCCACTATGCCCAGCAAAAGTGCCCCTTTTAAAAAACGTTTATATATTTATTTATATAGAATGGATTTTTTGCCTGCATGTATGTCTATGTCTGTGCATGTTGTCTGCAGAAATCAGAAAAGACTGTTGAATTCCCTATGTTTTAGTTAGGATTAAAGGCGTGTGCCAACACCCTCACCCCTCACCCCCTATCCTCCACCGCCACCCTTGGCTGGGTACTAATAATTTTTTATTCATACAAAATCCTAAACTTTCATTTGAAAGTTTAAATGAAAGTTTAGGATTTTGTTCACATTTGCCTCTTAGTTATTCTTATAATCTAAAAAAGACTGCCATATACCAGCTAATATTTGAATAGTCTAGCTAAATTGCTATTCCAAGATTTTCATTTTGGTACTCTCTCACTTAGTAACAAAGTGTGGTTATTTACTATTTGGGGAAGGGTGGAGTAAGCATGATGCTTTCTGTGTTTTACATGCCGTAAATAATCTGATTCTTTTTGCTCTCTGATCTTTCGTAAACAATGAGCGGGAGAGAACAGGTGACAGAGAGGATAAGTGTGTGTGTGTGTGGGGGGGGGAATGTTGATATTGATTCGAGTATTTTTGTGAGTAAATATGACATCAGTGTTTAAGAGGTCTGAGCTTGCTGGGTGGTGGTGGCGCACGCCTTTAGTCCCAGCACTTAGGAGGCAGGGGCAGGCGGATCTCTGTGAGTTTGAGGCCAGCCTGGTCTACAGAGTGAGTTCCAGGACAGCCAGCTGGGACTGTTAACACAGAGAAACTCTGTCTCCAAAAACCACAAAAGAAGAAGGTCTGAGCTTTTTAGCTTCACTCTCTTGCTGCTTTTACAGAGCACTGCTGTGATCTTCATTGAGAAGATCTGTTTTGAGTCTGAATGTTCTTGTGAACTAAAGTTTTCCATATTGTTAATTTCAATCTGAAATTCATTCTCGGGCTGGCATGGTAGTGCACACTTTCAATTCCAGCATTAAGGAGGCAGAAACAGGTAGATTCTGTGAGTTCAAGGCCACTCTGATCTATATGGTGAGTTCCAGGCCATCCAAGGCTACTGTACAGTGAGACTGTCTTAGGAAATTTTTCATTCTGAATGTGATTTAGATTACTAGTCTTTCATGGAACTCTTTATGGTATAGCCACATAATCCTTGCCGGGCGGTGGTGGCATACGCCTTTAATCCCAGCACTTGGAAGGCAGAGGCAGGAGGATCTTTGTGAGTTCGAGGATAGCCTGGTCTACAGAGCGAGTTCCAGGAAAGGCTCAAAGCTACACTGAGAAACCCTGTCTCGGAAAAAAAATAATAATAATAATGAAAATAACAGTCCTCCTCCAGCAGCAGGTGAAGGCATCCCAGTATGGAGCAGCATGGCTTTCCTAGCTGTGTCAGAGTGGACAATTCCAACTTCACATATTCACAGCTGAAACCAAAATTATACTTATGTTTTTTTATAGTCAGAAAGTATCAGAGTCAACTTTCACTTAGAATGTATATGTTTTGTAAATATTTAAAGGTTAAGGAGATTTTTTTATGCATCAGTATTATTTTAACAAGTCACAAAGGGCTAATACCTCATCCAGTAGCCTATTACTACACATTTTTTAAAAATATTTTTATTTTATAATTAATTTAATTTTACATAGCAGCCATGGATTCCCCTGTCCTCCTTCCTCCCACCCCCCAGTCTTCCCCCCAATCTACCCCCCCATTCCCAACTCCTCCAAGGCAAGGTCTCCCCTGGGGAGCCAGCCCAGCCTGGTAGATTCAGACGAGGCAGGTCCAGTCCTCTCCTCCCTACACCAAGGCTGAGCAGAGTGTCTCAGCATAGGCCCTAGGTTCCAAAAAGCCAGCTCATGTACTAAGGACAGGTCCTGGTTCCACTGCCTGGGGGCCTCCTAAATAGTCAAGCTAATCAACTGTCTCACTTATCCAGAGGGCCTGTTTCAGTCCCATGGGGGCTCCTCAGTTATTGGTTCACAGTTCATGTGTTTCCACTAGTTTGGCTATTTGTCCCTGTGCTTTTTCCAATCATGGTCTCAATATCTTTTGCTCATACAGTCCCTCCTCTCTCTCACCAACTGGACTCCGGGAGCTCCACCTGGGGCTTGGCTGTGGATCTCTGCATCTTCTTCCACCAGTCTCTGGATGAGAGTTGTATCATGACAGTTAGGGTGTTCAGCCATCTGATAACCAGACTAGATCAGTTCAGGCACTCTCTCGACCATTGCCAGTAGTCTATAGTGGAGGTATCTTTGTGGATTTCTGGGGACCTCTCTAGCACTCTACTTCTTCCTATTCCCATGAGGTCTTCATTCATCATGGTATCTCTTTCCTTGTTCTCACACTCTGTTCCTGATCCAGCTGGGACCTCCCACTCCCCTAAGCTCTCTTTCCCCTGACCCTTGCCCTCCATTACCCCCTCACCCCCAGTTTCCTCATGTAGATCTCATCCATTTCTCTGTCGTTGGCTGATCTCTGTGTCTTTCTTAGAGTTCTCTTTACTAGTAGCCTCCCTGGAGTTGTGAGTTGCAGTCTGGTTATCCTTTGCTTTACATCTAGTATTCACTTATGAGTGAGTACATACCATGTTTGTCTTTGTGAGTCTGGGTTACCTCACTCATGATGATGTTTTCTAGATCCATCCATTTGCCTGCAAACCTCATGATGTCATTGTTTTTCTCTGCTGAATAGTACTCCATTGTGTATATGTACCACACTTTATTTATCCATTCTTCAGTTGAAGGGCATCTAGGTTGTTTCCAGGTTCTGCCTATTACAAATAATGCTGCTATGAACATAGTTGAGCATGTGTCTTTGTGGTATGATTGGACATTCCTTGGGTATATGCCCAAGAGTGGTATAGCTGGGTCTTGAGGGAGATTGATTCCAAATTTTCTAAGAAAGTGCCATATTGATTTCCAAAATGGCTATACAAGTTTTCACTCCCACCGTCAGTGGAGGAGTGTTCCCCTTGCTCCACAACCACTCCAACATAAGCTGTCTTGAGTGTTTTTGATCAAGAAGGACATCACATACTCATCACAGGAAAGATCCACCAAGATGAAGTTTCAATTCTGAACATTTATGCCCCAAACACAAGGGCACCCACATATGTAAAAGAAACATTACTAAAGCTTAAATTACATATAAAACCCCACACATTAATAGTGGGAGACTTCAACACCCTACTCTCACCACTGGATAGATCTGCAAAATCAAAACTTAACAGAAAAATAAGGGACTTAACTAATGTTATGACTCAAGTGGACTTAATTGATATCTATCTACAGAACATTCCATCCTAACAAAAAAGAATATACCTCCTTTTCAGCACCCCATGGAACCTTCTCTAAAACCGACCACATACTCAGCTACAAAGCAAATCTCAACAGATACAAAAACATTGTAATAACCTCCTGTGTTCTATCAGACCACCATTGTTTAAAGTTAGATTTCAACAACAACAAAAATTACAGAAAGCCTACAATCTCATGGAAACTTAATAATGCTCAACTGAATTACCAATGGTTCAAAGAAGAAATAAAGAAATTAAGAACTTCCTAGAGATCAATGAAAATGAATATACCACATACCCAAACTTATGGGATACTATGAAAGCCGTGCTAAGAAGGAAATTCATAGCACTAAATGCCCACATAAAGAAGTTGGAGAAATCTCACACTAGTGACTTAACAGCACACCTGAAAGCTCTAGAACAAGAAGAAGCAAAGTCACCCAGGAGGAACAGATGCCAGGAAATAATAAAATTGAGAGCTGAAATCAATAAAATAGAAAGAAAGAGAACAATACTGTACATTCTGATAGCAGATGTAGACCTAGAGAAAATGGCTGTTTTGGTGTCTATCAAAAACTTTTTATATGTGTCTCACTTAGGAAAATAAAAGGTGAAGATTTCCTTTTAAAAAGCTTCTAACCAGTTGCAGTCGTGTGTCCCTATGATCCCAGCACATTGGGAGCTGAGGTGGGAAGAACATGAGTTTGAGAACAGCCTGGGCTGGAGTTAAGACCTTGTTTCAACAATAACAACAAAGTAAAAGTTTTGTATTGTTTTGGGAAATTACATTCCCGAATTGTAATTTGGGAAATTGTAACTTTATTAGTACTTAGTATTTATGTTCTGAGTCTATATTCCTATTAGTTTTTAAGCCCTAGAGCAACAAGATTCCCTGTCTCACATGCATGTGTAAATGCGTGCTGATGTGTGTGGGTTCATGTGGAGGCCTAATGTTGATGTTTGGAGTCTTCCTCATTTACTCTTTATCTTATTCTTTGAGACAGGGGCCCTCAGTTGAACCCAGAGTTAAGAGATAAAGCTAGTTTAGTTAGGCAGTTTGTCCTAGGGATCCCCTGTCTCCACCTACTGAGCACTGGAATTAGAGAAGGGCCGTTTGCATGAGGGGATCTGAACTCCTTAGTCTTCACTTTAACCACTGACCCATCTCCTTGGATGTATTACTTCTTTTAAATCTGATACTAGCACATACATATTCAATAGATGTTGAGTAAATTGAAACTTGCATTGAGACTATTGCTTTTGTTCTTTGAATCAGGAAATATAAGAAAAAGAAAATCTAAGTACCCCCAAATAAATAATAAACAAACAAATAAGTGTAATTTTGTTTTGTTTGATTTTTTTAAACTTATTTTTATTTTATATGCATTGGTGTTTTGCTTGAATGTATGTCTCTATGAAAGTGTCAGATTCCCTGGAACTGGAGTTAACAGACAGTTATGAACTGCCATGTGGGTGCTGAGAATTGAACCCACGTCCTCTGGAAGAGCAACCAATGCTCTTAACCACTGAGCCATCTCTCCAGCCCCTTGTTTTGTTTTTTTGAGACAGGTTCTCACTATGTAGATCAGGCTGGCCTTGAACTCAGAGATCTGCCTGCCTCTTTTTCTCAAGTTCTGGGGATACAAAACACTCACAAAAATAGAACTATTTAAATAGAGGCTACACCAAAATGTTGTAGCCTTACCTTTTGCTTTGGGGAATTTAAAGCAGTTGTGGGATTCCCTGACGCTGACAGCTATTCCATATGATTTGGTTTGTTTGTTTTGTGGTTGTTTTTTTTTTTTTAATTATTATTTTTAATCTGTCCTTCCTGGTGCTGGGGCCAACATACAGCCTTGTCTTTGCTAAGTAAACACTCTGCTGCTTATCTAAAGCCCCGACCCAGGTACTGAGCATACTGAGGGGCTGTTTGGAGCAAACAAAGTTTAGTTAGAGAATAACAAGAGGTAGATATGGGTGTTCAGGGTAACCCACCTCACCTTAATTTAAGCTAAGCCTCCAAATGTGTTGGCCATATAAAAAAGAAAATTGGGGTTGGAGAGATGGCTCAGCAGTTAAGAGCACTGGCTGCTCTTCCAGAGGTCCTGAGTTCAATTCCTTGCACCCACATGGCAGCTCATAACTGTAACTCCAGGTCCTGGGACTCTGACACCTTCACACCATTGCAAATAAAATAAAAAAATTTAAAAAAGAGCTGGGTGGTGGTGACGCACGCCTGTAATCCCAGCACTCAGGAGGCAGAGGCAGGTGGATCTCTGTGAGTTTGAGGCCAGCCTGGTCTACAAAGTGAGTTCCAGGATAGGATCCAAAGCTACACAGAGAAACCCTGTCTCAAAAAAAAAAAAAAAGAAAAAGAAAAAAGAAAAAAAGAAAGAAAAAGAAAAGAAAAAATAGAAAAAGAAAATTAAGAGAAAGAATGTTATAAGCAGATGCAAGAGCATGTGCCTCCATCCTGAGGTAATAAAGGAATTGAAATAAAACAAGGGAGCTTGATATCACAAAAGGAGTAAATGGTTTGAGGTGAAGTTAGAGAAACAGACCAAATGCTGCAAGGCTTTATAAGCTTTTTAAAAGAAGTTTGAATTTTATTTTAAGTGAACAGGAAGCCTTGAGATCAAACAAAACAAAACAAAAAAACCAGGGACATAGTGATCCTTGTAGTAGGACTTCTTTGGACCACCAGCCCCCAAATAATGACACAGAGACTTATTAATTAGTGAAGATCGGCCCTAGCTTAGGCTTGTTTCTGCTAGCTCCTATAACTTAAATTAACCTGTTTCTATTAATGTATGTTCTGCCACATTGCTCTTGGCTTCTCTTCTGTTCTGTAAATCTGACTCCGTCCTGTCTCACTGGTGTCTCCTGCCGTGCCAGATTCTAACCCTAAATTACTCTCTCTGCCTGGAAGTTCTGCCTAGCTAATGGGCATTCAGCTCTTTATTAAACCAGTCAGGTGCCTTAGGTAGGTGAGGCAAAACATAGATTCATCTTCACACAGTGTAAACAAATATCCTGCAACAGAGCCTATTTGTGTTTCTTTTGAAATTTACACTCACATACTTATATGTGAGGAGGTGCACATCCCCTGCAGGGTGCGTGTGTAGAGCAAAGGACAAAGTGTGGGTGTGGGGCCAGTTCTCTTTTACCACATGGGGTCTTTCTGTGTTTTGCGGCAGGTGTCGTTACCAGCTGAGCAAGTGGTTTTTTGTTTGTTTGTTTTTGTTTTTGTTTTTAACATTCTCTATTTGTGTTTAAGAGAATAGCTTTTTCAGCTGTATGCATTCCAGGAAGGCAAAGGAGACTTAGAGTGAGTTGGGAAGGTACTGAGGCAGTGCCTTGGAGAGAAAGTGGGGGAAATGGGTAGTCTAAAGACCATGTAGCTTTCTTGATCGTGAAGCACACGAGTCTGTTTGTTGTGGCTTTGCTAGGCAACTCTCCAGTGGTTTCTTATGTACATAGGCTTTTTGCAGTCAGAGGAAGAACAGGTTTGGATGTTTACCCAGGTCTGAGAATGATCTGTAACACTTGGGGCTTACAAGTCAGAACTCAATCACATTGGCCAAGTTCTACTTGCAGTGGAATGGAAGGCTAGTCTTCTTTGTGGCCAGGAGAATAGAGAGAATAATGGCCTTGACTTAGTGTAAGTATTGGAGCTGGAGAGGAGTGGGTCATGTCTTGTCTCTCCTCCTTTAACCTTTCCTCCTTTTCATTCTCAAGGTGCCTGTATGATTGCGCTGTGTTGCTCCTCTTGGTGTCGTTAAATAGGGCTCCCAGCTCTTACTACAGCGTGTCCTTCCTGGGATGTCTGTGTCCTAACATCACTTATCATGCTCAGTTGATAACTAAGCCTAGATGTTAACTTCTCCAGTCTCCCATTTCCTACTAGTTAGGAGTAATTTCATGAGCTGAACTTTTTGTTTTTGAGACAAGTTATTTCAATGTAGTCCTGAATATCCAGGATCTCTATGAAGACTAGGCTGGCCTGGAACTCACAGAGAACCCCTGCCTCTGCCTCTCCCAAGTGCTAGTATTAGAGGTATCAGCCCCTGTGCCCAGCTTGAGCTCAACCTTGAAAAGCAGTGCTTTGGTTTGTAACCTTACTTGATACGCTCCTGAGAGCCATGGGAATGTTTCTCAGTTCATGCAAGAAGTTAACATACTAATGACAGAAAAAAATATTCTTGGTTTTGAAGAAAGAAACGTGAATCAAATGAAAATAACCCAACAGTTTCTATTTCAAAGAGGGTACGCCATGCATGACCCAAACCAGCTAGCAAGTAGCTCCTGTGACCAAGATGATTCTGTCTTTCTTCCTAACAGAAGGGGGTAGTTGGCTGTTTCTCATTGGCTGAGGGTTGACATCACAATCTACTCTTGATTGGCTAATTTGGAAAGCAGGGGGGGGGCGGCGTTATGTTATAGTAATGCAGCAGGGTCTTTGGGTAAACCGAGGCTTTACCAGTAGGGGAGATTAAAATATTTGAATTCTTAGCAAGGTGTGTTGGTTCATGCCAGCACTTGGGAGGTGGAGGCAGGTGAATTGAGGGCCAGCCTTGCCTACATAGCAAGTTCTGGGCTAGCCAGGGCTACACAGTGAGAAACTGTCTCAGCAAACAAAAACAAAACAATAATAAAGTTTGAATTTACAGGGTGGGGAGAGATTATGGAATATTGGTCCTTGACAAGCTACCCTCCTTTGATAGAAAAAAAGTTTCTTACTATTCCTCATTTTTACTACACATTTTCATTTTTTTTTCCTTAACGCAGCACCTGCTGATTTCTAAAGTCTCTAAAGACAGCAAGTGATCAGGGAGTGTTTGGTGAACATGGCCTCTATGTACCTCTGAAGGAGGCCCCTGACACATAGCTGTAAGGTGATGCTGTCATCTTACGGGTAGTCCCTTGGGCAGGCAATTGACCTATCCCAAATGGAATATTAGGTTTCCACCCAGGCTAGGACTTTATTCTCTTGTTCAGAAGGAGTTTTTGCTTAACAAGCTTCTGCTTCAACATCTCTTGCTCTGAAAAGGTTTTCCTAGAATCATTTAGGAACCAGATCAGAGGTCAGGGTCCCTTTTGGTATCTTAGCTGCTGCTATAGAATTGTGGCAGTAACTGATCTGATTTCAAAGTCCATTAGAATCTCTAGATGAGCTTACAAGATGATCTGTTGATTGATGTCTCCTTTTTTTTCCTTGGGACTCCAAAGCTAGTCTTCAGAACAGTGAACCTAGGATCTGCTTTCAGGCATTTTGATAGCTGTTGGAGTGGCTGGAATCAGTGTGAAGTCCCTTCCAGATTGTTTCTAGAAAGAGCAAAAAGAAAAGAAATTTAGCCATTGTCTAATTTTCTGATTAAATAATAGTGACTTTCTGATTAAAGTAATAGTGGGCCTGTCTCTCTAGGCTGTAAGTAGGTGCAGCACTGAGCCAGAGTCTGAAGTTTTCCATCTGAGCAACAGTTTTTTGTCAAGGAGAGAATCACTAGTGAGCTCTAGTTGTCAAAATAACAGTGGGTTTCACATGGGTTTCCATGTCTGGGGAGTGAGACCCCCTCGGACTGTTAGAGCAACATAATAATCATTCAGCACTCGGGAGGCAGAGGCAGGTGGATCTCTGTGAGTTCGAGGCCAGCCTGGTCTACAGAACTAGTCCAGGACAGGCTCCAAAGCTACAGAGAAACCCTGTCTCAAAAAAATAAATAAGTAAATAAAAATTTAAAAAAATAATCATTTAGCCTTTAGTTACACGAGACAGGGTTTCTCTGTATAGCTTTGCGCCTTTCCTGGAACTCACTTGGTAGCCCAGGCTGGTCTCGAACTCACAGAGATCTGCCTGCCTCTGCCTCCCGAGTGCTGGGATTACAGGCGTGCGCCACCAACACCCGGCCTCAGCCATCTATCTTTATACATAAGTCCTTCTTTACTAAAAACATTTCCATTTTTTTCATTCTTCTAACATTTTCTTCTGTTTACCGATTTTCTTTCTCCATACCACGAAGCATAAAAGCTAACAAATTTCCCATCTGTTGTGAGAGTTTTCTCTCCGGGAGAAGAAGACTAAGCAATGTCAGTCACAAGCCAGAATTCTGTTTCATCCTGAGGGACCAGTGAATTATTTTATTGGACTTACTTACAACACACGAATGAGGAGTTACTGACAGAAGTGTGGGTAGCCCGAGAGTAGCTAAACTGGACAAAATTCTTCACTCTGTATGGATGACGGCTTCCTCTTTCTACCTAGTCTTTCTCAGCGTATATATTCTAGCTCTTTTCCCTTAAGACTTCATGCAATTAGGACAGATTTGCATACAACTAGTTGGGAGGAGTGCTGGATAGTCTCCAGAATTATATGGATATTCTTTTGTAAAGGAGCATCAACAGTCAATAAGCCCAGCTGTGAGCATTTCTAAGCAGACATTGCTGGTCTTAAGATGTCGCCTCTCTGTGGCACTTAATAGAAGAAAGCTATACCCAAGCTGCATGCTGTGCCCTATGGTGAAGACTGTGCTCCAGCACCTTTGTGGACCACAACTATAGTCGGATGGTTTCTCCGGCCCCAAGGTCCCTCAGCTGCTTATAAAATAATCATTCAGAGGCTTAATATTATTTACAAAATGTATGGCCTATCGCAGGCTTCTTACTAGCTAGTTCTCATAGTTTAACTCAACCCATAACTATTAATCTGTGTATCGCCACGTGTTCTGTAGCTTTACCTGCATCCCATTACATGTTGTTCCTAGGATGGCAGGCTGGCATCTCCCCATTCAGCCTTTCTCTTTCCTGTCTCTCTCCTAGGATTTCCCACCTGCCTCTAAGCTACCCTGCCATAGGCCAAAGCATCTTTTTTATTAACCACTGAAAACAACATATATTAGTGTACAGAAAGACATCGCACAGCACACAACCATCTGTAACTATAGTTCCAGGGCATCTCATGCCCTTTTCTGGCATCCTTGACCAGGAACACATGCTACATGTACATATAAATGCAGGCAATTGCTCATACACATAAAATTTAAATTGAAGAAATTTTTTTAAAAAATTAAAAATAGAAACCTTAAAAACAGTTGATGCTGTGTATCCTCCTAAATTATTTTCTTTAATTATCCTCTGTCTAGCTGGGTCTATTCTCCAGAGGGTGGGTGCAACACAAATTTGGGTTTTGTTCCTATATGGCCTAAAAGAGCAGAGAAGCAAAAATAATGCATGCATTACCTGTTTCATCTACTTACATGTCACTAAAGTGAGGCACTCTCTTTGCATTGAATGATCTTTGCATTAGCCAAGCCAGGACTGTATTGTACTCTCTGGGGTAAGTGCTTTATTGATCTGCTAGTTTGCATTCATTCAGTTAGAATTCAGAAAGCAAGAGCCTCAGTGAAATTCAATATATCATGATACAAATAATTCCTGTCCATTTTCTTTCAAATGGCAAATTAAAATTTTATATGGAGATAAATGACACTGTTATTGATTGTTTTTGTGCTAAGGATAAGTGGAATATTAATCCACTGAGTCTATGTCTGATGATGACTGGAAACTAGCATCAACCATCTTTGTGGGTTGTATGTGGGTAGGTATTGAACCAAATTGCTTTAGAAAGTACATTTTAGTTAAATGTGTTGTCCTTAAAATATATATATAACCCTGTCTCAAAAAACAAAAAATGCATAAACATTTAGAAATTAGAGAAATAGAAATTCAGATTACTCAGAATCTCATTTTTTTTGCCCTTTCTATGCCTTGAATAATGTGCTTTAAAAATTCATTTCATGGGGCTGGGGATTTAGCTCAGTGGTAGAGCACTTGCCTAGCAGGCACAAGGCCCTGGGTTCGATCCTCAGCTTAAAAAAAAAATTTCATTTCACTACAATTTATCCAGTGGCTCAGGACAGAAATCTGACTTAGCCTTCATTCTGTCCTCACCCTCCCAGCATTCATCAACTTTGTCAGCAGGGGCTTTCAGCTCTTTTCCAATCATATCCATATCACTGTGTTTACTGGAACCATGATGGTCGCACTGACAAGTAGCCTCCTAACTGGTTCTTAGCACCTTTTTATGGCGTCTACTGTCCACTTATAGCCAGACTTATCTTTTTAAACCTCAAAGGTGTGGGCAAAATGCTCCAATGAGAAGTACTGGTCAGGTCTGGAGCAGGAGCTGTAGAATGAACCCCAAAGGTCAGGATACTTGCAAAGGAAGAGAAATGATTAGAGGATGAAGCTGTACTCATGAAATTGAAAATGGCGCACAAATTGAAAATGGCGCACACGGACAAGTGGTGAAGGCAACAATGAATCAATTATGTATGTAACAAATCAAACTAAAAGGATAAGGTTGACGGTTTTTATATAGAAACACATACACATAGGAGACATTTTTAAAAGGACACACACATGCACAAAGAAAGCACAAGGACTTTTTTTTTTTTTTTTTTTTTTTTTTTTTTGGAGATATGGTTTCTCTGTGTAGTTTTGGTGCCTGTCCATGATCTCACTGTGTAGCCCAGGCTGGCCTCGAACTCAGAGAGATCCTCCTGGCTCTGCCTCCAAAGTGCTGGTGTTAAAGGTGTGCACCACCACCCTGGCACAGAACTATCTTTATGATTTCTTTCTTGGACATCCCAGCTATAAATCCCAGATTTAAATAAAAGTCTTCTTTATAGATAGATACATAGCCAAATGAGTGGTTCACCTGAATACATACAGCTCTATATGATCATGTTACATACTTCTTTTTACCAAGCTATCTGAGAGTAGATTATAAGTACAAGGCTGTTTAATATATCTTCTTATTTTTTTAAGATTTTATTTATTTATTATGTACACAGTGTTCTGCCTGCGTTTATTCCTGCATAGCCAGAAGAGGGCACCAGATATCATTACAGATGGTTGTGAGTCACCATGTGATTGTTGGGAATTGAACTTAGGACTTCTGGAAGAGCAGCCAGTGCTCTTAACCGCTGAGCCATATCTCCAGCCCAATATATCTTCTATAAACAAAATATTTCATACAACTATATACTGGTGCCAGGTGGTGGTGGCACACGCCTTTAATTCCACCACTCAAGAAGCAGAGGCAGGGGGATCTCTATGAGGCCAGCCTGGGATACAGAGTGAGTTCCAGGACAGGCTTCAAAGCTACACAGAGAGACCCTGTCTCGAAAAAACAAACAAACAAAAAACCCTATATACTGGTACCACAATCAACATTAGTTAATTAATTAACATTAATTTATTTTTTAAAATTTTTTAATTGAAAATATACAGTTATTAGCATGTAAGAAACTTTCTGTATTTTCCTGTAAATGTCATGAAAATAGTGTGTGTAAGTGTGAAGTATCACACTGTGTGTGTGTGTGTGTCTGTCTGTCTGTCTGTCTGACTTCCCTATTTATTTTATTTTTTTTATTTTTATTTTTTTGTATGTGGAGCTGAGGATCGAACCCAGGGCTTTGCGCTTGCGAGGCAAGCGCCCTACCACTGAGCTAAATCCCCAACTCCAACTTCCCTATTTAAATGAAGACCTCAACAAGGGTAGATCAAGATACCATTTATGGTTTTGTCTAGTGGGCAGATTTTGTTCTTTCTGCTGTCAGTATTTTCTGATTTGGGGGGGGGTAATGAACATAAATATCTGCTATACCTCCTTAAAGCAAGTTTTTCAGATAGAAAGTTTTTAAAAAGTTAACCAGTCAGGCCCTGTGGGGGCGTATATATATATATATATTTGTATTTATATTTCCAATCTCAGTATTCCCAGGAATGGGAAGAGAACTAAAAATTGGGGGCCAGTCTGTCTACATATGAGTTCTAAGCCAGCAGGGCTACAGATGCAGACCTTTTATCAAAAAATTAGCCACTCAGTGGGTTGGTGAGATGGCTCAGTAGATAACAAGGTTTGCCACCATGCCTGGTAACCTAAGTCCCATCCCACATGGAAGAAAGGTTGTACCAAGTCCCAAAAGTTGTCCTCTTACCTCTACACAAGTGCCAAGACACGCGTAACATTAATTTCTTATTGTCATCCTCATAGTCCTTCCTTGAACCATGAATTTTGAAGGAAATTGTATTATAAATCCTTCTTGTGGGTCTGGTGTGCTTTCTGCTATAGCAAATGCTAAGTCTGTTCCTGTTGGCTCACTCTGGTTTCCTTCTTTGTGGTTTAGCTTCTTACATCCCTGTTTGACAGTAGCATCAAGGCCTTTGGAGTGACTGAGAGCGACCCTTTTGACTGGGAGAAGAGCGGAACTGACGGCTCCCTGGCCACCACCACCACCTCTGCCACCCCTCAGCTGCACACCCGCTTGACCCCTGCTGCAATTGGGTATGTCCTACCCAGCTCCATGAGTGGGGCTTTCTCTGAATGCACGAATGCCCATTAGTCAGTCCATCCTAGCCCCTCAGATTGTGAAGTGCTAAGACGTGGGAAAGCCTTGAGCATTTCCTTGAGTTAATCTTTTTCTTACTAGGCTTTTGGAATTACTTAATTCAGAAAATACTAATGGTTCATTCTGTGAAATGGGAGCTTAGAGCTAATGTGACTTGTTGATACCAGAAGTACAGTGGGTTTCTTCACAAAAGAGGAACATTACTTGTATTTCTAAAGAATATATATGGGAACCTGAAAGAATAAGTCATAATTATTCTTACTTGTTTTTTTGATTTCCGAGACAGGGTTTCTCTGTGTAGCCCTGGCTGTTCTGGAATTCTCTCTGTAGACCAGGCTGGCCTAGAACTCAAAGATCCACCTGCCTCTGCCTCCCAAATGCTGGGATTAAAGGTGTACACCACCACCACAAAGCATAATCATAATTATTTCTAACTGCACTATGTTTAAACTCCATGGGAATAAAATGTGTAGCCATATTTTTCTTATGAAAGTAACTTATATAGAATATTAGGAAGTGTTATAGTATATTTACATCTATATTCTTTTTTCTTTTTCTTATTTATTTGCTAGGTTTGTTTATGTGTTTGATACAGGAGTCTTGCTGTATAACCAAGCTGACCTTGAACTTTTAATCCTTCTGTCCTCAGCCTCCTGAATTACTGGTGTGCCCCATCATGCCCAGCTATTTCTATTTGTGGGTTTTTTTTTTTTAATTAATGTTTTGTTTTATGTATACTAGCGTTCTCTCTCTCTCTCTCTCTCTGTCTCTCTCTGTCTCTCTCTGTCTCTCTCTCTCTCTCTCTCTCTCTCTCTCTGTCTCTCTCTCCCTCTCCCTCTCTCTCTCTCTCTCTGTGTGTGTGTGTGTGTGTGTGTGTGTGTGTGTGTGTGTGTGTGTGTGTGTATGCTGGGTATCCACAGAAGTCAGAAGAGGGTGTCAGATTCCCTGGAACTAGAATTATAAACATTTTTAAGCCACCATATGGATGCTATGAGCCAAACCAGATCCTCTGTAAGGACAAGTGTTCTTAACTGCTGAGCTGTCTTTCCAGCCCCTAATTTCCAGTTTTAATGTTTTTTTCTTTTACTTATATTAGACACCTTTCCTTTTAAATTTTTGTTTGTTTGGGGGTTTTGTTTTTTTGAGACAGGGTGCAGTTCTAGCTGTCCTGGAACTCACTTTGTAGACCAGGCTGGCCTTGAACTCACAGAGATTCCCCCTGCCTCTGCCTCCTGAGTGCCAAGCTTGATGAGTTGTGTATTTTTTTAAGGCAGGGTTTCACTATGCATTCTATCTGGCTTCGAACTCACTGTGTAGCCTAGACTGGCTTTGAACTTGTGGATCTTCCTGCCTCAGCCTCTTGAGTCTGGAATTCTAAGTGTGTGCCAGCATGCTGCTTTATGTTTTCCTTTGGATAGACCGTGTGCTAATGATAACCTCATACTGACTGGTCACTACCTTCCTTATTCCTTATTTTGTTTTTAGATTTATTACTATTTTATGAGTGTTTGCCTTACATGTTCTAGACTCCATGGCCTGGTGCCCACAGAGTTTAGAAGAGATACCCATTGGAACTGGAGTTATTTGTGGGTGCTGGGAACCGAACCTGGGACTTCAGCAAGATCAGCAGGTGCTCTTAAACTGTGAGCCATCCAGCCCTACTTTCTCTCTTTCCTTAATTTTTTTCTTTTTATCCTTCTCCCCCCGCTTTTTCATAAGTGTTAGGGGTACACCCAGAGCTTTGGTGTGTGCTGGTCAAATGCTCTACCAACTGAGCTAACCCCCCCTTCCCCTCTTGCCTTCATATCCCTGAACATGCCATAATTTTCTTGGTGAGGAATTGTTTCTCTCTTGTCAAACTCGATTAAGAGAGTTTGGGAAAGGGGAAAAATGATAATGGAAAGAATAAAAAATAAGGAATAAATACAAAGGAGAAGCCTGAGTCATGTGGAAGAGAGCCTTTATGGAGATTGGGATGAGTTCCTTGAAGTACATGATATTGTGTAACAGATGAGGAAGATTAAGATTGAGTGAAAACAGAGTAGTTTTGTAGGTACGAATGTAGTTTATTTCCCAAGGAGTAGAGAAAGGAAATAGGAAGAGTGATGGGCAGAAGGGGAAAAGATTTGGAACATTAAGGGCTCAAAATGTGAAGAAAGGATGGTTAGTAGCCTTCCAGGGATACTTTCCTAAATTATATTAAACTCATATCTGAAAAATCTCTCAGTACTCAGTTTATTTGTGATCTTTTTTTAGTTTGTACATTTGGACAATTTCAGGTCAAATCACCTTTTACTGTTTCCTGAGTCTAAAGTATAGGGACTGCTTTACTGGGCTGCAAGGTTTCTTGTGAGAACCATGCTCAGTGAAGAATCAACTTTTTAGGTTGTTTACCTACAATATTGATAAAGAGATCACTTAAAATTGACCAATTTAGGGGTTGGGGATTTAGCGCAGTGGTAGAGTGCTTGCCTAGTGATCACAAGGCCCTGGTCCCCAGCTCTGGCCAAAAAAAAAAAAAAAAAAATTGACCAACTTAGGCAGAGATAGTAGCGAAGGGCAAAAAAATCAGAACAAGACCTAGAGAAACCATTGGTGGTCTCAGAAGGAAATGAGGTGTTCTTAGAACATTTGTGCTAGTGTACATATGCGACCTTTAGTTTTGTTGTTGTGGTTTTGGTTTTTTTCTGCAGGGGTATTTTGGGGACAGGGTCCCATTATGTAGCCCTGGCTGTCATGGAACTTACTTTGTTGACCTCCCAGAGATCTGCCTGCCTCTGCTTCCCAAGTGTAGGGACTAACGGCATGCACCACCATGCCTGGCAAGGGCATTGCTGTTCACAGTAATGGTGTATGTCAACACAATCCATTGAGGGCTGTTTTCCTGTGTTTAGATATTCCAGGTTACTTGTTAAAAATTTCTTTGTATGCTAAATATTGTGCTCAGCCAGAAATATTTTTTAAAAACACTACTAGTATTGAGGCTAAAGAGATACCTCAGCGGTTAAGAGCACTGGCTGTTCTTCCAGAGGACCCACATTCAATTCCTAGAAACCACATGTAAGTTCACAACTGTCTGTAACTCCAGTTCCAGGGGATCTGACACCCTCACATATATATATGGAGGCCAAAAAAATAAATAAATAAATAAATTATAGAAACAACACCAGCACTAGTGTTTGTGGAGCACAGAGTTCCCAGAGGCCCTTTGAGTTAGTGATGGCTAAGAACTAAAAGCCTCTCCTGGACCAGTAGGCTGAGTAATGACAACAATATAAAACAGGACCTGGAATTCATTCAAAAGAAATCTGTATAGCCAAGCATGATGATATACTCCTGTAATCCCAGGATTTAGGAAGATGCTGTACTCAATGCCAGTGTGGGATAAAGTAAACCTTCTCTCAAATGAAAGAAAGGAAGAAAGAAATATATAGACAAATACCTATAAATATTTTTTATTCTCCTCATGTATATCTGTATGAATTCTGTAATTTCAGACTTTCTGTTTTCTCCTTTGTTTTGCCTGGTGCCTTGGACATAGTAGGAACTTAGTGAACTCTGTAATGAAAAAGCAGAATACATTGTTTTCTTTCACTTTTGGCAATTTTTTTCCTTTTTGTTTTGTTTTATTGCTCTTTTGCTGGTCAGTTTTGATTTTCTTTTGTGTTTTTGTGGGGGGTTTTGTTTGGTTTTGGGTTTTTCTCTTTGTTTGCTCATTTGTTTGTTTTAAAGAGAGAGAGGACATAAACTTGTTTGGGTAGGAAGGAGTGAAAAACAAGAAAATATACTGAATGAAAAAAGGCTTATTTTAATAAATATCAGAAATAAAAGAAACAGTAGTACACATTTCATACTACAAAATCATCTAAACCCTTTCCTTTTAGCCCTTAGTATTTCCTTATGTATAATTGCTTTTATTATTTACAAAAATGTTAAATAAAAATTTTTATTTATTATTGATGAAAGTGTCATGGAAAGTAGAACAGATATTTCTGACTTTCTTTTTTCCAAGACAGAGTTTCTCTGTGTAGTTTTGGTGCCTGTCCTGAATCTCGCTCTATAGACCAGGCTGGCCTCGAACTCACAGAGATCCGCCTGCCTCTGCTTCCCAGGTGCTGGGATTAAAAGTGTGTGCCACCACCACCCAACATGTTTCTGACTTTTAAAGTGATTGTCATCAGGGTGTTGGTGGTGCACACTTTTAATCCCAGCACTCGGGAGGCAGAGGCAGGAGGATCTCTGGGAGTTCGAGGCCAGCCTGGGTTAGCCACGGCTACACGGTGAAACCTTGTCTCCAAAAACAAAAACAAAAACAAAAAAAGCTTTAGGTTTTGTTTAATTCTTCCTTGTGTATAAACTTCATCCAGAGACAAAATGTAGAACAGTCTGTTTCATGTTAACTTTTGATTCTGGTCTTTTGAAGTTTTCTGTTTCCCTTCCTTCTCTTTTCAGAATTGCAAATGCCACTCCTATCCCAGGAGACTTGCTCCGAGAAAATACAGATGAAGTGTTTCCAGATGAACAGCTTAGTGATGGGGAGAATGGTATCCCTGTTGGTGTATCACCAGATAAATTACCTGGATCTCTGGGGCACACTCGCCCTCAGGAAAAGGATGTCTGGGAAGAGATGGATATCAACAAGAACAAGATAAAGCTTGGAATTTGTAAGGTGAGTATTTCTTGCATAGGGAGTGGTATCATAGTTGGGGGGGGGGGGGCGGGAGCATGCGAGGGCACACATGCAAAGGTCAGCCTACAGGAGTTGTTCTCTCTACCATGTTAGTCCTGCAGATCAAACCCTGGTCATCTCCATCTCAGCATTCCATAGTTGCACCAGGGAAGAGCCCCCAGACTGGTTATCCAATACCAGGTACTCAACCCTGAAATCACATGCATACAAGTAATATCATATGGATGGAACAGGTTGGTTTAGGTACTTAGGAAGATACATACATACATATGTAAAGAATTAGAGGCCATGAATTTGAGAGTTGAGGGAGCAAGGGTGCATGGGGAAGGTTGGAGGGAAGGGAGCAAATGTAATTATATTTTAATTAAAAAACAAAGAAAAGCTGGGCGGTGGTAGCTCACGTCTTTAATCCCAGCACTCGGGAGGCAGAGCCAGGTGGATCTCTGTGAGTTCGAGGCCAGCCTGGGCTACAGAGTGAGTTCCAGGAAAGGCACAAAGCTACACAGAGAAACCCTGTCTCAAGAAACCAAAAAAAACCAAAAAAAACCAAAAAACAAAAAACAAAAACAAAACAAAAAAAAACAAAAACAAAAACAAAGAAAACAGCTCCTTAAGCTTGGTGGCAAGAAGCTTTATCCACTAAATAATCCCACCAGCTTATGATTCTCAATTTTGAGTGTAAAATAGAACAAAGTATTGCTAATTATTTTAATTTTTTTAAATTTTATTTCTCATGTATATAATTGTTTGCCTACATGTATGTATGTATTTGTACCACATGTGTGTTTGGTGTCTGGAGGTCAGAAGAAGGCATCAGGCCCCTGGAACTGGAGTTATGGATGGTTGCCAGCCACCATGTAGGTGCTGTGAACTAAACCCAGGCCATCTGAAAGAGCAGCAAATGCTCTTAACCACTGAGCCATCTCTCCAGCCCCCTTGCTGATTATTTTAAATATTTGAATTGTGATATTTTAGCTAAAGTGTTCCAAAGTGCTCTGGCTTAGATACCAAGTATTAATATTCTTTGTGTTTTATGGAAAAGATAAAGATATTTAAAATAAATCAGGAATAGAAGTATGACTTAATGGTAGAGCACTTGCCTAGCATGCCTGAGGGTTCCATCTCTGCCCTCACTGTAAAAGAACAGAAGAGAAGAGGAAGGAGGGAAGACATGAAAAACAAACAGAAAAGAAATATCTGCAGAACAAAAGCTGATCATCTTTCCAAATAATGTGACGGAGCTCTGTACCCTTTCTTGACTGATCAGTGGAGCTCTGTGCACAGCCTAGGGAGTTGTCTCTAATGAGTTGAAGAGGCCCACAGCCAGGGAGTGAGAGGATCACAGATCACATTTGATCGTGAACTGATAAAGTGGATGATAAATGAAAGACTTTCTTAGAGTTGTAAGCAGGGTGGACTTGTGAGTGTGGGAAGGGGAGAGGATTTTTAACTGTCTCTGGCAGATCACCCTAGGCTTTCCTCTGCTCTCACTGGTTCATTTCTTCTTTACCGCTTCAGACTATGAAGATAATGCTGAAAAGGCCATTCGGTTCAATAGTTGTTGGTGTTAATGTGCTGTCAAAGTGTTTTTTTAAAAATTGGGCCAGATGCTTTAATTCTAGCAGGTGGGAGGTAGAGGCAGGCAGATCTATGTGAATTTGAGGCCATTCTGATCTGTATACTAAGTTCCACACCAGCCACAGTTACACAATGAGACCCTGTCTCAAAACAAAACAAACTAACTAACTAACTAGCAAACAAAAAACAACTACAAAATGAGTTGAGTTGAGAAGGAGGTTGAAGCTTAGGGCTCAGGCTTACAAATGTAGTTGGTAGAAAGCTGGCTAGTTATACTTTATGAATGGGACAATATGTAAGGACTGGTATCAGCTCAGGATACCCCACAACCAAGTTCTCAGCACAAAAGAGATTCATTTGCCCAAGAAGGACAAAGGACTGGGAATAAGAGACAAAAACAGGACATAGAGGATGAGGGAGAAGGGGAAGGAACAAGAGAGAGGGAAAGAGGGTATTTACTGGGGTGGGGGTGTGTGACAACAAAGGACTGCCTCTGGGTGGAGAGGAGACAGACTTGGCCCATAGGCAAAGGGGAAGCCACCTGTTTAATTTTGATTGGACATGTTAATTAGGGCTTTTGGTTGCTGGACTTTAATATTTTGATAGCTGGACCTTGGCAATCAGCTTCAGGAAGAGGAAGTGGCCAAATAAGGGACCTGTGTTTGCCATACTCAGGCTGGCTGGAGTCCCTTTACTGTATCCTCCCAAGATCATCTGTGATCAATTCTGAAAAATTTGTCCTATCTTTGTACCTTTATTAAGTTATATAACTTTAAAAATTTAAGAGGGGAGGGTGGCATGGGATTTCAAATGAGAACAAAGTATAATGATATATATGTATGAAAATATCATAAACCTGGTTCTTTATATTGCTAACAAAAAGATTGTCTTAAGGTGCTGGAGAGATGGCTCAGCAATTAAGAGCATGTACTGGTCATGAAAAGAACCTGAGTTCAGTTCATAACATCTATGTCTGTTGGCTCATAACTACCTTTAACCCCAGCTCCAGGAGATCTGATGCCTTTGGACTCTGAGGGCATCTACACTCAATGTGCATACATGGGCATGCAATTTGGAATAAAAGTCATCTTTTTTTTTTTTTAAGTGAAATGTTACCTTTTGGAAAAAGGAAAAAATTTCTTAAGGATATATTCTTAGTATGTTTTGGCTGCTATAATAAAAAAAAAAATCATGACACAGGTGCCTTGTAAACAACACAACTTTATTTCATGTAGTTCTGGCTTCAGATCCCCTGGAGTTGGAATTACAAGTGTTTGTGAGTAACCCAATGTGGGTGCTGGAACTCAGACCGCAGTCCTCTGCAGCAGCAACAGATGCTCTTAACTGCTTAGCCATTTCTCCAGCCACAAGGTCAAAATATCTTCATTTTCTGAGCTGGTGAGTTGAGTCTGGAGGTATAGGTGCTTGTCACCTAGCCTGGCAATTCACATGAAAGGAAAGAGTCGGCTCACACATGTTGTCCTCTGACCTCCATACTCACATGTGGTAAGGGCACACACATGTAGCCATTCTTTCTCTGTCTCACCGGCCAGCTCCCAAATAACAACAGGGAGACTTATTATCAATTATGAAAGCTCAGCCCTAGCTTAAGTTTGTTTCTAACTAGCTCTTATAACTTAAATTAACCTGCTTATATTAATCTGCATTTTACTGTGTGACTTTTTACCTTTCTTTTATTCTTCCCACATCTCCATGGCGTCTCCTGCATGCCTTGATTCATCTCCTCTTCCTCTCTCTGTCAGGAAATCCTGCCTATATCTCCTGCCTTGGTATTGGCCATTCAGCTCTTTATTAAATCAATCAGAAGGCGTCTTGGCAAAGACACATCTTTGCAGTGTAAACAAATATTCCGCAACACATAAACACATGTATACAGTGAGTAAATAAGCAAATACATAAATATATTTTTTAAAGTTAAAATTTAAAAAAGCACTTTAGAGCCTGGCGGTGATGGTATATACCTTTAATCTCAGCACTCAGGAGGCAGAGGCAGGTGGATCTCTGTGAGTTCAAGGCCAGCCTGGTCTACAGAATGAGTTCCAGGACAGCCAGGGCTACACTGAGAAACACTGTCTCAGAAAAACAAACAAAAAGATTCTTTTAATTTTTTGAAAACACATGTAATCATTTGTTGATATTATTTCAAAGGCTCCAGTGATTTCTCCCATGTATAATATTTGGAGAATTTTTCATGATTCTATTTTATATTTTTTTTTTCTAGGCTGCTACTGAAGAAGAAAATAGCCATGGTCAAGTAAATGGTGTTCTCAATGCTCCCAGTCTGGGCTCACCAATTCGTGTCCGATCAGAGATTACTCAGCCAGACAGGGATGTTCCCTTAGTAAGGAAGTTACGTTCTATTCACAGCTTTGAGCTAGAAAAACGTCTGACACTAGAGCCCAAACCAGATACTGACAAGTTTCTTGAGACTTGGTATGTAATGTTTCTTTTTTTTCTATTATATTTTATATCCATTGTATAAATAATTCTTTCACATAAGAAATTCTTGTGTTTTTATAACACTGACTCCATTAAGCTTCCATTTGTTCATATCATAGTTATAGATCATCATCATTCTTAGTGAAGTCTAATATTACAGATTCTTTTTTTTTTTTTTGGTTTTTTGAGACAGGGTTTCTCTGTGTATTTTTACGCCTTTCCTGGAACTCACTTTGTTGACCAGGCTGGCTTCGAACTCACGGAGGTCCGCCTGGCTCTGCCTCCGGAGTGCTGGGATTAAAGGCCTGTGCCACCACCGCCTGGCTTTCATTACAGATTCTATAGCAAAGTCTTTGTCTTTGAGAGTACTAACTTCCTAAAACCAGGTATAGTAATAAATGAACATATTTTCCTTGACCCTGTTAGAAAGTGAACTCTTTGAGGCAGCAGTGTAGAGGCAGAAAGGGCAGGCACAGTAAAGGCCACAGCAGACAGGAATGGGGGACACACAGAAGATGCAGTGGGAAAATACACAGGAAGATTGCCACTGTGCTCTGTAGTACTCCCACCTTCCAAGGAAGAAGAAGAGCTAAACTTTAGAGGTCTGAGTGTAAATACTGTAATGATTGTTGCTTTTGATCAGTTAGGCACATTCTCCCTATAACAAATTTTGGTAACAAGATGGAAATAAAAATGTAAGATTTGAGGTATATTTACAATTAATAAAAAGGCTTCAAGATAATTAAGATGTATGTGGTGGTGAACACTATAGTCCCAACTCTGGGACTGTTGGCAATGAAATGTTAGGTTAAGAGTGGCTATGGATTTGGGCTGAGAGTCTAATTCAATTGCTAGAGTGCCTGCCCAGCATATATGAGGCCCTATGTTCAGTCCCCAGAAAGACATAAAGGTTTGTGTTGTAGTACATGTCTGTAATCTCAGTTCTAGGAAGGTAGAGGCAGAACGATCAGAAATGCAAGGTCATCCATTATTACATATCCAGATATGATCAAAAGGATGGATTAGACTTGAACTATGCTTTAGCCATTTTGAATTACAGTTAAGATGAGAACTAGATGTAAGAGAGCAATAGGAATAAAAACTTAGTTTGGCAAGGACATCAAGTGACAGGAGAGACTTTGAAAGTGGACAGTGTTGGGGAAGAGCAGGAATGGCAAGAAAAACCGCCATCAACCCTGTGAACTTTCCTTTGTCTTTTTCATACATGCTTATCACACTTTTGTAAGAGTGGTTGTTCCACAGCCGGCAGTGGTGGCGCACGCCTTTAATCCCAGCACTCGGGAGGCAGAGGCAGATGGATCTCTGTGAGTTTGAGGCCAGCCTGGTCTACGGAGCGAGATCCAGGAAAGGCGCAAAGCTACACAGAGAAACCCTGTCTCAAAAAACCAAACAAACAAACAAAAAGAATGGTTGTTTCACAATTAGAGTTTATCAGTATATAATAAATGTTTCTCTAAGGACAATTGAGTAACTTCTTTCTGTTTCCTTAAGCATGGAGAAAATGCAGAAAGATTCCAGTGCAGGAAAGGAATCAGTTCTCCCTGCTCTGCCTCATAAGCCTTGTGTTCCTGTTGTGTCCCGCACTGAGCACATCTGGCACTATGATGAAGAATACCTTCCTGATGCCTCCAAACCTGCCTCTGCCAACACTCCAGAGCAGGCAGATGGTGGTGGCAGCAATGGATTTGTAGCTGTTAACTTCAGCTCTTGCAAGCAGGAGGTTGATTCCAAAGAATGGGTGATTGTGGACAAAGAGCAAGACCTTCAGGATTTTAGGACAAATGAGGTGTTAGGCCATAAAACAACTGGAAGCCCTTCAGATGAGGAGCCTGAAGTGCTTCAGGTCCTTGAAGGGTCAGCTCAAGATGAAAAGATCCAAGGAGGTCCTTGGAGCAACAACCATCACTTAAAGGAAACCTCAGGTGCGGTCTTAGCACTTTCTGTGGAAGGTCCTGCCCCTGGTGCTTCAGAACAGTACACAGATAGGCTAGACCTCCAGGCTGCAGCTGCCAGTCAGTTCATCACCGTGACTCCTACAAGTCCAATGGAGGCGCAAGCAGAAGGCCCCCTGACTGCGGTAAGAAACTGCTTTTTTGTTATTATTTTGTGGTGTCTGCTCAATGTCCTATTAAGAAAAGCCTGGGCTGGGTGTTGTTACACACACTTTCAATCCCAGGACTCAGGAGGTAGAGGTAGGTGGATCTCTGTGAGTTTGAGGCCAGTTTCTTTTACATACCAAGTTCCAGGACAGCCAGGGATATACAATAACAACATAATAAAATATAATAAAATAACAACAACATAAAAAAAAAAAACAAACCAAAAAAAGAGAAGATTGAGGCTAGGAAGTTGACTCAATCAGTAAATTATTTGCTGTGCCTACATGAGGACCTGAGTTCAGATACTCAGATAAAACCCAGGCATGGCAGTACACATCTGTGACTCCAGCACTGAGTGTGTGTGTGTGGGGGGGGGGAACAGGACGGGACGACAAAGATAAATGAATCCCTAGAGCTTGCTGGCCAGACAGCCTAGCGAAATCACTGAGTTCCAGATCTAGTGAGAGATGTGTCTCAAAAAATAAGGTGTGTCCCCACATACAAGCACATTCTCACACACACACTGACATGGTGGGTCACAGCTATAATCCCAGAATTTAGGAAGCTATGTAAAGGGGGACCACTGTAAATTCAAGGCTAGTCTGAGACCCTGTATCTAAATAAATTAATAAACAAAAGCAGAAAAGAGAAGGTAGATTAGTTGATCAGTTAAGATTGTGCAATAATTAGAGGCTTAAGTTTAGGAAATAGGTGCATGTAAACAATAGTATTTACACTAAATTCTATAGTCACCCTGCAGTAAGGAAAAATAAAGCCAGGAGTGGTGACTCATGTCTGGTTAATCCCAGTCCTCAGGAGGCAGAGGCAGCTGTATCTCTGTGAGTTCAAGGCCAGACTGGTCTACAGAGTGAGCTTCAGGACAGCTGGGGGCATATAATGAAACCCTGTCTGGGGGGCAAAAAGGAAAATAATAATGTAAGTGAGTTGTTATGATAGTTCATGTATTAAGTTTGATATAACAAAACAATTATAAATGTTGCAAAATTAGGTTATAATGATAATACGTGAACTATCATTATAACCTAATTTTGCAACATTTATAATTAGATTATAAGGTCTGCCTATTTATGTGTGTATGTACACAAATTATTGTAAAATTACCATTTTGAAGAATTTCATTATACATCTGCTAAGAAAGGCCTGTGTTTAACCAGTTGTAGTTTGTTCTTTATATACTGTTAACAAGTCTGAGCTTTTTTTGAAATCTCTACTCAGAAATTTCTCATGTTTTACATTTCTCTTAATTGTGAGACAGCTACTATGTAAAATGTAAAATCTCAAGTTTGGCTTTCAGAACTCTACTTTTCTAAGTCTGGGGTAAAATGAACTTCATTTTCAAGTGTTTGAAGGCAAACACTTGTACCAAGTTTTCTGAAAAGAAACCTTTTGGAGGAACAGTACTGCCAGCTCTCAGCTCTGAGCATGCCATTGTTGAGAACAGTTGCCTTTTCAAGGTAAGCAGTGGCTTTGAGCAGGAGGAATCCCAGAAAAGCCAACCTCAGGCAGTAAAGAGCCATACAGCTTCAGGCACATACAAGCCCTCTGGTTCTGACACAGGGCAGTTACCAGGCTTCCTTTCTCACATAATAGCCTCAGCACTGTTCCCAAATTGAAAAGGTTTTTGTTAAAACACATTTTGATATACCAGTTATAAAACACTTGGAAAAGATACCAATGAAATTTCGCTTTCTAAACACTTCTGTAAGGATTTGTCAGTGCTACAAAATAGGGAAATAAATGACTTCCTACTTCTTTTCCAATCAGAAATTAATTGATCTTCCCTTCTGTCCCCTCCAGAACTGCTTTGTACAATTTTATATGTTGTTTGTGGCATAGAGAACACTAGCCCAAGGGTTAAGCTAGGGCTAATGTCTAATCCAACCTGAGGTCTGTTTTGTTTAGGATTTCTCCCCACCCCCTGAGTTGTTTAGGACTTTAGTTCATCCCAGTACTCAGGAAACCAAGGAAGGAACATTGCTGCATGCTCCAAGCCAGTCTTAGCTACAGAGAAACTCACTGTGTAGACCAGGCTTGGTCTTAAACTTGAATTCTCAGAAATCTGCCTCTTCCTAAATGCTGAGATTAAAGGCATGTGCGCCCCTTCTCCATCCTCCCCCAGATCCTATACTGTGTTTTGTTTTGTTTAAATTTATGTGTATGAGTGTTTTGCCTGCATATATATCTGCCTCATGTACATGCCTGGTACCCATTGAGGTCAGAACAGGGTGTCAGATCCCTTGGACTGGAGTTACAGACAGCTATGAGCTGCCATGTGGGTGCTGGGAACTGAATTCAGATTCTCTACAAGAGCAGTAAGCACTTTTAATCTCTGAGCCATCTCTCAAGCCCTCAAAATGTAATTTTTTGTTTTTGTTTTTGTTTTTAAGACAGGGTTTCTCTGTGTAGTCCTGACTGCCTTGGCTGTCCTGGAACTCACTCTATAGACAAGGCTGGTTTCAAACTCAGAGATTACGCCTGTCTCTGTGCTGTGATTAAAGATGTGTGCCACTACCGCCCACCAAAACATAAATTTTTAAAAGGACAGGAATTCTTAACTTAATTAATTCTGGGCAGTGTCACAACCAGTACATTATTCTACTACTTTTATTACTTCTACATTGTCCCTGTCCATGGGTCAATATAACATATAGATATTATACCTTCCATGTTATACCAAAACAACCCCCCCCAAAAAAAAAAATTAAATAAAAATAAAAAAACCACAAACAGGCTACTTGGTGCAAGTGTTTAATTTCCTGGAGATTTTTTTTTTTTATTATACTTAAGCAAGAGAAAGACAAAAGTGTGATTCATAAATTAAAAAGGATAGGATAGTTGATTCATTCATATGGTCTTCTGCTGCGTGGCCAACTCTTAACATGATGTAACTAAAAATTAATGCTATTCTTCCTGTGTGTAAACTAACTCCATTTGATGGTTTCCTTGATTGTAGTAAATCATAAGATTCTGTACTCACTAGTATGTAGGCTTTACTATTGGGCATTACTAAAATGGTGACACCATGAAGGAATCGGAAATCCCGAAGCTGATTTAGGAAGTGCAGAAAAGCATGGATGATGGAAGCAAAGCACAAGAATAGAAGGGGCAGGGGCTGGAGAGATGGCTCAGAGGTTAAGAGCACCAACAGCTCTTCCAGAGGTCCTGAGTTCAATTCCCAGCACCCACATGGTGGCTCACAACCACCTGTAATGAGATCTGGCATCCTCTTCTGCCTTTGCTGGGCATTGTGGCTTGTGCCTCGGATGCCAGAGACTAACTCGGGAAAATGGTTGTAGACTGAAGGTCAGCCTGGGCTGCATAGCACGACCTTGTCTCGAGAGAAAAAAGTGATGCTCTAACAGGTATGATTACAGAAGTTCAAGGTATGAAAGATGCAAACGGCTTATGCGGAAGTTACTGTTTAGTCCATCCATAGGCAGCGTGCTTTGAACTTCAAGGTCAAGGGAGGTATTGCAGCTACACTTCGAACTTGTTTTCTCTTTGATCCTGGGTTTTCTCTTTTCATCTCGTCAGAGTTTTTGCAGACTCAGTTCCCCAGATTTTGAGAGCACATGCTGTGTCAGTAACGGGCTGTGGTGTGCGTGACTTGCAAAACCTGTCTTTGTTTTTCTTCATTTAGGAACTTGTATTAACAATGGAATTCAGTTAAAATTGGGGAAACAAAAATAGCAGTGTTATCATAGAATTTGTAAAAATGAATTTGAATATCTTACAAAATTTAAAAGGCTATGGGACTGTTACATGAGCATAGGTTATGTACAGTTTGTTGTAATTGACTGAAATTCTGTCTGGCTGTTGATACACATTTTCCTTATATAAGATTGTTAATCACACATGCACACCCACACAGAGGCCATGAAATAATCAAAAGGAGTTAATCTCAGATCTATAGAAGTGACTTCTGGCTTAGATCCCAGAAGGCCAATGAAACATTGCTCTTATAAACATTGTTTCATTCATTTTGGATTAGTATTGGAATTACACATACCAACGAGGTGACTCTTCTTGGTTTATTATGAATGTAGATATATATTCATCACCCTTGTTATTTAATATTTAATGTCATTTTACAACTACTTTTCTAACTATTGCCACACTTGGATCTTAAAAGTAACTTTAAAAAAGTGAAGTACTATGAATTTCAGATTTTAATATCATTATAAAAATATAATAGAGGGCCAGCAAGATTGCGTAGCGGATGAAAATGCCACCAATCATGATGAATGACCTGAGTTGAATTCCTAGGACCCACACAGTGGAAGGTTGTCCTCTGACCTTCACATTTGAGCTATGGCATGCATATCTTCACACACTTACATTCCTAAATAAATAGATGTAATAAAGTTTAAAATGCATACACACATGCATACACGCACCCCCCCAACACACACACACACACACACACACACACAAAACACTAAATAAATAAATGTAATTTTAGGAAGTTGCCATCTACCTCAGTATCTTGGAATAATTTAAAAAGATGTTTAACTATTTAGGAAGTAGGAGGTGACCTCCTGAAGGAGAACTTAGTGCCTTTCTTCAAGTTCACAATAGGTCTGGGATTACTGCAGTTCTGAACCCAAATAGCCTGTCTTGGATTCACCTGAAGCATCCTCAGGACTCTAGTTCCTTATTTTTATTTTAATTAAATTTTATAGCATAGGTCAAGCTGACCTGGAACTCAAATTCCTCAAGCCTCAACCATCCAAATGCTGGGATTACAGATATATACTACTATGCCTGTCCTATTTGGGAGTTACTTAATGTATCAGTCAGGTGATTTCTGCCTAGATTGGTCTGCAGGATTCACCTAATTGTGTTCCTGACACAAAGTGTTTTGTTTTCCTAGGACTTATTAGTCTTCATTAAGTGATCTGAGTTGGGTTGGGGATTTAGCTCAGTGGTAGAGCGTTTGCCTAGCAAGCGTGAGGCTCTGGGTTCGATCCTCAGCTCATTAAAAAAAAAAAAAAAAGTGATCTGAGTTTATCTGATTCCTCCAAAATGGTCTTTTAAAAAAGATATTAAATTGTATTCACATAAAACTGACTTTAGGGGCTTGGGGATTTAGCTCAGTGGTAGAGCGCTTGCCTATCAAGGGCAAGGCCCTGGGTTCGGTCCTCATCTTTGGGGAAAAAAAAAACAACTGACTTTAGTGTGGGGATAATAGAATTTAACTTATCATAGGACACCCATTTGCAAGGGAGTCTCGGCTATGCCCATGTCTTTTGAAATCAGTCTTCTGGGGCATGAGCATGTTAAAGGAGCAAGCACAAAGAACCTCTATGGAATCATTCGTTCTGTGCAACTCCTTTGAGGGCAGCTTATGAATGTCCTTCACCTTTATTATGAATGTCCTTCACCTTTATTATGAATGTCCTTCACCTTTATTATGAATATCCTTCACCTTTATTATGAATGTCCTTCACCTTTATTCACAACTGCTCACTTAGTATGAGCTGGGAAGACCTGGTAAACATCTGTGTCACTCTTAGAAATTGAAATCTGAAGTATTGCATCTCAAACCATGCATCTGATTGATACCCCACATAATTAGATGTTTTACATTTTTCTCCCCACTTCTCCAGATTACAATTCCTAGACCTTCTGCGGCATCAACACAGTCAACTTCAGGAAGCTTTCACTATGGTCCACAACCAGAGAAGAAAGATCTTCAGCCCTTGGAACCCACTGGGGAACTTTATTCTCCCAGAGAAAACTTCTCCTGCTTGGTTGCAACAGAGGGCGAACTTCCTAGTGGAGAAAGCAGAACGGATTTGGGACTTCAGATAGATCACACTGGTCATGACGTGTTACCCAATATGAGAGACGGGGATACATCTCAAGACTTGGGACCAAAAGACTTTCCTGACCATACTAGATTGGTTATGAAAGAATTTGAAAATCTTCCTGGAGAAACAGAGGAAAAAGGCATTCTTCTGGGCTCAGATAATGAAGATGAGAAGTTAAGTAAAGGGCAGCATTGTGTTGAAATCGCTTTCCCAGGAGATTTAGTAACTGTAGAAAGGGAACAGTCAGCTACCACAGAACCTCTCGATATTTCAAAGACACAGAATTTTAGTGTGGTGCCAAATCAGGACAAAAACCATGAGATTATGAAGCTTTTGACAATTGGAACTTCAGACATTTCTCAACAAGTCATTGACCCGCATGCTGAAGGGCAGACAGGCCAGGTGGTGGAGATGCAGACAAAGCAGCTCCTCAAGGGTGCCGACAGGAAGAGTGAGGACTTGCCAGGACAGCAGGGAGACCTCTCTACTTTTCTGCACCAAGAGGGAAAGAGAGAGAAAGTTGTCCCTAGAAATGGAGAGCTCTATCATTGTGTCTCAGAGAATGAGCATGGTCTTCCCACCCGGAAGGACATGCTTCGGTCATCCTTTGTAACCAGGCACAGCCGGATCCCTGTTTTAGCACAAGAAATAGATTCAACTTTTGAATCATCTTCTGCGGTCTCTGCAAAAGAAAAGCTTCTACAGAAGAAAGCCTATCAGCCAGAACTAGTCAGACTTCTGGTAGAAAAAAGGCAGTTCAAGTCTTTCCTGGGGGACCTCTCAAGTGCCTCTGATAAGCTGATAGAGGAGAAATTAGCTGCTGCTCCTGTTCCCTTTTCTGAGGAAGAAGTCTTCACTCCCTTTTCCAGACTGGCAGTAGACACCCACCTGAGTAGATCGGCTGAGGATGGCTTTCTGACACCCATCATCTCCCAGTCTCGAAAGAGCAAGATTCCAAGGCCGGTTTCCTGGGTCAGCACGGATCAAGTTAATAGCTCAGCTTCACCTCAGTTCTTGCCTCGGCCACCACCAGGAAAGCCACCAATCAGGCCTGGAGTAGAAGCCAGGTAATGTTTCATGTTTTCCTTGTGTATAGAGTGTAATGGTGTTTTCTGAAGTGCTTTACTGTATGACATCAGTGGCAGCAGTTCTTTTGAGCATGTGTTCTTCTCTCCCCCCACAAGCCTTAGGGGCACAGTACAGATTGACCCAGACTAATGCATTTTGTTTCCACTGTGGCAAAATAAAACTAACATACAGTTTACCATCTTACTCATTTTAAGTGTCCCTTTCAGTGGCACAACTCTGTTAATTTTGCCATGCACCCATCACTCTCCACTTTTAGGCCTCTCTTCATCATGTACAACTGAAACCCAGCCCCAGCAACATTCATCGGTTTTCTTTCGGGTTTGGGCCATTATAAACACTTGGGCTAAATAGTAGCATCTATTCTTCTGTTGTAGCAGGCCTAATTTACTTAGCAGAAAGTCTTCAGGGTCACTCATGTCAGTGCCTAGCAGACTTTGCTTCCTTTTAGATGGTTGGGAGGGAAGGGACGTCTATCATTTTGGTGTTTTTTTATAGCAGCCTTACAACATTCTATTTGTTTACATTTGTGTGTGTGATTCTGAGTATGCCTTTGCAGATGCAGAGATCAAAGGACAGCTTGTGGGAAATAGTTCTCTCCTTCCACCTTGTGTGTCTCAGAGATCCAACTCAGGCTGTCAGGTGGACAAGCACCTTTCCTGCTGAGCCATCTTGCCGGCCCTGCCTTAAATTAGCATTTTGTTCCTTGTTTATTGTGTCTGTCTTCTTTCCTACTGGTGTGTGTATGTGTGTGTGTGTGTGTGTGTGTGTGTGTGTGTGTGTGTGTGTGTGTTATGCCTGTTTTCATTGTAATCAACATGGAGCCCACAGACTGTCCTGAAGTTCCAGCATTCTAATTGGGTGTTTAGCAGTGTAATACCAGGAACACACCACTGTACCCCTTTAAGTTTCCATCCCCATTCCTTGTACTTGTTCACATCATAAGGTTACATCTTCATTTGATGTCCCCAAACATATAGCTTATGTTTAGTTTTGCTTTTGAGTTTAGAGCTCAAACTGTCCTTGAACTCCGGATCTTCCCACTGGGATTATAGATGTGCAACAGCCACAGTCAGCTTTAATAACTAGATGTTTTATAAATGTATTAGTCTCCTAAATCATTCAGGAAACAAAAGATATAAATAGCTGTAAGACTAATAATCACTTTTATAGTTGAGTTTGTTTGGAGTTACATGTTTATCTTTATTCAGATCTTATTTCTCTATATGGCTTCAAGTTGCTGTCCAGTGTCCTCTCATTTCAACCTGCAGTAACTTCAGCTAGCACTGCTAGATGGCAGGTCTGGTGGTAATACAAGTGGATATGTAGGATGGGTATTGAACCCAGGGTCTCAGGCATGCAAGTACTATACTGCCAAGCCCTACCTCAGCTTTAACTCACAGTATCTTCATTTCTCCTTCATACTTTAAAGAAAGTATCCAAGATACTTTCTTAACACAGGGTTCTTGATTGACAGTTCTCTAGAGCTTTAAAAATCTCGGTCCTCAGACCACTGCCTTTTGACCCCCAGAAGTTCTGATGAGAAAAGTCTTTGAGGACTTCTTGTACGTGACAAAGCTACTTATTTCTTGCTGCTCCCAAGCCTCTCTTGACAGTTTGATGATAGGTGATTAGGTAGCTTTGGGGGTCATCCTGCTAGGAGTTCTTTGAGCATCCTGGGTGTTGTCTTGTTTCCAGCTCTTCTTCAGGTGGTCTCTCCTCTCTCTCCCTTCTGCCACTCCTCTGGTGCCCTGTCACTCCACTTGCTAGTCCTTTACTCCCTTCTGCAGATTCACTATCAGTTTACCTGTCTTAGAGTTTTCTGCTTCTTCTCACTGTTCAACTGTGCTGTTAAAAACTGTGTGTGCACGCACACCACTGTACCTGTGGGCAGCTGGAGTCAACTTGAGGGGGTTTTTGTTTTTTTTTTTTCTTTTTTTCTTCCACCTCAGGTCATCAAACTTGGAGGCAAAGCACCTTTCCCCTCTGAGGCATCTCTCCAGCCTGTCCTAGTTATTAATATTTAGTTACCTAAAAAGATAAAAGGAGAAAGGAGAAAAAAGTAGAGGCAGAGTGAGAAAATACCCATTCTTTGTATCTCTGAAAGTCACTTCAGTCACAGAAATGGGAGCTTACGGTAATGGACAGAGACACGAGCAGATACAGTGGGTGGCCACTCTTACATATCATGAGAACAGCAATGAAAAACTAGAGCATAGTAAAATAAAGTTTAATGTCATTCTTTTTCAGACTTAAGCCAGCAGAATAAAAAAAGAATTATTTCAGCCATTGGGACCATTATCTTTGAAGTTACCACCATATGATTGAACTCCTAAAATTAAAACTAAACAAAATAAAAATATACCTGTCTCTGAAATGTCCCATCCTATCACTTTGAATGATGTGGTATAAGCCATTTGTATCATTAGGCAATTTCTTGATAGTTGACTTGGTTAGTAAACACAAGGGTCAGGACCTTGTAGAGTTCTTAGCTCGAGCAAGAAAATGTTTGTATTATTGTGGAACTTGCAGAATGAGGAAATTACACATTAACTTAGATGAATAGTACTAACTGGAGCAGAATGTAAATTAATATGTAGCTTTTGTTATTGGGTCTTTTTTCTGTTCAGCATTGTATGCAGGTTAGCTTATATCTATTTTTCATGAAAATATGATAAATGATAAATACTCCCAAGGCATCTGAGAAAATTACCTTCCCTAGTTTGAACTGATATAAATCATAACAAGTTGTTTTTACTGAGAACTTATTATTCAAGCTCATGCTGGTGCTATGCACCATGATCATCATCCTATTGGCAGTGTAATTTGTTGTCCTCAACAAATATGTTGGCCTCATTCATAGCTGTCTTGGGATGCATGAAGCCTTGGGATGGGGACAAAAAGCAAATAGAGCACAGAGCCTCCAAACAGATATTTTTTTTCTAAAGATTTTATTTTTATTTTTAACTGAGGGGGAGGGGCGGGGGGCGGGGCGTCTGTGCACACGTGTAGGTGCCCTCAGAGGCCAGAAGAGAGTGTTGGCTCCCCTGGAGTCATGAGTTGCCAGTGTGGGTGCTGAGAACTAAACTCCAGTCTTTTGGAAGCACGGCACTCTTAGCTGCTGAGCTGCATCTATAGCCGAGGGACAGTTTGTTTGTTGGACCTACCCTGATTCCTGCAAATGTGTGCAAACTGCTTTAGAAACTACTACACAGTGGACTGCCATAGGGCTGAAGGTGGATGAGTAACTATTACCTTGCTACAATCTGAAATTGACCAAAGTTAACTGCAGTTTATAGTCCAAATTTCCCTCTGTATATTGCAAGCTTTTAATGCAATTTAGATTTCTAAAATAATTTCATTCAACAGACTCTTTACTGCAGGCAGTTGTATTCTAGGTGGGAGAGGTTCCATGGCATCAAAACAATGTCCACAGTACATATATCCTATGCTTAAAGGCTTCCACATTAGTCAGCTTATTGTTCCTACCATCATGTACCAGACAGGCGGCCAACTTAAGAGAGGGAGAGCCTAAAGGAGTTCCCTGGGACTCTACTGGATTACTACTGGACATGGCGGCAGTGATGGCACGTGGGAAGCTCTGAAGCAAGAGAATGGCTAGTTAACCTGATATATAAGAGAACCCTTTAAAGATTAAAGTCTTTACTTGTGAGTGTGTGTGTGTGTGTGTGTGTGTGTGTGTGCGTGTGTGTGCGCGCGCGCACACGTGCATGTGTGTTGCATGATGGAGGAGTGTGCCACAGTGCATGTGTGGAGGTGATAGACAACCGTGTGGAACTGGTTCTCTTTCCACCTTTATGTGGGTTCCAGGGATCAAACTCAGGTCACCAGGCTTTCATGACCCACCGAGCCATCCCCCTGGACCCTATTGGGATTTTTAAAATACACAAACAAGGTATGTTTGGCCAGGAATGATGGAAAGCTAAAAGATGATGAATACCTGTAATCTTAATACCTGGAAAGCTGAGGCAGGAAAACGTCAAGCTAAGGCCAGCTTGGCCTAGGTTACATCCTGAGTTCCTGACCAGTGTGGGCTACACAGGAAGACCTTGTCAATGGAACCATTCATCAAAAGGAAAAAGACACAGCAGGTGTTAACCTGCCCAGTGTCACATACAGCATGCATGTGAAAGAGAAGCTCAGTGTCCAGTTAGTGTATTTTCTGGTTTTGATACATTTCATAATATGACTTGGGATACTGTGACTTTTAGGTACACTTATAATGAATTTTTGATGTCCTGTCTCCAAAAAAAATTAATTCTTCTCTATTTTTTTAAGGCTACGCAGATATAAAGTTCTAGGGAGTAGTAACTCTGACTCAGACCTTTTCTCTCGCCTGGCCCAAATTCTTCAAAATGGATCTCAGAAACCCCGGAATACTCCTCAATCCAAGAGCCCAGGATCGCCTCACAATCCAAAAACACCACCCAAGAGTCCAGTTGTACCTCGCAGGAGTCCCAGTGCCTCTCCTCGAAGCTCATCCTTGCCCCGAACATCTAGCTCCTCACCATCTAGGGCTGGACGGCCCCACCATGAGCAGAGGAGTTCGTCCCCACATCTGGGGAGAAGCAAGTCACCCCCCAGCCACTCAGGATCATCGTCGTCCAGGAGGTCCTGCCAACAGGAGCATTGTAAACCCAGCAAGAATGGCCCCAAAGGATCTGGCAGTCTCCACCACCACTCAGCCAGCTCCAAAACTCCCCCAGGGAAGAGTAAGCCAGCCAGTAAACTCAGCAGATAGGAAGCAAGTGGGCTGCATCTCTGGGAAAGGTGTGAGATCTTCCTCCTAGACCTGATGCATGTGTGTCTCTGTACTGTCTGTTTCAAACAATCAGTGTTGATCTTCTCTTGAAAAAGAAAGTAACATGATCGGTTATTTATAAGAAGACATACGTATATACTAAGGAATTACCTAGGGCAGATAGGAAGCGGATCAGGAATCAAATGCTTCAGTTCATCAAAATCCAAGGAGAAGAAACTCATTAAATGAGCTCTCGTTTATAGCTGCCTTCGAAACAGGAAGTTGAGGATAGGAAATAGAATGGGATTTTAAGTGATTTTGCCTAATTTGTTAATCCTCTACTCAAAGAGTATAGCAAAAGTATTTGATATTTTTATTTACAACTTCTTGGAGAGTCATTGTGCAGACATTCAAATATATAAGAAGCCTGCTGCCAGGAAACTAGTACTTGGGTATATTTGGTTTGTGTGCTTATTTAATGAATCCACTCCTTTCTTTCCACTCATTCCCAGTATCTTTCCTAGGTTTGACATTTTTTAAAATTAATATTTCTTACCTCTTAAAGGGTTTCAGCAGCTCACACGAACACTTTAAAATCCAATTGCCCTTATTTAGTCAAACCTTGTTAGTTTCTTTTGAGCCACAGTTTTTAACTCATATATTTTTAATCTCAAAAAGGAAAGAAATGTCCAGCTAGAGCTGTTTGGGGCAGGTGTGTTTCAAGAGGGGCAGAGAGTGGGACAGTGTCTTTAAAGGTAGAAGCACGCCTCGTACTTGACTCCATTTCATCCTTGTAGGAAACTGACCAGAGGAGACAGCTTCCTTTATGCCCCCCGCGCTCTCTAGTGTCAGCCTTCAAGATGGTGCTGGGAAAGCACACCACTTTGGAATGGGGCTTATGCTTTTAGAGATTTAGAAAGAAATTAAGTATGCTATTGAGGCTTATAATCTTCAGAATTTGTATTTTATACATTTAGCCGTATATATTTAGCCAATAAGGAATGAATATCTGGGGAAATAAATTTAGGCTAAATAGTTTTCTTTCAATGTTTTTATTATTTGGTTCTTGTGTTGTTTAATGCTTCAGCTTCTTAGCCTGATCTCCACATAGTATCAATTTATCAAGTTGTAAGGATGACCATATTTGTTCTGTTCTCACTCTCTTTCTAGTAAAAATCAGGCAAATTAAAAAACGCCAGACTTTTTAAATGGGCTCTTTGACTCCCTGTGAGTGTTTAGTATGATAAAACCTTATTGAGGTCAGGGAAACTGATCTGCCTGCTGTTGAAATCTGCCTTCTAACATCTCCTTTCTCTTTGACCTGTGCTGCTGCCAAACCTAAACCAGTTGAATTTGAGGTAGGGTGGGTGGAGAAGGAAATGTATTTCTTCACTAAGCGAGCATATTGCAGTGCTGTACCCCAGCTGCCCTGACGCTGCGCTGTCTCCTGTGTGAGCATTCTCAAAAGCGGGACACTACACTGAGACATAGGTCTCCCATGAGAAATGGAGCATAGTGTGGAATCCACTTTCTTTCCAGGTTCAAGCATTTCAGAGCAGTGCAGCAGATAGGGCACACTTACTGTCTGTCGATTACAGCTGTAGCCCTGGAGACTGACCCTTGTGTATTATATTGTAGAACACTTGCTGCAATAGTACTTGCATGTCTTTCCTGGTAAATTATATAAATATTTATAAATATAGAGGCATATGCTTATATAAATCCATTCTTTCTCATTCTGCATTTGTAATTTCAAGATCCTAGATGATGAAATTCCTTTTCTATTGTGTGCCTCGTGTACACTTGGGCATTGCCTATCTTCTTTCTCTGAAAATACGTTCTGGGCATGTGACACCTAAGATTCTTCTTGCCTTCCAGGTGCATAGTGCAACAGTTGGCAGTCTTTCGCAAGCCAAGGTATAAGATACTTAATTTTCATTTAAAAAGTATTTTAATAGGTGAAATTTTAAACAGGATATACTTGTAATACAGGCTCAAAGATCACTCATGTTAGCCCCATAGTTCTGTTGTTATGGTTAGAGTACATTGGTGGGCATTATAATTATGGATCTGGCATCAGTTGACTTTTAAAACATTTCCTGAAAGTTGCCTCTTTCATGTCACTCTTGAATGGCAGTGAGGATGTAGGATAATTAAGAAATTATCTTTCTTCTGTTGCATAAGCTAAATGATGCTAAAAGTAGCCAGCTTTAATATTGACCTCTCTAGTCAGAAATGTGCTAATAGTAACCACTGGGAAAGCTAATACAGCCCAGCCTTTTCCTTCCTGAATTTCTCTGCTAACAGTCAAACCCAAGGTAATGGCAGCATGACACAGGATGTTTTCTGTTTTGGTTTCTTTGTTTTCTCCAGCCTTCTAATGTGTTGTCTCCTTTTCTACATGTCATTAACAAACTCATCAAAATCCAGAGACAAATGGCCTCATTACATGAGAATGTTTTATTCTACATGTAGGGAAAAGAGCCAACCAAAGATGTTTTTGCTCTGAAGAAAAGGAAATGGACTAATTATATTTTATGTATCAGTAGGTCCATTTATAAGTGTTGTCCTGATATAGAGATTAAAAAGCTGAACCAGGTGGTAGTGGTGCACGTCTTTAATCCCAGCACTCGGGTGACAGAGGCACGTGGATCTCTGAGTTCGATTCCAGCCTGGTCTACAGAGTGAGCTCCAGGACAGCCAGGGCTACACAGAGAAACCCCAGCTCCAACGCTCCCCCCCAAAAAAAGAGAGATTAAAAAGCATAGTTTGTGCTTTTAGATGTTACATTTCTTTCAGGTTAAAAATAGAAGTTGGCAACCTTAAGCAACACTTTTGGATCAGGAATATGATCCAGAGAATCAAGCTTTTGTTTTGGTTTGGCTTTTTCAGTTCCTTATTTTGAGGTTTTTATTGATGGCATATTTCAGATTTTAGCCACAGATCATCCAAATAAATATGAACAGTTTGGCTATTTTACTTAAGGTGAGGAACATGTGGCCTAACCTATAACAAAAGCAGTATAAGACTGAAGTTATCTTTTGGAAAACAAGTACCTCCATCTGGCTTCCATTTGCACAGGCTACTGACTCATTGCCTGCCTTTGCCTTGTTTAGTCCCTGGGATTATTTCAGTGGAGCAAAAGATGGACATAGCAATAGTTTAGTTCCTAATTTTAGGTAATGTTGCTCCCAAATTATACTGATGACCTTCAGACTGTGTAACTTGCTTGAAATATTAAAATCATACCTAGTAATCTTGCATAGCCTAAACATATTTGACTTTAATGGATAGTGAACAGAGGAGGAAATTGGATTATATCCAATTCAACATTAAGATTTAGAATTTTAAGTCACCTTCCAATGAAGCTGTCAGCAGCCATGCACTTATCTCCAACCCTGGTACACAAGCTGGCCTTGCAGACAGGAGCACATCTACCTTTTTTTTTTTTTTTTTTTTTTTGGTTGCATGCTTTGCAATGAATGTTTTTGGTAAAAGTTGTCTAACAGTTAATCAAGGCCTAAAAAAATGTAGTAAAATGGTCAAAGGCCCATTGTCATCATTATCCACTTTACATTATTTGCTCTAGCATACTAAACCATCGTATGCTGATTTGGTGTTCTGCATGTGCAGTACCTCTGTCTGTTTCATTCCTGGCCACTGTGAGAACTTGAGGGCCTTCAGCAGGCACCAGAGACTTCCTCCCACTAAGCTACTGTTTCTATGAGTGCATCCACTGTACAAAGAAAAAGGTAGACATCGCTGCATGTTTTAGAAACCTAGACCAGATAGCTAACTAAGTCATAAGATTTTCTACACCCAATAACCTTGATGACAAACAGGTGCCTTTCTTCAAGGGCAGAAAATTTTACATTTCTAATCTAACATTAGGAATTGGTAACAGGATCCACAATTTAGTGGCTTAAGGAAAAATGCATCTTGAAAATGCTGTCTTAAAATATATTTGTAGATAATCTAGATTTAGCCTTGGAGATCAGAGTTTTTCATATTTTAAAACTTGTTATCTAGGTGTGGTGGCTCATGTTTCTAACCCAGTACTTGAGGGAATAAGATACGAAGATGGAAGAGAATCTGAAGCCAACCTCAGCTTCATAGGAACTTCAAGTCCACCTGGGCTATAGTGTGAGAACCTCTCAAAAAACAAAACAGAAACTGTTGTTTTATATGATTTTTTTAAGTTTTCATACATACATGTATATATTGTATGTTGAGTATACTTCCCTCTCATTCTTTCGTATCTGTCAATATGGCACATCTTAAAATTATTTCTTCTTTCATGTTCATGCAAGGACTAAGTTGTTTACATTCGCTTTTTAAAAAAACGTGCCTATTTCGGGTTTGTGTTAGGATACTGTTTCTGGGGAGAGGTCATTTAGCACCTTTTCCACTGAGGTAATAGAGCAGTTGCAACCAACTATACAGTTTAACTTTCTTGAATTTGGTTCTATAGACAATGTGTTTGCAGAATAGCTCTTTAGGATTTAATCCAAATGCATTATAGGATTACAGCATGTAACTACTCTGGTGGTCCTTATATGCCAACATATACCCAAGTATATTGTGGAAGGAAACTTAGGCAGTTCCACAACTTGGACAGCATGGGAGTTGTGATGCTTGGTAAGCACCAAGTGGTTATTAACACACCCCACTTCCTGTCTTCACCAAAACTTTACAAAACTCTAGTGTGTACTGTGAGAATGTGTAAGAAAAGTGGAAACTCTTCATATTATTGGGTATTTGCCACATTTTGGCCATTTCTCCGGAAATTGAGCACAGTCTTGGCACCTTCGGAGTCTTGTTACCCGACCCTGCTTGCCAGAGCTGCAGAAAGAGGAGAGTCCCATAGTTCCTAGGTAACTAATCCAGGTATGGGACAAGAACCCCTATGCACTTAAGGGGGTCTGGCTTTCAGTTAAGTTCTTCGTCTTGCAGGGGATTTGCATCGCAATCTCAAGATGCTAAATGGCCAAGATTTACTCAGTAATGACTTCAGTAGTTTGCTTTCCCCCCAGGACTAATAACCAGGCTGGTCAAGGCATGTTCAAGGTAATGGGATTATTTTCCTCTACTTCCCTCAGACCTTGGTTGTAAGGTAACCTGTAGCAGAAGTAAAGTGGCATTCCTTCCATTGTCCCTACAATGTAACAAGCTTCTGCCTTCTCTCATGGGGTGATAGAATCGGCACTATAGACTGGTGGCTGACCACTTCTCCTGGCACCTTCAACCAGACTTTTTAGACCAACAACAGGATGAATGAGGCAGATCTTTGAGACTATGGAATTACAGATAACATAATTTTACACTAACAGTGGATAGATTTGTCTATAATTTAAAATTGTTTTATATTATACGCACGATTGTTCAACTAAAGACATCAGTAAACCAAGTTTTTATGTAGACTATCCTTGCCATATAATACTTTTTAAAACTCCTATAAAACATGATTTAAATCCTCAAAAATTCACTTGTATAACAAGCAAACTATGCCAGGTGTTTTTTGCTCATCTACATCAGTAAACAAGGCTACAGAGTTTAGCTGTGATTTATTTTAGGGAGTTTGATGAGAAAGCTTTGAGACAAAAACCGTTTTTTGTGTGTTTTGTTTTGGTTTTTCAAGACAAGGTTTCTTTGTGTAGCCCTGGCTGTCCTGAAACTAGCTTTGCTAGCCTTGAACTCAGAGATCCGCCTGCTTCTGCCTCTTGGAATGCTGGGATTAAAGGTGTGCTGAACCACCACCACCACCACCACCACCACCACCAAGCCTAGCTAAAATAGTTTCATTGAACTATTAGTGTAATTAGTTCTCTAAGTTAAAGACTTCAGAAATTAAAATATAGAAAATAAAGGAAATACATCTTTTAGGACAAAGGAAATGTAGCATTGGGCCACTCAGGACTTTGAAATTGGATTGGATTTTGGATTGCCTAGACTTGGTGGTCTGTGTCTATGATCCCAGCATTTAGGAGGTGAAGGCAAGAACAGGAGTTGAAGGTCTTAATGTGCTACCTAATGAGTTTGAAGCCAACTTGGGCTCCATGAGACCCTGTCTCAAAAAAAAAAAAAGCAAAAAACTTAGATGAGATTGGATTGGATGGGTTGAGTACAAAGAACAGACCTGATGATCCAGGATTGAGCCACCTGCTGTTCTCTGAATTAGAGTTCTCATTTCCCTTTTGACACCTTTCTTAAAATAGTACCTATTTCATCAGAGTATTTATTTACAAACTTCAAGCAAAGGAGGCATGTCTGCTTTTGTGTTAGATATAAATGTTGTAAGTGTATTAGCTACTATTGGCAAATGTCATCAGATTTAGTTACAACCTGGATTCTCATTTTGAACAAGACAAATGAGTTAGATTGCTTTAATCCCTCTTATTGTCCTCCTCATAATGAGATGAGAAATTGCTCTTTGAAGTTCTTTTAAATGTATTGCACTGTATCCCTTTCCCCTCCACATAGCTCCCCTTTATGTGTTTTTGCTCAGGCAACCAAGGGCATAGAGTATTGAAAGAAAAACATGGAGTGCTTTTGTATAGGCCATCTGTACATAAAAGTGTAATTATTTATTTAATTTTCCCATTTGTACCATATTAAAGCTTTGTACAGTGTTTTAAGTTCTGTTTTAAAATTATTTTGTATTTTATTTTTATAATCTAGTAAATAAAACATTCAGTACGCATGCAAACTTCAGTGCTGTTTGTGTGATGGTTTGGATTTCAAAAAGTGGAAAATATTCCCTAATCTTTTGGAGTGTTGCAGATTCAGTATACCAGAAGTGCCTAATAAATGACCAAGGAAAGGACATTTGGGGCCGACTGAATAGAAGCTATGCGAAAACCCAGGGCTCAGGGGTATGAGAGTGAGTGTGTGTGTGTGTGTGTGTGTGTGTGTGTGTTTTCAAACTGGCTTTGAAATTGAGATTTCCTGCCTCTGTGTGTGTGTGTGTGTGTGTGTGTGTGTGTGTGTGTGTGTGTATGTGTGTGTTTTCAAACTGGCTTTGAAATTGAGATTTCCTGCCTCTGTCTGCCAAATGCTGGGATTGCAGGCATCCACCAAACCCAGCACAAAAGCCTTAAAAGCTCCCTTTCCTTTTTCCTGGAAAACAAAAACAACTCGGGAACCACTAGAGGGATTCCTGTTCTCTACTCGTAGTCACCAAGTGGTCTTCCTCTGAAGGAGAGGAACACGGCAGTTCACAGCTGCTTTGCCTTTCTTTTTTTCAACCAGATCCTTATCTTGATGATTTTTTTTTTTTTAACCAAGGCACAACATCTGAAAATCTCCCATATTTTTCAAAATAAGGGACAGGAGATGTAGCCCAAGGGTTAACTAGCAAGTGGGGAATGGTGCATGGGTGTGTGTCCAGGGAAGTAAACACCTGCAGAAATGCCTAACTCTTCCAGAAGCTAACAGTTAGTATGCTTGAGGTCTCAAATACAAGAAGTTGAAATCGTCGCCCGATGTAAACAATTTGATACAACGTGTAAAGGACTAAGTACGAGTCTGACGGGCAATTCTGTGTCTAGGCTGGCCCGAGGACCTGTTCTCAGCAGAACTATGGACTACTCTCAGTTGGTGGAAGCCGCCAGTGGTGAAAAGTTAGCCTCTGGTGGGGGAGGAGGGAAGGGTCAAAACAGGTTACTCACGTAGCTCTTTTTGGTTGGGGAGGGGGTGGATCAAAAAGCTCTGCTGCCGGTGGCCGGAGGCTGTGCTTCTGGCAGCTGTGTGTTGTAGGCCTCTCTTTCGGACTCCGCGGAGCTGCGTCTGTCTCCTAGCAGTCCCGTCCTAGCTCACAATGCCCCGGGGCAGCAGTCAGGCAGGGCCCCGAGGCGCTCTGCCGGCCTACAAAGGCAGGGCTGGCAGGCGAGCGCCGAGAGCGCCAGGAGCTTCCCGGGCGGCCAGAGCCAGGCCCCACCCCACAAGGCCCCGCCCCGCTGCCCACCCGTCGCTGCCGGCCCCGCCCCCGCCGGCCGCCGGCCCCGCCCCTGCCGGCCCCGCCCCCGCCGGCCGCCGGCCCCGCCCCTGCCGGCCGCCCGTGGCGCGTCTGCGCCTGCGCACTAGCCTCAGCGCGCCAGGACCGGGATGGCGGCCGTTTTAGAGTCGCTGCTGCGCGAAGAGGTGCCGGTTGCAGCCGCCGTGCGGTGGATCGCGCGCAGCACCCCGAGTTCGGAGGTAACAGTGCCGACACGCCCTCAGGCCTGCCTGGAATGTGCTTCCCGCGGGGGAGGATGCCTCAGTCCCCGCTTCCCCGCCTGCCCTGGCTGACGGCCCGCGCCAAGGGCGCTTCTCCGGGCGCCACCGCCGGGCCGCCCACCCTGCGGCCTCAGTCGCTGGCGGTCGGCGCTGTCAGCTGACCCTCTCGCCTCGCGACCTCTGCTTCTTCCCCAGGATAGCCCCGAGGTGGCCGCTCTGAGCGCACTTCGGCCTCTGCGGAAGGAATTCGTGCCGTTCCTGCTGAACTTCCTGAGGGAGCAGAGCAACCGCGTCCTCCCGCAGGGCCCCTCCACCCCCGCCAAGACCCCCGGCGCCTCGGCCGCCCTGCCAGCGAGGCCCGGGGCCCCGCCTCGGGGTGGCCGTGGGGCGCGCAGCCAGCTTTTCCCTGCGGCCGAGCCCGTCAGCACCGCTGCTGAGGCACCTCTGGCCCGCCGTGCGGGCCGCAGGCGGGGGCCGGGGCCGGGGCCGGGGCCGGGGCCGTCCCGCGAACGAGGAGGTCGCGGCCCCGGGGGCCCGGAGGAGGGGACCAGTGGAGAGAGCCCGCCCTGGGCCGGAGGCCGGAAGCCTAGAGGCGCAGGCAGCCCCGGCAGCCCCAGACTCTCGCTCTCCGATCCGCCAAACCTCAGCAACTTGGAGGAGTTCCCTCCCGTAGGCACCGTTCCTCCCGGCCCTGCAGGGTGAGAATTGGCCCTTAGTGGGAGACAGTCGCTAAAGCAGGGCTGGGCGCCCCACAGCAGGGCGCACGAGGGTTGGAAGGCTGATGGTGAGGAAACCACAGTGCGGGGGGCGGGGGGTTGAAAGGGGCCCTGCTGTTATGGTTTGGAGTGATGCTTGAAGATAGAAATTTGAGAAAAACCTGTGACTTCTCTCAGCAGGACGAAGCCTTCCCGAAGGATCAACCCAACTCCGGTGAGCGAAGAGCGATCACTTTCCAAGCCCAAGACCTGCTTCACCTCACCCCCAATCAGCTGTGTCCCCAGTTCCCAACCCTCAGCCCTGGACACTAGCCCTTGGGGCCTTGGCCTTCCCCCAGGGTGCAGAAGTCTGCAAGAGGAGCGGGAGATGCTCAGGAAGGCGCGGTATGGCTTTGCCGCCACCTGGGATGTCAGCTTCCTCCTTGTGCGGGACTTACAGGGATTTTTCCTGAACCTGATTTCTCCCGTGGGGATTCTGGGTCTGCTTCCTGGGCTCTTGATGTCTTCTTGGCAGAACCTGAGTGTGAATGTCGCTGGAAAGCCAGGCTGAGTAATCATGACATCTCTCTGTTCGCATAGCTCCAAGCAGCTGCAGCAGTCACCTACCCCAACCTGTGCCATCCCAGAATTGGGGTCTCCTGTCCCCAGTCGGACAGGAGGTCTCACAGCAGAACCTGCTGACCCAGCCAGAGTGTCTTCTCGACAGCGCCTGGAGCTGGTAGCCCTTATCTACTCTTCGTGCATTGCTGGTGAGTAAGAGCACAGGGAGCTGCAGTGGATATGCTGGCCAACTACAGGGTAAAGAGACGGGATGAGGCACTTAGAGCCTTGGTTGTCAGTGGTGCCCAATGTTATGTTTTTGTTTTTGTTTTTAATATCCAGAGAACCTGGTACCAAACCTCTTTTTGGAGCTCTACTTCGTCCTTCAGCTCCTTACTGCCCGGAGAATGGTGGCCACCAGGGCTAGTGACCTTGGATCAAATCGGGGTGCCCTAGGTCAGTAAGCAAGCCTCGTTTTGAGAAATGAAGTTTGCAGGTGGGATGGCTCTTAACTAACCATTTGTTATTGTCCTAGATCCGCTGGAAACTCCCCTGTTTCAGAGCATCCATGATTGTGTCTTCTTTGCAGCGCAGGTTTTAGAGCATCAGTTTCAGTGAGTTCTCCTTTCCGAGGCATCGTGCATAGTCTCACTGTCTGTCTGGTTCTAGCCATTCGGGATGCATGATTGTGCTTAACACAGATAAAATGTCCCTAGACCTTTTTCATCTTATTGTTTGTTTGGTTGGTTGATTCTTCTGAGACAAGGGTCTTACTATGTAGCTCTTGGCTGGCCTTGAACTCCCTATGTAGACCAAGCTGGCCTTGAACCTGCATAGATTTGCCAGCCTCTGCCTCTCAAGTGCTGGGACTGAAGGCACTTCCAACATTAATTTTGTGTCAAGGCTATGAGTTTCTCCTCTAAACCAATTAAATAGCTGGGTCTGGTGCCAAGCAAGGACTACAAGTTTAAAGACCTGCCCAGGCTCTAGAAACTTAGTGAGATGTAGTCCCAAATACTAAATACAAAAGGGTCTAAGAGTATACGTCAGTGGAGCATTTGCCAGCCATGTGGAGAGCCCTGTATACCACAAGTAATAGTAGTAATAATAATAATTAGACGTGGCGTCTGACTTTTATGTTTATGGCTAATGTTCCTAGCTTGCTATTTTGATCTCAGCTCCATGAGGTCATTCTTCACCCTTCACCTTCCTCATCTTAATCCTTAGTCTGTGACCTTGCCATACATACTTAGGCTTAAACACCCATCGCCTTGTGCTTGAGATGTGCTTTGTGCTTGCAGCCTGGGCTCCAGTCCCTCATATATGCTCCTGTCTTTGCAGGGTTCTGTCCTACCTGGACAAAGGGACCTTGAAGCTGCTGGCTGAGAATGAGCGGCTGCTGTGCTTCTCCCCAGCTCTGCAAGGCCGCCTTCGAGCTGCTTATGAAGGCAGTGTTGCCAAGGTAGTCACCCCCACTTTTGTACCTAGTAGCCTAGACATTTTGTAAAACAGACAATCTTCATGGTGCTGTCAGGTGGGCTAACTCTGGACAAGAATAAGGAGTAAGGTTTTTGTTTTTTGTTTTTTTTTGTTTTTCTGGTTTTTTGAGACGGGGTTTCTCAATGTAGCTTTGACGCCTTTCCTGGAACTTACTCCACTCTGTAGCCCAGGCTGGCCTTGAACTCACAGAGATCCTCCTGCCTCTGCCTCCCAGTGCTGGGATTAAAGGCGTGCGCCACCACCGCCCAGCAGGAGTAAAGTCTTTATGATTCTTATTTCCTAATGTTGTTGCCATATTTTAGGTCTCTCTGGTGATACCACCCTCTGCTCAAGCTGTCTCCTTTCAGCCAGAAACTGACAATCGTGCCAACTTCTCCAGTGATCGAGCCTTTCATACTTTTAAAAAACAGAGGTGAAAAGAAAGGGGACTTGTTGAGGAGGGAATAGACAGCCATGTTTCTGTCATAAATTAGGGCTTGGGTAGCAGAATTAGGACTTAGGCACTAGAAATGGTGGGCTAGGACTGCCAGGCCTTGGCTGACAGTCCTCGTAAAGCCTATTGGCTTCATTCTGTTTCCTGTCCACAGACCTGAACCCCTGAGCTTAGCCAACCATCTTAGGGCCAACTTCCCTGTCCACAGATGCCTATGATGTGCTGCTGCTGGGTCTGTAACATACCGTCATGTAGAGAGCTGTGGAGGTTAAAGATTGGCTGTGGGTAGGCCTATCGTAAACCTTCCGAGCAAGGGAAAGTGCTATGGGAAGTGGGGGAAAGGCACCTGGGATTCAGCTGATTAAGTGTGCATATCTTTTAGGGATGTGTTCTATGAGGTACTTCGAGAGTGGGAAGATCACCATGAGGAGCCCAGCTGGGATTTTGAGAAGGGCTTGGGTAGCAGGATCAGGTGGGTGTTCTGCCCTTGCTCAGTTTGTCTTCTTGCTTTGACAATGAGCAGCTACCCAATGATGTTTAGGGTGCTTGTTGGGAAGGTTTGCCCCCCTTCCAGTCCTCTGTCTTCCTCAGTCTCTAGTTATTGGTAAGTCTACCTAGATCAAAAAGGATTTCTCTCTCTAGCTTCTCATACCCAGGAATGCTCTGTACTTGTGCTGTAATGGCAAATGCTTGGGAAAGGACAAAGCTCATAGGTCTAGACTGCACAGGTAGATGACTAGGCTGTTGACTAAGTATCCTCTCTCCTTATCTCCTTCTCACGATGTTCACTGGCACTGAGCATGGCCTGAAGATCTGAGAGGGTATTTCTTGGTGGGTTAAATCTATCTAGCCTGGAGGAATCTTGGTGGTGAAGGGAACATGTCTCACTTTCTCCTGTGTGGGCTTCCTGGGAAAGGGCTATTGAAGACTTCAGTACACAGCTGGAGTACGTCATTTATCTCCTTCCCATCCACTGTGTATCTGCCTCTTACTCCTCAGAGCCATGATGGGTCAACTTTCAGCAGCCTGCAGCCACAGCCACTTTGTCCGGCTTTTCCAAAAACAGCTTCTCCAGGTAATAGCTGCAGCGGGAACCAAAAGGTATGGGGCAGCTACATCAGGGCTGGCACTCTGGACCAGATAGACAGCCTAGTAGATTCTGGCTGCAAATTTAAGATGATTTCTATTCTTGGTAGTTCAAACTTGGTGGACAAGTGTTCTCTGACTTCTGGGACCTGCCTTGGACCTCATGCCCTTACTTAACCTCTCAACCACCTTCCCTTTCTTGACTCATGCAAAGAGAGGCTCCAAATCCGAGTTCTGGTGACCTGAGGCAAAGGCTCGCTTTGTAGTTTGAGTCTCCACCTTTCAGTTAAGATGATAAACCCTCCGTAGTGCTCATTCCTTTCTTTCAAACCCAGGCGCTCTCTCATGCTAGGCAAGTGTTTTCCACTGAGCTGTATCCCAAGCCCACTTTCTCCTTACTCTGTTTAGTTTTTCTCTCTCATGGATTTTCTCATCCCTCTCCTCCCTTTGGACATCTCAGATGTGTCAGAGCCCTGGTAGTGCTGGGGGATCCGTCTTGGGTGAAGCTCCAGATGTGTTGAATATGCTAGGAGCTGACAAGTTGGGACGGTTGCGGCAGCTCCAAGAACGGCTTATAGCCCCTCAGAGCAGTGGGGGACCCTGCCCACCCCCCACCTTCCCAGGCTGTCAAGGCTTCTTCCGGGATTTCATCATGAGTGCCAGCAGGTAAGGGCATGTGTCTCATAGTGGGAGAGACTGAGGCCAGGAAAGGTTTGGTTTCCCCAGAAGGCAAGACACTCTCCTTTGCCTAAGCCTCAGGCTGAACATGTCTGGAAGTGATTTCTGGGTTCTTCCATGTATAATTCCTGGCTCCCATCATGTCCTTCTTGCACTCACATAAGTAAAGTCATTGTCCTGTAGCCCCCCCTTCCTGGGATTCCTCATCCGCATGCTGGTTCTTCTGTGCCTATTCCAGGGCTTTTGTAATTCTGTTCTACTCTTCTCCACCCAAGCTTCCACTTTAATCAGCATCTTATGGATAGTTTGAGCTTGAAGATTCGGGAACTCAATGGCCTTCCCCTGCCTCAGCATGAGCCTGGTGATGAAGATGGGGAGTCAGATGTGGATTGGCAGGTTAGAAAATAGAATAAGGGAGATAATGGGGTCAAGGAAAACTTAACAGATTTTAAATTGTTCTAGAAGACTTATGCAAAGGACATTGTTTCACTTGATTCCTTATGCAGGGTGAACGCAGGCAGTTTGCTGTAGTGCTTCTCAGTCTTAGACTTTTGGCTAAATTTCTGGGCTTTGTGGCTTTTCTGCCATACCGAGGACCTGAACCGCCCCCAACACGTGAGCTTCAGGACTCTATTCTGGCCCTCAGGAGCCAGGTGAGTGTATGGGAGATCTCGGTAAGGAGGACCGGGGTAGACACTTTGCTAAAGTGTGAAGGCTGACTGGTTTCCTTGGCTATTCTAAAAACCTGGCAGGTTGGAGGGTGTCAGCCAGCCCCTTTCCAGGGCTGCTCATTGACAGAGTCCTGGCTTTCTCAGGTCCCTCCTGTCCTAGATATACGGGCTCTGCTGCAGCAGGGGTTGTGGGCCCGCCGAGCAGTACTCACCGTGCCCTGGCTGGTGGAGTTCCTCTCTTTTGCTGACCACATTGTCCCCTTGCTGGACTACTACCGGAGTGTCTTTACTCTCCTGCTGCACTTACATAGGTGAGTAGAACAAGACTTATTTGCACCGCCCTGATATTTATAAAGAGGGCCTGGAAAACTATACGTCTTTTTGGTTGCATAGCCGTAACAGCCTCAGGAGAGGCAGGACTGTGACAGTTGTTTCCTACTCCCTTGGCCTTCCGTTTATCTTAGGGCCTAGCACAGAAGGATGTGAGGTACAAGTCTCACTAAGATCTCTGTCTTCCCAGAAGTAGTGTGGTTTAGGTCTGCTTTTGAGAACTCCTTTCCCAGTGATAGGTTCTGTTTACTCTCTTCTATCCTTAGCACAAGACTGTTTACATCCTCTGTTGACATTTTAGGAGTTTGGTATTATCAAAGGAGAATGAGGGGGAGATGTGCTTCCTGAACAAGCTGCTGCTGCTTGCTGTCCTAGGCTGGCTTTTCCAGGTAGGCGATGGGCTAGATAGGGTAGATAGTGGGTGGCTGCTGTGGCAGAGGCAGGAGAGCTTTAGAGTCTGAGCAAGGTAGGGGACAGAAGAGGAAGGTTCTGAGAGGGGTGGGTATTGCTATGGCTTCAGAAGACAACTTGCTTGACCCAGGGCCCCAGCAGATTAGAAAGTCTGGCAAGTCTTAAAGTGCCAATGAGCTCTAACTGCTTCCTCTCTTACCTGTAGATACCTACAGTTCCTGAGGATTTATTCTTTCTAGATGATGATCAGGTGGATGCCTTTGAGGTGGACACAGCTACATCAGAGCATGGTTTGGTGAGTGTTGGGGTCAAGCCAGGGCTATGTAAATCCCAGGAATTATTTAATAAATAAAGGCCCAGCAGGAAATAAGCTAGGAAAGACGTAAGATGATTTTCCTGCTTGACCCCCATTTCTGTGCATTTGTGAGGAAAGAGAGACTGCCTGCCTTCCCTTCCAACCCAGCCTGTTCTTCCCCAGGACAGTGTGCCTGTCGTGGACCAGCAGTTGCTGTATACCTGCTGCCCCTACATTGGTGAGCATCCCTGTCTACCCCTATGGTCCATGGCCTGTCCTTTCATGGATACAAACAAGGAGATCTGACTACTCAGCATAGTATTCTGTCCTTAGGCTCTCTGGGTACTTCATCCTCTTTGTTCCACAAAGGCCATGATGTTTGGGGGCAGGGTGGGGGTCAAGTAATTTTGGAATTAAGAACTTGGACTCCTCTACAGGAGAGCTCCGGAAATTGCTTGCTTCCTGGGTTTCGGGCAGCAGTGGGCGGAGTGGGGGCTTTGTGAGGAAAATCACTCCCACCACCACCACCAGCCTGGGAACCCTGCCTCCCAAGACCAGCCAGGGGTTGCAGGTAAGGACCAACAGGGTTAGGGAAACTGGGAAGGCAGTTGGTGGGAGGTGCAGAGGAAGCCCTCCTGGTCCTACTCCTGCTGCCTCCACCTCCTGCCAGGCCCAGCTTGCCCAGGCCTTTTTCCACAACCAACCGCCCTCCCTGCGTAGAACTGTGGAATTTGTGGCAGAAAGAATTGGATCAAACTGTGTCAAACACATCAAGTAAGAGGGGAATGAGAGTCCTAGTCTCGATTCCTTATCATTTTCTTCCTTAAATTCTTAGCACCTAGTTGTCAAACTGAGCAAAGTCACCTGGGGGAGCAGGGAGGCTGAAATGTCTTACGTCCTTTGAAGGACATTCTGACCAGATTTCCCTGTTCATAGCCCCTTTCCTCTTAACCCAGCTAATTGCCCCCCAAACCTTGTCCCTCCCTGATAAAGGGCGACGCTGGTGGCAGATCTGGTGAATCGAGCCGAGTCACTTCTTCAGGAGCAGCTCGTGACGCAGGGACGGCACAGGGGAGACCCAGCCCAGCTGTTGGAGCTCCTGTGTTCTCAACTGGGCCCCCATGGGGCCCAAGCGTTGACCCAGGGGCGGGAGTAAGAACTGTCGATCTCTATGACCCTCTTCATCCCCCGAAGCCTCCTCTTGACTTCTGTTAGTGTTTTGTTTCTTGAGATGAGGTCTCATGTGGTCCAGGCTGCCCTGACGCCAGAGTCCCAAGTGCTGAGGGTACAGGCATGAGCCCCCCCCCAGCTTCCTTTCGATGTTTTCCTCATCCTTTCCCTTCCTCCTCTGTGCTCTTAGCCCCTTTCTGAAGGATTATGTCTTTGGGCACAGAGTCCAGATACTGAATGGGAAGAGTGTATGTAATGTAGGGCTAATGGGTGGGTTTCTCCTTCCTCCAGCATCTGGTGGGGCAGGAGAATGGACAGCACTTCCTTCTGAGGTAGAGTTTCCAGGTCATAGTTCTGCTGCACTTGGGCATTTCCTTTTTTTGTGAGTCCGTCTACAATATCTAGACTTTCATTGACCTCCTTCCTCCTGTCTTTTTCCAGGTTTTGCCAAAAGAAGAGCCCCGCTGCTGTACGAGCACTGCTGCCTGAAGAAACTCCAGCTGCTGTACGTAGGAAGGAAGCCTGCAGCTAGCAGGCCAGTAGGCATGCATGCATGTGCACAGATGTGGACACATGCACCTGTGTGAGGCTGCTATAGGGTAGGGTGGGTCCAATGCTGTACTGCCCACCTTCCCAAGCCCCTGCCTCAGCAGTCCTTCTGTGCCACAGGTTCTAAGCAGTGCAGAGAACATTGCTGTGGGGCTTGCAACAGAGAAAGCCTGCTCTTGGTTGTCAGACAACATTACAGGTGAGGTCTAGGAAAGGAGTGACTGAACCAAGTTTTTAAAGGTGGACGGGCAGGGTATTAAGCAGTTTGTGGGAGATTAGGTAAACCAGTTAGAACCAGTGAAAGCTGTGGGTTGTCGTGGCAAGCCCATGCCAGGGGGACACTCCAGTGACTCCATTCTTGTTCTCCCTCTGCCTGGCAGCGCTGATTAGAAGGGAGGTGAAAGCAGCCGTGAGTCGCATGCTACGAGCCCAGGGTCCTGAGGCAGCTGCCCGGGTGGAGCGGAGGGGCTGCTCCCGAGCCTGTGAGCACCATGCTCCCCTCCCCTCCCACCTCATCTCCGAGATAAAAGTACACAGCTCCCTACTCCTTTGGCTTTCCCACTCCCTCTCCCTGCTGCTTGTTTCTTTTCTCACATTGCCTTCAGGATGTGTATAGAAGCTTTGTGTGTTGTCTGGCCGGTTTCTGTTTCTTCTCTTACTGGTTGGGATTCCATAGAACAAAGCTGAATTAAAGGGTTTTCCTAAGACTTCTGTTCTAGAACCACACCAAAAGTTAGACCTAAAGGGTTGTTTTTTGAGACAGGGTCTTACTGTGTAGCTCTGGCTGGCCTAGAACTCACTGTGTATAAACCAGGTTAACCTCAGACATAGAGGCCACCTGTGTCTGTCTCCCCAGTACTGGGATTAAAGGTGTATGTCACAACAACAGACCAGAGCTAAAGTTGTTTTTTTTTTAGCTAAATGCATCTTCTATATGTGGTAAATGGTTCTAAAGTATAGTGGAGATGGTTCTGAGGGCCATTCCAGTGTCTAGATATGGTTTCTGTACTATTTTTCCATGTGGGAGATAGTGTTAATCACTCATCATAAACTATCCATTCTAATAAGATTTAAAACAAACAAACAAACTCAGCCTGGTGGTTCCCAGCTATTCTGGAGGCTGGGGCAGGAGGATCACAGAACTAAGGCCAGCTGGGCAACTTAAATGAGACTGACTTAAAAATTTATAAAACAAGTAGATAGTGTAAGCCCACAGATTATCCCTTGGTATGGGGGTGGGGGCTGACTCTGTAGAGCAAGAGTCAGCAAACAACCATGGTCCATAATGACTTGGTTTTGTAAATAAAGTTTTATTGAATGCAACCACATCTGTTTGTTTATAAAATATATGTGGCTGCCTTTGTGCTACCAAAGCAGAGATGAATAGTTGGGGCACTATTTAGTCCTTGTAATTCCCAAGGTCTGGCCCTGCTCCAGACCAGAAAGCAATGCCCATTGGTGGGGACCATAGGAAGGAGAGAGAAAGGTATCAGGCTAGATACCACTTCTCAATATGCAGAGGATTTCTATTTTGAGATGTCTGAGAAGATGAACAGAGGAACATGAGAGAGATGCTCAGACTCTAGATAGGACAGTTTTCCTAAATATTTTAAGATGCCCTCTGGGAACTGGTTAGGTAGTTTTTGTCTCGAGTTTTGTCTTTGGAGCACTCTGGCAGCACAGCACACAGTCTGTAGGCTTATCACCCCATCTACTTCCCTCTGGGTTGTCCACATAAGTGCTTATCCTAGCTGTGCCATACTGCCTGAACCTCAGCCCTAAGGATGCCTTGGCTCGATTGCTTCACTCCCTTGGGTTCTATTTTCCTTCTGCCTCTCTCCACTGGCTGGTTCCCATCCCAAACCAAGTTTCTGTCAGCCTGGCATGAGGTCTCAACACTGCTCTCTACAGGATGTGCTCTCCCTGGCTGCGGGGCCTCGGGACCCTGAGGAGGGAGTTTCCCCAGAGCATCTGGAACAGCTCCTAAACCAGCTGAGCCAGTCACTGCAATGCCGCCAGGTGAGATGTGGCATAAGCTACTTTGGCTCAGGGCCAATCCTCTGACTAGTAAGAATGATATTCATGTCTCCCCCTTTTCCCCCGTAGTTCCTGTGCCCAACTGCTGAGCAGCATCTGGCCAAGTGCTCTGTGGAGTTAGCTTCCCTCCTGGGTATGGTTCCTTTTCCATCAAGTCCTTCCTTCATGCTACAGTCCTCAAACCCCAAGGTTGGGTACAAACAAGGTTAGGAGCACAAGGCATCATGCTCTTCTGCCTCCATTTAAACTTACCTTCTTTCTTTTCCTGCAGTTGCAGACCGGATCCCCATCTTAGGGCCCCCAACACAGCACAGGCTAGATCGAGGACAGGCTCGAAGGCTTCTGCACATGTTGCTTTCCTTATGGAAGGATGACTTCCAGGGGCCAGTTCCACTACAGCTCCTACTCAGCCCAAGAAATGTGGGGCTTCTAGCAGATACTCGGCCAAGGGAGGTGAGTCAGGTTCAGGGCCTCTTTCTTTTGGGATGGGGGTGTGGAGTTTAGATATATCTTATGTGTATGCATGTATGTGCATACCCGTTGGATCCCCTGCAACTAGAGGCTATGAGCCGCCATGTCAGTACTGAGAACTGAACTTGCTGAGCAACAAGTGCTCTGAACCCTGTGCCAGCTCTCTAGGTCCATGGGTGTGGATTTTCAATAGAATCTCCCTCTGTAGTCCATGTTGACCTTAAATCCGCAACGTTCTTCCTGCCTCTGCCTCTGCCTCCCAAGTGCTGATTATAGATGTGAGCTACCATGCCCAGCCCCTCCACTCATGTTGTGTGTTAAGGGGACCCTATTGTGTGTGTGTGTGGGGGGGGCAGTTATTAGCATGTGTATTTGTTAGGGAGCACTGCTCTTGCTGAACCTGAAGCTTACTGATTGGCTAATCTAGCTGGCTATTCAGCTTCCAGGATTTTCCTATCTCTAGCTCCTCCAGCACTCGGGTTACAGACAGACTCTCACACAAAAGGGATCCAAACACAGGTCATCATGTTTGCATATCAGGTGCTTTACTGGGCTATCCCTTCATCCCTGCAAGTCATGTTCTTAACATTATCCAGTGCCCCATCTCAATTTTGTTTTGTTTTTCCAGACAGGGTTTCTCTGTGTGGCCCTGGCTGTCCTGGAACTCACTATAGACCAAGCTGGTCTCAGAGGTCCGCCTGCCTCTGCCTCCTGAGTGCTAGGATTAAATGTGTGCCACCACACCCAGGTGTAGCAGGTGCTCCTAATAGCATGCTGAACCATCCATCTCTCCAGCCCCAGCTCTGTCTTTTGAGATCTGTTTTTACTACTCTTCAGTCCTCAGTCCCTACTGTTAAAACTGGGTGGTCTTGAACTTTTGACCTTATCTGTGGTGTTTTACAGTGGGACCTACTACTGTTCTTACTCCGGGAGCTGGTAGAAAAGGATCTCATGGGACAGCTGGAGGTAGAGGCCTGCTTGGGCCGCCTTAATGAGGCCCAGTGGCCAGAGGTAAGGAATCTTGATCCCTGTGTCTTATATGAGGAGAGAAAATGTCTCATCTTGTCCTCAAGATTGCCTCTGTAGCCCAGCCTAGCCACACACTTGCATCCCTTCTGCATGCTGAGTGCTGGGTTCCAGCTGTGGCCTGTCATAGTGTTTTCAGTACTGGGTTTGATCTGTGTGGCTACTTTGCAACTCTGGGGCGACCGGAGTTGGGGATCTGAAGCTCAAAGTGAACTTCAGTTTCTATTACAATGTTCTTGTGAGGTGGCAGAGCCAGCCATTGTCCATAATGTAGGGTTAATACTTTGTTTAAAAATGGTAACACCTCAGCTTCCTGTCAGTCCACTTTACCTGCTGGAACTTAAACTTTAGTTGCTAGTCTGGGAAGTTTATCTCTTTTTGCATAGAAGGCATTGGGTGAAATACCTGGGTTATCAGGCTCTCCACTGTCAGTGAAAGCTTGTTTGGGACTGACCTTAGAAAGGGCAGACCATCTAGAATTACTTTTAATTTTCTGCTTATTTCAGGACTTCTCAGAAGAATTATCAACACTATTTCGCTTGTTCCTAGCTGAGCCCCATGCGCTAGAACCCCAGCTGAGAGCTTGTGAACTTATGCAACCTAACCGCGGGACAGTGCTAGCCCAAAGCTAGGGCTGGGAAGCAGCCCTCTTGGGCATGACACCAGAACCTGCCTCCTGTGCCTCAGGAGGAGGCTCAAGAGCCCACTGCACGCCTTGCTGGGGCAAGAGTGGCCGTGTCTATCTAATCAGGCTTGCTGCTCCGAAGTGAAGGAAGTGTGTTGCTGCAGAGCATCCGCAGACACAGGCCTCAACATCTGAAGTCTAGAGGAAGGAGAACTTGATTTCAGAGTCACAGTGGAAAAGCCTAGAGACTCCCCACCTTGGAGCAGAAGGGCTGGCGTTTCTTGTTTGGATGCTAAATGAAATGCGTGTGGGCTGGTCAGTGCATTTCAAGCCTCAAGTTGCTGCTATCCCAGCATTTCTTAAAACTGTGGTTCTGAGAAATCTTGATAGGCAAAGAACTGCTTAACTTGTGAGAAAGTTAACAAAACATGGATTTGGAAGTCTACATTTTCTTACCTGCAGAAGCTGGACTGTCGCCCCACCCTCACCCCCAAATTTTGGCAGCCAATAAGGTAGGACACGCCTATGTGAAACTTGGTCTTATGTGGACCTTCACCTCTTTGCAGGGAGTTAGACCAAGAATGGTGTAGAATATAAAGGAGTTTGGGGTCTTTTATAAATAAATCTTTTAACAAGGTCTTGATGGCTATTTCCCCCTGCTTTCATCCCCTCTCAGAAAGCGGGCTTTGGGCAGTACAGTGAGTGAGCTGCCTTGTCTCCTCATGGAGTCTGCATTCTTTCATGCTGAGACCTAGTCTTAGAAGCACAGTCTGCTATGAACTGTTGCTGTCTACTCTCGATGTACTACTCCCTGCTGCCTAGGCTGACGCACATGACAGGTAGTTTTGGTGATATTGCTGGCACTGGGATGTCTGATTTATCTGAAAACTAACTTTTGACCAAAAGCAGTCTTCTGGATTATAGTTGTCAAGACCTCGTTTCAATAAATGGGCAGGTGATTTTCCCAAATTTATTTTTATTGCACTGTCTGCATGCATGTAAGTGCTATGGCACTCTTGGAGGCCAGAGGATGACAACCTGGAGTCAGTTCTCCTTCCCCATGCAGATGCCAGGGCTTAAATTCAGGTCATCAGACTTGACACTGAGCCATTTTGACAGCCCCTGGAACCAGTGAATTTAAGAAAGACAGTATTTTGGTAAAGTGCTTTATCCCTGTAAAAATGGTTTTTTTTTTGGGGGGGGGGGTGTAAGACTCGGGCTGTAATGGAAGTATCAGAAGGTGCTCAGTGATAAATGACCCTTGAAGTCACATGCAAAATATTTGCATGCAACATACCTTAGAGGAAAAGTTTGCTGCTATCAAAAAGGCTTCTGACCTAAGGAAAGTTAGGTCAGAAGTTTTTCTAAGCTTACAGCCCCGTGCTACTTACCCACTGGTGTATGCCTCTCCTTCCTCCCCTTAACTCATTTAAAATGCCTGAGCATCAAAGTGTTTTTTCTAGGACTGGGCCCAGGGGTCTTGCCTCACACGTTAACCACAAACTCAGACTGCTCAGTACTGTCAGTACTGGTTATCAAGCCTAGGGAAATACTCTACCAAGCCCAGTTGACAGTCTAAATGTTTTTTCTCTTTCTGTTCCTAGAGGTCAGTATTATAAGGGTGTGGTTGAACCACAGCCCTGCCTCAGAAAGCTATGGGCCCTGATAAAGGTGAGCAGTAGGCTAATGGCCAGTTCTCACATTGTTTGGGAAAGCCTGAAGCCCCCAAAACTGTTCTAACTGAAGGACTCAGCCATGAAGCAAGCCTTAAGATGCAAACTTAGAGAAACTTGCTCAAAACACTGATGCTAAAGACAGGCAACTAATGGACTAGTGAGGGAGTGAGTCATTCTCCTTTCTGTACACAAGTACTCTTTTTTTTTTTTTTTTGGTGGGGAGGGATGTCTGATTTACCTCAGAACTTCCTTCTGACCAAAAGCAATCTTCTGGGTTATAGTTGGGATATTTGTATTGTGTATTCTGTGGACCAGTGGCCTCGAGACACATGGAACTTTCTAGAGGTAAAAATACTCAGCTCTACTACCTGGCCAGGAACAGGCCCAGCCTAGAGTGATTCCCATGCTCTTCAAAGCCAACCTACCTTTTGTCTTTTGCAACCGGATCAGTGCAGGCCCACAAATGGCATAGTGGGGTTTTTTTTTTTTGTTTAATTTTTAGAGACAGGGTTTCTTCTCTGTGTAGCCCTGGCTGTCCTGGAACTTGCTCCTGTAGACCAGGCTGGCCTCAAACTCAGAGATCCACCTCCTGAGTGCCAGGATAAAAGACATGTATCACCACCACTGCCTGGCTCTATCTTCTTACATACATTCTTGGGTTTTTCTTTTTCCCCTCCTGTATCCTAATTACAAGAAACTTTTGCTTGAATATCTTTTGGTCTCATGTGAGACTTGCCATCTTATTCTTGCTAGGCTACTACTTATTTAGAGTCTTACAATAAATAGCTGAGCTCATAAGAAATACCAGCATATGCATGTAAACAGAAAATCTCAACCCTGGACCATGAGTAGATACGGCCATCATGACCCTCAAGGGTTATTTTTCTTTTGGTTTTCGAGATAAGGGTTTCTCTGTGTAGACCTGGCTGTCCTGGAACTCACTCTGTAGACCAGGCTGGCCTCGAACTCACAGAGATCCACCTGTCTTTGCTTCCTGAGTGCTTACATTAAAGGCGTGTGCCACCACTAACCAGCTATTTTTTTTTTTTTCTTTTTCTCTTTCTTTCTTTCTACAAATATTTTGACTTTTTTTGGTCAATAGTCTCAGTAAGGCACTTACATGAAAAGACGCAGAAATTGGGCACGGTGGCTCACTGTCTTTAAGACTTTGGAAGGATGGGGCTACATAGTGAGATCCTGACTCAAAACAAAAAAGCAAGGGAGGGGAAGGAAATTGGTAGGCATATATATTAAGAGTACATTATCGAGTGTTGCTAAAAAAAAAATTAACATAAGCAAATTTTAAAAGTCAATTGGTAATAAATACTCTGCAAGTGTTTTCTAATTCCTTAAAGAGTACCTTTTTCGCTGGGCGGTGGCAGTGCACGCCTTTAATCCCAGCACTGGGGAGGCAGAGCCAGGCGGATCTCTGTGAGTTTGAGGCCAGCCTGGTCTCCAAAGCAAGTTCCAGGAAGGGCACAAAGCTATACAGAGAAACCCTGTCTCGAAAAACCAAAAAAAAAAAAGAAAGAAAAAGAAAAAAAGTACCTTTTTCCATCAAACACTTGGAGTGACAGAGTTTGAGACAGGGTTTCTTTGTCCTGAAACTAGGTCTGCAGACAGAGATCCACCTTCCTCTGCCTTCCAAGTCCTGGATTAAAGAAATGCCACCACCTCCCGGCACTAAAGGGAATTTCTTCCCCTACCATATCCCGATGAACATGGAAAATCTTTAGTGTTTAGCCAGGCCAAAATACAAGAAAAAATCTTGTTTCCATTCTATCATATTAGAACATTTAAGCTCAGTACTTCAAAAGATGGTCAGTAGTTATTTTTGTCGGTTGAGACAGGGTCTCATGGATCCCAGGCTGGCTCCCTGAGGGTGACCTTGAACTTCTGGTCCTCTTTCAGAGTGCTGCAGGCATGTGCCACCACACCCTACTCATCAATAGATATATTTATGTTGTTTCTTCAAGACAGGGTTTCTTTGTGTAGTTTTGGTGCCTGTCCTGGATCTTGCTCTGTAGACCAGGCTGGCCTTGAACTCACAGAGATCCACCTGGCTCTGTCTCCCGAGTGCTGGGATTAAAGGCGTGTGCTGCCACCAGCCAGTCAATAGATTTATATAAATATAAAAAAGAAATGGGTTCCAGCATTTGGGGGTTGAGGCATAAGCGTTGGCACAAGATCAAGGCCTGCCAGAACTTATTCCTCTGCAAAACAGTCTGTTTGAAATCCTTCTTACCATGTTAGCAAGCAGTATGTAGCTGCCCCTACCCATCACTGGTCCTCAGGCCCCACACCTTGTCTGTTTCTCCAGTGGTCGGTCTCCCATTGTACTGAGCTCAAGGTAGACTGACTGTACCAGTGACACACAGTGACCTAGGAAAAGGTGTGTGTGAATGTGAATAGTAAACACTTGGTGACAGAAAACAATTCTGAATCAGTCTGGTTTGTGCAGTTGATTCTTTAAACTGGTTTGGCCTTTTCTGTTGCTCCATCACAAAATGGAGCTAAATGTTGGAGGCAGATTCAGAGCACCTTGCCAAGGCACTGCAGTCTCCAGCTCTGCAGGCTCTGCTTTTTGCAGTCTTTGAACACTTGGTGTGTCACTGAGTCCCACAGGCAGGAAATGAAGGTAAGAAGTCCTAAAGGTGAGTTGAGTTTCATTCGACAGCCAGGAGAAGCAGGTTGCTCACTCTTCAGCGGTGACCAAGTACTAAGTACTGGTTTTGCTGGCAACGCTGGGCCAGTGTCATCTATATAGTGGGCTACCACAGGCAGCCCAGGCTCTTCCTGCTCCAGGGCATAGAAGCAGCTCTAGAGTCTCAGGTGTCCTGGGCCTACATCTCAGTATTGGGCCGTGGAGACAGCGCTGCTAACTACCAAGGAAGGATGCCAGCTTGGCCACAACCAGCGGCTGCTGTTTGATAAAGGAGTTGAGAAGATGAGGAGGGAAGCCTGGTGCACCCAGCTCTACCTGGAAGGAGAAGGAAGAAGTGAAGGTGCGGACAGACCTGGAGCAGCCACTCTGGCAGTGGTGACTGGAGACGCACTTGGGCTCCTGGGTGTGGATCTAAGTACTAGCCTCCCCTCCCCATGATGGAGGTGCAGCTGGCCTGAGAGTGGAGAGCTGTACACAGTGGGTAAGTTAGGACGCTGCTGCTGCTTTCAGCTCCAACAGTCCATCTATTTCCTAAGGACACTGTTGGTCAGCCATAAGGTATTAAGTCAATCCATCTCTGGGGCTGGGAGCCTCATAACTATAAACTTGTTCATTCCTCACTCTTTGATCCCCCTTGCTGTGAGCCTGCTCTAGCCAGGTGGCCTGGCAACCAGGGATTCTGTGCCGCTGGAGAGAAATACCCTAAGGTATGCCATGAGACAGGATACAGTGCTGTCACCTGGGCAAGGAAGATGACTCTGGTGATTTCTTTCCCCTCCATGATGGCAGGCTGCAGGACCCAGGCACTGGGCAGGATCTCTCCTCGGACCATTTTTCTGCTGGGTCTGGGCATGGATGTGTCATACACAGACTGAGCTGCCATGATTGACAGGTGCCCCTAGGGACAGAGATACATGTGAGTCCTGCCTGTGTAATGACAAAACAGGGGCAGGTTTAAGAATAGTCAGGATGATGACTATAATCAGCCTTTAAGCCACCTACCCTAGTGCACCTCAGCCCAAGTTCATCCCAAAACATTTTACCACCAGCAATATAGGTACCTCTTTGGCTTCCACGCAGACACAGCAGAAATCCCGCAGCTGCTTCAGCGCACACAGTGTGGTGTCACAGACCAAGTACACTAGAAGGACAGACAGATTCCATGCTCCAGAGCCCTGTTTTACTCCATTTACTAGATCTCTAGTACAATCTTGCCAAGCAGTCTAGAGTTCCCACCAGTGCTACTCCAATCCTCTACCAGGCCAGGCCTTCAGAAGCCTTCAAGCCCTTGGACTCACCCAGGCTGATACTGTTGGACACTCGCTGATGCAGCCTTGCTGTATGGATGGGCTTGTGGTACAGAGGCCACAGAGTAGGATCACTCACAGCTGCCCACACATGAGAGAGTGGCTGGGACACCACACCTGCACCCAAGAAGCCGTGTCGAGTAGAAGAAAATTCCTTGTAGTAAAGTTGCACCTCCTGTTCCTCACCCTGGTAGCTGGGGGACACAGGAGGCAAGAAATAGAAAGGAGGCTACCAGCATGAGATGTGCCAGGAAGCCAGGGCAGAGAAGGAAGAGATTGGTGGGCAAAAGGACCGAAGTACTACAAAATAACTTACTTCCAGCCAGCTGTGGCCTGACGGCTGAAGAGGTTGTGAAGATTATCTGAACAAGCAGCCATTACCTGGGGTCAGAGGGTAGAAGCCAAGTCTCTAGGTTCATCAGTTCTGGCTAATTTTTACTAAATGTCCATTTGTCAAGATGAGTTCTTGAAGCTCCCATGCCTTGGTGGCCCTAATCTGCTTGGCTCCTTTCCTCTCCCTCCCCATCCAGCATAAGTCTGGCTATAGCAACAAGAAGAGGAAAGAAGGACACACACAGACTCACATCAGCCATTGAGGTGTTGACAATGTGTTTCGCCAAATCCTGGTAGAGGGAGGAGAAACAGGTCCCTAAACTGGATAGGCTGGAGGGAGAGCAGCCACCACTGCCCAGGGAGGCTCTGCGGCCTGCGACAGAGATAAACACCATGGTGGTGGGACAGTGGTATGGGACTAAGAGTCTTGGGCCAGGTAATCCCACAGCTATCAAACCCAAGCTTCTTACTCACTGTAAGCTAAGCTCTTCCAGGCAGACCCAGTTAGATACAGCTGACTGTTCCTCACTGTGGACCGGCCCCGCCAGTCCCCTGTCCAGGTTTCTTGGAAGTCTGGTACTCGAGCGTCTTCCTGCAGAAAAGAGATACTTAGAACAGGAGATCCAGAAGCGGCTTCAACTAGCAATTGTGATGGAAGTTCAGGAGGCTGGATAAGTATGGCCCCCAAAAGGCTCATATTTGAATGCTTTGGAAGCCTTCAAGCCCTTGGACTCACCGAGGCTGACCAAGGAGTGGCACTATTTGAAAGGATTATGGAGATGTGGCCTTGTTTCAGGAAGAATGTCACTGGGGATGGGCTTTAGGTCCAGTGTCACTCTGTCTGGATCAGAATATAGCTCTCAGGCTACAGAGATGGCTCAGAGGTTAAGAGCATTGATTGCTCTTCCTAAAGGTCCTGAATCAGTTCCCAGCAACCACATGGTGGCTCATAGCCATCTATAAGAAGATCTGGTGCCCTTTTCTATTGTGCAGGCAAACAGAACATTGTATACATAATAAATATTTTTTAAAGAGTATAGCTCTCAGCTACTTCTCCAGCGCCATGCTTGCCTGCTGCCATGCTTTCCGCCATAATGATAATGGACTAAGCCCCAATTAAAAGCTTTCTTTTTAAGAGTCGCCTCTTAACAGCAGAACAGTAACTAAGATGCCCTCAAGAGATTATAGCATTAGGTTCCAGCCAAGAAGGCTTCTTTATCCAGGCCACAGGCTTAAAGGGTTGCTTGCAGATCAGCTGCCATGGCAATTGGAATAACCAAAAACGTGAGCATTGGGGCCCTCTGCTGAATGGTCAAACTCCAGGGTCATTATATAAGCCATCTGTATCATGGCAGCAGGAGGCAAGCTATCACTGGAGGGGTTTGGTGTGGGTAATAAAGTCAGTGAAGAGGAGATTAGCAAACAATGAGCTCTAGACAGCAGACCTTGGCCCTGGCCAAGTGCAGCTCTGAGCTAGAAGTCCTACTAGAGGACCAGAGCCTCTGGGTCTCTCCTGTCTTTGGTTAGTAAACTACCAGCTCCTAAGCCAGCCTTTAGTGGAACAAAAACATGGCTAGTGAGACGATTCAGCCGGTAAAGGCATCTGTCACCAAGCCTCAAGATGAGAGTCCCTGGGACAGAACTGATACTGGAAGCTGTAGCTGGAGAGCTTCTCTCCAGGTGCCACCAAGCCCTTGCAGTCCCACAACCCATGTATAAAATAATCACTCAGACGCTTATATTACTTATAAACTCTATAGCTGTGGCAGGCTTCTTGTTATCTACTTCTATCTTAAATTAACCCATTTTTATTATATAACTTGCCTCGTGGCTTACCTGTACCTTACATCTCACTTTTCATGGCGGGGGATCAAAGCTCTCTCCGCCTCCAACTTCCACTTCCCAGAATTCTCTTCTCGGCTTGTCCCACCTATACTTCCTGCCTGGCTACTGGCCAATCAGTGTTTTATTTTAACCAATCAGAGCAACACATTTGACATATAGAACATCCCACAGCAGGAAGCTGTCTTCTGACCTCCATATGTGACATGGTACATGCATTGTATGTGTACCTAGAAAAATGACAAACAGTTCTACCTCCTTATTCTCTGTAACTGTCAGGGTCTCTTTCACCTCATCATCTCTCCACTTGCCTCTCCCTTTTCACTAGATCTGAGCATTGAAACATACAGAACATCCTGAAGCCAGTGTTCTGTTTGTCACTGTCTACCTCTCACCTGCACACACAGCACCTGCCAGAACCTAGAACCCTTTGCTCTCACCACTCCTCAGAAAAACATCACCATAGTCCACAATACTGTGGGACAAGATGCTTCCAGCTCCAGCTGCCTGCATCTTCCAGCAGCTGTCAGTGCCCATCGAGATCTGTTCCCCTAGGCTCAGGCTCTCAGTTCCCACTGGTGTTCCTACTCAGCCACAATCATCTTGAGGTTCTTCTGTATCTGGACCAATGCTTCAAGCAACTTCATCTGCTGACAGTGCTATACTGGATTCCTAGGTATAATCATGAACTAATATTGCTATGACAACTGAGTTGGCATTGGTGGCAGGGATTACAACAGAGACCCATTTTATAGATTAGGCCCAAATCATTTATGCTTTGTGGGTCAAAGATAATATTGGGGGCAAGAAAAATGTGGCATTGTTAAAAGAAATTTTAAAAGGCCAAAAGCAGCAAAACACTGGTTAGTTTATAAATTAAAGACTTCATATATAACATAGCTATCAAAATTGAAATATAAAACTATAGAAATATTAAAATATGCAAAAACCCTTAAAAATTAGCAGGGTGCAACAGCACATTAAAAAAATAATGCTCCTGGTCTATATAGTGAGTTCCAGGATATCCAGGGTTACACAGAAACCTTGTCTCAGAAAACACAAATTAAAAAAAAAAAAAAGAGGAAGACGGCTCAGTGCTTAAGAGGACCGGCTGCTCTTCCAGAGGACCCGGGTTCAATTCCCAGTACCCTCATGGCAGCTCACAACTGTCTGTAACTCCAGTTCCAGGGGATCTGACACTCTCACCCAGATATACATGTAGACAAAACACCAATGAATGTAAAACTATTTTTAAAAAAAAAGAAAGAATACATCATGTGTACAAGTATTTCATGTGTATTTAGAGAATTTCAAGAAGGCAAGAATAGTTTCATATTAGCCAATATGAACAAATGCACAAGATGGCAATCTCCAAAAACTGAAAAGTAATGCCCCCTTATGGTAAAATATATCTCTGTTTAAAATCTTGTATGAAGTAATAGAACCATCCTGCTAATGTCTGGAAAAAGATGAGAACACTAGTTCTCACCTACTCAGGATCTAGCTAATACAGCTACAGGGCAGAAGCACAAAGTGCCACAGTAAGAACATGATGAGATGTCTAGGATTTGACCTGGCATGCCTACAGTCCTAAAGAAATCTAGACAAGGGGTGCTATCCAGTATGATAGCCTCCTTGTTTGCTGAGTGTGCAATGTGACACATGTGACCTGAGGACAAACATTTTGGACCTGGTGTTAGTCACCTATTCCTCCATAAATACAAAGCAGCAGATTGTAACTTCATATTTTCAGGAGCAACTACCGAGGAGCTGTGGGATTCCATACAATAGCGAATGGAAACCTGTAGCTTCCAAAAACCTGACACAGGAACACAGCAGGAGAAATAAAGTATCCCAGCACTGGCCCTGGCTTCATCACCCAGAAAGACCACTCCCTTCTGTAGGGAAAACAGTGCAAACAGGAGAAGCCTGGCTCCTGGGAAGACCCACAATCCTTACAGGCTTACAGCCTAGGGAGATAAGGAACCTGGAATCTTCACAGCCTGGCTTTGGGAAGGATCCACTAATCCCAGCCATCTCCTAGGGTGCTGTAGACAGAAACCATTTTGATAATGGACCTACTGTTTCAATTTGGACTGCTCTTGGGATCAGAAATTCCTGTCCCCATCTCTGGGGTCCCATAGAAATACCACTCTACTAACAGCAAGGGGAGCCACCTCATGAGCAAGACCTGGCCTAGTAGAGTGACTGACTCAAACGTGCAGAGAGCATGTGGCACAGAAGGGAAAGAGGATGTTTTAGTTGAGAGAACTGTCCCAAATGACTAAATGATGAGAAGGGCGTGACAGGAACAGTGAAATCCAGAGGGTCAGGACTTCACAATCTAGATTCCTAAAAGCTGGAAAATCTAGATCTGGATAAATTCCTAGATACAGGGAGATGGCCAACTAAAACAAAATCAAGTGGGCATAAAAAAAAAAAAAAACCAACCAGATCTATAACAAGCAACAAAACTGAAACTGTAATACAACAAAGAACAGTCCAATACTGGATGACTTCATTACCAAATTCTTCTAAACCTTAGAAGTTAATGCCAAAGCTCTTCAAACTGTTCCATAAAATAGAAAGGAAAGAAACACAACCAAACTCATTCTAGGAAGCCAGTACTCTCCTGTTACCAAAGCCAGATAAGCACACAACAGCAAAACTATAGGCTAAATCCTCTGATGAATAGAGATGCAAAATTTCTCAAGAAAATACTTGGAAACAGAATTTAAGAATACAATAATGGGCCAGGCCGTGGTGGTACAGGGCCAAGTGGGTCTTTGTGAGTTCGAGGCCAGCCGGGGCTACAGAGCGAGATCCACGACAGGCTCTAAAACTACACAGAGAAACCCTGTCTCAAAAAACAAAACAAACAAAAAAACAAAGAACAATGAGGGTTGGGGATTTAGCTCAGTGGTAGAGCACTTGCCTAGCAAGCACAAGGCCCTGGGTTCAGTCCTAAAAAAAAAAAAAAAAAAAAGGAATACATTGAGGAGCTGGAAAGATGGCTCAGTGGTTAAGAGCACATGCTGCAGCCAGGCATAGTGGCATGCCCTTAATCCCAGTGCTTGGGAGGCAGAGGCAGGCAGACCTCTGAGTTCAAGGCCAGCCTGGTCTACATAGCCAGGGCTACATAACTGAGACTCTATCTCAAAAAAACAAAACAATTAAAAAAGACCATGTGTTGCTTTTCCAGAGGACCCCAGTTCAGTCTTCAGTATCCAACTGTCTCTACCACATCCCAGATCTGATGCCCTCTCCTGGCATCTATGGGCACCAGGCACACACATGGTATACATATACAAATTCAATCACACATGCATGCACATAAAAGTAAATTTTTAAGAAATTTAACATATTATTAAAAAACAAATCATAAAAACAATACCATCTATAATATGTGTTTCATTTATTTTGTGGCTAAAAATAAACATAACTAAGAAAGTCAAAGATCTGCATAATGAAAAATACAAAAACACTGAAGAAAGAAATTGAAGACAGGCACTAAGAGAGGCTCAGAGGTTAAGAGTACTTCCTGATCTTCCAAAGTATCCCACTTCTGTTTCCAGCACCCATATCTGCTTGAAACTACTCCAGGGGACCCAGTGCACACATTTACACAAACACATGTGTAGGTAAAAAAAAAAAAAAAAAAAAAAAAAAAAATTTAAAATTAAATTCAAATATGGAACTGCCTCCCCAAAATTCATTACTTGAAAGAATTATACAAATACATGTCCATGACACTCAAAGCAATCTATCCACACATTCAGCATCATCCTCATCAAAACGTCAATGCCATTCTTCACGGAAACAGGAAACCTAATCCCATAATTCATATGGAAATATACTCCCAAATAAAGAAATCCTAAGTAAAAAGAACAAACAAAGCTGGAAGGTCCATAATACTTGATTTCAAGGCATACTACAGAACCATGGTAACAAAAACGGTGTGGTGTTGGCATCAGTATACTCTCTTGCCACTCAGTCATCTTGCTCTATATTCCATCCACACAGGGTCCTGCTTAGCTCTCCACACTCCAAGCTTCCTAGGCTTCCCCTCTCCCAACACCAACACCACTCAGCTCCTCATCACCTTCAAGTCTCAGTTCAGTCTCTTCAGCATGTCTTCACTGACCCTGTAGATTTGGACAAACTACCTATTCCACAGGCTTAGCATTCCTTCAGTTAGCTCAGTGCAACAACAACATAAAATAAGCTGCTTAATATTTTTAGCTCCAACAGTCTCAAGACAACAACATTTTCCTTAGGACCTTATCCTAAAGTAATATCTACTATTTTGGATAAAATTAAAGCTTAGTTGGGGCTTGAGAGATGGCTCAGTATTAAGAGCGCTTGCTGCTCTTCCAGAGGACCTGGGTTTGATTCCCAGTATCCACACAGTGACTCACAACTGTCTGTAATTCTAGTCCCAGGGGATCTGATGCCCTTCTCTGATCTCTGTGGGCATCGGGGGACACTCAGCTGGTACAAACATTCCTGCAGGCAAAGCCCACACACAAAGTAAACATAAATCCTGCTGGGCACGATGGTTACATGCCTTTAATCCCAGCACTCAGGAAACAGAGGAAGAGACAGGTCGACTTCTAGGAGTTCAAAGTCTATTCAGTCTACATAATGAATTCCAGGCCAGCTAGGGCTATATACAGTGAGCCCCTGTCTCAAAAAAAATTTTTTAAGATTTATTTATTATGTATACAGTGTTCTGCCTGCATATGTATGCCTGCATGCCAGAAGAGGGCGCCAGAGCTCATTACAGATGGTTGTGAGCAACCATGTGGTTGCTGGGAATTGAACTCAGGACCTCTGGAAGAGCACTTAAGAGCCAATGCTCTTAAACTCTAAGTCATCTCTCCAGCCCAATAATAAATCTTTTTTAAAGGACAAAAGAAAATAAGTAAATAAACAAACAAAACTGACCATGAACTATTTTGTTTGTTTGCTGGCTTTTTTTTTTTTTTCTTGTTTTGAGACAGGGTCTCAGTATGTAGTCCTGTCCATCCTGGATGTTACAATGTAGATCCAGAGATTCACCTGCCTCTGCCTCCTGAGTGCTAAAATTAAAAGCCTGCACCACCATGCCCAGTTGTGAACCACCCAGGTTCCATTTCTGGCACCCACATTACACAACTCATAACCACCTCTAACTCCAGCTCCAGGGGGGAATCTGATGACTTTGGTCTCTGTGGGTACCAGTACTCATGTGCATGCACCTACACACACACACACACACACACACACACAATTAAAAATAAAAACTTAAAAAAAAAAAAAAAAACCACACAGGGGTTGGGGATTTAGTTCAGTGGTAGAGCGCTTGCCTAGCAAGCGCAAGGCCCTGGCAAAAAAAAAAAACAAAACAAAAAAACAAAACACACACACACAGAAATACAAGATTAAAGGGGAAGGAAGGCAGCCCTAAACCAAAGGGCTCAGCAGGGACCTTGAGGAGAAGGCACAGGTTCTACACATACTTTCATCTCAGAAACTTCCTCATGTCAGTCCACTCACCTTAACCTCTAAGGACTGCAGGTGGCCTGAGAAGGCTGGGCTGCTGTTGTAACCAGATGTGATGCCAGAAGACAGGCTTCCATCAGAGCTGGTGCACAGGGAGCTGGAGTTGGCTAGAGTTTGCAGTTTTTCCTCTTCCTGGGAAGACAGAAAACTAGCTTCCGATGATACATCCTCACTACCACATTCTCGCCCCACCTTCCCTCTCCCTCCACAGCTCCCTCTCCCCGCTCTCCTTCCCTCTCCGTCCACACCACTCACCTCCCAGAGCCTGCTGCTGTAGCCTCCTACCTACTTCCCAGAAGCCACCACTCTGCATGCTTTCCCACATCCCCGACTCCACACAGAACCTCTTTCTCCCATACTCTCCCAGCTGTGGGCTAGAAGCCAAGCCCTGCACCCTCCAAGTGTGTCTACAGACTCGCAGGCTGCCAGAGTCTAAGAGCTGGCCCAGGCTCCAGGCCTGTCCTCCAGCAGAGAGAGGATTGCTTCCCCTCACCTTCAGCAGCTGGGAGATGATCTGCCGGCGGATCCTCAGCTTTTCTTGTTCAGTCCGCTCCCTGAGCCGATCCTGAGACTGAGCAATCTCTACCTTCGCCTCCTCTCGGGCCTGATGATAGTCTTGAAGCATTAGCTCAATGTCAGAGGGTGGGTGGGCTGATCTTGATGCTGGTTCTGGGATCCTAGGAGTCCACAGGGTGAAAAGACACCTTCAAACATGTGAGTGCGTAAAGCACGGTCCTGAGCCCACCCCCGCAGGCTCAGCACACCCTCCTGCTGTCCACAGAGTCATTGTACTACTTCCTTATGAGGTTTCTAGAAAGGAACACGCCATTCTAAGACCCAGACACAAAGACTGGCACAGTATAGGAGTCCCTCTGTCTAATGCTTTCCCACAACTTCTCTCTGCCCATCTCCTGCACCCCGAGACCCCATCCCCTCCTATACATCCTATTCCCATCTGCCCCAGACTCCTACATCTACCTCAGTTTATCCGGAAGCATGGACAAGCCTCTGAGATGTTCACATTCCGGTCCTGCTCCTACAGATTCACCCTTACCTAGTGGTCCCCACAACATCCTTCCTCAGCTGCTGTAGATATTCTCGGCGTCTGCTGGGCAAGTCAAGTTCCCAGGTGGGAAGATCCTTGCTGGGCAGGAAACTGAATTGTTTTTGGGGACTGAGGCTTCTTGTCCGACGAAAGTTATGAAGTCGCTCAGCCCTCTCTCTCCTGAGGGTCTCTATAGTCTTTTTCTGCCTGAGACAAAATGTGATTGATCCACTGAAGTCAGTCCTACATGGCCTTCACCCTCAAGTTCTCTGACCCTGGGGAAGATCCCTGAGGGGAGCAAGGGCAGAGCTAATAGCTCGCTCACATTAAGTTTCCCCGCGTGGGTCCTGTTTTACCGTGCCTCCCCTTCCCCTCCAGGCCCAGGGCCTACCTGGTGGAGCGCTCCTCCCAAGAGGATGGAGCAGGTTCTTGAGGAGCAATCACCTCCCCTGTCCCATTCTGCAGCACCTTCAGCAGGGCATCTGTCTCCCCGAAGCCACGGTGTAGTTTTGCTTCTGCGAGTTCCACACTGAGTGAGGGTTTCTGGATCCCAACTTGCAAAGGGATATGCATCAAGCGGGGCCACACAGGATTCTGGCTGTTGTCATCAGAAGATTGCAGGGGCCTTTGGGTTTGGTCTACAGAACTGGAATCAAACCCGACCCCTCCATTCTCTCTGACATGCAGCTCTCCACAAGATCCATCCCGAACTCCATACCAGTTATCAAATTTGTTATGAACTGGGAGGTCCCTCAGGCTCTGGTGCTGGAGATCAGGGGCCACACACACATGTGAATCAGGGCAGAGCAGCTCCACAGGTTGGCAGGCCTGAGGTGGCTCTACAGCAGGACTTCGAGGGCCTGCAGTATCGGAGACAGGACAAGGGCTAAGGGGCTGAAGACCTCTCCATGAAGAAGATAGATCCAGACTGGGCTGTGGCTCCACTATCAACACTGAGCTCTCTTTCTCACTTGCTGTCCTGCCCTGCCACTGACTTGGCCTCCTACTGCTCCGTGGACCGTGCTCTATGGAAGCCACCTTCTCAGGCACAAAGCTGTCAGCTAGCTTCAGGCTCTTGTGCCTTGAAGGTCGAGGAGATGGCAGTCTGCTTTGGTCTCCAGTGGTGCTCCTGGGCTGAAGTTGCAGAGGGGCCTGCCCTAAGAAACTAACTTGGAGACTAGAGCTCTGCTGTGGGCTGCATGGGGAGCTAGAATCAAATGATCCCTCAGAACTCTTTTCTAAGGGGCTCTTGCCTCCTCTATCCAGAGACTCAGCTCTCTGAATGACAGCGAACTCATTAATGGCTTGAGAATTATCCATGAGAGGTCTTGGGTTACCAACAGCAAGGTTAGGACTGATGTCAATCTCCTGGAAGTCTTCAAGAGGATGAGCTGAGGGAGCTGATAGGGTCAGACAGTCTAAGGGGTTGCTCAACTCCTGGGTGCTGGCACTAAACGTAAGGATTGGAGAGGAAGCCCTGTCCACCAGCAGGGCACTTGAGGAGCCCAGCTTCTTCTGGGCGAACTCTGACGCCCCAAGGAAGAGCCCTGAGTGGTGAGAGATGCTGGAGCTGTTGACCACCATGGAAGATTCCTCTGGCCTCAGACTGGGAGGTGGGGAGCCATCAGGAGAAGCTGGGGGACTCACGAAAGTAAGGTTCTGCCCAAGATGGACTTTTTGAAACCTCAAGTGTGATGAGGCCACAGGAGGCCTCTGCAGCTTATAGTGGGTACTTCCCTCATGGTGATCTGGGGGTTCTGTTTCCTCTGCCCCTTTCTTCTGAAATACCCCTGAGACATATCCCTTTTCTTGAACCATGGTGGTGACACCTGAGTCCATCACTTCAAGGATCACATTGACTTCCTGAGGCTTGACCTCTGGGGCCTGGAAGGGCAGAGGATGTAAGGCCAGATCAGTCTGAATGCCCTCATCTACAGTGGTCTGAGTAGAACTGTCTATCATGAGGGCCTGTGGGGCCTCATCTAGGGAGTTACTCTTGATGTTCTGCTCCTTTAGGACCACACTTGGCTGTGAGAGACTCCCAAGCAGCTCAGAAGTGCTGTGCAGAAGCTGTGAGAGGTGGAGAGAAAGATTGTGCATGCTGGCCCAGGAGGCCAGGTCAGAGTCTGACACTGACCTAGCATCAGGCTGAGCAGAGAAATCGGTGCAACTCCAGTTGCTGCCCAGGGTCTGGGTTCCCTGCTCAAAGGTATTCATCCTGGCCTGCCTCACAGCACAGCCTGTCTCATCTCCTGGAGCTGTGGCACTCCCCTCAGCCAGAGATAGCTCACTCTGCAGACAGCCTATTTCCTCTGAAGAGTCCTTGAGTGGGGATCTCTTGTCAGGATCCCAAGTTGGGGCAACTCCTTCAGATCCAGTCAAGTCATGGGGCTTCTCCACAGCCAGTGAGGAACTCCTTATTCCCCAGCCTTCCTTTGAACTTTGGTCATTCTCAAGACTGTTGGGAATGTTTGGCAGATCCTGATTTGGGGCATAAGTCCTGAGATGGGAGTGAAATGGGGGTTTCTTGTCATCTAGGGCATTGTCCATACTGGAGCACTGAGGCGTATTTGATGGTATTAAGCGCTGGGGTTTCTGGCTATAAGAGACATCACCTGCACTTCCAAACACATACTGCTTCCAGCCAATCTGCACAGGTCCCTGTGGACGCCAGGGCAGGATATAGGGATTTATGTCACTAGAACCAAAATGCAGCATTTCTTCATCCACCTGAGAGTGTTGATTCTCCGGCATGCCCTGGACACTCAGTTTATCTGTCTTCTCTTGTTGGGCCCGTTCCAAAGTACCAGGCATCCAGTTAGTCATAAAGTCAGGGGTTGGCATACAATACACGGTAGAAGATGTTGGATAAGGGGGAATGCCAGGTTTCGGAGGCCTGTGATCAGTGGGGCTATTGTTCAAATTACAGGAAGCTTTCTGGTTGCAATCCGGAGTCTTTGGAGGCACTGACATTGGCTTTTCTGAGGAATGGCCCCTGAGATGTAGGCTCCACAAACTCTTTGGCCCCTGTGCATCTTCATCTGTTGGAGGAGATGCCACACTCAAATTTAATTCTTGAAAAGATTGAGATGAACTGACCACAGAGAACTGAGGTCTAGGGGAGTACCCGGCATGCTTAGGGCCAGAGAAGACTGCAATCACAGGAACTGAGTGCCTATGGCACAGAGCGGGCTGCTCCCTTCCAGAGCTGAGTTGGCCTGGAGTCTGAGCAGCAGGCTGTGATGTTTCAGTTTGCCCCAAGGGCAGAGAAGCTGGGTCTTCAAGGTCTGGAAAGACAGTCTGGGACCCCAGAGACTTGGTCACAACTATCCCTTCTCTTCCCCCAGCTCTAGGATGAGAGCCACCAAAGCCGCCCTCATTGGAAGATGCTAGATTTCTGACTTGGGCATGGTCTTTGCCACCTCCTGAAGTTTGGTCTCTCTCTTCTTCCTCCCACAAAGTCTCAACCGGAGGGTAGCGGGTGTGTTTTAACCTGTCTATAAAATTGGCTTGGGGACCCAAGCAACTGTGACTCCTGACCTCAATGGAAGATTGTGTCTTTTCTGAACAGCATCTGGTGGTGTTTTCTAAATGTCCATACTGAGCTGCTATTACCAGCTTGCCATCAACAGATCCTTCATTTAAATTTAGGGTATGTGGTCCCTTCATCACCACAGGAGGTTCTGGCTTGGTTTTAGATGCCTGTGCATCCTCCTCTACAGAGTTATCCTTTAAAATCCTCAGTGGCTCAGAATGTGTGCCTGCAGGACTGCTTGGATAAGCATCCTCAGGGGCAGTGCTGGCCTTCTTCCCTGAAGTCTTTTTCTCAGAACCTTCAGCTGACCTTCTACCAGCAACCGTATGGAAGAGGCAATTTGCCTTCACTTCTGAAGTGGACAGGGAAGAGCAGCTTTGAGCTGGAGAGGAGATAGCAGCTGCCGTGGATGGGTTGGGAATACTACTGTCTCCAGGCCCAAATTCTACATTAACATGTTTGTGCTCGAGGTCATGTGCCAAAGACACCTGGGAGTCTTTGGAAAAGCTCTCTGCTGTTCCATCCACTTCACAGGCCCTGGATGGTACTAGGAAAGGCGAGTGGACAGGATGTCCAGCAGCCTGAGGAGCTCCCTCCCTAAGGACACCATCTCTATAACAAGGCAGAGTGGAGGAACAGCAGGCATGAACAGCGGGAGCTCGAGAACCACTTAGCCGAGGCCAAGGAACAGTTCTGTTCTCTTCCTCCTCATAAGATGAGCCGAGTGGCCTGCTGCCTCCTGTGCTCCCCTCGGAGACAAAGCACTCTTTGGGGCACAGACCTGGAGCCTCTACTCTAACTCCACTAAGATGCAGGCTGGGTCTCTGAACTAGCAAGGGAGTTGACCTTGAATTACTGCGGTCAGCCTCACAGGCTTCTGCCAGGCCAGAGTCAACATTTTTCCACTTGACAGGATGCCACATGTGAGCTTCTGCTTCAACTTTTCTAGGAGCTCCTGGTTGGACAGCACATGGCTTTGGACTTGCCTTCATTTCTTCCAAGGCAGCAGAAGCATTTGAGCACTGAACATGGTCTTGTTTAGGCCCTGAAAGGCCTGCAGAATTATCAACATTACAGATCACAGACTGACATTCAGAATGGACTGCTTTTCCTTCCTGTGTTGCCACTAAGATTTTACCTGAGCCTCCTCCACATGTACTGTCTAGACTTCTAGGTTCCTTGTCCTCTGGGATGCTGTCCTGACGACCAAAGGACATACTCTCTGCAGTTTTCCATGTAGCTAACTGACTTTGCCCATGCAGAATCCTGCCAGGATCATCACAAGAAGTTTGAGAAGACAAGACAGATACTTTATCTGATCCTCCCCTCCCATCCTGCTCTACAGCTGTTGTAGAAAGAAGCCTGTCTGAGGCCAAAGGACCAACAGAGGACAATGTTCTGGATGTTTCTTTCTTTTTCTCCATGACTTCAGAAGAATCAGACCATCCACCTGCTCCCCCAAACTGCTTTGGTTCTCCACTACAATGTTTTTTTTCTAGATCTGGGACAATGTGAGAGGAAGCCAGCAAATGATGCCAAGGTCCTCTGTCAGTTTCAGGATGGGGCAGATGCTGAGAGCCCCCTGCACTGGGAGGCATGGCTTGGGCTTTCCTCTCAGCAGACACAGCAGATGGAGGGGCCGTATGTGGTCTCTGTTCTTCCTCCTCATTCCTGGTGCTATCCCAACCTAACTTAACCCTTTGCTCCCGAGGCCCACCAGCCGCCTTTGGAAAACACTCTTCTTGTGAAGTCTCATAAGGAAGGACTGTCCCCTCAGCCACGAAGTCGTTAAGCTGCCTCCTCTGTGCCTTTGCCTGTCTGATCTCCGCCAAGATAGCCAGGCAAATGGATGCATGGATAGAGGAGTCGGGTAGTAGCACAGGCTCTGGATCAGGTGCCCTCAGTAGAGACAAAGATGCTAGGCAAGCACTGCTAGCAGGCTGTTGGTCTTTGGACTTCCTCTCTGCCTTCGGCCTTTCCTCCTCACCCTGTTCGCTATCTTCTTGGAGGAGGAAACTAACCCTCTTTTCAGCCTGCCTTGAGACCCTGTTCAAGGAGCTGGTTTTTATTTCTTTTTGTACAGTTGCCTCAGATTCAGAACCCAAACCTTCCTGGGTAGTCAAGCCTGTTGAAGGGACTAGCCCTCTCTGGTCTTCTTGGGGGCCGGTGCTTACTGTTACCCAGTCCCCCGTCTCTAGTAGAGTGCTCTCTGGTGTAACAGACTGATCCTTAGCTCTCATGACCGTGGGAATCACAGACTCACACCAGGCAGTGTGTGCAGCGGAAGCATGCCCTGTAACACTTCCCTGTGGGCTACTGCTCCTGGCCTCTCCACTGTAATCCTGATGCCCCACTCCAGTTGCCAAGGAACTTCTATTAATTTTCAACATGGTAGGCTCTAACATGTACTCAAATGAAGAGATGCCTTTGGTATCAGAGGCATGCAAACAGCTTCTTGGTAAGCTTGGAGATTGTAAGGGCTGAGTACCACTCAGTTCTCCAAAAGGAAGAGCTGCAGAGAAGTCTGTCTGGTTATGGGATGGGGAGACAGTCTCCTGGCTGAAAAATATTCCCTTACAGTGCTGGCTTGGAGTAGGAGGTTTCTGGGTCAATGAGACCATATTCTCTTCTTGCTGGTTCTCTCCCTGTTCCACGGCTAGTTCTTTAACTCTTCTTTGAGCTTTTGTATCCTCCAACTCTGAATCATTTAGGAGATCGATGATATGGCTTTCCTGAAAACTTTCCATAGTCTCTGGTTCCTTGAGATTTTCCAAGGTCCAATCCTGGTCTTGGAAGTCTGCTGATGCATTTAGAAGCTCAGCATCCTTCTCAGGAGAGCTCATCACACTGGGCTGCAATGGCAGAGCTCTAGCTAACAGAGCTTCCATTCTCCTTGAGTGAAGGGAAATGTTGCTAGACTGCCTGACAGCTATGTCCTTCCCCAAAGAATCACATGTATCCCTGGCAAGTCCGTCCAGTCCAGGTGATGGGGATGAGTGTTCACACTCAGACTGCCTCTCTTGTGCATATCCCTTTGATCTGAAGGGGCTTCCTATGATTTTCTGGACCTGGGAGTTATTACTGATAGCATTGTTATACTCCATTTCCCTAGCTTCACTGTCTCCAAAGATACCATCCTCTATCTGTATTGGAAAAGATGGCTGATCCTCAAAGAATAAGTGTTTTCCAGAACTTCCTGGCATCAGGACATGGTCAGCCCTCTCCTGATCCCGTAGGGCCTGGAGCATAAAATCTGTACTTGGAGTTTGGGAAGCATGAAGCAGCTTGTTGTTCTTGGATTCGATTTCTAAGATGTCAGTTTCCAGCTGCATCACACTCCTGATCAGTTTAGCCATCTCATCGGCATTATTAACTCTTTTATTCTGTTTCTCTCCCAAAAGTTCTTCTTTGGACTTTTTCTCTTGTGACTGCCCACAGGTCTTGCATTCAATAGGCTTTTTTTCCTGAGAGCACATAACTAGATGGCATCTTTCACAGGTATACTGGCTTCCTGGAAGACTAAACTCTTCTTGGATGTCTTTGGAAATTGTTTCCCTGAGAAGCAGAGTTTCATTCCCCCCATCCCACCTATGAGTTGGACTCCCACCTCCTGCCATGATCATAGGGCTGCTTACTGGACAGTGGAGTGAGCTGGACTTCAAAGAAACAGTAATCTCCTCTGGTGTGACCCTCTCCAGATCTAAATTGGTGATTTTACCAATGAACTCAGACCTGGCTCCAGAAGAAGGCTGGCTGTGCACACCACAGGCCTGTATGTGTGGTGGGAGTGGGCTCTGCTCTTCCTCGCTTGCCTTGGTATCACAAATGAGGAGCAAAGTATTTGACTCAGAGCCGTCAAAAGCAACACTGCAGTGGTGCCATGCAGAGGCCCCTTCTCCTGCCTTGTGGACTGAGAGGCTGTACTTTTTATTTAAAAATCCAAGTTGATTTCCACATTTACAAACTTTGAGGCTGGTGGAAGGGAAATGATGTCTGTTCTGAGTAACAAAACAGTAAGCAGAATCATGGTTTCCTTCCTCGCTCATATTTCTAGAACATTTCTCCATTTCTTCAGTAACATCTCCAGTGTTCAGATCAGTTGGCCTCTTTGTTGTTACCTGCTGAGATGAGTCAATCTTAGAATTCTGGCTTTGTGACAACTTGGGTAAATTATTCTTCCAGTGAGCTTTCTGGAGGACTTGGTAACTATGACCAAAGCCCCAGGCTTCCCTGGGGGGTGGGGATGGTACCCAGGCTTCCCTGCAGGCCGGAATCTCTAAGGCAGTTTCTGTCAGGGCATCCCTGCTTTTGGTTACATAGAATGTTTCCAAGGGAGGTGGCTGCAGAGAAGATGGGAAAGGACTCCAGGGCTCAGAGTGCAGGAACAGCTCTGGACCTGGAGGGAAAGGGCCAGAAGCATCTGTACATGTTCCATCTGCTTCCTTGGCATGCTGCTGAGAATCTGCCTTCTCTTCCAGCAGGGGGCGCTGGTGGCTGTTGTGACTTAATAGTCTTGGCTGCACAGCGGAGCTTTTCCTAAGAGGGCCAATGGTTTGCTTCCGTGGCCAATAGTTTGCTTTGGTGGCTAAAGTATCATGACTGTGATAAGCCTTCTTCTGGAAGAAATACTGCCCAGAGGAAGTTATCAGCCCAGGGCTCCTGCTACCCTGAAGGCACCCTTCCAAGCTGGCCTGATTGACTTCCCATGCTTCTGTCATAGAATTTGGTATCTTGTTTCCTACTGTACAGGTCTGTGCATTTATAGATCCAGAAGCCAGGGATTCTAGGTCTGCTGAGTACGCCCCATTGTAACTCACCTTCTCAATGGTACTGAAGAGATCAGAAGCGCTTTCTAAGTTGGCACTCAAACTGTCATGGTCTTTCTCTGCTCTGAAGTGCCTGATTGTTGATGGGTGGATTGTAAAGTAGCGGAAATCTAAATTTTTAGATACCCCAGGGCCAACAGACAACTGAGTTTCTACTTTATCAGAAGCCTCAGCCAGGGAGCTAGAGTCTTCCTCCAGGAAGGAGAAGGCTGGCCTGGGTTCTCCTACAGCTTCCAAAACAGAATTAGAGAGTCCAAGGAGATACTTTTGCTGAAGGGCAGCCCAGTTCTTCTCAAGAATACTGTCTACATGAGTCAGTGAGGTGGCAGAGGGAGCCAGCACACTTGACAAGTCAGAATTGTGCGACTCTTCAGAGATGCCCTGGTAGGTCGTGTCGGGGATTTCTTTGCCACGAAAGACACCATCAACTTCTGGCTGAAGGAGCCTTTGACTTCCACAAACTGAGGGCTTGGATGTATCAGACGCAAAGGTTGTGTGCAAATCTGAATGGCAGGGTGGTTCAGCACTGTCTTGGGGCAGTTTACGGCTATGTGGCAGGACTGTACCTGGTAGCTTTACTTCTTCGACATTTAGCCCGTGTCTGGGCATCTCATCATGGGGCTGAATTTCATGTACATCAGGACTTGGACATAAAGAATGTACAGTCATTGAGGGGCTGCTGGGATTGACCTTAGAGTCACAGGAAAACCATGAATCCACAGATACCAGGGGGCTCTCTCTTGCAAGCTGCACACCTTGGAGAGAGTTGGCTTGTTCACAATAGCTTGCCCCCATTTCTAACTCAGACTGTTCACAGTGGGGATGGAACTGAGGATCAAGGTAAAATGAATTGCTCTCTAGCAGGAAGGCATTCTGCCTGACTCCTGTTCTATGGTTGATAGGGCTAGACCGGCACATTGCCTCCTGGTCTACTGAAGGTAGGTCGGCCTTCTGCAGGTGCCAAAAGGTCTCTGTAGGCATCTCATCAGCAGAACCAAGGAAAGGCTCCTTTTGCCTAGCCTCTCCCAGTTCTTCAGCATCAATCAGGCTGTCCAAGGAGAAGTTCCTATGTGCTCGAGTGCACAAGCTACTACTGTCTGAGGGCTTGGGGAGACGTCTCACAGAGACTGAAACTCTGGTCCCTGAATGTCCATGGTTCATGGTGGAATATTCATCCACTGAGTTTTCTGGGGGGCTCTGGTATCCTTTCTCAGCGAGTGAGTCCTCAGATAATTGACTGCTGTCACTTTCAGAGTTCTCTGGATCTGGAAGATCCCATTTTCCCTGAAGGTCCTCTGGCTTCAGCAGCTCCTTTGGGACTTGGGCACAGGCGTAAGAGAGAGAATCCACGGAGTAACTGCTACCAGAGTCAGATAAGCCATCGTCCTTTTCTCTTACAAGACCCATTATAGGTCTGGAGTCTGTGAATAAGGCCAGCGTGTCTGGATCCCCTGTACTGTGCTGTCTTTTGAAAGGACTGCCATGAGGCAAATGAGAGAACTTTCTGGCAATGTCTCTGGCCCTAGCTGCCGGCACCCTTGGATGTTTTTTTGATGCCCTGCTTAGAGATGGTGGTTTGGAATCTGCCTGAAAAGACTTGCCTACTTTCCCATGCCCAGCTGCTTGCTTGGATCCACTGAGGTAAGTAGAGTGGGAAATGGCTTCCTTAGGAGCCGTGGAGGCCCCACAGCTCCTTTCTCTTTGCCATCCAGTCTGTGTGTTGCCAGAGGCTGCTAGTCCCTTAGTCCTTCCAGTCTGTGCAGCAGGGGTGTGGGGCCTTGGACCACCCCTTGGCCTTAGCTTCTTAGTCACTGAGCCCTGGGTGGACATCTGACAGGGCTGCTTACCCAATGACTTAGTTTCCTGGCTAGTGACAGGCTCATGGCTCACAGTGAGACAGGTGCTTTGGGTAGAGACTCCCCTCCTAGTTGAGGCTCCCTTTGATGGATAGAGCTTCCTCCAGCCTGATGGATGGAGGCCATTCCTGCCCAGGCGCCCTGTCCTTGGAGGGGAAGCAGTAGCCTGGGGAATGGAATCTGCTGAGAGGGTTTTCTCTGGTATTTGGTGAGTTGGGTCGGGCACAGGTGGTGACATGGTGGAAGGATCCCAGTTCAGGAAAGCACTGTGAAGATAAGGAAAGCCATCTCAGAAAAGTAATGTCCCCTCCATCCTATCAATAGAAGGAATATGACATTCCATTTAGTTGGCTTTGAAAGAGGGTGGAAAGCAAGGCAATGTCACTCACTGTGCCCTACAGGCCTCAACTCAACACATACAAAAGCTGACAGTTGACAACAGAGCCCTGGCTTTCAGAAGTCTCAGATGCATACTATTACTCAACCCCCGTCCTCAACTGCTTTCTCTTAGGAAAAAGTTTAACTGGATTATGTTTCAAGCAACTGGCTGTGTGAGGAAAGCAGAGACAATTTTAATACTATAGAGACTCAAGCAGACGAATCTATGAAGCAGTACCATCTACAGATCTGACGCATTTTGCACACTTAATATGAAGAAATAGGAAAGAATGACTACAGGAACTTCCAAGACGTAAGAGTGGCAGCCAGTATATAAATTAGATCTTGATTTGAGAAACCAAGACACACTTGACACAACCTGGGGAATCGAAGGCGACCAGGTTTTAGATTCTATTAAGCTATCAACCTTGATCTTCACAGACATGATTTAGTAGGTATAAATATATTTTTAGAGGTACATAGTTGAAGAAATGGTGTTAAAATGACATACTGTTGCTTTAAATCCTTTGGAAGATAGAATGGTAGGACTAGAAGTAAATTGGTATGTCTTTATAATTGCTGAAAATAGGTGCTGCATAAGTATCTCAACTTTTTGCATGTTTAAAGTTTTTCCATAATAAAAAGTTGCGTTTTTCTGCCCAGTTTTTTAAAGAACAGAGAGGTGAGCAAGTGTAACAGCAACAGACATTGTGTGATTCTTCTGAGCAAGGCCAAGGATACACAGAACAGGACATGGGCCTCCACTCCAAGTAATCTGGGAGATAACACGCTCCCACCCTACGACAACAGGAAGGGCATGAGGAGCAGAGGAGGCAGATCCAAACTGAACCTGGGAGTCATGTGTCAGGTCAGGGAGGAGGCAGCCTGTGGGGTCAGGAGGCCTGTAGAGGCAGGACATAAAGGAGACTGCATCTAGACAGTCTAGATCTAAATACTCATGACATGAGCTAGGAGCTGGAGCAGCTCGGCAAGAATAAGGAGCAGCCTAATTGTGTAAAGATGTGTAGACAGAGGAAAAAACACCTCTCCACCTCAAAGATGAAGAAGCCCTGGGAGTACAGAACACTTCCTGGGAAGCTGGGTAATGCCAGCCCCTGCTCCTGGTTCACATCACTGGTACCTGCGTAGCTGGGACAGGCGATGGCTGCAGAGCCTTTGGAGGCTCAGAGAGCTGCAAGTTGTCCATCTGCTTCTACGCTCAGAACCTGGGCCTGAGGTGTTAGAGCTGAAGACCCACCTTGGGGCCTTGGAGGCACCATCATCCTGGAGCCCGAAGAGTGCCCTGAGCTGCTCCAGTCTCCTCTGGGTCTTCAGCAGCCTCTGCTTCTTAATAATTCTCTCCAGCTGGAATGAGATCTTTTTCTGCCTGATGTTCCACACTGTAGCCCAAGCAGTGCGTCTCCGCAAGCGCTGCAGCCGCACCACCCTCTTCTGGCTTTGGACCAGTGGGGATGGTGAGGTCTGAGGAACTGTTGGAAGCCAAGCATCAGGTGCCACAAAGGCCTCAAGTTCTTTCTCTTCTCCACTGCCCTCTTCTTGCTGTGTCTCCTGTAAGCAGGCTAGCCAGGTCTCTTCTCTGAGAAGCCACTGCTGGTCTGAGAACCAAAAATACCCAGAGAGAAGGTCAGCAATTTCTGTCTGTAGCTGCCTGGACTCAGATATCTCCAGCCAGGGCCAGAGGTGTGAGGAGTGGAAGGGCTGAATAGAGTGACGTGGCAAGTGAGAGCCCAAGGGGAAGGAGAGGGAGACGTGTAGGCCTCAACACAACAGTGGACAAGTGGGGCGGATGGAGATGCCCAGACAACTGTGCCACTGCAGGGCGTCAGCAGAAGGTGGATCATTCTGAGGGGCCATAGAGAAGTCCACTGGCTTATTTCCAGCCCCCTTGTGTGAGCTTCTGGTCTCTAAAAGAGAGAGAACACCCAGTACAAAAGGTTCCATCCTATCACAGAGACAACAGAGGCCAGAACACAGAAGGTCGGCAGCGCGGAACTGAAGGCGGGCGAAGCAGACACCTCAGACAAGGCACCTACTGGCTCTTATCTGCTGACTGCTCTGTGTCTGGTCCAACTCTGGCTCCTTCTGAACTCCACTCTGTCCTTCTATGGCTTGCTGCCTCAGACCCTCCACGTAGCACTGCTGTTGCTCGGTCTGGGCTCTGGGGGATGTTTCGCCACTTCTTGATGTCTGCTGGTCCTTGTCACGCTCCTCTTCTAGCACTTTCCTGTGACAAAAGGTCCAGGGTTACCCAAGCAAACCAAACTCAGGACAAATAGGTGGGAGACTTAAGTCCCTCTGAGAGTACTCCTGAATTCAACAGGGTAGAAAGGGCTTCAGCCAGCTAACAAGTTGGAACAAATAGGTGTGATGTCAGAGGCAGCTCATGAAGTCATAGTACAGGGGCAGAGAACAGTCATCAGACTACCATATTCTTAGAATTGTGGGCTTAGCGGAAACCGAAATTCACTTTCATAAGGAAATCATGAGAGTAAAACAGGTGTTTTGTTGTTGACTTTTGTTTTGTTTTGTTTATGAGACAGGGTCTATCTATGTAGCCCTGGCTGTCTGGGAACCCACTATATAGACCAGGCTGGCCTTGAACTCACAGAACTCCACCTGCCTCTGCCTCCTGAGTGCAGGGATTAAAGGCAAGTGCCACCACCATTTGGCTCATAAGGAAATCATAAAACAAATATTAAAGGTGTAGGGGAAAAGGGTTAGCCAAAGAAACATACTTTGGCCCTGAAACCAGAGCCAAAAGGTTAAATAGGGCCAGTGAAAGAAACACACTTTATCCCTGAAGCCAGAGCCAAAGAAACATGCTCTGCCCCGACCAACTCGGCACAGAAACCACTAACCCCTGTGCAGGAAAATCAACCACTCCCTGAGTGCAAACTCCAGCCAATCCAAGCTTGTCCAAGCTCAGGGAACTCCTACCCTGAAAAACCTTCACCCTGGACAAACTCTGCCCCTAAGAAATCCTATCTATATAAGCCCTCTGCCCGTTCAGTTTGCTGCTCCTTTTTCCACCCTGGCAGAGGCAGCCACTCTCCTAGATTCCTCCCTCCCAATAAATCTCTCTCTTCTTTTTTTAAAAATTTATGGGGCTGGAGAGATGGCTCAGAGGTTAAGAGCACTGACTGCTCTTCCAGAGGTCCTGAGTTCAATTCCCAGCAACCACATGGTGGCTCACAACCATCTGTAATGAGATCTGGTGCCCTCTTCTGGCCTGCAGTCATACATGCTGTATACATAATAAATATGCAGGCCTTGATTCTGAAGCCCTTCACTGTCCTCTGGATAAAAGAGTACCTTCTTAGTGTTGATGAAAGTTCATGTCAGTGCTCCTGGAGCTGAGGATCCTCAAGATGTTTAAAAGGTAGGGGGAGACTACTGAGTGCTCTGGGGAGGAAGGTGAGCTGCCTGAGACAAGAGGAAAAGTAAGAAAGGAAAGCAGCTTTCCTGGGCAGCTCACTCCTACAGCCTCACTTTGGGGCCATGGGCATGTGGGTATTATGCCCATTCAACTCTTTTAGTACTTATCACAGGATCCCCGGGGAGGGGATAGCAACACTCTTACTAAGAGGTAAGGAAGCAGGCTCAGAGAGGAAGTGACTTGCCTGAGATCACACAGCTTTCATGTGGTAGGTCAGATGTGAATCTGTTCACCCTATCTATTCCAATCCACCTTTTCTCTATCCACAGCTCTTTAAGTGGTAGTGTTACTCCCAATACACTGCACTCTGAGAAAAACCAGGTCTTCGATCTGTCTTTCTAACAGAAACCTTACCCAAAACAAAGTCTCCTTCATAGCTTCCCTATAAAACAGAAGGTCCTCTCTGAGGAAACAAGAGCGTCAGCCTTAGTCCCGAATTCTTCTCGGCCTGGATACCTGCATCAGCTTTTCCGACTTGCCCTTCACTGCACAGGAGCCTAAGACCTGGTCCCTAGGACCCCACTCCCTTAAATTCAACCTGTGAGCAGCTCTGTGAGGGTGCACTGCTGCTCACCCTTTCCCTTGTCAGTGTCAGACCCAAGACTCTCTTCATCTGCTATCAAATGTTCCTGTTCAAGAAAGAGAGCCAAGGACCACAAGAACCTGCCGTGAAGCCTGGGTTGGAGGCTCTTGGTGGTCTTGCTCGTGATCGCACCGAGTCCCTGCTGACCTTTCCTGCAGTTAGACCGGAAGGCACAGGTCAGTCTTGCTAAAGGAACCAAAGAGCTTCCAGGGCAAACCCAGCAGGTACCCAAGCCGAGAACAGGATTCTGTACAGAAAGGATAATGAAGGATAACAAAGTTTATCACAGAGCAGCAGGTAAAGCAGGAGCGAGGGCAGAATCTCAAGATGTTTTCTTACTGTTCTCATGGGTCCTGTTCCCGCAGGCACATAGCTCTGCATTGTTGGTTATGAGAGAAACCATAAAGAACAGATTCATTTTTCAGACTTGGAGGAAGCCATGTATTCTGGAAGCTAACAGAGATATATGATATATGATGAGCTCACACATCAGGATTTAAAGAGAACTGTGGGGAAGTGAGGTTTAGAAGCAGTACCAAAGATGTCTGCTAACACTTCCCAATTACGTCTTGCTGACGGGAGATACATGTCTTTCAGAGAATTGAGATGAAATACCAAGCAGGAAGCAAATGAGGGCCATGGCTACCTCCCTGTCAGCTGCAAACTATGGACTGAGAAGCAAACCCAGGAGACTCTACTGGTACAAGCAGCAGATTCTCACCTTCCCTTCCAAAGCACAGGACAGAGACCCAGTCTTGAGGCGGTGACATCTCCGTCCAAGCCCAGCCATTCCAAAGAGCCACTGCTGCCAACAGCCTCTCCGACCTGGGGCAAGGAAGAAAAAAGCAGCGAGCCCAATGGGGCAGTGCGGAAGCTTCCCTAACAGCCACTGGGAAACCACAGCCGTGCTCACCTTCAGCCGGTGGAGCCGCAGCAAAGCAGCCTCAGCTGGGTGGTTAAATCGGAACTTGTGTGCTTTCCCCAGCGTTAGGACAGCTCCTTTGACACAGATAAATGAGTTCAGTCCATGATTGTGCTCGGAGTACATACCGTGTACTACTTTATAATTATTATCAAACAGCAAGACAAGTTCCAGGGAACGTGGTCAGAGAAACTTCATGAAGACACAGACTGCGTCCAGCTTCAGAGGATTTGAACAGATTAGTACTACAGGCATCCTGACACCAAGTCTTCACAGCACACTACCAAGGACTTCAAAGAAACAGGCCTCATTCCATCCTGCCCTAGGCTCCCGTTATCACAGGTGAAGAAACTGAGGTTCAGAAGAACAAGTACAAATTTCCAAGTCATTCTCTACTCTTGGGTCCTAGAAGGGGAAATCTTCAGGTCTCTGGGTGTAGAGGCTGAGTAACACAGGATTGAAGCTTGTTTACTAAGCTCTCTGCACCCATCAGATTGAAGCTGTCCATCATTCATCCAGATATACCCAGGGAGGCAGACGGTCCTACCTTGTGTCAGGCGGCAGGAAGCAGTGACCTCTCGGCCATTCACTGTACAGCGTGCCCCTTGGGTAGGCCAGAGAATGACCACTCCACAAGTGCTCGTGATTGTGCAGTGCTCCCTCTCAATCCACTGGCCCTGAAGGACTGAGGAGGTGGGGAGGGATAACCAGAGTGGGGAAACCATTCAAGAGAATGCCTCTTCCAGCTTTTACAAGATCCAGCCCAACAGCCGGAATATTTCCCATCGTAACAAGAAGGGTACACCCACCACCTGAAACCACCCAGAACTGAAAGTCTCCCCCTGAATAAGCCTCCTCCTTCCAACTTCCAGACCCAAAAGCTAGCAGCAGAAAGAGAAGCAGACCCTTAACACTTCAGAGACTCCTTTTCTCTCCAAGCCCATCAGCTTCCTTTAGAAAACCTTTCAAACAGCTGCCTGGGTATCAGACGACCTACCGATGTCCTGTTCCTGGTCTGAATCAATTCTTCCAATCTTTGTTGTCCCCTCCTGTGGGGAGGAGAGAAATAAGACATTTCAATAAGAATACAAAGAGACCCAGCTCTGCCCTCAGAGCACAGTCCACATTTGTGTGTAATCAGTGTCTTCCCATGCCCATCTCAGCATTTTTAGAACCATTTCTCAACTCCAGTCTGGCTGGCCTGGCCTGCTGTCCGCTCACTCTGCAGTCCAGGAGGACAGGGGCAGACAGTAACACTGACAGTGATACACAGCACTGATGGTTTGCAAAGCCCAACACGTGCTGACAAACTTTAGTCAGGGACTAGATATAGCTGCGGGTCAGAAATTCCCCACTAAAAGGAAGGGGGCAGACACAGACTCCATTCTCAAAGCAGCTAAGGTTAGTGCGGCCTGTGTTTGATCCAGGAGACTCCGAGACCTTTTATAAAGATTTATGGATTATTACCTTCTTGCTCTGCAGAGGAAGCATGGCAGACGCCAAACTCTATGAAGGGTAAAGCACAAATAGGGGGAGGAACTGGAAGAGAGGAGCGGAGAGCACAGGCAACAGGAGTTAACACACGCGAACCACTGAGTTAGTAGAAGACTAGGGCCTTTAGCCCTTGTTCACAAATCCACTATAGACCATATACTCTGCTAGGAGGCAAAGACACACTAGCTTGAAGGCCTGTCTTCACCATTTCTTAAACAACCATTCGCTATGTCCCAGGTATTATGCTGAATGTTTTGCAGACAGCTTTTTGTTTGCTAGTTTTGTTTTTTCTTCTGAGACAGAGTTTCTCTGTGTAGTCCTGGCTGTCCTGGAAACTCACTCTGTAGACCAGGCTGGCCTCAAACTCACAGCCTACCTCTGTCTCCCAAGTGCTGGGATTAAAGGTGTGCACCATTACTGTTCAGTGTTTGCTTGCTTTTTGAGCCAGCAACCACTATGTAGCCTGTGCTGGTCTTAAACTTTCAACTTCCTGCCTCAGCCTCCCAAGTGCTGGGATCACTGATATTTACAACTATGCTTAGCTTTCTCTAATGCTTTAACAACCCCAAATATTGGTATTACTGTATCCTTCCCCCAACCCCCTTTGATTTTCCAAGATAGAGTTTCTCTGTGTAGCTCTGGCTGTCCTGGAAACTCACTCTGTAGCCCAGGCTGGCCTCAAACTCACAGAGAACCGCCTGTCTCTATCTCCTGAGTACTGGGATTAAAGGCGTGTGCCACCACTGCCTATCTTACTGTATACTTATAGGCCAGAAATCTGAAGCTCATAGGAAATAAATTGCCTAGAAAACCCATTTGCTAAGTAGGAACACTGTGGCTACAATTCAGTCTCTGTTTTCTCAGCCTCACCATAACCCCTCCCATTGGAATGACTAAATTCACCACTAGGCCACACTTTCACCAGCAAGAACAAGGAGACCTTGTAGGTTTCCCAAAACAGCATGTGAGAGGAATCCTGGGAGCAATGAAGCTCTGGTTTGCCCTTTGCCCCTCTACCTCTCCTCCTGGAATGCAAGTCAATGGTTGCCAACCTCCACCAACACTGCCAAGGGAGGAGTGTGATGGCTGATCTTGGTTAGAGACTTGACTACATCTGGAAACCATCAAAACCCCAGCAGGGTTTTAGGATCCAATCAAGGAAATCCTTTGAGATGAGAAGACTCACCCTGTGGTGGTTTGGATGAGAATGGTCCTCACATTATTATGTTTTGAATGCTGGGTCCCCAGTTAGTGGAACTGTTGGGGAAGGATTAAGAAGTATGGCCTTGTCAGAGGAGGTATGTTACTGGGTTTTGAGGTTTCAAAAGCCCACACCAGGCCCAGTCTTTTTCTCTCTCTCAGCTTTGCAACCTTTAGATCAGTAGCTCTTAGCTACTACCCCAGTGCCCTGCCTGCCTGCCGCCATGCTCCCTGCCATGATGGTTGTGGATTAACCCTTTGAAACTGTAAAGAAGCCCCCAATTAAATGCCCTCCTTTTATAAGTTGTCTTGGTTATGGTGTCTCTTCAGAGCAATAGAATAGTAATGAAGACACACTCTAAATCTAGGCCACACCTTCTGGTGTCAGCACAGAGAAAGGGACATGGAAAGAAGCTCCCTGGCTCTTTGCTTGATTGTCCTCACTCCTGCTGGCAAGTTCATCTACTCTGTTGCTAAGGTGCTCCTTCACTACTACAACCTTCTCCAGGACTCCAATGGAGACTTAAGACCAGATGAGTCTCTGTGGACTGGAACTACTGGATTCTTGGCTTTTCTGTTGGGAGACTGTCACTGTTGGACTAGCTGGGCCACTGCCTGTAAGCCACTCTAATAAACACCCCTCCAACACTCATTTTTATCAGTTCTATTTCTCTAAAGAACCCTGACTAATACAAATAGGTTATAACTCTTCATATTAGTTCAGGGACTCTTGATGTTGGAGTACATTCCTCCTAAAAGGATAAGGGCCACAGAGTATCATGAAACTATGACAAAAAGGTGATAACAAGCACTTAGGTGGCCCCTGTGTTTGCTGTTCTTTTGTCTCTTTCTACAGGCAGTTAGTGACACAGAGGTAATTAGAAGGCATTATAAGGTATCATCCACCTCTGCTCTATCCACTCCTCCTGTCCCACCAAGGAGCTTGCCAAGATGGTCCAAGAGAAAACTGTTTCTGGTGCATTACCAAGGCACTAGTTTCAGGTCTATGACCAAGTGAGCAACTAAATAAAAATGCAGAGAATCTTGGGCCACTACAATTATATGCTTATTTAAGCCACAATCAAAATAAACCATAAAAATAATATGGGGAGATGGCTCATCGATTAAGAGCACTGGCTGCTGTCTTTCCAGAGGACCTGGGTTCAATTCTCAGCACACATGTGGTGGCTCTCAACTGTCTTTTACTCCTGTACCAGGTGATCCAATGTCCCCCACATTGGCCTCTGTGAGCACCAGGCACACATGATACATGCAGGAAAAACATCCATAAGATAAAAATCACAAAACAAGAACAAAAAGAATACGGGTCCACGAAGAGCAGAACGACAGAACTAGAAAGTAACTAAAATGCCGCTTCACTGGTCCACTGATGCACCATGGGGCAGGGAGACTCTGAATTCACTGACTAAATGGGAATTAACAGCCCCAGGTTCAGAGGGAGTCACCACTGCCTCCAGGCCCAAGATTCTGATGTAACCATGGCTCTTATCGCTCTGCTGCCACCCCACACTTTCCCGCCTAACATCTTACTTCCTCTCCTCACTCCAGATTTCACCAGGGATTCAGAAAAGTTCTACTCAAATGGTGACGTTTTAAGAGATCTGTTCTCCCCTGATCCCTAATCTCTCCCTGTAGTTCTGAACAATGAAAAGATCTAACTAGTCTCTGGCATTTCAATATGCTAAGGTAAAAGTAGGCAAGCACTTCTGCCTGAAGCATTTACTGAGACAACACAGTGCATGCAAGGTGCAAAGCATGCCAGAAAATAGGTTATTTGAGCTTTCCACTGGAGATGCTTAAAAGGCTTGTCCCAAGAACACGGAGGAGCTTGGCTAACATCTCTTCTAGGGTCCCACAAATGAGGAGCCTGGTTTCTCCAGAGATGGCAGCAGCAGCACATAGCTTCTACTTTTATTTGTTCTTTTAAAATGTCTTCTGCAGACATTTATAAGAACAAAATCCAATCTTCAGTGAACACAGGGATGATGGCCATAAGAAATGTGTTCTGCCATTCACAAGCCTGTCTTCCCAAACCTGTTTTACCTGTTTGCTATCCCCTCCTCCAGGAGCTGGATAACTTGCTGATAGTTGGTAACAACATGCTGAGATAGACCTGTCAAGGTTGTGAGAGAAGAGAAACCAAAGGACATTTCTGGTAAACAAACCATTTCTTGTAGGATTTTGTTATTCTTTATATTACATTTACCTCCCTGCAACCCTCATCTGAGTTTGAATGCAGGTCCTCCATAGTGCACATGTGGAGTCAGAGGACAATTTACAGGAGTCACTGGTGGTGGTGGCACACACCTTTAACCCCCTCACTCTGGAGGCAGAGACAGGCAGATCTCCGAGAGTCTAAGGCCAGCCTGGTCTACACAGTCAGTTCCATGACAGCCTTGTCTCGAAAAACCAAAAACCAAACCAAACCAAAACAAAAACAAAAAACCAATTTCCAGGAGTCACTTCTCTCTCTCCACCATGAGTACCCAGGAATTGAACTCAGGTCATCAGACTTGATGGCAAGAATCTCTAACCCAATCAGCTATCTCACCAGCTCTAATTTTTTTTTATTATATTTATTATTCTCTTTCTCTCTGTGTTTTTGTTTTTTGAAACAGGGTTTTAAAAAGCAGCCCTGGCTGTGCAGCAGCCCTGGCTGTGCAACAGCCCTAGCTGTCCTGGATTTTGCTTTGTAGATCTGCTTACCTCTGCCTCCTAAGTGTGGGATTAAAGGTATGTACCACCACGCTTTTATTTATATCATCCTTATATCACTTCATAAACTAGAATGAGGAAACCTGACTAACAAGATCACTCTTATATGTACTGAAACCTCTCATCAGGTGAAGTGATGGGTTCTAGAAATGCCAGCGAATTTACACAAAGATTATGGTTTAGAATTCATGTAGTAGCCACGCTAACCACAAAAAAACTTCCTCACAGCTTTACTATGGAAGTTGTAAGAAATCTCCTCCTCACATATTATTGTTGGCCCTCACAAAATTCCTGACAGGAAGGTGATAGTTTACCCACACGATGGCACTCAGTTTAGCATGCAAAATATGTCTTGCTCCTGTTACAGTTTACAACATGAAATTATACTATTTAACAAATGCCACAGAAGTAGGAGACAAACAAAAATGCTGGGCAAATTTGAGCAGCGGTCAGGGTGGCTCTGTGGATGAAGCAAGGCTAGGACAAGCCATTACAGAAAGGGAAGGCTTGAGACAGGTGGAAAGGGTCCTGAAGATGGGAAATCTTTATGGAGAATCTGTGCTAGAGCCTCCACAGAGACTCGGGGACAAGACAATGCCATGGGTCTACAGCTAAATAAATGTACACACACACAAAAAAAACCCTGACCAAGTAATTTGGATAGTGATTACATTGCAGCAGGGTAGTTGCAATCCATTTTCTTAGCAAGTTTCCAGGAATGAAGGGACAAGGGTTGTAGCCCACAACACACCCAACCTGCACCCCCTCCTCCAATTTTTGTTTGTTTTGTTTTTTTTGAAACAGGATCTCACTCTAGCCCAGGCTGCTCTTGAACTCAAGACAATCCTCTTGTCTCAGTAATTACAGTACATAATGCCTGCTTGGACATTCACTTCATTTTTTTTTTTCAGAGCTGAGGACTGAACCCAGAGACTTGCGCTTGCTAGGCAAGTGTTCTACCACTGAGCTAAATCCCCAACACTGACATTCACTTCTTTTTTAATGATTTATTTATTATATATACAGTATTCTGCCTGCATGTATGCCTCCACACCAGAAGAGGGCACCAGATCTCATCACAGATGGTTGTGAGCCACCATGTGGGTGCTGGGAATTGAACTCAGGACCTCTGGAAGAGCAGGCAGTGCTCTTCACCTCTGAGCCATCGCTCCAGCCCCTGGACATTCAACTTTTTATAGAAAGAAGCCCAAAGGACTACAATAGAGGAACAAGTTGAGTTAGGAGTAAATAAGCCTTTGCAAAGACTGCAGCTAAGCTTTCAACAGTCTCACTCCTTCGACTGGAACTTAACTTCTTAATCCCTTGTGTTCATAGGAACTTAGTACAAGAGAGAGGTACCAGTCCTAAGAACAGGTTTACAAATGCTGTCTGGCACAAACTTATTAGCAAACCAAGCACGCATGTGGATCTAGGAATATAAATGAAAGATGCCCGAGAAAGATGGAGGCAATGGAATTACAGGCAGATTTTAAAGCAACTCTGCTTAACAGACAAGATAGCAAAATTCCAGAGGAAATTGGAAAATAATCTAGTGGAGGCATGCTGAGGTCTCCTTGCATTTCTGAAGAGGAGGGAGGGCAGAGAGAAAACCAGGAGGAAAAGGCGAGAGGGCCAGGGAGCAGTTTAAAATGTGGGGTATGTAGCACTGATGTATCCACTTGACAGGATTGCTTTACATGGAAAAGGAAATCAAAAGGGGTGTTTTTATTATTATTTCCAGGCTGGGGGGGCGGGGAATCCTTGGTAGCAGCATCAATGAATGCCACTCACCATCCATTAGCCATGCCTGTTCAGAAGAGCTCCCCTGTCTCTCTACTTATCAGGATTTAAGTTAGCATATGGCAGTGAGGAATGCAACACTTACAGCTTACAAATGTCTTGAAAGTGTGACAGGCCCCCAGACCTTAGCACAACCGACACCCATGTTAGAGGCATTCAGGCACCATTCTGATCTAAGAACTTAGCACTTGCCAAAACAAGAACAAAGGTCTAATCCATCAAAGTCTATAGTTCCAGAAAGTTGCTAAACCTACTCTGTTTGCTTTTCGGCTTCTGTAGTTCCTCTTCAGGCTGAGTGTGCTTGCTGAGGTGTGTCAACCCAAGATGTGTGTGTGTGTGTGTGTGTGTGTGTGTGTGTGTGTGTGTGTGCGCGCGCGCGCGCTTAAAAGCTCACTCTGAGAAAGGTTCAGGACTGCACTTGGGTCCTGAACATCTAGTGTAGTCATCTGCTGGCTAATAAAGACTTTCAATTGGCTTAAACCTGTGTCCAAGTGGTCTTCTCTGGTGGCTACCACCACAACAAAAGGGCACAATCTTCCTCCTCAAAAGAACACAACTAAAAAAAAACACACACACACAGCTGATGGGGGACAGGGAGAGGGATGGTGGCACACACCTGTGATCCCATCACTTGGGGGAGGCAAAGGCAGGCGGATTTCCAAGAGTTTGAGGCCAGCCTGGTCTACAGAGTGAGTTCCAGGACAGCCAGGGCAGTTACACAGAGAAACCTTGTCTCAAAAAAAAAAAAAAAAAAAAAAAAAAAATGGCAGGAATGTTGTCCCTCCTAAACAGCTGACCCAGACTAATGAAGTAAAAGAGAGATGGTACCTAGTTCCAAATGTCAGTGTTTGATGTGGAAGCACATGAGACCCTGTCAGGTCCAGCACCTCGTAGATGCCCTTCAGAACCACTACCAAGGGAAAATGTGTCAGGAAGATCTGGGAACTCAGTCACTGCACTGTTTGGCTGCTGCCTGCCTCTTCCCCTCAGTCACCATGATTAGTTACACAGGCCTCTCTGGAATACCAAGGGGCTTCTGGGGGCTCTAGTTTGCTGTTCTACCTACAGGACATACTTACCCTCACTCTACTCCTCTGCCCAGGACTGGGTCCTATGAGCCCTTCAGGCTTAGCACCAATTGTTACCTGTCAGAAAAACTTCTCTGGACTACACACAGAGACAGATTCGGCTGCCTACATCTTCCATCTTCCAGGGGCTTTTCTTTTCTTTCTTTCTTCTTTTCCTCACCCAAGAGTCAGGGTTCCTCTATGTAGCTCTGGCTATCTTGGCAGTCCTGGAACTCTCTCTGTAGACCAGGCTGGCCTCAAACTCACAGAGATCTACCTGCCTCTGCCTCCTGAGTGCTGGGATTGAAGGCGTGCACCATGACTGCCAGGTTCCAGGTGTCTTTTCAATCACTGCATCTAGCTACTTCTTTATAATACTTAATCACAATGTGTAATTGTTTGTCTTATAACAGTGCCACCAGATTTTAAGCTTGCCTGTGAAGGCAGGGCCATGTCACGTCAGCTTATCAGCATTCATCCAGGGGCCAGAACAGTAGCTAGCACATTGAAAACAATCATTGCACAGGCTGAGTGAGTTATTAAACATTAGGAGAACTTCCTACACCTCAGTTGGCTCTCCAATTCCCAGGATCACAGAAGCTCACCTTGGACGTAGGGTCCCATCTCTGGGTGCTCCCTGACCCTCAAGCCATAGGACTTATTTTGACTGGATCGCTTCAAAAGATCTCTCACCCGTTCATTGTAGATTTCCAGGAAGCTGGAGACACAGAGAAAAAGACAAGACAGTTAGATTCTGAAGAAAGAAGGAAAAACACCAACTTGAGAATCAAAAGGTCTTGGATTCCTGTTCTGGCTCTGATTACCTTAAGACCTCAATCAAGCCAAGGGTGTCTTTCTACAAGTACAAAGCAAGGCTTTGTCCGTTGGCTACCATTATTTTCCCATTTCTAACACCAGTGCCAATTTGAGATCAGCTTTCAATGGGCTATTTATTTTAACATAGTCTGAATAACATTCAACGTGACTCTTCTATTGCTCTGCATTTTGTCTAATAATATTTATATGGTGGGGAAAGCACATGTAAATGCTGGTGCCCTCAGAGGCCAGAATGAGTCAGATCCCCTGGACTAGACCTACAGGCAGTTACAAACCATCAGACATGAATACTGAAAGTCAAACTTGGGTCCTCTGCAAAAGCAGTATGCACCTGTGGTGATCTGAATGAGGGACGTCCCCCATAGTCTCAGGCATTTAAATACTTAGTCCCTAGTGGCACTTTTTGGGGGAGATACAGGTAGTTGTGGTGGTTTGAATCAGAATGGCCCCCATACACCATTGGCTCATGTTCTTGAAAGTTTCATCCTTAGTTGGTGGAATTGTTTTTGAAGGATTACAAGGAAAAGTGACAATGTGGGGGGGGGGGGGGCTGGGAGGTTTTAAAAGCCCACACTAGCCATCCCCAGTTAGTGGACCAAGATGTAAGCTCTCAGGCATTGCTCGTACCATGCTCTCTGCCATGTTGGTCATGGCCTCTAACCCTCTGGAACCATGAATGGCACATAAGAGCTTCCTTTTGTTAGTTACTTCGGTCAGTGTCTTAGCACAGCGATTGAAAAGAAAGACCGTGATACAGCCTTACTGGAGGAAGTATGCCACTGGGGGCAGGCTTGAGATTAAAATCCTCCTGACATTTCCCATTAGTTCTTTTTGCTTCATGCTTATGGTTCAAGATGTGAACTCTCAGCTTTCTGGTCCTGATTTTCATTGCCTTGAGGGACCCAGCATTATGGAGTCCCACCCTGTGGGACCATAAGTCCAAATAAACTCTTCCTTTATTAGTCACCTTGGTCTTGGTGTTTTACCACAACAACATAAAGTAAGCAAGCCAGCGCTCTTACCCGCTGAACAATTTCTCCGGTCCTTGTTTATTTTTTAAGATGGGGTCTACTGTAGCCTAGGTTTGCCTCAAACTCATGATGTAGCCAAGGCCTTGAACCCCTGATGTGCCAACTGTCATTTCCCATGTATTAGGGTTTTTTTTTTTTTTCCTGTGTTCCATGAGACATCTCAAGGGCCACTGCTGAGCAACAGGGGAATTAATGTGAAGGGCCTGCTCCCCGATATAACCTGGACAATTCTGATCTGTTTTACTCACCAAGGCTGGGAACAAGATGTTATGCTTTCTAGAGATATATTTCATTCTTTTTAAAAAGCTACAATTCTTAGCTGAAACTAGTAATAATTATATATAACAGGAAGTGAAGGGGAGGAGGTGAGAAAGGAAGAAGAATACAGGTTTAAAGAAAAACTAGCAAGTCAGGTGGTGGCGGTGCACGCCTTTCATCCCGAGACTCTGGGGGCAGAGGCAGGCTGATCTCTGTGAGTATGAGGCCAGCCTGGTCTACAAAGCAAATTCCAGGGCAGCCAATGCTACATAAAAAAGACCCTGTCTCAAAAAAGAGGGGGGGGGTGTAGAAAAACCAGTAATCATATATCAACATTTTTCACTGCAGTTTGGTTAAAACCTTTATTTGGTCAGGCCATGGAGGATCATTCCTACAACCATAACACTTGGGAGCCTGGGTTACATAGTGTGGTACTTTCCAAAAAAACAAATCTTGGGTCCAGCACTGGTCTGAGAGGTAGGTTTGGAATCTACAGTCCTACAGAACAGGCCAATGAGGGTTAGGAGGGGAAATCCCAAAAGCATGAGTAAAACTACAGGAAGTAAAGGAGGGGAAACAGTGGCCCTGGAGAAGAACCTGCCGGTCTAGTCCAAGGGAAGGGAATTGCAGTTTCCACAGCTAAAAGGATTAACTATGTTTCCTGTTTCCCTGTACTGTTGGATATATCCTCTGTGGATTTTCTCCATCGCTCTGATGACTCTAGAAGCAAAACAAAAAGCTGAAAACATGAGATCTCGAATGGGAATAGGATATTTAGGGTCTGGAGCTCAAGTTCTTACCTTACTTTTACGCTACAGGAAGAAGGCAGTGAGGCACAGTCATCCTCCCTGATGAAGAGACCCTGCACAAAATCAGAGGGTCAGATTTCACAGAAGGGAGCTAACACAGGAAACTTACTTTGGGAATACATGATCGAAAGAGAGTCTACCTCGCATATCCGTGGGGTCAGCCCAACAGAGGCCTGGATGACAGAAAAAAGAAAACATTACTTCCTACTCTGGGCAAGGCCCACCTGCCCTCCTCTTACCCCCAAACACCCAGAAACCTGGAACCCCCGGAAGCACAGAGGCTGGGTGTGTGGGCTCTTCGTGCTAGCTAGCCTCTACAGGAGGGTGCAGAAGACTACAGGCTGGCACTCTCAAGAGTCACTGACAAATGGAGTGCACAGAGAAGAGAAGCTGGCAAGCCAGACATGTGCTTTCCTGAAACCAACTATCATTCTTGGGTAAATTCACCACTAATGTGGTCCCTTCTAGATCCCTAGATACAGGAGGACACACCAACACTCTGTAAAACTGTGCAAAAACCCAAAGAAGCAGATACTTTCTCTACTTCCTAGCCAAAGGTTTTTATCCCCCTTGGCTTCATGGGCAATTTTTTTTTTTTTTTAATTTCAAATATCTAAAACCACACTAACCACAGACAAAGGAAACAACGAGCTGTACCCAGAGAAGTGGGCTATTCTTTCAGATTGTTCCTACACAATATTATTTGTCAACCACTGCCCATGTCATATTACTAGCATACTTCTAAATCTTAAAAAAAAGGGGGGGGTATTCTTAAGGAATGCTATCCCCTTAATTTTATTGTTGCTGTTGTTTGTTTTGAGACAGAGTCTCAGTGTGTACCCCAGGCTGGCCTAGAACTCATAAAGAACTGCCTGCCTCTACCCCCCAAGTGCTGGGATTAAACGCCACCACACTTGGCATTATCCCCGCAATTTTCTGTGATTGTATTACACTCTCTATATTTTTTAAGCCCCAGCCAAGCTATGTCTCTTGCTTTCTTCTAACACACATAGCTTTTGAAGCTGGACACAGCATTCTTATCTCTGCATAGCACTAAGATTCAGCCTAGGTTTATCCTAGTGTAAAGATTTAAGTGATGAGCCTAGAAATAATATGTATATTCAGTAGGACCAACAAGGACTCTTTGTCAAAGGGAATCATGAAATTCTAGTTTTCACAAAGAGAGACTAATTATACAAACTTTGCCCTTCAGTTAGAGCAGTGAAATGCTATTGTTAATATAGATGCAAGTCATTAATCTCATTAATGTTGATTATGAAGGTCATGCTCCATATCACAGTGGTAAGGACAATGTAAGATTCAGGTTTGCTGTGACATTAGGAAGATAGTTCACTCCAGTGCTAATACTCACTGGAGTCCCCAGCATGGTATATGTCTTCCCAGAGCCCGTCTGCCCATAGGCAAAGAGGCATATGTTGTAGCCTTTGGCAGCTCCAGACAACACTTCAATCCCCAAGTCCTGGAACACCTGGAACAACCAAAGAGAGCTTGTCATTGGTCCATTTTCCCATAGCACATTTAAAAATATTTAAATAAAAAAAATAAAATATTGGGGCTAGAGAGATGGCTCAGTGGTTAAAAGCATTGGCTGTTCTTCTAGAGGTCCTGGGGTTCAATTTCTAGCGCCCACATGGCAGCTCACACCTGATCTAATCATTCATAAGAATCATTTCAGTTTCATAAAAAAAAAAAAGATTTTAAGGGAAAATTCAGTAAGTCAATTGTTCAAATATTTTTAAGTACCTACAATATACTAGCCTAGATTTTTTTTAAAAAGCATGTTTCCTAGTCTTTTTTTTTTTAAAAAAAAGGATTTAGTTTAATTATCTTAGTGTATGTGCATGTAATGTATGGAGTATGTGCACACATGTGTGAGTACCTGGTGATACCAGAAGAGAGCACAGAGCCTATGGAACATAAACTACAGGCAGTTGTGAGCTACTTGGCATGGGTACTAAGAACCAAACTCAGGTCATCTGAAAGAGCGGCAAGTACTCTTAAATGGCTGAGCACTATCTCAGCCCCAGTGTCTAACACAAAAGAATCTACGGAAGGACAAAGATAAGAAGTCAAAAACAAATGTAAAAAGTCAAAAACACTCTTCCTCGTACACAGAGAAATGCTTACTATGGCTACTAACAGGGTGGTTACAGTGAAACACTGCTCAAGAAGGTAACTTCAAGGTCTGAAGACCCCACAGGACCAGGCCTTGTGACCAATTTAGAAACCACTAGCAATCCTCATGTGGAAACTGGATTTTCAGTTTCTAGGTTTCCTGAAATTTCAACTGAACTCTGCTAGGTAGCATCCAAACACTCTTGGCCACTGATGTTGGTCTTGGTGGGAAGCAGAACCCAGTTCTCTACCTCAGAACCCTCTTCACTTGCTGGCAGCTGGAACAATGATGCATGGAAGGAGGCTGCCAACCAGGCAGACAATCCCATGTGACTCTCCAAAGACAGACACGAAAGCGGAGCAGCAGCTGACAGACTCTCAGGGTGCCAAGCACAGTGGCAGAAGTGTCTGTCACCTGTGGTGCTCGTGCCAGATTGTTCTGTGTGGTGCCACCTGTGATTCCTGCTGCTCGGGAGTCCCACTGCTTTCCTGATTATTTTTTTCAACTTCCCTTTCAATTCTGTGACTCATCTGGTATGGTTCCAAATTGTAGACCTCCAGGTCTTGTCTTGTACGTCAAAGTTGGGGGGATCCTAGGCAAGTCATTTGCATTTTCTAAGCTCCACTTTCTCTAGCTGTAAGATGGATATCACACAGACTGCCATAGAGACTGATGTCACACATGAAACTGGGGGTGACCAGGCAAAGAGAGGACCTAAGTCAAGACTACAATGTTTCATATTCTAACAGCTGTGCTTAAGCTTCTTGGCAGTGAGCTGTTTGTTTTTGTTTGCTTTTTAATGCTTCCATGGTTCAGGCAAAACGCCAAAAGAACCCAGGGTGTAGTAAAAGACTTGAGCTCTGCTCAAGAGATATCCTTCCTGTGATCTCTCTTGCAGCTCTCTCTAGTCACACTAACTTCATGTTAACAAAGATAAAAATTGGGTGAGGTCTTGCTTGCCTCCTAAAGTCTGACCAGTGAAATTCTTTGAGTCTGAAGAGGCAGTATGTTTTGCTGCATTTTAGAATAGATGAGTTGACTACCATTCATTCACTATTTGAAAAATCCTCCACAGAACTCCAGGTTCCTGGGGAAGGAGGTGGGAACAGAGGTGGAGACAACGAAGAGTCACATCTTAAATATAAACTTTATTTCTGCCCTGTTGCAGGAAATCTGTTGGTACTACCACTCTGCTGTAGCAATAAAGTTTACCTTGGGCCAGAGAGTGGAGCTAGCTACTAGCTGACCAAAATTAGCCATAAAAGTTTTGGAGGACTGAAGACCCAGGGAGAGACATGGGAAGTAGTACGGAGTGGCTTAGAAAGATGCATGCTGAGCACTCGGGAGGCAGAGCCAGGTGGATCTCTGTGAGTTTGAGGCCAGCCTGGTCTACCAAGTGAGTTCCAGGAAAGGCATAAAGCTACACAGAGAAACCCTGTCTCAAAAAAAACCAAACAAACAAACAAACAAAAAAAAATGCATGCTTTTTGGATGAGGAAGGAGACAGAGAGGAGGTCACTGGTCCTATTGCTTTTCTGATCAGTCAGGTTTTAACTCCATATCTGACTCCTGAGTTTTTATTAATAATAATTTAGATAATGTTACACTGCCCACAGTTTGTAATCATCTGAGCAGGGTAAAGAGAAAGAGAAAAAGCAAGAGTGTTACTTTGTCTATGTTTTTATCCAAATGCAAATAACCGCCTGAGTGTTCTCTGAAAGTATCTTTGAAGAAAGCACTTTGCCAGATGAAAAAAGAATATCAACAGGTATCCGGGTTCCAGCCAAAATTGGTGGAGACTTTAAGATGCAGTCCCACTCCTCAAGAGCTACTAGGCTTTGCTCATCGGAAGATCCTGGAAAACCCACAACCTTAGAAAGAGGAAAACAGGCGGATAAAAATTGTTCCACTCCACCCAGGTTAACACAGTGAAACAGATAAAACAGCTCACTATGACACAGTCTAAAGGTTAAAATAAGTCACTGAACTGCAGTCTGCAGCAGACTCCAACTCAGGAGAGAGACGTGACTTCCTCTATTTTTTAAGAGTTCGAGTGATCAAAGGTATATAATGCACACTAACTGTAGACTTCTTTCTTTCCTTCCTTCCTTCCTTCCGTCCTTCCTTCCTTCCATCCTTCCTTCCTTCCTTCCTTCCTTCCTCCCTTCCTTTCTTTCTTTCCTTCTTTTTTGGTTTCTCAAAACAGGGTTTCTCTGTGTAACAGTCCTGGCTAAAACTCTAGACCAGGCTGGCCTCAAACTCAGATCTTGCCTGCCTCTGCCTCCGGAGTGCTGGGACTAAAGGTGTGTGCCACCATGCCTGGCTTGGACATGCCTTTCTCAAATCCAACTAGAATCAACAACACTGCTGACAATTTCCTAACGATGGTTCAAGATCCAAGTGTAGGGATGGCCTACATATTCCTAGGACTTATCACTGATAGGTTGCTTTGGTTTGGATGGGTATTTATTCTGTTAGATAATATGTTCTCTAACCAAGTGGACTCATACCAAAAGTAATTTTTAAAAATGCAGATGGACCTGGAGGTGTTGGTGCACATCTTTATCCCAGCACTCAGGAGGCAGAGGCAAGCAGATCTCTGTGAGGTTGAGGCAAGCCTGGTCTACAGAGTGAATTCCAGGACTGCCAGGGCTGTTACACAGAGAGTCCCTGTCCAAAAACCAGAAACACAAAAACAAAACACCATATGGTTCCAGGATAGTTTTCTTTTAACACAAGCTGGAGTCATTTGGAAAGAGGGACCCTCAACTGAAAACAATGCCTCCATAGGAGTTGCCTGTAGGCAAGTCTATAGAATACTTTCTTAATTATTAATTGATGTGGAAGGGCCCAACCCATTGTGGGTGGTACCATCCTTGGGCTGGTGGTCCCGAGTACTGTAAGAAAGCAAACTGAGCAAGCTATAAGGAGCAAGCCAGTAAGCAGCCAGCACCACTCCATGACTCTGCATCAGCTCCTGCCTCCAGGTTCCTGCCCTACTTGAGTTCCTGTTCTGGCTTTACTCAGTGATGAACTGTTACCTGAAAGTGTAAGATGAATAAGTCCTTTCCTCCCCAAGTTGATTTTTGTCAATGGTGTTTTTTCAAAGCAATAGAAACTCTGAGACAATCCCAATTCAGGATGAGACAGTATTCAAAGTAAGTATTAAATATTACTTTCAAATGTTGCTACCAGAAACTTTCTAGTAAAGGACTAAGAGGGATGATGTCTCCAGTCTGAAAAGAGTTAGGCTTCAGTGGGAGTCTTTTTCTCTAAAAATTAACTCTATTTGGTAGCAAGAACCTTTAATCCAGAAAGCGATTCTAGACTACAGCTGGCACTTAATCATATGACTTCAATGATGCCATTAGTTACTCAGAGAACTCTGAAGTGTCCCAGAACTGTACTCCTACTGCCCATGATAGAGCCGATGAGGTGGAGATGAGAGAACACATGCACACAGTGGCCCACATTTCACTGTGGTACAGAAAAGCAGAGTTCAGAGTCCCTTGTTTAAAGCAAGAATAGTTAGGTAGGATCTGTAACTCAGTGGGGCCTTAGCTGGAAAAGAACAATTAAACTCTTCCTCCAAACAGCTGCACTGAGAGTTAATAGGCAAAATCCCGACCTTGAGATTTCTGTGTTTAAAAGCTGGCTCTCTGGCCAAATAACCTGAACTCAGTTTCTTCATCTGTGAAATGAAGACAATATTCCCAGCTCAGAGGTAGAGTGCCTTGCCTATCAAATTCCAGAACTAAAAAAAAAAAAAAAAAAAAAAATTTATCATTCCTCACATAGGGTTAACAGACTTCACTTAAGTCCTGGCCCATGTTCAGCTCAAATGTCTCTGTCCCTCTAAGCAGATTTCTCCACAGGAAGCAGGCATCAGCCTGTATCTGACTTTGGCAGATGAATAAAGATTTCCTGTTTGTCTGGTGTTCAGATTGGGCTATGCCCTACATTAAGTTACTCCATATTGTATGAAAGGATGGATTTTCTGGTTGAGCACTGCCCTGGGAGACTTTGCAAGCAGCTTTTGACTCTGTTTGAGGGAGAAAGATGACAGCCCTTGGGTGAACCCAGAAACTGAACCATCTGTCAGCACCAGTCTGTCAGAACAGACTGATAAATGACTTATCCCAGGAGACACCCAATACATTTATTGGGGAGAACTGAAACTGGGAGCACATGGGCATTTAAAAATCATATAAGGGAGCTGGGCATGGTGGCACACGCCCTTACTCCAGCACTCAGGAAGCAGAAGCGTGGATCTCTGAGTTCAAGGCCAGCCTGTTCTAAGGAGTGAGTTTCAGTACAGCCAGGGCTACACAGAGAAACCCTGTCTTGAAAAACCAAAACCAACAACAAAAATTATATAAGGGAAACTGAACCCAAGAACTTACTATATATACCAGACCAAGGAAAGATTGTGATTTCCTTGCCTGTACCCCATAGAGTCACAGACACCTAACACTATGATGACATGGTCCTTACCAACCCATCTTTTGACACCTTAGTGTGTGTGTCATGGACTGAGAATCCCCAACTCGACTTAGTGCCCTGCTGTAGACACAGCCTACTCAATTGCCTGCTCATCTACCTATTTGCCTGTGTTTGCCTAGATGGACCTGGACCTGGACTTGCCGCACCCTTTTCCTGCTCTGTTTCCTGTTCTGGGTTTGTTTCCTTCCATATCTAAGCTATAGTATTGCGGAGACTATCAGTGAGCCCTAAATGTGGTCTGAAGATCACAGGGCACTGATACAGTCATTTCATTCTCAAATTTGAAGGCTACATACACTGTGACTATATCACAGAAAGTCCTCTTACAGGAAATACACACTCAAGTATTAGGGGCAATGTTCAAACAGTTCAGGGGGAAAAATCTTTAAATGTACTATCTTCCTTTTAAGTTTGTAATTGCCTCAAAAAATCTTTTTTTAATAACAGGGCTGAGAGTATAGCTTGGAGGTGGGGTGCTTGCCTAGCATGTAAAAGACACTGGATCCAATCCCCTAAACAGGTATGAAGAAAGTAACCAGAAACCATACCACATTTGGGCTAAGTCTGGGTCACATGGCTAGTGTGTTACCACTTTCTATGTGACTTTCTAGTGTCAACCACATTCTGTGTTTTCTTTTTTCATCATCAGTAAAGAAAGGATGATGAGAATAAAAACCTCAAAGTTTACTTTCAGAATTAAATGAAGTCAATTATGAGGAAATAATGCATGAAATGCTAATCAAGCATAAGATATTTCACAATCATATCAAGACAGATAAATAGTGACAATGAGAAAATAAACATGATACTGGCATAAGAAATGTGCTGTGTGTGCTGAGAGGTGGTAGCGCTCGGGAGGCAGAGGCAGGTGGATCTCTGAGTTCAAGGCCAGCCTAGTCTACAGAGTGAGTTCCGGGACAACCAGGGCTACACAGAGAAACCCTGTCTCAAAAAAATAAAGAGAGAGAGAGAGAGAGGAAAGAGATGAGAAATGCACAATGTGCTGTGCACTGCGTCACCAGGCATGAGTTAGACCAGGTGATCCTCAAACTAGATCACTCACCAGAACTTCAATAAAAACACTACTTAGAAAAGGAAGGGAAAGCCACAAGGGATAGTGCAGCAACCTGGACCAGTAGCAAGGAAAGCTGACCACCCTGAGCTCACAAGGACAGCGGAGAAAGAAAGAACTCTCCAAAACCTGAGAGGAGGGAGGCAGGAGGGAGGCTGGCGGGATGCTGGCTTAAAGGAACCTGACTTACAGATGGCCAGCCTGGGCCAATCCAATAGCAGGAAACTGTGCCCCCCTCACCTCCTGCTAGGGATCTCATCAGCTGGACCCCAACCTCAAACCAGAGCGGGAAGGAACCCACTGATCAGTCTGATAGGCTGGGCCACCCCCTGGGGCACTGAGTGAGGTGGGAAAGGGTCAAGAGTTGACATGGGGGAGCAAAATGAAGGTACTCAATGTAATAGAGGAGGCTGCCTGGAGAACCACAGGAAGACTGCAAGGAACAGGTATACACAGACTGGATTGGAAATGTCCTGAGGGTCTGTATTTGATTGGCTTGGTCCCCTAGGGGGCAGCAGAAGTTTTGGAAACCGAGAGGCAGCCTAGGGGAGGTCTTAGGGTCACTACAGGGGTGCCCTGTAAGGAGACTGGGGACTCTGGCCCCTTCTTCATTCTCTCCTCACCTGACCTGAGCAACAAACACCTCTTTCTCTCCCTTTGCTATCCAGCAATTCTGCTCTGCCTCATCTTCCCTCATGACGTGCCTTACCGCAGACCTTCAACAGGGCTAAGAGAGTGACTGCAACTTCTGCCCCAAATAAACCTTCTCTTGTCCTGAGCTGATCATCTCAGGTATGCCCTGCAGCAATGGGAAACCTGAACGGGAGGCCTTGAAACTCGAGGAGATTGTATAACGGAAAGGATACCTAAGCTGTATGAACAACTGTGCTACACTGTGAGGGATTAACTGAATGGAACTTGGAAAAACCAAATACACCAGGAAATAGGACTCAAATGCTAGTGCAAGGTAAGAATCACGCTCATTTTCTTCCACTAAGTGCACTGCATTCTTTAGATGACAAGGCAATCACAACTCAGCCAGAAACCCATCAATAATATAAGACGATGTGACAGTACAGAAATGAAGAAGTCACTGATAACCCTTCAACCACAGGGAAAAAAACCGAAACTGTGAATGACCCAAAACGCAGTGAAAATAACCACCTATCAGTAAAATACAGCAAACACTGTGACCACAGTAAATTATGGCTTTGTATACTCTAATTACAGAGAAAAGCCTAGATGTACTTTAACCTATAGTTTTATTACAAAATTAAGGGAAATGGGGTGGAGGATAAGTAGAACTTAATTAATAAACAAACTTTTACATCCACACAAGGATATAAAAACAAACCTTTATTTCACACAAGGAAACTGGAAATAAAATTTTGATCTGCGCAACAACATGGATGAACCTTGAATATTAAGTGGAGAAATACTTCTTTCTCTCTTTCTTTCCTTCTTTCTTTCTCTCCCTCTCTTTCTTTCTTTCTCTCTCTCTCTTTCCTTTCTTTCTTTCTTTCTTTCTTTCTTTCTTTCTTTCTTTCTTTCTTTCTTTCTCTTTGGTTTTTTGAGACAGGGTTTCTCTGTGTAGTTTTTGGTGCCTGTCCTGGATCTCACTCTGTAGACCAGGCTGGCCTCGAACTCACAGAGATCCACCTGACTCTGCCTCCCGAGTACTGGGATTAAAGGGATACCCCACCGCCACCTGTCTTTCTTTATTTTCAAGACAGAGTCTTATTGTGTACCTCAGGCTAGCCTCAAATTCACAGAGATCCACCTGCTCCTGTATCCCCAGTGCTGGGATTAAAGGTGTGCACCACCAGACCCAGAAAACAAACAAACAAACAAACATAAACAAACAAACAACACAAACCAAACCACTCTACAACTGTGTAGGACTCAGTTCTTTTCTTTCTATTTTATCAGTCCGGCTGGGCCATCTCACCAGGCAGTAAAAAAAAAAAAAAAAAAAAAATTAAATGAGATGAAAATTTTTAAAAACCCTCTTAAAATAGTTTCACATTGTAGTAATTCTGTTTTTACACATCTGGCAAACACAAAACACTAGGAACAGAAGACAAACAGCTACCAGAAGCTGAAGTGGGGAATATGAACACACAGGGGCAGCACCAGAGTGACCTGAGGTGTGGATTCACTTTGTTTTCTGTGGGTTAATTACAAAAGGCTTTTTATGGTAGGTGCCTAGCATACAAGGGACCAGGGTTCAAGTCCTAAGGCTAGGGGGAAAAATCACAAAAGGACACGCACAAAAAACCCCTTAGGGACTAGGGAGATATGGCTCAGCTGTTAAGAATGCATACTGCTCTTGCAGAGGACCCCAGTCTAGTTCCCAGCACCCACACCAGCTGGCTCACAACTGCCTCTAACTCCAGCTCCAGGGGGCTCCAACACCTCTGGCCTCTGTGGACGATGCATTGACAGGATTATGAGCACACATATATACACATTTTTTTTAGGTTTATTTTATGCATATGAATTCTTTGCCTTTGTTGTATGTACATGTACCATCTGCATGCCTGGTACACACAGAAGTCAAAAGAAGGCAATCAGTGTTCCTAATGGCTGAGCCATCTTCCCTACCCTGATATACATAATTAAATTTTTTTTCATGATTTTCAAGATAAGGTTTCTCTATGTAGCCCTGGCTGACCTGGAACTCACTATATAGACCAGACTGGCCTTGAACCCAGAGATCCACCTGCCTCTGCTTCCTGTGTACTGGGAAGTGTGTGCCACTGCTGCCAGGCAAAATAAATGTTTTTTTAAAAAGGACCTTCATTACACAGAACTGAAGTCTAACAAGAGGGGAAATATGCCTGGTATTGATTGGAGCCCTAGCCAACTGCCCATGGGTCTTGGAGGAGAACCTGCAACCACCACTTTACTAAACCAAAGTTTAAAAAAAAAAATCCTAACCACATTCTTTCTTTGTTTTTTGTTTTTGTTTTGTTTTGTTTTGTTTTCAGAGCTGAGGACTGAACCCAGGGCCTTGCACTTGCTAGGCAAACACTCTACCACTGAGCTAAATCCCCAACCCTAACCACATTCTTAATATGTATCCTTTGATCCACAGATGAGTGCAGTTTCACCCCTCCTCAAAGATACTTTCTGCAACAGATGGCAACATTACTGAAAACCCACAAGAGATCAGAATACAGAGATCCGATGGTATCTAGCTCCAACTGACACATCTACTGCACAAGTGCTGCACCCAAGGCTCAGGGTCATTGCAGAAGAGGGGTGTGAAAAGATTTCAGGAGTCAGAAGAAAGGTTTGCTGCGACTGTGTCTCCTGGCAATGTCACAGAGGCTATACCTATGAGATCCCACCAACACGGCTGACCAGACCAAGCGGGAACAATGAACACCAATGGCCATGCTAACACAGGAGGGGGAACCTGTGGGGGCCTCAACCGTAAGTGAGTAACTATGGGCAACCCCCAGTTGGGTCAGGCAGACCCTCTAACTGTCCCTTGTATAGATCCTGTAGGAATGAAGATATTCTAGAAAGATACGGTAGCCCCTTTGGCTATTAGACTACTACTGAGACAATAGGCCCCAAATTAGAATTTTCTGAGAACTTTATTCTGGGAGAAAGAAAAGGCTGAAGCAGGTTCAGACCAGAGAGTGCGCTGTGTCTCATAAAGAGATTTCACACAGTTCTGACAACTTGTCAGATTTCCTTGCAAGAGAGAAGGGAATTTAGACAATGTTGTGCTTAGGATCATACCTTGACTAGCTGGGCATATCCCTTGCCCTTCTATTTAAACCTGAACTTCATGTCAGAACTCCCAAGGTCATTTCGGGGGTGGAGGTTGGGTCACTGGACCTCCTTGTTCCTCTTCCCAATGTGGCCATCTTTCTGCCTTTCCCCATTACATGTTTCTCTGATGACCTATTGAGGACACCCGGTGGAGCCTAGTTGTCAGGACTGCAGACTCCAACTCTGAGGAACACGCGCTTAGCCTCCTTCCTTGCTGTCCTTGCTTCATTCCACCTGCCCCCTCTTCCCTGACGTTTCCTAGAAAATTACTTTAACAGCAGCAGGGTCTGCTACAGCAGAAACCACTCAGAAAAACTGTCTGCCCACACCCACATTAGAATAAAAAGGCTATGTGTCACTGTAGAAACAAGTCCAGCATTTGAACACAGATGACCCCACAACTTCTCTGACTGTCTGTCTGTCTGTCTGTCTACTTACCCATCTATATTCCCTGTAGGCGTGTGTGCATTCGCATTACAGTGTGCCTGTGGAGGTCGGAGGTGGCTGCAGGAGTTAGTTCTCTCACTCTACCACGGGGTCCTGGGGACTGAGCTCGGGTCATCAGGCTTGGTGGCAAGCACTTTTACCCACTGCACCATCTCACCCACCTTCAGCTCTAGAATGTAAAGAGGTAGTCTGAAATGAAAGAAAGGTTGTGTGCACCAGCCCTGCTATAATGGAGAGGGCTAGAGATGTACAGTTCAGTGGTCCAGCTTCTGACTGACATGCTCGGACGGCTTTGTTTGATCCTCAGCACAAAGTGGGGAAGTAATGGTTAGCTGTCACAACCACTGTTTGACTGACATCTGCCTGCCTCTGCCTCTACCGCCTGAGTGCTGGGGTTAAAGGTGGGCACCATCATACCGGGCTGAAAGTATTTTTTAAACTAGACTATGAAGAAACTGGCTCATTTAGAATAACGGTTTTTTTGTTTGTTTTTTAAAACATCTTTCTTTTAAGATTGATTTATTTATTATGTATACAGAAGAGGGCACCAGATCTCATGACAGGTGGTTGAGAGCCACCATGTGGTTGCTGGGAATTGAACTTAGGACCTCTGGAAGAGCAGTCGGTGCTCTTAACCTCTGAGCCATCTCTCCAGCCCCAAATAACTGTTTTATAACTTAGTATACAATTCCTTCACCCTGTAAATACAACATTTCCACTTGCCTATGAATAGAAAATTTATAAAACACTGTTTCTCAGATTTTTTTTTCCAAAAACAGGATTTGTTTTTTTTTGTTTTTTGTTTTTTGTTTTTTTTTTGAGACAGGGTTTCTCTGTGTAGTTTTTGTGCCTGTCCTGGATTTCACTCTAGACCAGGCTGGCCTTGAACTCACAGAGATCTGCCTGGCTCTGCCATCCGATTGCTGGGAATTAAAGGCATGCAGCACCACCTCCCGGCTAGAAACAGGGTTTTTATGTGTAGCTCTAGCTGTCCTGGAACTCACTCTGTAGACCAGGCTGGCCTCAAACTCAGAGATCCGCCTGTCTCTGCCTCCCGAGTGCTGGGAAAAAGGCGTGCACCACCACCGCTGCTCAGCCATCTCAGATTTTAGCATGCATCTCAACCACCTGGATAATATTAAAAGAAAGTTGGTAACATAGAGGGAGATAGGTGAGATAGATAAGTAATGCTAAGGATGTCTGAAAAAGCCATAAAGAATCACATTATTTTATGAGTTTATCTTAAAATATTAAAGTATCGTGTGTATGTGTGTGCACATGTGCGCATATGTAGTTTAAATGGAGTAACAGCACACCTGGTAATAACACTCCTTCTGACCACACAGTTATCTTCTGAAGAAACATGTTCAGAATTTATCAGTTGAGCCAGATGGGAGTTGTGAACAAAGGCCAGAGCTATAGAGAGATCTGGGCCATGGTCTCAGTGCTTCCAAAACCTTCCTCAACACAGTATTTATGTAGGCACGGGAACATCACAGCTGGAGAAAAAGAAAAAACAAAAACAAGCACTGTTTTCTCAGCCTGTAGACTCTGTCCTGTCCTTCCCTTGTTCTCAGGTGTAACTGTCCCTCCACCCGCGGCTCTCATGGGGACAGCATGGAAAGAACAGCAGTCACGGGAGTGGACCCCCGGGTTCACTATCACAAGAAAACACTAGGCAGGCCCCTGAAGTACTAGACAAGGATGCTCAGTTAAGGCTGAGGCTTCGATATAGCATCCATATGCAACACAGTGCACATAAATGAATGCATAACTATGGACTGAATCCAGTATTCTCACAAAAATATGCAGAAGGAAATGATATTGTGGCTGTCCTATAGTTTCCCTTTAAATCCTGCCTGAGTTTCTTTGTACGTGTGTGAGCTTCATTCAGAAGCACATCACCAGGTCAGTGTCTTGCACACAGCACTGTTGTCAGTGTACTCCTAAGAGCTCCTTAGCGCCGGGCACTCAGGAGGCAGAGCCAGGCGGATCTCTGTGAGTTCGAGGCCAGCCTAGCCTACAGAGCGAGATCCAGAACCGGCACCAAAACAACACAGAGAAACCCTGCCTTGAAAAAAACAAAAACAACAAACAAAACAAACAAACAAAAGCTCCTTAGCACTGTTTTTAACGGGTTGGGTCCAGCAGCACCAAGAGGTAGTCAAGTAGGACCAAGCTGCTTCACATTGTTTGAGCTGCAAATACTTGGATAGAAAGAAACGGGGCTGGAGATATGGCTCAGCGGTACTCACGAGACAAGGCCAATGTGAAAACTAGAGTTTAGGTTCTCAGAACCAAAAAGCTGGGTGGGTGTGCTAGCCCACCTGTAATCCTACCATGTAGAAGGTGAAGTGAAGACAGGGACTCCCCAGCTAGACCAGGCAAAAAGTTGAATCCAGGTTCAGTGAGAGAGACTGCCTCAGCATGTAAGGCAGAGTGACTGAGGAAGACACTGGAGATCAACCTTGGGTGTGTACACACACACACACACACACACACACACACACACACACACACTTCCATGCCTTCACACCACACACCACACATACACATACACTGGGGAAGGAAAACAAGCCTAGATGATTGCGCCTATGTGGAAAAAGTTTTCCGCCAATTATGCTGCTAGGAACATATTTCCTGTTTTTAATCTTGAGTCTGAAGGGTCTCTGGAGGCCAATGTTAGCGCTTGGAGATACAAGTGAACTGGTTTTATATTTTAGCGAGGCCAGCTGAAGTCCATCTCATTTCTCGGTTTAGTTTAAAAGATTAATTCTGTGATACCTGTGCAGCATCTGCCTCAGATGTCCCGCTGGCAGGACACTTCCTGCCTCAAGCCACACTGCCCTCCTCCAGCCCTAAAGCTTCCGCAGGAGGAGCAGGTGGCAGGTTAGTCACAAGACCTCAGACCACATGGGCCTCAAGCCCCTCTTCTGCTTCTGCCTTCAGACTTCAAGTCAGCTCCAAACCATGCGAAACTAACTCTAGCTTTACAAATGTTTCTGGAACAATGGGAGGCGAAGGCAGGAAGATCTCAACTCGAGGCCAGCCTGGGACATACAGGAGGATTCTGTGTCCAAGCAAAACCCAAAGCATCATATATTAGAAGTCTTCTGGATTTATTCTGGAGGACTTGCATTCATCCCCCTCTGATTTGAAACTGGACACCCCAAGGTACAGCATAGATGAACGGGAACCTACTTGGAAAGAGAAGTGCCAGAAATACTGGGCTATACTGGGAAGAAAAGGAGCACATGAGCTAGTGCAGGCCTGTAGTCTCAGCACCCTGGAGGCTGAGACAGGAGGATCGCAAGCTGAAGGTTTATCAGGCTCACATAATGAGTTCCAGAGCAGCCTTGGCCACACACTCAGACCCACCAACTAAAAGAAAGAAAAGAAAGCAGCACAGTACTACAGAGTTGCTGCACACATCCCAGTCACCTGTGGGGGCATCCCAGCTACACTTCAGCACCTAGCCCCGGTCAAAAAGGAGTAAGTAACATTCTTACATGCTATTATGAGGTATAAGCTATTGCCTGTATCTCACAGAATATTCAAGTCCACTAAATATTCAGGTGATTTAGAATAAAACATTCTGACTGCATCATCGCATCTATAGACAAACATTTGCTCTGGCTACAGAACTAAAATCAGGTGGTGGTCTCCATTTCTCAGAAAGACAGGCATCACTAAGAAGGACTGAAAATAACATGTCCCTCATTCATGACTTTTGGTCCTTTCTACACTACTGTAAGACTTAACAGTCCAGGATCTTCTAACTGTCAGATAATTTGTATCACACTTCAAATATCAGAGGGTGGCACACAGTCAGGAGATGGGGCAAGTTTATACAGCACTTAGTAGAATTTAGTATAAAAATCAAGACTTTGGAGGCAGCATTCCTGTGTTTAAAAATAGGTCTCACCTGTTAGTAGTGTGACCAGGGACAAGTTATTCCATCTGTAAATAGAGGCATTGCTAACTCACTTTCCAGGACTGCTGTGAAGAACAAATGACATACTAGAACTCAAATACCCAGTTCAGCCAGAACAGGGTAGGCCCTAAAAAGGCTATGATAGTTCAGCCAACTGGGAAGGCACATACTTGTAATCCTAAAATGAGGATGGCAGAGGCAGGAACAAGTTTGAGGCCAGCCTGGTCTACACAGTGAGAGTCTATCTCAAACAACATCATCATTTTAAGAAGCCAGGGATGATGGCACAAAACTATAATCCCAGCACTTGGAAGGTAGAGGCAGGAGTATTGATTCAACATCAGCCTTGTCCACATAGCAAGTTTGAGGCCAGTGTGAGCTACATGGGACCCTGTCTCTACAAAACAAAAGTTCTATTTTTCTCCCTAAGGAAGCAAATTAGTTATAAAAACATTTCCAAAATTAACTCTGACTTTTCCAAACCCTGAAACCAAATAGCTAAACTCCATGGAACATTTCCAGATGCTTGAAGAAAAGGAAGAAGTTGTTTACTTTCTTAAAATCTCTGATGTGGACAGAAGGAAAAACCATACCAGCCTGAGACCACATGTCTGTGCTTAACATCACCACAAACAAGATGGATCAGTTTAACACTAGAGGAACAATAGAGAGTAAGTAAGGGTTTCTGTTCTTGTCAAATTCCATCTCAACAGAATCGCTGCCTCTCCCAGCTACATGGAAGCTGTATTAATCTTCCTCTTACATCAACTCAGTGAGTATCCCTAGAAAGCACCTCTTTTGTACCTAAATGCCAAACTTCAGAAATAAGAGCTGAACAAGGAATAATCTACTACTTCTAAGAAATATGTAAGACAAATGCCTTTGAGCACATTCTTCTGCTTGCTTCTTCCGCCCCTGAGGAACAGTTACTTAAGAGGCTGTGCATAAACTGAGATAAATTTAGGGCTCAATTCCATATCCGCCCAGATCAACTCCCCAGGGTTCTGCCTTTTACAGCTTCAAAATCCATGCTAGGTGCAGTGGCCCATGTCTTTAATCCTAGCTCTGGGGAAACAGAGGCAAGTGGATCTCAATGAATTCAAGGCCAGGCTAGTCTACATATTCAGAGTTCCAGGCTAGCAAGGGCTACATAGTGAGACTCTGCTCAAAAAATAAAATGAATAAAAATAAAATAAAATAAAATAAAATAAAAATTTAGACTGAGTGATGACTAGACAAATGGTCACTATTGGAATTCAGTCTTGAGGAAAGAGGGGATATAAATACCCCATACTCCCCTGCTTCATAGTTGAAAAATACTGTCCTTTCCTGCAGAAACAAGAGAGATTTCTATTGACATTTAATCAGTTGAACAAAGGGCCCTCCACAAAGCCCATGCATGATATACTGAGGCCAGCCTCCACCAGATGACTCATACACCTATTCTGTTATAGGGCTAGATGGTATACAATGAATACTTCTTGACATTGTTGGCACAATACTGACATCTACAAAGTTCAGATCCAAAAACCGTGCAACTGAATTACAAAAAATTGTCTGTCTGTCTGTCTCTCTCTCTCTCACACTCGCGCGCGCACACACACACACACACACACACACACACACACACACACACATACACACACATACACACACTTACACACACTCACACACACTTACACACACACTCACACACACTCACACACACATACACACACACATACACACACATACACACACACTTACACACACATACACATACACACACATACACATACACACACACACACACACACACACACACACACACGCATACACACACACACATACACACACACTCACACGCACACACAGGCACACACACAGGCACACACACACACACACCCCTCACAGTATTTTAATTGAGCTAACACGTCTGCCTTGGGCTACACCCATAGCTATCATTAGCCCCATGTGGCCCGCAGGCTCCTGGCTGAAAAAGGCCAGAATGAAACTCAAGAGGGAACTCCCTAGTTAATTAGTGAGTCACATGATACTCTGAGAAGTCACTGATCCTTTTGGAAATCCTACGAGCTGAGCTGAGGTTCAATGTGTGTGTGTGTGTGTGTGTGTGTGTGTGTGTGTGTGTGTGTGAGAGAGAGAGAGAGAGAGAGAGAGAGAGAGAGAGAGAGACTTTCAAGTCTTAGGCAGGAATGTCTCATTTTTGGAAGAGAATCTACAGATTTAGGTTCTACCTCATCACAAACAGAAATCATATTGTGAATCAGATTTTTAAAATGTTTTATTAGCATATATTAACTATACATAATGTGTTTCGTTACAAAATTTCCATATGGGTATATAATATATTTCAATTATATTCACCACCGTGGATCTTTGTCTTCTTCCTCTCACACTAACTCCCTCTTCCCTCTTCTATGTTCCCCTTCTACTTTTTTGTTTGGTTGGTTGTTTGGTTGGTTGGTTTTTCGAGACAGGGTTTCTCTGTATAGCTTTGCGCCTTTCCTGGATCTCGCGCTGTAGACCAGGCTGGCCTCGAACTCACAGAGATCCGCCTGGCTCTGCCTCCTGAGTGCTGGGATTAAAGGCGTGCGCCACCACCGCCCGGCCCCCTTCTACTTTCATGTGTCTTTCTCTTTTTTTCAAGAGTTGACTGGAACGTGCACTTGATCAGTGGCTACACCACCGAAGACAATGTCTCTACCTTCGCTACCATTGTTAACTGCTTATAAATCCTCAAGTAAGAGAGGGGACCCATGAGCCCCTCCTACAAACAATTCTGGCAGACTCAATGTAATCCAGCCCTTGTACAAGTAATCACAGATGCTATGGGTTTAATAGTGCACAGCCATGTCATGCCTGGATGCTGGCATCCCACACCCTCAACTTCTTTCTTCAGCTCTTAGACTCTTTCCGCCCATCTTCTAGAATGTGAACGAGATTTTTGACACTTTCTTCCCATCACTGAGAATAACAATTTACCCACCCTTTTCTTGGTTTTTGTTGTTGTTGTTGTTGTTTTGAGACAGGCTCTGGCTGTCCTGGAAACAACTATGTATGTAGACCAGGCTAGCCTCAAACTCACAAGAGATCCACCCACCTCTGCCTTCCAAATACTGGGATTAAAGGCATGTGCTACCAACACCTGGTATATTTCTCCCTTGAAATTTCATCAAATACTTGGTTAAAACATGTTATTTTCCACATTGTGAGACTGAAGAAGATTTCTCAATGGATAGAGTGCTTGCTATGCAAGTGTGTGGACCACAGTCTGTAACCCCAGCACCTGTCTAAAAAAAAAAAAAAAAAATGGTGGGAGCCAGAGGTGGTGATGCACACTTTTAATCCCAGCACTTAGGAGGCAGAGGTGGGCAGATCTCCAAGTTCAAGGCCAGCCTGGTCTACAGAGCAAGTACCAGTACAGCCAGGGTTACACAGAGAAACCCTGTCTTGAAAAACCATACACACACATAATAGATAGATACTCTATATGATAGATAGATAGATAGATAGATAGATAGACAGACTGACAGACAGACAGACAGATAGATAGATAAGTGAGGAGGAGGGGGGCTTGGGCGAGTATAGTAACCACTTGTAATCTCAGCATTTGGGAAGCAGAAGTAGGAGAGTCCCTAGGGCAAGCTAGGTAGGTAGACTAGTTAGATTTGGTGAACTATGGGTTCAGAAGAGACCCTACCTCAATAAAACAAAATGGAGAACAATTGAAGGTACCTGAGTCAACTTCAGACCTACATAAACATCCACCACACATACAGACACACACACACACACACACACACACACACACACACACATACACACACACATACACACATACGCGCGCGCAAGCGCAAGCACATAAGCATTCCTATCTGCCCACACATGCATACAGGCATACATATCACACACAATACACAAGCAAAAAAATACAGTATTTACCAATTGTTATTATCTGTCTCCTCTAAAAGAGAAACATCAAATGTCATGCTGATTTAAGAGGAATGTTTGAGAAAAGAGGGCTAATCAAGCAAAAGCAAACAAAATAAACATAAAAACAAATTCTTTCTACTTTCATCTCTGTAGATATCACAATTCTAAAGAGGCAATTTTTACTAGAAGTTGAGATTATTTAAATGCATATAAACTGCAAAACTGTATTGTAAGTACCACTCTTGACTTAAAATCCTAGGAATGAAATATGAGATCAAGCTGGGTGGTGGTGGCGCACACCTTTGATCCCAGCACTCGGGAGGCAGAGGCAGGTGGATCTCTGTGAGTTCCAGGCCAGCCTGGTCTACAGAGTGAGTTAGGAAAGATGCCAAAGCTACACAGAGAAACCCTGTCTCAAAAAACAAAAACAAAAATCCAAAGAAAGGAATATGAGGTCAAACTCCAGTCCCAAAATAATGCAGTACACAAAGAGCAGCAAGTAGCAGGAAGCACCTTAAAAATACAGTTTAAACCTTGCCAGAAAGTTTCAGAATAAACAATTTCTGACTTTGGATTCTCAACCCTCATGCTATTCAAGGCAAGACTCTGCCCCTAAGCCACGGCCCCAGCAACGCCTGGCATTAAAGTTACCCTATTACTGTCTTCTCCAGTTGCTGTGACAAAATACCTTGACAAAAAACAAGTTAGGCTGGTTGTGGGGGTCTAGCTCCCACCTTTTGAAGGGTTCTTAGGTGAAGAGAGAGGAATGAGGAAATATTAGAAACAGAGACCTAGCTGAGGAGAAGAAAGACAGAAACACAGAACAGCTTCGGGAGGGCCTGGATCAATACCCAACAGCCACTTTGTTTATTCAAAAGGGCTTTTTATAACAACACCAAGAGGCAGGGCAAAAGACCTCCCCCTTGCAAGATCAAAGCACACTGTTCAGCCAAGTGTAGACTCTGACAAACACACCCATGGCCAAATCATCTCCTTACACAGCCATGCTGGGTAAAGTAAACCCAGATTCTCTGACCCTGAGTAAGTTCTCACTAGGAAACCTCTGTGGGTCTCCACAGCTGGTATGGTGATGAACACCTTTAACCCTAGAACTAGGGATACAGAGACAAGTGAATCTACTGAGTTCAAAGCCAAACTGGTCTATATTGTGAGTTAAAGATACCCAGGGCTACATACTAAGACCCTGTCTCAAAAAAAAAAACACAAAAAACAGAACAGCAACTCAGGAGAGAAAAGGTGTATTTTAGTTCACAATTCTAAGTAACCATCATTGCCACAGAGAGGCCAAGGAGATAGGAGTTAAGGCAGCTGGTCACATCCATGGTTAAAAGTAGAGAGTAGGCTCACAGCTCAGCTTGCTCTCTCCCTTTCACTTAGTCTAGGGACCAGGTCATGAAATGTTGCCGTCCACATTCAGGAAGGGTCTTCTCAACTCAATTGAACATCGAACAGGCATGCCCACAGGCCAATCTAATCTAGGCAATTCTTCATTGAGAGCTCCTTCCCAGATGATTCTGGACTATGTCAAGTTGACAATCAAAACTACCCATCATACCCAGCCATGTTCTAGACGCCACAGCACACAATATTATGCCTGACAAAGGTTCTGGTGCTTTTAGTTTGGGGGACAAACACTAAATTAAGGTTGATATAGAAAAGAAAACACTGAACATTTTCTGCTGACACAAACTTTTTTTGAGACAGGGTTTCTCTTTGTAACAGAGCCTTGGCTGTCCTGAAAGTCTCTTTGTAGACCAGGCTGGCCTAGAACTCATAGAGATTCCCCCTGCCTCTGCCTCCCAAGTGCTGGGATGAAAGGTATGAGCTACCACACCTGGCAACTGACACAAACTTAATACTATTGGTTTGTGAGCTACAACTCAAACATATTTCTCATTTTTCCAAGGTCATATTAAAACATACCAAAATAAAGTTAAAGAATATAATAACACAGAGTCAACAAAAAGATAAAATTGAATAATCTAAATATTCAAACTAGAAAAACTGCAATATATATATTATATTTATATATTTATATTTATCTGAGAGTTGAGGAGAGAGCTGTGTCAAATACTGAGGCATTCTGAGTGTCTGTAAGCACTGTACCCAGAGGAGTAATGAAGCTTTCTTAAGTCTTCCATACTGGGGTGGGCAGCTACCTTTGAATTGTCTGTAAGTGGCCCCAATAAACATACTGGTTCACTAAGCTAGACTGTGGTAGAATCATTTCTTTTTTAAAAAAATAATTTTGGCTACTGTGATAAATATAAAGATACTTTGTTTAAAAGGCTACCTTTGGGGCTCGCCAGATAGTTCAGTGCAAAAAGGCTCTTTCCACCCCAGCCTGGTCACCCGAGTTCAATGCACAGAACCCACATAAGGATAGAAGGAGAAAAACTGACTGCAAAGTTGTCCTCTGACCTCCACATGAACTCAGTGGCATGCATATATAAATAAAGAGAGTTTTTAAGGGCTACATTCTACTCGTTTCGATTATTTTCCACATCACTTCTCCACAGACTCTCAAAGCAGTCATCACCATCGAGGCTTTCTTCTTTAATCAAAGACAGTCCCTTTGGACCTCAAAACAAGCCTAAATGTGAAGAGCAGGGTGGGAGCCTAAGACCAATCATCCTCAGCACAGCAGAGCAAGTGAGGCCTGCAAGGTAACATCAAGGGCAACTGTCTCAAAAACTGTCTATCAAGTATTCCTCCCTCACAGATGACCTCTTTACAGCCTACATCTCCAGGGCTCCAGGTAGTACCAGGATTCCTATTATCCTTGACTCACTCAGAGGAAAGAAAGTCAAACAAAAAACTTCAAACTACTTTTTGCACTTTAAAAGAATTCTCCAGTCTCCCATGCCTGTTTTTGTATAGGAATTTGGAACCAGCGGCAAACCTCTAGCATTAGGGAACTCTGCCCTTCAGATGTTTCTATGAATCTAAAGGCTGATCTCCTAAGAATCGCAGTTAGGGTTAGAGGGAAAACAAGTTAGACAAAGGCAAAAAGAATGACCTTATTCCTTCCAAATCCAGCTCACGGAGCCGAGCAGCTGTGCAGCTGGCAGAGGAACAAATCATAATGAAATGCTCATGCTACTCCCCCTCCCCCTCAGGCCTGCAAAGCCCCAGCCAATTGCCACACAAAAGGGCTTTTTCTTATAAACTTCTCTCCCTTCCACTTCTGTCTTCATCTTGAATGGAGAGAAACAGCACTTGAGATGGAATGTACATAGCTCTGCAAATATTCATGAGAAAATGCTCTAACACCCACATGTGGCTGAGCTCCCCCAGCACATGCATGAGCAAGGAACAGGGGATGCCGAGAAACTCTGACATCTGTGTTTCTGTAACTCAAAGCAACTTGGATGACGTCTCATAATATGCAACAAGATTCAAGAAGGTGAGATTGGGGACGGAGCTCTGTGCAGGACTGTGAGACTGGCACACAAGAAATGTACTAGGATCAACTCTGAACGCTACAAAAAAATTTTTTTTTAATTTAAGAAGTCAGAGTCTGGGGGCTGGACGAGTTAAGAGTGCTGCTGGCTTTTTTTTTAATTCAAAAATTTTTTTTACATTTTATTATTTTTATGTGTATGAGTGTTTTACCTGCATGCGTGTTTATGCACAGTACTTTCAGATGCCAGAAGAGGTCATTGGATCCCCTGGAACTAGAGTTATAGACAGTTATGAGCGTCCATGTGGGTCCTCTGGATGGAGCAACAAGTGCTCTTAACTGCTGAGCCATCTCTCCATCCCTAGTGCTTGCTTCTCTTGCAAGTGACCCAAGTTCAGTTCCCAGCATCCAAATCATGCTGCTCAAAACCACAGCTCTGGGGAATCCAACATCCTTTTCAGGTCTCCACAGGCACTTGCCTTCATGTGAACATATGCTCATACACAAACACATAAACACATAATTAAAAATAAAACCACTGCTGGTGGCTCACGCTTTTGATCCCAGCACTCGGGGAGGCAGAACAGGCAGATCTCTGTGAGTTCAAGGCCAGCCTGGGCTACAGAGCGAGATCCAGGACAGGCATCAAAACTATATGGAGAAACCCTGTCTTGAAAAGCCAAAAACAAACAAACAAATAAAACCCATCTTTTTAAAAAGGCAGCTGTATCTTACCTGTCATCCACTGAATTATTAATTGAATGAGTAATTTACTCATCATTAAGTGACCCTTTAAGATGTATGGCACTAGAGCTGCAGGAACAAAGCGGGGAAGGATGTTGTGTGTGCAAGCCCGGACTTGACTGTCATTAGGTAGGGTTTGCTGTTGGTTCTATTGCTCAGTTGTGTGACCTTAAGCTACTCAGTCTCTCAGAGTCTACAGCTCCCCCTCGCATGGAGATGCAAGTCTGGAAAGCGCTGACAGTGTCTGTCAGCAGCGAGCTCTCCATCCCACTCCATTTTAGCTTCTGTGTGTTTCCCGCTCCCGTTGTGCCTCCAAAGTCTCTTTTTTGATTCTGCCACTTTCCTACCTTCTTTACTCTTTTCTCCAAGATTTCATTCACTCTCCAAGTTCAGGAGATTCCAAAGAAGTAAAAGACCTCCGACTTACTTTGCTGAAGCAGATGACAGGTCTCTTCTTCGTTCTGTGATAGAGTGGGGCTCCCGGACAGAAGTGTTACTGCTGCAGCAGCAGTGACTAACCAAAGCCCGGCACATGAGAACCAGCAGCAAGTGCCCAGTATCCCTCCATATTACCGGATGGCAACAGTGCTACTTTCATCTTGACTGAGTACAAAGCTGGGGCAGGGTCCACCAGCATACTACCAGCTGTACTGGGATCTCTGTGGTGCAGTAAATACGTGTCTTTAGGCGAGGACTATATATTACGCAGTAGTTGGTAGAGTGCTTGCCTAGCATGCATGAAGCCCTGGGTTTGATTCCCCATCTCTGTTTAAAGCAGATGTGATGACTCGTGCCTGTAATCCCAGCACTCCAGAGGTAGAAGCAGGAGGACTGGAAATCCAAGGTCATCTCCATTGCGTACCAGGTTCAGGGCCTCTGGGAAGCTGGTCAAGTCCCGAGTGAACATGTGTTGACAAGCACGGCCATGTCAAGGATCCCAATGTCTCAGACCCATGTGAATGGCAAAGCCTTCATCCGGTCCAAGTATGGATGTTAAAAATGACTGACCTTCAGCTAAAACCAGTGTGTACAGAAACTGTCCATCACAGCTTCTTCCCTTTGGATGACTACAGCCTGAAACTGCTTCCCTATAGATATCTCCTTCCAAGGTTGGCTACACCTGCCTCCTTGTTCAGCTGTATAAACCACTTCCTCAATAACTCGGTGAGATTTCAGGCTGGGGCGGTACAACTGTATTGGAATGCACAGCCCACAATTTTAGCCTCTCTGTACCTGTGTCTGTCCTTTCTTCATTTCCTAGTTGCCCAGTCAGGTCGCCCCAAAGGTATGCAGATTGAAGCCAAGGGCCAGCCTGGGATACATGAGATCCGGTCTCAAAATTTATAGAAAAGTAAAGATAAAAAACCGTTTTGGGGTAGGGAGATGACTCAGTAAAGTGTCTGTTGTGCCAGCAGGTAGACCTGAGTTCAGATCTCCAGAACCCATGTAAAAAGCCCAGCAGGCAGCATGTGCCTGTAACGCCCCCTATAGCCCCATCCCCTCCCACACACACCCCTCCCCAGGGACAAGCAGATCTCAGAAGCTTACTGGCTAGCCAGCCTAGCCAGATCAATAAGCTTCAGGTTCAGGGACGGCCTGACTCAAGAAAATAAAGGTGCAGGGCCAGTGAAATGGCCCAGTGTGTAAAAGTGCTTGCCTTGCAAGACTGATGACCTGAGTTCAATCCCTGGGACCCATGTTAAGGTGGAAGGACAGACTGGACTCCATAAAGTTGTCCTCTGACCTCTATATTTACACCCACCTACATATGATAATAAATAAAATGGAAAAAAATTTAAAATAGTAAAAAATAAAATAAAGATGGAAAATAATAAAGGAAGAAAGATCCAAAGTCAATCTTGGGCACATTCACTCGAGCACACACACACAAAGTACCTTGAATGGTGTCTAGTACTATTTCCAATATTAATACACTGGCCTTTTAATTAATTTATTTATTTACCTGAGATAGGTCTCTGTGTTGCTCTAGCTAGCCTAGACTCCTGGTACTACTGGTATTCACAATGGCACTCAGTACACAACTCAATACTCTGAAACTCTACTTAGCTACCACATATCAGAATTTAAAAATTCTCCGTAACTTATCCCTACATCTTAGTGATACACAATTCTCTGCAAATTAATTGCAATCTGTTTTATTATAATGGAAATGCAGAGCAGTTAGTTTTCATGCTCCATGGATTGTAAACTTGCCATGTTCTGTACTTTGCATCATCACCCATCTTTGCAAAGCTGGGTCAACATTCTGCATTGAACAATCCCATCCAAACGCCCACGAGGCGTACTGCACTAATGGCAGTTCTCCTCTTGGTTCCTGCAGTCCAGTCCTTCAGTTACTGATAGGTGTCAGACAGTGCTTATGTCCAGAAATGACAGTCTTGGCTTAGCACAGCTGGACCACAGAAGAATTCCTGATGGTTAGATAAAAGCCAGCATTCCGCAGGAACTCGGGACACAGTTCCCGTTCCGTTCCATCCACTAAAAGGAGTTATTTCCCTTGCCTCTAGCAGAAGAGACATATGGCCCTCCATTGACATACACCCATAGCTGCATATCAAAGCCCATGCTGGCCTCTAGCTCCTTCAGTCTCTACTCACAAGCACATTTCAAAGCCACCATGGTTGCCTCCTGGCCCTTCTCACCTCCCCAGTTCCTCCTACACTATGCTAGCCCCCAGGGTGTTCCAGATATCACCCCTCTCCCCCAAACCCCTGCCCACCTCAGTTGGCCCCCTTTTCTTGAAGATAGCCCTGGCCACAGTGAATCTGTTCCTTTTTTTTCTCTGCTCTGGACTCTTCCAGATGTCTCTGGATGTTCTCTCTTTCTTATCCACAATAAAACCTTCCCCCATCATGGAGTAGCCATCTTGGTGGTTTCTTTACCATGTCCCTCGCATACAGTCATGTTCCGGAGAATGTGTGGTCCTCTCCCTAGCCTCTCCAGGTTTCTGGCATTCTCTGAGTAAAGTGGTGGGAACCTATCATTTCTTTTCCTTTCCCTTCCCTGCAACCTCCCCCCTACCTCTCCCTTCCCTGTTTTTTTTCCACCCTCTCCTCTTGAAAGGCTTGCAGTGACATACTCTGTGTTGTGTGGTGTTTGGTATTCAGTGTACTATGCAGACCAAAAAAATATAAAAACACCAGCAACCACAATCATTTAACTACTGTAATTTTAGTTTTAGATTCATTGGTTGTAGGAAGAATCTCCTCAACCACACATTTTTAATCTGGAAAAGTTACAAATGTTTGTGTAATGTGTTTTAGCCACATAACAAACAATTTTAAAATGAAGATTCCCAGAAGAGTAGAGGCAATTGCTTTGCAAAGGGCAGGGCAGCTTTTTGTCCCTGAACATGCTTTTGTTGACTCAGGCTGGACTGTTGCAAATGGCCACTGCCGTTCTTGGTGGATAAAGCTGGCTAAAGTTCCTCCTGGAAAGTTTTACGCACATACAAACAATAGGTCAAATATAATGTGTGTGAGCAGAGAACTCTCCCCAACAGTTGTCCATCACCAGGAGGAAGTTAGTTGAGTTTTTCCTGTGGAGCATGCTGGTTCCAGGAATACCCAGCTTCAAAGAGGGGTAGAAAAAAGTGTGTACTTGCTTCTCATGTACTGTAAGAGAACTGTTGTTCATCATGCCAGGATCTGAGCCACAGCCCCAAAAAACTCACATCTCTACCCACTAGGAGGGCAATTACCATAAATACTTTAACAATTCCTTTATTGTATGATAACTCTGAGATATACACTACCACAAAAATGGCAAAAAATACACACACACACACACACACACACACACACACACACATACACACACAACTAATAAAAATAGGACGGGGTTGGGGATTTAGCTCAGTGGTAGAGCACTTGCCTAGCAAGTGCAAGGCCCTAGGTTCAATCCTCAGCTCCGGAAAAAATAAATAAATATATATATATATATATATATATATATATATATATATATATATATGACACAGAGAGGTTAAGTAACTTGTCAAAAGTAAGACAGCAAATTAATATCTGTGCCTTAATTCAAATCTGGGTCTAATTTCAGAGCAGAAACAGATTAGCATCAGTATAGATTCACACCAGGAAAAACAGATCAACTTTGAAGAAAAGTTTTGGCTGAAAATCCAAATATTTTTGTATAAATACAATTTTGATCAAGATCTGCCTTCAGAATGGGAAGTCAGAGCTGTGGAGTTGGCTCAGTAGGAAAAGTCTTTCCACCAAGCCTGAAGACCTGAGTTTGACCCCTGGGACCCACATGCTGGAAGGAGAGCAAGGACTCCTACAAGTTGTTCTCGGGCCTCCTTACATACGTGTGCTCTCGCATGCACACAAACCTTCTCCACAAATCAGTGCAATTTTGAAAAATAAAAAATAATAGGAAGCTAGTAACAGCAGGGTCACAGACTATAGGCTCATGGGATAAAGAAGGTGTGTGGTCACTTCACATCCCCATTTACCAGCGCTTCATTCTCTTCTCTCTCCACCCCACTCTTCTCTCTCTCCTCTCCCCGCCCCTTCTTTGAGACAGAGTCTCCTGTAGCCCTGGCTGGCCTGGAACTCACCATGTAGACCATGCTGGCCTCGAACTCATAGATCCTTGCCTTTGCCTCCTGAACGCTGGGATTAAAGGTGCGCACCACCACCCCAGCTCCCACTCTTGTTAACATCTTGGTTGTCTTTCCTGTTGCTATGATTAAATGCCTGATAAAAAAGCAACAGAATGAGTTGGGCGGTGGTGGTGCACGCCTTTAATCCCAGCACTCAGGAGGCAGAGGCAGGCAGATCTCTATGAGTCGGAGGCCAGCCTGGGCTACAGAGTGAGATCCAGGACAGGCACCAAAGCTACAGAGAAACCCTGCCTCAAAACAAAACAAAATAACAGAATGGGGAAAGTTTTTCTGACTCCAGTTCAGGCGACAGTCTATTGTGGCAGGGAATGAAAGACAGCAGATGCTGAAAGGGGCTGGTCACTGCATCAGTCAGGAGGCAGGACATGATGGCCACTGGTGCTCAGCTCACCTTCTCCTCTTTAGAGAGTCCAAGATCCCAGCCCACAGAATGTACTGTTCTCAGGGAGAGGGGCTTCCTACCTTACTTAGCCTTAATCAAGATAACCCTACAGGCATGCCCAGAGGCCAGTCTGCCAAGTGATTCTAGAGCTCATCAAACTGACAACAGAAATTAATCATCATCACACAACATCTATCTATGAATTACTAACATTAACATCTGTTTTTTGTTATTTTTTGAGACAGGGTCTCAACTGTGTAGCCCTAGCTAGCCTGGAAGTTGCTATATAGACTAAGCTGGCCTCCAATTCACAGAAATCCTCTTGCCTCTGCCTCCCAAGTGCTAGGATTTCCATCACACCTGGCCAGGTGACATTCTATTATTGTTGTTGTTGTTGTTGTTGTTGTTGTTGTTGTTGTTGTTGTTATCTGAGACAGGCTTTCTCTGTGTAGCCCTGGCTGTCCTGGAACTTGCTCTGTAGACCAGGATGAACTTGAACTTAGAGATCTGCCTGCCTCTGCCTCCCAAGTGCCAGCATTTGGGATTAAAAGTGTGTACTACTAGTGCCCAGTCCCTAGGTGACATTCTTGTTAACATCTACCAATAAACGGTGAATCTTGTTAACATCTATCTATGAATCACGACACCTTGTTAACAGGTATCTCTGGAAGCTAACATCTTATTAACCATTATCTATGAATGGTGATATCTTACAATCTACGGATGGTGACATCTTGCTAACAGCTAACTGTGAATGGTGACACCTTGTTAACATTAATTCATGTATACACACATTACAGAAACAAGTATGCCAACCTCTTAGGTAGTCTGAAACAGCTCTTAGAATGCTCATACTTTCTCTTAACTTTGGAAAGACCAATGTCTTCTACGCAACTGTTCCTTTCCTAGATCTTTGCAGATCTTGGCGGAAGTGTCAGTGGAAGTGTTACAAATATGTGGGAGGCCAGCTCCTTTTAAAGGGTTCCTATGAGGAGGAGAGAGGGATAAAAAACTTTTAGATAGAAAGGTAGCAAAGAGGAGAAAAAAAAAAAACAAACACAGGACAGCTGCAGGAGAACCTGGATCAAAACCCAACAGCCCTTTCTGCCTCTTCAAAAGGGCTTTTTATAACAATGCCAAGGGGTGGAGCAAAAGACCTCCCCTTTGCTATGTCAAAACACACCACACAGCCAAGTGTAGACCCTTCCAAAAACCTGGTAACCAAGCCCGTGGTCAAATCATTCCCTTATGTAGCACTGCTGGGTAAAGCAAGCTCAGATTCTCAGACCCTGAGTAAGTTCTCACTAGGAAACCTGTGGGTCTCTACACAAATACCAATAGGCAGATGACTTACATACATTGCGTGTTAGAATTAAAAATAAAGAGCCATGGGTTTGGGAAGAAGGCTCAGAGGTTAAGAATGCATACTGCCCTTGCAGAGGACTTGAGTTTGGTTCCCAGCATCTATGTCCAGTGGCTCACAACTGCCTGTAACTCCAGCTCTAGAGGCTCTGACACCCTCTTCTGGCCTCTAGGGGTACTGCAATCATGTGCACAAACCCACACTGACACACACACATATAAATAATTAAGAATAAAAACAAGGTCTTATGTATCATTCCATAACTCTGAAAAAGATAATTTATAGTCACATATTCTCTATACAAATTCACACAGGTATGTGTCACCATGCCTGCCTGGCGCATATATATATACACATACACACAAACACATATTTATTTTTCTTTTCTCAATTTTAGGGTTAGACTGTCACAAAGTACCCTAACAACTACCAGGACAAGGATGATTTTTTGTGGTCTAGCAAGGCTTACTGCCATTATGGGGATGGAAAGCATAACTTTCTACAGTGCTCAACTGATAATACAATACAATGCTACTACTTCCCAAAAACAAAGATGCCCAAAAGATGCACTGCCCAGATCTCTAGATGCCTTGGCAACTTGATAAAGAGCTAAACAAAACTACAAGGCATAGGGAAGATGACTAGCAACACCTTCAGTCAGCAAAGCTCTGGTCCTCTTGACCCTCAGCCAGCAGATTTTTGGAATTCACCTTCTACACACTCTTGCAGTCTGGCTGACTAGCTGTCTATCCCTTTCACATTGTGTGTAGGAGCACAAATACACATGTAAGATCCTAAGAAGACAGTAGCTTTTAGGATTCCTTAATCCTTCTGCTGTCCACAATTCAAGGTCATGTTTGAGGCAAGCCTTACTGACTGTGGTGGTTTGAAAGAAAATGTCCCCGAAAGGGAGTGGCACTATTAGAAGGTATGACCTTGTTGGAGGAAGTGTGTCGCTGTGGGGGTGGGCTTTGAGGTCTTTTCTCAAGCTTCTCTCAATGTGATAGTCAGTCAATTGCCTGTTGCCTTGGAGTCAAGATCTAGGACTCTCTGCTCCAGCACCACATTTATCTGCCTGCATGCCACCATGCTTCCCATTCTGATGATAATGGACTGAACCTCTGAAAATGTAAGCAAGCCACCTCAATTAAATGTTTTTATTTATAAGAGTTGCCGTGGTCATGGTGTCTCTTCACAGCAGAAGACTATGTGCACTAACCCCCACACCTGAATCACATTGAGGCCCAAACTGGAAACAGACACTAGCCAAGCTCCAACACCTTCGCCAAGCTGCCTTTTTCCACCTCTTTGCAACATTTTTTAAAAACTGATGCCACTCACTATCATTCCTCAGATTAAAACATCATTAATTTCTAACCAACATATCATAAAAAACAGTCATCACCCAGATTCCATGCTGATTTACCTAAGTATCCAGTTGTAATAACTATCATGGAAATAACTTTAAATGTTTCGCGATGTATTAGTGTTTTCCTCTTGAAAACTAGTTTTCATTGAAATTTCCTCAAAGTGTAAAATACCAATTAGAGTACTTCCAGTCTGCAACTGCCATCACGACCTTGAAAAGTAGATTTACAGCAAACATTTGCGAAAAGAGGATGGAGGGAAAGTGACATTACCACTTCCTGAGATGCGTAGTGAGGGTCCTCTGGGTTGACTGACCAATAGCAGTAATCAAAGCCAAATGCTACAACCTTCTCCCGGGAGTCTCCAAAGCTCTCTGGTCGACTGCTCACCTAAAATTAAGCACAGCACCCAATGTCTTCCCCGTCATAACATTGGAATCTGGACAGTGGCTCTTCATTATGCTCTCTGACAATTACAGAGACCTGGACTAACACTATAATGTTTACGGCAGCATAAAAGAAGAGAGGTAACCCGTCTCCATCTCACTAGGAACAAATAGACACAGAAACTCAATATGCCTATTTCTCTAGCATGTGTCTGCGTACAAACTCATGGGGTATAGGACAGCTCAGGAGGGAAAGCCTCTTTTAATTCTTCCCTGAGTATTTCTGCAGAGAATGCTGACAGCATGAGTAGCACAGTCCCTTGGTCCAGCAGATTTCATCAACTTGGAGCTTTCCTTGAGGTCCTTTAGGAATCTGCTCTCAGTGACTTGGAAATAGTATTAAATGGACCAGGAAAAATCCAGTGGCTGAAGGCACAGGAGGGTAGGGCCAAAACTTGGAACTGCACTGAGCTCTGGGTACTGGGGAGAATGGCTGGCATTCTTCCCAGAAATGCCTAGGCTTAATATTTAAATTTAAACTGTGGTATGCAGGTGACAATAATCTCACTATGAGAAAATGCCTCTTGCAAAGATCTCCTTCATCCTCTCCAGAGAGAAGAAACTCAAGAATGAACACTTGGTGCACACCCCGAATTCCTACTTCATGGGTGTAAAATGGTCTGGATGTTATAAAATCATCACAGTCTGTAGGCATGCGAAGCTTTGTGTGATGGCTGCTCCACTGTCCTCTGCCAGCCTCCAGGAAGGAAAGTATGGCTTATGGAGGGGTGCTCCTTGAGGAGGACACACGCAGCACTAAGGGTGACCCAATCAAGGTCAGGGGAAAATATACCCAAAAACCACATTTTAGCCAAGAATAAAGTTCCAAAAGGGAAAGGCAACTCTGACATTAGTTATTCAAAATCTGCAGAAGAACATGGATGTCATAATGAGTAAGAGCTTGTTCGTAGATAACTGACCTTAGGGAAGTCAACAGCTGGGGAGGTGCAAACTAAAGTTTGTTCTTGGGTGTTTGGGAGGTGGCTCAGAAGTTAAGAGCACTGGCTGCCCGTCCAAAGGCCCCTGGTTTGATTCTCTGTATCCACATGGTAGCTCATAACCATCTGTGCCTCCAGGCCTGGGGGATCTGATGCCCTCTTCTGGCCTCCTAGAGCACTAGGTACTTATGTGGTGCACAGACATAGATGTGGGCACAACAGCCATATGCATAAAATAACACATTTTTAAAAGTTTGCTTTTAAATTTTTCTCTTGGACAAACTCCATCTTCTAGACCCCAAACTACAAGATCTTACAACAAAAGAAGTGACTAGCAAGAGAGGTGTGTAAGAGAAGGCAGGGAACGAAAGGGCCTTGGTTCTCCAGGGGCTCCTGTTTAAACTCATTCTCTTTTAACAAGAGCTAACGACAAGAGGAAACATCACAGAAGAAACAAGAGAGAGGGCATAGCTCTGAGCCTGGGACTAGATAACCTCCACTCTGCCTCAGCTTCCTCAGTTCTTGGGACTGCTGGCTTTACATCACAAGCTAATGACAGCATCTGTCATGGGATCACCTCCCTGGCTTCTTTCCACTGCTCCACGTCCACAAAAGAAGAACCCCTTCATCTTCCTCTTCTGCACCAGGAAGGATGGAGGAAGTTGACTCTGGAGAGCAGGGTGAGGAGGAGGGAAGGAAGTTCCCTGAGTCTGCTCAATTGTGCTCCAAAGTTAAGTAGGGTTGTGGGGGAAAAATCTTCAACAAGACTCAGACTAGTGACCAACTCCCTTCTGGGTCTGGAGGTTGATGTCTGACATCTGGACCACATTATGGCCAAAACAAACCCTGAATTATCAGGCAAATACTAAAATTCCTAATAATGCCTTGGATAAAGCACTGTCAGTTGAAGGACTCAGGATGAAGTCTAACTGGTGGCCCTGTGAGTTACATAGACATATAACTTTCCCTTGGCAGGAGTTCAGCTTATCGCAGCCCTTATTACATACCCTGGGTTTAGTTTCAAAACAGCTAATATCAGTTTCCAAAACAGCTGCACTATTCTATTTAACAGCATGGACTACAACGCCACATTTTCTGGACTCTAAGCATAATTCTTTTGTTGTTTTATTTACTTTGTGATTGGTCTAAGCTTTTCCTACAATCCTCTTACATTTCCTGCTTTCTAATATATCAAACATATTCACCCCAGAGACCCTTTAATTGTAAAGATCCTTATCTAGAAAAAAAACAACACAACTCCAGGCTTACCTTTACATTCCTGACCTTTGCCACTTTGTCATCAACTTCTACAATGATTCTTCCCCCTTCTTTGGTCTCCCTAAGAAATAAGAGCAGGACTCGAATGAGAAGAAACACTTTGTTTTGTTTGCTGAGACAGAATCTCAGGTAGCCCAGGCTGCCTCAAATTCACTCTAGCCAAGAATGACTTTGAGCTTCTGATCCTTCTGCCTCTTCCCAAATGCTAGAATTACAGGCATGTGCCACTACATCTGGCACTGGCTTAAAACCGAGAGCCCATACACACACCCCAAGACCAAAAACAGAAAGAGAAAAGAATTAGTTTTCTTACTATTGTCCCTGTTCCAGTAAGTGGAATGCTGTCTCCATGAACAGCTAAAAGCAGATAAAGACTCCGTTGAGGGCCTGGTTCCCCCCCTGGCCATATACTGTGACTCTGAAATCACTGTCACCTTATTTTGGTCATCTTCTATGCACAAAGCACCACACTAGGTGCGGATACTGTAACTTATCCATCTACCCTGCTCTTCTCATATGGCTTCACAGCATATCTTCATTTTGACAGATATAACTTTAAAGTAAAGCCTAGAGAAACTGCATAACTTGTCCAAGGCCACCCAGCCAGGACCAGTAGAACTGGGATTTAAGTCCAGATCTGTCTGATCCTTAACTATCTATGCCTTAAAAATCAGGCTTGGACAGTATCTTTGGCCCAGCACATGACACAACTTCTCATTGTCTCTAGACCACTGAACAAAGTTCTAATAAAGGGTATTGGAGTCCTCTCTGCTGAAACATTGGGAATATGTTACATGTGAAGTCAGGGGGAAAGCCAAGGTACTTAAAAACCTATGTTGTCTTTACGTGGTAACACAGCTAGCAGCTAGCTGACCTTTACATTCACTTTAAACTTCTTTCTTGCAGTGCTGGGGACTTAAAGGCATTCATTTTAATAGGATTATCTGATGATCCATACATCTGACGCCCACCTTTTTCATAACAAAAACCTACAGCTAGGGCGAGACGGTTCATCTACTGAAGGCACTTGCTGTATCTGTAATAAAGCCCTAGATAAAAAATTTCTCTCAAGCTGGATAGTGGTGGCACATACCTTTAATCACAGCACTTAGGAGGCAGAAACAAGCAGATCTCTTTGAGTTGAAGGCCAGCCTGGTCTACAGAGCTAGTTGCAGGACAGCCAGGGCTACACAGAGAAACTCTGTCTTGAAAAACCAAAACAAACAACCTAGCTAAATGGCATTTGTGTTAGTTAAATTTAAGTTTATGTTAGTTAAATGTAAGGCCCCTTAAGGCCTTCCTGTACTTTCTTGTCCACTGTACAGAGACATGGGAGAGAGGTATTTTACTGTGGCGAAGGGGATCAAACCTAGTGTCTCATACATCTAGGCAAGTGCTTGACTACTCAGCCACACTCCAAGTCCAGACATGTTCCTAATCTCCCAGGATCATCAGTCCACAAGAAGGTAAAATTGTCCCACCTTCCTCTGCTCACTTACAGAAATGTTGGCATTAAATTTTAAGAGGGCAAAGGACATCAATCTTAATTAAGAAGCTGGTTTCAGCTGGGCAATGGTGGCACATCCCAGCATTCGAGAGGTAGAGGCAGACAGATCTCTGTGAGTTTGTGGCCAGCCTGGTCTACAAAGGGAGTTCCAGGACAGCTAGGACTACACAGAGAAACCCTGTTGTAGGATGAATCTTAATAGGTTTTATTAATAAAAACAAACCCAGAGCCAGGTATTGGAGTGAACGCTGAATAATCAGAAAAACAGAACAAGCCACATCCAACCTCACCTTGCCAATTTCTCAGCTGATCTTGTTTCCTCAGACTGAAAGCCTCTGAATCTTCATCCAAATGGATCTCAGCTGAACCGTGCTAAAAGCTTAAAAAAGGCTCTAGTTCCTGGTCCTCATGCCTTATATACCTTTCTGCTTCCTGGCATCACTTCCTGGGATTAAAGGCGGGTGTCACCATGCCTAGCTGTTTCCAGTGTGATTTTGAACTCACAGAGATCCAGACAGATCTCTGCCTACAGAATGCTAGGATTAAAGGCATGTGCTATCACTGCCTAAACCTATGTTTAATATAGTGGCTCTTCTGTTCTCTGACACCCCCCCCCAGATAAGTTTATAGGGGTGCACAATATATCAACCACACCCTGTCTTGGAAAAAAAGATAGACATGGTTATCCCTATTTTATAAATTTTTAAAAAGTGTAATAAATTAATGAATCATGTGAAAGTACAGGGCAGTGGGGCAGAGTACAGAATTAGCAGGTGTGTTCCTCAGTGGTGAATGACTTTGGATAGACAAGGACAACATCTCCTAATGACAAACAGAATTTCTGATTATGGGAAACAACTGGGGTTAAGGGTAGGACTCCAAAATCACTTCTGAGCTGTTCTTTCTTTCATTCAGGGTTTTCTGTGGTCCTATGGAACAAAGAAACCATTCTGAGCATCTTGGGAAGGTGCAGTGTGGTGCAGTGTGGTGCAGTGTGGTGCAGTGTGGTGCAGCGAATCAAATCCTGCTTTTAGAACTTTAGCAAGACCATGTTCTCATTTGGAAAATACCAAGGTAAGCTTGGGCTAGAAAACTTTAATGGCTCCTTCGCAAGCACAGTATCAGTGCTTATGACTTATCTGACTGTTTGAACAGACTACAAAATCAGCAGATTCTCCACATGCAAAATAGTGTCAATGAACAGTGGGTACCACCACTATCTCTGCAGAATTCTAAGGGAATTGAAGAATGGTCTGGTCTGAACTTCTTAGCTGAGATCACACTGACTTTTTACATAACTACCCCTGAATCAGTGATTGTGAATCTGCAGCCTGCTAAAAATCAGCTCACACCTGGAGATCTTGACAATCTATCACTTTCTCTCAAGCCTCTTCACTGGAGCTAAAAGTAAATGTGCTTCCTGGTTGTTTTCATTTTTGTTGGATGAGATATGTTATTCTCTGCAACGACGCAAGTAACAAAGGCGTTTCAACATCGTTCTCTTAATGAAACCCATGCTATTTGCATTTCCTGGTTTCCAAAGAACTGAAAAGTTAAGAGTGGTCAATGTTGCTACCCTAAGAACCCAAAAAAATCGTTTGGAAACAGATCTACCAGCAGCTACCTCCTTCTGGACAGCAGCTGCTCCCAGGGAACCACAGGCAGTCATGCAAAGTCAGATGTTTAAAAACCACCCTGGCTGGCCCCGAACTCACAGAGATCTGCCTGCCTCCCCCTACCCCCCAGTGCTGGGATTAAGGTGTGCGCCACCACTGCCAGCATGGGCACACGCTTATGTGCTCCTCCTCCTATTTCACGCTTCTCATTCTGTCAAGACTTTTCAAAGCAAATGGCCTCTATAAGGACAAACCTAACTCCCCATATTGCCATTCCTGTCACAGGAGACAAGGCCTTTCTTGATCTCTGTCCCCACTTGTCATCTTGTATACTGGACATTAAAATTTTTTTTTTTCTACAATGAATTTCAATACAAGTCGTCTGGTCTAGAACCACACTCTCCCAATTTTATCACCTCTCACCTGCTTCTATCCAAGCCCATATCCAAGGCTCCCATCTACACCCTAACAGCCTAAATTCACTTTCTCTTCCTGTTCTTAGAGAGCGCCGCACTTTCCCCTGCCCGTCAGAAAATTCAAAGATCATTCAGAACAGTTCAGACAGTCAACTCTTGTGCGAAGCCTTCTCTCACTTCCCAAGTGAGTGGATGAGGATGAAATCCTCAGCTCCACACTGGATGCCTCAAGGGTTGAGAGGTGCAGACTCAGGCTCACTCACAAGAAACTAGCACTGAGGTATTAACTTCCCCTTTCCCTAGGTCCTTAAAACACATCAGCTGTTGAGCACAGATTGAAACCACAGTCTGCCTGGGCCTCAATCACCCTCCCATATCCTGACAATTCTTTTTCCTATGTCCCCACAGAGGAATCCCGTGTGTAGGTACGAACACACAGCCTCCAGGCCTCACTTGGGTACTCCTGGGACCAACAGGCAAGGAGACTGACTGCCCATGCCTATGCACTCCTCACACCGTTATGCATGAGAAAGGCCCTACTAAGTGCACCAAGACCTGAGTCAGGCTCCCTAGAAACTCTTGTTGGCAAGATGCCAGGGACGTGCACCCAGGGCAAGCGACCCCTGAAGCCACACAGGAACCGCTGTCTCCGAGGACGCTACTTGAAGCCCTGTCCCTCCGGCCTTCGTGGCTTCTGGACGCTGAGCCCTCAGGGCACTTTGGGTCTGGATTTTTCTCCGCACCAGTCCCCCAGAGGAAAGCGCGGATGTCGCGCTCCTCTCAGTTCACTTGACGCCTCAGGCGCCCCCTCCTGCCTGCCACACTCACCGCTTGCTGAGAGGCCGGACTCTCACGGCCACCCGCACATTCGCCATCCCTCGGCCACAGCCCAAGACCCGCACAGCAGGCGGACGGAAGCATCCCTGGCCGGCGCCCAGCGCACAGCCCCAGCCCCAGGCACAGCAACAACCACAGACCGCCCCGCCCGCCCGCCCCACGCGCCTCCCGGCCGCAGCCCCAGCCTCGCCCGAGGGGGCGGGGCCCTCTGAGCCTCGGCCAATCCTGACGAGAGTGGGCGGGGGCACGCGCGGGCCGCTCCGCCCCTCTCTCGCTCCCTCGTACCTCCCCGGACGCTGCCGCCCAAGAGCGAGCCACCGCCCGGCGGGGGCGGGGCCGGGGGCGGGGCCAGGCCGGGCCGGGGGCGGGGCCCTCCCAGCCTCCCAGCCTCCCAGCCTCCCATCCTCCCGCGGGTTCTGAGACCGGTGAGCCAGGCCACTACGTCTCGCCCTGCCCCTCGCACTTCCTCAGACACCCCTCCTTTGTTCTAAGATTTGGTGACAGTTTTTGGTTAATACTCGAAAGTTCATGAGGTAAAATTGCTAAATATTGTTTTTTACCCTATTGGTCTGAGGTATCAAAATTTTAGGAGCAAAAATGAGGTGGAGCCTTTCGTGGAGGCTGAGGCAGGACTATTATTGTTAATGAGTTCAAGGTTAACCTGGGCAGTACAGGGTGGTTTGAGGTCAGCTGGGAGTGCAGCGAGAAATCTTGTCTCAAAACAATGAAACGGGCAAAACAAATGATTTTACGGTTCCAAGCAGTGTTTAATGAGGAGGGTTTTTGCTTTTGGTTTTGCTTTTTTGGTTGGTTTGTTTTTTCTCTTTACTGTCCTGGAACTTCACTGCCACCCCAGCAGTATTTATGACACAGTAAATGCTATCTGATCAGAACTGTTTATATCTGTCAAGTCTGAAGCTCAGCCCAAAGGTGAAGGGACCAAAACCCCTTCCCGCCCTGTGGTGCAGATGAACACTTAAGTTCTAGCAATGGGGAGTTCCAAGACAGCACATAGGACGCTCCTAATTCACACAACAAAAACAGAAACAAGGGTCTGTTTCTGATGGTGACAAATTTGTGTTCACTGAAGTCTTCTCAATCTTCATACATCATGATTAGAGAGGAGCGGGTACAGGATTAGCCATTGCCTAATTATTAACTGTAAATTTAAGGATTCACAGACAAAATAAAAACACAATGAAGTCACTTCCTTCATGGAAATTGGGATCTTACAGAAAAGGAAATAAATACCTACATGTGTAACGTGGCGAAAGACATTGAATGCAAGGAAACCAAAAGGGAATAAAATAGAACATTTATGTAGCTGGAGAGGAAATTACACTCCATTTAGACTCTGAGCAAGCAGTCACTGATAACGGTGACATTCTAATTTAGTTGAGAAAAGTAAGACTGGGGACTCATTCAGAGACAAATCCCTCTCCTCTAGACCCAGAGGTGTTAAAAATTGGAATTATAACTCTAGAAGCAAATGGACTGATAGAGAATGAGCAATCACATAACCACACGGGATTGTGGGTTGTTTTTCCTCTCTGAGAGCTCTTTTGCCATGCGGTAACCATTCTCAGCTGTAGAAAAATGGAGGAGTCTTTGCTTTGTTATGTTTTGAACTATTACCCAATGGATTTGTCTATAGATTTATTTAAAATGTCCACACAAGTGCTACACAGGATCTGTACCACCTGGGAAATTCTTATAAGTGCTCATCTCAGAGCAGCCAAATCCAAATTTTCATTTCTAACATAATCCCAAACTGGATATTCATGAAAATGTGAACAGCTCCAGTCAACACAGACTCTCCTTCTAAATCATGTATTATAACATTTTTTTAAATAAAATTTAATTTTTTTTTTACATACCAGCCATGGCTTCCCCTGTCCTCCCCCCCTTACCCCAGCCCACCTCCCATTCCCATCTCCTCCAGGGCAAAGACTCCCCTAGGGAGTATTATAACATTTTTTATGAGATCTAACATGTTGTTTGTACAGCCTATCATTTCTCCCAGTTTCAAAGAGATAAGACTAGGGCCGGGAGGTTGTGGCGCACACCTTTAATCCCAGCACTTGGGGGGAGGCAGAGCCAGGCGGATCTCTGTGAGTTCGAGGCCAGCCTGGGCTACCAAGTGAGTTCCAGGACAGGTACAAAGCTACACAGAGAAACCCTGTCTCGAAAAACCAAAAAAAAAAAAAGAGAAAGAGAGAGATAAGACTCTTTAACCATGACAATGGGCTTCTAATCTGTGGGTGTCATGCTTTTTTTTTTTTTTTAACCTTCCTAGAGCTTTATTGGGAGAGAGCGGGGGAAAGAGAGACAGAGACAAAAAGACAGAGAGAGAAACAGAGAGACCGTGCGGAGGGAAGAGAGCAAAAAGAGAAAAGGCGTGGGTGTCATTCTTAACTACTCTATTTTAAACACACACACACACACACACAAAACCATACACTGAATTCTTTATATCATACACTAGGTTATCTTTGGATTTAGTGATGCTTTGTGTGATTTATTATACACATATGATTGATTATCTCCACATTATATATAAACTATACCAATCTATGAGCCAACACTTCAGTCTACACCAGATTTAGAGAAGACAGGATGCATGGCAACACTTAGTTCTATCTCTTAGATGCACATTGGTAATAGTTGCTCACTTCATGTATTTTAAGTAGTGAAATATGATTATCAAAAAAAATAAACTGAATTTTCAGATAAATACATTAGGAACATTATGCCTGTTACAATGTTTGCCTAGCAAGCACAGGGTTCTGGGTTTGGTCCCCAGCTAAAAAGAAAAAGAAAAAAAAACAAGAATGTACGCTTTTTTTCTCCAAAAGTATATTATTCGTATATATTATGTGAGTCCTCAAAGAATGTCTACTAAACCACTATGTCATCTAAAATGTATTATTGCAAATTAAAATTAATATAAGGTTTTGTGAGATATTTGATTACACTGTATAAAAATATGTCACTGTGATTGGTTTAATAAAAGGCTAAATGGCCAATAGCTAGGCAGGAGGTACAGCTGGACTTCTGGACAGAAAGAACTCTGGGAAGAAGAATGGCAGAGTCCAGCTGGTCACAGAGGGAGCAAGACATGAAGGAGGGGAGGTAAAAGCTATGAATCGCATGTCAACACATGGATGGATAGAAATGGGTTAATTTAAGTTGTAAGAGCTAGTGGGACAAGCCTAAGCTATAGGCTGAGCTTTTATAATTAATAAGTCTCTGTGTCATTTTTGTGATCTGGTGGCCCAAAGAAAAACCCATCCCTCTGCATATGGTCCCAACAAGCAGCCATGTATATCCACAGGCCTGAGAAAGCTAAGAAAGTTCTCACTAGGAGCCAGATGTGGCTGTGTCCTGCAATCTCTCAGGCTGGCTGGTGCTCAGTGGTATGCAGATGTGCAGCACCAGCTGCTGCCTGTGGACTGGAGCCAGCTGCTCAACTTCCTTCATTTACTTTCTGTGCTCTCTGTAGATCCTAATCTTCATCCTCTTCTTCACTATCCTTAGTTCTTAACACTCCTCAACTCTGAAAGACCTCACATGCCACTCATATGTCTAACGCTAACCATTAAAATTGTTTTCTTCAGACTTCCTAAGTAAAAAAATATACAGCCACTTAAGATATTTTATTATTTAATAAAAATCACATGAGTAATTTTTAGTGGCAGGAAAATAATTTCTATTCTTTTGTTTAATTTACTTCAGTCTTTGTTATGCGTATTAGTGAATGTGTTGTGTGCACATGGTACATGTACATGTCTATGCAGGTGCATACCCGTGTATACTCAAACAGAGGCAGAAGAGGACAAGAGGTGACCTTGACTAACACCATGCACCTTATCCCATGAGACAAGATATAGCACTGAGTTCGAGGCTAGGCAAGTAGTCAGAATATTTCAGTGATCCTCCTGACACTGTCCCCCAAAGTGCTGGTTATAGGAGCACACTACCCATGCCCAACTTTCCCCCCACCTCCCTGAAGCTAAGGACCGAACCCAGCTACCACTGAGCTAAATCCCCAACCGCATGTCCAACTTTTTATGTGAGTCTAGATATAACTCGAATCTTTATTCCTTCATAGCAAACTCTTTCCCTACCAAAGATTCAACTCCCCAGCTCTCTGTCCTGTTTCTGTTATTGTTTTATTCTAATTTATATTTAAAATATTACCTCCTTTTCCCCTGCCCTTTCTTCTCTCAAGCCAATCCCATGTACTTCAAGCTTCCTCTTTCTGGATTCCATGGCCTATCTTAATTGTTATTGTCACCCAAAAACACATATGCGTGTATACATATGCTTTAATATATAAATAAAACCTGATCAGTCTGTTTAGTGTTACTCTGTCCTGTTTCAATTACACATTTCTTCAAATTACTTTGTATAATAAGATTTCTCATTTTTCCCCTCACTGAATCCTAACTCTTTACCTCTTCGGCCAGTAACCAAGGATAAATAATGAGTACTATTTACCAAATGATTCATAAAATAATATTTATCTATAGTAAAGTAAATCGACCTCTGCATGATAGAGTTTGTCAGACATTAGCGACCTTTGGTAACAGTGAGATGGCGATGAAAATTGAGACAAGGTTTCCTTATTTCTCAAGCCAGTTTTGTTACATGAAGCAACTTCTTCAGATTCTTAACGCCTGCATCCTTGCTTTCATACTCAGTACAGTAAAACCTTTGTCCTTTTTCTTTATTTATTCCTTTTATTATTGTTTTCATATTTATTGTTGCTCATTTCTTACTTACTTCCCCAGAGACATTGCATGTAAGAATGTCGTGAACTGGTGAGCATAAGCAAACTCTGGTAGTGACAGTCTCAGTTTCCCCTGTTGTTAAAGACTGAAAATAGGCACCATCGGTGTCATGCCACTTCTCACTGGTACCCACTGAAAGGGACGTCCTTTGGCTACTAGCTTCATCAGTACTCATGTTAGAAACAGATACTCTGCCAAATAACTTGTACAGAATATAGTTCTTACCTTCCACTGTTCCTTTTGCTTCGTTTTTTGTCTCTTTGTTCTCCAGCTCCACCTAAGTGACTAGGACATTTAGCAGGAGCACGCTTAGAAGAACTCGGCTAAAGTTAATACCAAAAATAAGGCAATTAATGTTTTCTTACTCATTTTAGGATATGTGAATTTTCCATTTTAAAAGAAACTATACATAAAACAAAAAAATGTGTCTAAACACACAATTATTTCAATACCCAAGCTTACACATGCTGTCTGCATTAAGGCTGTCTCTCACCACTGTATAAAACAAAAATGGGGGTTGGGGATTTAGCTCAGTGGTAGAGCGCTTACCTAGCAAGTGCAAGGCCCTGGGTTTGATCCTCAGCTCAAAAAATAATAATAATAAAATAAAATAAAGAAAATTATTGATTTTAAAATTAAAAAAATGGAAGTTTACAGGAGACATGTTCATAGATTACTTGTACACATATTATAAAACAAGTTAACCTTATATGCCTAACTCTTACATTCCACAGAGAAAATGAGTATCTATTTTTTAAAATTACTTCTTCTTAAACATCCCAGTAAAGAACTATTTTTTAGCCACAGAATCTTCTACCTCCTCTCCTTGGCAATCAAAACATAACAATGCTTTCACAAGAAATGTGCCTTCTCTCTGTCTGGAATACTTCCCAAATTCACATTTTTGATAAAATAAAATATCTCAATTTCAACACAATAACTCTGGATTTTACAAGTAGACAGCTTCTAACCCTAGAAGACAGGAAAGGAGAGGAGAGGAGGAAGCGAGCATAGGCGGTGGAGAGATGGGTTTGCCTGCTATAAAGTGAGGCAGAACAGGCGCTAGGAAGTGAGGCGGTGGCTGTTCTTGATCCTGGGAAAAGCTGAATTACAGTGTTCATCAACAGAGCCAGTAACAAACACAAGTGCTAGTGGGCCTGTGCCTTCTTCCTTTGAGAAAACTGACCACTGTCTGAGTCACTGTGACTCCCAGAGCTGCATCCTAGCCCAGGAAAAAGAGTGTACCAGCAGAGCAGAGACCCACAACTGACTGGACATGTCCTACTGTGTTTACTTCTCATCATTGGCCTAGCCTAGCTGCCAATCTCTCTAGTTGGTTGTGGTGGCAGTTCAACCATGAGACTGGACAACTCTGTGTTGAATTACACTTTTACTGTGCTGTGTCTAACTTTGGCCAGAGATTTATTTCCTTTGGAAGCTTTGGGCTGGAGAAACACTAGAAGACACCCACAGCCCTGCCGAGTGGGCAGGAATAAGACACCCAGAGACCCCACCCAACACATGGTTCAACCACAGCATGAGCCACTATGATTGTGCAAGTATGGAGTGGAGAGATGAGAGAGAGAAGCAGAGCAGCCTGAGCACTATGAAGAGAGGTGGATCTGGAGACTCAGTGATGGAGAAGAACCACCTGATGTGAGTTTCCTGCAAAGTCATCTGAGGCTATGGTAAAATCCTGGCCTGTACTGGTGCTGGGGGGCATTTCTGGGTCTGTGGCCATGCAGCAGCAGGGGTCTGTGTTGATGTCCATGGCCCATTTTACCACCAAAAGCCATGTAGTTGTCCTTGGTCTGGACTACTGCCTGGGACCACATTTATATCAAAGGGCTGCACAGTGTTGGCCTCACCCCTCACTGGATGCAGTACTCAGGAGAGTGGGCCCTGCATCTCACTTGGGTAGCACAGTAGGGCTGGCCCTAGTGGAAGGGGTGTGGGTGAGCGGGCCCCGAGGGCATGAAAACTGGAGAGCTGGCCCTGCTTCTTATCTGCCATGCAGTGGTGTGAGCAGAAGAGCTGGCTCCACCCTTTGCTACCTTAGGCATTGGGTGAGCTAGCCTGGGTAGTGCTGGAGAGCTCATCCTGCTGGTGAGGATGTGGGGGAGCTGCCAGGCTGACCTACTCAGCTACCATCCAGGTTCAGATCCAGGGCTATGAGTTGGCCCATCCCAACATCCACCCAATCTGTGATCTGCTGAAGCATGTGAAGGGACCAGTCCTTCTTATCCAAAGCTGCAGGATCTCCATGACACAGGGCAACAACAAGATATCCAAGAGGAGTCCCAGTGAGGGTCCAGTATTGATAGTGTAGCAGAAACTAGAGACCTTGAACTAAACCAATAATTCATTGCAGTGCACACTAGCAAACAAAGATGTATGGACTAAAGGAGGAAAAAAAAGAAGATAGGAAAACATAGAGGAAGCCCAGGGAGGGGCTCTAGAGAGGGGGATATTAGGATACAGATGCTTAGAAGGGGAAAAATGGGACAAGCAGATTTTAACTACAGGAGAACGAGAACAATAATACATAGAGAGGAAGGAAAGCTAACTAACACTGAGGATGTTTGAAAATCCACACAGAGCATACTATTTTATGTTTACACAAAAATATATATGATAGATGTATGTGTGCATATATAAATAATTTAAATTAAGTTACACCACTTTGGAAGATGCTGCTTTCCCATGAGCCATAGACTAACAAAATCTTCAGCTCTGGGCAAGGGAAATGTCCCTTTGAGTTGTTGCTCAGTGGATTCTAAGAGACTCCCAAAGAAATACAGGCTCTTCAAGTTGAAGCTAAGACTCTATGGAGACACCACTCACCTCAGACATAGGGCTTGTAGAACTCCAGCAGGAACTGGCCTGCCGTGCTTTTTCATGAGGGCTGACTTTCATAGCATCCCAAAGGTGCTCTGCAGACTCCCAGGAGAGAAAAACAACCAATAGCTCTACCTAGGTGCAGAGCCTGAGAACCACAGCAATGACTTGTTGAAGAAGATATCCCCAATGGTGCAATAGTAGTACTTTCTTCTTAGTGGTGTCCAATAGTTGTTAGCTTGACTTAAGGCCTACCCAGTAGAAGGCAGCTCACACCTGGTACTGCAAATCTGGGCAGCAGTCCTTGGCAGTGAATGTCAGTGAATCTGGAGAAAAACCTACTACTGCCATTTCCCCCAATCATAATAATTTCTGTTTTCCAATACCCACCAATGAGTACAGTTCTCACCCCTCACAAGATAGGTTTCCTTTGTAGCATGTAGAGACTATCAAAGAGTCATAACTGGTAAAAATGAAAATAATTGGTCACTGTTGGGTGCTTGACACTACCTGGTACAGTTACAGTTTCAGTCCCTACTCCTGATGTTCAGGGAACATCAGGGAATAGGAGACAGAAAGGCTGAAGGGCCAGAGAGCCAGTATACCTGCTGCAGATACTGTCTTCTAGACATGAATTGAACACTGCACCAATGAAATTTTAAGAATATGTTTTCCTAAATAGGACTTGCATAATGAAAATATCAGTAAATATGCCAAGTTGAATGGGAGAAATTTCATGAGGTACCATCCCTAGATGAAATGAAGAATCAGTTTTCTCCAGGGACAAACCTCCTGACAGGTTACCTGATCTCAAGTGGTCAGCCCTAGATAAATGTATGTGTGTATAAAACTAAACGTACTCAGTAGATTATATATACATATATGTGTGTGTGTGTGTGTGTGTGTATTTATATATTTACATATGTAAGAATAATAATTAAACAATAAGAGGTCATGAATTTGAGAACAGATAGAGACATATACAGAAGAAGCTGGAGTGGAGAGAAGGCAGGGCGAAAATGATATAAATACAATATTCATATATGAATTAAAAAATTAAAAAATATTTAAATTTGCCTGGTGGTGGTTGTGCACACCTTTGATCCCAGCACTCAGGAGACTGAGACAGGTGGATTGCTATGAATTCAAAGCCAGCCTAGTCTACAGAGCAAGTCCACGATAGCCAAAGTTACAAAGAGAAATCCTGTTGCCGGGCAGTGGTGGCGCATGTCTTTAATCCCAGCACTGGGGAGGCAGAGGCAGGCAGATCTCTGTGAGTTCAAGGTCTCCAAAGCGAGAAGCTGAGGAAGCAATGGCTACAGAGTTTGCTTAAAAAGGTATGAGGTTCTGTGTCCAATCCCTAGTTACACAAAAATTTATTGATTTATTAAAGAAAGCTGCTGAGTGTGCACTGCATGCCTCTAACCTCAACTGAGAAGTTAAGACAGCTTGGATCAGGAGTTCAAAGCCAACCTCAACTACTCAGTAAGATGGAAGCCATTACAGGATAACTGAAATAATGTCTCAACATAAACAAAAATAAATGTATTCAGTGAGGTTGCTATTACTACACATCAAAGAGACAAACTTCAATGGGAGATAACTAAAAATTAGGGCAACAGAATGTGAGTGCTGTTACCTAAATTAAAATATTTAAAATATGGGAAGGAGTTTCAATTGTATATGCTTAGAAAACATGTAATAACAGTGTTGGTTTATACTGGCTGTGTGATAATCATGATTTTAATATTCACTTCTCATTGTCATAAGACTTACCTGGACTGCCATCTTTATTTTTAATATGTAACTTTACTTCATAGTCCATAAGAATCTTTTGACTACTGCTGAGTGAAAAAACACATAAAGTTCCTATTTTAGTATTGATATGAAAACATCTTTATACTGTGTTGAATTTCCAGAATATTGCAGACAATATCAAAGGCATTACCATACTTAAGTAAAACCCAATGTATTATTTCCTTTCACAGCTTGTAGTCAGCTACTCTAGCTATCCAGGAAACATGAAATCCTTTTCTAATTTCAGTTCTGTTGCTGTGATAAAATAGTCTGGCAAAAGAAAATTAGGGGAAAAAGGACTTACTTTGACTCACAATGGTATATCATTATTACAGCAAGGTCGAGACAGCAGGAACTTGAAGTAGGTAGTTGCAACATATCTACAATGAAGAGCATAAAGAAAGGAATGCAATGCATGTTCCTCACACACACTATTTTTTTTTTTCAGAGCTGAGGACCGAACCCAGGACCTTGTGCTTGCTAGGCAAGCACTCTACCACTGAGCTAAATCCCCAACCCCCACACACTATTCTTATACAATTCAGGAATCCTATTGTTGGTTGTTTTCTTTACTCTTTTGCTCTTAGCTTTTTTAGGGGGCCTGCCACTGAGCTCCCAAATAAATTTCACACAGAGGCTTCTTCTTTCTTATGAATGCCTGGCCTTAGCTTGGCTTGTTTCTAGCCAGCTTTTCTTAATTTATCCCATCTACCTTTTGCCTCTGGGCTTTTTCTTTTTCTAACTTCTGTTTATCTTACTTTCACTCTTACTCCATGGCTGGCTGTGTGGCTGGGTGGCTGGTCCCTAGCATCTTTCTCCTTCTCTCTAATTCCTTTGTCTTTTCTTTCCCAGATTTCTCCTGCCATTTGTTCTCCCTGCCTGCCAGCCCCACCTGTCCTGTCTCCTGCTTAGCTATTGGACAATCAGCTCTTTATCAGACCATCAGGTGTTTTAGACAAGCAAAATAACACAGCTTCACAGAGTTAAACAAATGAAACATAAAAGAATGCAACACATCTTTTTGCATCATTAAAACAAATGTCCCACAGCATAAACAAATGAAACACACCTTAAATTAGTATTCCACAACAGACCAGGAAATGAAACTTGCAGTAGGCGGGGTCTCCCCACACCTATCAACAATCAAGACAATCCCCACCGACCATCTTACAGGTCAATCTGATCTAAATGATCACTCACTGACACTCCTTCTCCAGGTGACTTTAAGTTATGTAACATGATAATTAGAATTAACCATCATAAGCCCTCTAAATTTCATTGATAGCTGCTCTAATTTTATGTCTTATCATTTAGAAAAAATGTGCTGTATAACAACTTGAAAATACAAGCTTTTTTTTAATCATGTGACTTCTTTCCACTAAATAAAATGATTGTGCACTATTACCAAACTCTCAATGATCAAAAGCTGCAAACTAACACTTTACAAAATTAGTTTCTTGTAGTCTTCCTCTACCTAATCAAGCTCTAAACCTGCAGATCCTTGTTAGAATGATTGAATTTTCTGTTTGTCTCCAAACTCCTTCCAAGATAAGATCCTATGCTATCCATGGATTCCAATGGAACATAATGTGAATGAGGTCTCCTAAATACTGACTAAGGCTGACAACTAGTCAGAGAAGGATGACATTGGCTCTCATAGCACCTAGGAAAGGATGCTTCACAGAATGCAAAGGGGTCTGGTGGCAGAGTTCTAGCAGTAATGAGTAAATACTTGTGATATTCCCTGCAACATGATTTGAACATTCATGACAGCTTACAATGATCCCAAGTCATATTTTCTACCAAAAGAGATGAACAAACTCTTCCCAGTTAATAAACTATAAAGGTCTAGGGTTAAAATGACATGTGGCTCCATGGTAGGTTCTGAATAAATGAGAATGGACAAATAGGTAGCAATGAGTGTGGCACAAGCTGAAAAGCCCGGCAGCCAAAGGAAAGCACTGGCCCTTTGGGACTAATAGCTCAATTAGAATATTGTAACTTTTCAATGTCAGTGTGAACTGCCATAAATCATTAGAGATCTGATTCAACAAAGGCAGCCTGGTCATGGAGGTCAGTCTCTACTGCAGCAACAGAATCATAAAAACAAAAGAAGGACTAGATGCCCTCTTCTTGCTCTATCTGTCTTTTGAAAGAGGGCACTCCTCCTGGGACTTAGGGAACCCAGAAACCTTTATCTTTTTCAAGATTCAAAAAGTAATACATAGAAGAAAGCCCACCAGAGGAAGAAACACTATTTTCTGCAACATTGTAACTGAAGACTAAAACAGCCAACTAGAATATCAAACATCTGAATATCTATATAGTACAGAGTTTATAGTTGGATGAAATAGAAAATGTTAGGGTCCATAGTTTTTAAGGTCTGGAAAGTTCTACACAGAGATGTAGCTCACTGACAGAATTGCCCAGCGCAAATGAGGCACTTTGTTTAGTCTTCAGCAATACCAAACCAAGTCATGAGATAAAGAAACCCTTCTTCGTTTCTACTTCTAATGGTATGCATTTTGCATACTGGATAGTCACTGCTATTCCAAAACAACCTAGAGTCAAGAATGATACATTATGTGAGGGAAGAGGAAGACTTTGTGATTAATTTGACCTGCAATTTAGTGTATACTAGCATTACAATGCAAACACCTACCCTTTACTTGTGCCTTCAATAGCATAACGTAACACAGTCCATCCGAATACATCTTTAAAGAAAAAGTCAATGCCTTCATCCAGAAGTAGACTGACCACATCTGTTGAATCCCATCTTATGGCATATAAGAGTGTGTTTCTGAATAACACAGCATAGCTTCATTATTAGATAACTTAATTAAAACTGTTAATACTTGGGTGTATTTTACAAATTTAATGTCTTGTCTGTTTGGAATTGTCCTTTTGTTCTGTTTTGTTTTGTTTTGTTTGTTTTTTTCAGACAGGGTTTCTTGGTGTAGTTTTGGTGCCTGTCCTGGATCTCACTCTATAGACCAAGCTGGCCTCAAACTCACAGAGATCTGCCTGGCTCTGCCTCCTGAGTGCTGGGATTAAAGGCGTGCGCCACCACCGCCCTGAAACTGTCCTTTTTATACACATAAATATTATTGGTTACAAAGATTCATCTTGCCGGGCGGTGGTGGCACACGCCTGTAATCCCAGCACTCAGGAGGCAGAATCAGGTGGATCTCTCTAAGTTCAAGGCCAGCCTAGTTTACAGAGCTAGTCCAGGACAGGCTCCAAAGCTACAGAGAAACCTTGTCTTGAAAAACAAAAACAAAAACAAAAAACAAACAAACAAACAAAAAGGATTCATCTTTATATATGGTGTGCAAAGATAAATAAGAAAATGGATGGGAAGCCTCTGACAGTGTTCCACATGTTCTTAGTAGAATTCTTAGATTCATCAACTTTGATAGAATATAAGTGTAAAAACGTTATTCTTAAGTAGATAAGGACTTAAATGAAGATGTTTCCATTTTCTTTAGTTCACTGTAACATATAATTACTAATCAGATAATCAACAGATAATTGAAAGCTGTTTTCATTATCTAAGCTATAAGAACATTATAAAATACTGTTAATAATAAAATTCATTATAGTTAGTTAGTAATGATGATAACATGTGCTATGCCCTAAGTGTTACATAAATGATCTCATGAAAACCTTTACAAGATATTATCCTCTTTTTCATATTTGGTGATATGTAACACTAGCAGTTCAGACACCTAGCAACTAGGTAGCTGACATTTTAATCAAGTTATCTGTGAATCTGCATCTACCCACCTATTACTTAGCTTCATTAATGTTTCTCCTAATGAAGTGAATTTGCTTTCCTTTTCCAACACTATGTAAATATAAACACATCAATACTAGTTGTACAGGACAAAGGGGGGTGGAGTTGAGCAGCATCCTGCAATAACAATTCTAGTCATCATAGGATAATGTAACCTCATTATCTTCAAACAAAGAGAATTGAAAGGTAGGAGTCATCTAATATACTGTGACTGTCAACTCTTTTTATGAATAATATGGCATTTTATAGGACAATCATATAAAAAGCAAGGGAAAACAGTACAAAATGATTGAATTTTGTTGTGAATCAAAGTTAATAAAAAAGTCTAAACTTATTAAAAAAATTAGTAAAAACAAACTGAAAACCCATTAATCTACCATAAGATCAGTTGTCTAATTAAACAAAATATCAAATAAGAAGCATCAATCAATATAATAAGGGGATCTGAAACTTATAAATGATTTGTGTTGCTCACCTCAACTTATTGCTTTGCTTACCCAACTAATTAGACTGATGACTAGTGGATACTTGATCACTGAATCCCTAAAAGTTAGTCTTCTCTTTCCATCAAGTTGATGTTTCTTGGTTGTGCGATTGTTATTTCAGTATGTCACATTTTTTTTTAAACATTCAAACAACAGTACCTTTTCATTTCATCAAATACATGTATATTTGCCCCCTTCTTTACTAAAAATTTTGCCATCTCTATTTTGTTTTCCTTGAGAGCCAGTAAAAGTGGTATAAAGCCATCCTGCAAAACAAAACAAAAGAATCTTCAATCCAAAATCATTGTAATCTTTGACTGAGTTGAGCCTTAAACAGTCTCTATGAATACAAAGCCTTGCTAGAGTGAATAAGCAACTTCTTTCACAGGCCACTGCACATTCCTTGTCCTTGAAATGCCCTACATCTACCTACATGTGACACATGAAACCTTGCACTCCCAAAGATGATTTTAAAACTGTGTTCTACAAATATTTCCTTTTACCTTAGCATTTAGTATATGGAGTCATGTAATTGCTCTCTCCTCCTCTTTAAGAGCAATTTGATAATCAGGTTTCTGCATCTTGAGGCTTAGCAGCGTGCTCAATTCTTGGAGGAAACTACTGCTATCTATGGACCATGCTGAGTGCATAGTTCCTGAGTTTTTATCTTTCCTTCGAGTGTTTCCTCCAATGAGTTTGTATGAACCAATTTTTACTTGTGAAATCACCTAACATGTTTTATAAAAAACGATATTTACCCCGAAGGAAATACAAACTCAGCATCAATCCAGAAATTTCAAGCTTTTGAGAATTTACACTTCACTTGCACTGTTTTTCCTATGTTAATAAATGAAGCATTAGTGTTAAAGCAAAGCCTTCACCTGACTTTCAGCTGCCCTCATCTCACTGGTTTTGCGAGTTTACAGCTGCTGGGGTATGCCACCCAGGCTTTATGAGCTTATCAAGTCACACAGTAACAGCTCAGCTGTCAAGGTTGTGATTTGCTACTCTTTCAACACAGAAAAACAAAAAACAAAACCAAAAAACCTTGCAATTACTAGTCTGGGATCTTTTGACCTGAATACAAATAATACAAAGAATTATTTTAAAAAGTCTAGCTTCTCATTACTTTCAAGATCTTTTAAAAGTAGTGAACTCTTGTTGTCTTAAAGCAAGGAGGGTAGTAAGCTAATCATCACTACGGTTACTGTTTTCTTCCCAAACATAAAAATAGTAAAAAAGGGAAGCAGGACTAAGATGATTGGAGTCAAACCTTGGCTCTTCCAGAGTTCCTTAGGATTTTGAGATCTAGCATCCACACATTCAATGTTTATCTAGGAACTCTTTCAGAATTTCAAGGACATAATTTTTGTAAATACCTTCGTCCACAACTAATTAGATTTAAAGATTCAAACTCTGCATAGAAAACTCTACTTGTAATACAGATATTCAAACTTCTCCTGAGGTCATCGGGACGCACAATCCAGAACTAGGTGCTGCCTGTAATCTCAGTCTCATTTCTAACCCACATGTCTAATTCCCTTCACCATTTGTTCTTATCACTGAAAAGAGAGAGGACTCAGTCACTGAAAACTTCTTAGTTTTCCTTGATGGGAACAGATAGGGAACAAGCAGCTAGAATTGCAATTCATTTCAATATGGAAAAATGTCGGTTCCATCTCCTCCTCCTCCCAATCCAGGCTTCCTAGATTTGAGAACGGAGATTAGGTTTTGACCTAAGTGGTGGTCATTTCTTAAAAAAAAAAAAAAAAAAAAAAAGGGGGGGGTGGGGGGGTGGGGGAGGATATGCCAATAAATTCTGTGATCTTTCCTCTGTTTTTCCACATGCCCATCACCTACTCACTACCTGCTCCTCAGCTTGAACTACAGGCATGTTTGCAGCTCACTAACTTCAGCAAATGAAGAATGAATACTCCTCAAACCGAAAACACAATAGCAATATATGTAAACTCATACTAAAATAATTCTGTTAGTTTTGATTTTTGCTTCTGGTTATTGGTGGTGGTGGCCTTGCTTTTTTGTGAAAGGGGACATGAGGGTGAACAGTTAAGAAGGGGGTTGTGAAGGGAGGCGCTGGGTGATGGTAAAGAGTGTGATCAAAATAAATGAAAATGTTCATGAAACTAATAAGTTGAAAATAGTAATAATTCTTCATATATCCTTCCAATTGCCTAAATTCCAGGTGAGCCTTCATATTTCTGATCAGGTTCTGGTTCCATATTCTTTGATTTAGTCTTCACACAGAGAAATATATCATTTGATATTATTTGTTAACAGCAATAAGATTTAAAATTTGCCAAAAATTCTTTTTTTCACTTGAGTTTTAAAATAGTTTAATTAGCAAGGGAATTTTGCTCTCCAATTCTGTTATCTCACACGTTAGAAACAATTTTTGGTGGAAGAAATAATAAAAAGAGAAGCTTTACCTTGAATAAATATAGCAAACATAGTTTCTGCCCCAGCAGCAGCCCGCCTCTGCCACCAAAGGAGTTAAGTCATCACCTGTCTCCAGGTGCCTTTCCCCCATCAGCTAAGCGATGTGAGCACCCTTAAAAAGCCAGGAACAGCTCGCTCCCTTTGCCACTTTACTTCTCTTAATTCTCATCTCTCTCGCTTCTTGCTCCTTGTTTTTCTTCTTTCCTCTCTTGCCTTTGCTTTTCTCCCTTCTCTTGTCTGTCTGCCCCTCTCAAATCCCCATGCTGACATGGCCTTTGACTCATCCACTCTCTTCCTCCACCAGTAAACCTTGCACTAAGTCTGTATGCATGGCATGTTTGCTTAGTGGCATACCTTGGAAGGCCCCCCAAAATATACCCACTACTGTCTTCCTTTTTATTTACCCTTTCACACAGTGTTTCACAAATACTAGCCCTCAATGCAGGAAAGTTCTAGACTCTAACACTTCTTTCAAAGCATCCCTATTTGAAGCCATATTCTTTTCTTTCTGTCTTTCTTAAAAAAAAAAAAAAACAATTATTAAGAGATTTTCTATACATGTTACATACCAACCACAGATTCCCCTCTCCTCCCTCCTCCCACCCCCCAGCCTTCCCTCCCAACCCAACTTCCCATTCCCACCTCCTCCAAGGCAAGGTCTCCCATGGGGAGTCAGCAGAGCTTGGTACATTCAGTTGAGGCAGGTCCAAGTCCCTCCTCCCTGCACCGAGGCTGTGCAAAGTGTCCCACCTTAGGAACTGGGCTCCAAAATCCGGTTCATGCACCAGGGATAGGTCCTGATCCCACTCTCAGGGGCCCCCTAAACAGTTGAAATTAAACATCTCTCTCTCCTATCCAGAGGACCTAGTCCAGTACCATGGGGACTCCTCAGCTATTGGTCCACAGTTCATACATTTCCACTAGTTTGCTGGCCATCTCTGTACATTTTTCCATCATGATCTTGATGTCCCTTGCTCATAGACTCCCTCCTCTCTCTCATCGATTGGACTCCTGGAGCTCTGCCTGGTGCCCAGCCATGGATCTCTGCATCGGCTTCCATCAGTCACTGGATGAAGGCTCATGTTTATCCTTCTAAGTCTGGGTTACCTCACTCTGGATGATATTTTCTAGTTCCATCTATTTGCCTGCAAATTTCACAATGTCATTGTTTTTCTCTGCTGAATAGTACTCTATTGTGTATATGTGCCACATTTTCTTAATTCATTCTTCAGTTGAAGGGCATCTGTTTCCAAGTTCCGGCTATTATGAATAATGCTGCTGTGAACATAGTTGAGCATGTGTCCTCGTGGTATGATTGAGCATTCCTTGGGTATATTCCCAAGAGTGGTATAGCTGGGTCTTGAGGAAGATTGAGTCCCAATTTTCTGAGAAACTGCCATATTGATTTCCAAAGTGGCTGCACAAGTTTGCACTCACACCAACAGTGGACGAGTGTTCCCCTTGCTCTACATCCTCTCCAACATAAGCTATCTTCAGTGTTTTTTATCTTAGCCATTCTGACAGGTGTTAGAAAGTATCTCAGAGTCATTTTGATTTGCATTTCCCTAATGACTGAGGATGTTGAGCAATTCCTTAAATGTCTTTCGGCCATTTGAGATTCTTCCATTGAGAATTCTCTGTTTAGCTCTGTAGCCCTTTTTTTTTTTTAATTGAATTGTTAGGTATTTTGATGTCTAGTTTCTTGAGTTCTTTATATATTTTGGAGACCAGTCCTCTGTCAGATGTGGGGTTGGTAAAGATCTTTTCCCATTCTGTAGGCTGTCACTTTGTCTTATTGACTGTGTCCTTTGCTCTACAAAAACTTCTGTTTCAAGAGGTCCCATTTATTAATTGTTGTACTTAGTGTCTTTGCTGTTGGTGTTATATTTAGGAAGTGGTCTCCGGTGCTAATGCATTCAAGACTACTTCCTACTTTCTCTTCTATCAAGTTTAGTGTAACTGGATTTATGTTAAGGTCTTTGATCCATTTGAACTTGAGTTTTGTGCACTGTGACAGATATGGGTCTATTTGTAATCTTCTACATGTTTGACATCCAGTTATGCCAGCACCATTTGTTGAAGATATTTTCTTTTTTCCACGGTACAGTTTTGGCTTCTTTGTCAAAAAGCAGATGTTCATATGTGTGCAGATTAATGTCAGGGTCTTCAATTTGATTCCATTGGTCCATATGTTGGTTTTTATGCCAGTACCAAGCTGTTTTTATTACTGTAGCTCTATAGTAGAACTTGAAGTCAGGGATTGTGGTAATTCCAGAGGTTGCTTTATTGTACAGGATTATTTTGGCTATCCTGGGTTTTTTGTTTTCCATATGAAGTTGAGTATTGTTCTTTCCAAATCTGTGAAGAATTGTATTGGGATTTTGATGGGGATTGCATTGAATCTGTAGATTGCTTTTGGTGAGATCGCCATTTTTACTATGTTAATCCTACCTATCCATGAGCATAGGAGATCTTTCCATTTTCTGATATCTTCTTTAATTTCTTTCTTCAGAGACTTAAAAGTTCTTATCATACAGGTCCTTCACTTGCTTAGTTAAGAGTTACCCCAAGGTACTTTATATTATTTGTGGCTATTGTAAAGGGTAATGTTTCTAATTTCTTCCTCAGCCCATTTATCATTTGTATATAGGAGGGCTACTGAGTTTTTTAGTTAATCTTGTAGCCCGTCACATTACTGAAGGAGTTTATCAGCTGTAGGAGTTCCCTGGTAAATTTTTGGAATCACTTATGTACACTATCATATTGTCCTCAAATAGTGAAAGTTTGATTTCTTCCTTTCAAATTTCTGTCCCTTTGATCTCCTTTTGTTGTCTAATTGCTCTAGCTAGAACTTCAAGTACTATATTGAATAAATATGGGGAGAGTGGACAGCCTTGTCTTGTTCCTGATTTGAGTGGAATCGATTTGAGTTTCTCTCTATTTAATTTGATGTTGGCTGTTGGCTTGCTGTAAATTGCTTTTATTATGTTTAGGTATGTTCCTTATATTCCTGATCTCTCTAGGACCTTTATCATGAAGGGGTGTTGGATTTTGTCAAATGAAGCTATATTCTTTTTTTTTTTTTTCTTTCTCTCTGTGTAGCTTTGTGCTTTTCCTGGAACCAGGCTGGCCTCAAACTCACAAAGATCTGCCTACCTCTGCCTCCCGAGTGCTGGGATTAAAGGCATGTGCCACCAACGCCCTGCTGAAGCCATATTCTTAAACAATTAAGCTATTTCAAAGTATTTTCATTCAAGAAATGCTTAAATTTCTAACATGCGAAATTAATCCTATGTTTATTGTTATTAACACACACACATGTATTTCAGATTATTTGGGGACTACAGTGCCGTGAACTATACCTCGTTCTTTTGTTCCATGTCTGCATTGTATTTAAGCAAACATTCAGCCAGCTTCTGATGGTCTTCAGATACAGCATAGTGGAGAGAAGTATTGCCATTTTGTCCATACAATTTGGATCAGCACCACGCTTCAACAATGTACACATGCATCCATATGACCAGTTTTGTACAACCTAGGAATTATACCAAGAAACAAATTGCTTGTTCAATGAATTAAATATAAACATCACAGAGTTCACCAAGTAGTAACATGTTCATGGGGTAAGTGTGTTTTATAATCATTTAAATTAAGTCTATGTTATGCTAGATTTGGATAGCTATACATACCTTCATCAGAGGTGTGATGGAATTCCTGTCAACAGCATTAATGTCACAATTATTTCTTAGTAGAACACTTATGACTTCTTCCCTGCCATAGACACAAGCGAAATGTAGAGCAGTCCTATGGAAATGAGAAAGTGGTTTTTTTTTTTTTTTTTTTTGGTTTTTTGAGACAGGGTTTCTCTGTGTAGCTTTGCGCCTTTTCTGGAGCTCACGTGGTAGCCTAGGTTGGCCTCGAACTCACGGAGATCCGCCTGGCTCTGCCTCCCGAGTGCTGGGATTAAAGGCATGCGCCACCACTGCCCGGCGGAAACGAGAAAGTTTTAATGATATTCTAGAACACTATCCTAAAATTAACAATTACTCATGTAATCATAAAATATTAATGGCTCATAATTCTTAAACATTGAGTGATATGTTTCTTCTACCTTCTGAACAAATACTTAAGTCCTTGTGAAAAATGGAAATATTTATTAGCTTCTATTACTCACAATATTGGTATTGACAACATTTTCGATGGTGTCTTTTGTGTGGTGCTATGAACTGAGTACATGGCCTCTTCCATGCTTAGAAATTAATCTGCCATTGAGCAATACCCCCAACCAGGAGCAGGTTTAGAGGAAAAAGCATGGCATTTAGGTTAAATAACCATAGGTTTAATTACAACTTAAACTTTGCTACAAACTACTTAAACTTTCTATGAATCATCTCTCATCAGTAAAGCAAAGATCAAAAATAGTAATTATCTCACAGAATATCACTGTGATGCATCAATGGGAATTATGCAAAATGTCTAAAATAGCTCCCTGCACTGGACAACTCAATTTAACATTATCACTATCCCTTCTGCTCAGCAAACAAGATTTCAAGTACATAAAATTATATAATAATAATTCTTCTGATATGTTTAAGTATTGCTAATTTCAAGGACTCTAAATTGTATTTAAAGTCTCTAAATTTGCTTAGAGGATCAAAACAGCAAGGTTTTAAGATTAGTACAACAGGAATGCTACATAATAGATGTTCATGTAGTCAGTGGTGAATAAATTACTTGGTAAATTCGTGATTTATCAGGATAAATTTGTAGGCGGGGTTGGGTGAGCTGGACTAGAGCGCAAGTCTGGAGACAGTACTGTGGATCCAGAGAAGACAGAACACAGAGAGGCACTCCCCTCCCCGTGGCTCCCCAGGCTGGTCTTTGAACATAACAGAGGCCATGCCACATCCTCCACGCAGGGTCCTCCCGCCAGCTCATAAGCGCTGTTACCTTTCCTTAAGGTCTCTGTCATGCACGCTGTGTTTCCCAAGGTTTATCATTCTCTGCAGTTTCTTGGTATCTCCTTCACTTGCAGCTTGGTGAATCTTTTTGCGAGGTTTGTATCTGGGTTCGTTTGGGACAGAAATGCTTTTCATATCACGTAAAAAGTCCAACCAGGTTTTTCGTGGAACATCACAGAAACCCATAGGTGTCTTTTCCTTAATTCCATGAACCAAGTTCTTCATGACTGAAGATAGTGGTCTCACCACCTGGCCCTGACCCTTCGGATTTTCCCAAGGATTTATCCTTAGACCAACTAACTCGAAAACTAAGTATTAGCTTATAGAAAATCAAGATATGTCCACAAGGTCCCCCACCAAGATTCCATGGTGGGAGAAATAGCTTATGACACCCCTAGAGACAGTTGATCAACTCCAGGTTGCCAAGCAACACTGGTGACCATTGGTGTGCTGTGCGCATGCGCAAGAGCGGGCCTCCTGCACCACTAACATCCCTAGAGTTAAAGAATGTTCACTGTGAATGTACAGGCCACTTCTGGCCATCCCTCTGCAGGAAAACATGTGTGTTCCAATAAATATCCACATCACCCTCACTGTAGACAATGCTCCTCCTCAGCTTCCATCTCTCACTCCCTGCGCCAGCTCCTTACTCCCCTCCTACACTTTTTTCCTTTCTTCCCTCCTCCCTTCTCCCTCCCTCTTCTCTCCCTCCTTTAGTCATACAACCTTAAGATCTGTGTCTTCCTCTTCCGTTTCTCACCACCCCCTTTGAACCCCATTCTTCTTCCCCAGGAGCTGCCAGATTTTGGAGCAGCACCCTCCCCCGCTCCTTCATCTCTTCAAGTGTACCCCTGGAAAGTCCATCCTTGTGCCGTCCTTTCTTTCTACCTAACTCCCTTCTCTCCGCACCCCTTTCACTCCATGTTTCCCACAAGATTCCAGATTACACCTATCTCCTCTTCCTGCTGACCTTCACCCACACCATATAATCTCACCATCCACTCATTCACCACACACACAAAGTGAAAGGCAAGCAAACAAGACGTGATACCGTGCACATTTTAATTTGAGTGCTCAGGAGGCTAATGCAGGAGACTTTTGAGTTTGCTGCCAGCTTTGATTAAACTTAGCCCCAAATAAGGAAAATAGTAACGAAACTTCGGGGAAGCAGTGATGAACTGTTCAGGTGTGAAAACAATGGATAATTTGTTACTTTCATTTCCACTAGTGCTTTTTAAATAGTCTAAAACATTTATTTCATAATAGCCAGTAAATATGAAACCACTGAATAACAAAAATGTGATATATAAATTATAGACAACCAATAAATATGTAATACTATATGACTAATAACTATTGGTGAAATTATTAAGGCCACTCCACGTAGTTAAAAGGGAGGTTTACTTTGTGGGGTAACTTACAAATGAAGGGATAGGTAGGTTGCAGGGTCTGGCAAAGGTATGGCGCAGTCGGGCGGTGTTCTCTGGAGAACTCTGCTCGGTCTACCTCCAATGTCCAGGGTCCAGGAACCGTAGGCGTGACAGTTACCGAAGCTTCAATGGGGGTTGGAACTTCCAGATCAAAGCTGGAATGGCTACCCACTACAAATACCCAATAGATATGGTCATTTCATTATCAATTTGGAATAAATTATTCAAGTCTATCAAGCCGTTAGAGTAGGAATAATAAATCATGTCGCAGTAGAGGACGTCATTTAACATTTGTGTTTATAATGCAGTATTCAGGTTATATATTCTCGTGAGGAGCTTAGCAGACACTTTTCCTTCTCAGGAGTTGTTTACTCAGTCTCCTCATTGACACCTTCATGTCTTTGTTCCTCAGTGTGTAAATGGCAGGGTTCAGGATGGGTGTAATCATGAAGTCCAGGATGGCAAGAAACTTATCCACTGGGACATTAGGAAATTGCCATATGTACATGAAGATGCATGGTCCAAAGAACAAAACCACCACAGAGATGTGAGCAGAAAGTGTAGAGAGGGCCTTGGACAAACTGCCCAAGGACTGTTTCCATACGGTGAACAGTATGAAGATGTAGGACACAATCAATAAGAAAAAGGTAGTGACAGAAATTAATCCACTGTCATCAGTGACCAAGAACTCCATTCTGTAGGTGTCTATGCAGGCCAGTTTGATGAACCTAGAAAGGTCACAGTAAAACTATCTATCTCATTAGAACCACAAAAAGGCAAATGGGCAACAAAGCTAATTGAGCCACTGAGTGAATGAGCCCAGTAATCCATGCACCGATCAGAAGCAAAAGGCCCATCTGTGGGCTCATGATGGTCAGGCAGTGGAGGGGCTTGCATATGACCACATATCTGTCCCAGGCCATCTGTCCCAGGCCATGGCTACCAGCAACACCATCTCACATTCCCCCAGGACATGAAGGACAGCAAAACAAAACACTGCAGAGGTTAAAAAAGAGAGCACTTAGTGATGATTAACAGATAGTCACTGGGGAACATTAGAGAATAATTCAGTGATCAGTTCATTACTGACACAGAAGAGAAAAATAGTGTTTCCACAACATTATGACAAATATTTGAGAGGATATTTAGGTTAACCCTTATTTGAATAATACACAATATAAACGTATATATTCATGGTATGTACATTTTATGTAGCAGTTAAATATTTATAATTCAAATTCACACACACACACAAAAAAAAAACCAAGCAAGAGATGAAGGCACAGTCGCAGAGGTAGAAGACAATATATTTTTACCATCAAAGGAGCTTTAATTGGGCCTAAAACTTGTAGTCATTTATTGTGAGGAACCCAAGGCACGAACATTCAGAAGTGCAAAGTTGTACATCCTCTATTTCCAAAGAAAAGGCATAGAAAAGCCCCAAGACCAAAAGTAAAGGCACAGGAGACGGACGGTTCAGCAGGTAAAGCGCTTGTTGTGCAAGTGTGGGGTCCTGAACTTCACCCAGGAACCCAGGTTCAAAAGTCAAGCATAGTGATGTGAGTTTGCAACTCCAGTATGCACACAAGCATATCCCTGAACTTCACTGGATAAGCCAGTCTAACCAAATTTATGAGCCTCAGGCCAATGAGAGACCCTGTCTCTCTAGTACATACTCAAACAAAACCAAGGTAGGTACCATTTGAGGAACAGCAACCATCATTGTTCTCTTACATCCACACACACGTATACCCACAAATGAACAAACACACCCACTATATGCACAAACACTAACAGAAAGCACTACTAGTTTATTGTTTGTTTCTAAATGATTGAGCAACTGCATAGTTTACTTTGACTTACTTTTTTATGTCAAACTGTTCTTGGCTAGTTTTTGATTATGGCTTGGAAAATGATCACCATTTTACTATTATTGTTAATAGAAGAATCAAAGTAACCATGCTGCAAGGAGTAGATCTAATTTTAAGGAGGAGGAAAGTATGTGCAGGGAACTCACAAAACAGGCACGCAATGGCCAGTAGGCTTAGTAACAATCACCCTTATCAGTCATGACTAGTTTGGTAGCTGTTAGTTTAATAATCAACATAGACAAGAAAGAGATCAACAAAAGTGATTAAATATAGATGAGAGAAATAATTCTCAGTATTATCAATGTTTCAGAACAAAAATTTTTCTTTCACTCTTCATTTATAGGTTAAAAACATTAATTAAAATGGGATACCAAGCCAGGAGGTGGCAGCGGCGGCGGCGGCGGTGGCGGCGGCAGCGGCGGCGGTGGCGGCGGCAGCGGCAGCGCACGCCTTTAATCCCAGCACTTGGGAGGCAGAGCCAGGAGGATCTTTGTGAGTTCGAGTCCAGCCTGGTCTCCAAAGCGAGTTCCAGGACAGCTCCAAAGCTACAGAGAAACCCTGTCTCAAACAAAACAAAACACAACAAAACAAAACAAAACCAAAAAATGAGATACCAAGTTGATTTCTAGAAAACTAACACCAACACAAGTTTTATGCATAAGTAACATTTATTATACCACCTATATCATGGATATTATTAATGTTGAATAGTACAAACCTATTAGCTACAAAACTGCAATGGACTAGCTTGAAGTTATTAGATTAAGTGATTTTACATATGTAAATCTGGAAATATTTCCAATTTGTAGATTATAGAGTATTAAGTTAAATTAGTAATAGGAATTTTTTTTATTTGAAAGAGAAATAATGTTCAAGAATGCACATTAAGTATCACCATTGGAGAATCTGAAAATATAAGCTCCCATGTGGCTTTTATCTTCTAAATTTATATTTATGTGTTATTCAGATGGCTAAAACAAAGTTGTAGGCTGTCAAGGTAAAAGTGAATTATTTTACAAAAGGAGAGAATCAATATAAACAGCTCTACAAATTCAATACAATGTCAGTCATTCAAACAAACTTTAGAAATTATGACAAAGATTACTAATATGAAACCAGTGGCTTTTCTTATGAAATATCACAATTCAATTAATAAAGAGCATTCTCAGCAAGAGATTTTTCATTAATATTAAATTCAACTTTGTGAGCAATCCATTGTTAGTTTTCCCTAAAATATACCCATCCTTAGCTGATACTAATAAGGAAGTAGATGAAAAGCAAATGGAGAAGAGAGGAGATGGGACATGAACAGAGAGCAGAAAGAAACAGGAGAAAGTAGAAACAAGAAGGAATATCATAAACACCAAAGGAGAAGCAGTTGACAAGCACATCAATGGAATCTTTCTTGATGCTTCTCTGTTCCACCCACTGCTTAAAATCTCTAGTGAATTCTGCTTGCAGACATTTTGTGTGTAGCAGAAGAGTTCTTGTAATCCTTTTGAGGAATTAATTGATGTAACAATATTGATAAGAAGAACTGCATTAATTCATTGTTAAACACTAATTCAGCCTTGCATGGTTAGAATAAATCTAGCAGTTGTCCATGGCTACAATTTGCATACTTACTGAATTTAATATGCTATTACTTTATTACATAATTTTTCCCAACACATAAAACTTCTGTTTCAATTTTTTGTAATGTCTATAGTTTTATTTCTCCATATGAAATGGTCAAGAGTCTCACGTTGTATCTTCTTTTGTGAAAGAAATTTTAAACAACTGATACCCATTCTTTCATAATGTTTGATAAAATCAATTGCATGTTTTAAGAAAATTAGTAATTCTTGATTAAGTTTTGCTGTTAGATACTTACACGATCTTATATTTATTTCTTTTTCATATGGTATTTGATAATTTGTTTCTTTTCTAGGAATTGGTCTATTATGTCTGAAAGATCAAATATTTTAGTTTTTAAATTATAATCTCCTAGTTTTTGTTTTGAATTTAGTTTTAAATATTTTAGTTGTTGAATTGCAATCCCTTATCTGTTTTCTGATTTTTTTATTGCTGTTATAAAGTTGTGTACAATAAAGAAAATGTGTGGCACTGTCTTTCTCTTTCTGATTCAGTTTTCTTAATTTATGATGTAACTTATTTGCATTCATTTTAATGTTACTTATGGTCTTTTGTGACCACTATTATTCAATTATGTGCATTTGTGTGTCTCCATTCTCATTCATCTGAAAAGCACCAGCCACTTGGGGAGTTCTAACTTGGCTATTGTGAGTTAGTACCTCAGTTTCACTGGGTCTGGCTCCAGACTCCTCTCAGCTCCCCAGTCCTGCTCCATCAAAGAGTGAGATGACACGTGTTCATACTATAGAGCATAGAGATTTAAAAAGAGCAAATAAAACATAGGATTTCCAAGGGCTGGGAATAGGCAGTGGCCAAAAGATATTTGCTTGCCCTTACATTTATACAGGCGCTCTCTCCTCTCTCTCTCTCTCTCTCTCTCTCTCTCTCTCTCTCTCTCTCTGTGTGTTATGTGTTAACTTTTTATTCATTCAACTTCCCAACTCTTTTTTTAGTTTTTACACGTTCTTTGATAATGTTGTAAAAGATATTTGATTATGTTCACCCCATCAACTCTTTCCAGATGTATCCCTTTTCTTTATGCACTCACTTTTGTGTCCTTTTTTAATTTTATCAAAACCATTTGTGTTGCTCAAAATTCTTGAATGTGTGGCTATCCTCTCTCTATACAGTGGCTGAATGACCAGTGGCTACCTATGGTCAAATAGGTCAGAGGCCTCAGGGAAGAATCTATTAATATATATCCCAGTACAAGGTCATAGACTTAAACTTTTTATTATACCTGTATATTAGTGTATCCCTCAATCTTTATCTGAGAAGCATCTATTGGCAGTAGATGGAGATTAATACAGAGTTCCAAAACTGGTCATGAAGCAGAAATAAGGAAGGAACTGCAGATTCATCAGCCTTAAAATGGAACATTTATATCACATACCAAGGCTCAGGGACCATTACAGAAGAGTGGATGGAAGGATTTTAACACAAGGCAGAGAATGACTACAGAATAACTGTTTTCTGGACATAATCAGGGAGGGACATATATAAATTCAGAAACGTAGTGGTGGGATACACAAGACTGTGCTAGCTCAAGCCAGACCAAATCTAAGCATGAAGAGAAGCGGACAACAAGTCTCAACTCTACGGAAGAGCTACTAGCAATTGATAGCTGCTGGGAGAAGAGGAGTCTGTTTTCTTTAAGGTGTCAGGTCAATTACACTCCCATTGAAAACCACATATTCAAGAATATGTGGGCTGCACAAGCAGTATCTGACAGGCTAAAAAATGAATAATATACAAAGCTTGGTGGGAAGAGGAGGAAAGTGAAGTTTAGAGGAGTCAGAGGAACGGGGTGAATATGACCAAAATCTGTGTGAACCTCCCAATGAACTAATATGATCAAACAAGGGACCCCAAATTTACCTCTATAAAGTTGGCCTCATTTTGGAAACGCAAGGATAATTCAACATATACCAGCCAATATATGCAATACATCACATAAATGTACTTGATAACAGAAAAGATCTCAATAGATACAGAAAGGCAATTCTGACTTGTCTGTATTATAATCTATTCATGATAAAAGCACTGAAGCACTTATTACTTATATGTGGATATCAGCTATTAAGTCTTGATAAGCAGGCTATAATCCATGTAACCGCAGAGCTTAGGGATAGAAAAAGGGACTGGGGGGCTTGAATCCCCCTAGAAAGGGAAACAGAATAGACAGCTATGTGTGCCTCAGCATCTATGTGCATTTCTTGTGCCTCTTCTTCTGTTTGTTTTGTCTTACTTTGTTTATATTACTATTATTATTATTAAAATGCCTATTTCCTGTTCTAAAGAGAGAGAGAGAAAGTGTGTGGATATGAATGGGTAGAGAAGGGAAGTGGTGAGAATCTGGGAGGATTTGAGGGAGGAGAAACCATTTTCAGAACATATTTTATGAAAAAAACAGTCAGTAAAAAGGCAAACCTTTTTCCTACACCTTTTAAAAAGTATTGAAGAAACTAGGGAAAGAAAGATCATTTCTCAACATAGTAAATACTACATATGGCAAATCTGCAGACAGTATCATATTTAATGAGTGAAGGGAGAATCAGTCATATATTGCAGATGTCTCTGTTACCACCACAGGCAGCAAAGTAACAATCCACAAGAGGCAAGAAGGCAGTTCAATTTAGTAAGACTAAGTAGCAGGTACTGGTTCAAACTCCAGGAGTCTGACCCCAAGTAGTTTATTTTAGGCAAATTTAAGAACAGCACAATTTGATGAAAACTTTTCTGGTGATAACTGACTCAATCCAATATGCCCAATAAAGCATATATAAATCTCTTTGATGAACAAATAAACTGAATAAAAACCAGACATGACTACATCTAAACTCTTTGTAAAAGTACATGTGACACCTTTCATAAAGATGGGTTTTATAGATTGACTGAGAAAAATAAGGTCATGAGAGGGGCCTGGAGGAGGACCTAGTGTGGTCTTGTTCACACAGGTAGTACAAAGATCACGGAGTTATTAACCATGGCTGTTCTCTGCCTACTGGGTAAATAACAGATTGTTCGTCTCTTCCTTTGAAGGAACAACCCTGCGTGTTTAACATTCCTGGTTCCCCCCATGCTTATCTTTGAGCACAAGCGACTTGTGACTCCTACAATGTATGCCCAAATCAGTAATAAGACAAAGATGTCTTATTTTTTCAGTCTGGTTTAATATATTGCTTGACATCTTTGTTAAAGCTTAAAGACATGAGAAGAAAATCAATGGGAAGGGAAAAATTAAAGTATTCTTATTTACAGCTATAATTACTATACATATAAGACTCTGAAGAGCCGGGCAGTGGTGGCGCATGCCTTTAATCCCAGCACTCGGGAGGCGGAGGGAGGCGGATCTCTGTGAGTTCAAGGCCAGCCTGGTCTACAGAGTGAGTTCCAGGAAAGGCGCAAAGCTACACAGAGAAACCCTGTCTCGGAAAAACAACAACAACAACAAAAGACACTCTGAAGATTCTACCAGAAAATTTTTAGTGTTTTTTTCTTACTTTTATTTTTGATATTATATAATTACATCATTTGCCAGTTCAGGCTAGTGTCTTTGGCTAAGATTCTTTGCCCCTCCCTCTATCCCCTCCAAAGCCTCCCATAAACCTTTCCTTGCTTTCTTTCAAATTTATACTCTTTCACCTGCATTATGTGTTCAGGGATGCATTTGGTGTTGGGTAATCAATTGATGTGTTCTTCTGTGGGAACACTATTTATCCAATATTCAGCATTCTTTATTTGCCTGTAATTCTTTTTTGTGATTTTACTTATTTATTTTACATCCTGGCCGCAGTTTCCCCTCCCTCTTCTCCTCCAGGTCCCTCCCCCCAATCTTCTTCTCTTCCTAACCCCCAATCCACTCCTTCTCCCTTCCTGTTCAGAAAAGGGCAGGTCTTCCATGGATATCTACAAAACATGGCATATTGAGTTGCAGTAAGACTAAGCACCTCCCATGCATTAAAGCTGGGTAAGCTGACCCAATATGAGGAGTAGGGTCCCAAGAGACAGCTCTTGCTCCCACTGTTACACAAATTACACAAATGAAACATATACGCAGAATGCCTAGGTCAGTCCTATGCAGGCTCCCTGGTTGCCGGTTCAGTCTCTGTGAGCCCTCACCCCTTCCCCCCTAGGGTCCCCTGTCTAAGCCCCTTTGCAGGCCCAGTTCCTCAGTTCACCTGCTGGAGCTTTGCGACCCTGGCAGCTTAGCCACCAGGAGCCAGAAGCGGAAGGAGGGCAGGACCCCGCCCTCATCCTGACATCCTGGGATGTCAGGCAGTTTGTTTCACACACCGATTTTATTCATTCGTTTCAAACTTTACAGTCCTAGTCTAGGAACTGATGAGTATAGTGCCAGGAGCCTTCACCCTATTTTCTACCTTTAGTTTTCTGGTTTTAGTAATTTACTTTGTTCAACGGGGCTGAAGCCTCTTTTCCTTTGGGGGGTAAGGGTGGGGAGGGATAGAGCTGTAGCAATTGAGCAAGCTTTATTTGTAAAGGGAAAGCAGAGGTCAGTCCTAATAATCAGACTCATTCCAGTTTACATAATTTCTACCTTTGATAAATTTAAAATATCTTCCTTTCCACTTTTTCTTGATTTGAATTGATAGAAGTTACTCCTTAAAAAAGATCTGTGTGTGTGTGTGTGTGTGTGTGTGTGTGTGTGTGTGTGTGTGTGTTTGTGTGTGTGTGTGTGCTGCATGCATATGCCAGTGGATGCCAGGCTTTGGATCCCCAGGGAGCTAGTTCCTTGCAGTTATGAGCTGAAGTAGGAACTGGGTTCTGGGAACTAAACTGCTAGCCCTCTGAAAGAGGAGCAAGTGCTTTGAACTTCCAAGCCATCTCTCTGCGGTATTGTGTTCCCCCAAAATATTGTGTTCCCCAAAATAAACTTATTTGGGGTCAGAGAACAGACAGCCACTAGAACAGAGCCAGAAATGGTGGCTAGAAAATGGGTCAGAGAGCAAGCCATAGCAGAAGTTGGGCGGTGGTGGTGCAGGCCTTTAATCCCAGCACTTGGGAGGCAGAGCTAGCCAGGTGTCTGTGTGTTCAAGGCCACTTTAGAAACAGCCAGGCACGGTGACACAGCCTTTAATCCCAGAAATCCAGCCTTTAATCCCAGGGAGTGATAGCAGAAAGCAGAAAGATATATAAGGCATGAGGACCAGGAACTAAGTTACTTAAGCATTTGGCTGGTTAAGCTTATAGGCTTTGGAGCAGCACAGTTCAGCTGAGAGCCATTGGGATGAGGATTCAGAAGCTTGCAGTCTGAGGAAACAAGACCAGCTGAGGAACTGGTGAGGTGAGGTATCTGTGGCGGCTTGTTCTGTGTCTCTGATCTTCCAGCATTCACCCCAATAACTGCCCTCAGGTTTGATTTTATTAATAAGACTTTTAAGATTCCTGCTACATCTCTCTTTTACTTATTTTTCATATTATTGTGTTTCCATGTGGACATATGTAAGGCAAAGAACTTTGTGGAGTCAATTCCTTCCACCTTTGTGTGGGTTCCAGGGTCTAAACATTGCCAGGCAAACACAAACCTGTTAGGTTAGCCAGAATAATTAGCCCTTATTCTTTTTAAAAATTGTTTTTGTGTTTGTGTGCGCACATGACTGCAGATGCCCCCTGAGGTCAGAGATCTTCCCAGAGCTGGAGTTCCAGACAGCTTTGAGCCCCTGATTCGGGTCCTCTGCAAATTTTGACCAAACCTTCCTGGCTAAGTCTGCTTGCCTGACACCCTATCCCACCCCCAGAAGCCACTCAAGGATTTCCACTCCCAAGCCTGGACTGGAGTCTTAGGTAAGCCATGGCACATGAATGGAAGTCAGAGGATAAACTTGAGTGTTAGCTGTCACCTACACTGACAGTGAGTGTCTCTTGTTTGTAGCTGCATGTAAGAGGCTAGCTGGCCCTCCCTTCTGCCTCCCATCTTACTGAAGGGTGTCCAGTTTTATGTGGGTTCTGGGGATTTGAACTCAGATCCTCACCCTTGCAAAGGGACTTCTACCCACTGAGCCATCTCCTCAGCTCCTGCCTGTTTTCTTGACTGATAGCTTTTTCTTCTTATCCATCTATTTCGTCCAAGCAACTACAGAGAACTCTAGCTTGCCTACTCTTAGAACTGCCCTTGTGCTTCACAAAAATAAAAACAATACTGGTTCAACACAGCCACATATGCCTGTATTCCTAAAATTGGGTAGAGCCGAGGCCAGAGGATTGTTGAATCCAGCCTAGGTAACATAAAAAAACAACTGATTCTCTCGCCCTCCTAGGCAACTTTGTCTTCTTCTCCTTCTTCTTCTTCTTCTTCTTCTTCTTTTTTTTTTTTTTTAAGATTTATTTACTTATTATGCATACAGACGAGGGCACCAGATCTCATTATAGATGGTTGTGAGCCACCATGTGGGTGCTGGGAATTGAAGAGCAGCCAGTGCTCTTAACCTCTGAGCCATCTCTCCAGCCCGAAACTTTGTCTTCTATAGACTGACTCACTCTATTTCTTGTTCTCACACACAAACCAGCACTTACTGACCACACCGTACAAAATTAGCTTTTCTCTTTACATTAGAATTTAGGTTAACTTACCTTAAGCTTTTGTGAGTTCAATATTTTGAATGCATATACTACATTAATCTAAGAGTATTTTCTTTCTGTTACTTCGTATTCATATGAAGCCACATTTAGTTGAAATCAGTTTATTTTCACATCGTGAGGCATTAAGAGGAAATAAAAATACAAAATCACCATGGATATTAATAGTGGTAACGTGATAATGAACATATGTATACACATAATATACAATAAATCATACAAGGAAAATGACTAGATGTTAAAAGAGATTTGAACTACAAATAAGGATTTTGATGAGTTGTCTGGGTGATGTTCAAAATCTCAACACCAGTCTTGTATGGCACATTTATAAAAGCTGTAGACTTTTTCAAAACAATGATCTGCTGTTTTAGTAGGGTTTAGGGGAGGGTGTGGAGAGCAAGGATCCTGTGTTTTATGAACATCGACTTTACCATCTAACAGGTGAAGCCTTGTATTGAGACTGTGATGAAGAGAAGGTTCGCTAGACTCCCATGACACAGAGTGTGACAATATGGAAATACTGACGCACACATTTTAAAGGAAACAGAAGCCCAGTTTAAATATAAGCCAGAAGTACTTCCAGAACCAATGAAAACAAGAACAGCTTAAGGCAGTTGTCACTATCTCTACTTTAAGTACACTTGTGTCTATTTCATGAATAGCCCTAGCTAGGTAACAATATATAATATTTTCCATTACAAACCTCTAAGCTTTTGCCAGGTATGATGGCACATGTCTGTGATTTCTGCACTTGGGAGGCTGAGGCAAGAGGGATCGCGTGTTTGAGACCAGCCTGGACTACACGGTAAGTTCAAGTTCTGCCTTGGCTACATATAAGAAGGATCAAAATAAAAATTTATCACAACACGCCTGCCCCACCACCATCTTTCTTCTTGCCTGCCCAAGGCTGCCAGCACACATCTTCAGCATGTTTCCCAGGCACCCCTGAGAACACAACCAGGTTCAGTGATCTGCTAAGAGGATATATAAGACTTAGCGTCATCACACTCGCAGCTGTGAATTAGTATAGCAACTGAACTGTAACACTGAAATCCAGTCTACCATCAAAATTGTTATGGCTAATGGTGCTCCAAAATTTTGCCAGAGACCAGTAACAAAGGTACCTTCTGTCTGGTATGTACCAACATCCTAGACTCTCAGAAGGAAAGCAAGTGCCCCACATAAACCACACTGCACAGCCTGGTCACACTGAGCCCTCCTCATCCTCCTATCACATAAGTTTCTAGCTGTGTCTAGCCAGTTTATCAAGGCTTCAAAGGAACAGACTGCTATGTGACTAATCTGCAATTTCCTAGGAACAGACACCACAGAAGTTTTCAGACACAGGAATAATCCACTTCAGAAACATTTTTAAAAGACATAATACAGAATCTGCTGTCTGAAGAATGTTCAACTCACTTCTAATAAGTTATCAAACACATATTCGATCTTTTTTAGCTTTACCAAAGAGAGGAAAATAGATGTGGATCTTAGGGATTGAGCTCAGGGAGACACCTGTCTGGTCCTGGTACTCCAATGAATAAGAGGGCTTTTGCAGTGTTGCTAGCAACAAAGCCTATTAATATCCTTGTCACAGTCATCTAGAAATGGACTTGGCTACACGTAACTACCAAAAGTAAAGATGGCAATCACTTGGTGTTAACAGTTTGGGCATGAACTTTAGAAACAAAAGGTAAAGGAGGTACTACATCAAGTCTGTGAAGATAATTTTCTTCAGTAAGTATTTTAGGGATACCCAAGGAAATTTCCTTTTGTTGTTCTCGCCACCTGAGTATATTCTCAGCCAGTTCTTCTGTCTCTTTCACCAAAATATCCATCTTGGCTAAAGCCTTGCTCTGGAACATTTGAAATAAAGAGAAACAGAAAAAAAAAAAATCAGTTACTGATTACCATTATGTTAGAAACAGATTCATTAAACATTAACATCTGATCTTTTTCTAGTCCCTTATTACAAAAATTCCTTAAAAACGGTGTCTCTACCCCCACCCAACCTACACATCTTCTATCTGTGAGTCCACTTCTCCATTACCATCAATTTTAAACTTGACGCAAACAACCTCAGGCTTTCTCACTGTGCCTGGCTGGTCTGGAACTCACGGTAATCTCCTGCTCCATCATCCCCAGGGCTTTGGTCACAGGCACGTGTGTCACCAAAGTTGTCTTAAGCTGTGCTGAAGGTATAGGGGTTAAAGTCTGCAGTTCTACAATTTTCCTTTCTTTTGGTGCTGGAGATGGTGCAAAGGCCTTTCACGTACTAGGAAAGCACTGTAGTAAGCCCTCAAAGTCTGTATTTCTAACATATTCCACACAGTAATGATCCTCTCGATCCATACTTTGAGTGGCAGGGCTCAATCTAGTCTATTCACTGTTTTCTTCATGAGTAAAGCATAGTTCTGACCAATCTACTCCTCTGTATTCTTCCTTTACAAAATGAACATGGACTGGAGTGAGGGCTTAGCTGTTAAGGGCACACTGGCTGCTCGTCTAGAGGACCTAGGCTTGATTCCCAGCACCCACACAGAAGCTCACAACTGTCTATAATTCCAAACCCAGAGGTTTTGGTATCCTTTTCTGGCATCTGAGGCATCAGACACACATGGCACAGAATACATGCAGAAAAAACAATACATACACATAAAACAAAACAAGGGGCTGGAGAGATACATCAAAGGTAGAAAGTGCTTCCTAGTCTTCCAAAGGACCTGAGTTTGGTTCCCAGCACCCATGTCAGATGGCTCACAACTGCCTGTAATTCTAGCCCTACAGGATCCTACACCTCAGGCACCTGCACTCACACACTATTGATTTTACTGATTCTTCAAACTAACTGAAAACTTTCTAAAGTCTTTCTATGTCCTATCCTGTTCCCAGTCCCCTGTACTGAAAGTAATCTTTCTTGTGATCAACAGATAGCAATTCCTAATAATTTTATTTTATTTATAAGATTACACAATATAATCTTTTTTTTTTTCCAAGATGGTTTCTCTGTGCAGCTTTGGAGCCTTTCCTGGAACTCACTCTGTAGCCCAGGCTGGCCTCGAACTCATAGAGATCCGCCTGCCTCCCGAGTGCTGGGATTAAAGGTGTGCGCCACCACCGCCCGGCTCACAAATATAATCTTATGAAGTAAAAAGTATGTATCTTGCTAGGTATGGTGGCATATGTCTAAAATCCCAGCACTTGGAAGGCAGAGGCAAAAAGACAGTTTGAAGCCGGCTATACAACAGGACCATGGGGGTCGGGTAGGAGGAGGGAACCAGATGGGAAGGGAGAAAAATAATGGAAATTATGTTAAAGCAATATTTTTTAAAAAATGGGTTTTTTTTGTTTTGAGACAGAATCTCACTTTGTAGTTTAAACTAGTCTGGAACTCACTACATAGTGCAGGTTAGCCCCAAACTCCATAACAATCTTCCTCAGGCATCCAAGTACTAGAATTATAGGTGTAGGGCACCATGCTTGGTTAAGAAAATGTTTCTTTTGCTTCATGATTTTAATAATGACTAACTCAAAGTGAAATTAGCCAAGCTCAGAAAGACAAACACCATAAGTCTCGTTTCATATGTGTGTTCTAGATTTGAATTGTGTGTCTGTGTGTCATGAATGTGAGGGAAACAGTGATGAGAGTCGGGGTAAAAACGTAACAGAATACATGTGACATGCAAATAAAAGGAGACACTATCCAGGAAGAACTGGATGGAGGAGATGAGAGAGGACAGCAGCAGATGAGAATACAATAGAACAAAGAGAAATTGCACATCCATGTGAGAATGTCATGATGAAATACACTGCTTTGTTTGTTAATTTAGGAGTCTGAGGCCAGCCTGAGCTACATGAGACTATAAAAATAAAATAAAGACCAAAAAAATTAAATGGGAAGGTCACACAGTTGAGGTTCTAGTATAAGAACTAAGAGCAGCTATATTAGTAATACTCACCATTTGCTTTAGGTTTTCGTCTAAATGAGGGATATTTCTAATTGTTTCAAGATGGGTTTCCAATTTCTCAATGAAAGTCACAGCTAATTCCAACAAATGCACCATATCTCTGAAAGAGAGCGCATGGGTGAATGTGAATTGTGAATGTAAATGTATCCCACAGGCTCCTGTGTTTGAATACTTGGCCCCTATTGGGTGGTGCTGTTTGGGGACTTACTGGAGCTTTGGGGCACAAGGACTAGATGGTAGATATAGCTCAATGGGGGCATCCTTTGAAGGTGCTCTCTAGTTCCTGATCCATTAAGATGTGAACAAGCCATGCCACAGTCCTGCCACCACAGATGGAGCTGCCCCAGCTGTAGGTGTTACTGTTCTGTTACTGCAAACATTACAGCTCTGCTAGAGACTGGGTGGGGTGTTTCCCCAATGCAAGTGTTACAGCTATGAAGGGAAAGGTATCCCGGCAGTCAGGAACCAAGAAATACCACAGAGGTGAACCGCACAACAAACCTCACGAAAGAGATTTACAGGGAAAAACCCAGAAGAGTGGCTGCCTCTACAAGGATGAGGGGTGAGAAGCACTAGAGCAGTGAGCAGAAGACAGGGTTTATAGCGCTTTTTTGGAGGGTGGAGCTTCCCAAGGTGGGGATTGGTGGGTTTTCAAGTCCAGGGCATTACAGTGTTCTGTGGGTGGAGCCTGGTGGTTAGAAGTCCTGGGGGGGGGAGGGGCAGGACCCAGCCACTTGAACACCTCCCGGGACTTACAGCAGCCACAACGCCTTACCTACAATGTTGGATGGATGTGCTACCTCTAAACTGTGAGCCAAAACAAGCCTCATCTCAGCTAAGTGGCTTGTTAGAGTTCTGTGACAGCGGTTAGAAAGGAAAAGCAATATAGAGAGGAAACGACTTTTCTTCCTCCTCCTCGTTTTCTCCTCTTCCTCCTTTTACAAATTTATTTTGTGTGTGGGTGTTTTGCCTGAATGTCTCTATGCACCATGCAGTGCCCATGGCGACCAGAAGAGGGCACTGAATCCTCCAGCCCCTTGATTCTGTTTCTTTTCCTTTAAATAGGACTGTTGATTTGAAGTAAGCATATCTAAGGAGCATCATTAACAAACATTTAAATGGAATTATCACCAGTGAAAAGGTTCTTCTCTTTCACTGAAGCAAAGCTTAGATTGTCATACAAATAGAAAAAACGGAATGAGCCAGGCATCATGGTTCGATCCTTTAATCCCAGTGCTCAGGGGCAGAGGCAGGTGGATTTTTGTGATTTCCAGGCCTGCCTAGTCTACAGACCAAGTTCTAGAAGAGTCAGGGCTACATAGAGAAACCCTGCCTCAAAAAACCTAAAAAAGAAAAAGAAAAATGGAAAGACATATTATTCATGATAACCGAAATCTAACTGCTGGAAAACCCTCAGCAGAAATGAGTGTGGTGATACGTTTCTTTATTCCCAACACTTGGGAGGCAGAGGCAGGAGGATCGCTGTGACTTTGAGATCAGCTTGGTCTACATAGTGAGTTTTAGGCCAGCCAGGGGCAAATATTGAGCCCTATCTCAAAAAAGAAAAAAAGGAAAAAGAAAACCCTCCATTGTTGGTAATAACCATTTCACATAAAGTCACTTCCCTAGACAAAACCTCATACTGGTTCAGAGAACAGAGAAGACACCAAGGACAAATACTACACTGAAAAAGTATCAGATCATTTTTTTGAATCTGCATTATAAAATCTTCAAAGTCATTACTCAGTTCATCTTTTTGCTGTTGGCTTTTGTTTTGTTTTTAAATCACTTGCCAGACACTTTGAGATATATTATCAGTAAAGGGAAGAATAAAGTCCACTTTTTTCATCCTTGGATACACAGCAAGTTTGAGGCCAGTCTATATAAGACCCTGTATTAAAAAAAAAAAAAAAAAGGTATTTCCAATTTTTGTTGCCTCCTCCTTCTGTCTTTTTGAGACAGGGTCTCCTCACGTAGCCCTGTACTGAAACTCACTCTGTAGACCAAGCTGGTTTCAAACTCAGAGATCCACCTGCCTCTGCCTCCTCAGTGCTGAGATTAAAGGCATGTATCACCATGTCTAGCTTCAGTTTTTGAGTCTTTTAATGTTTTATCTTCGTTAAATATCAACAGAATTTTCATATAAAGGTAATGATAAATGTACTTCATAAAAACAGTCTACACATAATAAAGCAGGTCTTACTTACTGTGCTGCATGTTAGGAATCTAATGTTTTCACCAAAGCCATAATTTATAATTCCTAAAACAACTGGCAAAACAAAGTTCTTTCTTTTCTTCCAGTTATAATTATTTAAAAACAAAGAACACTTTCCAGTGTAATGTATCAACATTAGTAATGTTAATAAATACAATCAATAATACATTGTTTTGTGGATTATGCTACAACCTAAATGTCTAAACAAAAGCTACTTTAAAAAGACATGCACAATTCTCCGTTTCTGCTTCGTGATCTAACCTGTGATAAACAGCTTCCACTGGCAAGTTCTCCTGGCATATGGGTCTCAGCAGTCTTTGCCTGATGGCCCGCTTCTCTTTTAGCACTGCTTCCAGATGATTACTCATGCTCTGCAGAGTGTCACACTTCTCAACTACATAAACCAGAGATGGCAACCACAGTCAGCAGCAGGACAAGTATATTTTAGAATTGTTAAGAATCTCTTTCTTGGTTACTACAGAGATGGCTCAGTGGTTAAGTCCACTTACTGCTTTTCCAGAGGACCCACACTGGCAGCTCCCAACCATCTGCAATTCCAGTTCCAGCAGATCCTATGTCCACTTCTGGCCTCTGTGGGCACTGCACACACGCAGTGCCCAGACACATAGCCATACACATAAAATTAGGTGAAAGTAACCAAAGTCAGCATTAACCTAAGGCTGGATATAGCGGCACATACCTGTAGTCTCAGCACTCCTCAGGCTAAGGCAACAGGATCACTGAAGTTAGGAGTTAAACCTAGTCTAGGCAAGAGATCCTTATCTCAAAAGCAGATAACAATGAAATCAATCAAATAAATTAACCTCACAGTCTCTAAACATCTTTCTTACTTTTTCTTTAGTAGCATCAATTTAATCTTCATTTTTGACTATTTTCTCTGATATTTCCTACTAACAACCAATCTCTAGTACTAAATTCTTTCCTGTGTTTTTCAAATCTACTTGTTAATTCTGCCTTAAATCCAGGGCCTATTTCATATAATAATTATACAATAATCATAAATCTTAAAATTTAATTTTCTCCCTCCCCATCTACATGCCCCTTTTGTTTTCAAAAGGACATGTCTGAGAGTAGATTATAGACAGCATGACCTTTAAAAAAACAAAAATTACATTAGTGTATATACGTGTATGTGCAGGAGTGCCTACATGTGTGGCAAGGTACTACGTGAAGGTCAGAGGACAACTTTCAGGAGTTGGTTCTCTCCTTCTATGTGAGTCTTAGGGATTAAACTAAGGCATCAGGCTTGATGGCAAATGCCTTTATCTGATGAACCATCTAGAAACCCATGATCTTTTATTCTTTTTTTGTTTGTTTTCTTTGTTTTTCAAGACAGGGTTTCTGTGCAGCCCTTGCTGTCCTAGAACTCACTCTGTAGATCAGGCTGGCCTCGAACTCACAGAGATCTACCTGCCTCTGCCTCCTGAGTGCTGGGATCGAAGGTGTGTGTATACCACCACTGCCCATGGTTTAAGTTTTATTCTTAAAACTTTACTCCAAGAACATACTCTTATGTACCTACAAAACATTCCCAAATTTGGAATTTTTTCCTCAGGAAATTTATTCATTTTAACTTTTTTTTTGCAGTATTGGAGACTGAATCTAGGGCTTCATACATGCTAAAAAGATTCCATCATTGAACTACATCCCCAAGCCTTTCCCCCCAATATTTGTTTAAAAGTTTTTAAAGATTATTAATTTATTTAATTCTGTGTATATGTGTGTACACGTGTGTAAGCATGTGTCACAGTGTTCATGTGGAAGTCAGAGAGCAACTTTTTGGTCAGAACTCAGGTCATTAGGTTGGGCAGAAAGTGCTTTCACCCACAAGGGTTTTTACCCACTAAACTGTATACCTGACTCTGTTTGTTTTACTGCATTTATTATTTATATATGAGAGTGGATGCATGCATGCATGCCACGGTACATTTACCAGAGACCAGAGCACACTTTTGGGAGGAGGTCCTCTCCTTCTACCGTGTGAACCCTGGGACTAAACTCCAGTTCTCAGGGTCACTGGCAAGGGCCTTTACCTGTGGAGATATCTTGACAGCCCTGGGTTTGTTTGCCTGTTTTCAGTTTTTCTGAGACAGGGTTTCTTTGTGTAGCCATGGCTGTCCTGGACCTTGCTCTATAAACCAGGCTAGCCTCAAACACACCAACTTCTGTCTCCTGAGTGCTGGGATTAAAGGCATGTGCCACTATGCTAAATATGGAGTGCTAGGGATTAAATCCAGAGCCTCATGAATGCTAAACAAGCACTCTACCAATTTCAGCTGCATACACAGCCCTTTCAGCAAACGTAACTCTGAACTCTTGTCTTGGAGAAGCTACTATGGTTTGGAAACTGTGTCCCCCAGCATTTAGGTGTTGGGAGTTTAGTCTTCACGGTGGTGGCTGTGGGGGGTGGCGGGAGCTACAAGAGGAATGGGGAACGATTAAGGGCTAGGCCCTTGTAAAGACGTCAGTTCAACTCATCTTCAAGAGCCCTCCTGCTGGACATGGTGGCATATGACTTTAATCCCAGGATTCAAGAAGCAGTGGCAGGTGAATTTCAGAGGCTTAAGTCCAGCCTGGTCTACACAATGAGTTCCAGGCCAGCCAGGACTTCATAGCGAGACACTGTCTCAAAATTGCACAAAACTGCACAAAACAAAACAAACAAAAACCCTTCCTGCTGCACAGTGCTATTGTATTACTACTTTTTAAAAAATTTATTTTTATGTCTATGGGTGTTTTGCCTGCATATATGTATGTATATGCTTTATGTGTGTGCCTGATGCCCATGGACATGGATTTCTCAAGATTGGAGTTACAGATGTTTGTGAGCTGCCATGTTGGTGTTTGGAAAGGAACCTGGGTCCCCTGGAAGATCAGCCAGTGATCTTAACCAATGAGCCATCTCTGTAGTTCATTACTCTACTTCTTATACTTTGCTTGCTTGCCCTTTAAAAGAACATAAAAACTTGGTTCTGCCTGGCTTCTGATTACTGGTTGGTTCTCTTGGAATGGGTGTTACAAAAGAGAGAGACTGACCCTAAATCACTCTGGATTCTTGTCCTACAATATGATGTCTCCTCTTGCCATGAGCTCCGGTGCTGGAATGGCATCCACTATGTGGACCTTACCATAGTTGAGCTATGTACCTTGAAACCTCCAAAACTGTAAGCAAAATAAATCTTTTTTCCTTTTACATTATCCAGCCTTAGATACTTTCTTGTGGCAACAGAAAAGGAGATTAATAATGTCACTTTCTTTTTTTTTAAATTTAAATATATTTATTTATTAAATTTTTTTCCATTTTACATACCAACCCCAGTTCCCCCTCCCTCCCCTTCTCCCGCCTCCTCACCTCCCTCCCACTCTACCCCCATCCATTCCTCAGGGTAGGTAAGGCCTCCCATGGTAGTCAACAAAGTCTGGCATACCAAGTTGAAGGAGAGCCTAGCCCCTCCCCATTGTATCAAGGCTGAGCAAGGTATCCCACCACAGAGAATGGACTCCAAAAAACCCAGTTCATGCACCTGGGATAAGTCCTGGCCCTGCTGTCAGGGACCCCACAAACAGATCAAGCCACACAACTGTCACCCACATTCAGCGGGCCTAGTTCGGTCCCATGCAGGTTCCCAAGCTGTCAGTCCAGAGTCAGTGAGCTCCAACTAGCACCAGTCAGTTGTCTCTGTGGGTTTCCCCATCATGTTCTTGACCCCCTCTTCTTTTTTTTTTTTTGAATGCTGAATGCCATTTATTGAAGGAGGGAGGAGGTCTTAAATACAGGCTTAAAGCACAATGGGAGAACCCTGGATGGCAGAAGTTCGCTTCTGATTTTTTTTTTGAGCTGAGGACTGAACCCTGGGCCTTGTACTAGCTAGCAAGCGCTCTACCACTGAGCTAAGTTCCCATCCCCGATAATGTCACTTTCTATATGCTATTTTCACTAGTCAAGTCAACTGGACTTGTTCCAAACTAGCCAAGGCTAAACAGTAAGAAATCAAAACAAAACAAACAATATCTGGGAAAGATTATGACATTATAATTCTGCCACCTGGTATTTAGATACAGTAATTCAAGATCAAGCTGAAATCCTAATGGTTATTCTTTTTTTTTTTTTAAAGATTTATTTATTACGTATACAGAAGAGGGCACCAGATCTCATTACAGATGGTTGTGAGCCACCATGTGGTTGCTGGGAATTGAACTCAGGACCTCTGGAAGAACAGTCAGTGCTCTTAACCTCTGAGCCATCTCTCCATCCCCATGGTTATTCTCTTAAGCAACAACTTACCCAAATAGGAAGGATGAGTAAGATCTGCTGTATCCTTTTCCAGTTTCAGAAGTTCAATTTCCAGGTTGTTCTACATGAGGAACAAGAGAAAACTTTAGCTCACTCAGCAAATGTCCTGAAGCTCAAGGCTTCAAACACTGATAAAAAAGGACACGCTAGGAAAACACAGTACAAGAATCTACATGGGGTTGGGGATTTAGCTCAGTGGTAGAGCACTTGCCTGGCAAGTACAAGGCCCTGGGGTTCAATCCTCAACTTAAAAAAAAAAAAAAAAAAAAAAAAGAAGAATCTACATGTTCCTTAAATGGGATGGAAGGATGGTTTACATAAAAGTCATCTGGTGCCAGGCGGTGATGGCGCACGCCTTTAGACCCAGCACTCAGGAGGCAGAGCCAGGTGGATCTTTGTGAGTTCGCGGCCAGTCTGGTCTACAGAGTGAGATCCAGGAAAGGTGCAAAGCTACACAGAGAAACCCTGTCTCGAAAAACAAAAACAAAAACAAACAAACAAAAAAGTCATCTGGAACTTTTCATTTTGGTATCCTGATTCCTGTTATTACAATTAACTACTACATGCACCTACCAGCCAGGCACCAGGCACTGCTCTAATTGCAAAAGAATTGGTTTTTTGTTTGTTTTAGAGTTGGGCATCAAACCCAGGACATTTTGTATGCTAAGCATCCACATTTTCTCTGAACTACACCCCAGGATACTACGCACTTTTTAAAATGGAGAAATAGAAGTCAAAAGCTCATAATTTACCTGGGAGATTTCAGCTTGAATATCTGAGATCTGCTGTAATCTGGAGAAGTTCACAAAGCAAGGAGCCGTTTTCTTAGATATATCTAACATCTCCTATTGGTGAATGAAGAGGGAAAGTATAGTAAGTTATAAAAAGTATGCACACTAGAATAACATACACAAGGGACTAAAAATAACATTGTCATCAGGCAGTGGTGGCGCATGCCTTTAATCCCAGCACTTGGGGAGGATCTCTGTTAGAGGCCAGCCTGGTCTACAGAGAGGTTCCTTGGGAACCAAGGCCACATAGAGAAACCCTGTTTCAAAAAAATAAAATAAAAGTAACATTCTGTCCAAAACTACACCTAACACAAAGAATGCATTAAAACTGTAGCAATGAATATCTTCTGTTTTTATTTCATTTTGATAAGGTCTAATGTAGCCCAAGGATGACTTTGAACTTCTGATCTTCATAACTCCACTTCCCAAGTGTTCAGCATAACACCAGGGTTTCTGTTGGTTGTTTTTGTGTGTGTGTGCATTGGAGTACATGTTTTATGAGTGCATGTTCATATACATGCATATATGTGTATATTTTTGTGGTGGCCATAAGTCAACATCTGGTGTCTTCCTCCATCATTTCTCCATCATACTTTTTGACCCAGTCTCTCACTGAACCCAGAACTCACCATTTAGAGACAGGTAAATTAGGAGATAGTTAGCCTAGGACTCTAGTTGGTTTTGGTTATGTACAATCCCCACTTGTAACAATGTGCTTGGCACACTAGCTCCTTTCCTTGCTTATGCTAGGTACTGTACTTCTCTTCAAACAGTGCACATAGCAACCTTAGAACCCCTAGAGCTCCTCACTTGTACTGTGCTACATGTGCTTTCATGCCTCGACAACAGTGCAGTTTCTCTGCCTCTGGTAAGAAGCAGATTTAGACAGTTTCTACACAAGTACACTCCTAAAGCACATGAGGAACACTTTGGCCTGAATTGCAATGTGCAGACAGGCCAACAACTGAGTCCTCTAGTAAACTTTTAGGGAAAAGCCCATTACTATTGTATGCCTGTGCATATCTTAGGAACTGTCTCTTGCTGTGATAAAAAGCCATAACCAAAGAAACTTATAAAATAAAGTGTTCAGCCAGGCGGTGGTGGCGCAAGCCTTTCATTCCAGCCCTCGGGAGGCAAAGGCAGGCGGATCTCTGTGAGTTCGAGGCCAACCTGGTATCCAAAGTGATTTCCAGGAAAGGCGCAAAGCTACACAGAGAAACTCTGTCTCAGAAAAACCAAATAAATAAATAAATAGATAAATAAATAAAGTGTTTAATTTGCGTTTTGAGTTTGAGAGAGTCCATAACTGTATTAGTCAGCGTTCTCTAGAATAACAGAACTGATAGAATGAATCTCTATATCTATAAAAGGGGATTTATTAGAGTGGCTTACAGACTGTGGTCCAGCTAGTCCAACAATACCTGTCTGTCACCAGGAAGTCCAAAAATCCAGTAGTTATTCAGTCCATAAAGCTGGATGTTTCAACTGATCTTCAGCATATGCCAGGATCATGAAGTAGTAGGCTCTAATGCCAGTGAAGGAATGAAGTTGCCAGCCAGAACAAGGGCAAGCAGGCAAAGAACAAGCACCTCTTTCTTCCATGCCCTTATTTAACCACTATCAGTAGGTGTGGCCCAGATTAAAGGTGGATCTTTCTACTTCAAATGGTTTATTAAGAAAAATCCCAGCCAGGCGGTGGTGGCATACTCCTTTAATCTCAGCACTTGAGAGGCAGAGGCAGGCAGATCTCTGAGTACAAGGCCATCCTGATCTACAGAGTGAGTTCCAGGACAGCCAGTGCTACACAGAGAAACCAACGAAAAAAAACAAAATTTTTGCCAGGTGGTGGTGATGTAAACCTTCAATCCCAGCACTTAAGAGGCAAAGGGAGGTGGATCTCTGTGAATTTGAGGCCAGACTGGTCTACAAAGTGAGTTTCAGGACACCCAGATCTGTTATATAGAGAAACCTTGTCTCAAAAAAATCAAAAACAAAACAAAACAAAAAATCCCTCAGCTGTGCCAACCCTCAGGTTTTAGTGAATTCCACAATGTAGTCAAGTTGACAACCAAGAGCAGCCATGACAAGTCCACATTTGTCAACTAGACATACAATCGTGCTTACTTTCCAAATGAAAACAATTACCAGATCATAATTCTACCTAACATGATATAACTATCACACATACAACCACAAACACATTATAAATTGTAGAACAGGTGGCAATGTCCCTAGAGGGACATTCTTTTAGTGCCTCAAAACTTAAATATGATAACCACTGATACTCTCTTAATTGACATTACATTACATGATAAAGAAACCAAGGAAAGAAAACAAATATTTGCCCAAATACTTTTTTTTTTTTTTTAAAGAGCTGAGGATCGAACCCAGGACCTTGCACTTGCTAGGCAAGCGCTCTACCACTGAGCTAAATCCCCAACCCCGCCCAAATACTTTCTTAACAAAATATGACAGGAACACTCAATTACAATCCTTGTTTCTGCAACTGGTCACATAGCCTTAGCTGGTATTTATAACTACCTCCTTCTACTACCCATTCTGTATTTCCTCCACCCTCAGCAGGTCCTGGTTCTTTTCTTGGAGTAGTAACCCATACCTTCTTTCCTGATGGATCTGTGCCCTTTGTCATCCTGCCTGGATTAGGCCATTGTGGCTTTCCACTGACTTTAATCATAGGACATGACAGCACCAGAGACTCTGTAAAGGATCTCCCGCACTCCAGACATAACCTGTCGCCCCCAGACAGCAGGAAGTAAATTTAAGAACATGACATCCACATTCCCAAGAGGTCTTTGAATGGGTTATGGCTATTTGTCATTGTTCAGGGTGGTTAGTTACAAGTTGTTACTGGTGATGGTCAGGAAAAAATCTGAACAAAGGAGTTTAGATTCAGGGTTCTTATTTTGAAAAGAAAAAAGGGGGAAACAGATATGATAGGATAAAAGGGTAGATTATTGAATCTACTTTGAAAAAAAGATACAGATATGATAGGATAAAGGGTAGGTTATTGAATCTACTTTGCAAAGAAAAAAGGAAGGATATAGATATCATAAGATAAAAAGGTAGATTACTGAATCTACTTTTAAAAAGCAACTGCTAGGGGCTGGAGAGATGGCTTAGTGGTTAAGAGCACCGGCTGCTCTTCCAGGGGACCTGGGTTCAGTTCCCAGCCACCACATGGTGGCTCACAACCATCTGTAATAAGATCTGCTACCCTCTTCTGGCCTGCAGTCAAACATGCTGTATACATAATAAATAAATAAATCTTTTTTAAAAAAGTATTAAAAAAAAAAAAAGCAACTGCTGGCTTTAAATATTTTACACTGGATTTTTATATACTGTATACAAATTTGAGATTAGTTTTGTTAGAACATACTGTACATACATTTTTAATCTTGTTCAAGGTTTTGTACCTACACAACTCATTTAACAATGAAATGCAAATTTCAAGTCCTTAAAAGTTATTATTACAAACTATTTAGGATAATGAAGAAATGCAAGTTAGTAGTTAGCCATTACAATAAAATTTGTAGTCATGTTAGGTATGTTTTCAAGGTCAAACAGATATTTTAGATAGACAGGTCATCTTCAAACACTTCAGAGATCTACAGAATATGGCATTTAAGATGATTTAACAACATAGGTTCTTCTTTTTTTTATTTTTTATTTTTTATTTTGAGACATGTCTGCTCCTGGCAGCACCAATCCACCTCAGAGAAGATGATGGGCACCAAAGAAACTCCATATGGAGTTTACTTTCTTTTATTTTTTTTTAAAGATTTATTTATTTATTATGTATACAGAAGAGGGCGCCAGATCTCATTACAGATGGTTGTGAGCCACCATGTGGTTGCTGGGAATTGAACTTAGGACCTCTGGAAGAGCAGCCGGTGCTCTAATCCTCTGAGCCATCTCTACAGCCCTGGAGTTTACTTTCTTTGTGGCAAAAGTTAGCCACTGGGCAAGAAACTGCTCTTGCCTCAGCTGCTGACAGTTGTTCAGATTGAACAAGCAGGACACAAAAGAGAGTGACTGCAAAATTTTGCAAAGACAAGGCAGACAGTCCTTCAAAAATCCTGCTTCATAAAAAATTCTGTCAAATATTCTAGGCCTGTAAGATAAGGATGGATACCCCAACATTGCAGAGGAACCTTGGGTGACTTGTCCAGGTGGCCAGCTGTTTCTGTCATTTCTCACAATTTTTGCAAGTTGATTGCTTACACTTCCTGTTTACTGAGGTAATATTATTTTCTTCTCAGGTCTCTGGAGTTGAAGACTAGATAGTTATAGTTTTCCTTGTTAACAAATTCAGAAAAGAAACTCACTAAAGAGGGGTAAAGTATATAAATTTGAGAGACTAATGGAGTATTTTCTCTGAATCTGTCAAATGTTAATGGACTAGACATAATTGATATAATTATTGCCTGTATATATTATATATAGTTACTGTACTTAATGTATATAATTTTTCTTATATTAGGTATAATCTTTTTTTAATTTTAGACAAAAAGGGGAAATGTGGTGATATTTTATTTGTGCTCTAACAAATAAAGCTTGCCTGGCCGGGTGGTGGTGGCGCACGCCTTTAATCCCAGCACTCGGGAGGCAGAGGCAGGCGGATCTTTGTGAGTTCGAGGCCAGCCTGGTCTACCAATCGAGATCCAGGGAAGGCGCAAAGCTACACAGAGAAACCCTGTCTCGAAAAAAAAAATAGTAATAATAATAATAATAAATAATAAAATAAAATAAAATAAAGCTTGCCTGGAGATCATAGTGCATGGCTAGCCACTAGTTAGTCATAGAGGCCAGGTAGTGGTGGCACACCTTTAATCCAGCATTCCAGAGGCAGAAGCAGACAGATCTCTGTGAGTTCAAGGCCAATCTGGGCTACATAAGATTGATCCAGTCTAAAAGAGAAACAGGGCCAGGCAGTGGTGGCACACATGCCTTCAATCCCAGTACTAGGGAGGTTGAGACAGGAAGTGATATGGCTGGGTGGAGAAAGGAATATAAGGCGGGAGGAGACAGGAACTCACTCTCAGTTGACGATTTGGTAGAAGCAAGAACTCTAGCAGCTGGCTGCTCTGCTTCTCTGATCTTTCAGCTCTCACCCTGATATCAGACTCCAGGTTTTCATCAATAAGACCAATTAGGATTTGAGCTACACTGTTACTCCTTTCTTAGCCTGTTGGCCTAAGGGCACTGGAAGCCTAAAGTGATCAAAAGGAAGTCTGAGCTTCCAGTTCAATGGAATGTTTGTTGTGTTTCCTGGCACGAAGTCCTCCCCCCACCTCCCCATCCCGCCCCCGCCCCAGCAGAATTTAAGGTCACAGGAATAGGAAGCACAAATTTTCCTAGTGGCTCACTAGGGTTGATAGTGAGTGGAACCATTTCCTTTTCCACCCACGGCTATGGGAGAAATCATATCCCATATTGGATGCTGATTCAAAGTATAGACTGCCCTCTGAAGAACCCTGCCCCAACCCTTCAGGCTGCTGCCACCTGATTGGAGCTGTAACTGTGTCTTCAAAAGGCCATTCCATTGTTCTATCAGGCCAGCTGCTTCAGGATGGTGGGGAACACGGTCAGCCCAGCCGACTCCTTGACTGTGGGCCCACTGTTGCACTTTAAAAGCCGGCAGTGGTGGCGCACGCCTGTAATCCCAGCACTCGGGAGGCAGAGGCAGGTGGATCTCTGTGAGTTCGAGGCCAGCCTGGTCTACAGAGCTAGACCAGGACAGGATCCAAAGCTACAGAGAAACCCTGTCTCGAAAAACCAAGAACAACAACAACAAAATGATACGTCAAAAAGGAGAGGGTTCTGGGATCTAATTCTGCCAACGTGCTGAATGATATTGGAGGAATTTCTTTGTCTTTTTAGGTGTTTCTTTTTTGTTTGAGACAGACTCTCCTCTAGTCTACCCTAGACTAGGCTTTAACTCTGAGCAATCTTCCTGCTTCCACATCTCCCAAGTGCTTAGATAACAAGTCTTGTATCCACACATCTGGCTGTTTCTATTTCTTCAACACTTTAGGATATCAAGTCGCTAAGGACTCTTACACGAATTAAAAAAAAATCTCCCATCAAGTCTGCATTAATAATTTCTACAGGTGAATTACTAACTTTCCTAACTTCTTTTTTGGTTTTTTGAGACAGGTTTCTACTTTGTAGACCAGGCTGGCCTCGAACTCAAAGATCCACCTGCCTCTGCTTCCACAGAGCGCCAATCCATCGGCTTCAACTTCTTTTTTTGTATCAGTTTCCTTCCCTTCAATTTTTTTTTTTTTTTTTTTTTTTTTAGTTTTTCGAGACAGGGTTTCTCTGTGTAGTTTTGGTGCCTGTCCTGGATCTCACTCTGTAGACCAGGCTGGCCTTGAACTCACAGAGATCCGCCTGGTTCTGCCTCCCGAGTGCTGGGATTGAAGGCATGCGCCACCACCGCCCGGCATACCTTCCCTTCAATCTTAATGTCCTTGGTCTCTCCCAGTTCCTTTCTCTCTCTCTCTCACACACACACACACACACACACACACACTTTATAAGATGTTCCCACAAAGTCTCCACTGGAGTTTTTCTGTATTCACAGAGCCTCTTGCCCCAAATATGCTTCAGTAATTCCCATAAATAGGCAGGCGTTCCTGGAAATGCTTGTTTTAAGTACCGGCCAGTATCTCTTTCTTACTGCCTCCGGCTCTACAGGGTAGAGCAGCGGTCCTCCACCTGTGGCTCTCAACCACTTTAGGGGTCGACCGACCGACCGACCCGCCCTTCGCGGGGGTTAGCCTAAGACCATCGGAATGCACAGATGTTTGTGTTACGATTCATAAAAGTAGCAAGATTACAAAGTAGCAACGAAAATAGTTTTATGGCTGGGGTCATCACAACATGAAGTATATTGAAGGGTCCCCGCAGCATCGGGAAGGTCAAGAATCGCTGGTCTGGTGGAAGCAGGATCAGCGGGAGGAAAAAAAAAAAGGCAGAGCGCTGTTCCATCTCCGACAAGCAGCCCGGGAGAACCTGCAGGCACTGGAAACCCAGAGGACTGGGAACGCCACCTACTCCGTCCCTCACTCTTCAAAGAGCCCACGGGAGAAGGGCCGCGGCCGCCAAGGGGCGCTACCGGGTATCCAACACGGCCCTCAACTGCCCCCCGCACGGCGCAGCCACGACCACCACCTCACAGCGGAATTCTGTCGCCCCCTTGATGACGCCGTCGCAGCCCCCCGCCGCGTACCTCGGTGACTATCCCCGAAGCCACCCAGTGGTTCAGCAGTAGCCCAGCGGCACTCGGCGCGGACGCCGGGTCCCACGGGTTCGCCGCAGCCATGGCTCCCGCACACCTCTGGAGCCCGCGCGAGGAGTGAGAGGCACACAGCGAACGGTCGCGCGGCTTGATGATGTCACAGGGCGTTCCCGCCCGGGCGGAAGCCCTGGGAGCGCGTCTCAGGCGAGCGCGGGTCCCGGGTGTTCCCTGGCCGAGCCTTCTCTGCACTGAGCCGTAGGAGGCGAGTCTCGAGCTCCCTGATCCCGCAGTGGCTAGCGGAGGCTCCCTGGCCTTAGCTCGGCTGCCAAAGCAGCAGGACCTTGTGGTAGCGCTGTCTGCTAGTCTGCTTTCTCCTTGCCGCCCTCTTTGGCTGCCCCCTAGGAAGTAGGGATAGGCAGAAGGTGACAACTGGGACCTGAGACCCAAACGGGAGGTTTACCTGGCGGCTGTACGTCCAGACTGGGCGGTGACAGCTACTCTTCTTTCCCGCAGGGAGCTGAGCCGCGGCGCTAGGATGGGAAACAGTGCCCTCCGCGCTCATGTGGAAACAGCGCAGAAAACTGGTGTCTTTCAGCTTAAAGACCGTGGTCTGACCGAGGTGAGAGGAGAGGGGACGGACCATGACACTAAAAGGGAGGAGGGATGGCGGGGTGTCGAAGTTTATTGGTGCGGGGTTTTCCACGCTGTGAACTCCTTTCTCCAGTTCCCCTCAGAGTTGCAGAAGCTGACAAGCAACCTTAGGACCATCGATTTGTCCAACAACAAGATCGACAGCCTACCGCCCCTGCTAATAGGAAAGTTCACTCTGCTGAAGAGCCTCTCCCTCAACAACAACAAACTGAGTATGGCTCTTGTGCCTGGCTAGGTTTTGCTAGTGATCAGCAATTATGAAGGGTGCTTTTTCCTCTTACAAGCTGATTTTGTTATGAAATCAGTTCAGGGGATGCAGAATGTTAGAATATTGAATAGGAAGCTTTCTGCCTCATACAATTACATCTACACGCCTCCTTGGATAGCATAATCACTATTACTAGGTTAATTTGAACTTGCAAGACTTACGGGATGCAATGTAAACGGTTATCTAATATGGGGGCAGGGTGGAATGGGAGGCTCTTCCAAACCTCCCTAGATTGTTGTTAGAATATACCTAGGTCCCTTTATAAAACAAAACTATTATACACATAAATGCCTTTCTGCATCTTGATGGCTCCTTGATCTTCTGAACACTGTTGGTAAATGTGCGAATCCTATGTAAGAAGCGAGGACTGGTGATGTGGGCCTGGAATCCCAGCCACTCAAGAGGCCGAGGCAGAAGGATCATAATTTCAAGGCCAGCCACACAACTTAATGAGACCCTGTCTCAAAAATAGAAACAAAAACAAAACGAAACAGGCTGCCATCTGTCTTTTTATAAACTTTAGTTCTATCAGATTCAGATTTTTTAAAAAAATTTTTTCTTCACCAGCTGTTCTACCCGATGAATTATGTAATCTTAAAAAACTAGAGACTCTAAGTCTAAACAACAATCACCTGAGAGAGCTACCGTCTACCTTTGGGCAGCTTTCTGCCCTGAAAACCCTGAGCCTCTCTGGGAACCAGCTGGGAGCACTACCACCCCAACTTTGTAGCCTGCGACATCTGGATGTAGTGGATCTCTCTAAAAACCAGATTCGGAGTATACCTGACACAGTGGGGGAGCTGCAGGCCTTCGAACTCAACCTCAACCAGAACCAGGTCAGTTTCTGTGTGTGTGTGTGTGTGAGATCCCTCTGTCCCCCCACTTTGCCCCCCCCCACACACACACCAGTGTATGTTCGGGTTTATGGTCTCCTAATACTTTCCTGTTCCTCAAGCACTAATCATGGAGTTGGATACCAGAAGCTAAAAGATTTCATAAGCTGAAGTTACTTCAATGCCCAGTGTTACAGAGTGAGTTGATAGTACTGTGTAATGGTGTTCAAGGTGTTTTGAGGAAGGCAGAACAGAATAACAAGGTGAGATATTTAAAAAAAAAATTGTTGGAAGCTTGGCAGATCTTCAGTTCCTTTTCACACCACCAATCATTTAGTGAGGAGCCATGTTAGGGATGGAATAGTGTAGGGATGAGACCTAAACCCATAGAATCTGGGTCAGACATCAGACATTTTTGTTTTGTTAAATATGCACCCTTTTGTTGAAAAATCCCTAAGTGATAGTTTTTCTGGGGCTAGCTTACCATTGGACAACTTTACAACTGGAATGTTTCGCCTTGTTTTGGATCTTCTTGGTTAACGTTTGTCTAGGGAAGCGCTCTGGTCTAGACAGGAGGTCTAGTGATAAAAGATTAGGTAGCCCTTAGTTTCTGTAGCAACTATGCCTCCATGTATATACATTAGCTACCATGGACATGTTGTTACTGGGCTAGACCATAGTTAACATTATGATACTCAGTCTTTGAGGTTGGCTTCATCTTTTCCCTGAGATTTTTAGGGGAAAAACTGTCATCTATTAAGCACCAAGTATTAGTTGATGATTAGTTCCCTATGGCTAGACTGTCTAGTTGGAAGGTTTCTCAGACCTTACTTGAATTACCGGGGGAGCTTAAGGTCATCTTAGTATTTGATTCAGTGAGAGGTCTAAGAATCTGCCTTTGCAGTAAGTTCCCAGGTGGTGGTTGGAGATACCAGGCAGTCAACAGAATTTAGTGACCTGGGGCTGGAGAACAGCTGAGTGGTACAGTAATTGTGTGGCATGCATGAGACTCTGGTTCATCCTGTAGCATGGGAAGGAAAAGGCTTGGAGCATTTAATTGGCCAAAGTGAAGGATCAATAACAAAGTGTTTGGTGTTGACTTGGAGGGCCTACACAATGCTGGTGAATGGACATGCCATGTTCATCACTTGAATCATCCGAATGTCTTAGTGAAAAATTGTAGACACAAAACTACTAGAGGTTAGTAGATAGGACTGTTGATACAGATTTTGAGGTCATAAGTGAAATGGCTTTAAGAATGATTGTTTTCTAGAAGGTTGAGAATGTAAAATATTAAGCATTAAGGATTTGTGCTTGAAAATAATAAAGATGTCAAAACAGAATCAGGGGAAATTCAAGAGGAAAAATCTAGTGTCGTGAACAAAGGGGAGTCTCAAGAAAAGAATGGGTAGTCCAGTCGGGTGTAGCAGTACATGGGAAGCATGGATGGAATCTTGGCTTTGGTATCAAAATGTTTGTGTGGTTGTTTCTGAGTGGCAGGTTACATGATTCTCCTATTTTTTATAATAAATGTACAGTGCTTTTATTATCATTTTTATTTCTGAAAAGCTACCGGTAACCTTCAAATCATTTGAAAATGGAGGAGTAACAGAAGGTATGTTAACAGAGGCTTCTGGAATGAGTAGGCAGTGAGAAACCGGAGGCGTGGAAGAAGAGCTAGGACACAGGCAAGGTTTGCTACAGTGTAGGAAAAGTGGCCACTGTGCTCTTGTACTGTTGTGTTGCCCACAGATATCTCAGATCTCAGTGAAGATATCCTGCTGTCCTCGCCTCAAAGTGCTCCGGCTGGAGGAGAATTGTCTCGAGCTCAGCATGCTGCCACAGAGCATCCTCGGTGACTCCCAGATTTGCCTGCTTGCTGTGGAAGGCAATCTCTTTGAAATAAAGAAACTTCGAGAACTAGAGGGTTATGATAAGGTGTGTATAAGCATCTTCTACATTTCTAGTGTCTGTACCAGAGAATGTGCTGAGGTAACCTAGGTGATGTCTGCAGTTAGCATCACCAGGTTCATACTTTGGAGGTAGTTCTAAGACTTGGTCAGACTGTACTGTGCCAAGGTGACTTTCTCCACATTCTGCTTATTGTAAAGCATCTTTTTATGCTTTCTAGTAAAACATATGAAAAAAAAAATCAGGGTGTGGCAGCATGGCTTTAATCTCAGAATTTGTGAGGCAGAGGCAGGCAGATAGATTTCTGTGAGTTCAAAGGCCATCTAGGGCCACATAGTGAGAATCTGTCTCAAAAAGGGAGAAGAAAAAAAAAAGTAAATTTTGTATGTAATGAACCAAGTCAAATTAAAAAGAAAAAAACCCCATAAAAACCTAAGTTTAAAAATACTCTTCTAGGGCTGGAGAGATGGTTCAGAGATTAAGAGCACTGACTGCTCTTCCAGATGTCCTGAGTTCAATTCCCAGCAACCACATGGTGGCTCACAACCATCTGTAATGAGATCTGGTGCCCTCTTCTGCCTGCAGTCATAGATAATAAATAAATCTTTCAAAAAAATACTCTTCTATTTGCCCATACCAAATACCGTATGTATATTTTTCTTTCATGTTTTTAGTACATGGAGAGGTTCACAGCCACCAAGAAGAAATTTGCATGATGTTCTCCAGGACAATGGGAACCTTAAGGACACTGACTTGGAACCTCTGTTGGAATTTGGCCGAGTTAAAGGCTCCTGATGTTGGAGACACTCCAGATTACATTTCATTTAATAACATTTTTCCTTTTAAGGACTATCTCAGATAAGCTAAAGGAAAAAACTTAGGAGACAGGAAGAGCCCTTCATTTTGAGCCAATGGATAGGGCGATGGCCAATGTTGATCTTCAGAACCATTAGTTGGGCTCTTAAGAACCAGTAGGTGGTTGCTATTCATGCAGTGAGGAATTGCTGCCTGGTAACAGAATGACTCCATATCAGAGCTAGAGGTTTTGTTGAGTTACATCGTGCCAGCTTTCATAAAGTCAGTTACTACATCTCCTCTGTGTTAACACTTCATGTTTTTATGAAATTTGTTGGAAACTTGTATGGCTAAGGACGTATGCTTTTGTTTCAACCCATCAATTCAATAGGAGTGTTTCCACTTGGAAGTTGGGAAGTACAGAAATATGTAGCTATCTTAAAGCAAGCTTTGTCAAGAGGAGCATCAGCACAACAGCCATCAAGGAATGTTCCCCAAGGCTGCAGTAGCAAATTTTTACTATTGCAGGTGCCTTACTGGTAGAAGGCTCTGAAGAGCTAAAAGTATATGCAAAAATTGTATAGTTTTTGTTTTTTTAGATAGGTTTTTGCTATGTAGCCCAGGCTGGCCTCAGACTTACAATCTCCCCATGTCTACTCCTTTAAGAACTGGATTACAGGCATGCGCCAGACTCAGCCTACTTGTAAGATTTTAAATAAATTTTAATAAGATTTTCCTGAAGCTTTGTTAAAAATCATGTGTTATTTCTGGTAATTTCTTCCCTTTTTGTATTTATAACTGTACTAATCAAATTACCTTCAAGAAAACCACTGCTATAATATTTTAAAGTAACCTATGTTTATCATGGTTATTCTCTGAATGAGAGGATATACTAAATAAAATATTTTTAATGAACTTTAGAAGCAATGTTAATCATTTAAAGAACTTATCATCAGTTGAGTGGTCCTGTGTTGAAAGTAAACTGGGAATATGGATCTGGTTTGGTTTCATGAGCAGCGAAATCCAACTGATATAACTCAGATGTTTCTGGGGAACTGGGAATCATGTTAAGAGAATGTGAAGGTACACAGAGAGAGAGATTTCAGATCGTTACTGATAAGAACATTGCAAAGCAATCCCCAAGACTGGTTTCTGAAGTCTTCTCTTGGCTAAGGATATACTGGTAGTTCTCAATAGTAGTTAAAACTAGCTTAAAGTTGAAAAACCACAGAGCTTACAGGAAGCAACCTTTCTGACCTTAAATCTGATCCAGGTGTTCTTTTCCCCATGTTGCTTTCTCTATTTGTTGAAAGGTGGTATCAGTTTATCAGTGTCAGGAAGGTTTTTGTTTGTTTGTTTGGTTGGTTGGTTTTTTCTCCTCAGATTTATTTTTCTGTGTGTGAGTTTTCTGCAGTGGTCAGAAGAAGATACTGGATCCCCTGGAACTGGAGCTACAGAGCTTTGAGCTGCCATGTGGGTGCTGGGAACAGAACCAAGATCCTCTAGAAGAGCCACAAATGTTCTTAACCACTAAGCCAACTAACTCTCTACCTTGTTGTTATTAGTTTAATATGTATTGTTCTTGCTGATCCACTGAGCAGCTGACTTCTCTTGGCATTTTACCAATACAATACCTCTCATCTAACAAATCTGAACTTATAAATTTAATAACTTAAATGTATTCATTTGTGTTCCCCACTCCTGTAATAATCACTAAGTACCACCTTTTCTTCAGTCTCAATTCCATGTCCAACCATACCAGATTATACTGCTCCAGAATGCTTAGTGTTGTTGTTCAGTCAAGAAATGCCCTCTCTCACTTACTTGGTCCTGCCCTGTATCTAAGCTCCTTCCCTAAATCTAATCCGAATTAACTGCTCCCCAATCTGCTGACAGAATGCTTTCCTCATCCTATATTTACCTCTCTTGCTAGACTAAAAGTGCTTGAGGCTAAAAACTATATAAAGTAAGGGGCTGGAAAGATAGTTCAGGGATTTAAAGTACTTGTTCTTGCAAAAGACCCAGGTTCAGTTCCTATACATACATGGTTCACAACCATCTGTAACTCCAGTTCTAGGGGATCCAACACCTTCTTCTGGCCACTGTGGGCACTAGACATTCATGTGCTGCACATATATATACATTCAGGCCTAACTTTCATACACAAAATCTTTAAAAACAAAAACAAAAAACCTATTCAGTAAGCCTTAAGTTTTAATTTAGTGTGGAGTAAGCCTATGGATGGAGTAAGATCATGGGCTCTGTCCTCAGAGGGATCAAAGGTTTGTTACTTAATAGCTTTCTAGGCAATTTACTACCATCTGTAAATACAGGTAATACTTCTCATTTCTCAAGTATGTATTATAGTCAGAAGATACAAAAAGCAACACAAGCAGGAACTCAATGAAACAAGCCCTCTGTCTTATCTATAAAGTCTGGAAGTACAATTGTGTAAATTATACAGGAATAGAAGGCGGAGAGCTAGCACTACATTAAGTGGCAAAAAACAAAGACTTCAGGATAAGTGACCAGATTATCAATATGAGAAATACAAATCAAATTAGGAACTTAATCAGGATAACTAAGAATTTTAATGAGATCACCCAGGAAACTAGCATTCAAAGAAGTTTTGTTTTTATTTTATTTTACATTATTTTGGTTTTTCAAGACCAGGTTTCTTTGTGTAACAGTCCTGGCTGTCCTGGAACTCAGTCTGTAGCCCAGACTGGCCTCGAACTCACAGAGATCTACTTGCCTCTGCCTCCCGAGTGCTGGGATTAAAGACGTGCATCACCACCACCCAGCTCATGTTTTTAATTTTTATTACATTTATTTTATATGTATGTGTACACAAGCTTGCATACACCATGGTACCACATGTGGAAGTCAGAGGACAACTTTATGAGTTGGCTTTCTTTTTCCACCATGTAGGTCCTAGAGAACAAACTCGAGTTGTTAGGCTTGGCAGCAAGTGTCTTTACCTACAGAGCCACATCATTGGCTCTTTTTTTAAATTTTTAAGTAGGTTTTCATATATCCCAGATTGTCCTATAACTCACTGTATAGCTGAGGATGACTTCTGATCCCTTCTGATCCTCCTACATTCTCCTACCTAATACTGAGACTGGAGGGGCGTGTCACCATACCTGGCTCACATGATGATATAGGATTGAACATACATATTCTTGAATACTAGGCAAAGACCCTATGAACAAGCGATTCTACAACCCCGGTCCTGAAAAGTTAATTTTAAATGTTCATTATAGGATGTCTAGAATGTAGATGTTTAAGTTAATGGGAGAGTCATAATCCATATGTGATAAGGAGAGATCAAGAGTTGAAGTGAGAATAAAGGATAAATTAAAACTGAAGAAATGGTGAAATGGGTATAACTGTACAAGATGAAATTTGAGCTTTACTGTTTTGAAGTGAGCCAGGGTTACATGGTAAGACCCAGTTTTTAAAAAATGAAAACTTTATGCCTGGCAGTGATAGCACATGCCTTCCTTTAATCCCAGCACTGGGGAGGGAGAAGAAAGCAAATCTCAGAGTTCCAGGACAGCCTGGTCTAGATATCGAGTGCCAGGATGGCCAGGGCTACACAGAGAAACTCAAAAAAACAAAATGAGAAAGAAAAAAAAAAAAAAAAGGATACTATTTCTTAGCTGTAGTCACAGATAATGTGTTCAAGGTCACAATGCTAGAAAATGAACCCCAAAGTGAAGCCAGATGACAGATGACTCCAGCTTATGTGAACTACTTGCTATCATCTCTCAAAAACAACAGAAGGGATGACAGGAGGCACAGGTACTTTCCATCTGTCTCTGTGCCCTTTTCTCTAGAGAAAGGGACTATGTTGTCTTTCACAGATCTTTGACCAAGAACTCCCTCCGTGCTAGAGAAAACAGCTATCATTTATTACATTTACACCTGACAGACAACATTCTAAGAGTTTTTGTTTATTTTTCTTGTGAGGAGAGAGCTTAGGCTAGCCCACAATTCACTGTATAGGTTGATTCTGCCTCAGGTTTCCCAATGTTGGGATTACCAGCCTGGTCTCTGAGCCCTGCTTACTCTAAGAGATTTCTAGGCATTACCGTTTTGTGAATTAGTTTATGAAGTAGGATTAAGTCCCATATACAAGGCACAGAGATAGGCATACATTCACACCAGCCAATAAGCAAAGGAGAAACTGCCAGCTGGGTGCTTTAGTACACATTCTAACGAACTTACCTTGGATACCACCTATCAGTATTATTCCTTTAGCCAAATCAATGTGTTAAGTTTTTAAATGCTTTTAAGAAAAGCATTTTTTTTTTTTTTTTTTGGTTTTTTGAGACTGTTTCTCTGTGTAGCTTTGCGCCTTTCCTGGAACTCAGAGATCAGTCTGGCTCTGCCTCCCGAGTGCTGGGATTAAAGGCGTGCTCCACCACCGCCCGGCAAGAAAAGCACTTTTAGATACAGCACAACTTAGTGTTTATACTTAGTCATACTCTATATATTCAATGCCTTCACCTGACAAACTATCCATTCTGACGTGGAGCACTTTTTGTTTTGTTTTGATTTACTTAAATCCTGTCCTCTTCACCCTCTGAATGTTTCAGAGCTAGCAGTATCACCTTTAGTAAATGACTTGTAATTCTCAGAAATACTCAGTGTATTTAAGTTCAAATAACTAAGACAAGTAATGATTAAACGGACTCATGACAAACCATAGAAACTCCTATAAACACTTCTAATAAAAACTGGAAAAGAGCTAATTGCAGCTTTCTATTGGAGTGCTTCATGTATAGCCATGTCTTTATTCAATCTGTTAACAAAAGTTGATAAAATGGTTGCCCCCACAAGTTAGAAACATGTTACCTATTTGAAAGAACAATACCATTATTTACAAAATTTAATTGTAAGAACCAAGCAAGGGTTACTGGTCAACCAATCGACTTTGGTAGCTCTAAAGTGTACAGATACTCATTTTTTTTTTTTTTTCCAGAGCTGAGGATTGAACCCAGGGCCTTGCGCTTGCTAGACAAGCGCTCTACCACTGAGCTAAATCCCCAACCCCCAGATGCTCATTTTTAAACAAAGGTGGTAAATACCAGCCCAGCTTCCCTACTACTTCAGGATCTAGACACCGGACTCCACGTATGGCAGAGAGTGGCAGTGCACTCAGCAATGATTAATTCAAAGGCATAATTTTCCACACAACTTTTAGTAACAATTATAACTTTTTAAATGTCTAAAACTACACAAAACTCAAAGGAATCTATTTTTCCTACCTGAGATCAAAACAAGTTTTTTTTTTTCATATCTACACGTAAATCTTAGTATTGAGGTAAATCTGAATTCACATGATACACTGTCAAACTTTCCCCAAAATTTTGAAGCCCTGCTTTAGTGAGGAAGTCTCATATCTCACACACATATGTACATCTTTAAAAGGCTAGTGACAACTTCATGAGGTTAACAGGCCTATAACGGGTCCATGACATGAGAATAAAGGCACTCATTTATAGTGTTCCTGAATGTGCAATATGAACCAGGATAGCAGAACCTATGTACAGACACAAATCACTACGGATTCAGAAGTGAAGCTCACTTTAAGAAAACCCACTGTATTCTTTCTCCTTTAGAACAGAAGCTACAAAATAGTGATGTAAAACAAAATGCATGAGTAAAAGCTCCGACCCCAGGCATTAGCCTGTTCTGTCTTTTTTTTTACACCTGTAGTCGCTTTAATGAGTTAACAACTTCATTTCTTATTCCTTCCTCTCGCTCTTTACCATAAAACCCAAACCAAACCCACCAACAAGAGCTTCTTATACAGATGTCTCCTTCATGGCTCTTTGGCAATGCTTCCAAATCTTGAATGCAAAAGAAGCTAAGTGAAGAGGCTGACAGACTACGTGTGATGTGCAGAAAGCAGCATAAGAGTGTGAACTGAAAGAGAGAGAGACGTGAAGTCTGAGCAAGAACCTACCCCAAAGGTCAGAAACTAAGAAGTAGGGAGGCACTCCTCCTCTGGTCCTTCTTTCACAAACTTTCAAATTCTGAACAGGTAAGGGCTTAGGAGGAACTAGGGAACTGAGTAACTGGTAGAGAAGTACAGCACGGCTCTAGCTGTCAATGAGCTTCTTTGCTCTTGTATTGGCAACGTCAATCCGATCCTTGTTGGTGTCAGCCTGGAAAAAAAAGTAAAAGAAAAATCTCAGCATTTGTTCACAAAACACTTTAACACAAGTTGAACCGAGGGGATGAGAGTGTAGCTCAGTTGGTAGAGTGTCTGCCTAGCACACATGAGCCCTGGGTTCAATTCCATAGCACTGCATAAAACTGGACATTTAAAGCACATGCTTGTAATCCTAGCATTTGGAGAGTGGAGGCAAGAGGACCAAAAATTCAACATCTTTCTCAACTACATCATGAGTCTTAGGCCAGCCTATGCTACATGAAATCCTGTCTCAAAATCAAGTTTAAGCCAGATGGTAGTGATGCACGCCTTTAATCCCAGCACTGGGAGGCAGAGGCAGGCGGATCTCTATGAGTTCAAGGCTACCCTGGCCTACAATTCTATGAACCTACATTCAATAACACACACACACACACACACACACACACACACACACACACACACCCAGCAAAGCAACAAAGCACGTGTGCACACGCTCACACAGTTTTATATACTTGGACCTAGATGTGAGTATATGCCTATGACCTCGGCACTCAAGGGACTAGACAATAGCATAAATTCAACACCAACCTGGGTTACCGTCAAACTGTCTCAAAATAACAAAAGAGGTGAGGCTATAGTTCAGTAGTACAGCACTTGCCTACCACACATGGGGCCCTATGTTCAATCACCAGTACAACAAAAAAGCAAAATTTTTAAATTTAATGTGTATGGGTGTTTCACATGTATGTATGTCTGCATACTGTGTGCCTGTGGAAGCCACAAAGAAGATATTAGATCCCCTGGAACTGGAGTAGGATACCATGTCAGTGCTGGCAATCCATCCCCAGTCCTCTGGAAGAGCAACAAGTGCTGCCCAAGCCACCCAGCCCCCAAGGTTTCCAAACATGCCCCAGCCTGTCTGGCTTGTATGTGGGCGCTTGAGATCCAAATGCAAGTCCTCATGTTTGCATGGCGGGCACTTCAACTGAGCCACTCTATTTGTTTTTGAGACTAGATCTTATTACTTGGGCTGGCCTTAAGCTTGTGAGTTCAAGTGATCTTCCCACCCCTCTAGAGTGGCTGGAATTATAGGCATGTAACACCATATCCAGCTCATTTTTGATGCAATAAAGTATGGCAAGAATGTTTCTCAACAGGAGTCTCATTTGGAGCTACTCTAGTTCTGACCAAGAGAGACCAAAATAACCTTGCCAAAGATCTTTGGGACAGATGTACTGCCACCCACAGAAGCATCTAAATTAAAATGATGTGTAATCTATACCCTAAACCCAGAACCCAGCACACCAACTATCAGGAAGCATCATTTACTCTAATGGCATATCCTAAAGGGGCTGCAGTGTAAGCACCTTAAAGCCGTAGGAGAGGCAGTGGTGAGCTGCCTGATGTGATTGCTGGGAAGGAACCCAGGTCCTCTCTAAGAGCAGTAAGTGAAGCCAGGTGTTTTGGAGCATGTCTTTAATCCCAGCACTCAGGAGGCAGATCTCTGTGAGGTCAGCCTGGTCTACAGAGTGAGTTCCAGAACAGCCAAAGATACACAGAAAAACTCTGTCTCGAAAAACCAGGAAAAAAAAAGCAGTAAGTGCTTTTAATCACTGAGCCATCTCTCCAGTCACACATACCCCCCCCCCCCCCCCCGAGATAGGGCTTCTCAGAGATCCCCCTGCCTCTGCCTCCTGGGTGCTGGGATTAAAGGCATGCGCCACTATCACCCAGCTAGGCTTTTATTTTTAATGTATATTCCATAAGAACAAGTCTACAGGACTGATTTTTGCTACTGACTCCTAAGACGAAGCTGCAGAATCTTACTAGGTAATCAGTAAAAAAGACAAAAACAAAAGTAAAAGCTAACATGCATTCAGGCATGAAGCAAAAAACCACAGGCAAAAGTCAGAACAGGATCTACTCAGTACATTGTTATGTTGTTGTTTTTCTGAGACAGGGTTGCTCTATGTAGCCCTGGCTGTCCTGGGATTCACTATGTAGATCAGGGTGGCTTTGAACTCATAGAGACCCATCTGTATCTGCATCTGCCTCCCCAGTGCTGGGATTATTCGTGTGTGTCATTATGCCCAGCTTACTCAGTACATTCTTCATTTAATTTTTTTTTTTTTTTTTTCAAGACAAGGTTTCTCTGTGTAACAGCTCTGGCTGTACTTTGTAGACCAGGCTGGCCTCAAACTCACAAAGATCCACCTGCCTCTGCTTCCCGAGTGCTGGGATTAAAGGTGAGCACCACCACCAGGCTACTCAGTACATGCTTAAATTTTAAAATTACACTTATTTTTTGTTTGTCCATTTATCTATCTATTTATTTATTTTGGTTTTTCGAGACAGGGTTTCTCTGTGTAGCTTTGCGCCTTTCTTGGATCTCGCTCTGTAGACCAGGCTGGCCTCGAATTCACAAAGATCCACCTGCCTCTGCCTCCCCGAGTGCTGGGGTTAAAGGCGTGTGCCACCACCACCAGGCTTGTCCATTTATTTATTATGTGTGTAGAGGTCAAAGGACAATTTGTAAGAATTGCTTCTGTCTTTCTACTGCATGGGTCCCAGGGATCAAAATCAGGTTGTCAGACTTGGTGGCAGGCATCTTTACTCACTGAGCCACATCACCAGCTCTACACAGTAAGTTCTTAGCTTTACATGGGAAGTTTTAAGTTAAACTTCATTCCAATCCCGTGCCTTCACAACAAATCAGTTGCCATGAGCAAAATAGCAGGATGGGCCTTTTGTTTTTAAAAAGCTGGAGCCGCCATCTCACCAACACTGTTCTGAGTAGATAGCATTTACCCCACCTCTTCCTCCCAAAGATACCTAGCACAGATGTCGTCACTAAAGTATCACTGGATTGGCTACCTCATTTTCCTGTGCTCTTCTTCTTTTTTTTTTTTTTTTTTACCTTTTCTGTGATCCTCTGTATTTGCTGGTTCTGAGCATCAATTTCATTGCCCATGTCCAGAGCCATGTTCTTTAGGTTGCCTAGGATACTGCCCACTTGAGTCAGGTTCTCTTCCATCTCATCTTCTCTGGCATCATTAGTTATACTATCACAAAAAGAGAATTAAATAAGAACTTTTTGTTGAGTTACAATGGACTATTCTGGAATTAGTTCTTATAAAAGTAAGTAATCAAAATGATGCTCAGCACGTGAAGGAAAGGGAGATTACTACTTTGAGAAACAGTCTACAGTGAGAGAAAGGAACAAAGGAAGGGAGGAAAGAAGAGGAAAGGCAGGAGGCAAGCAGGCATGGGGCAGGCTAGCAAGATAGTTTCACAAGTCAAAGTGCTTGCTGCACAAACCTGATGACTTGATTTCAACAAGTTTTCTGGAACCCATGAGAAGGTAGAATGAGAGAACCAACTCCACATGTTGTCTTCAGACCTCCACACACGTTATGGCATATATGTGTACTCATGTTCACACATACACGAATACTAAGATTTTGTTTTTGTTTTAAAAAGCCAAGCATGGTGGCACATACCTGTAATCCTAGCACTCAGAAGGGTAAGGCAAGAAGATCAACACAAACTGGAGGCCACACAGACCTTGTCTCAAAACAACAAATGAACAGCAAAGGCTGACTAGGGGAATATTAGAGCCAAATAGAAGATGATCAACACACAACTCTGGGACAGTGATTCGGAGTTTACTTTCCAGCATCGCTGAAGTACTTGTTTATGGTAAGACATTAATTTTCACGCTCCATTCCAAATCTGCCCAATCAGGAACTGTGAGTGGATCTACACAATCTATTTTTTTTTTTAATTCAAAATTTGTCCTCCTCAGTCAGAATCTCACTATATAGCTAGCATGACCTAGAAATCACTGTGTTTCTCAGACTATCCTTGAATTTGGAGAGCCTCAGCTTTCCAACTGCAGGGATTACCAGGAAAGCAGCTTGGCTCCCGCCCCAGATAGTCTTAGCACACTACCTTGGCTGGCTTATAGCTCCTGGGTTAAAGCAATCCTCCTACCTCAGACTCCAAGCCAAACTGAATCCGTATGTTTTGTTTTAACTTTTACATTTATTTACTTGTAGTGTGTGTGTGCACATGCATGTGTAAATGTTACAGTGCATGTATAGAGATCAGAGGATAAGTTATGGGAATCAGTTCTCTCCTTTTAACATATGGAAACTTGAACTCAGGAAAGCAGGCTTGGCAGCAAGCTCCTTTACTGCTGAGCCGTCTTACCAGCCCCCAATCTGTGTTTAATAAACCTTCAAATCAAGCTATGCACATTCAAATCTAAACAACTACTACTTTAAAGTAGATTGGAAAACTATGGTGTAGTAGAAAATCTAATAGAGTCACTGTATCTAGAGTAAACATCAAAATGAAATAGTTATTTGCTAGAAGTACTTAGACCTTGAAAAAAATCATTGAAGAAAACAATGACTGTTTTCTGTTATCTATAAAGTTGCTTTATGATTTTGGTCATAAGATGGTCCAGTCCTGATACACCTGCAATGTCTTGCATTAATTATTAGGTACTGCAAACAGTGCACAATAAGGGACTAAAGTTACAGGGGTGTGATGTGTCCCTTCATGAAACATACAGATTAGATGAGGGAATTTGGTATGAGGACTTTGTTTTACCCAAAAAACAACTTTGGTGTAACAATATATATGCTTCTGCTGATTGAGGTTCAGGCCATTGAGGATGGATCTCCCTGCTGCCTTGGAGCCTGACTCCATTCTGGAGGGATGCTAGTTCTTTGATTGTGCTGTGTAACGAAGAACACTGGCACTATGGCATTACTAGGTGGTAGAAGGTAGGGAGGGTGTGGGGCTTGACAGCAGCTCCATGGGGGTAGATCTTGCTCTGCCTTTTCTGGTACCCCCCTTTCACTGCTTACTGTCTGCCAACAAGTCAAAAACAACCTTCACCATAGTCCTGTTGCCATGTTTTTCTTTCCAAGCAACCATGGACCCTTTGGAATGAGAAGCCAAAATAAACCATCTCTTACGAAGAGGGGAGGGAGGGAGGGAGGCTGACGGAGTACTTGTTGAATTGGGGCTTATATTTAGCTACACCTAATTTTTAAAATGAGCCATTCATTAGGGGAGGTGTAGAAATAGGAGGAAGAGCAGGCATACCGTTTAATGTATCCACCGCTGGCTGTTCCTGTGGTTTGCTGAGGCTGACCATTTGTTACTCGGCCTGGTTGCTTAGATACTACATTGCTAGATGAGTTGTCTCCACCATCCCCCCATGTTGCCTTATAGTTCTTTCCAGACTCAAAGTTCTTCGTCCTATATAAATGTCAGGGATATAGGCAAACCGAAAAGCAGAAAAGAGGAGTTAAAATTATTAGTACTTATTACCTTGAATAAGACTCTACCACTCCCAGCTAAAACTAGGTTATCTGTACTATGCCTAACTGCAATAGACAAAAGGGATGAATCAGACAGATATACCACAGTTAATCTTTATTTATTTACTTGTTTGTTTGCTACTTATTTATTTATTATTTATTTATTAATTATTTTAGGCAGGGTCTTACTATGTAGCTTTGGCTGTCCTGGCACTTGCTTTGTAGACCAGGTTGGCCGCTGCCTCTCAAGTGCTGGGATTAAAGGCCTGAGCCACTGCTCTCAGCTATTTCACCATGTTTCAAAGGTCCAAATACTACTACCCTACTACCAAATCTTTGCTAAGACAGTAGCAAGTGGCAAACTGAAAACTGATACTTAAGTCTTTCAGCTTATAGCCTTTTCAAAAGAAAATAATAATAATAATGGATACTGGGGGGTGGGGATTCCTTAAGAAAGGTGTTCTAGGATACACAAAGATTCCTTGGAGGAATCACAGAGATTGATGTGTGGGTTGAAATAAGTCCAAGAAGGTAACAGTTGAACCCATCTTTGTCCCCTGTTGTTTGAACCAGAGTAGTTCTGGATGAGACTTCATTGCTTTAGTTTGTGTTTTGCTTTTGTTTATCAAAACAGGGCTTCTCTGTGTAGCCCTGCCTATCCTGAAACTTGCTTTGTAGATCAGCCTGGCTCTGCCTCCAGAGTGCTGGGATTAAAAGCATGCACCATTAAACCCAGCATTGATTTGTGGGTTTGTTTGTTTGTTTGAGACCTGGTTTCATTCAGCCTAAGCTAGCCTCAAATTTATTATGTACCCAAAGATGGTCTTGAATTCCTCCTGCCTCTGCTTCCCAACTGGGGGCTTATGGGTGTGTACCCATATTTCAAATGTTAGGAAAGCACTCTACCAAATGAACAAAAAGCCCCCACACCTGATTCTCTCAGAACCCAATGAGAGCTTGACCAGGCGGACTGTATCTGCATCTGTACTCTTACATCACCTGTCTTGATGTAAGAGTGAGTCTGAGGCTAGCCTGGTCTACATAGTGAACCCTTAAAATAAAACTTGGAGCCAGGCGGCGGTGGAGCACACCTTTAATCCCAGCACTCAAGAGGCAGGGCCAGCCTGGTCTACACAGCGAGTTCCAGGACAGGCACCAAAACTACACAGAGACACCCTGTCTCCAATAAATAAATAAATAAATAAATAAAACTCAAAAACAAAACAAAACTCACCTCAAAGTTTTAGGTGTTAATAGAGTCAACACATGGGATGTACTTCTCAACTGATAGATACAATTGCCAAGCAAAAAAAGCACAGGAAAGTGCTTTTCTTTTCTTTCCTTTAGACAGAATGTAACTACATAGCCCAGGCTGTCCAACTCTTGACCCTCCTCTTGAGACTACTTCCCAAGTACTAGGATTACAGGCTTGTGACACCTCACTTGTGTCATGTGACTTTTAAATGTCTATTTCAAAACCATCTTTTACCGATTATTTTGTTAGAGTCAAGATCTTACTTAATTTTCATTTTATTTTTCTATTAACAAGAATTAAGCACAATGTTCCTATAATATAAGTCTTATTTATCCTAGGTTTAAGGAAGTCTCATAATAGTAAAATTTGCAAAAGCAGAGAATTAAGTCTATGAAAAAAAAAAAGGTGGTTTCTTCCTTAATGAAGATTCAATTCTGAGAAAACTAGAATTGGACCTTATTCATTACTTCTCCAGAAAGGGCACTCTACCCAGGGTGTAGTGGCACATGCCTATGACCCCAGCACTCAGGCAGCTGAGGCAGGAAATCATTCAGTTGAGGCCAGCCCTTGTCCCAAAAACTAAAGGCAGCTCAGTAAGTAGAGGTACTTGCTGCCAAGCTTGAAGGCCTGAGTTCAGTTCCCAGAATCTACATGAAGGAAGACGAGAACAATTCCTGCAACTGTCTTCTGACCTTCTCATGCTGAAAAGGTGTGTGTACTAATTTATTTACATAGGGTGTAATTTATATTTAAAAATATTGATTGTCCAAGGAGGATACACATTCACCACAGTATGCATGTAGAGGTCAGAGGACAACTACGTCACTCGGTTGTTTCAACGGGCCTTCAACCTTGTTGAGGCTGTCTGTTTTCTGCTGCTGCTGGCTGCGAAATTTCAGGGCAATGCTTCGCCCACCCTGATAGAAGAGAACTGGGTTTACAGATGCACACACACCAGTATATCAGGTTTGAAATAGGGTTGGGGGGCTTGGGCGGCAAACACTTTAACCTACTGAGCCATCTTGTAGGCCCTTAAAGGAGAAATTTATGAATACCAAAAAGCTAGTTCTCAAAGTGCTTTTCTTGGTTCCATCCTAAGTTGTCATAATTATTTTTTTTAATTTATAATATTTTTTTGTTAATCAATCAAGCCATGTTAAATTTTTCCTGGAACAAGCTGAGATTATCTAATTTTCAAATTGATATTTTCATATAATTATCTGTTAATTCAGCAAACCAATTTGTCATGTATACTTTGCTAAAATGTAAGTTCCAAGCAAAAATCTAAAGCAGAGTAATAATATACAAAATAAACAATATTTCTCGTTATTTTACAAATAAGAGTAAGCGGTTTCTACTCCTTTGTACATTTGTGATGGTGGGGCTTCTAGAATCCCAGTACCCCACCACTGAGCTACAATTTCCTGCACAATAGCCAGAAGTATTAATCGAGGTGATATAAGCAAGGCTTTGATTAGGATGCCAGATTGTAGAGCAGGTAGGAGAGAGAGTGATGATGAATTTACAAGTGAGTAATAAAATCCAGCACAGTGGCATGCCTGCTAATCCAGTACTCTGGAGACTGAATAAGGCTAGTTTGGGCTAACACAGGGTGATCCTGTCTCAAAAACAAAAAATAAAACAAGTGACTCGAGATTTTTTTTTTTTTTTTTTTGTGGCGCTGAGGATCGAACCCAGGGCCTTGCACTTGCTAGGCAAGCGCTCTACCACTGAGCTAAATCCCCAACCCTGAGATACTTCATTTTTAACAATGAATCATAGTCTTCATAATTATTACAAAGATTAAAAATTAAGAATGGCATTACTACATACAGTAAACTGAAAGGTTTAACTCCAATGAAAAATTAGGATTAGTTAGCTCTACTAACCAATTTGAAATTATAGAAAGCCAAAGCTAAGATATGATATAAGAGGAATTATGCAACAAATTAAAGCATGTGTGAAGAGGAAAAACCTTTACCTAAAAATAGACAGCATTACATATAGCAACATGTAAATTTTCTTTCTTTCCTTGTTATTCTTTTGTTTTGTTTTAAAACAGCTCTGACTGTCCTAGAACTCCCTCTGTAGACCAGGCTGACCTGGAGCTCAGAGATCCGCCTGCCTCTGCCTCCCCAGTGCTGGGATTAAAGGTGTGGAACACCATGCCTGGCATATTTAAAATTGATATTCATTTTATTCTCAATAGGTTTAATGATGACTAGATTGACAATTAATTTCTTGATTTGACAGTGGCCTAAATCATGGGAAATTAAAGTACAGAGAAGCAATACTTTTTTTTTTTTTTTTGGTTTTTCGAGACAGGGTTTCTCTGTAGCTTTGGAGCCTGTCCTGGACTAGCTCTGTAGATCAGGCTGGCTTCAAACTCACAGAGATCCACCTGCCTCTGCCTCCCGAGTGCGGGGATTACAGGCATGTGCCACCACCATCACCGCCACCGCCACCGCCCGGCTGAGAAGCAATACTTTAATAGAAGCAATCTCCAGGCATCGAGGGTGTGAGATCTAACCATGATCAAATTTCTGTGACCAGAGAAAGGCAGTCAGCCTGATTTCCCTACCTTTAAAAGAACTACACCGTAGTCTCGGATCACAAAGGTCAACCGTTTATGAAGTTTCAGGAGTGCTTTTAGTTTGCTAGTACTAATGTTACTTAGCAAAAACTTAGTTTTTGGTACATTAGTCTAAAGGAGTCATTAACAAACCAGGATCCTTTTGTTACATCCATCTTTTGTCTGGTGGCACCCATCAAGATGAATGCACTTCACACTACACACCACAGCACAGCTTTTAGAACAGCTTCCATCACTCACAAAACCCATGCACATGCACAGAAAAGCCATGGGAAGCATCACCTTTAGACAGCAGGTTAGCAGCTCAGTGTGTACCTCAAGACCGCATCTTAAAGATCCCTTTGATCAGTTACTGAGCCCGGCTTTTGATGTTAGATCTTCATTTTTAGTAAGCAAGAAAGGAAGAGATTAAGAGAGAGAATGAGAAGCGGACAACAGTGAACGTCAAACAGAACATGTAGAGCAGATTCAGAGCTTATTAAACACACAGTGTACTCAAATGCCTGCCTGGTTTCAAAGAAACAACCACCATCTGAGAATCTAGATAAAAAGAAACAAGAAAACAATTTAAGCCATTTCATACTTCATCCCCCCCCAGCATGTCCAAAAGACAATATTCCTCAGTAAAATTCTAAAACTTATTATGAGCAGGAAGTACTGGCTGCAGCATTGAAGTTCTCTCAATCTTCCTTAGTGGTGGAATGCTTGCCTGCCACATGCCAGGCCCTTGAGTGTGATCCGAAAAAGCACACTAAGACAACAGCTTCAGCTGCAGTTACTAATCCCACCATTACGAAGCAAAGTAAACCCAAAATAGTAATAACCCTGTCTTCCAGAGTTTTATAGATATCTGAATGGTATATAAACATTGTGAATGAGGGAAAGAGGGAGGAGAGAAGGGAAGAATATATGAATCCAAGTGGTTACCTACTGGTCTAGTAGTACTGCTAGAATGAATTTGTGACTCACAGACCAAGGAGGCCTAAGATCTGTGTGGGTCTGAGGGCTTCATGTTATGACTGATTATGTGCTGTGCCTGAAATAGATCGGCAGGTGAGGTCAAGGATCTAGGCAACAGAGGAAATAGAGACAGCTGAGGACAAGTGACACATGGCAGCCAAGGTGTCCGTGGTATACAGACGTAGGAAGAAGAAAGGCTCCCCTAGATATCTTTCAGCTGAGCTCTGCTCGCTCGCTCTCTCTCTCTCTCTCTCTCTCTCTCTCTCTCTCTCCATGAATAGCTGTTCTGTCACAGCAGTCCTTGACTCTGTGTGGTAAGGATTGCTTTCTCTCCAACCACTGAGAAAGAGTTCTACCAATGTTGATGGTGAAAGCCTACTTCAGGGCCATAATTCTACCTTCTCAGACCGTGTCCAAGAAAAGCTTGTCCACATATGGCAGGGATACACAGAGGAGGGGGAAAAAAAATCAATACACCCATTGCTCTACCTCCCATGTTCTCTCATTTTTTACTTTTTTAAAAATTCATTGCTATTTTATTTATTAAGCTACAACTTAGAACCAATCTCATTCTAAAGAGGAGTCTTTCTTTTTGTTCAAGGAAATCTACCTACTTTCTCTTCCCCCAGTCTTCCAAGATGGTACATGGACCATAGTCAAGAAGAACAAAGGTTTGTACAACATAGTTCAGAGTTTGAGTCACACTATGCAGGCATTTAGAATCTGTTTGCTTGAATCAATCTGCTAACACTGGTTGACACATTGTAGTTTTTGTTGCTATTGTTGTTTTGAAGACAGTGTCTCATGTGACTCATGCTGACCTTGAACTTCACATGCAGCCGAGGAAGAGGATGACCCTGAATGCTAGGATTATAGGCATACACTACTACTCCCAGTTTTATGCAGGGCTGAGACTCAAATCCAGGACTTTATTCATGCTAGGCAAACACTCACCCTACCAATTGAGCTACATCCCCAGCCCCAGTCACAGCTATTAAACTATAAACTTTCAGAGAGTCAACCAAGGTCTAAACAGGTGACTGAGCTTATATTAAAGGTAAAAAGAACACTGTCAAATCCTAAATCCTCATGACAAAACAAAACCAAACCAGGAGCTGACCAACAAGGAACTTTTTTTTTTTTTTTTTTTTTTTAAAATGGGACAGGGTTTCTCTGTGTAGCTTTGTGCCTTTCCTGGAACTCACTCTGTAGACCAGGCTAGCCTCGAACTCACAGAAATCCACCTGCCTCTGCCTCCCAAGTGCTGGGATTAAAGGCATGCGCCACCACCTCCTGGCCCAACAAGGAACTTAAGTTTTTTATTTAGTAAAAACTGCACCCAAGGGACTGGAGAGATAGATTAGGGGTTAAGAGCACTGGCTGCTCTTCCAGAAGATCTGGGTTCAACCCCAGCATCCACATGGTAGCTCACTATCTCCTCTAACTCCAACTCCAGGGATCTGAGGCCTTTTTCTGGCCTCCATGGGTACCAGATATGCACATGGTGCACAGACACCATGCAGGCAAAACACGTATACATATAAAACTTTTTCTTTAATTGAACAGAAAAATATTATAACATAAAAACACTTATCCTAGAGCTGGGGAAATGGCTCAGCAGTTAAGGGTGTTTGTTGTGTAAGATGAAGACCTGAGTGTAAATCCCCAGAACTCACACTAGAAACAGCAAAGCAAACAACAAATTATATTTACCTGAAAATATCTAAGTATATAAGACTTAACTCATTTGAGGTTAACGCTGGGATTCTAAGCACTTGGGACAACTAGCTGGAAGCACTGTTTATGAAGCTCTGTAACTTAACCTGGAAGACATTCATTTCAACTAAGAGTTCAAAGCTCTGTAACTTAACCTGGAAGACATTCATTTCAACTAAGCTCCTACAGATTAATAGTTAACTACCTCAGTCCAAACTTCACCTTAGCTGAATATCTATTATTAGTTAAAAATCATGGAGTTTGCCTCATCCAAGAGTAAGAAGAGAATAGAAATTTTCACAATGAAATAAAACAAAATGAGTGACCAGGCAGGGTACCTTGAATCCCAGCACTCAGGAGGCAGAGGCAGGCAGATCTCTGAGTTCAAGGCCAGGCTGGTCTATACAGAGTTCTAGGCCAGCCAGGACTACATAATGATACCCTGTCTCAAGAAAACAAAAGGAGTGAAGTCCTTTGTGTCAAGCACAATCTCATACAGTACACTATAAAACATTCTCTGTTTCCCAGAGATGCCATGTGATGTTTTAATTGTCAGCTTGTCACAACTTAGAATCACCTAAGAACCTCAACTGAGGAACTATCTAGCTCTGGTTTGCCTGTGACCATGTCTGTGGGCAGCACCATTCCCTCGGCAGGAGGCCCCAACAGTGTGAGACAAAGGAGGAGACTAGCAGAGAGCACACAGCACTCACTGCTCTCTGTTCTTGGATATGATGTGACAAGCTGCTTCAAGTTCCTGCTCAACTTCCCTTCAGTCCAAATAAAACTCTTTCTTCCCCTAAGTTGCTTTTGGTCAGGGTGTTTTATCACATAAACGAAACTAGGACACACTATCCATCATCATCTTCTTGGATCCTCCCCTTCTATGCTTCTAATACAACCAACTGACTTAAAGTGAACTCTGCTGATTTAAAGTTTCATCCTCTAATCTCACTGATAAAGTCTAACTTCAAAGACCCAGAAAATGAATTGCTGTTAACTAGCTTCCTGGTAAGGTCATGAATGTCAACCCAGTCTATCAGCTGCTTAGCCCTGGCATCCAAGTTCTTCTACCAGCTACTTACATCTCTTTGGCTACTTCTCAAATGAATCATGTAGCTCAGTTGAATTCCCTTTCCTTCTATGTTTTATTTTTGTTTTTTGTTTGTTTTCTGGAGCTAGGGCCTTCCACTCAGCCTCATCCCCAGACCCTTTCCTCCATATTCATCCAAATCCTTTACTGACAAAGCTCAACTCATGCCCTACCTCTTCTGTAGGGTATCATCTAACTACACCCATGTGTACCCTAGCCTTAGTGGACATCACACCATCTAACACCCACTCTAACACCCTGTCTTTTGAAGAAGTCCATTCTTTACTCCTTGAACATCTAAACACAATGCCATTCTGTTCTGCATCATCCAGATGTACATTTCCCAGTCTTTTTGTATGTAGATTGTACAACAGTTGGTCAATTTAGCTATGGTTTTCTACAAACCTTCCTGTTTATATGAAACCCTGATCTTCAGTTTGTTTTTTAACAAAATTGCTAATTTAGGCCCAGTTATCTAGTTATACTTCCAACTTTATTTCAGGGTAGGGAGTAGACACTGATATTCTCATATACTGATTTATTTTTTAAAATTCTTGATTTATCAACTTACCTATTACAAGGGCAGACACAAAGGCCACAGCACTTGTTGAGTTCTGTTAAAGTCTTCTCTGCCTCTCTCATGTCTTTATTTATTTGGTCCATGCCTTCTTCTATGCGATTTAGTTGTTCTAAGAATAAGTTGTGGTGTGTTACATTCACAGATGTCCAGTGAAAATGCTATTGTTACCTAGCAGTAAGCTGCAAACTCCACTCTACCAATCACCTGCCAGTAAATATCAATACCAGGAAAACAATACTCATCTTGAGGCTCTTGGAGCCTCACTGTAGAAAGATTTGTTCACCAGCAGCATGTGAGGGTTGCTCAGAAACCACTCTTGCAACCAGACCAGATTCCCAGCATTTCTAGCATTTAGTCATTATCCTAATGAAAGCTAGATGGGATTAACTAAGGTCAACAAAATTGGATGTTTCTAAACTCACCTCACCAGAATTTAGACCTCTTTTAGAACTTGCTATCTGAGAATGATCTAAGAATATCATGTTTAATGTACATGTGATAAATGCCTACAATAAGCCATGCATGTCTAACAGACTTGTATACAGTTGGGCACTGTTGCCTCTCACCCCAATCCAGCAATGACCATGATATCATAATTTAAATAAGAAGAAAAAAAAGAAACATATTATTTTTATCTCATAAAGAGAAGGCTGAATTTTGTAAGTGGCTGATTTCATAGGGATTTTTGACCTTGTAAGTCAAACTTACAATGACTTCAACTCACCCCCTTGTTCATCCAGCATAGTGATGGTCTTGATTCCGGCATCCTGAGACTAAAAGGGGGAGGAGGAAGATGAAAATACAAGAAAACAACCCAAAACAACAGCAAAACTTGCAAATACTGACCAATGACAAGAAGGAATCATACTAAAAACCAAGTTCTCAGGAACTAGCACTGCAGACAGAACTAGTTGTCTCACACCAACACACGTATTAACCCCTGAAGTAATTAAGTCACAAGCTTGTGATAAATTTCTCTTCCCTGTCCATATTCCAATACTTTCACAGAAAAAACAGAAATGGCTTATCAGTACATCACTGGACAGTCTTCAGCAATTGCTGGTTTCAAGTAACATCAATTACAGTTAGTGCTAATATCCCATCCATATATTTCTGTATGTGAAGATTATATAATTCTTACCTCGATGGCTAATCCCAGAATTCTCCTTGTACTTTCCAAAGACTAGGAAGAAATACCAAATTATAGCATTACAAAAAATATAGGAAACAAATTGATCACAGGCTATATTTATGATGCTACTTTATTGTTAAAACTTGCCAACACATCCATCTCCTTACAAGAAAGCAAAAAAGGAGATGACTCCACTTTCATTTCCTTCATACTAGGCACCCCTTAAAAAACTTCAGATGGTGGAGTCAATGGAATTTCATGCAGGTAGGCAGAAATATGTGTATTACGCAGATTTGTAGGGAATCATTAAAGTTCAGAATTCCTTCCAGAATTGCAAGTAACTGTTAAATACTAAACACTTTAGAGGGACCAAGGGACCAAGAAGAAGCCAAAGTGATCTCTAAAAAAACACTCTCATTTTTCTACTGTGGAAATGGAAATAGGGGCCTGCAAAATGTCTCAGGAGGTAAAAGTACTTCCTACCGAGTGTGACCACCTGAGTTCAATGCCTAGAACCCACATGATAGAAGGAGAGAATGATTTCTGCAAGTCAACTTCTGACCTCCACGTGCACCACACAGACACACAGACACAGACACACACACACACACACACACACACACACACACACACACACACACACACACAGAGAGAGAGAGAGAGAGAGAGAGAGAGACAGAGAGAGAGAGCAACTAAATTAATTAAAATGTAATAAAATATTAAAATGAAAAAATATCATTCACCTCATCAGTAACCTGGTGAGCCTTTAGCTGAATTTCCTCTGGTGACAGATTATCCATGATGAATCAAAACTCTACTGGACACAGAAACAGAAATATGGATACTCTAGAAGAATAAGGATACAGAAAAGTTTGAGCAAAAACCATAAATTGATGGGATTTAGGTACTTACCAGGCAAGTAGATTAAAAGTGTCAATCTCATTACCTGTTCACCTACACCACAGAGCCAGGAAATCAGGCTAAGAGGAAAAATGGATATTTAATGCTATTAGTACAAAAAGTACACCTAAAACACAGGAGAAATACTCTTTTTGAGACAAGCAATCCTATATCCTAAGTGGTCTTGGACTTGCTATGCAGCAGAGGATGACCTTGAACAACTTCTTCTTCTCATTATTATTTATTTATTTATTTATTTATTTATTTATTTATTTATTCATTTATTCCCCCCAGACAGGGTTTCTCTATGTAGCTTTGCACCTTTCCTGGAGCTTGCTCTGTAGACCAGGCTGGCCTTGAAACTCACAAAGATCTGTTTGCCTCTGTCTCCTAAGTGCTGGGATTAAAGGCGTGCGGTGCTGGCGCCGGCACCGCCACCGCCACCGCCACCACCTGGTGACCTTGAACTTCTGATCCTTCAGTTCTACACATCTTGTGTGTGGGAATACAGGGTTTCACAAATGCTAGGACAAGCACTCTACCAACCAAGCTACATCCCCAGGCCCAGGTGAAAGTACTCTTTCCAATGGAAAAGTGGTTCTTGGTTTAAAAAGCAAGGCCTCAGTGAAATGTAAACTTTGGAGACTATTAGAATCAATTCTTGGGGCAGTTGAGTTCGCTCTGTGGGAAAAAGAACTTGCTATGCAAGCCTAAGCACCTATGGGCCTTTAGAGGGCCTAACAGGGAGAGGTGCTTGCCACGCCAGCCTAGTGGCCTGAGTTTGAAGCTGGAACCCATCTAAGGTGTAAGCATTATGGGACAGATACAGGTCTTCTTTACTGCATTTGATAGGTTTATATTACATTTTGTATGTTTGTGCATGTATATATATAATGTGTGCCTGTGTGTGTGTGTGTGTGTGTGTGTGTGTGTGTGTGTGTGAGTCTGAGCACATGTATGTCATGGAACAGATACTACACTGCACCTGTGTCAGAAGAGAGTCTCAGGTATCAGTCCTTGCCTTCCACCTTGTTTGAGACAGGGTCTCTTTTTGTTCTCTGCTACATATACTAGGCTGCTAGGTCCAGAGACTCTCCTGTCTCCACCTCCCATTTAGCTGTAAGTACTGGGATTATACTTGAGCAACTGCACCTGGCTTTATAGGGGTTCTGGGCATTGGAACACATGTTCTCATGATTGCATGGCTATCACTTGAACCCACTAAGCCTACCTCACAGCTGTATATTACATTTCTGTCTATAATACAGATAACACCTGGCTCAGTCTAGATTTGGGGACTTGAAACATTTTCATTGTTGTTGTTGAGAAAGGGTCTCATGTAACTCAAGCTGGCTTCACACTTGCTATGTAACTGAAGGATACTTGGAACATCTCATCCTCCTGCCTTTGCCTCCCAAGGGCTGGGATCAGGTGTGGGCCACCATGTTCAGCCTTTGGAAACTTGTGATTATAGTAAGGTGAGGGATGTCAGTGGGCAGATTCTGACCAGGAAAGCTACTAAAACTCCTAACACCCACTCTAAAAGCTGATCAACAAAGGATGACCAGGCACAAACGTTCAAAGTGTTGAGGTCAGGAACCCTGTTGTGAGCTGTCCTGATAAGCAGAGAATCAAATTAACCAGAAATACATTACTAGACTACACTTTTCAAGGGGACAGGTTTTGCTCATCATTCTGTCTAACATCTCACAGGATCTGACAGTATGTACTTAAAAAAATAACTAATGAGTGAACAAACAAGTAGAGAAACAGGGTGCACTCTCAAAGGAATACAACTCTTAATCCCAGCTATCAGGAGGCAGAGGCAGGTGGATCTCTGTGAGTTCGAGGCCAGCCTGGTGTACAGAGCGAGTTCCAGGCTCCAAAGCTACATGGAGAAACCCTGTCTCAGGGGGAATAAGGGGGAGGGGAAACCTGCACATGGTAGTAGCAAAAAGCAGGCAAACAATCACCAGAACCACACCCTAGAATTTACCACTGCAAGTGTGTGATATGGAATTAAATGTCCAGTTGGTCACTGGAAAATTTCCTCTGTTGGGGCTGAGGTTGTGTAGCTCAGTGGCAGAGCATTTACTTTATATGCACAAGGCCCTGGGCTCAATCCTCTTAAATGCAATAATCATATACTTTTCATCTTTTGTGTGTTGGGAATTGAATCCAGGGCTTCAAACAGGCTAGGCCAATGAGCCACAACTCCCAGTCTTTAAGTTTTGTGTGTGGCTGTGTATGCAGTTAAATGTACCACATGCACTTAACTAAGATTTTGAGCCTTAAAAGTTCATTTAAATAGTATATTTTGAGGTCAGTGGTAGTAGCAAAAAGCAGGCAAATAATCACCAGAACCACACCCCAGAATTTACCACTGCAGGCAGAACACCCAAACACATAAAATAAATAAGTTTTTAAAAAAGGATATAAAAGCCTTCCTTGAAATAGCAACTATTCACTCATTAGATAGTAACATGAAACTGTATGCTTTATTAATTTGCTAATTGTTTAGAAACCTTTAGCTTTATCATACATACATATCCTATGCTATCATTCTCTTTGGGTAGGAGTGGTGGTATACACTCAATCCCAGAACTCAGGAGGTTGAAACAGGATTAGGAGTTTGAAGATAGACAGAAAACAGCGCCATCAAGAGACAGTATGGGGGAAGAGAGATGTAAGATTTTGTACCTTGTCACCTCCAGATGTTCAGACCTTTCCTTGTTCAGCTTGTCTGCTTAGGTAGATTCTGGCTTCTCTGTCACTTCCTAGAGCCCCAGTCAAAACCTGCTCTTCCTAAGCAGCGTGCTCTTATGTCACCCATGGTTCCAATGAACAACTCCTTAGTGCCCAACAGAGGGATAAGAAACAAGAACAACCACTCCACATTCATCAATTAGTCCCTGCAAGCAGCAGCTCAGTCAGGTTTTCAGACAATACACTACAGATACAGAAACTCTGTGGGATAAGGAAGCCCAGATCTCTCAAACAAACAATTTTGTAATTCTATTCCTACTGTTGATTCCTGACAACTATAATAAGTCAATATCTACTACCTTGTTAGTAGAAGCTAAACAAAACAAGAATCTCAAATGGTCCTGAGAGAGGCTTGCATCTACAGCTGACCTGTTTCAAAACTGAAGACTAAGAATCCGGCCTTCTAAAAATCAAGAGATATAGTTGGAAAGTAAATGAGTCAGGTGACAGTGAGGTCATCTGGAAACACACCCTCTCCATGAACTCAAGTTCTGCTTACTACACAGAACTTCCCCTTCTCTAAGCAGAGGGCTACGGTAAGAACCAAGAAGGAACAAAGACCTCACACACTAGGTGTGCTGATGTCAGGAAGCAGGTGTGTGGACTTGGGATTCTTTTAAAGATTATTTTTGTTAATGTGTATATATGAGGTTTATGTGCACCACATGCACACAGGAGCTCTCGGATGCCAGAAGAGAGTGTTGTTTTTGAGCTCCATGTCGTACACACACACACAAATATATACATAAACATACAAACAAAGAGAGTAAACAACCAAGACTCAGTTTCCTCGTTATAAAATAGGGACAATAACACACTTTGTTGATTTCTGATGAAGACGTAAAGAAATGCAGGCAGCTGGGACAGTGCAAGCCTGTATTCTCTGTACGTAGAAGCAGAGGATCAGGAATTCAAGGTCAGCCTAGGTTACAAAGAAAGATTCTCAAAACAAACATACATGAGTGATTCTTCAAAATCCTTAGCCCAGCCAGGTCTGGCAGCAGCACATGCCTTTAATTCCAGCACTCAGGAGGCAGAAGCAGGTAGACCTCTGTGATTAGTGAATTTCAAGATAGCATACTCACTGGCATGTGCCCAGCATTCAGTACATGTCACCCGCAGCCCTCCCCTCTCTTGTTTGGTTTTTGAGGTCTCATGCAGCCCAAGCACTGACCTAAAACTTACATATTTGAGGGTGACTTTGAATGTCTGATTCTCTCTATCTCCCATGTACTAGTATTCCAGGCCTATGCCAACAAGCACCATTTAAAGCTTGGCTAATTTTTTTGTTATTTTTAAATGTACAACTAATGGGTCTTAATATTATTACAAAGGTTGAAGTAGTCAACAAAACCACATATTTCTTTACAAATCTAAAAACATAAGTTTCCCCATAAATGGCCTTTTCTCTTTCTTTTCTGAATTCACAAATAATAAACAAATGACACAAAACATGAAAAAGAATAAAAGGTGAATAATGTAAGTTTTTCATTAAAAATGCACTATAATTACAGTAGAGAAAAATATAAACTGAAAAAGTCTGGGATATATTCATCAAAATACTTCTAACTGGCTGTGATATACTCAAAGTAGACATATCAGCAAATGCCCATAGTCCTATCACCTGGAAGGCTCACACAGGAAGATCCAGGCTAGCCTGAACTATAGGGAGTTCAAGTCTATTTTGGGCTACAGAGTGAGATCTTATCTCAAACAAAACAAACAAACAAACAAAAAAAAAACAATGGGGATAGGGTGGGGTAGGAATAGAGAGTACTTGGTGCTCTTACAGAGGGCCTTGGTTTGGTTCACAGCTCATATAACTCCAGTTCCAGGGGATCCAACAACTTCTCCTAGCCTCCTCAGGCACCATGCACACACATGTATGCAGGCACATAATGCACATACATGATACAGGCAAAACACATACAAAAAAATCCTTTCAAAGTGATTTTTTTCTTCTTTACCCCAATCTCCCAAATCGTTTGCTATAGGGTTATACTGCAAATTTTCACATACTGGTCTTCATCATTTTAAAATGATAGTTTACAACAACCGAGAGAATCTACTTCTATGAATGGAGGAAATGGGGCTGGAGAGATGGCTCAGTGGTTGAGAGCGCTGACCGCTCTCCTAGGACCCAAGTTCTGTTCCTACCACCCATACTTGCTACAACTGCCTGCAACTCCAGCTCTGGGGGATCTGATGCTTCCGGCCTCTACAGGCACTCACACTCGTGTGCACATACCCATATACATACACATATAGACACGTAACTTTAAAAAAAAAAGAGTGGGGCAAGGAGGCCGAGCTCTGTGAGTCTGAGGCCAGCTGGGTCCACATCGTAAACTCCAGGCCAGCCAGGGAGATACAACCCTGTCTCAAAACACAAAAACAAGCCGGGCGGTGGTGGCGCACACCTTTAATCCCAGAACTCGGGAGGCAGAGCCAGGTGGATCTCTGTGAGTTCAAGGCCAGCCTGGTCTACAGAGCGAGGTCCAGGACAGGCGCGAAGCTACACAGAGAAAACCCTGTCTCGGAAAAACAAAACAAACCAAAACCAAAACACAAAAACAAACCGAATGGAGAAAACAGAGTAAGAAATTTTAGACCCAGGTTCCAAAGTATAACACCAATTCCTAGTTCTCTTGAGAGAAATCTTACGGTTGGCACATACAGTTAAGTCTAAATTATCCGAAATAAACCCAACCACTGGCAGATGATCAACCTCTCTGAATCATAAAAGAACAGAAATAGTAACAGATTTGTCTGAAGTACTGCTAACAGTTCACAGGGAAACCTTTACTGAAGGTTAGATGGAAAATATTTCATATGTGGCAGCAAGAATTGGTTCAAACAAGGTCTCAACAAGTTCTTAATAATCTTTTGACACAAATTGAGCAAGTAGATGAAAGAATCCCATAAGAAAATGGAGACTGTAGCTGGAAAAGAGAATTTGTAACAAGTTCCTTGTTAGAAATACCCTCACAGAGTAAAAGAAAAAGAAAACAGAAAACGACAGTAGTCCTTCTTTTCCAGGGATACACTCCAATAGCCCCAAGTGAATGGCTGACATTACCAAGTACAAATCTATGGGTTCTCTTTTTTTCCTGTACATGCCCATGATAAACATCCATTCATCTTTGCACTACATAGCTTCTGCTGACTTATGTGAACTGGCACCACCACCATCAAGTTGATTATTAGATAGGGGTTACTTGAATGAACACAAACGCGAAGATACCCAAGTCTGATCAAAGAGCTAGCCAAGAAGTGACTTGTGGGTTTGTAAAGACGCTACACAAGGGTGGGTCAGTCTTGGAAGGATGGGTCAGGATGGCATGAGACTGGACTGCCACAGTCAAAGCTGCACAGAACTTAAAATGCACACACTAGGCAGGGATGACGGCACATGTCTGTAATCCCAGTACTGGGAGGCAGAAGCAGGGATGGTCTCAAGGTAGACACCAGCCTTGGCTACCTAGTTTGACTTGGTCTCAAACAAAAACAAATTACGACCACAAGTAACAGGAACTGCAGAAAGTGAAACCACAGATAAGAGGGGAAGTATTGCAGAAACTCGGTTGTTTGGTTTTTCGAGATAGGGTTTCTCTGTAGCAGCCCTGGCTGTCCTGGAACTCACTCTGTAGACCAGGCTGGCCCTGAACTCACAGATCCACCTGCCTCTGTCTCCCAAGTGCTGGGATTAAAGGCGGGCGTCACCACTGCCCAGCTCAGAAACTATGTTTTAAACAGGGTCTTGTAGTAGAGATTAGTTCCACATTAGGGTTGAACTCTAACTGGTCTTCCAAGAGGTGCCATGCCTGGCCTTGTCACTCACACAGCTGTTTATAGGATTCGCTTTATAATTCAGTAGTGAGGAAATGGGTGGAGGAACAGAAGAAACGAAGTTGGCCATGAATGTGTGATACTGGGCTAAGAAACCATTATGCTTTCTTTACAAAAAAAAAAAAAAATTAAGCATATGCAAAGGTTCCTTCCTTCCTTCTTTCTTTCTTCTTTCTTTCTTTCTTTCTTTCTTTCCTTTCTTCCTTCCTTTCTTTCTTCCTTCCTTCCTTCCTTCCTCCTTTCCTTTCCTTCTTTCCTTTTACCTTTCCTTTCCTTCCCTTTCTTTTTTTTAGAGTAGCTGAAGCACTCTGGAGGCTCAGGTAAGAGGATCGGTCATGATCAGTCATCAGTTAAGAGGCCAGATAGGCTACACAGTGAGTCTCAAAAGCAAACCAAAACACCACACAAAAACAGTAGCTGAGAGTAGAAGATGGTGCCTGCCTACTGTGTGCAAGACTCCTAATATGATCCCTATCATCAGACAGACAGACAGACAGACACACAGACACACACACACACACACACACACACACACATTCCAGGTGGCTTTTAATTAAATAGTTTCTGACTACTATTTTGAAAATTAAGAAGCAGCTGAGCATGGTGATCCATGCCTATAAATCCCAGCACTTAAAAGGCTGAAGCCCAGTGGTTAAGAGCACTTGTTACTTTTGCAGAGGACCCAAGTTTAGTTCACAGCACCAACATGATGGCTCACATCCGTCTCTAATTCTAGTTCCAGGGAATCTGGCACCTTCTTCTGATCTCCATGGGCACTGCACTCACGATGCACTTACATTAATGTAGGTAACACATACACATTATTCACAACAGCTAAGTAGGAGGAGGGGACAAATGTCCACATAATGTGATATTATTCAGCTCTAGAAAGGAATTGAAGTATTTACAGTCTACAGTATGTGTTAGCACTGAAAGCTTTACCAAATAAATGAAAATAAACACAAAAAGGCCATATATTGTATAATATCATTTATAAGAAATCTGTTTTGTTCTCAGACAGGATTGCCCTATGCAGCCCTGGGTTACCTAGAGCTCACTCTGTAGACCAGGCTGGCCTCGAACTTAAAGAGATCTACCTGCCTCTGCATGTGCTATAATGCCCTGCAGATTTATATGAAATCTTAAAAATAGTAAATCCTAGTCAGATGTGTTGATGCATCCCTTTATCCCTAGTACTCAGGAGGCGAAGGCAGACAGATCCACAGCAGCACATGTTTATGCCAATATCTTAAAATTTGAAAGCATATCTTTCTCTAGGTATTTTGTTTTTGAGGCAGGGTCTCACTGCGCAGGCCAGGCTGTTCTGAACTCACTGTAGCCTAGTGACCCATCCTCCTGCCTCAGCCTCTCAAGTGCAGGGTTGCAGGTGTGGCCTGCAATGCCAGGTGTCTTTCACTCATTTTACAACGGAGCAAGAGCCAGTCTGATGTTGTTGCCAGACACTTAGGAACCCGAGCAGGAGTATTTCAAGTCTGAGGTCAATCTGGGGTAAAAGAAGAAGACTTCTATTCTAGCATAAGCTAGAGTGAAAACCCATCTGAAGAACCAAAATAAGTAAAAGGGAAAGAGTCCAAGTTTTTACCTCATAACGAGAAAATTATTTCAGACTGGCATTCCAGGCTACCCTAACTAACCATGCGCCCAGCACAGGAACCTTCATGGAGAGGGAGGGAGTATTAAACACATCCAAACTATAGCAACTGGCAATCAATCTACTTAACCTGTTTATATGACTATTCCTTACATTTATTAACAGTTCTTCCCAGAATTGTTTCTGAATTACAGTGCTTAGCATAGTGCTGGCCAATAAAGATTCATGGAATGTAAGCTATTAATGAACTGAGTATTTATCAACTCTATGATGGTGATGATGATGATGATAATTTGAGATGGTCTTGCACTTCAATCCTATGAGTGCTAGGAGCACAGGTGTATAGCACCATGCCTAGCTTGAACTGAGCACAACAGACATGCTATCAGTCATGTTCTTTACCTATGGCCCTGACTCCTATTATCAGAATATTTGAGGAAAACTTGGAATCAGTTAAGACCTTGGATAGTTTAGGTATATATTTTTGAGGTAAGACAAAGCCTTATCAATCATCTTTACCCCATATAAGACAGTCCGTGTCATTAATGCCTTCATTTTAAGCTCTAGATCAGTGGTTCTCAATCTGTGGGTCATAATCCCTTTGGATGTGCATATCAGACATTTGATTATATTATGATTCATAAGTGTAGCAAAATTACAGTTACGAAGTAGCGACAAAATAATTTTATGGTTGGGGGTCACAACATGAGGAATTGTATTGAAGGGTCACAGTTTTAGGAAGGTTGAGAACCACTACTCTAGATGTACAATTATACGTGCAACATACCTACCCACACTTCTAGATTTCAAAGAGAAATGTAGGGAACAGATGCAAAAACAGAAGAAAGGGTTATAGAAAATAAGCCAGAACTTAGATATAATCATAAGTCACTAGGAAGATAATTTAACTCAGATTCTCTCTAGAGCTATATTTTACTACTAGATCGTTTTGTTTGTTTGTGTTTTTAATGGGGTAGGGGCTCAGACAGAGTTTCAAGTAGCCCAGCCTGGCCTCAAACTCCCTACATAGGGCTGGCAAGATGGTTCAGCAGATAAACAAGAACTTACCTCCAACAATACAAGCCTACCCAGCTGAGTTCAATCCCCAAGGAACCACATGAAGAAGAGAACCAACCCAACAAAACATTGTCCTGACCTCCAAACCCACCCCAAGGCACACTCCTCCTGGCAAATAAATATTTGTAATAAAACATACTTCAATTCCTATGTAGCAAAAGTTGGTGTTGAACCCATGATCCTCTTGCCTCAACCTTCCAAATGTTGGGATTGCTGGCACCCACCATCACACCTGAGCTACATTCCATTTCTAACATGAATGGTTGGCAGAATTCAGTGGTGCACGCCTATAATCCCAGCACCTGGCAGGCTGAGGCAGGAGGGCTTTAAGGTCACCCTGGGGGTGGGGATGAGAATTGGGAGGAGAAAGAGAGAGGGAGAGAGAAAGAGAGATAATATTTTAAGCCAAAAAGGAAACAATGTTCCAAATTTAACAATTCCTAAAGGCATTTAGATCAGATGGTTTATGTTAAGAATACTTTCCACAGCTGTTGTTCAAATTTCTAAAGGTCTTAGACTAAAAACCTAGGGCCAATATTGGGGTAAATGCTGAAAGATCAGAGAGACAAAGGAAAAAGCCATGGCTACTTCTCACCTCGCTAACTGCATGAATTCTCTGACTGAATGTCTCTGAGTCCTCAGCCAAAAGGGGTCCAGCCGAAAAGGCTTCAGCTGAAAAGCCTCTGGTTCCTGTGGTCCTTACGCCTTGTATACCTTTCTCCACCCAGCCATATCACTTCCTTCTTAGTGCTGGGATTAAAAGTGTGTGACTTCCAAGTACTGGCATTAAAGGTGTGTGCCACCACTGCCTGGCTCCATTTCTCTCCTAGACGGAGTCAATCTCATGTAGTCCAGGGTGGCTTTGAACTCACAGAGATCCAAACAGATCTCTGCCTCCCAAGCACTAGGATTAAAGGTGTGTGCCACCACTGCCTGGCCTCTGTGTTTAATCTAGTGGCTTGTTCTGTCCTCTGATCTTCAGGCAGATTTTATTAGGGTGCACAGTCTATCACCTCACACAGCCAGGTGTGACAGTCCATACCATTGCTTGGGAAGATGAGACAGAAGGAATAACACTACTTCAAGACCAGACCAGCCCCTCCCCCCAACACACATACACCTGTCTCAAAATATAAAACGAAAAATAATGTTCCTCCCTTTACTTCCGATCTCTAGTTTCTTTTGTACCTTCTTCTATGTGGGTAACAGCCATTCTTATGTGGAGACCCCCCAAAATATGCAAATGACATGATGTAAGTGCACCACAGAATCATATCTATTATAAACATCCATGTTTCAAAGTACAGTGAAACACATGACTCAAGACAAAAATCAAGTGAGTCAGAAGGAACCACTAGAAAAAAGGAACCAAGAAAATTACACTTCAGTTTTACAGAAGTGCATATTTTAACTGTTTGGTGTCTAACACAAGCTTCTGTCGGCTTTGGAATTTCCACAATTCTACCCTAAGTGACTTGAGTATAATCCAGGGGAGACAGATGTGTGACTGCAATCAATCACATTCACACTGCACATGTGGAAGGTGAAAACAAAACAAAACAAAAAAACCACTCAGGCACCAGCAGCTCTCTGCCATCTGTCTAGGAAAGACAACAATCCGGCAGGCTGAGTATGTCAGATAACAAGTTTAGGTAAAGATGAAGGACAACACTTCACCTCACTTGAAACATTCCCCACAACCATGTTAGTTGTCCCTAAAATGCATCACATTAGATGTGTTCTGGAGTCTCCAGAGTATCCTAAAAAGAGCAATTGGTATATGCCGAGGACTTGAAAGAGTAATTCCAAAGAATATTAAAGAATGGTGTTCCTGGGGCCAGCAGGAGGCCTCAGTGAGTAAGGTGCTGGCTTACACAGTTGAAAACCTGAGTCCCATCCCAGGAATCTGCAGCTGTCCTCTGACTGTGATGTGTGTACAACCACCATGGTGATCTGAATGAGAACGGCCCCCATAGACTCAATCTACTTGCATGCTGGGTCCCCAGTTATAGGACAGTTTGGAAAGGGTTAGAAGGTATGGCCTTGTTGGAGGAGTTGTCACTGAGGGCAGGCTCTGAGGATTCAAATGCCCATCTCTTCCCATTAGCTTTCTCATCCTAGTGGCTGGGTCTCCGATCTCTCAGCTCCTGCTCCCGTGCCATCTCTGCCTGTTGCCATGCTTCCTGCCTCAAAATCTAAGTCCAAATGAATGCTTTCTTCTGGAAGTTGCCTTGGTCATGGTCTTTTGTCACAGCAAAGCTGGTACAATTTGAACCAGGATGGTGTCAAACTTAGAGCCATCTGGGCCCTCAAAATGGCTCAGCAGGCAAAAGCCCTGAAGTCAAGTCTGATGACCTGAATTTGATCCCTGGGACCCACATGAAGGAAGTAAAGAATGGACTCTTGCTGTGCTCTGACTACCATATGTGTACACCCCACCCACCTACCCCCACCCACGATAAGTAAAATGTAAAGCAAACAAATAACAACAAAAACCCAGAAATACTCCTGCCTCTGCCTCCAAAGTGTTGGCATTACAGGCATGAGCTACCACACCCAGCTGACATAATGCTTTCAAATCCTGACTATTGCTTACTTATCTCTTATACTTTTCTTCATTAAATGAGAATCATGCTTAAATCCAGTTACATGGTTAGCTTATGCAAAAATATTTATTAACAGTACCTATTTCTAGGAAAGCAGCTCAGAAGGAAGTGTACTTAGCATGCAGGAGGGGCTCTGAGTTTAATCCCCAAGCACCAAATACCAAAATAAAACAGTACCTAGAACAGAATGTTCAATATAGTTTATTTTATTATTATATTTGAGATGAGGTTTCATGAGATTGCTGATGACTGCCTGAAACTCTCCTGCTTTCACTTTCCAAGTAGTGGAGATTATAGATATATGCAAGGGCACCCAGGTATAATACTGCCTTATAATTATTAAATATGTTATTATGGAACACTGTCCTCAGAGCATAAACAGTCATTATCATCTTAATCAGAGCAACTGTGATTACTCACAAAAAGACTCCCCAAATTGGGCCTGCTGACCTTCCCTTGAGAGGATGAGAGGATGAGATGTCCTTGTCCTTAGACTCTCACCCCAGATTCCAGCCGCCCACTCCCCGTTCTGGGCCAACCTCACTTCATCTTCAGGGTTGCTACAGTGTAGAAAGTGCAAAGCTAGAGGAAACCCAGACCAAAACCAAACAAACAAAAAACAACAACCCTCCACAAAAGAAACAAACAGTCCTACCAAGAATGGTAAGTTATTTAATCATTTAATTTACCTTAATATGACCTGTCCCAGGAGCACAGTGAGAAGTGTTTCTCCTATTTGTTATTATCTACTTCAACGTGTTTCTTCTCATTTCCTCTCACCAAGAGAACAAATAACAAGTGAGCAATGGATACTTTGGGCATCAACTTTGCTAGTGACAGAAATATTAAAATTTCTTACTTTGCTATGAAATAGCTTAAGTTTGGATTTCAAAGTACGTAAGCTAGCTGGGCATGGTGGTGCAGGTCTTTACTCTCAGCACTTTGGACAGAGAGGCTGGCTGGTCTCTGAGTTCCAGGCCAGCCTGGGATACATAGTGAGAACATATTTTGTTTTGTTTGTTTTTAAGTGCTTTAGCAAATGAGGCCTCACAGGTTTTAAGCGTAGTATTTTCCCAGAGGGGGAAAAAAAATGAGAAGGATCTGTTTTTACCTGGCTATGATTGAACCTATTAGCATTTTACCAGGACATCTCAGAAGGCAGCAGGGCAGATGAAGTTACTCCAATGATTGAAATATCTTGTAGTAAGAAACTACACTATTTTCGAAAGGCTGAGAACGTGCTGTCAAACAGCCGCCAGTTTCTAAAGTCTCCTGCAGTCACCATCCCCACCTCCAGCCCAAACCACCCAGATGACCATCAGCAAAAGGGAAAGAAAGATCTCCCTCTCTCTTCTCAACTCTGACGTCCTTCGCTCCCTATACCACCAGTTTGCTTTTCCCAATAGTGCAGTAACTAATGATTAAGGACGAAGAAAAGAAGTCTAACAGTACTTCCCCGCGCCGCCCCCCAAACTACTTCGAACCCAAATTGGGGGAAAAAAATCGTCCTTTGACTGACCATACTCTTGGTGTGCGCCTGCGGGGAAGCCGCAAGGTAAGCAGGGACTTTCCTAGACAGTGAAATCAGCAATGCCACGAGCCTCAGGGTCATTCTTCTAACAACTACCTCGAAACTATGTGCTCACTGGGGCCACCAGGCAGGTTGTTAATACTAAGGAGCAACATCGAGAGGCTGGAGGAGAGAGATAGGGAGTCGAACCACCAAGTCCGGGGCACCACCATTGCGCTTTCCTTCCTGTGCTGGGCTCGCGCTGGCCGCCAACGCCTAGCGTCCTTGTTCTCGGCCCAATCTACCGAGAACTGGCCGGAGTTCCCTTCTCCCCTCGAGTCCGACACCACCAGAATTCAACCATCTCCACACCCTTTCTCCTCGGGATATCATACTATCCTTCCCGCTGACAAGCTCGCTCGCGGCCACTTTCCAGAAGACTCACCAGGCTGCTCTCGCCACTCCTCTCCAGCCCGGGAGGATCCGACACTCCTAGATAACACCGGGTGAGAACGTGTGCGCATGCGCCCCGAGGAGTTGTGCGCCTGCGCGCTCGACGGGCGCCTGGGGGCGACCCTCCTCTACAGCTGGAGCCAATCACCGTGCGGGGGGTGCAGTTAAATCTCCTGCCACGCAGGCGGAGAGCCTGGGAACTCACCCGTTAACCTTCCAGGTTCCCTTCCCAGGTTCCCCTCCCGCCCGAAGGTGGGGCCAGTTCACCTAACCATCCTTACCGAAAGCGGCTGTGCGGGGGACACCTTAGCGTTTGAACCCGAGGAAAAGTTGGGATGACTGCCGAAGAAGCCTACAGGGTGTTTTGATCCTTCGCTAAACCGGGGAAATAGATGCGTAAACACACTACAGTGAACAGAAGGCGGTGCACAGGAATTCCGGGTTGCCCACAATGAACAACATTTATTTTGAGGGGTGCCTGTATGATTGCCGCAGGAAGTTACTCTTAGAGTCACGAAGGCTAAGTAGGAGGTCCTCCGGAAGTCACGGAAATAGGAGTTTTCCAGGCTGTGGGAACAATGGATGCCAAGAACAACGCGGCGCCTTCTGGAGTTTCTTGAAGTTCATTCTTGTTAGAGTCAAGAGAAAAATGAACCCGTGATAGCTCACACCTTGTAGTCCCCAGGCTATTTCGGAGGCTGAGGTTGGAAGATCACCTGACCTCTGATGTGTAAAGCCAGACTGACCACACACTGAGATCCTGTTTCAACACCAACACCAGAGGGGGAAGAACAAGTAGGAGATACCAGTGGGTAGGGGAGAGAGGTAGAGCACTTGCCTAGCACGTGAGAGGCTTATCCCTGAGTCCATGGCCAGCAGAGCTGGGAATCAAGCTAGGGAGAGAGCCAGATCTTTAAAGGTCTTGTAAATTTTGGAATAGTGAGCCTAGAAATTCGTTTTATGGCCACTGAATTACTAAAGAGTTTTAAACCACTTGCCCCAAGAATTCTTCCAAGCACCTCTAGAAGTAAAGAAAAATGCTGTCAATATAGGAAATAAAAACTATTTCAAAGAAATAGCATCTTCCTAAGAGATAAAAGAAGATGAAGCCTGAGAAATGTCTTTTGAATTTAATAACACAGAGGAGCAGTGATAGTTGACAAACACTGCATAGTTTGGAGAGGGGAGAGAAATTGGGATTATGTAATGCTTTTGAAAACTTTGGCCTTGTCAGAGAAAAGGGAGGAATGATGTGTTTTGTTCGATTTTATTTTGTTAGAATTAAGACAGGCAAACTTGAGTATGGGAGAAAAGACCCAAGTGAGAAGAACAATTCAATTTTTTAAAAAATGTGTGTGATACGCTAAATAAAGATTTTGAGACGGTTAGACTAAAGTACTCAAATCACTGATGGGAGTTGGTGGTGCACTCCTTTCTTTAGTCCCAGTACCTCTGGAGGCAGAAACAATGGGATCTTTGTGAGTTTGAGGCCAGCCTGGGCTACATGGTTCCAAGTCAGCCAAGAATATATAGTAATACCTTGTCTTAAAAATAAATAAATAGGGTTGGGGATTTAGCTCAGTGGTAGGGTGTTTGCATAGCAAGTGGAAGGCCCTAGGTTCAATTCTCAGCTCCAAAAATTAAACACACACACACACACACACACACACACACACACATATATATATGTAAATAAAATAAAATCATGGGATGGACAGATAGCTAGCTGTTCTTCCAAAGGACACAAATTCAATTTCCAACTCCCACCTGGCAGCTCACAACTGTGATTCCAGTTCCTGGGGATCCAAACCCTCCTCTGGCCTCCACATGCACCAGGCACAATGATGGTACACAGATATTCATGCAGGCTAAACACCCATATAGTGATATTTTATTTGTACTGAAATGTGATTTTATTTGTATATTAATAAAGTTGCCTTGGGGTCAGAGCAAGCCATAGCAGAGCTGGGGCGGTGGTGGTGCATGCCTTTAATTCCAGCACTTCGGAGGCAGAGCTAGGCAGGATCTCTGTGTGTTCAAGGATACAGCCAGCATGGTGACACATGCCTTTAATCTCAAAACCAACCATAGAAGATGTGGAGGTCTGTACAGACAGACAGTGACCAGGAGGTCATGTGGCTGGGTTTACAACCAATGAGAAGGCAGAACAGAAAGATTATAAAAAAGACAGGACACAGGAAATAGCTCTCTTTCAGAGAAGAAAGACAGAGCAGCAGTGAAGGGTAAGGTTTTCAGCTCTCAGCTATTGCTCTGACCTCTTGGCTTTTAACTCTGTAATTGGCTGTGTTTCTTATTTAACAAGATGGTTACATCTACATTTGGTGCCTATCGTGGCGAGAATTCATTAAAAACCGCTTGGCTTGGCAGTGGGTCCGGCTTCCCGCCTGGGTGGGCCCAGCTCCCTAGCTTGGGCCTAGCTCGGGCCTAAATCGGACCTAGCTCGGCTTAGGCCCAGCTACAAGCAGTTACCGCCGCAGCTGGAGTTACTTGCTTAAAAAGCCAGTGCTACGAACAACTCAGGCCTGCGGGAGCTACCACTAATTGCAGGAGCTACACGCAACTGCAGATAGGCTGCTTTTGGCTGAAATGCCAGCGCACATGGTCAGTCGGAGCTTAAGGAAGCCAGAGCCCAGGCTCGACTCAGCTCAAGCAGGAACACATGGTTGGATTCAAGCTTTTAGCCAGAACATGGCTTCTTCTCTCTCTCTCTCTCTCTCTCTCTCTCTCTCTCTCTCTCTCTCTCTCTTCCCACCTCAGATGCTAGGTAGCTGTTTGGAAATTCCCTTGGATTTCTACTGTTCTACGCAGAATTGCTAAGTCATTTATATCAGATATTTTAAAGGAAACTATTTAAAAGAGAATTTGTTCCACATTTTTAAAAGATGGGTTTTATGTGTACATTGGAAGAAAATTGGGCTTTGTTTGAAATTTTAGGCAGTCTGACAATGGAACAACTATATGAGAAGATTAATGTTGATCAAATTATGCACATTATTCTTCTTCTTATCCTTATTTTACAATTTAAAAAGATAGTCAATTTAAGTGCCAGGATAAAAATTTTAGAAAAACCTGTTAAACCTGTTAAAATGAATTATAGAGAAATTCAGATTCAGACAGAAGAAATTAACAGTGAAATTGTTTCAGGATTGGATTATAAAGTTACAGAAAGAAAGCCTGTTTTCACACAATCACCCTTAATTTATCCGGTAACCATACAACAACTACCTGGCCAAGTGAATACACGAAATATTTGGACTCCAGTTGAAATGTTAGACTTAAGAAGGTTTAAGGAGGCAATAGTATCTTATGGCATGCATTCCCCATATGTAAAGCAAATGTTAAACTCCTGGTCAACTTATAATAGGATTATACCACAAGACTGGCAGGATCTGGCACAGGCTGTTCTAGAACCTGGACAACAGCTCCATGGCAAATGTGGTTCAAAGAGGAAGCTAAAAACATAGCAAAACAGTATAGGGATAAAGGTATGCAAGTCTTCCAGGAACAGCTTGTTGGAGAAGGCCAATATGCTGCAGCACAAACACAATGTTTATATGATATCCAAACTCTAATTCTATGTTGAATGGCAGCCTTGAATGCATGGGACAGAGTTGAGGAACCAGGAAAGAAAACTGAGTCATTTACAAAGGTTATACAGGGCCCAAAAGAATCTTTCACAGATTTCTTACAAAGACTGACTTCAGCAGTAAAGAGAATGGTCCCAAATTCAGAAGCTAGCCAGATAATAATTGAATCTTTGGCTTTTGAGAACACAAATGTAGCATGCAAGAGAATAATCAGGCCGTTAAAGGCGAGATCTGCACCCTTGGAAGATTGGATTAGAGACACGGTTAATTTTGAGGCTCATGATCATGATAATATGTGGGTAGGAGAAGCAATTTCAAGAGGTTTGAGGAATGTCAGATGTTTTGGATGTGGAAAGCAAGGACATTTGAAAAGGGACTGTAAACAGGGCACTTCTAGAAACAATATTTCTTCAAGGAACAATGGCAACAGAATGCCCCTTCCTTCAGGAATATGTAGAAGGTGTGGTAAGGGAAAACACTGGACCAACAAATGTAGATCAACAAGGGACAGACAATGTAATACTCTGCCTCAGTCTTTGGGAAACTCCCAGAGGGGCCTCAGGCAGGCCCCTACAGTGAATCCAGTTCAGACCTTTCCTGCCATAGTAGAAGAGACCCCTACTCAGAGCAGTTAAATGACCAAATGCCTATTGGAATAAACCAGGCTACTCAGAGTAATGGAACAACTGAGACAGAGAAAACAGAAAATTCAGGAGAAACCATAAAGAAAAAATTTTGGCAAACTTCTATAAACAAACAAAGTCCAAAATTAACAATAAAAATAAATGGTGTTTTGTTGTCTGGTCTGGTAGACACAGGTGCTGACGTGACCATAATTGCACCAGAATTTTGGCATCCATCTTGGCCTCTTCAGGAGGTAAATGTTCAACTGTTAGGAATTGGAACATTATCTCAAGTGAAACAGAGTGCAAGATGGCTCGAATGTCAGAAGGACAGAGAGGCAAATTAAAACCATATGTGGCTAACATAGCTATGAACCTGTGGGGTCTAGACCTGTTAAAACAATGGAATACTCAGATTAACATCCCTCCAACCTCAGAAATAAATCATAAACTAGCACATGTTTCTGAGAGAAATATTAGAAGGTATTATTCTAATGAGTGGTCACCGACCACCCATATTATACAAGAAGAGGGCACAAAAACTGATGATCTTCCAAAGACACCAACAGCTCTACATTTAAAATGGTTAACAGACAAGTCTGTATGGGTTCATCAATGGCCTTTAACAACAGAGAAACTCCAGGCTTTAGAAGAGCTGGTAGAAGAACAATTAAATGCTAAGCATATTGAAGAATCTACCAGCCCTTGGAATTTTCCTGTATTTGTTATTAAAAAGAAATCTGGTAAATGGAGAATGGTAACAGACCTTAGAGCAATTAACAAAATAATTCAGCCAATGGGCTCTCTACAATCTGGGATTCCTCTGCCTACTGTTACCTAAAGGATGGCCTCTCATAGTTATTGATCTAAAAGACTGCTTCTTTTCAATACCCCTACAAGAAAAAGACAGAGAAAGATTCACTTTCATGATGCCTACTTACAATAATTCTCAACGGTTAAAAGATTTCAATGGAGAGTCCTCCCACAGGGAATGTTGAATAGCCCAACCCTGTGCCAATATTTTGTACAACAGCCATTGGAAGTGAAAGGAAAAAAATTTCCTAAATCTATAATTTATCATTGTATAGATGATATTTTGCTAACTGACTCAAATGCAGATACTTTAGAAAGAATGTTTGAAGAAGTAAAGAAAATATTACCTTGCTGGGGATTACAAATTGCTCCTGAAAAGATACAAAGAGGAGATTCTATTAATTATTTAGGATATAAAATAGAGCTACAACAAATTAGACCTCAAAAGGTACAAATTAGGAGAGATCGACTACAGACTCTCAATGACTTTCAAAGATTATTTGGAGACATTTCTCATCTATGAACTATTGTTGGGGTAAAAAATGATGAACTGAATAATTTGTTCAAAACCTTAGAAAGTGACAAGTACTTAAATAGTCCAAGAGAATTATCACCTGAAGCTGAGAAGGAATTGGCCTTGGTAGAAAAGAAAGTACATGAAGGACACGTGGATCGGATCGATCCAAAACTGGATTGCATTTTGGTTATTTTACCCTCTAGATATTCTCCTACAGGAATATTAATGCAGAGGGAAGATATTATATTGGAATGGATATTTTTACCAAATAAACCAAATAAAAAATTTAAAACTTATGTGGAAAAATTCTCTGACTTAATTTTGAAAGGAAAATTGAGACTTCGTCAATTAGCAGGAATAGACCCAGCAGAAATTGTTGTACCTTTAACTAAAGAGGACATTGAAAAATTATGGACAGAAAGTGAACCTTGGCAAAGAGCTTGCAGTAATTTTTTGGGAGAAATTAACAGCAAATATCCCAAAAGCAATAGAATTGATCTTATAAGGAGCGCTGATTGGATATTGCCTCAAATTGTATGTGAAAAACCCGTACATCTGGAGTTCGGACATTTTATACAGATGCCAACAAACAAGGAAAGGCAGGTTACAAATCAGAAAGTTTAAGTAAAGTGGTTCAAAGTCCTTATAATTCAGTTCAAAAATCAGAATTGTATGCTATTTTGTTGGTATTATTGGATTTTCAGAACCTCTCAACATAGTTACTGACTCTCAGTATGCTGAAAGAGTGGTATTACATATTGAGACTGCAGAATTTATCCCTGATGCTTCAGAATTAACTTCACTATTTATTCAATTACAAGATACAACCAGGGAAAGGTGTAATCCTTTATATATAACTCACATCCGATCCCATACTGGTCTGCCAGGCCCTCTAGCACAAGGTAATGATGAGATTGATAAACTGTTGATAGGAAATGTGCTGGAGGCCTCAGAATTTCATAAAAAACATCATGTCAATATTAAAGGTTTAGAAAAGGATTTTTCCATAACCTGCCAACAAGCCAAGGAAATTGTAAAGAAATGTCCTACTTGTTCCTTCTACAATCAGACGCCATTACCAGCAGGATATAACCCAAAGGGTACTCAGAGGAATGAAATCTGGCAGATGGAAGTGTTTCACTTTGTGGAATTTGGAAAATTGAAATATGTACACCATACCATTGATACTTATTCAGGATTTCAATGGGCGACTGCTTTGAGTTCTGAAAAGGCTGATTCTGTAATCACTCATTTGCTAAATGTTATGGCCATCATGGGTATACCTGCACAAATTAAAACTGACAATGCTCCAGCATATGTTTCTGTTAAAATGACACCGGTTTTTTGCTTATTATAATATAAAGCATATTACAGGTATACCACATAATCCTACAGGCCAAGCAGTTATAGAAAGATCCAACAGAACTCTAAAGGACATGATAAATAAACAGAAAGGGGTAACAAAAACCCCCAGAAATAGACTGTACAATGCTCTATTAACTTTGAATTTTCTCAATGCTAATGAGAAAGGAATAACAGCTGCAGAGAGACATTGGATAATAGAAAAAACTACAGAATTAAATCAACCTATATACTTCAAGGATGTGCTGACCTCATAATGGAAACCAGGATATGTGTTATGTTGGGGATGAGGTTTTGCTTTTGTTTCAGTAGGAGAAGATAAAGGTTCAATTTGAACAAGAGAGACCTCTTAATTAGAGGAGGTGATAGTTCATCCACCAACATGACCATCCATTTAAACTAACTTATACCATTAATACATGCCTTTTCATTTAATCAGATATAACTTGCCAAAAGGGAACCTCCCCAAAATTAGTCTTGGGGAAGGGTTTTTGTTTTTGTCTTTTAGGAAAATGAAGGCTAAGGAATCTGAAGAATACTGGACAAATGAGACAACTGAAGAAAAAGGACAAATCATCTGTCCCAGGAAAAAGAGTAAAATGGCCTATTAGTATATCAACTACAAAATTTCATAAATCTTCCTAAATGTTTGTTTCTGCTCTTCTCTAAAAAAATTAACACTATTGGTCTTCTTGTAGTCCTAGTTCAATTAAAATTTAAAGCTGACTTTGGAGTTAGAGAATGGCTCTCTCCTCCTTTAAACTCAAGCATGTTGTTAAAAGGAAAATGCAAACTCCCTGTATCATACCAGAAGAAAGAGCTGTCTTCTGACATGGGACAGGAGAAAAACCAAATTAATTAAGGGACTATTCTATTACTAATCTCAATTCTTTGATTCTATTCTAATTCTTTAAACTTTTCTTAAAGTATGAATTTTATATCAAAATTTACTACATATATATATTAAACTTTGTTAAGATAATCATGGTCATATAGAGTACTAATTAATTCTAGAGAAAAAGCTTCGATTAACTGCCTATCCATGTCTTTGTGTTCAAGTCTCTTATCAGTTTTTTGCAGGAAATCACGGCCAGGCCTAACATCAACTGAAATCTCCAGGAAGAAGATGGGGCCCCACAAGGACAATTCCACATGGACAATAGTAATATCACTAAGCTGACAAACATCATCTACAGATCAGCTTTGGACTACAAAGTGCTTAGAGCAATTCTGAGATGGCTAGCTGAGATGATCCAGTTTCAAAGACTACTTGAATAAGGACTTGAGATAAACCCTGAACTTTGAAATTATGGATAACAAAGAATATAGTTACCTTTCCTAGAATTTGACAATTAACCCAAAATTTTTCTTTTCAGAATAAAGATACCTTTGCCCATACTCAGCAGGAAGCAATTTTAAGAATATGACGCCCACATTCCCAAAGGGGTGGTGTGGGGCAGGTCTTTTAATGAGTTTTGGGTCTGGAATAGTTTTCATTGTTTAGGAGGGTTGGTTACAAGTTGTTGTTAAGGGTTAGGAAAAGGGCTAGGCAAAGGAGATTATATTTAAGATGCTTGTTTAAAAGAAAAAGAGAGAGAGAAAAGAAAAAGACAACTCATTTTAAATACTTTACATCAGACTGGATTGTTTTATATTGGATACAAATTATATATATATTGAGATTGTTAGAATATGCCATACATGTATTTCTAATCTTGCTCATAATATTGTACTTGTACTCAGCTAATGCTCTGACCTCTTGGCTTTTAACTCAGCAATTGGTTCTGTGTTTCTTATTTAACGAGATGGTTACATCTACACACCCATACACGTAAAATGTAAAATTTTAAAAAAATCAAACTGAGAGGAGACCTAGGATAGCAGCACAAGTCTGTAATATCAGCATCATGAGATGGTGGATTAGAGTACAAAGTCATCACTGACTATACAGTGATTTCGAGACTAGCATTAGTTACCTGAGACCATGTCTCAAACAATAAAACCCATAGGACTGAGGCTGGCAAGGTGGTTCATCAGGTAAAGGCAGTTGCCATCAAGCCTGAGGACCTGAATTCCATCCCTGGAGCCCACATAGATGCAAGTCCTCTGACTTCTCCATACATGTACACCACATGGCAAGACTGTTGCTCCACACAGACACAAATGAATAGGTGTAAAAGTAAGTACCCTTAGACACTGACATGAAAAGAACATTCATGGAAGAGAGACCAACCCATACAGAGTTGGGAGAGGGAGGACTATTCTCAATTATAATGACAAAATGTATCTGTAAGCCTGTGTGTTTCGAAACAGGAAGTTAAGTTTTCTGAAAAATCAAGAGACAGAGCTCTCTGCTGATTAGAAAAGGGGCTGCAAGTTCAAGGGAGTTGAGGAGCTTGGAGGTATGGTTGGAGAATGTGATAAACTAAGCTGACCAGAGAAGAGAACTGGTAAGCACTATAAACTGCTTGTTTACAGCCTGTAAAAATGAACTAAGCAGTTTCTGTTTTGTTAATCTTTCTCAAATCACTTCTTAACGGCAGGGAGGAAGGAAATACATGGCTGAACTCATTTAGGGTCGAGATGGTCATAGATGTGTTACCGTAGTCCTCAGCGAAGGGCAATTTTTGCCTTCCAGGGGACATTGGGCAGGGTCTGAAGAGTTGGGGAGCGTTATCTTAGAATGCACTAACAGCAACTGATATCAATTATTTGCTCCAAAATGTTAATGTTTTAAAGTTGTGAAATCCTGATCTAGGGTTATTTTGGTCCTCACTCATATTGGATTTTCCTTGGTCTATGGCTCTGAATTTATAGAGCAAAGCCGTCCCGTAGCATGCATGCCTTTCAGGAGAGGTAGAATGAGCAGTCCAGCAGACCTTGAAGGCTTCAAGGACTTGTGATGTCACAAATACACAACTGCAAGAATTCTCTAAACCTTTAGAAGGAATCTGGATTCACACATAAATCAAGGTAGCTGTTTATTTTGATTTGAGGCTTTGATAGTTTCCTTCTTTCCTTCATTCCTTCCTTCCTTTCTTTTCTTTCTTTCTTTCTTTCTTTTTTTTTCCCCCCTCGAGGCAGGGTTTCTCTGTGTAGCCTTGGCTGTCCTGGAACTCACTCTGTAGACCAGGCTGGCCTCAAGCTTTTAGAGATCCACCTGCCTCTGCCTTCCAAGTGCTGGGATTAAAGGCCAGCATCACCACTCCCAGCTGACAGTTTTCTTAAATGGAGTTGTTATTGTGGTTTCAATCATATAGATGTAGCACTGCTCATTACAATGTAACTGTTTATTACGATCACTATAACTGGATCTCAAAAGAGTAGGGGTGATCACAATTTAATAATAAATCAAACATCCTAAAAAATGACATTCCAATAAAACATCACTTTTTACCTGAAGTCAAAAATTATCGCTGGGCAGTAGTGACACACACGCCTTTGATCCCAGATAATCCCAGCACTCGGATTAGCAGCCGGATTTCTGAGTTTTAGGGAACCCTGGCACACAGAGCAAGTTCCAGGACAGCCAGGAATACACAGAGAAACCTTGTCTCGAAAAACAAAACAAAACGAAAATAAATAATTACTAGCTAGGTTAAGATTTAAATTTGGTTCTGTTTTTGTTGAGACATAGTTTTACTTTGTAGCCCAGGAACTATGTAGCCCTGGCTAACTTGGAACTCGCGTTAACCCTCTTCTCTCAATCCCCAGAATACAGAGTGAGCTACCATGTCTAACTTGGGGTCTGTTTAAAAGATTCACAAGGAAGGAATAGTTTTGAAATTTTGTCAAGACATTGTTACACAGCTTATGGTGGAGGGCTTAGAAAGTATGGGGGGAAGCCCAGAAAGAGCTAGGAGAATGAAAAAAAAAAAAAAGACTGAATGAAAGGGAGGTGCAGCGGACAGGTTTGTGCAAAGCGACCTACCTCGGTTGTTGTGTTTTGCCTAAGACCTCTCGCCCGGTGTCCGTTGTTCACTTCTTACGTTCAAATAAAGCTAGATGGTTGAAAGGGGCGGGTTGGGGGGGGGGGGAGCGCGCCGGGCTGCGTGCGCTTGCGCGCTGGCGGCGGCGGCGTCAGTGCCCGGCGGGGAGCGGGTCCCAGGCCGCCGCCGGACCGGAGGCACTGGGGGCTTTTGGGAGCTCCCTCTCCGGGCCCTCGGCGGCCTAATGGCGTAGGAAGGACGGGCTGTGAGTGTGAGTATGGAGGGCCCAGCCTGGTTGGGCGTGTGGGAGGCCGATGGTCGGATGGTCTGCCCCTGGGGCAGGTAGTGGGGCTGCGCCTGCACGCAAGCCACGCCAGGGTGCTGCTTGTGACCCGCGTGGGTTTAGAGTTTACGGGCGAGCGGTGCACCTGGCTTCAGGGTACAGATTCTCACAGGGGCGGTCCGATTCTGCTCGCAGCCCCTTAGGCTGGACACGTGGCTCCAAGTCTTTGACCTCTGGGACAGGCCCTGACCTCTGTCGGCCTAGGGTCTGGGAGCAATCTCAGCCTTAGTTTGTTGTTTAAAGGCTGCCGGGTTTCATGCCAGGGCCACCGCGCTCCGCCTCAAGACTGACAGTCTCGTCTCTTTTTTATGCTTTTGAGGTCTCTGCTGTTGGGAAGCGTCTTAGTAATGTACCAGCAACTAGTGGAACGCTGTGTGTCCATTTAATATTTAGTACAATCTCGGTTAGTAATTATGGAGAGGAGATGCTTGCACCGCCTCCTACTCCAGTCTGTTCAATGTAGTCATCTTTGAGAGTAAAATAAGCCATCTTGTTGGGGACGTTCGAGATTTCAGTGTTTTGTTCGGTTTGTTTGTTTGTTTTTTGTTCTTTTTACAACTTGGAACCAGATAGGGAAATTCTTCTCTTAGCAGATTGGAGCTATAGCCATCATAATGAATTATATTGTGGTGATTTAAAACGCAGATACCATTTAATACTAAATAAGAGCCACTTCCGGTCTGAAACCCCATGGGGGAATCTCTGTTCTCAGGTTTGGCTAAGAATGGAAGAGTGGATAATCAGATTCAACTAGGGTTAACTTAGCACCCACTGTGCTGTACTCACTACATCCAGGTGTGTCACAGAGATTTAACGCGATATTATAATTGATGATTTTTCATTAGCTCTTCTCAGGTTGCTAAGATGCTGCTGGTGATTTGCTTAAGTTTATATGCGTGGACTAATGAACTTCCTCTAAGGTTATAGCAAAGCTCATCTGTGGTGATATTTTGTTGCACTCTAATAAAATTTGCCTGAAGATCAGAGAATATAACAAGCCACTAGATTAAACATAGAGGTTAGGCAGTGGTGGCACATACCTTTAATCCTAGCACTCAGGAGACAAAGATCGGTCTGGATCTCTGTGAGTTCAAAGCCACCCTGGACTACAAGAGATTGATTTAGTCTAGGAGAGAAATAGAACCAGGCAGTGGTGGCACACACCTTTAATCCTAGTACTTGGGAGTCACATGCCTTTAATCCCAGAACTAGGAGGCAAGTAATATGGCTGGGTGGAGAAAGGTATGTAAGGCATGAGGAGACAGGAATTAAGTTGCTTTTTCCGCTGAAGCCCATTTTGGCTAGACCCCTTTTGCTGAGGACTCAGAGACATTCAGTCAGAGGATTTGTGGAGTTGGTGAGGTGAGAAGTGGCTGTGGCTTGTTCCTTTGTCTCTCTGATCTTTCAGCATTTACCCCAATATCTGGCTCCAGGGTTTGTTTGTTTTTTTTTCTTTTTTCTTTCTTTCTTTCTTTCTTTTTTTTTTTTTTGGAGCTGAATCCCCAAACCTGTTTTTTTGTTTGTTTTTATTTTTTTATTTTTTTATTTTTTTATTATAACACCATTTTAGAATTTCTGCAACACTCATATTTTTCTATTATACCAAGTTCTAAGCACTCCTGTTTGGAAAGCGAACTGAAGTTAACCCAATGGTCTAGCAAATAGTAGGTTTTGTTTTAATTCTTATTTTTGAGACAGAATCTGGCTTATATAGCCCAGACTGGCCTTGAGTTGAGAGCCTGAGTTTAGTCACAGAGTGCTGGAATTACAGGTATGTGACCATTTTAGCTTTTAACTAGAAGAAGGTCGAGATAGATTTTGAAGAGAGCTTCAAAACAGCCAAGAAAGAGGAAAGGTGTGAAGCAATTTCATCAAGCTAGTTCAGAAACAAATTGCTTTGATAGAAAGGCAGGTAGTTTAAAAAGAAAAACCATAGTAGTTATTGTACATCCAGATTAGAACAAATTCAAGGCTAGTCTATGAGAAAAGCAAGGAACATTGAGTGGTTCTGAGCCCTGAGATGACTCAGGGAGAACCCTACAGACTTTGTTTTGTAATTGGGTTACCAAAAGGGAAGTTTAGTATTTGTGTGCCCAATGATAAGTGCTCCAAACAGTCAAGTTATATGATGATTACTCTGTTTAACTAGGATGCAGAGTTGCCCACTTAAAGCTTGCTGTTGTTGTAATCTGAGACTATCAAAAAAAAATAGGTGTTCCCAGGTTTATATCAGAGGACTTATTAAATTTGTGCATTTGTTAGAATGAGCCAACTCTCTGTACTAATGTTAAATGATTTCCAAGATACTCTTTACATACAGTGTTAAAGTTACGGTGTCAAGAAGGTGTGCAGTCGTGCGGATTTTAAGTGTATATACATATATACACATCTGTTTTGCATATAAGGACGTGGAATGCCTGTGGAAAGCAGTCAGAATCAACCGAAAGTGTAGAATGTCTGTTGGGATGGATGGCAGAAGTGTGACTCTATTGTTCAGTGGTTCCAGAGTTTCAGTTTCACAATCTGAGATTTTTTGCAAGTTAAACAAGCAGGCTCCTACTGAGCTATGCCCTTCAACCCTAAGCTTTTTCATTTTTTAATAACAAAAAGTTGTAAACGACCAGAAAAATATAAACTCACTCAGTTAATTTTTCTTTTATGTTTAGTCTGTATGTATGCCTGTGTACCATATTTGTGCCCAGTGCCTGCAGAGGCTAGAAGAGGGCATCAGATCCCCTGGAACTGGAGTTACAAGTAGTTAGTTGTGTGCCACCATGTGGGTGCTAGGACTCAAACCCAGGTCTTTTGGAAGAGCTGCTGGTGCTCTGAACTGCTGAGCCATCTCTCCAGCCTCCCTTTCACTTGAATTTTAAAGATTGTTTAATTTAATGTATATGAGTGTTTTGCATCTGTGTGTGTGTGTGTGTGTGTGTGTGTGTGTATGTATGTATGTATGTATGTATGTATGTATGTATGTACAACATGTACCAGAGCCTACAGAGGCCAAGAAGAGGATTTCAGATCCCCTGGAACTAGAGTTGCTAACGGTTGTGAAGTAGCTCATGGTTGTGAAGTAACATGTGGGAACTCGGAACAGATCCTGGGTCCTTTGCAAGGGCAGCAAGTGCTCTTCCACCTTTCCAGCCTGTCACTGGATTTTAATATGTTACTAAAATTTGCTATATAGTTGTTTATGGTTTGTTTTTAACTGCTGAGAACTGAATATAGGGCCTCACCTTTCTAAGCAAGTATGCTACCAATGAACTGTATTCCCAGTTCTGTATTTTATCCCTATCTATATTACTCAATACTCAACCCTAATGGCAGGATGTGTAGCACATCTGTCAAAGCAGCTACATCTCCATGTAAAATACAAATGTTGGAAGCTTTTTTAAATCTCTATTTTATTTAGTTTTAAGTTTATGGGTATTTTGTCTTCATGTATGTCTGTGTACCACATGCATGCCTGGCTCCCACAGAGGCCAGAAGAGGGCTTCAGATCCCTTGGAACTGGAGTTACAGACACTTGTGAGCTGTCATGTAGGTGCTGGGAATTGAACCCAGGTCCTCTGGAAGAACAGTTGGTGCTTAACTACTGAGCCATCTTTTTTAGCCCTGGAAGCACTTATTACTTCTACAGAGGGTCCAAATTTATTTCTCAGCACCCACTTCCGAAGTGGGGTGGCTCACTGACTGTAACTCCAGCTGTAGAGAATCTGACATCTTCTGGGCCCCACCAGTATTTGTACTCATATGCATACCCCAACACAGATACACAAGTATATAATTAAAGATCTTTTAAAAGATCAATTATTGGGGCAAACATAATCATAAATGTATTTGTAACATGTTACCAGCTTCAAAATACTTAAATTTACATTAAATTAAAATTAAAAGAAGAAAAACATCAATTAAAGATTATAATGGTTCCCCCCCCCCCAAAGGATATTTGTGTCTGAGTGCTTACTCATGGGTGGTGGTGTGGGTATGCATCATGGGGAGATCATTAGACCTCTTCTCCATGTTGGTCTTAATCTTTCCACCCTGTTTGAGACAGGATCTTTTTGCTCTATAAGCCAGACTATCTGGCCTGCAGACCTCTGCCTCCTGTCTCATTATAGGGGTACCCTGTGTACTAAAATATCTTCCTTAGCTAGAGGCCATGTAATTTTTTATTGAGACCCACTCTGCAAAGTGAGGCCCTCCCAAAAGTGTCAGTTTGTCCAGGCAACCTAGGGGTAGAGGTAGAAATTTGTTCTGTGTGGCTTTCCAATTGTCCCATCTTACCAGAAATCCATTCATTTCTGTCAGGGTTAAGGTGAAGACTAGGAAATTGCCTGTGGGATTCCAGAAAGGGATTTTAGCCTAATTACTGCTCCTCATCTTGCTGTAGGCCTCCCTCCCTCACACACACACACACACACAGACACAGTTAAAATCTTGAGTATTTTACAGCATATTGTCACTTGGAGTCTGCATTCACTTATAAAGGTTCACTTATAGAAATTCCTTTAGTTCTAAATATTAAGAGATACAGTATATAAAGATCTCCCTTTCATGAGGTTAGGAAGGTTGGACCTACTATCAGATTGTCTTAATAAAGTTGGATGACAGTGTTTTAAATACAGTTCTTGAAACTAACAGATATTTTCAACTTGAGCCACTTGATAAATATTTGGGGGACATTTTGACTTTGGTGTTTGAAGTGGACTCCAGTGTTAGGTAGCTCAAGCTGACCTTGAACTTGACCTAAGGGCTATAGATGCAAGTATGTATCACAACACCTGCTTCTGGAATCTCTGAAGATTCTTGGAGTGGTTCTATTCTTTATGCAGACAGCAACCTCTTTTTATTAATAAACTATATGGATGAGTCTAAGGGGCTAGCTTGTCTAGATACCAAGAGCAGGAGTGTAGGCAGGAAATGAAATCAGTGTGTTAGGTAAGGCGTGGCAAGAATTTTTTAATTTTCTGGGAAATGGGAAGCCACAGGAAAGGACCTTGGCAAAGAAATAATGTAACCTAAGTTTTATCTTTGTTTATTTGATATAGGGTCTGAGTATGTGGCCTAGAACTTGGCTGCCTCTGCCTACAAGTGCTGGGATTAAAGGTGTGCACCACCAGCCTGGCATGATTTAAATTTTAAACCAGTCCCATTCTGAGAATCTTCAGCTGTGGTAAGAGACTAAGAATGGAAATGGGGACTTACACCACGAGGCTATGCTGTGATAGATTCTAAGTGCCTCAGCAGTGAGCAGTTTTGAGAGTTAAGAAATGCTGGTTGTATTTCAATAGGACTGACAGCATCTGCTAGGTGGAATATGGAAGGGGAATCGGGGATGACAATCTAAAGTTTGTTTGTTTGGTTGGTTCTTTTCAAGACAGGGTTTCTCTGAGTAGCCTTGGCTGTCCTGGAACTCACTCTGTAGACCAGGCTGGCCTCAAACTCATAGAGATTCTCCTGCCTCTGCCTCCCGAGTGCCAGGATTAAAGGTGTGTGCCACCACCACCGGCTGTTTGTTTTTTAAACCTTGGTACCTGGACAGCTGGAATTTGTATTTGTTGAGATTGAAAGATAGAGAGGCAGAGTGTAAAGTGAATTAAAGATGATCTTGCAGCTGGGCAGTGGTGGCGCACGCCTGTAATCCCAGCACTTGGGAGGCAAAGGCAGGTGGATCACTGTGAGTTCGAGGCCAGCCTGGTCTACAAAGCGAGTTCCAGGACAGCCTCCAAAGCTACAGAGAAACCCTCTGGAAAAACCAAAAAAAAAAAAAAAAAAAAAAAAAAAAAAAAGAAGATGATCTTGCAAAGGTTACTAATTGTTACTTCCTCATTACAGGCATTACAGGTTGACATTGAGTGCTTCAGATCTGATCACTATGGTCCGAGAACGAAAATGCATATTGTGCCACATTGTGTACGGCTCAAAAAAGGTAACAACGTAACAACAAAGAGAGAGTACCCGGTGCTTTATGTCCAGTTCATGTTTGAAGCCATCCTAAAATTGGTTAAAACTTGATATTTAGAAATTTAAGTTGTCACAGTTTTATTTTTTGTTTTGCTCTGCAATGCTAGAACATTCCTTGTACTCTGACCTCAAACTGTGGTGCTCCTCCACCTGCCTTGTCTCCCAAACCCTGGGATTACAGATGTGCTGTCAAACTGCCTGTGCAGTCTTCGTGTTAGGCAAGCATTCTACCAGCTAAGCTGTAATCCATTCCCAGCCCTGGCTGAAAACATTTTATCAACATCTTATTTATGCTTTCCTCCCAAGTCAGCTTCATTCCATGAGTATTTTTTCATTACTGTCTCAAAAAGCAGCCAGTAACTATGTATTAATCTCTACCCAGAATTTAGGGTACTCAAGGGTAAATGATACAGAGAACTTTAGTTAGCAATCAGTTAAAGAGAAAATATCTTACAATTTAAGGTAATTGAGATTTTATTACTTTCTGAAATTTTACTTTGTGTTGTCTACCCCAGGGACTCCATATATTCTACTCAAACACCCTACTTCTCCAGTTATATCCTCAGTCCATAAATCATGCACTTTTTTTGTTCATAGCAATTTAACAAATACTGCCTTTATTATATGTATTTGATTTTTGTGTGTGTGTCCAGGCTCATAGTAATGCACACCTGTAATTCCAGTACCTGGGAGCAGAGGCAGGAGGATCTCTCAGGGATCCCTCTACCTTCCCCTTGAGTACTGAGATTGCAGGTGTCACCTTGAATGGTTATTGATGGAGTTTTAAATTTTATATTCTGTCTTTAACTTGCCTGGGTTTTCATATGTTTTGTTCTAATTGATGACAATCACTTACAGCTAGAAAGGGTCACTTGTAAAGCTCTGTCCAGATGAAGCTTTGTAGAGATAGTAAGGAAACACTCCAGTAAGATCACCACTTAAAGGAAGTGTTTTTAACAGCTGTCCTCTTTATCACACTATAGAAGATAAAGCAGTAATGGGCTGTGGAGTAGTTACACTGTCTCTGACAAGCTGTATATGATGAAGTGCATTATGTGCTTATATTATAACATGATGCTTGGTGTCAGCTCTTCCTGGATTTGAGTTTAACCACTTGATTTTCACATTTACTTCTTCGGTGACTAGCTCTGTATGGAGGGCATAATAAGCACTTGAGGAATACCTGGTGAATAAAGGAGTTAACTTTGCATCCTTGAGTGCTTATGAAGGTAATACTTAGTAATATTTTCTGGTTTAAATGGGAGAGTGTTTGAGTCAACACAGAATATAGTCTACGGTAATCAATTGAGTTGTAGCTGTCTATTAACTGTATTGTAAGCAGCCATTCTCTAATTATACATGAAATGTTTACAGCTCTTTAAATTGAATGTATGTACCTTTTTGGGTTTTGGTGTGTAGCTACCAAGCTGTTCTTAAACTTGCCATCTTGTCTCCTGAGGATTACAAGTGTCTGCCACCATGCCCAGATGTGTCCATATGTTCTAGTGATAGCTTCTCCACAGGTCATTTTCTTCTACTAAAGGTAAAATGGACACAGAACCTTGCAGAGGTTTAATATTTTCATGAAACCCAACTAAACCAATTGAGGAAGTTGAAAAGTGGGTAGTCAAAGTAGAGCCATGAGTGAATTGCTTTGTGCCAAGTCTTGGTCTCCCTTGTCCTAAAGTCTTGGTCCTCCTTGTCCCCTCCTGGCTCTGGTTTATAACCAAGGCTGTCTCTGGACTCAGGTCCACCTGCCTCAGCCTCCTGAGTGTGGGTCTAGGTATGCACCATTGTGCCCAGCCACATTCAAAGTGTTGTTTATTAAAGACTTAATTATTTTTATTTTACGTCTCTGGGTGCTTTCCCTGAATGTATGTTTGTGCACCAGGTGCATGCCTGGTACCTACTAAGGCCAGAACGGGGAGCCAGATCCTCTGAACTGAAGTTGTAGAGAGTTGTGAGGGCCCTTGTAGGTTCCAGGAACCCACCTGGGCCTCTGTAAGAGCAACAAGTGCTCTTAACTGCTGAGCCATGTCTCCAGTTCCTTAAAGTGTGTGTGTGTGTGTGTGTGTGTTTAAAAAAACCTCCATGGAGGTGCTTTATTGGTTTACTTTTTAAAGTTTTTGAGATTTTTATTTATTTTATGTAGATAAGTGTTTTGCCTGGATCTGTGCACCATGTGCATGTAGTTTCCAAGGATGCCAGAAGAAGGCACCAGATCCCCTGGGACTGGAGTTACAGATGGTTGTGAGTCACCCGTGCTTTTAGCCACTGAACCATCTCTTCCACTCTAAGAGAGAAGCTTTTTTTCTTTCTTTTTTTTTTTTTTTTGAGACAGGGTTTCTCTGTGTAGCTTTGTGCCTTTCCTGGAGCTACTCTGTAGACCGGGCTGGCCTCAAACTCGAAGAGATCCGCCTGCCTCTGCATCCCAAGTGTTGGGATTAAAGGCACGCGCCACCACTGCCTGGTGAGGCTTCATTTTTTAATACCTACCAGCCATATTCATTAACAAATGTGGGTTGTTTTTTTTTTTCTTTGTTTGTTTTTGGCTTTTCATTTCTCTGTGTAACAGCGAGCTTTGTAGACCATGCTGGCCTTGAACTCACAGATATCTGCCTGCCTCTGCCTCTTGAGTGCTGGGATTAAAGGCATGCACCACCATCATCCAGTCTCAACAAATGTTTATTAACAACTTATATGCCAGGCTCTGCCAAACCTTAAATAAGAGTCTTAACTTATTTTCGAGAAGCTTTCATTTGATTAAGGAAAGAATGTGGATAAAAGTAAACAAATAGGGACTTAGGAGATGTCCCAGTCAGTAAAGTACTTCCCATGCAAACCTGAGGGCCTGAATCTGGATCCCTAACACACAGACAACCAGTGAGAGCAGGATGCATCTACAGTCTCAGCATAGAGGTTGACCAGCAGCTTAGCTGAATTAGTAAGCTTCCATTTTATTGAGAGACATCATCTCAGTAAGGTGGAGGGCCTGAGAGATGGCTTAGTGGTTAGGAGCACTTACTGTTCTTGCAGAGGACCTGAGTTTGGTTCCAGGCACCCATGTTGGGCAGCTTATAACCACCTTAACTCCAGCTCTAGGGGATCCTATAGCCTCAACACTCACCTGCATTCACATGCATGCACACTCATGTACACACACTTTAAAAAATTAAAAATGAGGTAGAAAGCAATTAAGAAAAATGTCCAATGTTGGCCTTTGACCTCCACAATCACACACACTTATATGTATTTGTGCATGTGTGTGTAAATGCACATGTGCACACCAACATGAACATATACATATACCACATAAACATAAAGTAGCCAAATAGTTTTAGAAGCTAAGTGATTTGAAAGACTTTTTAAAAACATTTTGTTTCTATGTGTGTGTGTGTCCATTTGTGTGCCTGCATGTGCGTACTTGTGCACTTGTATACCATAGTGTGCATGTGAAGATAGGCTCTCTCCTTTCACCATGTGACCTCTAAGGATCAAACTCAGGTCATCAGGCTCAGTGGCAAGTACCCTGACCTGCTGGGCCATCCTCTTGCTGGGTCTTTGGTGTTTTTATGTAGACCTGGATGAACTAGAACTTCCTGTGTAGATTAGGCTGGCCTCAAACTTGCAGTGGTTCTGCCTTTTCTTCCCAAGCGCTGGGTCTGGTGATCCCTGGTGGTATGATGGGTAGGTTTGGGGGCTTTCACCAAGTGCTGAGATTACAGCATGAACACCACATCTAACTGCTACCTTCCCCCCAAAATCTAGTACATTCCTTATAATGAAATAGAATCTAACCTGTATTATTCATTCCAAAGTCTTCCCTTGGGGGGGGGGGGTGGGGGATGGCTCAGAGGTTAAGAGCACTGGCTGCTCTTCCAGAGGTCCTGAGTTCAATTCCCAGCAGCTCACAACCATCTTTAATGAGATCTGGTGCCCCCTTCTGGCATGCAGGCATATATGCAGGTAGAATACTGTGTACATAATAAATAAACCTTTAAAAAAAAAAGTCTTTTCCCTTCTAAGGCCAATACATCTAACCATTTTGGGAAACCACTTAAAATACCTAAAAGTTACTTTTAAAAAATGGTAGCCAGCTGTGGTGATGTGCACCTGTAATCCTAGCGCTGGGGATGGAGGTAGGAGGACCAGAATTCAAGGTCATTCTCAACTACATAATGAGTTCAAGAGATGCCTGGGCTGAGATCCTACTCCACAAAACAAAATTAAGCATGAAATAGAGCCAGATAATTATTTATTGTGGAACCAATGTTGATTTTAAATTGAGAAAAGTGATCACAAATTTTTTTGGCTCAAGGAATTTGAATCCAGATTGTTAATTGAGTATCTACAGAGGAACTCCACCCACCCCATCCCCAGCAGCCCCCTGGTTAATTTGCTTTGTTTTGTTGTTTTGAAGGAGATGGACGAACACATGCGGAGCATGTTGCATCACAGGGAACTTGAGAACTTGAAGGGCAGGTAATAAGAACAGCTCTCTTCCATAAATTTGCTAATGTGGGGGTCTAAGTGCTAATGCTATCTGCCTACTGATTTTGTAGTAATCCATCATGATGGCTGTTGTCTGATGGCATTGAGTCATTGTTTAGAATTAATAACAGCAGCTTTTGGCATTTAAATGATAAACCCTGGTACCTTTGTGCATCTCGTTTCTACACATGGGCAGAATTCATAGCAACTCGGGCAGGTAGATTTAACAAAGTTGAGCAAGCTTTCTTACACACTGACTCATTCCTGCATAGTGGCCTTACAGCTAGTACTTTCCATATTTTTGCTTTAGCCAAATTAATAGTATGCTGTGCTGTAAACCCCTAGTCTTGCTGAGATAGCCTAGGAAATCCACAACTTGCTAAGCTATGCTGAAGCTTATTAATGTCTGCAAAACCAAATAAAAGACCTTAAGTGTTTTTGAGCATGTTCTGTTAATAATTTAAAGCTTAAGGTATTTCTTAAAAGTTAAAAAAAAAATGTGGTATGTATGTATATTCCATGTCCTTTTTCTGTGTTTTCTTGACTAATGTGGATTTGAAGTGTAGAGATTAGATAAAGGTAACTTTTGTAAACCCATAAATATTAATTATATTTTACTCCATGAATAATAAAGTTTCTGTGAAGCTGCCATCTTATTATTTGACATTAGTGTGTTAACTTTATTGTAAGTCTTACAAGTTGATCTTGTGTCTGTAAATTAATGTGTTATTATTAGGCTTTAACATATCATTAGCATTTATATGCTAATGATTTCTTCTTTGCCTGGGTCTGTAATGTGTAATGGTTATGCTTAGTGGCAATAAAATAAAAGCGTGAAATAGTCTGTTTAGTGCCTTCTGTAGAACTGGGTTTGTAGATAGACACTGCTTAAATTTGCTTTTGGAGTTAGTTGAGTGCCTTTCTTCCTTCATCTATTGTGATTGGAAAGTTTTGCTGGGTATAGTAGTCTAGGGCCGTGTATAAATATCTGTCCAGGCCTTTCTGGCTTTTAAAATCTCCATTTGGAAGTTAGATCTGCCTTTATATATTATTTGGTCTTTTTCCTTTGCAGCTTTTAATATTCTTTCTTCATTTTGTACACTTAGTATTTTGATTACTATGTGTTGTGGGAAGCTTCTTTTTCTGTCCTATTTGGTGTTCTGTATGCTTCTTGTACCTGACAGACACCAACTCCTTCCAGTTGGGAGATTTTCTGCTGTTTGTTATTTTATGGAAAATATTTTCTGAGCTTTTGACCTGGCTTTCTTCTCTTTCCTCTATTCTTATTGTAGATTTGGTCTTTTTATACTATTCCAGATTCCCTGGTGGATTTAACATTTTCTTTGACCAAGGCATCCATTCCTTCTATCTTTTCCTCAATGTCTGAGATTCTTTCTTCCGTCTCTTATATTCTGCTGGTGAAGCTTGCCTCAGAGGTTTGTTTTCAAGTTCCTAGACTTTTCATTTCTAGCTTTCCCTCAGTTTGGGTTTTCTTTAGGATTCTATTTCCACTTTCATGTCTTGAACTGTTTCATTTCATTCCACTGTTTGTGTTTTCATTTATGGATTTGTTCATTTCCTTTTGAATATCTTGAACATTCATAACAGCTATTTAGAAGTCTTTGTCTTGTGTTTCAGTTATGTTACTCGGGCCTGGTGTGGTAGGGTTGCTGGGCTCTAGTAGAGGGAGACGTGTTGTCCTGGCTGTTACCATGTTTTTATGCTGGTAAATCAGCATCTAGGTTTGGGATGACTAACTCTAGGTGCTGATATCTGGACTTGTTTTTGTTGGGTGTGTGTTCTGTTCCTTGGTTTCTGTTGCCCTCTCTGGTTCTTAGGGGAGAGTAGTGGCTGTGGGTTGCCTGGTAGGAAATGCTTCTTAGATCTGCCAGGTGTGATCACTGAAGGTTCCAGGGTAGAACGTGTTTCTAGGTATTGGAAGTTGGCACTGAGGAATAGGGTGAGCTAGTTGCTGAGAGGGTTCACAGGAGGGAGGAAAGGAAAGGTTCAAGGAGGGAGGGAGGATGTGCCACCAGGATCTGTGTATATAATCCTGGGAATGGAGGCAAAGCAGAAGGAGAGGCCAGCATGTGGGCTGCTACAGATCTGGGGGTGAGACTGGGGGATTCGAATTGGAAGAGAGGAGGGACTCATGGGAGTGCCCCAGCCAGTGCCCTTAACCATTGAGCCATCACTCCAGCCTCATAAAGCTATTATTTTTAAAGGTTTATTTTTATTATTTTCGAGTGTGTGTGTACATCTGTATGTGACTGTGCACATGAATACAGATGTCTGTGGTAGCCAGAGATGTTGAATCCCCCTCACATTGGAGTTACAGGTGCTTTGTGAGCAACCTGACATGGATATTGGACCTCTGGAAGTTCAGTAAACATTCTTTTTGTTTTGTTTTTTGCTTTTCAAGACAGGGTTTCCCTGTGTAGCTTTGCGCCTTTCCTGGATCTCGCTCTGTAAACCAGGCTGGCCTCGAACTCACGGAGATCCACCTGCCTCTGCCTCCCAAGTGCTCAGATTAAAGGTGTGCGCCACCACTGCCCGGCCTCAGTAAACATTCTTAACTGCTGAGCTATCTCCCTAGCTTCCCCTAAAACTTTTTTGAAAACAAATTTTATATAAGATTCAGATAATAACAAATACAGGATCATAGAAAGTAAGTCTGGTGGGCACATGCCTTTAATCCCAGCACTCAGGAGGTAGATACAGAAGGGTCTCTGTGAGTTCGAGGATAGCCTGATCTACATAGGGAAGAACTCCATGACAGCCAGGGATACATAGATAAGCCCTGTCTCAAAGAGAAAAAAAAAAAAATGAAAGTAAGTCTATTTACCTCATTCCTCTTTAATAAAATCCCATTCCATCTTGCTGTCTATCCTACCCAAACTTTATATGCATTCACAGTTTGAGATCTATATACATGGTTTGCTCTGTCTTGATTGAGTAACTGGACCACATGTGGATTATGTGTTGCTCTGTAACTTCTTTTTCTCCTGTAAATACCATCTTGAGCACCCTAACTCATTTTATTTAGAGGGGAGCACATTTGTACAGGTTTCCTCATATATCAGGTGCAGCTGTAACAAGTCACCAGCCTATAACAAATAAATAGCATGAAAAACTAGCTGATCAGATTTTGAAAAATCACATGAAGTCTCAAAACCATTTATTGACTTGAAGCATTATTTTAAGGACAGTCATAACTGGTTTATGCCTTAGGGACAAGTACTCATCGATGCTGCTTATTCCTCTTCCCTGTTAGCCTCAACATGTGACCATTTCTTATGGATTTTCATGTTTAATTACTGTGCTTAGAGCTGAACTGTACTTTTTAGTTATGATCTTGTAAAGAATTATAAAATACTTTATTAAGTTTTTATATTCAGTTTTGAAGGCAAGCTTGACCATCTTGGTCAGTTTCCTTTGTTGTTTGTTTGTTTGTTTGTTTTTTGGTTTTCCAAGACAGAGTTTCTCTGTGTAGTTTTGGTGCCTGTCCTGGATCTAGCTCTGTAGACCAAGCTGACCTCGAACTCACAGAGATCCGCCTGCCTCTGCCTTCTGAGTGCTGGAATTAAAGATGTGCGCCACTGCTGCTGCACGGCTTTCTTTGGTTTCTAATTAGGGACATGGGGTAGGTGTGTAATATAAGCACTTTCTCCAGATAGAAGCTACCAAAGACTCAAGCCTTTATTTATCAAGCAGCTGTTGTGGTTTAGTTAAGGCAAGCTTAATAAGGAAAGGCTTATGCATGGAGTATCTTAAGACTGCCTTTTGTACATGAGGGGAAATTGTGTGGTGACAGGATGAAGCTAATTTGGGCCATTCAAACACCCTAAGGAAAATTATTGCCTTTGTTAGCTCTGACACAAAAGCATTACATTTTGTCCATAATTATATGTTATTCAAAGTGTTTAAGCCAGTTATTAATGAAGAATTCAAAAGAGGGGTGTTGATGTCTTGAACCTAAGAAAAATTCCTCTCCATTTTATAGTCTTAATCAGCAATTTTGGAAAAATTAAGAGATAGTATGAAAGTCTTTAGTAGAAAGAGGCCACTGGTATGGCAACATCCAGTTTAGCATTTTATACATTAAGTAGAAACATAGATGGAGACAAAATGATTTTCTAACTAAAAACCAAGTTGGCTTGGATTTCGGTCACAGTGTATGGATGGTGTTTCACTTACAGTTGCCAGAGTTTTCTGGTGCTGCCCATTGTGAACAGATTTCTGTTTCTATTTTAAACTGTCTGTGTTGCCATGAGATGCTTGCTTGCTATTACAAGTTAATACCATCCTAGTGAATTAGCATCAATCTAGTTGTCTCAGAGAACTTTATTCTTTTTTTTTTTTTTTTTTTTTTCTTGAGACAGGGTTTCTCTGTAGCTTTGGAGCCTGTCCTGGACTAGCTCTGTAGACCAGGCTGGCCTTGAACTCACAGAGATCCACCTGCCTCTGCCTTCTGAGTGTTGGGATTACAGGCATGTGCCACCACCGCCCGGCTGAGAACTTTATTCTTGATAAGCTGGAGAAAGTAGGGAATGATTCTTGTTGTTGTTTGTTTGTTTGACAGTCTTGCTATGTAGCCCTGGCTGGCCTAGAACTCACTATGTAGGTCAGGTTGGTCTTAAACTCACAGAGATCCACTTGCCTCTACCTCCAGAGTACTAGCACTTAAAGGTGTGTGCCACTACACCTGGTGGTGTTTAATCTTTAAATATGCAGATGCAGTTCGTAAATAGTGCATTGAAGTATTGTAGGAGGGTTGGGGATTTAGCTCAGTAGGCCCTGGGTTCTATCCTCAGCTCCCCCAAAAAAAAGTATTGTAGGATGATGTGGAATTAGAACATTGAACTCAGGGTAACCAGTTGATATTTTTAGAGAACCTCATCAGAACTCTTCATTTAAATTTATTTTATTTTATTTTATTTTTTTGGTTTTCCAAGACAGGGTTTCTCTGTTTAGTCCCTGTTGTCCTGGAACTCACTTTGTAGACCTGGTTGGCCTCGAACTCAAAGATCCACCTGCCTCTGCCTCCCAGTGCTAGGATTAAAGGTGTGCGCCACCACCACCCGGCTCATTTAAACGTTTTAAACTCTTAGCATTTTAAACAAAATAAACCAAAAAAAAAGTGTAAATTCTCTACATTTTTAGATTTTTAGAGATTCATCCAATATAAGAAACAGTAGTGGGGCTGGAGAGATGGCTCAGCAGTTGAGACTGCTGGCTGGCTGCTCTTCCAGAGGACCTGGGTTCAATTCCCAGCATCCACATGGCAGCTCACAACTGTCTGTAACTACAGTTCCAGGGGATCTGACACCTTCACACAAGAAATAAATAAATATTTTTTTTTTAAAGAAGAAACTATTGGTTTTCCTTTTCTTCTCCCTCTTCTTCTTCTTTCTCCTCCTTCTCTCCCCTCTCTCCCTCCCTCCCTCCCTCCCTCCCTCCCTCCCTTTCTTCCTTCTTTTCTTTTTTTCTTCCTTTCTTCCCTTTTTGAGACAGTGGCCCTGGCTGGTCTACAGCTTTGAAGACTAGGCTGGCTTTGAACTCACTGACACTTTTGCTACAAGGCCAAACCTCATCCCTTGTGCCAGCACTAACTGGGTACATGTCCTGCCCCTGTGACACATTGCCAGCCCGACAGTGTTGCTTTTCCCCACTGGGATGTATTTTTCATATGTGTGCAAATGTATATTTATGTAAATATATGCTGTGTATGAACCCATAGAGGCCAGAAAAGGGTGTCAGACCCCATAGAGCTCATGGTTCAAAGCAGAAAGTGGTGTCATCTCCCCAACCCCAGTATTGCTTTTTAAAATGTACCAGGCATTGTTTGAGGTTTTATAGTTTGTAACTCTGAGTGACTTAGCATTGTGTTTGGTATTTAGTAAATGCTTATAGTAAGGTGTGTGCTTTGTTTTGCTTTACTTTAAACAGATGTTCAGGTGATCTGTAACAGAAACTGTCTTCTAGTAATTGAAGTGCTTGGTTTCAAGGACCTCTGTTAATTAATACCAATTTGGCTTATTTTGGTTGGGTATTTGTTTAAAAAGGAGTGGGGTGAGTGGCTGTGTTTCATGGTATGTCTCTGTGGTGATTTATATAGGTAGATAGATGTAGACACAGACGGGTATAAGAAGCACATAAATTTCACTGCTGTAAACCCATGACACAAGGGCCTGGATTATGCTTGAATTATTGGACAGCCATAGTTTGCACGGTTCTTCTCATTAGTGCCTGCATGGACAGCTGACATAATCAAAGGATTGCAGGAAGCTTAAAAGCAGTTAAATTACTGATTGATATGCTACAAGTCTGAAGAGGATGTAAGATTTTGCTTGTTAAGACTGGCCACATCTGAGATTTGCCATTGTGTCAAGTAAAAGAAAAGCAAACAGAAGCAAGCCAGTCACCAGGTTTAGAGAAAAGCCAGTTTGCTTGTGTCTGAACTGCAGCATTTTCTGAAACTTGAGCAAAAACATTTGCCTAACACAGCTGTTAACTTCCTACAACTGACATGTTTTCCATTCCGTTGAAAATAAGCCCTGCTGAAGCAGAATGTGTCACATGTGTCATCCAGACTAAGAACATTTGCTGGGACTTCTGTCATTTGCCAGGGTCCGGAATCTTCACATTCCAGGCAGAGCGCCAGCTGTTCCAATTTAGTTACCCAGTTGAGATTGGCTGCACCCTCCTCTTTGCTCCACCCCCAGCCGTCACTGGAAGAATGCTTAGAGCTGGAGATTAAATGGAAGTGCTGTCACCAGGCTTTCCGAGTGCAGCTGGCACCATGGGTGTGCCCCAGAGCAGCATGTGTTTGCTCTGAGCCCCCTGCCCTGCCTCCTTCACCATGTTTCCTCTGGCAGGATTTTAAGTACAGCAATTCAAGAAGATTTCTCCTAAATCCCGTTCATCTGAAGTGTATTGCCTCTTGATTGCTGGAAAAGAATCTAAAATTTATTCCAAAGTAATCTAGAAACAAATTTATTAAAAGTGATGAAAGGAGCCTTGACATTGATTAGCACTAATTTTTCACTGCCTCCAATTGTGCAGTGTCTCTCAGAGGGAACTAGCAGTCTGGTGAGCGTGCCATGCCAGTGGGGAGAATTGAATGTCCCTCATCTCCCTCTTTCCCTAGGAACAGTAGTCATGAGTGCCGAGTGTGCGGGGTCACGGAAGTGGGTCTCTCTGCATATGCAAAGCACATTTCTGGCCAGTTGCACAAAGATAATGTTGATGCCCAGGAAAGAGAAGATGGTGGAAAGGAAGAAGAAGAAGAAGATTATTTTGACAAGGAACTTGTTCAGTTAATACAGGAGAGAAAAGAACAAAGTCGGTAAGTCATTTTGTTTGGTTGTTTTGAACTAGTCTCATGTAGACAGTTTGTCTGTCCTGGGGATGAACTATCCAGGGCTTTGTGTAGCTAAGAAAGCTCTCTACTAACTGAGCTACATTCTCAGCCCCATGATTTGAAATTTGAAAATAAGCCTTTCTTTAAGAGCCTAAAACTTAATCTTACCTTAAATATAAAATTTTGTTTGAGTTTGCTATCTGGAGACTAAGGACCATGAAATGCTTTCCTGAACTGCTGTTATCTGTCCTTAAACTCAGTCTTGTCTTTAGATAAGCTGTCTAATAGAATTATAAACCTGAAAACTATAGTCTTAGTCACTGTGTGTAACTGTTTTTATTAGTATCCAATTTTCTGCTAGAAAGCTGTGGAGTATAAATAAGCATTGTCGAATGGATATTTCATCTACTATTCATTTATATTATTCATTAAATATTTTTATTGCCCAAATAATATCCCTTAGGGGAAAGGATTACCCCTTGTAAATTAGCATAGTGCTTCTGCCAAATTTGAATTTTACCTTTGGAGTTCTAGTGACTACACACTGTCCAGTTCATTCTGGATATTTCTATAAATATTAATATATTTTAAATTTGACAATGTCAAAATTATTTGAGCAATGTAAGTTCCCTAATTGTACTTCCTAAATTTATACCTGTGTTTATGTATTTGTTTGTTAGGCATTTATGGCCTTACTTAACTGATTTTATGGCCTTAAGTTTTGTTTGTTTGTTTTTAAATGAGCCAGGCAGTCATGTAACCATGGTGGCTAGTCTCCAGCTTGTTCATAGGCAAAGATGATTCTGAACTTGTCTCTGTCCCCTAAGGCGCTTCAATTACAGGTGTGTGCTACTTGCCACACCTAGCTTTGCCCTAAAGGTACTTACTTAATGAGGTGAAATATATGCTAGAACAATTAATGAAGTGTAGTAGTTTCTAAAGTTCTAACATAAGATGAGAAAATTTCAAACTCTAAATTTTTAAAAATTCTTCTTGAATATTAGTTAGACTTACTCTCACCTTTTTTATGTTAGAGATTTAAATATAGGTAGGCAATATATACTTTTATCCTCTATATTAACTTTTTTTTAAGTCCTTGAAGAAGACTTTCTTAGTCTTAAAATGCCCATAGCAACATGACTGTGAACCCTTGGATTGCTTAGTTCTTCTGACGCCGTTCTCATGACTACAGTACAGCTGTGGTCTGTGCTTCTGTTTTAGGAATAGGACATTGTTTTTTGGGGCAAGGGTTGTGTGTGGTTTTGTTGTTGGGTTTTTTTGTTTGTTTGTTTTTCTGAGACAGGGTTTCTCTGTGTAGCCCTGGCTGTCCTGGAACTCAGTCTGTGGACCAGGCTGGCCTTGAACTCAGAGATCTGCCTGCCTCTGCCTCTTGAGTGCTAAGACTAAAGACATATGCCACCACTGCCAGGATATAGGACACTAATTTCTAACAAGTAACAATAAAACTATTACTGAAGCTTAGCTATGTAAATGATTAAACATTATCTGAGGCTAAAATTAGACACTGATATCACAGTTACTGTTCTTCTATTCCCCTGTAGTGACATAGGTCTCTAAAATTGTGCACTTTTATTTGCTGATTGGTTGAAGCAGAGAAACCCTTTCTCAAACAACAATCTAAACAGCTGTGAAGATGGTTCTGTGTGTAGAGGAACTTATGGCCAAGCCTAACAACCTACATTGAATCCCCAAAACCTACATGATGGAAGGAGAGAACTGACACCCATGAATTGTTCTCTGGTCTCCACACATGCACTGTGCCATGTTCACATGCACACACTCACTCACTCAATCAATGTTTTTTCATTTTTTTAAAAAGCCAGTCAAGGTCAGTTTTTAAAATACAAGTCAGTGTGTTTTGTTTTAGTTTTTTGTTTGTTGAGGTGGAGTCTTACTATGTACCCTTGGCTAGCCTGGAGCTTACTACATAGACCAGGCTAGCCCCAGACTCGCAGAGACTCACCCACTTTTTTGGGGGGGGAGGTTTTGAGACAAGGTTTCTCTGTAGCTTTGGAGGCTGTCCTGGACTATCTCTGTAGACCAGGCTGGCCTTGAACTCACAGAGATTCACCTGCCTCTGCCTCCCAAGTGCTGGGATTACAGGCGTGCGCCACCACCGCCCGGCTCAAGATTCACCCACTTTTGCCTCTCAGTGCTTTGTATTAGAGGTGTGTTATCACCATGCCCAGCCTAAGATTTTATTTGATGTGTATAGGTGTATGCATGTCTAGGCACCATCTTGCATGCCTGGGAGCTATGGAGGTCAGAAAAGAATATCAGATACCTTGGCACCATAGTTACAGATGGTAATGAACTGTCATGTGGGTGCTGGGGATTGAACCCCAGTTCCCCTGGAAGAGCCAGTGCTCTTAACTGCTGAGCCATCTCTCCAGCCCTAAGTCAAATTCAGAGAAAGAAACTCAACTACAACTGTTGTGATATTTTTATTGTATCAAGGCCAAAGTAGTTAGTATAAAATCAGCAGTCAAGGTTCAGGGTTTGCTCTACCTTTTGTATATGTATGACTCAGCCTCTCTAAAAAAGTAGTAAATGTATATGCCTCTGGATTATCAAAATTCATTGAAGTAAACCAAATAAAGTACTTAGCATTAATGAGTTACTCTATATCAAGTACTTAGCAGAAAAAAAAAGTGAATTTTAGCTCATTTTATTTCCTGGTGATGTTAGACACACCACGAGCAGTTTGTAGTGAAGAGTGGTTTTGCATGTTGCTGTGACGTGTAAATGGACTCCTTCTTTGTGGGCTCCTTATGTAGTGTGGACAGCATGGACAGCTGTGGGTTCTCTGTAAAGAAAGTGCCTCCAGCTCATGAGCTCTTTGTAGCTCCTTATGGGAAGTCTTATTTGGCCTGTGCTGTTTGGCTCCTGTTTGTGACTTAATATACTATTTCAGCTCAATTCTAAGCCAAACAGGAACTGTAGATAAATGTTTTCTTACACTACTAACAGCCATGATGGCTACTTAATAATGAAGGTATCCATGAAAAGTGTGATCTTACCACGTAAAGTAGGTTAAAAAGTAGATTTTTCAATAAGCACCTGCTCCTGGAGAAATCATGCATGGTCACTGACTGAACATGGAATTAATTAACAATAATCCTGCTGGGCGGTGGTGGCGCATGCCTGTAATCCCAGCACTCGGAAGGCAGAGGCAGGTGCATCTCTGTGTGTTCGAGGCCAGCCTGGTCTACAGAGCTAGTCCAGGACAGGCACCAAAACTACAGAGAAACCCTGTCTTGAAAAACCAAACCAAACCAAACCAAACAAAACAATAATCCTAACCACAAAATATAACCGTTCTTATTTTGAAAAGAGCCACATAATGTAAAAATGCTAACAATAATAGGAATAAAATTCTAGAACCTTAACCACCACCACCCCAAAATACCCCAACAGAAGCAAGAGGAGGAGGATAGTGTAAATGTGTCCAATTTTGAATATTTCTAGGATGAAGGGGAAGATGGTCTATTAGGTTACAGGTGTAAAAGCAACCACCAGAAATAAAAATGAGTCTCATTCTGTAATCTAAGAAGAGATGAGGAGAGGGAGAGTTTGGGTTTGTTATGCCTTTAAAAGAAGAATATATAAGAATTTCATTAAATCCATAATGACAAACTGTTTTTCTTTCAGACAAGATGAGCCTTCCAGTAACAGCCAAGAAATAAACTCGGATGACAGGCAACCCCAGTGGAGACTCGAAGACCGAATCCCTTACCAAGACAGAGAGAGCTATAATCAGCCAGGAAGGCATCATCGTGGACCTCCACAGTGGGATTGGAAATGGGAAAAGGACAGTTTTAATAATACTAGGAAAAGTAGCTTTCCACATTCTTTGAGGAATAGTGGTGGGCCAAGAGGAGGTTCTGGGTGGCATAAAGGTGCTCCAAGAGGCTCTTCAAATTGGTTCCATAATCATAGTAATTCTGGAGGAGGTTGGCATTCGAACAGTGGAGTGGTGGACTGGAATTATAACGGTACAGGAAGGAATTCCAGCTGGCATTCTGAAGGAGCAGGTGGCTTTTCCAGCTGGCATGGGCACAGCAGTAACGGAAACTGGAAATCCAGTGTACGTGGTACAAATAGTTGGAATTACAATGGCCCTGGAGACCAATTTCAACAAGGCAGAAACAGAAATGTTAACTACCAAATGAAAGACATGACCAAGATGTGGAGCAAGAAATCTAATAAGCCAAGCAAGTTCAACCAGGAGAGGTACAAACGGCGCTGGCAGGACAGTGACAAAGCTGGCAGATACACGAGTCCTTCTGAGGGGTTCGCAGGTGAGAAATTTCCTGCGGCCGAAGGCTTGCTCAAGTTCAATTTTGAGCAGCGAGAAAGTCAGACCACTAAACAAACAGACACAGCAGTCTCAAAAATTAACGGAAAGAGCACCAACATAGCAAGGGAAAAATTCCGCCGCTGGACACCTTACCCTTCCCAGAAGACTCCAGATTTACAGTCAGCTCTGAAAGAAGTCACTAGCAACACGTCAGAAACGATAGATAAGCCTCTCTTTAATTTTAGCTTAATAACTGCAGGAATGCAAGAACCGATTGATAAAACGAGTAATCCCCCAATGCTAAAAACACAAAAGGAAATACATCCTGGATCTCCCAATCACAAAGCCGTTCCTGATGTCTCTGCTTTCTATGAGGTGGTGAAAGCTTGCCCCATTACTGAACAGTCTGAACCACATCGTAAGTCAAATAAGATTCCATTATTAAAATCCCAGCTCCTTCCACTTCCAACTCCTAAATCAGGCCCTCATAAGCATAATTTAAAGAACTGTTCAAAAAACAATGAAACAAAATCTTTTTCTCCTGGAGATCGCTCATGTCTCTTGAACAAATCCACTTTAGAAGTTAGCCATGGTTCTTCCTGCACGTCCAAGTCATATGGTTTAGGTCCTCCTGTTGTAAAGGGGAATAAAACTGTGTCAGGCACTGAAAAAGACCCTGATGAGAAGTTAAATGACATGTCACAGAACGCCCAGGAGGCGCTCCAGTCTTCCAAAGCACCTCGGAAGCCACTTGTTAGCAAGTCCAAACGGCCTGAGAGCCGTGCAAAAGAAAGCAGGAATGTAGAAGAGTCAACAGAAGACTCTGTGAACATTGAGTTTCAGGCACACTCGGCTGAAAACGATAGTGCAACATCTGATCCAGAAAAGCACGGTATCACAAGTGGAGCTGTGGCTTCGGCAACTACAGAGACTTTGTCCTGTAGCACTCACACTGTGGGTAAGGAACAAGGGAACCAGATCCTGGGAACATCTGGGAACCTTTCCACCTCTCCTCCTAATTCCACAGTTTCCCAGAAGGAGGCTGAGTTACAAGCGACAGCAGCAGCCAGTCCACACACTGACTCACTGCTAGACTTGAAGACCTCTCTAGAAGATGCACAGGACAACAACCTTGTTAAATCTGATGGACCTTTTGAAACAGAAAGCTTCGAGGGCACCAGCTTGGATGCAGAGCTTCAAAAAGATATTAATAATCAGCCCCCAGGCACACTCCTTCCCGAACTAAGTAAACTTGGTTTTCCCGCCTCGCTCCAGAGAGATCTGACCCGGCACATTAGTCTGAAGAGCAAAACTGGAACACATCTTCCAGAGCCAAATCTCAATAGTGCTCGACGTATTCGAAATATTAGTGGCCACCGAAAGAATGAAACAGAGAAGGAGTCTGGGCTTAAGCCAACCCTACGACAGATTCTAAATGCATCAAGGAGAAATGTCAACTGGGAACAGGTCATTCAACATGTAACCAAGAAAAAGCAAGAGCTGGGCAAAGGTTTACCCAGGTGTGTGTCTCCTTCAGTATCTGTCCTTGCCTTCTTTTAAAGGTTACCACCCTTTGGCCATGATTAAAAGAGAGTTATTGTTCTGCTGAATTAAATGTTTGCCGAAAATATCAATTGTAGATGTCTGCTTTAATTCAGTATCAAACAGTGACTGATCCTGTCTTACACATGTGATAGTCTTTCCTCACAATGCAGTTACAATGGGGGCCCACCTGAGAAACTAACTATGGACCTAGGAAAATGCCAGCAGAAATCTGTCACTTTGGTTTAAATGGACTAGAACATGGTATCTTCCTTTGAATCTTAATGTTTGGAACCAGCGGTAAAAATTTTAACTGTGACTGCTCTTACTACCTGTCACTTAGCTCGTGACACCTTTCTGTATGCACTCTGGATATTACAGTGAGGATCACAGAATGCTTTCTCTTAAGCTCTTTTGTCACATTTTATGCTACTATTCAGAGTGGTCAAGGAGTGTTCAATATATGTTTGCTACTTGAAAAATCATAAGTGTAACTCTCCAGGCCCAGAGCCTTTACTGTTCTTGTTGATCTTTTTGTCTTGTTTTTCTTTCTTAGGCCTTTTGAATAGTGCATGATGTAGTAAAGTAGGAAGCTTAGAGTCATATTTGTGGTTGTGAATGCTTGGTAAACTGGTTTCTTTGCTTTTAAAATGTTTATTATAGAGAAGGAGCTCTATTTGAGGGAGTGGGAGGAGCCCAGTTGTTACTAGCTCACTTGTAATCTCGGAGCTGCGTACAGTTCTGATTTAGTGCCTGTGACACTGCAGTATTTGTTTGCTTTTTCTGGAGCGCTTGTCAGAGGGTATACTTCTTGACAGCAGGAACTGTCCTCGGTAACCTTTGTGGAGTGGAACCCAGCACATTAAACCACGTCTGATTTGTTCTTTTTTCTTCCTTTTTAAAGGTTTGGCATAGAAATGGTACCTTTGGTTCAAAATGAACAAGAAGTCTTGGATTTAGATGAGGAACCTGATCTGTCCAGACTGGAAGGATTCCAGTGGGAAGGTGTTTCCATTTCCTCATCCTCTGGCTTGGCAAGAAAGCGAAGCCTTTCTGAAAGCAGCGTGATCATGGACAGGGCTCCTGTGTATAGCTTCTTTAGTGAGGAAGGTACCGGCAAAGAAAATGAACCCCAGCATATTATTTCACCTAGTAACACATTGAGTGCTGCCCAGAGTCAAAAGGCAGCCATGTATCTTGAACAGGAAGTGGCACCTCTGACTTCCTCTGTCAGAACAGGTGAAAGGGCCGGGAACATTCCTACCCAAAGGCGACATAGTGCACAGTTACCATCTGATCACATAATACCTTTCGTGCATTCGGCCAGAGACTGGCACAGCCAGGAGAGGTCTACACCATCATTGGAGCGCCATGCCCAGGAGAGCAGTGGAGAAGGAAACTCACTCTCATCAAATGCGTCTTCAGTTCATGCAATCTCCAGCTTAGCAGATGCAGCCACTGACAGTAGCTGTACCTCTGGTGCCGAGCAAATCGATGGTCACAGTGTTAGAAAGAAGCGAAGAGCCACTGGGGTAAGTCTGATCCCCCATGCTGTGTGACAACTTGGTTATTGATAAAAGAGGCTCAACTGATTGTTGTTGGGTATCAGGTGTGCTTTCCTTTGCTCTGAAGTGGAATTATAAGACTCTTAACTTTCATCCTGCCTTCTCTTATCTGAGTAGCTCCACTAAACTAGATGTAATGGGATAGGAATGTACAGTACCAGGAAAATGTGAAGTCATCTCTAAAACTAGTCTGTCAGCAGTGGTTCACCTTACTAAGGATAGGTCACATCTTCAGATGTAATTTAGTCTGTTTTTATGGAGGCACTTGGTACTACTGCATTTGTAGGGCATGTGTGAATGTTGGGTTCATGGTTAAGCTGAAAGGCTTGACGCTCGAGAGATTTGATAGTATTAGAGTACACACACAGGAACGTGTGTGACGAAGATTTAGTCGTTGTGACTGTCTTTCGCCTGCAGTCACCCAGTCTGACCCCGTAAGACACTTTGCCAGTGTCTGACCATTTGTGCTCCCCTCGCCCTGAAGATGGTAGCGGAGGTGGAGACATCCCTGTCCCAAGGTTGCTTTCTGAAAAGAAAGCTGCTAGTGGTCATACTATCTGTAATCTGGTACCCCCTCCCCCTTCAAAGCTAAAGCAGTGGACAGATTTAGAGCTGCTTCAAGCCCTGATTCTGCTTCTCTAAGACAGAGAAGATACTGTTAGGTGATTTTAAATATACTTGAAGCTTGAGATGTACCCTTTTGAAAAGCCATTATCTTGAGGTTTGCATTATAGGTGGTTTAGCTTTTGTTGGAAATGTTTTCTATGGAGATTTATAATGGAACCTAGGCCATGAAAAACATCAATTAAAATGTCATTAGTGGGCTGGAAAGATGGCTCAGCAGTTAAAACACTAGCTGCTTTTCTAGAGGACCCAGGTTCAATTCCCAGCACCCACATGGCAGCTCACACCTGTCTATAACTCCAGTCCCAGGGAATCTGACACCCTCACACAGACATACACGCAGGCAAAACACCAATATACATTTTAAAAAAAATGTCGTTGGCTTTGCCTAGATGGAAGGCTGAGCATGGGCTTTTACTACATCTAATACCAGAAAGCACTTGATCTTGGACTTCTTTGGTTTTTCGAGACAGGGTTTCTCTGTGTAGTTTTGGTGCCTGTCCTGGAGCTCACTCTGTAGACCAGGCTGGCCTTGAACTCACAGAGATCCACCTGGCTCTGCCTCCCCGAGTGCTGGGATTAAAGGCGTGCGCCACCACCGCCCAGCTGATCTTGGGCTTTTTATTAGAAACATTAAGTCAACTAATGGTTGAGTTGTGCACAAGGCCTCTGTTGTCCTCTCAGATGATAGCAGTAGCAAAAGGTAACATATTGACTATCTTAAAACTCGTTCTTTTTGTCCCTCTCTTGCATAATGTCCTTTATATAGTCAATATTCAATTTTCTTTCTCTTCAGGATGGATCTTCCCCTGAACTACCAAGTCTTGAGAGAAAAAATAAAAGAAGGAAAATTAAAGGAAAGAAAGGTATGGCTACAGAATGCTATAGCAGAACATTATTGTTTTTATTTGTTTAGTTGGTGTGTGGGTGTGTGTGTTTGTTTTTGAGGCAGGTTTCTCTGCATATCAGCTCTGACTACTGAAACTCAGAGATTCACCTGCCTCTGCCTCCCAAGTGCTGGGGTTAAAGGTGTGCACCACTGCCTGGCCTATTGCTTTTATCTTTACAATGCTGGGGGTTGATCCCAGGGCTTCATACATGTACCTATCTCTGACCACAAGAAATTGCCCTGATAACACTTGAGCCTTTCATAATTTGGCTCTAAAGTCCAGACTGGCCTCAGATATGCAGAAATCCTCTTGTCTCAGCCTTCCATGTGCTGGAGTTACAAGCTTGGAGCATCGTACCACAAGGCTTGCTGTGTTTTTCTATTGAGAAAGGAACTGGGTTGTGACTCAGTGGTAAAGTACTTGCCTAGAAAACATGAGGCCCCTGGTTCAGTCCTCAGCACTGGGGCATCATCTGTCTATAGATCCAGGATAGCCAAGGCTACAGTCTGCCTGGCCAAGCTAGATTGCAAACTTGTGCCACCATACCTGGCCCATACATGGTTTTTCTTTCATTGTTGTCTTGTTTAAAATCAGAGAAAAGTCTTATCTCTTGGTACGTTAGTTGCCGCTGAAGAAATACATGATGCCACATAGATCTGAAAGCTGTTAGGTTCTAGACCATATATATAGGCAGGAAATCTCACTGGGATTTTTCTGTTGGAATTAATTTCCTGTCGTTTAATTAAATGTTGTCCCTCTCACCTTTTCTTTCTTGGTTCTAAGGTTTCTTGACCTGTGACTCAGGCTAGCCTTGAACTCAGGGTAGTTCTGCCTCTGAGGCCCAAGTGCTGGGGTTGCAGCTGGAAGCCGCCTCACCTGGCTTCACTCCTTTTTATTGAGACTCCTTGTTTATCTATCTAACATGAATAAAGGAGTTCATAGCAGAAAGAACAGGCTCTGATTTGGGTCTATTTAGGTTTCTATTGGGTATCAAAATTAGATTTTCTTTGGGAAAGCTTTAATAAGGAGAACTATGGCATAAGTCACAGAACAAAAAAAAAAAAAAGTTCCTCAGCACATTGAGATTGCATCATACTTAGAAAGCTTTTGTACATCAAGAGAAACATCTGGGTCGCTGGGTGGTGGAAGTGTATGCCTTTAATCCCAGCACTCAGGAGACGGAGGCAGGCAGATCTCTGTGAGTTCAAGGCCAGCCTGTGCTACAGAGTGAGGTCCAGGACAGGCACCAAAGCTACACAGAGAAACCCTGTCGAGAGACAGACTGACAGACAGACAGACATCTGGAATTAATGTGGTGGCCAGATAACCTAGAAAGTTCAAGGCCAATTCTACTATGTAATAAGACCCTGTTTCCCTTAAAAAAGAAAAAGAAAAGAAAAGCAACAACAACAAAACAATAATTAGGCTAATTGTGGTGATTCATGCCCTTAATCCCAACCCTTCACAGACAGAGGCAAGTGGAAGTTCTAGGTCAACCAGGACCATATAATCCCTGTGTCAAAAACCAAGCAAGAGTCTGACTGAAGGGAACTATTTGAATCTGAGAAACAGACTAGAAAACATGGTCTCAGAAGAGTACCAGCACTGAAAGCCTGAGGCTCAGTCCGGGCCAAAGCCCTAGTGAGGAGCTCAGTACCCAGTAGAAGGAAGGGAGATGCGACTGGAGCAGTCTGTCCCAGGGCAGAGGTCCCCCAGGAAGTGGTGAGGGCAGTGTTCTCAAATCCAATAAGCAGGGGTGGGAACTGCAGATCCCTGCTGGTTCTTATTTTGATATGTTTAGCTTTGCTATCATCAGGTCTGGCCACATATTTTGTAAGAAGCATGAGTCTCGATCACCTGTTGAGAGAAAGACAGGTTGGTACTTCTCTATTTGTATTTCTCTCCTGGAAGACTTACTGAACTTGCCCTTTTGCTTTGACAGAACGTTCTCAGGTTGACCAGCTACTGAATATTTCCTTAAGAGAGGAAGAACTGAGCAAGTCGCTGCAGTGCATGGACAGCAATCTCCTACAGGCACGGGCGGCACTGCAGACAGCGTACGTCGAAGTCCAGAGGCTGCTCGTGCTCAAGCAGCAGGTAACAGCCGAAGAGTCCCAGGAACGCTGATGGGCTTGGGGCTTGCATTCTAGAATGCTTAGCCGTCTGTTTTACTTTCAGATAACTATGGAGATGAGTGCACTGAGGACTCACAGAATACAGATTCTACAAGGATTACAAGGTATTTAGAGCATGTCTGATGAACCATTAGTCTTTGGTATTTGTCAGGGATAAAGCAGAGAAGCCATGGGAGTATCACACTCTGTCCTGCATGTCTCTGTGTTTTCATCCAGACACGTGTATGTCTCAAAAGTGTTTAACAGAGCTGAGCTGAGTGGCCAGGCTGTGTTCTCTGCTGCTTAGGAGGCTGACACAGGATTGTGAGATCAAGGTTTATCTGGGTTAGAGAGTGAATTCAAGACCCACCTGCATCTCAGAATGAGTGGAAAGAATTAGTGATATAGCTTAGCTGTTGAGTGCTGTGAGGTAATCCCCTTGGACACTGTAAATTGCCACTTGAATTGGTTTAATAAAATGCTGATTGGCCAGTAGCCAGGCAGGAAGTGTAGGTGAGGAGACCAAACTACTGGGAAGAGGAAGGACGGACTCGCCTGCCAGACTCAAAGGGATCAAGATGAGAGTGCTGTACTGAGAAAAAGTACCAAACACATGGCTAAGCATTGATAAGAATGTGGGTAACAATTTAAGTGTAAGAACTAATTAGCAATAAGCCTCAGCTACTGGCGGAGCATTTATAAGTAATGTAAGTCTCTGTGTGGTCATTTGGGAAGTGGCTACCCGGTAATTGGCAATTGCTGGTGGGACGGAAACCTCCACCTTCAGTTGAGTGTCTGCTTAGTCTGGGCAAGGGCCTAGGTTCAGTTTATAGTGCGGGGCTACAGTGATGGGCAGAGGAGAAAGAACAGTGGGGATAGGAGCTTTTGTTTGGGACCAGAGGACTGAGTTCGAATCTTTTGTTTGTTTGTTTTATTTTGTTTTTTTCGAGACAGGGTTTTTCTGTGTAGCTTTGTGCCTTTCCTGGAACTCACTTGGTAGCCCAGGTTGGCCTTGAACTCACAGAGATCTGCCTGGCTTTGTGCTGGGATTAAAGGCATGCACCACCACCGCCTGGCCCTGAGTTCAAATGTTGACTTCTATTAGTAACTGTATGACTTGGATAAGCCATTTAAAATTAGATTTTTAAATTTTCTTTGTTTAATTTTTATTGTTAATTTTTTGACAGGTCTTACTCAGTAGCCCAGGCTGTCCCAGGACTTACATAGCCTAGGGTGACCTAGAACTATCAATTTATCTTTCTCAGACTATTGAATGTTAGGATTTCAGGTGTGAGCTGTCTTGTACTTTGAGCAATTTAAATGTTAAAGCCTGTTCTCTCTGTGCCCTTGATAGTTGTATAGGTTATACATTTTGTTTGGACAAGTTAAGAGGGAGGGTGCTAACACGTTATTAATTCAATTTTTGCTTAATTTTTTATTGTAGTTTTTTTTCAGACAGGGTCTTTCAATGTAGCTCTGGCTCTGTAGTCCAGATTGGCCTTGAACTCAGAGATCTGCCTGCCTCTGCCTCCTATGTGCTGGAATTAAAGACATGAGCCACCATGTCTGACTGATTGATGTTTTTGAGACAGGATCTCATGTATCCCATGTTCCCGTAAACATAGTAGGTGTCTGAGGGTGTTGCCAGACTCCTCATTCTCTAGTCTCCACCTCCAAGGCTGTGATTACAGGCATGCAACACCATGCCCAACTTAAAATTATTTCCTCATCTTTAAAAATACATATTGGAGGCCAGGTATGGTGACATGTACCTTTAATCCCAGCTTTGGGGCACTGAGACAGGGGGATCTCTGTGAGTTCAAGACCAGTCTAATCTATATATTGAGTTCTAAGATAGCCAGCACTACATAGTGAGACTTTGTTTCATCAAAACAAAACAAATAAAAATTGGCTAAGAAATAAATGGCTTTCCAAGTGACATTCTTGCATTTGTATGTGTGTCTGTATTTCTTGTTGTAGAAACGTATGAACCTTCTGAGCACCCAGACCAGGCTCCCTGTAGCCTCACAGCCCGAGAACAAAGGAATAGCCGATCACAGACATCTATTGAGACCACACTGCTGCCTACTCCCTTTTCCCTGGGGTTTCTGGAGCCACCTCCTGGCCATGTGTCTCCACCATCCACTGGAACCCCTCTCCAAATAAGCACATCTGCTTTCCAAGTCCATGGTACTGTCCCTGATTCATCAGTTCAGATAAAACAAGAGCCCATGTCTCCTGAACAAGAGGGGAGTATGAGTGCTGTGCCACAAGGCTCTGCTTCCAGTGTGTCCAAGGACTTACTGCAGACTAATAGTAAGTAAGCTTTTCTCTTGAGTTCAGAGTGCTCTGAAGGACAGTTGTAAAGCCTGTTAAAACAAAGTCACACGTGGTGCTGCATGCTGTTAATCCAGCACTTGGAGGTGGACACAGGTGGATCTCTGAGTTAGAGATCAGCCTGATCTGCACAGCAAGTTCCAGGTCTCAAAAATAAAGTAGTTGTTATAGTTAGGTTTTTTTTAATTGACAGATAATTCATATAGGAAGGTTGTTTTCAAATACTTCAGAAAACATGGAGTCAGGGGGATGACTCAGTGGGTAAAGGAGCTTGTCACCAAGACTGGTGGCCTGAGTGTAATCCCTAGAATCCATTCGGAAAGAAGAGAACCTGGGCCCCCACATATACCTGTGCTAACACACACATAAATAAATTCTTAAGAAACTAATAAAATATTCCAGAGAATGTAATTTAAGTTTCATTGTTACCTGGTCTTCTCAGAGCTTTAATGAATTGATATTATATCGACATTTCCGAAATGTTTCATTTGTCTTTTAATACGTGGGTTAACATTGGTTGGCCTGTTTATTGGTGAGGTGTGTACTTGAATTTCTCAGCACTTAACTGCCTGTATTATCTCAGATGTAAGCCAGGACTGATAAAAACCTGAGAGGCAAGTGGCCACGTTGGCCACAGCATTCTGGTGTTTGCAGGTATTAACAGGAGCTTATGTGGGTCGAGAAGTAGCCAGGGCTTTAACACTTGCCTGGTTTAACATTTGAGAATGTCTTCTTAGCTGCTTTCATTACTACAAATCCTGTCATATTAAAATCTCAGTCAAAACCCAGACTGTCCAAATGAAACAGCTCAGCAGACATGAGCTAGCCTAAGAGAGCCTGCAACTCAAGTCTGATGCCTGGAACCCACGTAAAAAGAGGCGTGCGGTCACACAAATCTGTTTTCCCAGCACTCCTTGGTGTGGGAGGTCAAGACGAGAGAACTGCTTGGAAGCTTGCAGGCCAGCCAGCCTGGAGTCTAAAGCACGGCAGCACAATCGAGCGCCTGCCTCACTACAGTAGAAGGCAAGGACTGGCAGTCAGGTGTAGACAGAACCATCTTGTTAAATAAGAAACACAGCCAATTGCAGAGTTAAAAGCCAAGAGGTCAGAGCAGTAGCTGAGAGCTGAAAACCTTCACTGCTGCTCTGTCTTTCCTCTCCACAAGAGGCCTACTTCCTGTGTCCTGTCTTTTATATCGACTTTCTGTTCTGCCTTCTCATTGGTTGTAAACCCAGCCACATGACCTCCTCGTCACTGCCTGTCTGTACAGACCTCCAGGTCTTCTATGGTTGGTATTGAGATTAAAGGCGTGTGTCGCCATGCTGGCTGTGTCCTTGAATACACAGAGATCTGCCTAGCTCTGCCTCCCAAGTGCTGGGATTAAAGGCGTGCACCCACTACTGCCCAGCTTCTGCTATGGCTTGCTCTGACCCCAAGGCAACTTTATTAATATACAAATAAAATCACATTTTACAAATAAAGTACAAATAAAGTATCACCACAGTCAGGACTTGTCCTCTGACCTGCACATTTACGCCATGGTATGTACACACACATGCGCACACCCTGCACGAAAGTTAAGACGGGCATTGTGTGATTCCTTAAGCTGAAACAGTTTGAAGAATTCCTTCAGCTTCTGCTCCTGATGCCCTAGGGCACTGCTTATGTAGATTCTAGTATTGAATGTCTGTGATCTGTCATACTGAATTTTAAGTTACTTTTATGGAGTTAGTATTTAGGTATTTAAAACTACAGTGCATTAGGGCTGGTGAGATGCCTCAGTGAGTAAATGCACTTATCACCAAGCCTGGAAACCCGAGTTTAATCCCCAGGATCCATACTGTAAAAAGAGAGAATTGACTTCTACAGATTGTCCTCTCATCTTTTTGTTGTTGTTGTTTTTCGAGACAGGGTTTCTCTGTGTAGCTTTGCACCTTTTCTGGAACTCGCTTTGGAGACCAGGCTGGCCTCGAACTCACAGAGATCCGCCTGCCTCTGCCTCCCGAGCTGTATTTCAGCCTGTCTTAAACCATAAGTCTGTGTTTGTTTACATGAGAATGACTCCCAAAAGTTGTCCTCTGATCTTCCCCCAAGTGTGCACTGGAAGTTAATCCTTGTATGCATGCCCGCTCACACACAAAGCAAAGCAAAACCTGTGTACCATCAACTATGTGAACATTCAAAGTAGAAGAAAGATCAGTAGACAGTCCGTGCCTGCAGAAGTTGATTTTCTGTTTGATTTCCTGATTCAGGAGTGGTCAGTAACAGCTGCCCAGTTTACCCAGCCGTCCCTGCAGTATTAACATCAGAGTCAACAGAAAGTTGCCAGGAGGCTAACCAAGATCAAAATTTTCCTGTGGAGCAAAGAAATTGCAGAAGCCGAGAGCACTCTCCCTGCTCCCAGTCTCCTGGTCTCCCTGGTGTAGACAGAGGCGAAGAGCCTGCCAGAGGCAGCAGTGGCTCAGAGGCCTGCAGCAGCTCTTTTCTCAGGCTGGCTTTCACTCCCGAAACCCCTGTGGAGAAGGAAACTCACTCTGCAGCTGAACCACAGGCAGAGTCCACACTGGCATCAGCTGAGACCAGAGTGAGCAAGAAGAAGAAGAAACTTCGGAAGAAGAAGACACTACGGGCCACCCACGTTCCCGAGAACAGTGACACGGAACAGGATGTGTTCCCTGCTAAGCCTGCAAGGAAAGTAAAGACCGGAAAGGTAGCTAAAGGGGAGAAAGTCACCACGTCCACCTGGGAAGACAGCAAGACTGGTCGGGGGCAAGAAGCTGTCAGAGATGAGCCAGACAGTGAGTCCTCCCTTGAAGTCCTGGAAGTCCCAAATCCCCAGTTAGAAGTGGTTGCCATTGATTCTTCTGAATCTGGAGAAGAGAAACCAGACAGCCCATCAAAAAAAGATAGCTGGAGCTCTGCAGAACAAAACCCAATAGAAACTTCTCGTTCTGGTTGTGATGAAGTTAGCTCTACGAGTGAGCTTGGCACCCGCTACAAGGATGGCATTCCTGTCAGGTAAGGGTCGTTATCTCAGCAAGCTTTGCTGGCCAGGTCCATACCCAGGTTCCTGGGAAATGACCCAAAATCAAGTATAGCAAGGGCTTCAGAAGGAAAACCCATAATGTCTTGCCATTTCCAATTCCAGATCCAATCAGGAGCAAGCATATGTCCTGAAGTACCTCCAGCCTGTGAACCTTCTGCCCATATGTGATTCAGCACATCCAGTGCAGATGGGTCAAAGAAACTTGTTTAGGGGAATGAAAAACATGTGACTTGTTATCTCCCATAAACAGTAGCCTCCAGCACTTCAGAAACTATCTGTCCTTGGGCAAGGGGCTTGTAGATCAGAAGCATTTTTGTTTAATGGGTCTCTTAGGCACAGTTGTTAAAACTTAAAATGTGACTTTGACTTTCACAACTGCTTTTTCATTGACTCTTTTGGCTTTTGGGGCGGCGGGGGGGGGGGGGGGGGTGTTCTCTGTAGTTTTGGTGCCTGTCCTGGATCTCACTCTGTAGCCCAGGCTGGCCTCAGACTCATAGAGATCCGCCTGCCTCTGCCTCCCAAGTGCTGGGATTAAAGGTGTGCACCACTATGCCCAACTTTAAAGAAATTTCAGGTGGAAAATTGATTCTTTGAGTTAGAGAGTTTTGGTTTTGCCAGATACCAAGATATTTTTGCTATTATTTTTCAGTGTGGCAGAAACTCAGACGGTGATCTCCTCCATAAAGGCATCTAAGAACTCTTCGGGTAATTAATTTTTCTGTTTTGTTTAAGTAGCCTCAGGGAAAGGGGTTTTTAGAATTTAGAAGTCAAGTCAGTTTAAATCTATTTAAATGTGTTCATAGAACAGGAGATAAAATGTAAATTTAAACCAGATAGTTGCCTGGCTCAGCACCAAGTGTGTAGGTCCTGGACTTTGCCAGCTGCTGCTCACATCTGTCTTAGCTGGTTCCCTTTTCTGACCTCATTAATTTTAAGGTTGTAGTTGTTTTTTGGTGGAATCTTCCCAATGAACAACTTAAGGACATTCTGCTTGGGGACTAGGATTTAAGAGAATCTTTTGGTGATTTAATTCAAGTCCTCTAAATGGTGTGATGGCTTTGACTTAGTATCTTTTCAGACTGTAGCAGACATGTCTCTGAAACCTTTTTCTGTTTCCTAGAAATATCTTCAGAGCCAGGAGATGATGATGAACCTACAGAAGGAAGCTTTGAAGGACACCAAGCTGCAGTGAATGCAATTCAGATATTTGGAAACTTACTGTATACCTGTTCAGCAGACACAACTGTCCGAGTTTATAATTTGGTGGTAAGAATAATGTTGAGTATCTTTGGTTGCAGTCTTTAAAACTCACTTATGTATCTTTAACATAGATAAAGGGAACATGCTGACTTTGCAGGGGTGTGGGCTGATCCTAGATATGGTGGATCATCTGGTTAGAGTATCTTCCTCTCTCCATTGGAAAAAGAAGTCCTGTGCTTTAGTCTCTGAACCAACATCCATGGCAAAGGGAATAGGATCACACCAGTAGATGAGGGCCAGTCAGTCCCCAACCTTGACGTTAGTGATAGGGCCAGATGCTGCACAGCCAAGGAAGGATGAAATGAGTATTGCAACATATTTGCAGAAGAATTTTTCCCTGATAATTAACTATAGAGTCCAACTTCTTATAGAAAGTAACATCTTTCCATGCCTCACCCTCATGAGGTGTAACTGAGCACTTTGAAGGTTTGAATTTCTGTCACAGCTAACTTTGTCCTCTGCAATGGTAACCAAGACATTTAAGGAACACTTGAATGACTTCTGAGCCAACACCATGAATGTTATGAACCAAGACTTTGTTTACTATAGGCAAGCAGGCATATATAATCTAGGGACATGAGAAATATCGAAAATAATCCCAGAAAGAAAGCAGTGATATATGGAAGAATGAGTGTATACTCCACAAGAGCAGAGCTGGGTGTGGTGGCACATGCCTATAATCCCATCACCTGGGAAGTAGAGACAGGAGGATCAGGAGCTTAAAGCTAGCCTCTGGTACAAAGGCTTTCAAGTTGTGAGATACGTGTATGGATGTGTATATATGTATATTCTAAATAGATCTTGTTATATGCACAGATGTAGCATTTGAGATCATTGTTAAGAAACCATTCCTAAGCCACTAGGACCACTGATAGCACCTGACATTTTTTAATGGTTGAGCATTATCATAAGCTGGTAATCAAAGGCATAACTTCTCTGAGCAATTAGCAACAGTTTGGATGTACTAGGTTCCTTGGTCCATATATTAGAAAAACTTGACCTAGGCATTAAGTATAATTCTCTCCTCATTGTGAATCACCTAAATATTTTTGGGTGTGGCTTAGTAAATATATAGTTATAAGTATCTCACTATATGTGACTTTGCTGGGCATTCAGTGAACAACATGTTTACTGAGCACACTTTGTGTACTAACCAACATATTTGGGGTAAATGTGACAATGGGCTGAAGTTTTTGCAAGTTTTTATTAACAAAAGGCATTGTCTAATTCCTCTGTATTAGTGACTTTTCTATTGCTGTGCTCAAACACTGTGACCAAGGTGTCTTCGAGAAGACAGGGGTCACTTGGGCTTACAGTTCCAGAGGGTTGTGTCCCTTATGTTGGGAACAGTCTGGCAGCAGAAATGGTGGTAGGCTTAGGGAACTTCCATCTTGAACCTTAGCCATGGAGTGGAGAGAATGAACTGGAAACGTCCAGATCTTAAAAGAGCTTAAAACTCTCAAAGCCGGTCCCTGTCCCCCGACACACATTGTCCAGTAAGGCTGCACCACCTAAACCCCCCAAACAGCACCACCAACTGGGGAAAGACTGTTCAGATACCCCAGACTATGGTAGACATTTCTAATGCAAACCACCGTACCTTCTAAATCCTGTAAGTAATAATCTGACCTGTGCTTGATTTTTAGAGTCGCAAGTGTATTGGTGTCTTTGAGGGCCATATTTCCAAAGTGAACTGCCTCCTTGTCACTCACACCTCTGGGAAGAATTCCATCCTTTACACTGGTTCCAGTGACCACACCATTCGCTGCTATAATGTCAAGGTAGGTGATTCTAGAGAAATCAAAGTGGTAATATTGAACCTTTAACTATATTTTCTGTCATTCTTCTCAGTTGACTTTCTCATTTTGTTTCTGAGCATACTATCCACAGATTCCGTCCCTCCTCCCTCCTCCCACCCCCCAGCCCTCTTTCCCAAGCCACCCTGTATCCCCACATCCCCCTAATCAAGGTCTCCCATGGGGAGTCAGCAGAGCCCAGCACACTGAGCCTAGGCAGGTCCAAGCCCCTTCCCACTGCACCAAGGCTGTGCAAGGTGTCACACCACAGGCACCAGATCCCAGAAGCCTGCCCGTAGACCAGGGACAGATCACGATCCCCCTGCCTGGGTGCCCCCCAAACGGTTCGAGCCAAACAACCATTCTTCGTATCCAGAGGGCCTAGTCCAGTCCCATGGGGGCTCCACAGCCACCAGTCCACAGTTCGTGGGCTCCCACTAGTGTGGCCGGTCATCTCTGCACGTCCTCCCATCATGATCTTGACGACCCTCACCTGCAGTATCTTGCCTCTCTCTTCTGAGCATATTTTAGCATTCTGATACCATCTTAGATAGAAGGTTCAGCATAAACCACATTTTCCATTTGTTCATCGATATCTATTAATTTCATTTCTTCCTCTTAAATATTCTTTCACATCATATGCCAGAATTAATCTTAGTTGCAATATTATTTATTTGTTTGTTTGTTTGTTTTTAAATTTATTTTCCTTTGTGTAGCTTTGGAGGCTGTCCTGGAACTCACTTTGTAGCCCAGACTGGCCTCAAAACTCACAGAGATCCACCTGCCTCTGCCTCCTGAGTGCTGGGATTAAAGGTGTGCACCACCACCACCCAGCTAGTTGCAGTATTTTTAATTACATTTGTTTACTTACTTTGTGCATGTATGTGCATGTATCTATATACATGCGTGTCATGTCATGTGTGTGGAGGTCAGAATGATATACAGACTTTTTTCTCTTTCCACCTTGTGGTTCAAGGGGTCAAACTCAGGTCATCAAGCTTCGCTGCAGGAACATTTGTCTGCTGAGCCATCTCACTGGCCCTGTTAATTTAATTTCTTTAAAAGTTAAACTTTATGGGGTCCATAGAAATAAGTCAGTTGGTAAAGTGCTTGCCTTGAAGAAGACCTGAATTCTATCCCCAGAACTCATTTTAAAAAGCTGAGCATAGGGCCTGGGAGATGGCTCAGTGGAGAAAGTGATTTGCTGCCAAGCTTGATGACCAAAGTTCAGATCAATGGGACCATGGGGTGGGAGGAGGGGAACGGTGGGAGGAGGGGAACGCTCTGCAAGCTGTCCTCCGTCCTCTACACAGGATCTCCTGTTCCAGGCTGGCATCATGCTGACAGAGAACTTCTGGGGCTCCTACTTCTACCTCCCAGATACTGAGAAGCAGGCATGAGCCATCACACCCAGTTTACCATGTGCTTGGGATTGATCCCAGGGCTCCCTGTCTGCACACAAATACTCAACCTACTAGTCACATCACCAAATGCAACTTTATAATTTATCTTTGTTCATTTAAGAAGCTTAGCACTCAAGTCAGCCCTTTTAAGAATTTATGCATTTATCAATATCATTAGACTGTTTTTCGATAGTACTCTCACACCCTGGGACCTTGACCTCTATTTTAAAGAAGAAAAATACCTAAGATAGTCTACTGTGCTTTTCAGCCTCATTTTAAGTGTTTTGAGGAGCAATTATTCACACATTTGCCACTATCCTCTATTAGTAACAGATTGTTTGGGGTTTTGGTGGTTTGTCTTGTTTTGTTTTTTTCAGACCCGAGAATGTATGGAACAGTTAAAGCTAGAAGACCGAGTTCTCTGCCTTCATAATAGATGGCGAGTCCTCTATGCTGGACTGGCAAATGGCACTGTCGTCACCTTCAACATAAAGGTTAGTGGTTGGAGGAGTAGGCTGAATTTCTCTACCATTTATAAGTAGAATGAGTTTATATAGTGGAAAATAACAAGCAGCCCTTTCTTTCTTCTGGTTTGAGGAAACAACAGAACTAGCCTTTCATTAAAAGCAGTCATCTTCTAGTTCAAGTGAAATCAATCCTCCGTTCTGTCTGCTCAGACTCACATGTGCCAGGACCAAAGCGCAGCCATACTAAATTAAACCAGGCCTGAATATTTGGGCCAAATAATGAGTCATAGGTTAAACCAGTCTGTCTCATTTTAAGAGTGACACCATGGAGAATGAATCTGAATTCCCTGAAGGATGGCACTAATGTAGGTTGGAGACTGATTTAGGGTTTATGACAATGCTCAGCTCTGTGAGGGGAAGTAAGTCGAGTTTTCTGTAACACCATGTAGCCTCGTTCTTTCCCAAACCAAGGATAAGTTCATTTGGTGAGCAAACGTCACCATCTTCCCTATGCCAGGCCCCAGAGTTTCCTAGTCTCTGTTGCTGTGATAAAATATCCCAACCAAAAAGCAACGTGGAAAGCAAGGGTTTATTTGGCTCACAGTTCCAGGGTAGACCATTACTGTGTAGAAATCAAGGCAAGAACTAGAAGCCGCTAGTCTAGCCGAGAGTAGGAGGTGAAGACACACAGCTGTTTTTGTGTTCAGCTCCCTCACTTCACTCACATAGTTAGGCTAGCGCCCTCTTGTGGCCTCCATGGGGACCTGAACACACATGGCGTAGCACACCCCCCCCAGACACACAAACATACACAAGTAAAATACATCTAAAATTATTTTCTTTGAAATATCATGATATATATCATATCTTTTGGAGGACAAAACACAATGGGAAGATAGGCACAGTGATTGATACCTGTAATCTCAGCACTAGGAAGGCTGAGGCAGGAGAATTTCTGTGAGTTTGCAAGTAGTCTGGGCTGGCTACATAGTGTGTTCAAGGCTTGGCTGGGCTGCTTAGCAAGACCCTGTTTCAAAAAAGAAAAAGAACTGAAAGAATCTCCAGAAACCACAGGCAGAAACTACAATGGAGTCGGTTTGTTATTGGGGTAGGACAGTTGAGTTTGCCGTGCTAGATTAGGGAAGGGCGGGCTCAAGCAGCAAAGAAGGTTGGAGCTGATGTGCCAGGGACTGGAACATCAGGATTTAGGGTAGGCAGTAGATGTGAGTTTACAACAGTTAGCTGGTTTTGAAGTTTCCTTGCTAAGTTGCTCTTATAGAACGTTGGCTTTTTTTCAGAACAACAAGCAACAGGAGATCTTTGAATGCCATGGCCCTCGGGCTGTCAGCTGTCTTGCCACGGCCCAGGAAGGTGCCCGAAAACTGCTGGTTGTAGGATCTTATGACTGTACCATTAGTGTCCGTGATGCACGGAACGGACTGCTGCTCAGAACCCTGGAGGGCCACAGCAAGACTGTTCTTTGCATGAAGGTGAGTAAATAGATAGATTTGAACAGTATTTCCACTACTGTGTGCTGTGTTCTTAGAATCTTGTAAAGAGTATAGTCAAGGAGATTATGATCTTCTGTACTTGGGTCACAAAGTGACCAACCATTTTTAATAAAAATAGCTAGAAACAAATGTATTTTATTGTAGTGGGCACACTGTAGTGCCCTTCTAGGACAGTCAATAAGTTAGTCTGCATGAACCTAGTGATGTTCTGGTGGGTTCATCACAGTGCCTGGTGATAAGACATGCATTTCCAGTTAGAAAATTTGTCTGGGAAACATTGTTTTATGCACAGTTCATCACAAAATAGGATGGAAATTCCCATTTGCTAGTGTGTATTAAAGTTACTTTGCACAGAAGCTAATTCATTGACTATTTTTCTTTAAGGTGGTAAACGACCTTGTGTTCAGTGGCTCCAGTGACCAGTCGGTCCATGCTCACAATATCCATGTAAGCTGTACTGGTAAAGTGGAAGGAAGTTCTCTTAATTTTTAAATCTGGCCCATTACCTAGTAAAAAGGAATAATAATAACTCCATATGCATGCATGTGCTCTTGGGTGATTTCAGACCACATGGAAATTCTAACCTCATCAAAAAAACTAATCAGAGAAAGACTCAAGAGTTTATGGAAGGTTTCATTTGAACTTGTGGGCCATGGCTCTCAGAGTGTTTAAAATAGAACAGATAAAAACAGCTGAGAGGCTATCTTAGATCTCAGATGCAGCACAGAAGCTCAGTCCCTGCCCTGCCGATGGAGTCCAGTTCATCCTGACTTGTTACTTGGAACCAGATGAAAGTGAGAGTGTAGCTTGGCTGTCACTTCTTATTTCAGATTTATGTATTTGTATATCGCATGTGCATATATAAAACAGGTGTCTTGGGTATAAATATAACATTTGTTTCATATACACATAGCCTGAAGATGATTTTGCTTTTAGTGTGTCTAAGTTTTGACTGTGACCTGACACATGAGGTATAGAGTTTTTCACCTGTGATTGATGTCTGCGCTCTAAAGTTGTAGATTCGGGGTCATTTATGACTTTTGGATCAGGGATTACTCACACTTCAGAAATTGAGGGGCTAGTAAAGGTGCTTACCACAAAACCCCATAAACTAAGTTTCATTCCCTGAACCCACATAGTAGAAGAGAACCTGACTCTGCCAAGTTGTCCTCTGACCTCCAAAATTTGTGCTATGGTGTGTGTACCTATACAATACACAGTTGGTAAAAGTCAAAGTCGGAGGGTGTGTAACGTTCTCTGTAAGTGACAAGCAGTGCTGTGAGAGTGGGAACTTGAGCTGTCAGCATTAGAATAGCTGTATTTGTTTATAGGAGCCTCGGAACAGTTTCCCTTAGAACTTTACAATTGTAAAATGTAGCCGGAGTACTAAAAGCCAGTCTAGTGACTGTCCCTCTTTTCTGGTGCAGACTGGTGAGCTTGTGCGCATCTATAAAGGTCACAATCATGCAGTGACTGTGGTAAACATCCTGGGGAAAGTGATGGTGACTGCTTGCCTGGACAAGTTTGTTCGAGTCTACGAATTACAGGTAGAATTGGGCCCATGTATTTTGCATGACTGCTTTCAGGAGATTGTCTGACTGGAGTAGGGTTGGATTGGCATCTACGCTTTCAGAAGCCTTCTGAAATGTTTAGGTAGCAACCAGGCCAAAGATTGCACTCAGAAACCACTCTGAGATACTTGCTCAGGCTCCCAGCTGTCAAAACATGGTTTTTAACTGCTTTCTATTCCTTTCTCTCTTGGTTGGATGGGGTGGATAGGTGGACAGGGATTGAGACAGGACTGTATAGCCCAAACTGGCCTCAAACTCCCAGTGTAGCTAAGGATGTCTCTGAGTACCTGATCCTGCTGCTGCCTTCATCTTCCAAATGTTGAGCTTAGTGTCATCATTGACAAAACTCAGCTGCTTTCTGACGAGTATCCACAGCCTCTTAAAACCTGTCCAATTCTCCTCGCAGTTGCTTCGGGTTTGAGACTTTGATTGTAAAGACATTGGTTTCACTTCCTTTATTGACCTAATTCTCTAACTTTTTTTTTCTTCTGCCTAAGTCCCATGATCGACTGCAAGTTTATGGAGGACACAAAGACATGATTATGTGTATGACCATCCATAAAAGTGTGGTAGGTATTGCTTATTTTGTCAGATGTTTACCTTTGAACGTATTTGCTTAAAACTCCATATGCTGATAGTAATGTGTCTACTTTTACTCCTTAAGTGACATCTTACCAACTTGATCATGATGTGCCCCATTACTGAGTGCCTCACTTCTTGTCATAATAGTGGGAAGTAACCCAGCAACATTTGTAACCTGAATTGCTAAACAGTCTTATTAATAAAAAATCCTGGAGCCAGATATTGGGGTGAAAGCTGAAAGATCAGTGGAATAAAACAAGCCACCACTAGGAAATCCTCAGCCCAAGAGAGCTACTTCCTGTATATAAGCTATGCCTTCTATACCTTTCTGTGCCCTGCCATCTTACTTCCTCTCTCTGCCCAGCTATATAACTTCTTCTTTTCCACCCAGCTCTATCACTTGCTGTCTGTCTGTACAGACCTCCAGACCTCTATAGTTACCTAGTTCTGGGATTAAAGGCGTGTGTCACTGTGCTTGGCTTTGTTCCCAGTGTGACCTTGAACTCACAGAGATCTAGGTGAATCTCTGCCTCCCCAATGCTAGGATTAAAGGCGTGTGCTACCACTGCCTGACCTCTGTGTTTAATATGGTGGCTGACTTTTTCCTTTGATCCCCAGGCAAGCTTTATTTGTTAGAGCACAAATAAAATATTACCACAAACATTGTTGAGCATTCTCTTTTTATGAATAGCTAAAATAAGTGCAGTAAAATCTATTACCACTTTTAATGGAGACATGATTAGATGCTTTAAAAATAAAATGAGCAATGATTTTTGCAGACATGCTCTGAACAGGACACGGGAAACTATGTCAGAAGATTTGGCCAATGTGGCATTCTTACAGCCATCTCACCTAACCCTGCTTAACTTTTTTTCTTATTTTTTAGACAGAGTTTTACTGTGTAGTCTTGGCAGGCTTGGAATTTACTATGTAGATCAGTCTGGCCTTGAACTCAGAGAGGTCAGCCTGCCTCTTTCCCTCTGCCTCTCAAGTGCTACCATACCTGACTCCCTGCTTAACTTAGAAGGTTTTATTTTTTAATTGTGAGGTTGAACTGGGATGGGTGTTTTCAAGATCTTGAGTAGTAAAACCCTTTTTTACAATGAATACAGTTAGTTAGCAGTGCTGTCCCAGTACAGAGTAAGTGCCATCCTTGCTGTGAGCTACAGCTCAAGGGCAACGCTCTTAAGAGGCACAGTTTCAAGGGGCTCTGACCAGCAGATCAAGAAATTACTGCCCCACTTTGGCATCTTGACCCTGGTTTTACATGAGGTTTATATGTTTCTTTATATTTCATGAAGAGTGTTTTTATATTTGTTTCTTCGTGTATATCTAGTCTGATACCCTGAACCTCTTTCTCCAGATTTACACTGGTTGTTATGATGGCAGCATCCAGGCTGTGCGGCTGAATCTGATGCAGAATTACCGCTGTTGGGTAAGCAGTACGACCATTGCCTCCAGACTTCAGAGTTGCTCGGTCCTGGGCTGGTTTATAAATCTTCATGGTCATCAGTGTAGCATTTGAGTTTCGTGGTCTGCTTTGTGCCTTTTACTGTATGACAGAGAAGATTCATTTTGGAAAAATACACAAATGCTATTTGACTTTTTTTCCGTTTTTTGTTGTTGTTGTTGTTGTTTTTGGTTTTTCGAGACAGGGTTTCTCTGTAGTTTTGGTTCCTGTCCTGGATCTCGCTCTGTAGACCAGGCTGGCCTAAAACTCACAGAGCTCCACCTTGGGAGGCCAACTGCTAAGATTAACCGCCCAGCTCAACTTTCTTTTCTTAAGATTTATTTATTTATTATGTATACAGTGTTCTGCCTGCATGCCAGAAGAGGGCATCAGTTCTTATTACAGATGGTTGGGAGCCACCATGTGGTTGCTGGGAATTGAACTCAGGACCTCTGGAAGAGCAGCCAGTGCTCTTAACCGCTAAGCCATCTCTCCAGCTCGCTTTTTTTTTTTTTTACTTTATTGAAAAAGCTCTCAAGTTTGATATGAGATCTGTGAATAGTGGCTTCTCACTTTATCTCCTAGGTGTTGGTTTTGTTTTGAGGAGTTTGTGTGGGTGAGATTTTGTTTTGTCTTGTTTGCAGTACCGAAGGTTTAAACCTCACATGTGACAGGCAAGTCCTTGCCATGGAAGTCTCTCCCCTCCTAGGTGGTTTCTGTCTGTTACTAAGTCAGTAAATAGTGTGCTTGCTGTTGTAGCCTCTCCGCTTTGCACTAACTACCCTTCTCAGGTGTTAAAAGTATTTATTACTCTGTTCTTTTCTCTTTTGGGGGACCAACCACCCGGCTCCGAAATAAATCAGAGTCTTACTCTTAATTTATGAATGCCCTGCCTTAGCTTGGCTTGTTTCTTGCCAGCTTTTTAAAAATTATCTCATCTACTTTTTGCCTCTGGGCTTTTACTTTTCTCTATATATTTTCTTTCCTTCTTATTCCGTGTCTGGCTGGCTGGCTGGCTGCTTCTTTTCTCACTCCTTCATCTCTCTTTTTCTCCTATTTATTCTCTGCCTGCCAGCCCCACCTGTACTATCTCCTGCCTTGCTATTGGCCGTTCAGCTCTTTATTAGACCAGTCAGGTATTTTTTAGACAGGCACGGTAACAGCTTCACAGAGTTAAACAAATGCAACATAAAAGAATACAACACACCTTTGCATCATTAAAACAAATGTTCCACAGCATAAACAAATTTAACACATCTTAAAATAACATTCAGGCTGGAGAGATGGCTCAGCAGTTAAGAGCATTGGCTGTTCTTACAGAGGTCCTGAGTTCAGTTCCCAGCAACCACATGGTGGCTCCCAACCATCTGTAATAAGAACTGATGCCCTCTTCTGGCCTGCAGGCAGAACACTGTATACATAATAAATACATCTTTAAAAATAAATAAATAATACAAATAAAATAATATTCTATGCCAGGTGGTGGTGGCACACGCCTTTAATCCAAGCACTTGGGTGGCAGAGGCAGGTGAATCTCTGAGTTCAAGGCCAGCCGGGTCTATCTACAAAGTGAGTTCCAGGACAGGCTCCAAAAGCTACACAGAGAAACCCTGTCTCAAAAAAAAAAAAAACATAATCATAATAATATTCTACAACAATTTATGGCTTGACTTACTTTCTTTGTGGTTTCTGATAAATGAAGAGAAGCTTTGAATTTTAAATTTATAGTTTTAACTTAGCCCACTGGGCTAAATGTGTGGTTTTCTTAAAATATGGAAACTAATAATTAGCCCACAAAACTTAAGGCCTTGTTTTCAGTTGGTTCTCGTACTGGGAATGACCCATTGAGAAGTTAGCGGCACTAGGTTTCTTTCCCCCAACCCTGACCTCCTTATCAGAATTAATGGAATGCTGGATGCCTTTTCGAGTTTGATTTTAGGTTTGTCTGTAGCCTAATTACTTCTCAGCTCGGGTATATATCACTGTCTTTGTTTGTCAGTGTTCTCAGGGAAGGTAATCAAAATAGAGGACTAGACCTGTAACACAAAGGGAGTTGAAATCATTGAGGATCTAATGGCAGTGACTGATTGCTAGGAGAAGAGATACTTTGTTTGGTGTGGGCACTGGTGAGGTGGCTCTGCCACCTGGTTCTATAGACAGCCTCTGCCGGTGCTTCTGTCAGCGACCTTGATGAAGCTCTTTGCATCCTTGAGGAGGGAGGAGGGAGACTGGCTGAGAAGCCAGCAGGATTGGAGGACACAGGAAAGGGTGAGGAGATGACTCAGATACATTGTATACATGTGTGATACACTGAAGTCAGACTTCCACAGCAGGTGGTTGTTTGCTTTGAGACAGGTCTCATGTAGCCCATGCTGGCTGACTGCCTACCCACTATGTAGCCAGAGCTGGTCTTGAACTCCTGATCCTCCCACTTCCACCTCCCAAGTGCTGGGATTGCAGGTGGGTGCCACTAGTCACAGCTTCTATTGCTTTGTAGTTTAGTTTCATGGTTCTAGGAGTTGTTAAATATATGCCTTTCAATGTTATGGGAAAGCTACTTGCCTTTGGGAAAAAAATGAATTACAAGTCTACAAAACAAGTTCCAGGACAGCCAGGAAACCCTGTCTCAAAACAACAACAACAAAAAGGATTACAAAATAAATGTAGCAGATTTTATTTTATGATACAAGATAAAGGACATGCTCTAGCTGGGCATAGGGGACATCATTTAATCTCCACACAGCTAGATTCTGAGAGTTCAAGGCCAGCCTGGTCTACCTAGCAAGTTTAGGCCAGCCAGAGAGCTACATAGTGAGAGGGAAAGAAGGTGCTTGTGTGTGCACACATGTCTATGTGTTTACTGTGCTCCTCTTCATGGACCCCTCATCCTTTCTTACAGTGGCATGGCTGCACTCTGATATTTGGTGTTGTGGATCACTTAAAACAACACTTGCTGACTGACCACACTAATCCGAACTTTCAGACGCTGAAATGTCGCTGGAAGAACTGTGATGCTTTTTTCACAGCTAGGAAAGGATCCAAGCAGGTATCATGGGGTTGGATCAGCCTGGGCTCAGCAGATCCCTTAGAGCAGTGGTTCTCAACCTTCCAAACCTGCAATCCTTTAATACAGTTCCTCATGCTGTGGTGACCCCCAACAATAAAATTATTTTCATTGCTACTTCATAACTGTAATTTTACTACTGTTATAAACTATAATGTAAATATCTGATATGTGACCACTGTAAAAGGATTGTTGGACCCCCAAAGGGGTCTTGACCCATAGATTAAGAACCATTGACTTAGAGCAAAGACCAGCAAGCCCTGTGAGTGGATATTTCCTGTGGGTTAGCAGGAGGCTGGCACCACCGCCCCTAAGGTCTACACAACCCAGTTCTGTGTTTCTCAGTTTACCTTTCTTGCCCTGTGACCTGTTTGTTTCTCACAGCCTCTCCTTCTTCCCCTAGGACGTTGCAGGACATATTGAGCGGCATGCTGAAGACGACAGCAAAATGGACTCGTGAAGTTTTTGCCTCCCATGTTGGGAAGTCATTTGTAAACTATTTCACATTGGCCCCTCCCACAGGCCACTCTGTCCCTCTCTAGTGAAATTGGGAAGGAGAAAGTGGTTCACAGCCAGACCTACCGCTAGCAAAGTCTGGGCCGTCTGTGGGGTGATGGGTTACATACAAGTCAAGTCTGAGCTGGAGTGTGTAAGGGTAATGGTTAAGCGGATTCTAAGGAACCATACCATACTCTTCTGGGAGAGATGACGTACAGAGATTTATGCTACTAGACTATAGGTGTTTATTAAAGATTCAGATATTAATTGGTTACCCAGTTTGATCCTAATCATACACATATTTTATTGATTCAGTTTGTCATTTCTGCTTTATGTCTTATGATGGCTTATGATAGTTTTTTCAGGATCGGTTTTAATTCCTCCTTTTGAAATAACTGGGTATTTAAATTTGAAGCAAATCGTTTTCTCTTTTAATAATTATGTTCTGTGTTTCATTATGAAGTGCTCCATAGATGGATAATGCTGGATGTAGGTGCAAAAGGAAACGTGGTAGAGGCCTGAGAACCAGCCAGCTGCTGTGCTTGCTGTATTTTAGACTTCAGACAAGTCCCATCACGGCCAGTCCCTAGAGACAGCAATTCCCAGAGTGCTCAGTGTGGTGCCTCCCTCCACCTCTGCACTCACTGACTGTTTGAACTGAAGATATACCTTTATGCCCTTTCCATTTTCTGGTTCTCGGGGTTCATGGAGCCTTGACGCCCTTTGGGTTGCCCCGTTGTTACCAGCCCCCATCTCTTACTGTCTTGCTGTGCTGCCTAGAGCAATGGCACAGGGAGCTGACGGGGCTTTCAGCCTGCTCGCAGCACCCTGGATGGGGGAGCGGGAATGAGCATCTGGATTCAGTTGACAGGACATCAGGGAGGCCTGCAGAGATGTAACTTCTGAAGCAGTGTCTGCCTTCTTCACATTCATGCCAGCTAAGGAAGTAGAGTATGGTGATGGGAAGGCAGCCATTGGGAGTGCCCATGTCACATACCTTAGCAGGATTGCTTTGTGCCTGGATTTTCTCAAGACTTGGATGTAAAACTAAACCAGTGTTATACTTCCTAATATTTTGTTTCTGGGTTCTCAAAACTCAGGTTCTTCAGAGGGAGAGGAGGACTCTCATGCCACATACCCTAGCTTCAGGATGCAATGCTTTCTGGTACTAGGTTTGCAGACTCTATTTTTGTACCTGGCCTGATCAAACCCCTCATATGCTCTAGGGCAGGGCAACTCCGCCAAGGATTGATGGATAGGCTTCAAGCCAGTCTGTGAATCCTCTGAAATTGCACGAAAGACTAAGTATGTCTTGTTTGTTTTTCCCTAGGAATGGATCCAGTAGTTGGTACTGGATCCAGAAAATGTTAAGGACAAATCTAGCGCCTGTAATCCCAGCACTTGGGAGGCAGAGGCAGGTGGATCTCTGTGAGTTTGAGGCCAGTCTGGTCTACAGAGCTAGTCCAGGACAGACACCAAAGCTACAGAGAAACCCTGTCTCAAAAAATCAAAAAAAAAAAAAAAAAAAACAAAAACAACAGAAAACAAGAAAACAAACAAAGAACAAATCTAGGGGCTAATACTAGCTCATGAGTGACCCACAAATGAGTGGCTGTTCACATGTAGCCTATTGTGTAGGAAAACTTTTGTTAGCCACATGGCTTAGATGTGAAGAGAACCATTGTGTAATGCTGAGATTTTATTGACAAAGCATATTTATGCTATTTCTGTGTAAGATTGAAAACCTTTCCGACCTCTCACCTCCATTTTCTGTAAGGGTGACCAGAGGAGCCATACTTCTGTGGGTCTGGGAAGTGATTTCTTAGGAAAGTTAGTTCACTTGGGTTTATTGCTAAACCTGCATTATTCTTTGAGCTTCAGCATCTTGAGTTTCCACATTGGCAGGGCAGTGTGCTGAGGAAGCACAGGTTCCCCGTTCACCCAAGGGAATGTGGGAAGGGAGAAGAGTGGTGGGCTGTGCAGCAGGGAAGAAGAATGTAAGGTATTGATTGACCAGTGGTGAGGAACGCTTGAGGGCCTACGGGCTTGCAGTCCAGCACCATTAGAGCCTCAGATTAGGAACTGTGATCTGAGTTTCCCTTGGTACCATTGTGTGCACACGGCTGCCTGCTTACCCGAGTGGGGGTGGGGGCACTTGCTCCAGCGTTTCCTCATTTCACAGGGCTTTCTTTGAAGCAGTAGGATGAGTTCAAGAACAGGTGGAATTGTTTTTGGCATCAGATCTCTGTTCTCCAGGTCTAGGGTTGCACTGAGAATGAAGAGCCCTGGGTTTCTTGGCTCCTCAGCAGTGGCTGTCTGTAGGAGACAGACTGTGACTGCTTCTTAAGTTGTTCATTATGTCGGCCATTCAGGATCAGCCTCCAGTTCCCTCAGAAGGGGCAGCTCGGGTCTGTGCAGACTTTTGTTTGGTAATTTGAAGGAGAAGGAAAGTGACTAATAAATGACCTCCAAAACCCAAGACATTTCTAAGGAGTACTTTCAGGTCATTTTTATTTTTAAGTTCTTTATGCCTAGTCCAGAAGCTCAAAGCAAAGAAAATCTTTAAAAATCCTTTTGTGTTTACAATAACAGTTCTAATAAAATAACCAGCCACTTTCAGTTTTTTTTTTTTTAAAGTTTTCACTTAGGTTCAAAACACATTTTGGCATACTTTGCTCAACTGTAAACAATGCAAATAAAAAAATGGCAAAATGTGTCCTGACATCACTGAAGTCCGAGGAGTCGCTGTTTCACCCCACCCACTCTTGCTGCTCTTGTCGGGAAGACGCTTCATCCGGGAGAGTTAGCCGTTGAAATTTGAGAAATTTGAATTCCTGGACTACAGTGAATCCAAGCCGGTACTTTTAGGATTGAAGTGATTGTTGCCAACAAAGGTTTTGTTTTTTTCTGGTAGATTTAGGTATGGGACAATTTCAGTGCGTGGGCATGTGGCTGAGTTGCTGGGTGTAGGTCACACTTATAAGAATGACACAGTATTATTTTCCGGAAGATAATTATTGGGAAGGAAATTGAAGAACGTTGTGAAGTAGGGTTTGAACAACACCTACCTTGTGGTTTGGCTAAATAGCTGTGATTTGCATATGCTTACTTAGCAAATTTGTTCCTGTTGCTTCAAGGAGAGTCCTAGAATTACTATAAGACTGTACTTGGCATACTTAAGTGGTGGCTTTATCTCTGTCCTGTCACTGAGAACCTTGGGTTTCAGGGAGGTGGCCTGATAGGCAGGAAAGAAGGAAGCTGTGGTGGGGGGGTGTTGGGTCACACTTCCATATGCAGATGTGTGTGAAACCTTACGTAAATTAACCTACCATTTACCATACGACAACCTTGTCTCTGACCCCAAGGACATGGCCCAGGCCAGCCCAGAAGTAGCCCAGTGCGGGCAGAGGGTGGCGAAGGAAAGGCTGTGGGGGAATAGATGCCCAGAGCTGCCCAGCACCTTGGTTTCTTACTGTATTTCAATACTAAATATGGATTAGAAGAAATGTCAGGTGACATTTGACTACAAAATTATTTCTAAACAGCCTTCTTACATTTTGGTATAAAAGCTGTGAACTTCATAACTTTGTAAGCGAGATCTAAAGCAAATACAAGAAGAGAAAAAAGTACTTTTACTAAGTGTTCACTTTGTTACTTTGTGTTTTCGTGATCAGCCTTTTCCATCTTGGCATAAAGAACAAGACAGTGGGCAGGAAACATGGTGCTTGTATATGTGCCACAGACCCACCCAAAGGTCTAGATTAAACTCATGGTCAGGGGTTGTTTTAATGTCAGACAGGCCAGTGAACAGAGGAGCTAGGATGAAAAAAAAAAATCACTTCTCTCCTGTAGTAACGGGCCCATTTATCTGACTGAAAATGTGTTTATTTCACACACAGTGTACTTTGATCACCACTTCCATCCATCTCCTCCTACTGCCCACATGCCTTCCACACCAGCCATCTTGGAAAAGATCTGAGTGGTCCCTGAGCTCAAGAACGAGCAGTAGTGGGGCTGGAGGGATGGCTCAGGGGTTAAGAGCACTGGCTGCTCTTCAGAGGCCCTGGCCGTGGTTCCCAGCATCCACATGGCTCTCACAGCCATCTCTAGCTCCCAGCCCTAGGGAACTTGATGCCCTCTTCTGCGCCCCCCCACCACATGAGGTGCTCAACATGAAAGCAGGCAAAGCACTGGTGCACATAAAACAAGATTACAGTAATGAGAGAAATGGTAGGAGGCGTGATTTCAGTGGGACTCAAGCCTTTGATTTTATATATTCCCCATTATTTTATCCTGGAACTAGAGCTTTCTCCATTTATACACTGGCCAGACACATCTCTTCCAATACTGGATGGTCAGGTATATCCATAGACTAAACAGGGTTTTCTTTGTGTTGTGTAAAGGCATGCGGGTGTGGAGGTCAGACTGACTTTGAATGTTTTCCTTTATCTCCCTTTGTGTGCGTGTGGTGTGTGCATACTTATGGAGGTCAGGTTGATACTATCATCCTGGATCACTCTCCACCTTTGACATCGAAGCCCAGGTCTCTCTTTTAACCCAGAGCTTGCCAAGCCACCTAGTCTAGCTGATCAGTTTCTGCCAGGGATCCTTTCTTTGTCTCTCTTGGGATGGGATTACAGGTGGGTGATCACTCCAACAGGCATTTACATTTATGTGGGTGCTGGGGATCCAAACTCGGCGTTTTTACCCAGTGAACCATTGCCCCAATCCTTCTGCCTTATTTTTTGAGACAGGCGCTCAGCAGGCATTGTCCCTTTGGCTGGGCTGGCTGGCCAGAAAGCCTGTAGAGCCCTGTCTCTGCTTTGCAGTACTGGGGTTGCAGGTGTGAGCTACCGTGCTTGGCTTTTAGGGATCCGCCCTGGGGTCCTCAGGCTTGCATACTCCTGTATCCACTGAACCATCTCTCTAGCCCTAAACTAGGTCTTTCTGGAGGTGATATATGAAAGTATGGCTGAAAGACAGTGGTGCTGTGGCTGAGAAATGTTAATAAAGAAAACAATGGAATCAGCCATACATGTGCCTTTATTTAACTTTTTCAGAATGCAGCCAAATTTTTGTCCGATATCTCCAAGCATCAGCCCTGTTTACCCCAGAGTAAACCCATCCTAAAACTGGCAGAACTGAGTGCAGACTTGGCAACTGGGTTCTTGTATAAGTGAGTACCACTAGCTGGTGCTGTGGACAGCCCAGTGCAAGCTGAGTGGGCAATTCAGAATCAGCAGATCATCCAGTGAGGCTGCACCTCGCTCAGGCAGGCACTAGCCTTTCCGGTGGCAAAGAGTTCTCCCAAGCACCAGGCTGGGCACCAAGATTTGGGGCAAAGTGGAGAAGGAACAAAGCCAGAAGCCCCCTAGGTTTTGTGGAGCTACGGCCGCTGGATTCTTTGTGGTAAATGGCTCTAGCTGGGTTGGTTTGGAATCTTGGTTGATCTTGCATGAGGCCTATCTGGTTCAGGCATACATGGTAAGCTGCAGCCACTGAAAGAGGAAGCCCCAGTTCAGTACAAGAGCATGCAAAGAGGCCCATCAGCTCTAGGACCTCTTGCATTGGGAAGCGGGGAAGGGGGCAAGGGAAGGTTCTTAAAAAGAGCAAACAGCTCCTTTTCCCGGAAAGTGTTTTCTGGCAGTGCAACTTGGGGGGGGGGGGCAAAGTTCTCAAGGTAACCCCCATCTATCTCCCCAGGAACCACAGTCTTCATTAGGCCCTCTTTCAAGTTCCTGTCCTGGGAGTGAGGAACACACTGGGTCCAGTCTGCCTTGTTGACCTCACCTTGGGTTTGATGGTGCAGAGGATGTGCTGTTTGTTATGCTTACCTCGAGAACATTCAGTTTGATGATGCCATCTCCATCCTTGTCAAATGCGTTAAAAGCTCCTGTGTGAAAGAAAGCATAGGCCAAAAAAGCCAGTCACTACCTCCGCCACCATCGTTTGCACCCTCCTAGGGTTTTGGCTTAGTTTGCTCATGTTTGCTCTTTAAAGAATTTATTATTGTGTGTGCACGTGGGCATATACCACAGAACACATGTAGAGGTCGGAGGGCAACTCTGAGACTGGTCCTTTCCTTCCGCTCCTGGGTTTCAGCTATTGAACTCAGGTCACCAGACACATGAGGCTGAGTCCTCTTGCCAGCCCTTGTATTATTGAACTAAGGTCCATCCTACCTCTAGTACCTGCTGGATCACAAGTGAGCATGATCCGAGTGCTCAGATCTGTAACTTAGGAAGCCCCTGTGCTGAATGCTGTCCTTCCACACAAATCCACGCGAAACATAACCAGCATCTCTTCCCTTGTCATCCCTTTCTTGGCCTATGGAGACTCATGACTGAGGATATGCAGCCTCAGTGCAGGAGCCTGGGCAGTTGTCAGGCTCTTACTGCCAGAGCTGTGCCATGGGGACGGGGTTGAGAGAGCTGAAGGGTAGCCAGCCCCTCCCTCACGCACTGTGATGGCCCATAGGGAGTGGCACTGTTAGGAGGTGTGGCCTTATTAGAAGAAGTGTGTCACTGGGGGTGGGCTTTAAGGTTTCATATGCTCAAGCCAGGCCCAGTGTCTCTCTCTTCCTGCTGCCTGCTGATCCCAGCTACCTCTCCAGCACCATGTCTGCCTGCATGCTGCCATGATTCCTGCCATGATGATAATGGACTAAACCTTTGAACTGTAAGCCAGCCCCAGTGAAATGTTTCCTTATAAGAGTTGCCATGGTCATGGTGTCTCTTCACAGCAATAGAAACATTAACTAAGACACTTACTGAACATCCCTTCCAGCCTGACGAAGCAGCAAATGAAACTGTCAAAGTCGATGTTCATGTGTTTGTCTGCATAGCGCATGGTGATGATGTCATAGAGCTGGCTGTTGAGGTGGAAGCCTTGGAAGTGCAGGGAGAGGAGAGAGGAGTGAGGTTCTCAGGCTTTGCAGTCTCCTTTATAAACTTTCTAGCCACACTGGCTTGGGAAAGAAGCTCCCCCTCCTTTCTCTAACGGCCCCAGTAGTCTAATCTCCCATCCCCTCCTGTTCTCCCCAGCTCTCGGGTCTGCATCTTCTACCCTCTTCCCCCAGCACCTGCGTCATTGACTGCATTTCGCATCTCATAGCTATTGATGGTGCCAGAATGGTCTGTGTCATAGTGTTTGAAGATTTTCTGAAAATAGAAAATTCGAAGATAGCAGTTACGCACTTAATCCCAAGTTAACCATGTCCATCACTCCCACATTAGACTCATCCTGCCTGCCAGGCCTTGCCACCCTGTCCACTCCCACATTAGACTCTCATCCTGCCTCCCAGGCCTTGCCACCCTGTCCACTCCCACATTAGACTCTCATCCTACCTGCCAGGCCTTGATCTTTTTCCAGAGGTGATGGAACTCTTGCAGATTCAGCCTCCCAGAGCCATCTGTCTGGAGGATGGATGTCAGGGCCACAGGCACATAGTAAGATCCCCCTGAACTGGGAAGGGCATCTAGGATACTATGCAGGGAAGGCAGGGAAGAAGTCCCACTATCCTCTACCGGGACTCCTGATCCCAGGTTCTGTCCTTCCCCTCCATTCTTAACCAGAGTTCCTACCATCTCTATAGCCCACAGAGCCTGTCCCCCAAGAATAATCCTTGTTTGGGCAGCATCCCAAGCAGGATTTCAGGCCTGCAGTGAGACAGGAAATGACGACCAGCCAAAACCCAGTATCCTCTGACCACCCTGTCAGACCGATTGCCTGAGTCAGGACCCCCTGAAGTCTTTCCCTAGACATGGACACCCCTAGTTGTTCCCCCAGCTCTCTGGGCATATGTAAGAGGATGGGGGGGGGGTGGCGGAAAGGATACATCCATGAGAGCTATCATGCTTCGGCAAGACTCCAACGTGAACCCTTGTGTCTTCAGGTCCTTGTCTGGGGGGATGGAGAAGGGTGAGGAGCTGCTTTCAGACCCCTGCGGCCCCTGCCCATCCCCCGCATCTGGCATGAGTCGCTCATGCTCACGTTTGTTCACTACTGTGTTAAGGACGTTCTTGAGTTCATCAGCACAGATCTCCATGTCCTGAGGGAGAGGAAAATTGTGAAGGGCAGAGCAACCAGTGGACAAGTCACAGCTGCCCACGCTTGTAAGATTCCCCTGTCTTCTGCCATGGGAAGCTGGAGCTTTTCTGGGCAGGACAGGCCAGTTTCCATGCCCTCAGCTGTACAGACTGCACCGAGCAGCTCATAACCAGAAGGCTCTGAGCCACCCAGTGTCTGTGTTAGTCCTGAACCCAAAGGCACGGGTTTCTTTGATGTGATACACATCTTATGGTTCTCCCAAACCAATGGCTTCTGCTAAACAGTGAGTCTCTTGCGTTGGGAGCCCTGGGCTAGGGGGGCAAACACGTACATCGCCTGCAATCTGCCTGAAGATGTTCCGGAACTGTTGCTGCTCCTCAGTCTCCTGGTCTGCGTGGCCAGGCCGTGCCTGTGGGGACACAACAGAGACATGGGAACCCAGGCCTCACTCCCAAACAGCCCCTCAAAGCGACAGTAGCTGGCACAGGCTCCATTTTCTCAGACAGCCTGCTCTCTGCTCTCCACTCTCTGCCTCTCTAGCCCTGGCACCTCAGGCCAAAGGACACATTCGCCATGCCAACATGCAGACAGCATCCTCGATCCTCTTCTCCAGGTAGAACTTTCTCTACTGTTTTGAGCCTGACTATTCCAGCCAGGTCCTCTAGCCACCTCTGTCTTTGTGGCCAAGTCCTTAAAGGACCCTCCCCCAGCCCACTATGTGGATACTCCTGGGTAGAGCACATGGCCCCGAGTTCTGCAGGACTGCATGGCTGCTGCTGTCTGACCACCTTTCGGTGGCTGACCTTGTCCTCCCTTGCCAACACTCTGAACTGAGGACAGTTCAGCCTCGCTCTCTGCAGCAGGCTTCTCTCAGCCTTTATCTCCTCGTGCTCTGTTGTCCTGACTAGAGATGCTGCAGCAGGCTCCTATCACTCTAAGGCATTTACCCAAGAACCCCAAAGTTCAAAGGAACTTGCTGAGAGTAAAGAGGTCAGCGGGGTGATTCCAAACCCCTCGATGTTGAAGAGACCCTTCCTGAAAGCTGCCATAACCCCGGGGACCCCTAGAGCATAGCAGAGCCCCCGCTGCGAGCTAAACTCCCCACCCATGGCGCATGCTCAGAAACCTGTGGGGTTTGCCCTGGCTTATCGGGCCCTGCTTTGTCTTTGCCCTCCTCTGCCTCCTGGTCCACACCCAGCTCCTTGTTGCTGTTTGCTCTGTCTGAAACGAAGATGATGGGCTGGGGGGGGGGGGGTGGGGGTGGAGAGGGCAGGAAGGAAGCAAGGATTACAGGGTGATAGGCACAAAAGGCAGCCTCCCCGCTAGAGCGGCTTTGTCCAGGGAGGAAATGGTCACATTCAGGAGCTCCCCGAGTCTCGGTTCAAGTTCCGTCTCTGAACTGATAGGTTGTGTGAGTGGTGTGTGTGTGTGTGTGTGTGTGTGTGTGTGTGTGTGTGTGTCATGCCTGGTGTGGTTGTGTGAGTGGTGTGTGTGTGTGTCATGCCTGGTGTGGTTGTGTGAGTGGTGTGTGTGTGTGTGTCATGCCTGGCTCAAATCTCAGTTCTTTCTCACTTTTGTTCATATTTTTAAAAATTAGTAATGCGCATGGGCCCAAGTCCTTCTGATCAAGTCCCCACCACCACCAAAAAAAAAATTAGTAATGAGCTGGATAAAGTTAATGGGTTCATTATTTTATCACACCAACTGCATTTCTCCTCATGACAGTACAAAACAGTACATATAAAAATTCTAAGGGCCTGGTGGCGGTGGTGCATGCCTTTAGATCCCAGTACTCGGGAGGCAGAGCCAGGCGGATCTGGGAGTTCAAGGCCAGCCTGGTCTACAGAGCTAGAGCCAGGACAGGCATCAAAACTACACGGAGAAACCCTGTCTCGAAAAAAACAAACAAAAATTCTAAGGATGCTGAAAGCATACGATATACATCAGTGATTTTCAACCATTTTTGAGTCTCAGCCACAAAAGCAGCCTGACTAGGGAGGCCCCTGTCCTCCCGTGCTGTTTAGGTCACCCAAAGGGACACATAGAAAACAGCTCTGCAGCTTTGGCTCCAGAAGGCTCGTTAGACCCCAGCATGCTCTTCTAAACAACAGCTCTTGCCAAGCAAATAAAGCTTGTGGGGATCTCTGGACAAGCAGAAGTGATAGTCTGAGGGCACCAGTGGACAGGGTACAGCCATGGCAGCTCTGCCAGCCATCCATATAGAGACTCACATGCAGGTCTTGACAACACAGGCCTTAGAGTGTAAGGGGCACTAGGGAAGTAAGGACAAGAGACTGTCTCAGAGTAGACACATATGGTCCTGGTTCCAGTGTCCCTGCTTGCTAGATGTGTGCCCTTGGGCACATCACTTCACTTCTCCTAATGTGAAGCCTTACTTTTGAAAAGCATACACAGTACTTACCTTGTAGATGCTATTATGTGGGGTGGGGGCGGGTAGGGGTTGCTACTAGCACAGCATGGAGTATATGTTCTCTCTGGTCTGGACCAGCACCCACGTTAGAACCTCTGTGATAGATTCCCAGGACCACCATGAGCACCCACACCGAACCTTGTCTGATGCCTATGGTGTTTCGGAGCACAGCTGTGTCTCTCTGGCTGTGTGGCCTCAGGGAGACTCATTTGTCTATACATTCTCTTCCTCTAAAAACAGGACTGATAACGGGATCACTGTCCTAGGATTACTGTGAGATCGAGGTGACATACGACAAGCACCTGAAGAGCACCCAGCCCAGCAGAGGCTCCAAGGAGAGAAGGAAGAAGCACATCTTATATGTGCCACATATGTACACAAACATGCGTGCACACACATGCATGCATGTTCATACAGCCATGCATGCATGGTGCCCTGTTCACTCACCCTGTTATACCCACCTTGTTTTTTTTCTTTTTCTGCATAGAAACAGAAACAGTAAATGGGGAATAGGTGAAAATCAAGTTTCTAGGAGAGCCAGTGCTCGAGGCTCTGGGGTCCAGATACTGTGATCAATTGGCGCTTAAAAGGGTAAATTGAGATGGCTCAGTGGGTAAAGGCACTTGCCACCAGGCCTGACAGCCAAGTGTGGCCCACATGGTAAAAGAAGAGAACTGACAGCCACAGCATACACAGATCAATAAACACTTTTTTTTTTTCTTTTTTCAAGACAGGGTTTCTCTGTGTAGTTTCGGTGTCTGTCCTGACACCACCCAGTTTGGGAGAATGCTCTTTAAAGTTCCAGGTCAACCAGAACTATACACAGAGAAACCCTGTCTTGAAATACCCCAAAATAAAGAGACACAGTTGCTATGCTTCGTTTTGCCCATCCACTGCTTGGATGGAAAAGGACCTTCCCAGTCTTTAAAAATAAAATTGGTTACCAAAATGTGGCTCACTCAAACCTGTGTGAAAATGAGTTTGCTTTAAGAGATCTTGTTTTACCATTTAGGTAGACATTTAACAGGGAGATTTAATGTGAGTTTCCGGGTTTGGGGGCTTCCTTTGTAAAACCAGGTTTGGCAATTACACTGGGCTGCCATTTCCTGTGGCAACAGTCAGCTGAGCCCTGTTGTCCCTCTAACACAGAAGTCGAGTGTCATTTAAAAGCTATTGGCAAACACAGTTCTGTAGGGCCACTAGAATCCCTACATTCACCTGTTGTACTCATGGGACATGCCAGCTCCTATAAGCCACCCCCTTCCCCTCTGTAAGCAGTGTTGGAGTTGAGTCTAGGGCCTTGTAGATCCATGCCTAGTCCATGAAGTCTTGAGTGTGCAACTCAAGTGTCCTGCCGTAACTCAACACTGATCCAGCATCCAAAGGAATGAAGAGCATTGCTCTTCTTGCTTAGAAGTGCAAGATACACCTGACACTAAAGGAGATGTGCAGTGGTTAGGGAGGTGTCTGGTCCCACACTATCACGGAGTCAGCATTATGATCATGGAAGTTACCACATGAAGACAGCCAGTAGGGCATTTGTCCTGACTCTAGTCACACCCACTGAGAACAGCCCAAAGCTTCACAGCAGACCTGAGAATCCTCAGTCCACCCCTACACACACATATACCACACACATACACACACACACACACACACACACACACACACACACACACACACACACACACACACACTGTGCTTCTGTAGGCCAGAAGACAAGAGAATCTGAACTTGAGTTCTTAGCCTCCCTGCCTGCCACTTCCTGCCTCTGGGAATGCAAGGAAGCCATTTAACCCTACTGAGCCACACCACCTTCTCCTGTGAAAAGCTGAGATGAAAACCTCATCCACTTCTCAGAATGTTCGAAAAAATGATACAAACCACACATGTGAAGAGTGCTTGGAAATACCATGTGGTGCCCACGCTGCACCAGGCCTTCCACATGTGGGAGCTTATTGATTGAAACCTCACAAGCATGCCCAGGGCAGCATTATTATCCCCATTTTGCAGAGTAGAAAACTGAGTTAGAGGGGTTCTGTAACTTGTCCAGGTCACAAAGGTGGGAGGTGAATGATCCAGGTTCTGTCCCTGGGTCCTGAGCCCAGTACACTTCCTTTTCTCTGTGTGAGAAATTGGGCGTGACCCAACCTCATAACCCAACGTTAGCTGCTGTTGCCATGGCTTCCCAAGTCCATCAGCCTTCCTCTAAGTGATAAAACACTTCCTCCTCTTCCTCACTCCCCAGCTTCTGACTGGCCAAATGGTTCTACGATGGAAGAATCATTTTCCCTCTGCCCTGCACATTAGACTGCCCTTGCTAATACCCACTGTCCCCACCACCATCTGCCCCTGCCAGGGCTGGGAATGTGATGCTCCCTCCCTCCCCTGCTGCCCCAGATTGTCTCACATCAAAGAGCCTAGCCACTTACCACTGGCCGATCCACAGAGATTGTGTTTTCAGCTTCCCTGTGAAAAACACAAACATTGTGTGTCTCAATATCCCCGGACCAAGCAGGAAGCACTCAGGTGTCTTAGTTACCCCCAGACCAAGCAGGAAACTCTCCAAGAATTTGTTTAGGCCACATGGCTTCTTGGTGGTCAAGGAGAGAGTAAATCTGAAAGAATCCTGAGACTACACATTCACCCGGGAGCCACCCCCACCACCACCCCCCCCACCACCCGTAAGCAATGTTCCCAGCAAAGCACAGGAACATGGCCACTTGTTGGTGTTGTCAGAGCTCCCACAGAGCATGGCCCCGTTACCTCCTCCCTGTCCTTCCAGCGACAGAACTGAGTGTCAGAGTCTGTTAGTGCATCTGTGGCCAAAGGCAGAGGTGTGGCTTCCTTGGCTTTTCAACCACCATCAATGTCCATTATACCTACTCTGCTTTATTTTTGCTACTGATCATTTCTATAATTCTAAAATGTCACAATGCTTCCTTGTCCATTGTCCCTGGAGTGTGAAGTTCCATGAAGGTAGTAAACTTCCTCTGTCTAATTCACTTCACTAAACCCAGCGCCTAGAAGAGTACTTGGGCACAATGGGTGCTCAAGAAATACCTGCCAATGAATGGAGTGAATACATTTTTGTGGGCAACTCCTTAGGAGTCAAGACCAGAGGATCAAAGGTTTGAGGCCAGTCTGAGTGAGCTCAAGGCCAGCCTGGAACACTTAGTTAAACCCTGTCTCTCAAGAGTAAGATGAAAGCCATGACAGGGTGCTTGCCTGGCATGCATGAGGCCCTGGGTTGAATTGCCAGTGCTGCAGAAAGTAATCAAACATGTGAAGGAAATGGAGCAACGACTCAGGGGTGGAGAATGGCAAAAGTCAGCGGGTGTATCCCAAGAGCCCTGAAGGAAATTGGTCCAGCTGCCTCTGGGCTATAGGATGGGCCAGATGAGTGACCTCTTAGGGGCAGGTAGGGAGAGTCAGGCTGGTACTCACTCAGAGAGATTCCTCTTTTCAGAGAAGACCCGGAGGATGAATTCCCCCTCCTGATGGGGCTCATAGGTGGAAGGCACGATGACATACTCGCTGGGGGGCAGGCGGAAGCGCTGGGACACTTCCCGCATGTTGATGTAGGTTTTGCTCCTGGCCTTGGAGGCATTGTACAAGAAAAAGTCCTTCTGCAGGTGTTGCTTATTCCCGTGCATCTGAGGACAAGAAGCCAAGACACCTGAGCCCCTTGGAGGGTTGCCTGGACCCACTCAGAGTCCCCTGCAAGGGCTCCTTCCTAACTCTTTGGTCATTCATTTCACAGCCTTCACCTACCTACTTCCAAGTCCCAAGGCCTCCAATTGCTCAGTGTCATGAGCATTCGGATCTCACTTCCCCTTCCTTTGTGATTTAGAAATGAAGGTCAGAGCTATACTTTCCCTAGACAGGACCACTCACCAGAACTGATGATCCTCAATTCCAAATCCCTCAGGTTGACAAGTGCCCCAAAGATGGGGAAGGACCTCGACTGGGTTCTGAAGGAGGTGAGTCCCCTATCCTAGAAAGCAGCAACCTTTTGATCATGGCTCTGTGAGTGTATACTTGTGTGAGTGTGAGAGAATGTGTGTGGAAAGGTTTGTGTGTTTGATGGGCAGGGTATCCTGGTAGAAGGGAGAAAATGCACATTATGAGGTACGGTACCCTCCTATCAGCCTTGCTCATCAACCCTACCAGGATGCTTCTCGGGGAGCCACAGACAGACTTAGGACCCCCAACGAATGCTGCACACCACTGCCGGCCACCGCCACTGCTATACCTCTTTGGGAACCTGGGAACAAAGTAGAAAAACAACAGCCCTGATGTGAATGAGAGTACAGAGTTGGCAGATGGGAATGCCAGCAACTACAGAGTGACTGACTGTAGACTCTAACTCCTGCTACCACCCTGCCACGCCCAGTCAGACCCAATGTCCCCATGACATTTATGCTGGTGACAAACGTGTAGGCCTGAGAGCAGGAGCCCTGGTGGTTCCTGAGGACAGGAAAAGCCAGAGGGCCCTGCTGGAAACTCATTTCTCCCCTCTGGAAAGGTGTGTTTCCTATGCTGGAGCTGGTGGAGTCTTCATACCTCGTAGATTGCGAAGCCAATGGTGAAGAGGTTGGCTCCCAGCTTCCGGTCCTTGCGACGATTCTTCTGCATCAGAGCCACCAGGAAGCTGCAGATCACCTCCGAGTCATCAGGGTCATCATCCTCCTCCAGGAGCTTTAGACGGTACTGCGGGTTGGTCCAGAAAGTATCTGTGCCCCCGCACAAAAGGAAATTCGCGTTCAGATATGGAGAAAGGGCAGGAAGGAAAATGAGACAGGGAACCTGTCTCCTAGGTCCCCTTTGTGAGTAGTTTAAAGATCTTTTATTGATATGTGTACCATATGCATGCCTGGTGTCTGTGGAGTGCAGACAAGGACCACCATGTGAGTGCTGGGAACCGAACCTGGGTCCTCTGCAAGAGTAGTAAGTGCTCTTTACCACTAAGCCATCTCTCCGTCCCCATTAAATGAATTTTAATTTATAATTAAGACAGAATTCCCAGATATTTCTGAAATGGCCCTAAAGTTACTGCTGCCATTTTGTGCTACTTGTTTCTATAAATGGAATTCTCAAGATTGGCAGTTATAACATCAAAATATCCATCAATTCCAAAAAAAATATGTTGAAGATGCTCTGTGTCCTCCTACCATATCTAATATTCAGCCAGATTTAAATCTTTGTGTAAAAGTAAATAAGTACATCTATCTCATTAACATACAAATTTGGTTTTGTCTTTAATAAGTGGTAAACTTATATGTGCACTAGTGAATTGTTTTAAAATTAAATAAGTTTATTTTCTTTTTCTTTTTTTTTTTTTTTTGAGACAGTTCTCCTGACTCTGCCTCCTGAGTGCTGGGATGGCAGGTATGTGCCGCCACACCTGCTTTATTCTGTGGGGGGGGGGGATCGAACTCAGGAGTTCATACATGCTAGGCAAGCACACTATCAACTGTGTTATATCCCAAGTCTCCCAAACAAACTCCTGAATGACTTATTATCAGTAAATGTATGATTTACATACCTATTTCATCACCTATATACCAGGGTTATGTAAAAAATCCTCATTGAGTCCGGCAGTAGTGGCACATACCTTTAATCCCAGCACTCGGGAGATAGAGGCAGATAGATCTCTGAATTCAAGGTCAGCCTGGTCTACAGAGCGAGTTCCAGAACAGTCAGGGCTACACAGAGAAACCCTGTCTCGAAAGACAAACAACAGACAAAATTCCTCATTGAAAAGGAGTTATGGATAGAAATGTTTAAGAGGCCTGCTCTCTGCTCTAGACAATTCTAAGGTGCCCTGTGCCTGGATGCTTGACAAATATTTATGGAAAGCATAATTCAAGCATTTGTCTAATTATTGGTGAGTGGCAACCTCTACCCTTTGGGCTAGCTAGATTTGTGTCAACTTGACACAAGCTAGAGTCATCAGAGGGGAGGGAGCCTCAACTGAGAAAATGCCTCCATAAGATCAGGCTGTAAGCAGGCAAGCCTGTAGGGCTAGGTCCAAAAGAAAGCAGGCTGAGCAAGCCTTTGGAAGCAGGCCAACTAGGCAGCATCTCTCCACAACCTCTGCATCAGCTCATGCTCCTGCCTTCCTGCCCTGCTTGAGTTGCAGGCCTGACTTCTTTTGGTGATGAACACGATGTGAAAGGCCAAATAAGCCCTGTCCTCCCCAACTTGCTTTGGTCATGGCGTTTTACCACAGCAACCCCAGCCCTAAGGAAGCTAAGCCGTCTATAGGCAGCATTGCCTGGCCTGGTTGTGCGGTACCCTATGCCCTCCTCCTTTCTGAACCTTTGTCATCTTTGCCAATAGCTCTCTATTTCAACCTTCTCCTTAAGTCTGCTCCTGGTCTCTTGGATCTGGCTTTATGCATCTCCTCTGGTTCCACTGATCCCATTTCCCTTGTCCTCTGAATACTCCACCGTGTGTCAGAAAAAGAAAGAGTGGGGAAGGGAGTGAGAGAGAGGGAGAGGGGGAGGGGGAGGGAGAGGGGGAGGGAGGGGGAGAGGAAAGGAGGGAGGGGGAGGGAGGGAGGGGGGAGAGGAAAGGAGGGAGAGAGAGGAGGGGAGGGGGAGGGAGGGGGAGGGAGGGGGAGAGGGAGAGGGAGGGGAAGGGAGGGGGAGGGAGGGGAGGGAGGGGGAGGGAGGGAGAGAGAGATCTTTCTCCTCCCCCTCCCCCCTTTTCCTGCCCTCTCCTTCTCCTCCTTCTTCTTCTAACAAGACAGGGTTTCTCTGTGTAACCCTGGCTGTCCTAGAACTCACTCTGTAGACCAGGCTGGCTTCAAACTCTGCCTGCCTCTGCCTTCTGAGTGCTGGGATTAAAGGTGTGTGCCACCATTGCCAGGCATGACTTCTACTTTCTAACTGACCCGTATAGTCCACGGACACCTCAGCTACATATCTTAGCTCAGTTTCTTGTCCAACTTCCCCCGTCTCTACCCACCCATTTCCTCTCATGTATTTACTTTTGATTTTCCTAATAAAACACTAACGAGTGTTGTGTGTATATGATGTATGTCTACTTGTGTGTGAAAGCAGGCGCATGCATGCCATGGCATGGGCATGGAGGTCAAAAGGCAACCTTGAGCTTCAGCCCTCTCCTTCCACCTTGTTTGAGTGTCTGAGCTTCTGGGAATTCTCTTGTCTCCATTTCCCATATCACCGTAGATCATTGGGATTATGGACACACTACTTACTGTGCCTGACATTTGTGTGGGTGCTGGGGATCCAGACTCTCTTTATCAGGCAAGCTCTTTATATGCTGAATCATCTCTCTCTATCCTCTTCAGTGAGTTTTTAATCATACAGCCAAGTCTACTCCTAAAATTCTCTATTACAAACCTTTGCCTTGATAGTCAATGGGTACCTCAAACTTTTCATGACATAAACTGAAGTCCTTTATCTATATGTTCACAACCAACCACATAAGAAACAACACACCCACTTTGGTTCCGTGTAGCTTATATTACAGTATTGACTCGTCCACTTGGGTCATTGTTCTGGGGCCCTTGGTATCACTCATTATTCCTTTCCTAACTCTGAATTCTCCCCTCCATCTCTGAAGCCACTGACTTGTCAGGCTCTCAGCATTTCTGCCACTGTAGTATCCTCAAGTACACCTTCAACAGGATTGTCATGGCGTTCTGACAGTTTCCTGCTTCAATCTTTGCTACCAGCTCCCTATTAGAGATTCCTCAGCAGGGCTGTTCCCTTCCTTAAATGAGGAGGATCTAATGAGACAATGCATGCCTTAAGCTTAGGACAGACTCAGTAAATGACAGTTGATAGTATTCTGGTATTCTGCCTGGAATGAGTAGTGCCCAGCCCCCCCCCCCCCAAGTGTCTCCTACCTGGGAAGTTGCGGCAGCCACCTGCAGAACAGCCCCTCACCCAGCGGCCCTCGTTTACAGACACCGTCCAGGTCTGTAGCTTGTCAGACTCCAGGGCATCAGCTGTGAGGTTACAGATCTCCAGCTTTGTGAAATGGTAGACAAAGTCATCATAGGACATCCTGGGAGGTGGAAAGAGGAGAGACTCACACAGGCTGGGGAAGGGCTAAGACAGCCCAATAAAGTCCCCCAAAGACCCTTACATTGTCGGTTTGTTTGCTCATTTGCTTTTGAGAGACAGGGTTCTATGGTGTTTTCTAGGTTGACCTTGAACTTTTGATCTTCCTGCTTGTCTACCAAGTGATGGACTTACAGGTGTGTGCCTGGCACCACCACTTCTGACATAGCGACCCCAAATTATCACTGTGTCTTATAGTAATGACTCCTTACTTGTCTATGATGAGAGAGAGCCGGCTGGAAAATCATTCTCCAAAATGTTACTGTGTGTTTCACCATTGACCAGCACATTTTAGGCACAGGGGAAAGAGCTGTCACTTGGGGAAAGATATTTTTAAGGCTAATGACACCACAAATAAATGCATCTGGGTCCCGAGGGAACCATAGGAATTGTCAGCTGAGACTCAGAAGGCTGTCACCAGTAGAATAAGGGTGGTACTGGGCATCAGGTAAGAAAAGCCTCTCCACTCAGAAGAGAGCTGTGTCAGAGCCAGCACAAGGGTGGCTAGAACAAGAGCCACCATGTGCTGGCCTGGGTTTGAGAGCTCAGTCATTGCTAGGACCTGGCAGTCTCTTTTCAGAACCTCCCCTTTGCTGGGCCTTGAGCTTGAGTGGGAAAACAGGATCCAGATGGAACCTGATGGCTTCTGACTGGGAACTGAGGTTTCACCCCCCTGTCTGGGTCATGAACTTACCAGAACTCTCCATCCTCAGTAACCTGGTGCTGTAGACGGGCCTTCTCATCTTTGTCCACAAAGCTCCAGTCCTTCCAACTGATAGGAAAATGGAGGGATTAAGGAAGGAGGAGGAAGAAGGGGAGGGCTAATGTGGGCTGGGACAGAGGAACAGAGAAATATTAAGTTGGAGAAGTCCACATCCAGATCACAGTCAGTATGAGCCATCAAAATGCAGCTCTGACCTGCTCCCTTCAGTGGGAAGGTCTGTAATCCTCTCCTGCCACCTTCAATGCTAAGACCACCCTCCTTGAATGGCTTCACAAGGGCTTCACTGGCTCTGGCTGAATCTTCTAGCCTCCTCATTAAGAGCTTAATTCTGCAAATAGGCAAACCGGGATTCTCATTTGATAACAGAAAGCTGTGTGTCCTTAGACACGTCACTTGATCTGTCTGTCAGCTTTGACTTCCTCAGTTACCACAGGGAAATATTGCATCATTTACCCAGGAACTATGGTGAGTGCATGAAATAACTCATCAAAACTAAGAAAAGATCCAGCACGTAAATAGCTCTTCTTTCCAGCCGGGAAACAGCCTGGCACTGTTTCTAAGACTGGATGCTTTTACACTTTCTCTCCTCCAGAGGGAAGAAGTAAGCACATTTGTGCCTCAGGCTCCCTGAGTTAGATTTAAGCTAAATGGGGTTCAGGGTGTGCTTGGAGTCGGGGTGCCGTGGAACCAAAGTGGAGATTTCTGGGAAACATGACCCCCCATTCAGCAGCTCCTGCAAGAGAGGAGTCAGTAGGAAGTGTGTTAAGGCACCGGGTTAGTCTGGAAAACCCAGCAAGGTCATTGTGGGTGACTTGAACTAGTGAAAGACAATGATGGGAGACAGGGGGCCTCCCTTGGGACAGCCAGGACTGTACAAAAAACCCTGTCTTGAATCCCCACCCCCAAATCATTCCTTTCAAGTCTGTAAGCATCATTATGCTCACAGAGTCCCTGGTTCCCATTTCCACCTGCAGCCCTTTTGGGGAGCCACACCTGTCCTCTTCTCTGCAGGCCATTGGCTGGAGGGTGATGTTGCATCAGTACCAACAGTGCTCTCATGGTTTGGTACCCAGCCCCGCATGGCCTCAGGCCCTGTTGCTCCGTGGTCTGCCTCACCTACCCATCACTCCAAGAACCGTTCCACTCCACCTGGCCCCAGGGATTCCGCAGCCGCACCAGCTTCACCTTCTCGCCTTTGAACAGGGCCTGGGGCAAAGAGACAATGCTCTGAAGCTCTGGAGCAAGATTGGAAAGATGGGGTGTCTGACTTGCTCTGAGGGCAGGGGTAGAAGTTGAGAGAATCCAGTATGAGAGCTGTCTGCCTGGCCCTGGCCTGGTGGACAAACCAGAAGCCTGCTGACAGGGTAAGGAGTCTGGCCATTGCACGTGTTGGTGGCAGAAATAAGCATCTATGGTGAGGCTCTAGAAACATATTAAGTATTTCTGTGTGGGTTTTCCTTTATTTCCCTTTTATTATTATTGTTCTTTATGTGGATGTATGAGTTATGTGCGCCACATGCCTGCAGGTGCCTGAGCAGGCCAGAGGTTGTCAAATCCCCGGAACTAGAGTTAGAGATGGTCGTGAGCTGCCTGATGGCACCGGGAACCAAACCCAGGTCTCTGGAAGAGCAATATGTGCTCTTTACTTATAAATAAGTGCTGAGGGCTGGAGAGATGGCTCAGAGGTTAAGAGCAACAACTGTTCTTCCAGAGGTCCTGAGTTCAATTCCCAGCAACCACATGGTAGCTCATAACCATCTGTAATGAGATCTGGCGCCCTCTTCTGTATATATATAATAAATAAATAAATCTTTTAAATAAATAAGTGCTGAGCCACCTTTCCAACTCCTATTTTTGGTATGTGTGTGTGGGTGCAAGTGTGTGCACATATGTGTGCGATGTGAGGGGCTATGCCTGTGTCTCAGCACACACGTGTGCATCAGAGGACAACCTTCTGGAGTCAGTCCTCTCCTTCTATCGTGGGTTCCAGGTTTGAATTCAATTTTTTTGGCTTGCTCAATAAGTGCTTGACCAACTGGGTCAACCTCACCAGCCCTCTGTGTGGGTTTTTTAAAGGCTCCTGCTGGCTAAAGTCCAGATGCCTGGTCTAGACGGACCAATTAGAAAAAGATGCCCCGGTCTCCAGTCACGTGCTATGGGGGATGCAGAGACAGCCTCTCTCAGCCCACTCATTTCTTCAGGGCATAAAATGCCCAACTGCATGTTATAGCCTCACAATGGTCCTGCCTGGGAAATGACCCAGGAAACTTCAGAAACCCCACATAATATAAGCCTCTGTGTGTTTACTTGGGGGATACAAGTAGGAGAGTTTTTTCCTGACCACCGGCAGGCCAGGACACAGGAAATCTTCCGTCTACCACTGGCTAGCTCTTTGAGTGGTAAAGGAGGTACAGAAATTTAAGTCCTGACTTTCGGAGATCAACTCAGCTGTGTTTGTACACGCCACCAAACTCCCCAAGACTCACCTCCTCCAGCCCAGTGACGGAATAGGCATGACCTTTCACCAGCCCGCAGGCCATTCTTGTTTCATACTGCACAGGAACAATTGTCTGTAGAGCAATAACCAGACAGCCTGTCAGGAGTTGGGGGAAGACGTTCTACCCCTGCTCGGAGACAAGGGTTCATATTGGTTCATCTCTGAGTTATCTCACTTCCCTGCTAGGATGCCTTATGGCCAGGATCAGACCCTCGCTGGTTTTCTAAGAGCAGCAGGAAGATACAGCCTCAGACTCCTAGCTCAACATGCTGCCCTGACGGCCAGAGAGCAAGGTGGGTGCTGGAATAGAAGGTGAGTGAAAGGATTTGTCCCTCCTTTCTAGACCCCCCCCCAGAAGAGCAGAGGGGACATCTGGGGTCTATCCGCCTTCCCATTAGCCTATCCAGAGTTGACTATTCCCAAAAGAAGGAATTGAGAAATAAACCTATAGATCTAAACTTTTCTCTTGCCATTACCTCACCTCCCTCACATTAGAACATGAAAGTCAGGAAAACCCTGTCCCTACTCCCAATACTGGGAATACGGGACAGTCCCTTGCTGTGACATGACTACACCCAAGTACAGGGAGAGCTGTCTCAGTTCAAGTTGTAGCCTGGACGGTTCTCTGGCAGAAGGGTAGATCAGCAAGGGCCATTGAGTGCTCCACAGGTCCCTGCACCAGGGGCCTAGTAACAACAGCTTTGGGGGAGCTTCTGAAAGCCACGTGGGGTTGAATTCCTAAAGCCTTCTTCAGGGTGGCAGGTGTAGAATCTGGAACTTTGTATTTTAGTCTCTTAGATTTCAACCCTCACTTGACCTAGACTCGGGCAGAACACTCACTGGTCTCCATGTCTATACCTTGGCAGAGGCCACCTGAGATGACTTTTGGCTCTACACAGCCTATCATTTTGACCCAGCAGGGATCTGGTCTGATAGAAGCCATTGTGGGTGTATACAAAGAGGTCTCTATTGAAATGCCCTTCTGAAAACAGACTTTAAAAAAAACCCTAACTTTTCAATAACAACATTAGTAAGTAAATTATAACAATATGCACATTAGAATATTGTGCAGCTATTAAAATGATATAAAAGAATACTTAGTTACATTTAAAAAAATATGAATCTGACCAAAAATGAAAGAAAAACAGGCAGCAAAGATGTAACATATAATAAGACACAGTTTTAAAAACAAAAATATGGCTTAAGTATGTTCCCAGAAAGACCAGATACCAAATACTGGGCAGTAATCTTTAGGTGGGAAAATACAGGCTATTAATTTTCCTATGCTTTTTTGTATGGCTGAGTCCTTAAGTAACGTGTGCCTTCCAGGTAGGAGGATGTAAGCCCTGTAGGGCAAGGCCCTGCCTTCCTATGGGAGAGTAAACAAGGGGGGCAGGATTTGTTCTGTTGGCACTGGCTGCTCTGGGGAGTTGACTTCAGGGTGGGACATGTAGGTTATGGGGTGGTAGTCAGTTTTGACAGCTGGAGATGTACACACCCTTGACGGTCTGTCATCTGAGCCCCTGGGGTCGAGGTCTGAGTCTCTGAGGAGCGAGTTATCCATATTTCTCACCATCCGCGCAATCAACTCCCCCATGTTCAGACCAGAAGGAGAGGTTCCGTAAGTCATGTTGGTACCATCCTGAGGCCCGATGGGAAGGAAAGTGGAGAACCCAGGAAAGGGAGAGAGAGAGAGAGCAAACAAGGGGGCGGGGAGAAGGGAGTGACAGACAGAACAAAATAGAAGATATCAAGAGGGCACAAGAGCAGAAAAGATGCTGGAGGATGACAGGGAAGAGCACTCTCCTGTGTGGCATGACTGACAACCAAGCCTTCCTATCCACAGCGAGTGCTGGGAGAGAAAGGCAGGAGTTAGCTTGCCCCACCCCTTCCTCTGACATGGAGCTTCCCAGACAGCTAGTCCCAAAGCAGCCCTAGGGGAGGCCAGGCCAGGGTGGGTCCTCTCCCCGTTTCTGTCTCAGTTTATATCACCTTGATGCATTGAGAGAGGGACTCAGGGATGGTCCAGACATTAGCACACAGCCCAAGGACTGAGGTGAGGTCAAAGCTCTGTGGCTAGGGAGCGGCTGGCCATTTCTAAGAGAAACAGTGGGCATAGGTCCACAGCCAGAGATAAGGCTGGCTTTGGGGGCATGCTTGCGCTGAGCAGTCTGGACACAAGGGTCTCATCAGAGGATCCTCTAGACCTATTCCTAATTGAATTTTAGGGCTTGGAATGTCATTGCTCAGTCTTTTATTGAGAACTACCCCTTACCCCCAAGAATAAATTTCCCTTGAAAAACTGCCAATTTTAAAGTCAAGAAACATTCATGCTCTTTTTTTTTTTTTTTTTTTTTGAGCTGAGGATCGAACCTAGGGCCTTGCGCTTGCTAGGCAAGTGCTCTACCACTGAGCTAAATCCCCAACCCCCCACCCCCTTTTTTTTTTAAAAGTGGGATCTCACTATATATTCCAGATTGGCCCAGAAATAACAATCCTCCCGCCTCAACTTCTAAACTGCTGGAATTACTGGTAGTTCATTTTTTTTTTTTTAAATCATTTCTTTAGTGTAGGGTGGGACACATGCAGAAGTCAAATGATAAGTTGTAGAAGCCCATTCTCTTTCTACCATGAGGATCCCAAGGATCAAACTTAGGTCCTCAGGTTTAGTAGCAAATGCCCTTAGCAATGAGCCATCTTACCATTTGCTTCTTGCTTCTTAAAGGGAAACATTCACCCTACCCCAGAAGGAAGCTGTGTGTTGTTAAAAGTAAGGCTTCCCAGGAGGCAGACTTACATCAATGGAGCAGCCCATGAGGGACCCTCTCTCGATGGCTTTCCTCATGATCTTGTACATGTCACTGGGGGCATCCTTGATCTCAAAAAACTCCGTCACCCCGCCTGTGAAGTCCTCCATGGCTTCTGTGGTGTTCCCGCCTTTTAGGGCTTCATAGGAACCGTGGAGCCTTGGAGAGAGGACAAAAGCCAGTCCAGACTCTAGGAGTTTCAGCTAACTTAACCCAAGGCCACAGAATGCCAGGACCGCTGTCACCACGCTGTCCCCACTCCCCAAGGCCTTCTTCCACTGTCTGCTAGACCTAGCAGCAGAGGCGGTGTCTGAGGTAAGAGACACTGAGCTCTGGAGATGCAGTGAGCTGATGTAAGATTCGAAGCCCCATCAGGAAGGCAGGGTCAAAGAGCACACATCTCTGTTTCTCCTCATTCACTCTATATTTTTCAGATAGGGCTCCTACTGCCTGGACCTGATCTGAGGCTGACTCAGGGTCTTGGTTGAACACTACACATGAGCATGTATACACATGCCTGTTCCAACATGAGTGAGCCTCGGGCTGAATCCTCAAATCCACATCCCCCACCTGTAGCCTTGCCTCCCATCCTAGGCGTCGTCTTACTTAGCATAAGCCTTCTCCAGCAGAGCACTCCAGAACTCATTGCGGTGGTTGGATTTGGTGAAAACCAGCTGATTGTTGTATGTTGGCAGACAGTCATCAATAACCACATCTACCCAGTCTCCATAGCGCCAGAACTGTAAGAAATGAGAAGCACAGTCACACTCATAGACTGCCTTGACCCGAGTCCACATCCTGCAGCTCTGAGCCTCAGATACCATTACCCAGGCTTTGCAACTGAAGCTGGCTTTGGGGTGTGTGACTCTATCTCTAACTACACTGTGAGCTGCTGGAGGACAGAAACTACATACCATTTAGTGTCTGCCGAAAGCCCAGCCCAGTTCTGGGCACTCTGAATATCTTAGGAACTGAGACTTGCCTCCCTTGCTTACAGGCCTGGGAAAGTTCTGCTATAAGCCCTTTCATGTACCCCAAGTGATTGCTGTGTGTGCCCAGGACTGAGATCTCATGATGTTAGGTTGGGTTAACTTAAGCATTTCTCCCCCACCCCGTTTCCAGCCCAGAATTTGTCTCTACACCAAATGATCAGAACCCAGAAAAGTTCTAGCGGCTATATTAGTTCTAGAACCAATAATTTCAGGTCTGGGTCAAACTAACAACTAAATGCCCAGAAGACTAGATTTTTCTTACAGGGCCTAGAAAGGCAAGTGATAGACTTGGTGAAGATTCTGCTGTCAAGGGTACAGAGCATAGGAGCTGCAGTTCACGAACCAGGGATCCCAGTAAAAAACCCAAAGGACCTCACCACTTTCAGAGCAAGCATCTTAAGAGTGTGTTTGAGGGGGCTGCTAGAGGGCAAAAATAGACACACAGGCCAGAAGACAGAATGCCTTCCTCCTGCCCTTTCTGGGGCACAGTGGAAAGTGTGTAAAGTCAGGGCACAGATAAACAGCTGCTTCCTCACAAGCTTGTAGCTAGTGTAGCAGACCCTTAATTGGAGAGGAAATGATAAGCTTGCCTCACCAATGACCACAAATGCCAGGTGACATATTAAAGATCACAAAACAGTAGGCTAGAGAGATGGCTCAGCAGGTAGACACACTGGATGCCAAGCCTGATGGTTTGAGTTTGATTCCTGGGACCCACATACAACAGGAACAGATGAGAGTAGACACAGGTATGACAGACAACACACACATACATCAGATACCACACAGGCAACAAGGACAGACTAATCACACATATACAACAGACAGACTACACCAGCTGGTGGCAGAGAGAAAGAAAGAAAGAAGGAAGGAAGGAAGGAAGGAAGGAAGGAAGGAAGGAACAAAGGAGGAAGGAAGGAAGGGAGGAAGAAAGAAGAAAGAAGAAAGAAAGAAAGAAAGAAAGAAAGAAAGAAAAAGAAAGAAAGAAAGAAAGAAAGAAAGAAAGAGAACAAAACAGACAGACTACAGACAGGTCAATAACCACAGACAGGAACAGACAGAAGACACACAGGGACCCAAGAGAAAGTTACTTTGTTTTCATTCCTTAATGCAAGGTGGAACATTTCCAGGCTTTCTCTGAGGTTATTTTTTTTTTTAAGATTTATTTATTATGTATACAGTGTTCTGCCTGCATATCAGAAGAGGGCGCCAGATCTCATTACAGATGGTTGTGAGCCACCATGTGGTTGCTGGGAATTGAACTCAGGACCTCTGGAAGAGTAGCCAGTTCTCTTAAACGCTGAGCCATCTCCAGCCCTGAGGTTATCTTTATTGCATCACCCGAGGCCTGGCTGTTATCTCAAACACATGCTCATTTGCTCACCTGGAAATGGAAGATCCCTGCATAGTTTTCTGTGAAACTTTGATCATGGGGTATAACTCGGAAAAGCAGCCGCTCATTCAGGGTCAGGCAGGCAATGGCTGCCAGAAACCAGCAGTCCCCTGCAGGTAAACACAGACCTAATGAGTCAGGTGGGGGCTGCCACTCTGGGAAGAGAAGGCCCAGCCCCTGCCAGGAGTTAGTTCCCCATTGCTGAAGGTGGGATGCTCAGGCTGCCCACTGCCCTACTTCCTGTCTGCCCTCACCAGGTGGGAGCCCTGGCTAGGAGAGTGAAGAACAGGGAAACTCATTCTCTCAGGACTGGATATTTTCCTAAGGTCAACTGATACCTCCTTTTACAAAGGAGACTCATGCCTTTCTTGGAGACAGAGCAGTGGGAGATCATGGCTGCCCTCTGTGTTTGCAAAGTGAGCCCATTTTCCCTTCTGCCATTAAGAAAAACATTGTTACAGAGAGCCATCAGCTAAGCAGATGTGCATCATCTAGCTGCCCCAGGACCAGTCTACAAAGAGCACTGAGGCTGGTAAAGGAACATACCTGGTGCCCAGACAGTCCCACATCTACTACTCAGGACACAGGCTAGCTGCCACCCTGCTGGTAAGGAAAGGCTGTCAACTGTCCAAGCCACTTATCTCCCTCCTTTGAATCGGCCAGCCCGTCCTTGGAAGCAGTGTATTGGTTTGAAGGGCTCAGAGTTCAGTTTGTCCACACTCTCCAGGCAGTGTCCCTTAGGTGCCTGGAAGCCCCAACACCCATGATGTCCTCAGCCTCTCTTTCTGGAACAAACTAAGCTGATGCTTTTCAGCTGTTCTTGCCCTTTTTTGCGGGGGAGGGGTGTGGAGTTCTAAATTGTCTTTCAGTGATTTCTCCAACTTCCCTTCACAGAGCTTGCCCACGGTCTGCCCCAGGGAAGATGCTTCCAGAACAAAAGGTAGTAGAAGAAGGACCGTGCAACAGCCAAGCTGACAGGCCAACAGAACCTGGGCCTCTCCTCATGGCAAATGCCACCTCCGTTCAAAGGCTCTTTTAGTGTGGAGATGTCTATGATGACCCAAGTTTGACCTCCAGATCCTACACAGAAGGAAAACACTGTCCCCCACAAGTTGTTCTCTGACCTTCACAGGTGTGTGCCATGGTGTGTGGGTGTACACACACACACACACACACACACACACACACACACACACTTACCATCTTGCACCTGTTAACTAGCCCTGAGTCATCTGGCAGGCCATGGGTAGAGGGAGTTGCTTACCTAGATCTCCTTGGCAGATGTCAGTCCTGTTGGCTCCACCAATGATAAATCGAGGATTCTCACAGATTTCCTGTGGAACAAAAACGAAACAACCAGGAAATGCTGGTAACCGTAGGGGTTCCGGGCTGACCGGATGGCGCACTGCCCTGGTACCATGCATGGGCTTTACACTCACTGACCCTTACGCTTCCACAGCCAGCCCTGTGTGTGGAACACACACACTTCTTTTTCAAACCAGAGAGCTGAAGCGTGGAAATTGGGTGTATTGGTGCACATCTGTAATCCCCACACTGGAGGGGCTGAGGCAGGAGCATGGCTAGTTCAAGGTCAGCCTGGGTGACGTAGGGAGACCCTGTCTTAAGGTGAACAATAAACAGCTGAGGATCAGAGAAAGCAATGTACCTTGAGAAGTGGGGAAAGTGAGAGAAGAACTCTGGCTTTTGTTTTTTCAAAACAGGGGAAAGAATGCTAGAGTCAGCATCTGACCAGTGTCCACAGGGCTTGGCAGTCTGGGAAGCAGACAGTAAATCTGGTGAGAGCTTCACCTGCCCCCTCCCGGTTTATTGGAAGGGGCAAATCCACTCAGAGCAGCAACAGTGGCAGCTGGAGATGCCAAGCCCACCTTGCACACATCCATAGCCAGCAGAGGGCGCTCTTGATTTCATTCAGTGTTGGCCGGGTTTTTTTTTGTTTTTTGGTTTTTTTTTTGTACTTTTAAGCTAATTAAAAATTCAGTGTTTTGGGTTGGGGATTTAGCTTAGTGGTAGAGTGCTTGCCCAGCAAGCGCAAGGCTCAAAAGAAAGAAAAAATTCGGTGTTTTGATTTTAATGTTGTTCTTCACAGCTTCAAGAAACCTTGTTCTGTGCTGGCTAGTTTTATGTCAACTCAACACAAGCTAGAGTTATCTGAAAGGAAGGATCCTCAATTGAGAAAATGTCTCCATAAGATCCGGCTGTAGGGCATTTTCTTAATTAGTAATTGATGGGGGAGGGCCTGGCCCATTGTGGGTGGTGACACCTCTGGGCTTGTGGTCCTGGGTTCTATAAGAAAGCAGGCTGAGCAAGCTTGTAAGCAGCAGTCCTCTATGGCCTCAGCGTCAGCTTTTGCCTCTCTCTAGGCTTGTAGGGTAAAAGGGGCCAATGAAAGTACACCCTGGCCCTGAGACCAGAGCCAAGGAAACATACCCTGCCCCTAACCAGCTCAGGAATTGAAATCCAACCAATCCCAGAGCTTGAAGCCCAGCCAATCTCTGAGCTTGTCCCAAGCTCAGTAAATGAGATCCTAGCAATCCCCACCCTGAAAATCTCCACCTTGGAAAGCTCCATCCCTAAGAAACCCTATATAAGTCCTGTACCTGTTCAGTTTGGGGCTGCCCTTTTTCCACCCTGGCAAAGGCCGCCACTCTCCTGGATTCCTCCCTCCCAACATATCTCTTTTTTTTTGGTTTTTCGAGACAGGGTTTCTCTGTGTAGCTTTGTGCCTTTCCTGGATCTCGCTCTGTAGACCAGGCTGGCCTCGAACTCACAAAGATCCACCTGCCTCTGCCTCCTGAGTGCTGGGATTAAAGGCGTGCGCCACCATCGCCAAGCTCCCAACATATCTCTTGAGTGGGGCTTGTAATGACTTTCTTTCTCCAGAGCAGAGATGTAACAGTTCTCGCTGGAGCACCACAGAACTGCTATGTTTCTGTGGGAAAACTCCCTTAGCAGAGCAGAACTGTAAGAGCTCTGGAGGAGCAAGGGCAGAGCAGAACTTCAACACTTCGGCTGAGGAAACTTTCCCTTGCTGGAGCAGAATTGTTACATTCAGGGGAAGCTGAGCAGAGCTGTACCGTTTCTCTGGGGCAGAGCTGTGATGACCTCACTGGGGAAACCCTCCCCTGCAGGAGCAGAGCTGTGACACTTGCATTAGGGAAATCTTTCCCAGAGCAAGGACTGTAATGCTTTGCTGGGGAAACTGTCCCCCACCGGAACAGAGCTGTAACACTTCTGCTGGAATGGATACCTGTCCTTTCTCAGCTGTAGGTATTCCTTGGCTTCTGACCACAAGGATACCTTTTCCTTCAGAGCTGTGACACAAGGTTCCTTGCCTGTTTGAGTTCCTGCCTTGACTTCCCTCAGTGATGGACTATCACCTGGAATTGTAAACTGAAATAAGCCCTTTCCTCCCCAAATTGCCTTGGTTACCGTGTTTCATCACAGCAATAGAAACCCTGACTAACATGTTCTCTCTTTTTCCTTCTTGCTATTTCCTGTCTTTCTCCCTCCTCACAACCACACACTTCTCCCACGTGAGCTGAGGCCCCCACAGTCGAGGATGCCTCCTTCTTCCTACATGGGAAGTTGCATTAATCACACCAACCCCTCCTGGTGTGACGACACTGAATACTGAGGAGTATAAACCAGTGACACCAGGATTGAAGTGTTCTATTGGGTGGGAAGGTGCTGGGATGAAGTAAACTCAGAGTATAACTGTTTGAAAGCCGTTTTGATGAAAGAACCATAAAATGTTTCACACAATTAAAGGTAGAGTTAAAAAAATAAGTTTAAAAAGCAGTCTGTAAAAGTTGAAACCAAACACAAAAAGGGACTTAAGTACATAACAAGTTGATATGACCTAAACATACACATAAATGGAGTTACTTCAAGTGACTTCAAATACAAATTTCGGTTATTTATCTCTTTGGGGATCTATCCTGAGGACAAAAGTCTAAATCCATAAAGAAATAATCAAGTGCTAGAGACGTATGTGGTAGAGTGTTCGCCTAACAAGCACAAAGATCTGAGTTGGATCCTCAGTGCTACATAAACCTGTAGTGGTGGTGAGAGCCTGTAACCACAGGCTCAGCAGGTAGAGGCCGGAGCAGGAGTTCAAGGTCATCCTCAGCTACATAGCAAGCGTGGTCTATGAGAAACTATGTATTTTGAGAAGACAAGGATACTTGCATTATTTCAGAACTTTGACACATTATATAGGTGATAAAACAAATAAGAATTTTGATAGTTGTCATTAAGAACTAAGGTTTTTGTTTTGTTTTGTTTTGTTTCCAAGACAGGAGCTCTCTGTGTAACAGCTCTGGCTGTCCTGGAACTTGATTTGTAGACCAGGCTAGCCTTGAACTCACAGAGATCTGCCTGCCTCTGCCACCTGAGTGCTGGGATTAAAGGTGTGTGCCACCACCGCCTGTCAGACTTTTTTTTGTTAGTATAAAAGAAAACATAAAATGATAAAGTAGGGGCTGGAGAGGTGACGTAGTGGCTAAGAGTACTTGTGTTCTTGCAGAACAATGAAGTTCAGTTTCTAGCATACGTATCTAGTGGCTCACAACCCCCTGTAAGACTCAGCAGCACCCACATGCATGTTGGCACACACACACACTTCTTTTTAGAAAACTCTTACAATGTTAAAGTTAAATTTATTAATAGTTTATTTTTTTTAATCTTCCTAAAAATAATTTCTGTTTCCATGCACTGGGAATGAACAAGGACTGGTGATGTGGTCCTGCATTAGAGGGCTTACCTAATATGTGCAAAGCCCTGGGTTTAATCCCCGTACCACCAACATACCACAAGCCAAGAAGGAATAACAATAGACAGACAGCAGTGATTCTGAGGAAGGCGAGCAAAGCAACGGAACAGAACAAACACTGCAAGCGGTGATTCCAAACACCTTTCCCAAAGAACAGGCTTGGCACTGTGAGCTCAAAGAGCTGGTAGGTTACTAAGAATGGCAAGCCAGCATGGTCAACAGGAAACCATTCTAGATCATCACTGGACTTAACATAGCACCTGTCCACAGCTGATGGTGGACAGGCACTTGGCACGAGGTGATGATGTAACAGTCTCTGTGGCTGAGGGAGGGGCTGCAGGGGAACTAACAAATGCTAAGCTACACAGCTGTAACATGTGCAGAGCGCCTAGATCAGTCCCATGCAAGCTCTCTGGTTGGCGGTTCAGTCTCTGTGAGGTCCTATGAGCCCAAAGTTAATTGTTTCTGTGGGTTTTCTTGTGGTGTCCTTGGCCTCTCTGGATCCCATTCAAAAACAATGCTTTATGCCCGAAGACTGGCCCAATGCATTTAAGATACTGAAGAGAACAAAGTGTTTGGTTGGAACCTCCAGCTCACCCAGCTGTTTGGGTGGGAGCTCCACCTCAACCCTTGGCACTTGGCATCTCTATACCCAAAGAGTCTGGAATGTTTGGAAGGAGTCTGGTGGAAGATCCACCTCAACTCCCCTTCCCATCTCTTCCCCTAAACCCGCCCACCAAACACAGCTCCTCCCCCAGGGAGGCTCAGGACCACTTCCACAGGGGATCTCTAAGCGGCATCCCAGGTGTCCCTGTCTCCTCTCTGAGGGGCGGGGGGGGGGGGGGGGGGGTGGGAATCACCCAGGAACATTTACACCTGAGCTTTTCTAATTTGGTCTGATTCGGTTTGCTGCGTCGGCGGAGAGGCCTTCAGGAGGCCTAAACCTTATCACCAGCACCATCCCGGAAGCCCCATTCCTCTCTCTCTCTCTCTCTCTCTCTCTCTCTCTCTCTCTCTCTCTTTCCAAACCTTGCCTGCTCAGAGAGCTCTGAAAGAAGGAAAGGCACCAAAAGGCCCAGCATTGCATTCTTGGTGGCCACTGCAGCTTCCTCCCCTGAAGTTGCCAGCTGCCCAAGCCCCCACCTAACGTGTTCAGCTTTCGACGGTACTTGGGCACAAACCCAGCTGGTGGCGGACACACCATTACCCCTTGCCTACAACCTATAGAGTCTCCCTGCTTTCGTTTCTGAGCGCAGCCCCTCCAGCCTCAAACTCTGGGACTGGGAGTTTCTTTGCTCAAATAAACCTGTTGTTATACTTCAATTTGGCTTGATTTGGCTTACTGCGTTGGCGGAGAAATCTATTACTGGGGACAGAAAACCTATTACAAAAGTGAACCAAGGATTTAGAATGAAACAAAATCTTCCTCCAAGAGCACAGGAATAAGTAAATAAATGTAATGACAAAAATTTAAAGCCCACTAAAACCAAGCAACCAAACAGAAACCCTAGCTGATGGTTAGAAGGGAGAAGGTACAACATGTAATTTATTGCCTGTTATGTTCAACACCTACTTACAATTACTTTGCACATGGGCTGAGGATGCAGCTCAGTTGGTAGAAAGCTTACTTTGCATACATGAAGCCCTGCATTTGATTTCCAGTTTCCCATAAATGGGGTGTAGTGTAACATACCTGTCATCACAGCACTTGGGAGGAAGAAGCAGGAGGATCAAAAGTTCAGGTTGCCGGTTTTGCTGAAGGAGGTGGAAGCAGGAGGATCACGAGTTCAAGGCCAGCCTGGGCTACACATTTTTTTTTTTTTTTTTGAGACAGGGTTTCTCTGTAGCTTTGCACCTTTCCTGGACTAGCTCTGTAGACCAGGCTGGCCTTGAACTCACAGAGATTCACCTGCCTCTGCCTCCTGAGTGCTGGGATTACAGGCTACACATTTTTGGCCGGGTGTTGGTGGCACACGCCTTTAATCCCAGCACTCGGGAGGCAGAGGCAGGCGGATCTCTGTGAGTTTGAGGCCAGCCTGGTCTACAGAGTGAGTTCCAGGAAAGGCTCCAAAGCTACACAGAGAAACTCTGTCTCAAAAAACAAAAACAAAAACAAAAAAAGTTGGAGCCATCCTTGGCAGTACAGTGAGTTTGAGGCCACTTTGGGATACAGGAGACCCTTTCCCAAAAACAAAACAGGGGCTGGCTGGAGAGATGGCTCAGCGATTAAGAGCACTTGTTACTCTTGCAGAGGACCTGGATTTGATTTTCAGCACCCACACAGTAGCTCACAGCTGTCTGTAACTCTAGTCCCAGGAACTTCAGTACCCCTTGAAGGAAGGGGCATAAATGGTGCACACACACACATGCAGACAAATAACTCACACACATGAAATAAAACTAGGAAATAAAATAAATATTTAAAAAAAAAATCAGTATAGAGCTTCTTAAAAAAACTAAAAAGAAATTACAACGTGACTACTTATAGGTATACATACTTGCGGGAATCTAAACAAGAATATCACAGCGATTCCTGTGGTATTTGTCATGGCACTGTTCACAACAGCTAAATGATAGAAGCAGCCTAGACGGTCAGCAACAAAAGAAGGTGTTAAGAACATGTGGTATATATTACAACAGAATCTTTGTTGTTGTTTTTCAGAGACAGGTTTCTCTGTGTAGTCTTGGCTGTCCTGGACCTCGCTCTGTAGACCAGGCTAACCTCAAACACACAGAGATCCACCTGCCTCTGCCTCCCAAGTGCTGGGATTGCAGGCGTGTGCCACCACTACGCTCAGCTGTACAACAGAATCTTATTCAACCAACAAAAAGAATGAAATCTGGGCCAGTGAGAATGCTCAGCAGGTGAAGGCAATGCCTGCCTAGCCTGATGACATGAGCTGAATACCCAGAACCCACATGGTGAAAGGAAAGAATCTCTCCTGTGAGCTGCTCTTCGACCTCCACACACATGTCATGGCACACACCTCCCCATACATACATACATACATACTTATTTATTATATATATTTATAAATATGTATATTAAATTTTTTAAAAGAAAGAGATTATGTCATTTGCAGCAAAATAGAACTGGTGAATGTCACGCTAAACAAAGTAAGATAGAATTAAAAAAACACAAGTCTTGCATGTTTTCTCTTAAATGGAAAATCTAGGTTTAAAAGACAGGATGGGGATTGTGTTTCTCGGTTGGCAGAAGGCTTGCACAGCATGCAGGAAGCTCTGGGTTCACCCCAGTGCTGTATAAACTGGATGCGATGGTCCAGTAAATCTTCAAAATAAGTAAAGTGCGTTTATACAAGAGAATTGGTGAATGATGGAGCCTTTCCCTGGGCTCTGGGACTCTGCTGGCCTCCTCCAAACCACCAAGTGTCTTCCCACATGGGGAAGCCAGAAGAACAAAAGCCTGCTGTCACAACTACTGTGATATATATAAAACACATAGGCAAGGTCATTTCAGTTAGTTACTACTCATCAAAACGAATAAAGGGTCTTGAAAAAGTTAAAAAAAAAAAACAACAGGTGGAAGTAGGAAGGTGAGATAGGCATGGTGGTGCATGCCTCTAGTCCCTGACCTGGGTAAGTGGAGGCAGAGGGCAAGGAGCTGGGTTGTTTTTGGCTACATACCGGCCTGGGCTCCTGAGATCTGTCTCAAAAAGCCAAAAATTTTTTTCGAAGTTTGGTTCTTTTTGTTAATTTTTGTTTGTTTGTTTGTTTTTGTTTTTCAAGATAGAGTTTCTTTGTATATCTCTGGCTGTCCTGGAACTCATTTTGTAGAACAGACTGGCCTCAAACTCAGAGATCTGCCTGCCTCTGCTTCCAGAGTGCTGGGATCAAAGGTGGGTGCTATCATGGTCTAGCATGTAAGTTTTAAAAAGAAAAGAAAGTACAAGGGCAATTATATGGGAAGAGGGGGGATAGCCATGGGAGGGGGAAGAGAAAAACAAGAAAGAGTAATGGGGGATAAATATTAACCAAGTGAAACATATACATTATGAAAATCCATCTTTTCAGTGTGCGCATGTGGAGACTAGAGGTCAACCTTGGGTGTCATACCCCAAGTTCTTTCCATTGTGGTTTTCAAGAACAGCCAGACTCAGGGATCCACTCATCTCTGCTTCTCCAGTTTTGGGATTAGAAGTATTTCCCACCACGTCAGGATTTTAAAAATAAGTTCTGGGGATTGATCTCAGGTCGTCATGTTTGTACATCAAACACTGTACCGACCAAGCGATCTCCTCAGTCCTCACTTTTGCTTTGATGCTTGACTGGTCCACACACACTGTCTCCAGTATGGTTGACTCTAAGATTGGAGCAGGAATTATACCAGATAAACCTGGAGCATCTTGTAATGGTTCAAAACCAGAATGTTCTCAAGAAGATTTGAAAACCAACCAACCAACCCAGGGCTTTGGGTACATAGATACAGGAGCCAACTGAGAACTTCCACTGACTGTAGCTGGGATGATGGGGAATGGTACAATAACTCAAAATGAACGACAAATATGCATGAGTCCATATTGTTATAAATGACTGCACACACACACACACACACACACACACACACACACACACACACACACACAGAATGCAGGCCACACTCTCATGCAGAATTATCATCCATAATTTTTGAGACACTTGGCACTCAAAGCAGTGGAAGGTAACTTTCCATTCTTTAAGTGTGGGCTTATGCTTAGGCTATAGCTTCTGAGAAGAAAAGGAGGGGAAAAGAAACTTCACAGTACAGAAACTAGACGGACATTCAGCCTGGCTATCAAGGTCAACATCATAGCGAAGAGGCATGTTTACAGTCTGTGCCTTCAGTATGTGTTGTGATGAGAAGGTACTTGACCTCTGTGGTCAGCCTCCTCTAAACACATAAGCCCAGGGCTGGAGAGATGGCTCAGTGCTTAAAATCACTTGCTGTTCTTGCAGAGGACCCTGTTCATGAAGTTCCCGGTATTCACATGGCAGCTCACAATGGTCTGTAGCTCCAATTATAAGGGCTTTAGTGCCCTCTTCTGGCCTCCAGGAGTACTGCATACATGTGGGGTACATACATGTGTGCAAGCAAGACACTCATACACATAAAATAAAAATAAAAAATTTAAAAATAAACAAACAATTACATAAACCCAGTCTAGTCAGGAGAAAAGTAGAGACAGATGCCAACTGAAAGGCATTTTACAAAATGCCTCACTAGTGCTCTGTGAAACTGTGCAGCAAGCACATCAGGAACAAGGAGAACCTGAGAGGGGAGGCTGAGGAGACACGACACCTAAGCGAATGTGGAAGGGAGGAGTCTTGGAACATAAAACGACAGTAGGCAAACCCTAAGGAAAGAAAGTGCGGACATCGTTTTCAATGACACACCAATATTGGTTATTGATAGAAAATGTACCCTGTCATGCTGATATAGCCAGGAAAACAGGACCCAGTGCGGCCATTCCCCCTCATCTTGGGGGTAGGACTCCCAGAAGTCTGGAGCTATGGCTAGGCCCATTGAGCCTGTATATTAGACTCTTTCTTACACACACACTGAGGAAATTTTAACTTATTAACTAGGCAACGAGAGATGAGTAATACTACAATAAAATAGAACAATTAAAACAATATGCAATAATGGAGGTTGTTTAAGACTTCTGAATTATTTCAAGAATATGTCATTTACTAATTTTGTGCCACAGTTGACCACAGGTAACTAAAGCCACAGAGAAGAGGGTCCACACGTGGGAATCGTGCTAGCTTTACAATCCTTATGTAAACCTGTAGTTGTAAAATTAGGGATTGAGGGCTGGAGAGGTGGTGTACTGGTTAAGAGCATGCACTGCTCTTCCTGAGAATCTGAGTCTGGTTCCCAGCACCCACATCAGGTGGCTTACAACTGCCTGTAACCCCAGCTCCAGGGGCATCTGACACCTCAGACAGACATGGGCACTTGCATTCATGTGCCATGTGCATATATCCCAGACAAACGCATACACATAATTAATAGAATAAAAATTTAAAATATTTAGAAAAAAACCACCAAAAAGTAAAATTAGAAAGTTTAATTAAAAATTTTAAAAGAAATTTAACTAATCAAAAATTTGCATATATGTTAATGAATCTGGCTTGCAGATCTTCTGGATTTGCACACATACTCCTTGCCAGCTCCAGATGCAGCAGGCCCTTTAGCTATGGGCACCTCCTTGCAGAAGAAGGGCTTTGCCCCACATGCTTCTAAACACTTCGATCTACTGCTGACATGCAAGGGCTCCTAGGATGTCCCTTGATAGGACAGCCTGGATCAACTGTTTCACCCAGGGAGGAGTCTGGCTGCTCAGTGTGTACTTTTTTGTTAAACAGTCTTGACACCATGCTAATGAGCCAGCTTAGGCTAGAAGGTTAAGGCTCATCCTCCAGCCCCCTGTTTTTTACTGTTCGCCCTTTCTGTGGACCCTGAAACTTCAAACCGCTGTTCTCTCCTCCTCTCCCCAAACTCCTGCTGTCAGGAAGAGCTGAGCTAACCTTATAACCTTATAATCTTACGGACATTTAAGTCAGTGCATTAGCACTCAAAATATTTATAATCTTTAGTCTCTAGTGGAAGAAGTTAGGTGTTTGGGCTGTGGCACATGGGTAAGAAGCTACTTGCTCAGAGCTGGAGAGAATCCATGGCCTCAGGCTCAGACCACTGACCGATTCTCTCCCTGGCTCCCCAACAGCTGTCTGCAGATTCTATGTCCCTTTTATCCCTACCTTTGGCCTCTTCCATGTGATGGCCTTCATCTTGGCTTTCTGGCTCAGCTCATGTGAGCCCAGGGCCTGCACACCTGCTGGGAAGACACGGTCTTCAAAGAGGCACTTCTGAGCCAGACAGCGTTGTTTGAGAATGACAAAATCCTGCCCCTCAAACTTGAGAGGTTGTGAGACAGTGCCCTCTCCATTTCTCCGGTCCCTCTCTCGGATCACCCTGTCACAGAAGAATCCCGGCAGCAGGTAGGGCATGATGACCAGCAGTGGAACGGGCAGGCGGGCCTTCACTGCGGCCTCTCTCCTGCTGCACCCTCAGCCCAGGCCTAATCCTCTGGTGAATGGCCCGGAGCCTATATAGCTCCTCCACCCTCAGCGGCTTGATGCAAATGAACACAGTCCAGAGAAAGGCTGTGCTCAGAGTCAGCAGCTTTGGCTAGAGGCCCCTGAGCTCTTGGTCTAGGGGCAACACATGCAAGTCAGAGCGGGAGCCAGGGAGGGGAGAGAGCAAGCCAGAAATGGCTGGGGGGACAGACAACAATGGCTTGTAGACCTTTAGGGCACCTCGAACAGCCTTGCTGGGACTCTTGCTTTAAAAAGAGAAAATATAGTTTCAGAGGGCTCCCCCTGCCTCAGCAAAAGGCATTCATGCCTTTGACACTGGCCGTCAATGGGATATAGCATGGGGCCTTCTAAACATGCTGTATACACTAATCCTATACAGGCTGCTGAATGCATAGGAGGGATCTGCTCCAAGCCTTTGTCCGAGGGTAATGAAGCGTCATTCTCCTGATGTTCCTGCCCCACCCCCTGCAGACCTTGACTGGTCTATTAGGGGCTCTGATCTCTGAGGATGCAGAGGGCAAGTATCTGGACCTCAGAGCAAAAGAGCCTTTACAGTTGACCCCAGGATGGATACAACACATCCATTGCTCTACATTTTGCACCTCTGGGTGCAAACCTCTGGAAGTGTGGTTGTTGGGAGAGGCAAAGAAATGTGGGTTGGCGCTCCTTCTGTTGTTTTATGTTTCATTTTGACTGTGAGATGGGGTCTTATGTAGTCCAGGCTGGCCTCAAACTTACTATGTAGCTTAGGATGGCCTTTAATGTCTCATCTTCCTGTCTTCACCTCCCCAGTGCTGAAAGAACAGGCATGGACCATTACACTTGGCTTGTGTGGTGCTGGGGATCAAACCCAGGACCTCATGCATTCTAAGCAAGCTCTTTACCTACTGAGCTGCATCCCAGCTTATGTGTGCTAGAGAGCTATTGCTGAGAATGCTTGGCTTTCCCACACTGTCATTCTGTTTGCACAGAGAGCTGAAGGAAGTGAGGAGGTAGGACTGGCCGGCTGAACTCTAGAAGGGTGTCCAGTCATCCCACGAGCTCACTGGCCTCCATCTACCCTGCACATCTCAAAGTGCACTCTTTGGTCTTCTGCCATCCGCTTTAAAGTGCAACACCCAGGTAAAATGCAGCTTCCCAGTGGGCGTGATAGTACACACCTAGCATCTCAGCACTTGAGAAGTTGTGGCAGGAGGATTTCTTCGAGTTACAGGCCTGCCCTGTCAACATGGAGAGTTCTAGGCCAGCATTTATTATGGAGTAAGACTGTAACAAACAGCAACTAAACAAGCAGAAACAGAATAAAATTTAAAAACTAATAAATAAATAAAATTCAGGCTTTTAAGGCCTAGTCTCAGGATTCAAATATCTCTAAGTTGAGGGCTGGGTCTCTGCATTTATTTTCTCTCTGTATATTATTTATTCTTTCTGTCTGTTTTTCTGTCTCCCCCTTCTCTCTTTCTCTCTCTCTCTCTCTCTCTCTCTCTCTCTCTCTCTCTGTCTCTCTCTCTCTCTGTGCATGAATTTGAGTGTGAGTGAATGTGTGGGTGTGTATGCGAGTCTGAGTGTGAATGAGTGTGTGAGTGTGTATGTGTATGCTTTCAGGAGGCCAGAGGTGGTGTTCCTCAGGTTCTGTCTATCTTGTTTTCTGAGACAGAGTTGGGACTCACAAGTACAGGAGCCAGCTTAGCCTGAAACTCTCATTTGGTTTGGGTTATGCACTCCCCATACTTGTAGTAATGCTTTTGGCAACCTAATTCCTTCACCTGCTAGCACTATTGCACACACACCTCTTCCCAAACAATGTGCCTAGCCACCTCAGAAGCCCCTAGCCCTCAACCTGCACTGGTCTACACATACTCCCATCTTTGAACAACAGTCTTTCCCCATCCCGGTAACAATCAAACAGAAGTGTCTTTTCTTTCTCTCTTTCTTCCTTCTTTCTTCCTTCTTTCTTCCTTCTTTCTTCCTTCTTTCTTCCTTCTTTCTTCCTTCCTTCCTTCCTTCTTTCTTTCTTTCTTTCTTTCTTCCTTCCTTCCTTCTTTCTTTCTTTCTTTCCTTTCCTTTCCCTTCTTCCTCTCTCTCTCTTTCTCTTTCTTTCTTTCTTTCCTTTCCTTCTCTCTCTCTCTCTCTCTCTCTCTCTCTCTCTCTCTCTTTCTTTCTTTTTCTTTGTGAGGGTGAAGGGGGGCAGTAACCAACTTCAAACAAGGCTTTAGACTTTCCCAAGCGCCAACAATGGGTGAGTTAAGAAAAGTATTTCAACATTCTTACTCTACCATTTATCAGGCACCAATTATTACAATTTACAAATGCTGAACAAAATCAGTAAATAAAAATAAAGCTTATGAATATGGAAAGATTTTAGACACTGCTAAAACTGGAAATCTTCATGGATTCTAGAACCTTCTGCTGCAACCAAGAAAGCATTATTTTTTTTTTTTACAAGCTTTTATTCAGGTAAGAACCATATTGACCTGCTATGAACCCAAATCAGGGTTTAAAGGGGTGGGTGTGCATATGATCAATGCCAGGTGCATTATGGAAAGGGACATGCACAGTAGGGAAAATGAATGTATGGCCTAATCTATCAATCAAAATAAAAGAACTGCCCAAACTACCCCCCTTACCAATCAACTCTGCCTTCTCTTGAATACCATAAAAGGAAGCTCCAAACCTGAATCAGGCCCTTGAGCACTCTGACTTACATGGCCAACTGTCCATCTTGACATTATATCCCCCTCTGAGTCCTAGGGTTACAGGTTCATACCTCCACAAGTGACTAGAGATTGAATTTAAAAATTTTAAGCTTATTTATTTTAATGTATATGAGTATTTTGGGTGTTCTGTAGTCACTACATGTATGTGATGCCTAAGAAGAAGGCAATGCATCCCTTGGGACTAGAGTTACACACGATTGTGAGCCGCTGTACCAGTGTTGGGATTCGAACCCTGACTCTCTAATAGAGCAGCCAGTGCTCTTAACTGCTAAGCCATCTCTCCAGCCTGGAGATTGGATTTCTATTTATTTTTAAGTTTTAGATAGTTTTAAGGTATCAGAACACAGGAATGATGAAATAGAAAGAATAAAAATATATTTTACGCCCGGCGGTGGTGGCGCACGCCTGTAATCCCAGCACTCGGGAGGCAGATCCAGGCGGATCTCTGTGAGTTTAAGGCCAGCCTGGACTACAGAGTGAGTTCCAGTAAAGGCCCAAAGCTACACAGAGAAACCCTATCTCGGAAAACAAACAAACAAAAAACAAAAAACAAAAAACAAAAAAACAACCCCCAAAAACAAAACAAAAGAATATATTTTACATAAACACTTGCTCCAAATGTTTATGTGCCTACATTAATGTCTAACAAAATAGATTTCTTTAACCTGTCTTTAGTGCATGAGCTGGCTGTTTAGGACCTGGAGCCTTTGCAGGGACACTTTGCTCAGCCTGGGAGGAGGGGACTGGACCTGCCTCTACTGAACCTACCAGGTTGAGCTGAATCCCCAGCAGAGTCCTTGCCCTGGAGGAGATGGGAATGGGGGTGGGTTTGGGAGAGGGTAGAGGGAGCAGGAGGAGGGAGGAGAGGGGAATCCGTGGCTGATACATAAAATTAAATTAAATTTAAAAATAAATAAATAAATAAATAAATAAATAAATAAATAAATAGATTTCTTCAAGCTAAAGAGCAAAATTTTCATAGAAAGTTACCACAAATTCCTAGAAAAATAAAAATTAGCACTGATTTACAAAGAAAAACAATTTCACATGATCCCATGATTCTCAAAGACAGCTCAGTGGGTGGAGGAACTTACTAAATGAGCCTGATGACCTGGGTTCAAACCCTGGAACTCAGGTAAAGATAAAGGAGAGAACCAACTCCACAAAACTACCCTCTGACACACATGTGTCAAGGCACTCATGCACAAATCGTGCACAGACACACACAAAAATGATAATAAATAGCTGGGCGGTGGTGGCGCACACCTTTAATCCCAGCACTTGGGAGGCAGAGGCAGGCGGATCTCTGTGAGTTCGAGGCCAGTCTGGTCTCCAAAGCGAGTTCCAGAAAAGGTGCAAAGCTACACAGAGAAACCCGAAAACACCCTCCCCCCACAAAAAAAACAAAAAAGATAATAAATAAAGCCTGGTAGTCCACACCTTTAATCCTAGCACTCAAGCAAAGGCAAGCAAATCTCTGTGAGCTCCAGGCCAGCTAGGGCTACACAGGGAGGGAGACTCTGCCTTAAAAATCAGGAGGAGGTGGAAGAAAAAATAATTTTGAAAAGAAAAGCACAAATGTACAAAAAGGATGCTGTGGCTATTTATATGAGGAATTCACCTTTTCATGGTTTCTGTCATTTCTGTCTCTGCCCTTCCCATTTCCAACGTCATCCTGCCAAGTCATTTCAGCGTATGCACCACGGTCCCCAGAGCTCTGTCCCCATCAGGACCCCCAGGGGGAGCTGCTGTTTTGAAGGAGGAAATTCTAATAGTTATTTCTAGAACCTCTACTTTCAACAAGACGTTGTAGCCTCCTCTACCCTCTGCTACCCCAGGTGGAGCTACTGTGATTCTGAGCAGCTGGACACTGAGCAGCTGGACGCTGCTGGGGTTGGACCCGACAGCTCACCTGCATTTCAGTTACCAACACCATCACTCACCGCCTGTGCTACGTGTGTATGGGATTCAGTACCCTGTTTCATCCTTCAGCAACTCTGTGAGCTGGAGTTTTCATTTGCTTTTTAAGGATGAAGAAGCTGAGACCTAGGAATAGTCAGTCACATGGTTAAGTGGTGGACGAGGCTTCTGGTTTGTCTAGTTTCAAAGCCTGTGTCCTAGGCTGCTCCGTTAGTGACAATTCTTGCCTTACTGTGAGCACCTAGGACTTTAGGGATGTCACCCCGGAGTATCGCTAAGTTGATAGTTGTACTTAGCGCCTTTATGGAAAAGGAAAGAGAAACTTGGACTGTTTCTTGACTCGATGCTAATGGCAGAGCCAGGCTTCCCATCAGGTCTGCTTGTTCAAATCCTGTCTCAAACTACTGTGTACAGTGGCCAAGTTCTTCCTTTCTGTGGCTAGTGCAGTGGTCCAACTTCCCTTCCAACTGTCTGACAGAAGATGGCAGAGAGACCTCTTGCCAACCTAGCTTCATTGAGAAGATAATTCCCCTGGGAAATAGGCTGTGAAGTTATGGCCAAGTCCTAGGCTGGGACTGGGTGTCCCTTTATACAGACTAGATTCTTCTGGAGTCTAGCTGTCTCCAAATCTGCTCACAATCACATGGGATAATTATTTGGTACCAGCCTTTTGTTTCTTCATTTCAGAACTGAGTGATTTTGGTTAAGTGACCCCAGGCTGGGAAGACACTCGGGTTATAGAGCTTCTTTTAGAGATTTCCAGGCCTCAAAAGAGCCTGTAAGTGCCGGAGGCCTTCTGGAATCAGCAGAAAGCCCTTTTTTAAGGGTGCTGATGTGTTGGCCTCAATTAGGAATCAGTGTTTGGTGACTTGAGGTTCTCTGAGCTCTGTGAAAGTCCACAAACACCCACAGAAGCACAACACTGATTTGAAGTTCCCAATGAATTTAACCGAGTAGGACCTGCAGACAGTGAGGCTGTGTAGATGATGGTACAGATGTGCCCTGTGCAGGAAAAGCCCCTGACTTAGTGTTCTGTGACTAAAGCAGCCAGAGGCAGGGTGACAAGAACAAGGGAGTCTGTATAGAGGACACCAGTGGACTCCTTCACCATTGTCTGGGTTGCAGCCAGACAACTTCCAGCTAGAAATGAAGAGCTCTCCAACAGCAGAAATCAGGGCATGTAGCTTATGGAAAGAGATCCTTTGCTCCTCAGAATCTTCATGTCGGGAGGAAAGCCAACTACCTCAGAACGCTGAAAGCAGTTCTTTAACATTTTGCTCCTGGATCTCTGGGGAGTGATTATTGGTTTTCATGCTGTGTTCCTGGTGTTGAGGAGTAACATGAATGCTTCCCCATTGGGGATTTAGCTCAGTGGTAGAGCACTTGCCTAGCAAGCGCAAGGCCCTGGGTTCGATCCTCAGCTCCAAAAAAACCCAACCAAACAAGAATGCTTCCCCAGTGCTAGTGGCCTTGGGGCATCCTTGGAGACCTAACCCATAGCTTCTGAGCAGCAGGGCCTTCTTCTCAGTCTTGCCTACCCCAGAGGTCAGGGAGTCCATTTCCCTTCCTTTTGCTCTTCTCTCTCCACACGCCTGTGCCTTCTCCATTGGCTTCTGGGCATGGTGACTCAGCGACACCACTTCAAGTCAAGATGCAGTGCATGTCTGCCCTTTCCTGAAAGGTTACTTGTCTCGGGTATTTCCCAGCTTCAGAGAGTGTTAGGTCATAGAGAATGCCAGGAGCCGTGTGTGTGTGTGTGTGTGTGTGTGTGTGTGTGTGTGTGTGTGTGTGTGTGTGTGTGTGTGTGTGTGTGTGTGTGTGTGTGTGTGTGCACCTCAGGCTTCTCCTAGTCCACCTCCATGTCATTCCAGCTTTCATGATTGTTATATATCAACCAGCAGATGTTTTCTTTTTCTTTTCTTTTTCTCCTTAGAAAGCAATCATGTTGGCACACACCTTTAATCCCAGCACTCGGGAGGCAGAGGCAGGTGGATCTCTGAGTTCGAGGCCAGCCTGATCTACAGAGTGAGATCCAGGACAGCCAGGGCTACACAGAAAAATCCAACCAACCATCCATGCAACCAACCAACCAAACAAAAACAATCATGTTCACCCCCTATAGACAAAGTAATCTATTTTATTGTTGCTAATTTGTTTTTATCTTTAAGTGACAAAGTCCTCATATTGCCCAAGCTGACCTTAAACTTGACAGTGTCAGCAATCCTCCTGCCTCAGCTTCCTTCGTTGCCAGAACTACAGGCAGGGTACCAACATGCCTGGCTCAAGTACTCTTTTTGTAATTATAATGCAGGCTGGAGAGATGGCTCATAGGCTGAAGAGTACATGCTGCTTTTGCAAAGGACCTGAGTCCAGTTCCCAGCATCCATATCAGGCTGCTCACAACAGCCTAAAAGTCCAGCTCCGGCTACCCTCTTCTGGCCTCTGCAGGTACCTGTAGTTATGGGAGTTCTCTCTCTCTCTCTCTCTCTCTCTCTCTCTCTCTCTCTCTCTCTCCCTCTCTCCCTCTCTCCCTCTCCCTCTCCCTCTCCCCCTCCTCCCCTGTCTCCCCCCTCTCCATCTGTTTTTCCTCCTGACAGAAAGTTTCTGCCATGTTAGGGATTCAGAGAGGAAGTATACTTGCTAAAAATATGCAAAGAACCAGACAGAACTCCTGACACACAGATCTGTTGTTTTGTATTTTTGTTGTACTTTTGCTGCTGTTTGTATTCCTGGAATAACTGCCTTAGGACTGGAGATACATTACTTCTGCCTGGATAGTGAAGATCCTGGAAGAGGCACAGAGACCAGGTCACACAGACAGCAGCAAGATCTAGCCAAGGTGGCTGGATTCACACTGGTAGGACGCATGGAGGAAGGGAGAGCTGTGGGCTGGGGATGTCAGGTGTAGGACATGGGAGTGGGCAAGAGGTGTCTGATTTGCCTCTTATTTCCATGCTGTGAAGTATTTTTCCTCACATTTTCCACTTTCTCCCACAGCTCTGAAACTATAATGCATCTTACACTGCCAAGCCTCCTGTGGACACCAAGATCAAGCAAGTGCTAGCCTGAAAAATCTCAACTTGGGTGAAATATGGTTGGTGATGAATGAATGGCAGTTTGGGAAACTCACCTTAACATCACCCTTAGAGTCTAACTCAAGAAATTCCCAGTGACGGTAACAAGCAATAGGTCAACTGAATGGAGGTACTGAGGGGCTTCTGTCTGACTGGCAGCTAGGGAACTAGCTGGGCCATGGAGTGAAGGTTAGACAGCTGGGCAAAGCACATCTGGATATGGGGTTATAACAGTAACAGCAGGCAGGGGAGGGGATATGCCAACAAAATGAAGTCCTCATCTAGCGTTTCCTCATAGAACGTGGTTCCTTTCTTGTACTCTTAGGCCTGACAGAGGTCACTATGTCCAAGGAAGTCTATGGGAGAGTGGATGTTTTCAAGAATGGATTTACATTTCAGACAGTTCTGGAGTCAACTCAGTTTTCCCATTTCAATTAATTTGTGTGACCCATACATAAATAACTCTTTGTACTTTCTGGACCATAATTATATAAAGTGAAATGCTGGGTTGGGGATTTAGCTCAGTGGTAGAGCACTTGCCTAGCAAGCACAAGGCCCTGAGTTCCATCCTCAGCTCAAAAAAGAAAAGTGAAATGCTTAGATAAAACTTCCCTGACCCATTCCAACTGCCCACCTCTAAACCCATTCTATAATTTATGTTAATATAGAACATATTCCTTAATCTTTGATTTTATATATACATATGTATGTGTATCTGAGCATATGTACGTGTACCATGTGTGTGCTGGAGCCTGCAGAGATCACAAGAGGCATCAGATCCCTGGGAACTGGGAAAGCTATACAGTTGTGAGCCACCACCTGTAGGTGCTGAGAACCACATGAGTCATCTCTCCAGCCCCCTAGGCCCTGATCTGAACCATGGGAGGATACACAGGCATTTCAACCAAAGTGGTTTGAAAATTCAGGATCTTTATTGTTGGTGATGGTGGTGTGGGCCTGATATCAAACAGCCAGGTCTCTTGGAGCACACTGGTTCACATGTGCCAACAGGACAGTGTATACACGGGACCACTGTCACTCCCAGAGCATTGCAGGCCCTTTATATGTGTGTGAATCTAGCTTTTAAGGTCAAAGCTATCAGTGATGGGCTGGAGAGATGGTTCAGGGGTTAAAAGCACTGGTTATTCTCCCAGAGGTCCTGAGTTCAATTCTCAGCAACTGCATGGTGGCTCACAACTATAATTGGATCTTGTGCCCTCTTCTGGCATGCAGGCATATATGTAGGCACACTGTATATATAATAAATAAATCTTTTTAAAAAGCTATCAGTGGCTTCAGTAAGAACAGTGTTTGTAGCTTTTGCTCCCTTGCCCTTTGAGCAGTATTGGACAAGGCTCTTAAGGGCCCTACTTCAGAAAGCAGGGCTGTCCTGGGTCTGACCCTTAGATGTGGGTTTTATCCACTAACATCATTTGTGTACTGTTGTGCTTGGTACATGTGCTGGGTCTACAAATGACCACGAACAGACCCTGCTTTCAGCACCAGGAGAGGAGAGAAAGCTTGAAGGAAGCGCCACTTGAGCAGGTATTCAGTTAGAGCAAGGAGAACTTAACCAGCCAAACCCTGGAAGGGCACTGCAGCCAGATGTTTAGATATGCAGTGAACACAAGGAGGACTCAATCAGCCAAACCCTGGAAGGGCACTGCAGCCAGATGTTCAGATATGCAGTGAACACAAGGAGGACTCAATCAGCCAAACCCTGGAAGGGCACTGCAGCCAGATGTTCAGATATGCAGTGAACACAAGGAGGACTCAACCAGCCAAACCCTGGAAGGGCACTGCAGCCAGATGTTCAGGTATGCAGTGAACACAAGGAGGACTCAACCAGCCAAACCCTGGAAGGGCACTGCAGCCAGATGTTCAGATATGCAGTGAGAACAAGGAGGACTCAACCAGCCAAACCCTGGAAGGGCACTGCAGCCAGATGTTCAGCTGCAGCATCAAGCTTGGGGGAAGAGGGTGAAGGTGAGGCCAGCAGGGCTAGCCTAGGAAGGGCGTATGCTGCAGGCAGCAGGGGCTGAGCTGGGGTGCGGCATGTCTAAGTACATCAGGTTGCCCACCCCCATGTATGGGACCCGAGACCTCACACACACAGGGTGTGTGCTGAGCTACACCTGGCACACAGCAGCATTCTCTTCTAAACTGAGGACATTCATGACAGCCATGATGGGCCTTACCAAGGAATAGCAGAAGAGAAGAGGAGCCCAGTGACAATTCTGGTTAGTAAATAGAGAAAAAAAACATGGCCAGGGAATCCTGTCAAGAGGCTAACATTTCTTCTTCGTGGAAAGTTTCTCTCCCCAGACATGTCCTGCTCTTTTTGATCCCATCGCTCTGGACACTGAGTCCTGACAGTCACTCTAACTCAATGCCCATCCCCTCAAGACTCTAGGATTCATGAAAAACATGTTGTCTCTCCTACTCATGACACTCTTAGTAACTTGCTCAGTATGTGAAGCTAACAGATGTGCAATAAATATTTCTCTCTATGATTACCTTTTCTCTCCCATCTATCTATCTATCTATCTATCTATCTATCTATCTATCTATCTATCTATCTATCTATCCATCCATCCATCCATCCATCCATCCATCCATCCATCCATCTTTTTTTTTTTTAGCAGTGCCAGAGATGGGACATGGGGCCTCAGACATATTAAACAGCACTCTACCACTGAGCTCTATACCTAGCTCCAGATTATTTAGTGACTAAAATGTTTTTTGTATCAAATACAAGAGTCACATTGAAAGCATGATCAGAGAAGGGAGCCAGGGGAACATAGTTTTCCCTCTGGTGGATCCCTGTAAGTGGAAGCCAGAGGCTAGCAAGTAGGGTTTCACCCAGGCCTTATCATGTGCTGGATCTATTTCATGATGGGTCTGACTTCCTAATCTATACAGTCTATAAAAGACAAAAATTCTTCTAAGCCCGGGATTCTGTTTGAAAAGGTAGTCTTTGCCTCGCTCTTCTCTCCCTGGCTTCAGAAATCCATGGTCCCTGGCAAACTGAAGGACAACATCTCATGATTTTAGCTTGAGAAATGGAAGCAGTCTCAATATATTTAGGCAGAGGAGGTATTTCTAGACATTCTGGAACTGGTTCTGGGGAAGGTTTGGCCATTCTATCGATGAATTAGGGAACTGGTTGCTTTCATGAAAGGCAGAGAGAAAGTGGGAGAGAAGCTGCCAGGTCTGCCATCTCTTGGACTGACCCTGTCCTTCCCTTCCCACACTTGCAGCCAGAGCCATAGGCCCCTGCCAGGATCCTTCTCCCTGTGCCCATGTGCCCAGCTGTGCTTGGGGAGGTGCTGAGTGGGAGGACTTCTCTGAGGGCAAACTTCAGCCAGCTCCAAAGCCAGCCGACTACTCACCGGAGGTCTCTTCCAGACAAACTGGATGGGGAACTTCTGGCTATAAAAGAGAGAGGTCTCGTCTGGCGGGAACTCGGGATCCAGATAAAGAACTTTCTTCTCCAGGCACTTCCTGTGGAGCTGCTCAAACGTCTTCTCCTTCACTCCGATAATTGGAAAATTGCGGCTGATGATGGCTGAATAGATACCAGCTGGGTGTCCACTTCCGGCCTCGGTGGTCTTGCCTTGGGCCGGGTGAGGACCAGGCCCTGGGGACCTGGGCTCAGCCCCTGTCCTCGGGGCCACAGTTGCACTAATGACGGTCGGCATGGCAGGCAAGGTTGGAAGGAAGATGTTTGTAAGAAAACAAGACCCGGGCACCTTCAAGGAAAGGAAGCAATTACAAAGGCGGAAATGGAAGCGGTCCTTTCGTCTGAGAGAAAAATGGCCACATTCTCTTCAGAGTTTAAATCCTATCAGCAAGTTGGCTGGCTTATGACCAGCTTGAAGAGCCGAGCTGTGATGCTGGAACCATAGGCGTTCCTGAGGAAGAGGCATTAAAAGATTTTGAAGCAGTTTCTACCTGGGGGCTTCTACCAGCAGCATGCTTGCCAGAGGGAGAGAAAGAGAATGAGGCTTGGGTTTCAGTGGCCTGAAGAAGCTTAAGCCAGGAAAACTAAAAATAGACGTGAAGTGAGATGGTGAGCATGTAAGGCAGAGGCCAGTGTGCGGCTAGACCAAGTGGTAGAGAAGGACCTAGCTGGGTATTTCTACTTTGACACTAAGAACTCTTGTCAAGAAATGAGAGTATCTGAGACAGGCGACCACCAGAAGTCAGCAAAGGGTGTTAGGAACTAGGCAGCCATACAGCCTACCGAAGCAGCGGTCCCCGCCTGCACAGAAAGCAGGGTTTGAACAGCTAGCTGGAATCCAAGCCACGAGAGTTCTGGGGGCATATTCCGTGTGTTTTAGAGAACATGATTTTTACTTTATAAAATGTTAGAATAGCAGAATGTCACTTAATACTAGAGTCAATGTCTTTTCTAGAATGTTCTGGAATCAGCTTTCAGTTCAACTGGATAGAAAATGCCACTCAGCAGAATTTTCAGTCAAGAAAATCCCTCTTTTCTCGGGCACTGGACCTCTTCCTACCCCCAAACACACACTGAGATCAAGTCTACTCCACAGTGTGTATCCTGGCAGATTGTTTAGCCATACCACATCAGCATCTAGACAGAAGCTGGAAATGGATACTGAGCAAGGTTGGTGTCAAAGATGTCATGTCTAGACTGGGCTTCAAGGCTTGGAAATGAGAATGATGGTGCCCGGGGCAGGGAATTGCTTGGGTACATCTGTCTCAGTGTGCAGCTGTGCCTATCCCTAAGTGACCAGCTTCATAGATCCAAGTTTAGAAGACACAGGAAAGGGTAGGAAGTAACAGCTGAAACAGGGGCACAGGGTGGATCAGTGACAAAGCGCTGGCCAGACACTGAGGAGCTGAGCTCCCTGTGCAGCTAGATGCAGTAGCATGTCTGCCATCCCAGGGCATCCACAAAGAGATGGAAACACAGACAGAGGAGCCCTGCAACAGGCCAGGCTGTCAGCCTGTGCAGCAGCAAACAACAAAAAGAGGTGGAAGGCAAGGAACAACATCCCAGGTTGTCCTCTTTGTGTGCCAAGGTACATGTGTACATATGCATGCCCACACTCACACACAAAAACATGTATATACACATATACCCACCACACACACACACAAAGAAAGCGAGTATGATAGGCTTATGAATCTTGGTAATGTAATTTGAAGGAACCCTATGTTTCAGTTACTGGAACCATCAGCTTATCTTCCTGTCTCTCCAAGAAAATGCCCGAGGTATCACTACTCTTGAAGGAGACTAGAGGAGAGCAGTTTCTGAAGGCTGGCTGTCCAGGTTTAAAGGCTAGGTTGGCCACTCCCAGCTGTGAATGTGTAACTTTAGCTGAGTTACCTCATCCTTTCCTCCTATGAGCCAATCTTCTCTCACCTAAAACTGGTATGATGGTAGTCATTCTATAGTTGGGTTGGTGTAAGGATTAAACAAGTTAACTCATGTAATGGATTTAAAGTTGTGTTAGGATGTCTTAAGCACTCAGCAAGTGGTTAGAAAAGGTCTGAATTTAATATCACTTTGGAGTTAGGTTGGATTGAATGGCCATTCATTCATGGTGTCAATTGGCTGCCCACCTCTACAACAAAATTAATGAGATGATTAATTTATATAGACAAAAATGTTTATTTTGGCTCAGTTTTAGAGGTTCCTGCCCATATCAATCAGCTCCATTGTTTTGTGTGGTGATATTTTATTTGTATGTTAATGAATAAAGTTTGCCTGGAGATCAGAGGTCATAGCCAGCCATAAACAAAAGTCAGGCAGTGATAGCACATGCCCTTAATCCCATCACATGGCAGGCAGAGTCCCTGTGTGTTCAAGGACACAGCCAAGCATGGTGATACATGCCTTTAATCCTAGTACCAACCATAGAGACCTGGAGGTCTGTATAGACAGGCAGTGATGAGGAAGTGATGTGGCTGGGCTTAGAGCCAATGAGAAGGCAGAACAGCAAGGCAATAAAGGCACAGGTTAGACAGGAAGAAGCTGGTTCAGTTCTCTTGGGAAGCTATGGCAGCGTGGTAAGCTAATGTTAGTTGGTGGCTATCACTCTGATCTCTATGGCTTTTACCCCTGTATTTGGCTCTGTGCTTCTTATTTAATAAGACTGTTTAGAAATTTGTCTACAGTTTAGGGCCTGTAAAAAGGCCCATTGGAGAAACTTGTGGCAAAGCAGAAACATCTACCTCCTGACCAGGAAGCAAATGAAGAGGAAAACTGTGATAAAACACCATGACCAAAAGCAACTTATGGAAGAGTTTATTTTGGCTTACATTTCATAGGGAGAGTCCATAACAGCAAAGGAGGCATTGGCAGCAGGTGCTGGAGCAGGTGGCTGAGAGAAAGCTCACATCTCAACAGCACACAGGAAGTAGAGCAAGCAAACAGGAACTGGAATGAGGCTATAGCTGATCAAAGCTACCCTCAGTGACACACTTCTAGTAAGGATGGACCTCCTCAGGGTTCCACAACCTCCCCAAACAGCGCCATCGGTGGGGGACCAGGTGTTCAAACATATGAGCCTATGGGGGGCATTTTTCATTCAAACTACCACAGTTTGAAATATATGAGAAATGAGAGAAATATAATGTGATCTTAAGGAACATACACTCCAGTAGGGAATGCACAGTCCTACTTACAGTACTAAGGGACATCCCTGAGAATGTAAAGTAGGGCACAATTATTTGTGGGGCAGCATTTCAGAGAAGGGCAAAATCACTGCCAGTGGGCACTGGGGGCTTGGGGTGACGGTTAGAAGTCTTCGTGGAAAAGTAGGATTTGGATTGGGTCTGGAAGGATGGTAAGATTGTATTGGTGGAGGCAAAGGAGGGGACTGTGGTTAAGGAAAGGGAAGGCAGGTAGCTAAGTGGAAGAAATGTAGTGAGAGGCTCATATGCTGAGGAACTGAGGCCTCCCCAATAGCTGCTGAAGCAGACAGCAGGGAGTCTTGGGGTCCCCAGAGTCAGAAGCATTGTGATGCAACTGCTGTGGTGCAATATTCAAGCCCGAGCGAATCCAGTGCTAAAGGAAGCCCGGAACACTGAGCTGTCCTTATTTAAAATCTTTTGTTTAGCCTGGAGTTTTTTGTATTCATTTTGATTTTTAAAGACAGTGTATTAAATATTACTTACTTTGATTATTGATTGTGTCTGAGACAAGGGTCTCTTACTTGTGTTTATAGTCCCAAGCCTGTGCTCTATTTTTTTCAAGTTCAGTTGTGGGACATGGATATTTATTTCATTATTACTAATTATATCTTATTTGTGTTATAAATATTCTTTGGTTAGTAGAGAATATTTAGTAAAATATAATTAAAAGGAGTAAATCTGAATTTGAAGATTGACTTGGTACTTTGGAGTCTAAGAAGCAAGAAAGGGACACTAACCCTTGTGCTCCTGGCTCACTCTCTAGGGAGAGCTTTCCAAAGCCCGGCCTATGCAGTGTCTGCAGGAGAGGGCACCTCTGGGCCTGCGCTGCTGTGGGGGAAGGCACCCTGAGAGTACCAGGCACTGCCATCTATTTGGAGGTTGGTTTGGGCAACTCTGCTGCTGCACAGCCTGAGGCAAGCCCTGCAAATGGGCCTCCCGAGTAGCTCCAGGTCAGGCTGCTCACCCAGCTCTATCAATGGCTCAGGGCTTTGTGGATCTGTGGCAAGGGCACTGTTTGTACAGTGTGTCAACAATCCATCTTCAGATGTAAAACTTGAAATCTCATTTTTGACTTTTTGAGACAAGGTCTTGTGACAGAGCGTAAGCTGGTCCTGAATTCACGATCCTTCTGCCTTAGCTTCCTGAGTGCTGTGATTGCAGGAGTGGGCCACTGCACCTGAAATCTTCAAATCTGAAATCTGCTGGTCACCGCACACCAGAGATAAGTGAAATATCATTTTTTCCAGGAAAGAAATTCGATGGCAGCACAGATCTCACAGAAGGGTGGGTGGTCGGGAGGTTCCCACTCTCATCACCAGGTCTGGCTCAGCATCTGATACGGACCTGCCAGTCATCAACAACACTCAAGGAAAGCCTCTCCAGACTCAGGGCAGATGTTTTGTCGTAGTACGTAAAAGCTGCGGGCTGAACTTTACCATCTAAATAGCAAAACAATAAAAAGACACTGTGAGAAACCAAGAGAAAAAAACTCTTTTCTCCCCTCCAAACAATGGTACTCTCAAACAATGTTACACCTCACTTAGGAGAACTGGGTAGCACTTTTATTCACGAACTCCTGTGAATGTTTTAAAACATGAAAAGTCTAGTTGTTTGGCGTATACTCCTGGCTGGAAAGAAACTGTAAGGAACAGAGTGATCTGTTCAAGACATGCAGGAGTTGAGGGAGGGCACATTTCTACACCATCCCTCCCATTAGTCCTTTAAAACACTAAGAATCTCCAGCGCTGAAGGTGCCTGCACCCTATTACAAATTAGGAAACACCTAGAATACTATTACAGGCCTTCAATAATGTCTCTTATGTTAACTGCGGGCAAAAAGACCAATTCATGGAGAGAAGCAGATTGGCCCTGCTCACTCTAGAGACTAAAGAACCGACCAGGAAAGGACAGAGATTGCCTTAGCTAAGCATAGTTTGACAGTCTGGGGACAAACCATCTCTTCACAGCAGACACTTCTGTGTTTCCAGGACAAATGCTGAAGGGAGAGTGGACTGTCTGCTCACCAGATGAGTGGGTAGTCACACAAGATGGCTTCTCCCTAAGGCCTAAGACCAAGATCTGCTCCACTGTGCACTTGCTGGGATAATGACCTTTCTCATCGGCACATCTGGAACAGATACAGATGGCGTTAGGAAAAGGAGAGACATGGTTTTTTTGTTTTTTTGTTTTTTTTTCGAGACAGGGTTTTCCTGTGTAGCTTTGTGCCTTTCCTGGAACTCACTTGGTAGCCCAGGACATGGGGTTTTTTAATTGGTCACCAGGTCAACAACATTCCATCCTTGTGAGATCTTCCTGTCTGCCTCTATGGATTCATGGTCCATACAGGAGCCATATTCAGTAGGACAAAGAGATGAAAACAGATGATTGTATGCAGCAGGGACTAGGAAATCAGTGGCCACATCAATCTCCCTAAATTGTTTGAAGGACACAAAGGACACAGCATGGCTTGGACATTATAATCAAACTGAAGGAAAGCAGGTATTTAATGAATTGGTGCATAGAAGAATGATGGTATCGGTGAGTACTTAAGCTAAGTAGTTTTATTTTGTGGGCAGCTGGGGAAAAGAAGATAAGGACAAGAAATAAGGAGCTTTCAGGGTCAGTAACTGAAAACACAAATGGCCTTCACCACTCACTTATCTAAATAATAGCTTCAAGTCTTTTTATTAGTAATCTTTATTTTATGAACATGAATGTTTTGGCTACAAGTATGCAAGTACATGCCCTTACAGGTCAGAATGGGGGGGGGTCAGATCCCCTGCAGCTGAAGTTACAGACCATGTGGATGTTGGGAAGTGAACTTGGGTCTTCTTCAAGAGCAACCAGGGCTCTTTAACCCACAGGCCAGCTCTCAAACCGCTAAATAGTAATTGAAAACTTGAGCTATCCACTTAGTTGAAGACGCCAAGAGGGCAGCATAATCGTAGAAGAGTCGTGGCCTGGAGCTAGCTGCCTCACCTGTTGGTCAGAACACCGGAAGAGAAGGAAAACCTACGGCGTAAGAACTGGTCCTGGTGGAGGTACTGGAATGAATGGCCATCATCGAGATACAGCTCTCCCTCAGCAGAAGCCTGCAGAGTGAATCAAAAAGGATGGGCTAATGACAAGTTTTATAGAAAAAATAAAGTCATCGTCGAAAAGGAAAGAGTAATGTCCAAAAATTAGTGAGAAGTCTGAAAAGGTAAGTATCCAAGCTGCACAATTACACACAAGTTCCTTACACCCTCCCTATCCGGTCACTCCTGAGCAGAAAATAAAATAACATGACCAGCGAGGTTACACAGAGGAGCACAAAGGGTCAGACTTGTGGACAGAAATTTAAATGTGAAGTATGATCAGTAATGGCTCCTGAGAAAATACTATCCCAGAAGGCGACAAGAAAGTTCACAGAGCTGAAGTTGGGAAATATCACTGTATAAAAGATGAAATCAACCGTCTTTAGAAGCCTTTCCTCAAAGCGGGAGGAACCCTTTTGCAGCCAAACACTACAGCCCTCCACATGGCAAGTTACCTATCAACAGTGTTTGCTGCAGGATGGGTCCCCAGCTTGTTGCATTCATTCTGGGACCCCACATGGATCCTAGACAATAGTTTGGCTGAAGAAGACAAGCTTCAATAAAGCGCATGGAAAAGAAAGCTGCAATTTACCTATTTCACAATATTAGTATAAATAAACATAACTATAACAAGAATAGGTATTTGGCTCTGTAAGGAATTAGGGTAAATGGATAAGAGATGTGTATGACACAGGCTTCACTTGGCTCAGAAGACACTCAACACTCTCAAGCCATACTCAAGGAGACATTAGGGATTTGAGCTGCCTGATGAGAACAGAAGTCACTGAATGGGTTAAGTATGCCCCAAATAGTTAAGACACATTGTTTTATGGCCCTCTTCTGTAGGAGACTGAGTTTCAGAACTAATCTTCAGTAGGGTAGGCTGCATAATAAATGTTATTCCAGTAGCAACGCCAACCTGAGAGATAGACATTACATGCCAGAGAAACATATTTGCATATTCCTGGATCTCAGCACTCCTAAGAAAAATGCCAGGAAGGGCAGACTTCAGAGATTCAGAAATGATTCAGCCCTTCATTTTGAGATGAACACCAGGGGCATTGTTTCATATGAGATCCATTACTTTTTCGTACCCTCAAAAGGCCGAGAGATGGAAAAGGAGGGGGAGAGGTAACGGGCTTTCCAAATACCTGTGTGCTTAGAGCAACCCGGAGTCCATATGGGGAGTCAGTCATCCAGCCTGTGGACTTTCCCACACTAGTCTTTATTGGTACCACACTTCCGCCTCGTTGAAACACTGGTATCTGCAACAGAGCAGCACTCTCAGGGGGGACATACCCATACAAGAAACTTTCCAAGTAGAATTTTTAAATATTTCACCCTATGAGATCCAAACTCTTTACAGATATAGACTCAAGCAAAGAATATTGGTGGGCAGGGAAATGGTAAGCATGGGGACTGTGGGATTAAAAGAAAACTAAAAAAAAAAAAAAAAGGTCCATTAAAATTATTACTTATTTATTATTTGTTATTATTGCTTTGTGTGTATGTGTGTGTGAGACACACCCATGTCATGGCATGTGTGTAAGGTCAGCATACAACTTTGTGAAGTCAGTTCTCGATTTCCACCTTCAGGTGGTCCTGGGAATTGAACTGAGGTTATCAGGCTTACCTGACAAACTAACTCAATAGCCCCAAGTTATCATATTTTAAATTATTGGGACAATTATCTACCAACCCCCAATTTATTATCTATACTTGTCTGTCTTAGCTTGGGCTCTGTTGCTGTGATAAAACACTGACTAAAAGCAAACTGGGGGTGGGGAGATAGGGGTTTATATCGTCTTCCAGCTTACACTCCTCATCAAGGGAAGTTAAGACAGGAACCTGGAGACAGGAACTGAAGCAGAAATCATAAAGAAACACTGTTAATGGTTTCCTTCCAGGGTTATGTTCACCTACCATCCTTCCACCTCCCAGGACCACTGCCCTGGGGTGGTAGCACCCACAGTGAGCTGGACCCTCCAGCATCAATCAACAATCCAGGAAATGCCACACCAACTTGCTATGGGCCAATCTGAGAAGGCAATTCCTCAACTGAGGCTCTCTCTTGCCAGGTGACTCTAGTTTATGTCAAGTTGACAAAAACTAACTTGCTTCCTTTTCATTTAAATGATGAATTTTATTCTGCTAATCCTATTAGAGACCTAGAGGAATCAAAAAAAACCCTCATTTTTCAACTTGATCAGAAAGGATTTCTATTTTAGATCTTTAACATCCTTGTCAATAAAATAACAAGCATGTTATTCTAGAGACATGCTAAAGAGTGGATTTTTCTGTTTATTTAAGCGGGCCCAATAGTACTAATGTACACAAAGTGTTCTGTGTCTGAGGAAGTGACTTATGCCCTTTCTCACCACATCTGTACACTTTTCTTTCCCTGCTTGTCTGGGTCAGCAGGATGACTGACTCCATCTGAGGCTTAAGAAGCTGCTTCTGCTCCAGGAACCATCAAATGAGGTGATGCTAACAGCATGGCTGTGGGTGTGGCCCACACCCATCAGTCCTTTGCCATGGCTCTATGCAGGAGAGCCAGGTAGGCTTCTTGCTGCTGGTAAGGAGTCATCCAGATCACAGGAGTGCCTGTGCTTTTCTCTGAGTAAAGTGTTAACAAGGAGAGGACAGGAACATGTGTGATTTGGAGAAAGAGTAGTCAGGATGTGCTCCCTCCAACTTAATTCACAAGCAGCAAGAAGGAAAGCCAACTTTCTTTTTGTTTTCTTTTTATTCCTCCCTTCTTTAAACAAACAAACAAACAACCGCAAGAACAATGCTACAGTGGGATGGGCTGCAGACTCAGAGTTCAGAAAACTTACAGGGAGTGGGAGGGACTTGTCTTAGCTCTGCCACAACCCAGTAGTGTTTCTGGACAAAAAAAAAAAATTCACTTCTACCAGTTTCTTCGTGTGCAAATGAAGGACATGGTGCTTTAAATAAGAATGGCCTACATAGGCTCATATATTTGAATGTTTGGTCACCAGGGATCGAAAGAATTAGAGGGTTTGGGGCATGCCTTTTTGGAGGAAGTGTGTTACTAAGGGTGGGCTTTGGAGTTTCAAAAGCCCTCATTAGGCCCAGTGTTTCTCTCTGCTTGCAGACCAGGATGTAGCTCTCAGCTACCGCTCCAGCACCATGCCTGACCCCTGCCATGCTCCCTGCCATGATGATAATGGACTTAGCCTCTGAAACTGTAAGCAAGCCTTCAATTAAATACATTCTTTTATAAGAGTTGCCTTGGCCATGGTGTCTCTTCACAGCAACAGAACACTGACTAAGACAAAGGAATTAGGCTAGAAGATTACTAAGGTCTCTTCTGGATCTGAAAGTTGATGTCTGGAACTACTTTCTTTGTAAGAAACCTTGGATGATGCCGGGCGGTGGTGGCGCACGCCTGTAATCCCAGCACTCAGGAGGCAGAGGCAGGTGGATCTCTGTGAGTTCGAGGCCAGCCTGGTCTACAGAGCTAGTCCAGGACAGACTCCAAGCTACAGAGAAACCCTGCTCGAAAAACCAAAAAAAAAAAAAAAAAAGAAAGAGACCTTGGATGACAATTTGGAAAAATAACACCACCATTCTATTAATCTTCATTCTACAGGGCCTGTGGCCACGCTTGTGATTCAGTGGGATGGCCACTTGGATTCCAATCTCATAACTGATGCGTTCTTTCGCCTGGAGGCCCCGAGTTTCTCCTCTCACTTTGTGACATTGTATTTGGCATAGCAGAGCGCACTGCTTCCGTTCTCAGCATACTGTTCTTAGCCACAGTAGACAGACAGGAAAGAGTGTTTATCCTCAACACTCCATGCCTTGAGTCAGAATGCATATATATATTTAAACTCTTTACATATCTTAACAGCTTTATTGGTATAATTCATATGCTTCAAAATTTACAATCAGAGTATGTAATAGATCACTTCAGTATATTCAGTATGTAACTGTAGCACAGTCAATTTTAACATCCTTTCAACCCCTCTAAAAGAAAATTGTACCCTTTGGCAGTCACCCCCATTGCTTCCCAAATCCTCTTCCAAGCACAGCCCCAGGCTGTATGCACATGTATGTGTTATTATGTCAAACACTAATACCCTTGGTTTGCTCTTTACAGGAGTACAGTACAAACAGGATGCCTGTGCCTCCCAGTCATATGCTGAAGCTCCATACACTGAAGTGACTATATCTGGAGACAGGGTCATAGGATAAGTCCTGATATGATAGGAACAGTATCCTTACAAGAACACTTTCCTATTTTTATTTTATTTTAAATATGTAAGTGTTTTGCCTGTATGTATGTATGTGCACCACATGTGTGTCTGGTGCCTGTGGGGGTGAGATAGAAGGTGTTGGATCACCTGCAGGTGCTTGTAGCCACCATATGTGTGTTGGGAAGCAAACTTAGGTCCTCTGCAAGAGCAACAGCACTCTTAACCACTGAGCCAACTCTCCAGCCCCATTTAGAAGAACACTGTCTCCTTCCTCTCCCCATGCCATCACCCCCACATACCAAGAGTCAGCTGGCACTTTGATATAGGTCTTATACCTTTAGAACTATGGGTGTTGTCTACCACCAAGGCTGTATTCTGAACAGAACAACACAGCTAAATAGGTAAAAATAATACTCTGAAAATAACTTACAGTATCCAAGGTTACTGGAATCTTCACAGTACACCCTCCTTTCCACTGTGCAAATGTCTTAGAGTCATACCAGACCTAAAAAGTAGCAGACTATATTGAAAAGAGAGTATGAGCAATCTCTTTCCTGAGAGGTCTGCACTTACCCAGTGACTATTTCCTTTTGCCCTATAATAAAGCTGTCTTGCAATCTCAGGAAGGAAGGAAGGAATAAAAAGAAAGTTCAATACGTATAATTAAAATTTGTGGGAGAAGTTAGGAAGAACACCCCCCCAACACCGTGTGTGTGTGTGTGTGTGTGTGTGTGTGTATAATTCACATGTACATGTGCTACTTGGGATTGAACCTAAGGTCTCAGGCATCCTAAGGAATTTACCACTGAAGTGTATCTCATGCTCTCTTTACTTTTTATTGGACACTGTGGTGGTATTGTGTTTCCCAAAATATTGTGTGTTCCCCGAAATAAACTTATCTGGGGTCAGAGAGCAGGGCAACCACAATATTAAACACGAGGATACATAGTGGTAGCACACACCTTTAATCCTAGCATTCCAGAGACAGAAATACCTCTGGATCTCTGAGTTCAAGGCCACATTAGAAACAGCCAGGCAAGGTGACACACCCTTTAATCCCAGAAATCCAGCCTTTAATCCCTGGGAGTGATGGCAGAAAGTAGAAAGATATATAAGGCATGAAGACCAGAAACTAGCAGCTTTTGGCTGGTTAAGCATTTAGGCTTTGGAGCAGCAGTTCAGATGAGAGCCGTTGGGGTGAGGACACAGAAGCTTGCAGTCTGAGGAAACAAGACCAGCTGAGGAACTGGCGAGGTGAGGAAACTGTGGTTTGTTCTGCTTCTCTGATCTTCCAGCATTCACCCCAATAACTGGCCTCAGACTTGATTTCATTAATAAGAACTTTTAAGATCCTGCTACAGGACACAGGGTTTTACTAAGTTACCCAGGCTGGTTTTGAACTCACTATGTAGCCCAGCTAGGCCTTGTAATCTTCCTACTGGAATTATGGGCCTGCATTACCAGATCCCACATATTCTTTTAAGGAAATCCAAAGCTGGGCAGTGGTGGCCCACACCTTTGATCCCAAGACTCAGGAGGCAGAGACAGGCAGATCTCTGTGAGTCTGAAGCCAGCCTGGTCTACAAAGTGGGTTCCAGAACATCCAAGCCTAAACAGAAAAACCCTGTCTCAAAGAAGAAGAAGAAGGAGAAGAAGAAGAAAGAAGAGAAGAGAAGAGAAAAGAAAAGAAAAGAAAATTCCAAAGCATGCACAAAGCCCAGTTCAATCTTCAGCATAGGATAAATTGGGCTTGGTGGCACTTGGGCATGGTGGCACTTGGGCATGGTGGCACTGGGCATGGTAGTACTTGGGCATAGTGGTACATGCTTGTAACCCTAGGCAGAGATTCAGAAGTTCAAGTTCATCTTAAATTTCAAAGATAGCCTGAGATACAAGAGACTCCATCTCAAAAAGAAGAGAGAGAGGGTGAGGAAGAGGAAGATGTTACCAAAGGTTATGATTGATGGACTAAACACATTCCTTGTCCATCTGTACATTCACAATTTAATTACTTAACAACCCACCACTGCTGTGGAATAATTCTCTTGTATTCTGTAAAGATTTATTACTCAAATTGGTTTAATAAAATGTTGATTGACCAGTAGCCAGGCAGGAAGTGTAGGTGGGGCAACCAAACTAGAATGCTGGGAAGAGGAAGAGCAGAGTCAGGAGTCGCTAGTCAGGCACAGAGGAAGCAAGGATGAGAATGCTGCACTGAGCAAAGGTACCAAGCCACGTGGCTAAACACAGATAAGAATTATGGGTTAATCTAAGTGTAAGAGCAAATTAGTAATAAGCCTGAGCCACAGGCCAAGCATTTATAAGTAACATCAAACTTCTGAGTTAATTATTTGGGAAGGGGCTGCTGGGTATTTGGGAGTTGCTGGCAAGACAGAAACTTCCACCAACACACCACTGTGCTAGGTGCTAGATATGCATGATAGCTAGGAACTTCGTGTGAGTGAAAGATGAGATGATGCTCCCATGGTTCTTTCTATGTGTCTTTTACATCATATATCTTGATCCAATTTATTTTCCTGTCCTTTTGTATCTGCCCTTTGCCTCTGCATGCTCCCTCCACAAATAAATCAACGTGTAAGAGAAAAAAGGGGTGGGAGAAGGGAAAAAAATGAAAACTCTCGTCCTGGAAGTTGCAGCGTGACACAGTAGTCCACTGACTTGTACAAACTTCTTGCTTGAGCTAGTGAGGTGTCTCAGAAGACAATGGTGAAGCCTGGACACCTGAGTTTGCTCCCCAGAGCCCACATGGAGGGGGGAGGAGAGAACTGACTCCACAATGGTCTCTGATCTCTACCTACATGCTGTGACGCATGCACCTTCCCCATTGTGCACACGCTGACACATACACCTTCCCCATCGTGTTCACACAATAAATAAACCAACTCAACACTTGTAACCATAAGTAGGAAAAAGCAAGGAAAGGAAAGCACACAGCAAACAAATGAACCAGACATGAGGCAGAGAAAAGAAGAGCGTCAGAGAAGAAACAGCCCTGGAGGGAAACTCACGGGAACTTGGGTAACCCTACAGCACTGCCTCCTTTGGGGATGAGTAGAAGATTCCAAGACAAGGTCCTATCTCTTATCTGGAAGCCCTAGCAAAGGAGGTTAGTTGTTGAACTACCAAAAAGAGTCCCACAAAGTAACTGGGTGGAATAAATCTCTATAAGGACTCACTTATACAAGTCAAAGTGAGAAAGCAAAAAAACAAAAACAAAAAAAACAAAAAAAAAACAACCCTAAGGTTGTCATCACCTATTCATCTTCTCCACCTTCCCCCATTAAGTTTGTCAGCTTCAGAGAACAGTCATGACTTTGGGAAACCTACAGTCATCTGAGGCAAATTGACAACAGCATGCGGAAGCAATCTCTTTCCCCAGAGAGATGCAGGCATGAGAGCTAGGAGACACAGGATGTGTCTGTTATTGCTCTTACCTCAGTTGACCCCGGCAGGAATACATCGGCCATGGTGGTCTGTGGTTCTGTGACTGGATAAACCAATAAAGCACTTCCTGAGAAATGGAGAGGAGACAAGTCTGAGTACCATTACATGAGATCTGAAAGCTCCTTTCACTTCACTGGACACTACTGTGAGCTTCAGATCACGTGACCTTCTACAAGGCAGAGACTATGTGAGGTGAAGAGTTCACCGGAGAGAAGCACTGGTAGGAAAAGGACAGGGCTCAAAAAGGTACCGGGTTAAACCCACTTGTGGCTGTCAGGATGATGGGCAGGGACTCTGAACTAGTCTGTTGCACCTCGTGTGTTTATTTGCTTTAGTTTTTGTTTTGTTTTGCAACAGGTCTTGCTATGTAGCCAAGACTGACCTGGAACTTGCTCTGCACCCCAGGCTGGCCTTAGGATGATCCTCCTGCCTCAGCTTTTTGAATGCTAGGGTTACATAGGCTTGAGCTGCCGTGCTCAGCTTCAGTGTCATTTTCCGCATCCCTACTGGTATGCCAATAATCCAAGAGCACCACTGTGCCTTCCCAAGTGCTGCATGGCTTGCCGCGAACGACGCTGTTAGAGAGCGCGTGCTATCTAGAAGCCGCGTGCTATCATCTAGAAGTCTGTCCAGAGCGAGCCGCGTGCTATCTAGAAGTAAGTCTGGCCAGGGCGATGCCTCAGGCCCTTTCGCTTGGGCAGTTACTGTCATTGGACTTTCTTTAGACCACTAGCTCCTGAATAACAGCACAGAGACCTTTTATCAAGTATAAAAGCTTGGTCTTACCTTAGGCTTGTTCTCAACTAGCTCTTATAACTTAATTAACCCGTTTACATTAGTTTACGTTCTGCTACGTGGCTCATTACCTTTCCTCCACACTGTACATTCAACTTGCTTTGGGTCTCACTGACAAATTCCCCGCCTCTCAGATTCTTCCCCAGAGATCCTCTCTCTCCCTGGAATCCTGCCTGTCCTCTCTTGCCTAGCCATTGTCCATTCAGCTCTTTATTAAACCCATCAGAAGGTGCCTTGGCAGAGACACATCTTCACTGTGTACAAACAGATCATCCCAACACACGGTTACCATTGCAGATCTGTACTGCTCTCAAGGATGGCCTGGAGTGCTACTTTTTTTTTTCATATTGGTGTCACACATGTGTAAAGTGCATCTACTAATTAATTCGTTTTAAAGCTTTATTTATAGGGTCTCACTATGTAATCCAGGCATCTTGAACTCATCATCCTCCTGCCTTAGTATTGTGAGTGTTGGGATTATAGGCATGCACCATTATGCCTATCTTGAATGGTTTCTTCTGGTCAATAAAGATTTAGTCACTGAGTTCCAGGTACTAGGCTCTGGGGACATAGGAGTAAAGAAAATAAACATGTCTCCAACCTTCATGGAGTTTATAGTAATGAGAAAGACAGACATTAAAAAGTAATTGCAAGTGAATTAGGGTTAAAACAAATACTGAAAGAGGTAAAAGTACAAAGCAAAAGGAAAATTACCTAAAAGGCAGGACTGACTTTGAAGGGGGAGGATAAAACTAAGGTATAAAGAAGTAAGGAATGACAAAAGACATTTCTCCAAGGCAGTGACTATTAAGCTGAAGCCCCAAGTGCCAGGAATTGAACACAGAGCCTTGTGCACATTATAGAAGAGCATGTCCTGAACTATATTGTCAAGGATTCTTGTTACTGTAATTGTTATTATTGTTATCATTATTATTATTTACATTTGGAGGTTTCCACTATTTACAATGTAATTCATTCTCTGGGTCTCAATATCTAGCCTTGTTCATTGAGCTCCATTTTCAATACAATAAACTTCCATGTTCTAGATTTCACGGTTCATCCTCATTAAAGAAGCCTAGCTAGGCATGGTAGCATAGGCCTGCAATTTCAGCAATCTGGACATTGATGAAGAGGATTACAAGTTCAAGGATAGCCTGGGCTACAAAGTCCTGTCTCACAAGGAAAAAAAATGAGGTCTACTATTACACATGAAACAAGTTCTTCTGTGTCTTTATTATAGCCATCTGATCTACTTTTCATACTTCCCTTCCTGCAGCAGTATCATCAGGCTTTGGGGAGGTAGGCCCCAAGCAAAACCCTCAAATCACACCCACCAATACAATGGATTTATCTGGCATTAATAAGAACTATATTGTGGTGGCACACGTCTTTAATCCCAGTACTCGAGAGGCAGAGGCAGGTGTATCTCTGTGAGTTTGAGGCCAACCTGATTTACAGAGCAAGTTCCAGGACAGCCAGAGCTGTTACACAAAGAAACCTTGTCTCAAAAGAACCAACCAACCATCCAAACAAACAAACAAACAACCCCCCCCCAAAAAAAAACCCCTATATTGTAGGGCTACATTACAACAAATTAGTGCCACAGAATCACTATGGCATTAAAACTCTGGTGTAGCATGAATCTTAATAGGTCTTATTAATAAGAACAAACCTGAGGCCAGTTATTGGGGTGAATGCTGGAAGATCAGAGACACAGAACAAGCCACAGCTTCCTCACCTCACCAGATCCAGACTGCAAGCTTCTGTGTTCTCATCTCAATGGCTCTCAGCTGAACTGTGCTGCTCCAAAGCCTATAAGCTTAACCAGCCAAATGCTTAACTAGCTCTGGTCTTCACGCTTTATATATCTTTCTACTTTCTGCCGTTCACTCCCTGGGATTAAAGGCTTGCTTTCTGGGATTAAAGGTGTGTGTCTCCATGCTGGCTGTATCCTTGAACACACAGAGATCTGCCTAGCTCTGCCTCCCAAGTGCTGGGATTAAAGGCGTGCACCACCACTGGCCAGCTTCTGCTATGACTTGTTCTGCACTGGCCAGCTTCTGCTATGGCTTGCTCTGACCCATTTTCTAGCCACCATTTCTGGCTCTGTTCTTGTGGCTGTCTGTTCTCTGACCCCAGAAAAATTTATTAGGGTGCACAATATTGTGGGGAACACAATACCACCACACTCTGGTGAAGAAGGAGGGCTGGAGGTATAGCTAAGTTAGTTGAGTACTTGTCTAGCATGCATAAGGCATCAGGTCCAATCCCCAGCACCATGTGTAATGAGGCATGCCTGTAATGCCAGCACTTGGGATCAGAAGTCAACATCATCACAGAATAAGTTCCAAGACAGCCTGGGCCTGACAGCCTTTGACTCTGACTCTCCCCACCCCACCCCCCCCCCCGAAAAAAAAGGTGAAGAAAATTTTTTTAATTGCTGTCTTTCTTGGGCTTAGGGTAGTCTCACTAGAAAATATAATAAAAACATTGTTATAGAATTCTATCACAACTATAATTAACCTATAAATACTTACCCAGCATGTATTCATCATCCACACCAAAAGTCTCTAAGTCATTAGGAAACTCGACCCACAGAGGCCTGGGGAAAGGAAACAGGATTATTCATATTTTAATATATCATTATGTTTTATTATTCTTGGTGCTAAGTGTTTTATTAGACTTCTATATTTTCAGTGTTATCACTCTCCAAAAGGAAGTGGAAAGCATCAAAGAGCCAAGATATTTTTTCATATGACCAAAGAACTTATGAGCAGTTGCTATGGTTACTTTGTATTTCTTATGTGAAAGAGCTTTCTATTCAACCTGGATGTCCTAATGGAATATTGAGAATTCTATTATGTGCTGCTTTCCTATCCTTTGAGTAACTATCACTCTAACAGGTAAAAACTAAGGCAAGCCTAAATGCCTAATGCTTTTGTTGTTGTAAAGTAAATGTTTGCAAAAAAAATCACATTTTATTATAATGATAATTCTGTGCCACTTCTTGCAGCCCCTGACTTTCATGTATCATTTAATCATTATTGAGATGAAAGGAACTAGTTTTCATTGCTTTCAAGCTGGTAACATTTGTGGGGAGGCTGAAAAATTGTCAAGATTTTAAAATAGTTATTGTTTAACAGAACTCATCTAGGAGTCACTTAGGTTCATAAAAACAACAAAACTTTCAATATCTGTGTCTAGATAGCAACTTATTGCTTCTAACCATCTTTACTTTTATGAGAATGATTTTATTTAAGAGTGTGTGTGTGCGTGTGTGTGTGTGTGTGTGTGTGTGTGTGTGTGTGTGTGTGTGTGTGTGTACCATTTGGATGAAGTGCTCTCAGAGGCCAGAAGCAGGCACTGCAGCCCTTGGAGCTGGACATTGAGGCTGGGAACCCAACTTAGGTCCTTTACAAGAGTAATAAGCACTTTTAACTGCTGAGCCATTTCTCCAGCCCAAGGAAAAGATATTTTTTAATTGAAAAAATTTTTTAGAATTTTAAAATTATTTTATGTGGATGAGTGTTTTGCTTGCATGTATACAGATGCACCATACGCATGTCTGGTGCCTGTGGGTACCTAAAGAGGGCATTGGATCCCCCAGGACTGGAGTTACAGGCAGTTGTGAGGCACCTTGTGAGTGCTGGAAATTGAACACAGGTCCTTATTAAGAGCAACAACTGCTTACCTGCTGAGCCAACTCTCCAGACCAATTTATTATTTTTTTTTTAGTAAATGAAACTTGTTATTTATTAATGGTAACAAAGTGGGTGTCTCTAACGCTGGCTGATGATTAGAATCACCAGGAAATGTCTAGTCTGAAGCAAGTTTAGGAACTGCTGACTCTGAACTCTGTGCATGTTCTTCTCTAACTAGAAAGCTGATTTTTGCCTTCAAAATAGAATTTATATGCTAGGAAAATAAATCCCCACCTCAAGTTCAACTCTATAGGTAAGATGAAGCCTCAGATGGAGGGAAATTATTTTTCCTTTTTTGTTTGTTTGGGTTTTTTTTGTTGTTGTTGTTGTTTTTTGTTTTTTCAAGACAGGGTTTCTCTGTGTTGTTTTGGTGCCTGTCCTGGATCTCACTCTGTAGACCAGGCTGGTCTCGAACTCAGAGATCCGCCTGGCTCTGCCTCCCAAGTGCTGGGATCAAAGGTGTGCGCCACCACTGCCCAGTGGGAAATTATTTTTCATGAGAGGAGGGTAATGCATAAAATGCTTAAGTTATTTAGCTGCAAAGTCATTTCCTTATTATTTACATTTCCATCTCTTAGCAAATATCAATAATCATAAGCAGAGGATCTAGTCAGTAGCTTCTGTGTCTTCAACAGCCAGCACCCCGCTCATGACAGCCAGCACCCCACTCATGACAGCCAGCACCCCGTTCATGACAGCCAGCACCCCGCTCATGACAGCCAGCACCCCGCTCATGACAGCCAGCACCCCGCTCATGACAGCCAGCACCCCGCTCATGACAGCCATCACCCTGCTCATGACAGCTAGCACCCCGCTCATGACAGCCAGCACCCCGTTCATGACAGCCATCACCCTGCTCATGACAGCCAGCACCCCGCTCATGACAGCCAGCACCCCGTTCATGACAGCCATCACCCTGCTCATGACAGCCAGCACCCTGCACATGACAGCCAGCACCCGGTTCATGACAGCATGCACAACAGCCAGCACCCTGTGCACAACCGGCAGTGAAGCTGGTTGAAACTTGACTGAACACAGGATTTTTGTCCCCGTCTTCGAGGCCTTCATCACGGCGGGGTTGGGGTGGGGGGTGGGGGTTGAGGGGTCTGTTGGTAGGTTGTTGGAGCCTCTAAATAGAGGACGCCCCTTTTACCTCATGACAGGTTCAGAAGACGTGTGCACATGGTAGAACAGAGAATACAGGTAGGGTAGGAGGGTATAGCGCTCTCTGATAGCTTCCCGGATCAGCCGGGTGTATTCTTCCCCAAACAGCCAGGGTTCTCGCCGCTTGGTGTTCATGGTAGCATGACCACGGAAGAAGGGCTGGTAAGCTCCAGCCTGGTACCAGCGCACCAGCAGCTCTGCCTCAGGATTGCCAATGAAGCCACCCACATCAGCTGGTTAGACAGAGAAAGACCGGATGAAGAAACCAGACTTGGAATAAATGATGCATTAAGGTAAAATAAGGCCTTGAAAACTGAGAGGAGATGCTCTGTGTGCACACTCAATGCAACAGGCAAACCTATGGCCTCAAACAGGGGAGTTTGAGCCACGAAAACCAGCCCATGCGGTGGTCTGGCAGAATGCTCTATGGGTTTTGTTTTTTGTTTTTTTGTTTTTCATTTTTTCTTTTTGTGGAAAGGTCATACGCTTTTCTGTAAGAGCAGCTGGCCTGTGTGTTCTGGATCCTCCATTACCCAGAAATTGCATAATGTCTCCTGGTTAGGTGTGTGTCTGTATAATAAAGGAAAGGCAGCTGGTAATTTATTTCTTTTGAAAGCAAAAGCAAAAAATAATATCAATCACTGAAAAGCAAATCATCAGCCTTGGGGATTTAGGTAGAATTTCATGCTCGCCCCTTGAGCCGGACATGCATTTCTTGCATGTGCACCAATGTCGTAAAGATACATATATCAAAAAAGTGATATTAATTTGTTTTTATTCTTCCAGAGAATAAAAAGCATTCAGACCTGCAGCTAGAACTGCAGCCAGTATATACTCAGCACCTTCATGTTGGTTCACTTGTCTGCACAGAATTCTCAGCAGGCAGGGAAGGCAAGCCCTCAGATATGTATTTGAACTAAATCCATCGTGTGTGTGTGTGTGTGTGTGTGTGTGTGTGTGTGTGTGTGTGTACACATGTGAGAAGGTATATGTGCATGTAGAAACCACAACCTGACCTCAGTGTCTTTCTCAATCACTCTCCACTTTATTTTTGGCTAGACTGGCTGGTAAGCAAGCAAGCAACAGGGACCCTCCTAGCCCCACTTCCCCAGCTCGGGGTTACAGGGATGTGCCACTGTGCCTGGCTCTTTCACATGTATGTGTGCTGGGGTCCTCATGTTTGTGTGGCAAGCACTTCACTAACAGAGCCATTTCCAGTCACGTCTTTTTCGGACAGGGTCTTCTATAGCCCGGTCTGACCTCAGTTTTGCTAGTCGCTAAGGACAACCTTGAACCTTTGAGCCTTCTGTTTCCACGTCCTAGTGCTGGGGTCTTAGGTATGTGCGGCCATACTTGGTTTTGTGTAGGGCTGGGGTCAAACTGAGGGCTTCTTGCATGCTAGGCAAGCGCTGTCCCAACTGAGCACACCTTAATGAAGAACACACTTAGATTATGTTGCAGAATCTTACAACTGCTGAGCAGGAAGTGATGCTGTAAGGCTGGCTCTTAGTCCCTCGGCTGTGCTGCTGCCCCTCAAACCCGAGGCCTTGAGCACACCAGGCTAGCCCTCTGCTGGGCTGCACCCTCAGACCGAGGCTGGCTTTTGGTTTGCTAAGTTGTCTGCAGTGCTCTCATTCTTTCAAGAGGAAGAGTATGTTTCTGGAACACTCTGTTACTGTGTCTCTGGAGTAGTGCTGAGGGAAAGGGAAGGAAACAGACTCCCATCTCCTGCCTGACTTCATGTCCTCAGTTCAGACAAGATCCGTGTAAGACGTTTATTTTATTTACTTGAGATAGGGCCTCTCTATGTAGTGCCTGCTGTCCTGGAGTTTGCTCTGTAGACCAGGCTGGCCTTGAACTCACAGAGATCCTCTTACCTCTGCCTCTAGCGGACTGGGATTAAAGGTGTGCACCACCACCACAGCAGGCCGTGCAATAGATTTTGAAGCAACCCCTTTGCTCTCCTCCCATTTTCTTTCCTGCATTCATCCTTGCCCCAAACAGCTAACGGCCACTGAAGACCCTCATTTCCTCCTACTGGAAACCTCAAGTCAGGAATCAGCTTACCTCCACAGAAAGAGATCCCTGAGACACTGAGGGTGAGTAACATTGGGATGGATATTTTCAGATAGTTCCATTCTGCTGTGTTGTCTCCTGTCCAGACGGCACCTTAGATTGCCCATAACAAGGCATGGAAACACACATAAATCATCCAATGCTCTCCATTTCATTTACATTCCATATTTGTAAAAGACAAAAATAATAAAATAGGAAACAGATTTCCACCTTAAACAAATTCTGATCTTTCTGGAAAAAGTATCAATTTTCTAATGTGAAAAAGTTATTAAGGTTCATAAAACACAGGCACACTCCTTTAATCCCAGCAGTTAGGAGGCAGAGGCAGGCAGATCTCTGTAAATTCAGAGCAAGATCCAGGACAGCCAGGGCTACAAAGAGAAACCTTGTTTAGAAAATAAACAAAACAAAACAAAAAACAATAACAAAATAAAAAACATAACTAAATACTCTGGGTTTCTTGTCCCAATTGATTATCACAACAGTCCTACCAGGCAAACACTATTATTAGCCCTACTTTAAAGATTAGGGAAATATGATTAACAGTGGCTCCATAGTCTACCCTAGTTATACAGTCGTTAAGTAGATTTGAGGCAAGATGTCAGACCGTTAAAGCCAAGGTTCCAGTTCACATTATAGTTGGTAAGAGTTTATGATGACAGATTATAATATTACTAAAGAGACACATAAAATACTTTATTTTATGACATCTAGATTAATCTTGAAGCCTTTTTTGGTTTATCTTTTACCAAAACTGTTTCAGTAGATATTTTTGTTTTAATCTTCTGTAGAAATGTTGAACTGTCCTATAGGCAGAGAAAAATATTTTTTAATAATTGATTTATTTTTTCAAAAATTTACGTACATTCGTGTTCTGCCTGCATGTATGTCTGTATAAAGGCACTGGATCCCCAGAACAGGAGTTACAGATAGCTGTGAGCTGCTGTGTGGGTACTGGGGATTGAACTCAGGTCCCCTGGAAGAACAGCAGTGCCCTTAACTACTGAACCATTTCTCCAGCCTGAGAAAAATATTTTCAAGGGATTTTTTAAAACAACACTCTAGTAATTTTTCCTTGACATCAGTTGAGCAAGGGAAGTATCTATGTAGTGATTTTGAAATCGTGGCAACAATTTCATCAAGATAGCTCATGGACACACACAGATGTATCATGGCTAACAGGACTGTTCATTCACAAGTTCTTTATAGCTATTGGTCAAGCATGTGACTAAAAAAGTCATGTTCTCCTTGCTACACACTGGGGCAAATAATCACAGACTACTGTAGACTAGAAAACGGACCAGCATCTAAGAGATCAGAAATAACTCAGACAGCACAGGGCGTGGCAGCATACACTTGCAATTCCAGCACTGGGGAGGGAGAGGCAAGAAGACCCTACAAGTTCAAGGCCAGCCTGAGCTACATCGTGAGACCCTGTGTCAAAAACTCCAAAAGAAAAAAATTAACATTCATATCTCTTGTTATCTTTTTGTACTGCTGTCTATAAACTTTTTAATTAATTCCTCCCACTCCCAGATTTCTCCTGTAGTTTTTTTTACTGAGATAGGAACTTACTATGTAGCCTGGGTTGTAGGAGTTGGTTCTCCCTTCCCACCATGTGGATCCCTGGGATTGAACTCAGGTCATTAGGCTTGGCAGCAAGTGCCTTTATCCAGTAAGCCATCTTGTTGGCCCTTATTTACTTACTTATTTACTTTTGAGACAGAATCTCATGTGTCATAGGCTAATTTCAAATTCCTATGTAGCTTATGATGACCTTGAACTCCTGATCTTCTGTTTCCATTCCCAAATGCTGGGATTACAGGCTTAAATTCTCCTATATTTTACTGAAATCTATTTACTGATTTAAATTACTACATTTATGTTTTTAACAACTTGAATAATGAATATCATTCACGCATGCTTTCTTTTTTAAGTTATATAATGTCACAAACATATTCTCATGAAATTAAAACTACCATTTTAAGGAAGGAGAGAACTAACCACCCCAGGTTGTCCTCTGACCTCTACACAAGTGGTATGCATCACATCCCCTAAAATAAATGAAAAAACATTTAAACTATAAATGTCCTGCTGCTAACCCACACCTTTGTAACCCTTCCTTTACTGTTACACAAGTAAACTTTTCTTTTGGCCTCAAGATCTAATGCTATGATGAGCATCTCTGTTGACACCATTCCGTCCTTTGGCTGAAGAACACAGGAGCTGGTCTGGGGAGGTTGGGTGAGAGACCCAAAAATGTCTATGATACAACAAAGGTGAGGTTCTTTACCCTAGGACCTAAGCTCTCAGTTGCTTATGCAAGGACAGGGGCCTTAAAATAGCCTTCCTGCCGCAGAGTGGTGAAATTGAACTAGATCTATATTAGCTGGTAAACCAGATCCAGTCATGGATGACCCTGACAGCAAGCAACAGCCAGGTCTATTTTAAGCCACATGGCTAAGTGGAACAGCTGGCTGAAGCAGTATGTTAGAGATGTGTTTCTCTAAGTCAAAAAGATAGGATCAGAGATGACCACACCAGAAAAGGGAATGCTCTGAAGTCACTCTCCCAACAAGTAAACGGCCGTTTCTTTAGTAGGAAAAAAGTACTAAACTTGATGAAAATTGGTTTACTGTCTTTTGGGGTGTGGGAGGGAGACAGGGTCTTAAGAAGCCCAAGACGGCCTTGGACAATGACCTTGAACTTCTGTTTCCCTCTGCCTCCCCCTCGGAGTGCTAGGATTACAAACATACACCAGCTTGCCTAGGTTTATATGATGCTGAGCATTAAACCCAGGCAGTCTACTCTACCAATTGAGGTACCTATAAACCATTTATTCATAGTATAAAATACACATGCCAGAGCACATCATGTTCTACATTGTAAGTTAGAAGGCTGTTGGAGTGGAACACAGTGGCAGCAGGCAGCATATATCATAAATGGAGCTCTAAAGAAAAGGGTGGGTAGCTCTCTTGTGTCTTATAATGTGAGCCATTTCTTACCATACTTTTGTGATCCAGCAAAGAAAGAACGTGAAAGAACGAAGGGTCTCTCCTTCCCTTTAGATCGCTGTATCAATCCTTCTGCAGTAGCCATTTGCTGTAAGCCAGTGGAGAAAGATTGGAAAGAGGAGGCAGGGTGAGGGCACTGTGCCAACATCCTCAATAGACTACTAACATGAGAAAACTAACAGTTGGGGGACCATGAAAAGGGAAATAATAAACCCATCAAGTCTTTTTGATGATATAGTGAATGATACTAATTTGCCTAGTAAAGATGGAAACATTTATTCAGTTAGCAATGTCAATGAAATAATAGTAAAGAGGAATAGGGATGCAGATGAGTAGAAGGGTGGCTACCCAGAATGCTTGAGGCCCAGGGTTCAGTCCCCAGCACTGCAGAAAACAAACACATACACAACACAACAAAACAAAAAAGCCCAAGCTACCATTTATTAAGTGGTACTATTGGTGGTTATTTTATAGTATATTTCCTTATGATCTGCACAACAATCTGTGAGTCAAATGGTTTTTCACTGATTCAAAAAAATAAATTCAGGGTTGGGGATTTAGCTCAGTGGTAAAGCGCTTGCCTAGCAAGTGCAAGGCCCTGGGTTCGATCCTCAGCTTCCAAAAAAAATTAAAAAAAAAAAAATTCAGAGACGTTAAGTGTCCACTTCAGCCTACATAAGAAATTCCCTAAGGCAGCTGGCAATTAAAGCAAAAAGCTGGTTGAGAGATAAACATGTGGTATCTGGAAAAGGCTATATCCAGCCAGCAGCTCTCATTAAGAAATAGAAATTGTGGGAGACCTATGGGCATACAGTCTTATTCTAAAGAATAACAGAGACTCACAGATGTAAGTTAGGGTAAGTGATTCTCAATCTTTGGATATGATTAGCAAATAGAGGATAATTCCACCACCTTTATTCAGAAGGTTAAGCAAATTTTTCTTTATTTTGGTTTTTCGAGACAGGGTTTCTTTGTGTAGCTTTGTGCCTTTCCTGGATCTCACTCTGTAGACCAGGCTGTCCTCAAACTCACAGAGATCCTCCTGCCTCTGCCTCCCGAGTGCTGGGATTAAAGGCGTGAGCCACCACCACCTGGCAGTTTACACATTTAAAAACTATACTGTGGTGGTTTTAATGAGAATAGCTCACATATTTGAATACTTGGTCCCCAGTTGGTGGAACTGTTTGGGAAGGATTAGAAGGTTGTGACCTTGTTGGAGGAGGTGTGTCACCAGGGGTGGGCTTTGAGGTTTCAAAACTTGTGCCATTCCCGGTGTGCCTCCCTCTTAAAGTTGTATTTATGGATCAAGATATGAGCTCTCAGCTGTTCCTTTGTATCCCACTATGGTCTCTACCTTCTGAATCCATAAGGTAAATTAAATGCTTTCATTTATAAGTTACCTTGGCCATGGTGTCTTATCACTGCAAGGGAAACTAAGACATATACTTATTAAAATATAAATCTATATGTTAAGTCTTGCTTTCCTGGTGTGAATGTTAGAAGATATATATATATGTATGTATGTATGTAAGTATGTATGTATGTATGTATTTGTTGTTTGATTTTTTTAAACATTTTTTAAAGTTTTTTTCTTTTATATGTGGGTGTTTTGCCTGCATGTATGTCTGTGCATTATGTGCATATACTGCTCATGGGGGTCAGAAGAGGGCTTTGGATCCTCTGGAACTGGAATTACAGATGGTTATTAGCTGACATGTGGATGTTAGGGATTGAACCACTTAACTATCTCTCCAGCCTCTTCAAAACTATTTTTAAAATTTATGTATATGTGAGTGTATACCTCCTGTGTGGGTGCCTCTGAAGGCCAGAAGAAAGTGCTGGGTCTTCTGGAGCTGGAGTTACATGCTGTTGTAATCTGCCCATTATAGGTGCTGGGAACAAACTCAGGTCCTCTGGGAGAACAGCAAGAAGTCTTAAACATTGAGCCATCACTAGCCCTTGTTTGCTTTTTGCTTTTGTGATAGACCCTTGTTGTATAGTCTAGGCTGGCCTAGAACCCATCATGTAGGCCAGGCTAACCTTTAATTCACAATCCCTCTGTACCATGAATGCTAGGATTGCACATGTGTGCCACCAACCTCAACTAAGCTAGCAATAGATGGGTATATACAAAATTTTACCTTAATTACCTTCGTTAACATATTTCTAGATTGCCTCTGCCAATAAAAGTCTTCTAGTAGTATTAAATGCCATATATAATATTTTTAGATGTATCGGGTTTATTGTGAAAGGACAAGGCAGTAGAGGGAGCAATAATAAACTGGCTATCATCTAAGACTCACTGTAGGTGACAACAAACACACACAGACCTGGCAGTACACCTGATTACAGAACTGAGTCCCTGTCTAAAAGCAGGGCACATGAGTCTGGCTGGCTTCTGACTGGGATGACTTACCTGGTAAAAGCCGTAGATGTTGTGAAGCTCCCTGTGTTCCCAGTTGCCATAATGAACGGCATTCTTTTGCATGGTTAGCTCTGGCCCTCTGAAGACTGAGGGCTCATTCATGTCATTCCATATGAAGAGGATGTCTGTAGATCCCTGGGAAGAGAACCCTGTTCATGAGAATCCTTCCCCAGGGATGATATTAACAGGATAGTATCCCTGATCTTTCCCTCTCTTTTTTCTTTCTTATTTATTTTTTTTATGCCAATTGGGTTGTAAATTTTGTCCAATGAAAATCCCATGCACCTACAACAGTATCTGACTCAAAGAAAGTTACCAATAAATATTTTTTGATAAGAATGCTGCACTATATTATCTGTGAAATACACACTGCTCTGTAAGTTCACTCAAAGACATCCTTGGGGAGTATGTGCCAGAAAAATTGTAAAAACCATGAGGCTCTGTATCATCCACTATCTACTACATGTCTTTGCTTGATCTTATCTAAAAAGCTGTGAAGAAATCTCTTCTTCAACTCTGAACTAAAAGCAATTATTACTATACATGAATTTTTTTCTCTAATACTCCAAAAGACTTGACAGTTGAGTTATCTGTTTGTTAACATATAATTTGTGTTCTTTCCATCTACTGAAAATGGTATTAAAATTCTTTTTATAAAATTCATGGTCTTTCAGCATTTGAATATCATTACAGGAAAACTCAGGCATCTCATTCCACTATTTCTTAATGCTGTGTTCTTTACACCATGTCCTAATAAGGCCTAGCTTCTTCCCAGGACACCACAGAACATATCTGAGACCTTATCCACATGATAGATGATCTTTTCAATGTTTGAATGTGGCCTATATGTTTCCTTAACTATTTTTAAGCAAATGCACCTTTATTTGGAGACTCTCTATTATGTAGCTCTGACTATCCTGGAACTCAATATGTATACCAGGCTAAACTTGAATGCACACAGATCCACCTGCTTCTGCCTCTGAGTGCTGAGATTAAAGGTGTGTACCACCATGCCTGGCTTCTAAGCAAATGCACTTTTAAGAATAAGGGTGTAGAGTTTCCAAATATTTGCTTTCAGTCTTCTTTTGGTACTTCTAAGGCAAAGATCAGCAAGTTTTCTTCTCCTCCTCCTTCTCCCTCTCCTCTTCTCTTTATAAATATCTAGATAATGTACGTTCCCATCTTCATGAATCATAAGAGCTCTTTAATTATTCTACTCTGGCACAGTATTATAAAAGCAGCCACAGACAATAATGAAGTGAATGACTGTACCCATATTTTGCCTAGGGATTGTTGTCTATACCGCTTTAAGTATTTTTCTAATCTCCTAGCCAATGATGCTCAGAAGCAAGTATCTTGTGTTTAAAAGCTGAGCTTGGGAGACAAATAGACCTGAATTCAAATCTTGGGTCCATTATTTAGTAAATTGGTGACCTTTATGGGTTTTAAAACTCTCCACACCTCAATTTTCTTACATGTGGGGTTAAGATTTAATATAGTTCCAATTTTGAGCATTTTTCATAAAGAAGAAATGGGGTAATGTACATCAAATACCTAAGATAGCACTTGGCACGTGGCTTGCATCCAATTTGTGTTAGGTATTACCGAGACTGTCATCATCACCATAACTGATTGAAAACAGGTCTCTAATGTGACCTCAGTTCTTTCCATGGTTCTTTTAAGATTTTGACTATTATATTTTTCTTTTAATAATATATTATGGTTTATAACAGTGGTTCTTAACCTTCCTAATGCTGCAACTCTTTAATACAGTTCCTCATTTATAACTATAATTTTGCTACTGTTATGAATAATTATGTAAAAAGCTGACATGCAGGATATCTGATAATATGACCCCTGTGATAGGGTCAGTCGACCTCTTAAGGGGTTTTGACACAGGTTTTGAAAACCACTGGTTTATAAGATAGTTTCATACTTGTCATAGCCACCTTATTGCTGATGGGGCTCTTCCTTCTCTCTCTCTCTCAACAGCTCTCATGCTGCTTAGGCTGGTCTTGAATTTGATAATTAGCTGAAGATGACATTAATTTCTGATCCTCCACTTCCTAAATGCTGGAATTACAAGCAAGTACTACCATGGGTCTTTGCTGTGTTGGGATCAGGCCTTCTAGCCATGCACTCTGTCAACTGAGCTATTTCTTTAGTCCTAAGTCTTTTCTTTGTGAGACAGGGTCTATCTATGTCGCCCTGGTTGTCCTGGAAATGTAGACCTGGCTAACTTTCAACTCTCAGAAATCCATCTGCCTCTGCCTGCCAACTGAGGTTAAAGGTGTGTATCACCATTTTTTTTTCTGGAGACAGAGTTTTACTCTGTAGCCCAAGCTGGCTTTGAATTCATGGCAATTCTTCGGCTCATCTTCCCAAGTGCTACGATTACTGTGCCCCATGCCTGACTTAATATCAATTTTCAATAATAGTTGTAGAAAAGGATTTTATATTAAAATATACACAGTGTTTAGAAAATAGAATAAAATACATTGTACTGTATTTTGATATATCATAGTCTGTTATGATATAGGTAAAACCACAATTTTTATACATCTAGTAATATATATAGTACCCTTCCTAATATCATCAGAGTCTATACTGTGATATCTATTCTAGAATTTTATATGTGCACTATATCAAAAGCTCTTAGTTAAAGCAGTTCTATGCGACTACCTTTTCCTTTCATCTTTCAGGTGAACTAGGAAGCAGAAAGAGAATAAATACCCACCTGATAAACAGGAAAAGCAAAAAGGCTGGAATACCACTCTCTGACCTTGGGATTGGTGAAATCCAGGTAAGACGAGAGACCTGCAGAGGCACAAGAGTGGGCAGTCTGTCAGGAACAGTGGTCTTTACAGTTAGATGTGTAGGGAAGAAGATGTAGGAGTCAGGTTACCAATGGACACCTATGTTAAGTACAAAAGACCATTGAGACAGGCATGGTCCACAACAAGAGAACAAAGCAATCTTTAAAGAGACAGAATTTAAACCTTTCAAACCAGCCCATGGGCATGCCAATGAGCAGGTGTCAGGATGGACACTAACGGCCTGAGAAAGGCAGATAAGGATGCCCAATGCCCTGTGGTGACCCCCATTTTTAAAGAGAACATGGACTTGTTCAAATGGCTGACGGGAGAAAAGGAAGGTACTGGCTTCTCCACAGCACTTGGATCTATGACACAGTCTTTTGGTCTTCAGTGAATTTCTTACAAGGCTTTCAACTAACAACTTTTGCATCTAGAGTTCCACAAGCAGCTGAGGCCACTCATGAGAGGCTGAAAGTCAAAACTATGGGCTAAAAGACCAAGAGCAACCACAAGGGAGAGCCTGCCAGACACTTCATTTCTGTATCCCACCCCCCACCCCCTGCCCCCGACACTTTCCTCATTCCCTACTTCTTATCTCTGTTTGCTTAGAGAATTAGCATGCCATGGAGCTTAGTATGCTTGCTTATTTTTCACTCATTCCTCTGATCACTGACTGATTAATGCACTCATAGCTCACTCTACCAGGTGTTATTAAAGATACCAAAAAGGCAATGGTGTATCTCCCTTAAAGGTGATGAAAAAGTGTCTGGAAGAGAAAGAGATGCCCACAGGGAATGAGAATGTAACCACAGAAGTTTTATTAATTGGGACAGAATCAGTGGAAATAAGGGTTACCATACCAGGCCAACACACTCCTTGGAAGTCACCACCTTGTGGGTTCTTCACAAAGAAGCCCTGTTCTTTGGCTTTGGTGTATACTGAGTAGTCAGGATCCACCTTGATGTGGGGGTCACTGATGACCACAAGCTGTCAGGACAGAGGTTTAAAGACCACGTCAGTTTTATGAGGCTTATGTTCACTCAGGTGTTTTCACCATAGTTTGGGATGGGGAGTGTCGAGGTTTACTCAGAAACTACAACTCAATGAAAATTTTGGACATTGCTAAATCCCTATAACCTTTCACTAAAAGTTGTTATCAGCCAGGCAGTGGTGGTGCAGGACTTTAATCCCAGCACTCGGGAAACAGAGCCAGGCAGATTCAGCCTGGTCTACAGAGCGAGTTCCAGGACAGCCAGGGCTACACAGAGAAATTCTGTCTCAAACAACAACAACAACAACAACAACAACAAATGTTATCAAATCAGATAAATCCTCTTTTCTAATTGTCATGGTTTATCGTTTTTTATGATTACTTTACAGTTATTTATTTATTTTGTGTGTGTCTGTTTGTTGGTCTGTAAGAAGATGGTTCTCTCCTGACACCATGGGTGTTCTGGGGCTTGAACTCAGTTCTGCAGACTTGGTAGCAAAGTGCCTTTACCCACTGAGCATCTCAGCCCCCATACACATTTAGGATGGCATTTATTACACTTCTAACTATGATGTCAGGTGCTATAAGAAGGGATTAAATAGGCAAGACCCTAACTCCCTAGGTATTTAGAGGCTCATTTTCACACTGCTGAAATAAACCATTAAAGAAATCAAGAACAGTTCGAGGCCAGCCTGGTCTACTGAGAGTGAGATCCAGGAAAGGTGCAAAGGTATACAGAGAAACCCTGTCTCGAAAAAAAAAAAAACCAAAAAACAAAAAACAAAAAAAAAACCAAAAACAAAAAACAAAAAAAGAAGTCAAGAACAGGCCTGGGGATTTAACTTAGTCAGTAAATAAAGGACCTGCTTTGCAGGCATGAGGACCCAAGTTTGAGCCCTAGAACCAACATGAAACAGTCAGGCATGATGGTACATGTTTGTAATTCCAGCACTGGGGAGGTGGAGGCAGGTCTGTGGGGTACCCTGGCCAGCCAAGTCAGTGAGAGACCACTGACAAAAGAAAAAAGAAAAGTGGATAGCATCTAGGAAATTATATAAGGCTGTCCTCTGGTTTCTACAGGCATATGTGTGCACCCATGCCCTCACGAGCCCCTTCCAAACCACAGAAACCACAGAACTAACGTTAAAACCAAACCAAAACGTCAAAATAGTAACAGCAACTATGTACTTCTCAGTGGTTTCTCTCCTTCTCCTTTAAATTTCAGTTCTTTCCTTGGCCAAATTTACAGGGAGAGTCTGTCAGTGAAACATATGGGGAAAAAAATAGATCATCTGGCTACTTTTTTTCTTTAATTACACTTATCTATTTGTGTGTGGAGCAGGGGGAGGCACATGCTTGTCATGGTGTGCATGTGGAGGGCAGAGGACAAGTTGCATGAGTTGCTTCTCCCCTTCTACCATGTGGGATCCTAGGGTCAAACTCAGGTTGTCAGATGTGGGGGGCAAGTACCTTCACCATCTTGGTCTCCATGACTCCATTTTTGACCCTCTGTTGTTAAGACTTTCAAGCCCTACCATGTCCTCCTACCCTTCTGCCCACCTGCAGTCAAGCTGACCAAACCAGCTCTGGTGTTAGTGGCAGGAATTCAAACAACCCAGCCCATGTGGAGGAACTCTTATGCCAGCACCACCTGTTAGCCACCAGGGACTCCAAGCTGGTCCCCTTTCCCAGCTTTCTCAAGCCATTTTCAAAGTAGTTTGGGAGACAGCCCGGCTCTCTCCAGATGCCTCATTATGTGAGAAACTCTTCTGCTTCTGATGTCTGTGTAGTACCACCAATTCTGACAATGGGGCCAAATTTTTAGGGGAGAAGGGTGTCATCCCAGCAGGGTGGCTGCAGCCAACAGGACTGAAAGACTCAGGCCCCTTCACTGTTCTGGGGTTTACATGCTGTGGCAGGGATGCATGGCCTCACCGCATTTCAGCACCCGTTTCTACCTTTGAACACCGGTCTTCTGTTATCACATTTACTATTAATTGGAAGGCACTGTTTTCACAACGACTTTATTTTAATCAGAGGGTCTTCCTCTGCTGGTGCACCCAGACAAATCTAACTCTGGGATGAAGGAGTGTTAAACATCAGATTGACCTCACCTTGCGTTTTTTGCTCCTGAGTAGCTCTTGCATCCTTCTGGGGTTTGGGAACCTCTTCTTGTCCCAGGTGAAGTATTTCTTGTCCTCGGTGTGCTCTATGTCCAGCCACATGACATCGTATGGAATGTCGTGCTCATCAAAACCTGCATCCACTGCCTTCACATCCTGCTCGTCTTCATAGTTCCAGCGGCACTGGTGGTACCCCAGGGAAAAAAGAGGAGGCATGGCTTGTGTGCCTGAAAAAGAAGAGGACAATGGAGGCCACTAATGTTACTCAATCAGTGAACATCTTCCCAGTCTCTACAGGGGATTAAGCACTGAGCTTGATACTGCATAGACTATCAAGGATAAGAAAAAATAGACCCTGCCTTGAAGACAGTGGCAATTAGGGTGATGGGGCAGGCATATAAATAAACCCTGTCCTGAGGTATAACTGCTATGCTAACAGTATCAGCCTAGTGCTGTGGGAACACGTACATTCTGCTTATAGAGTAATGTGGGATCTTCAGAGGTTTCCCAAGGCAGATGAGGAGGGTGGAGGCCTTGAATAAGTAGAAGGATGCCAGGCAGGGAGACTAGGCAGCACTCATAAGAACAGAGATTAGAGACACAGGCAAAGAAGTACATGTGGTCTTAGAGAAAATAAACCCTGCAGGGATTACAATGTGAGACACTGAGAGATGACACTGGAAAGGATCAGTTTCTAAAGAGCCCTGAACTTCAAGATCAGAACTCTTCTCATACTTCTTATTTACAGTAACAAATGGCAGTGTGGGGGCTGTGGATGCAGCTCAGGTGGCAGAGTACTTGTCTAGTATGCATGAAACTCCAGGTTCAAAATTCCCAGCACTCTATAAAACTGGTTGATACATGCCTGTAATCCCAGTACTTGGGAGAGGTGGAGGAAGAAGAATTATGAGTTTGAAGTCATCCTTGGCTACATAGAAAGTTCAAAGTCAGCTTGAGGTACATGAGATCCTGTCTTTAAAAAAAATGAGGGCAGGGGTTGGGGATTTAGCTCAGTGATGGAGTGCTTGCCTAGCAAGTGCAAGGCCCTGGGTTCGGTCCTCAGCTCTGGTGGGGGTGGGGTCGGGTGGGGTGGTGGTGAGGGCAGTGAGAAGACTCAGTGGGTAAAGGTTCTTTCTACCAAGCCTGCTGACCTGAGTTCAATCCCTGGGTCCTGAAATGTGGAAGGAGAGAACTGATTCATAAAAATTATTACAAAAAAGAAGGTTTGAAACAAAAGAGCAAACAGGGAAGTATGTTCAGCATAATCTGGAGGGTGGGAAGTAAGCGGGAGGTGGTGTCTGCCGAACCAGGCTGAGTGTGTGAGGAAGGCACAAAAGTGGAGAGTAGCCCTTCCCTGCTCTAGAAATCTCAGAGACAGGTCCCACATGCTCCTCAAGTGCTAGGGTACCAGACTCCTCCAGGCACCAAGGGTTTCCATGTAGAGCCACATGTCAGGTGGCTGATAACCATTTGTACCACTTGTAACTCCAGGAGCTCAGATCCCTTCTTTTGGGTCCTGCAGGTACTTTATCTCAACATGTATGTACATAATTTTAAAATAAAATTAAACCTTTTTTTTTTGAGACAGGGTTTCTGTGGGTAGCTTTGGCGCCTTTCCTGGAACTCCCTCTGGCCTTGAACTTACAGAGATCTGCCTGCCTCTGCCTCCCGAGTGCTGGGAAAAATACAATCTTTTAAAAGACCATTATCGGGCCAGGCAGTGGTGGCGCACGCCTTTAATCCCAGCACTTGGGAGGCAGAGCCAGGCGGATCTCTGTGAGTTCGAGGCCAGCCTGGGCTACCAAGTGAGTTCCAGGAAAGGCTCAAAGCTACACAGAGAACCCTGTCTCGAAAAAAACCCAAAACCCAAAAAACAAACAAAAAAAGACCATTATCATCAGTATCTCAAAGGATGAAGAAAGATAAAAGACTCACAGAGAGCACACGGGGAGGGGGCAGAGGTCGGAATGTCGACATCAGAAACACGACAACATAAATGGAGGCCTGGAGAGAAGGTGGAGAGCATTTCTCAGAAGAGAGGCCAAAAGAAAAAAGGAGAAAGAACAAGGGTGTGGAGCTGTGGGAGGAACGGTAGAGACTGCTTCCCAGGGCGGAAGGACACTGAGGCTCAAAGTGTCGCACAGAAACTGAAAGGAATGCGTCAAGGGGACCTACTGTAAAATCCCCAACTTCAGTGATGAGGAAGGCGGTTCAGTGAGAACAGGTAGATCATGTGAAGAGGAATCCAATGGAGGGTTTTGGAGTAAGAAGACAGGGATAAGAGAGAAACGCCTTTGAATTCTGAGGAAAGGAACTTCCAGTTTAGCTGACTCGATTACCATCCTGGGGTGAAGCTAGGAGAAAGATGGCTTATCCCACAAGGAGTAGAGCATGTGCATTTCCATTTATTTAGCATGTGTGTGTGTGTGTGTGTGTGTGTGTGTGTGTGTGTAGACAACTTGTGGGAGTTAGTTCTCTATGTCTACCATGTGGGTCCCTGTGATCAGGTCTTCAGGCTTGGTGGAGTCTTTACCCACCAAGCCATTTCACTGGCCCTAACCTTTAGTCTCTTAAAGAACAAATATTTTATTGCTAAAGCAAGTAGTATGTATGTGTGTGTGTGTGTGTGTATACACACACACACACACACACACACACACACACACACACACACACACACATATATGGGGAGGGGTTTGAGACAGGGTTTCCCTGTGTAGCTTTGTACCTTTCTTAGAACTTACTTTGTAGCCCAGGCTAGCCTCAAACTCACAGAGATCTCCCTGCCTCTGCCTCCTGAGTGCTGGGATTAAAGGTGTGCGCCACCACCGTCCAGCACCAGTAGTATATTTTAACAGAAAAGAACACATTTAAAAGTCCAGGATGGAATAGTTCTTAGCTACAAGGAGATTATTCCCAGAGACTAAAGGCTCCAAGCAGGTGCAGGCATATGACAAGTGTTAGGGATTAGAGGCTGGGCAGTCTAGTGTCATGTTTAGCTGGTCTGGATGTAATGAGGATGGGAAGAAAAATGCTTGCTACTTAAAATGCTTAGAGATGTCGTTTGTGGTTTCTACATAGTGTAGAACAAATATTAATTTGCAGTGGTGATACACAGGACAGACGGAAACATAATGGAGCAAGGAAGTAGCAATCTTTATGCATGTACCTGTGAGAGAAGAGTACTGCTTGAAGATGTCGGAAGGTGTAGGTCCTGTCAGCAGAAAAACATCAATGATTCCGCTCTCTGACATCCATCGCACATCGGTCCGACACCTGACCTGTTGTTTGGCAGCTGCTGGGCCCAGCTGGGTCAGTGTGTACTGGAAAGGATGGAATGGAAATCTGAGAAATTTCACCGATATCACCCAGTTCTAAGTGAATCTGTCTACATTTGGTAGCTCCTACTGACATCTGCCAAATACACTGCAAAGCTCTTGGTCCCAGAAAAATGCTGCTGTAAAGAAAAGGCTCTGACTGCAGTGTGGTAAGTGTGGCATGGAGCCACATTCCACAGCTCACCTCAACTGCTGGCTCCGTGTTGATCTCCACCAGTGTTTCTGAGGCATTCAGCCAGAAAATGGCTACAGTCCTGCCCTGTTTGTGGGCCAGGAGATAAGGCACTGAACCATAAATGCCCATTTTGTCATGTATTTGATATCCATAGACATCTAGGTTATAAAGACGGTATGCATCTCCGTCCCTGAAACACAAAGGAGGCTTATCACCAATTACACAAGTGGGTTGTTAATGAATAGAACAGCTTCATTGTCTCCTGTAAACAGATCATTCACCCCTGCCAGGTGTGAAGGCACACACTTATAATCCTAGCACTTGGAGGGTAGAGATAGAACTGTGAGTTAGAAGCCAGCCTGGGCTATATAGCAAGTTCTAGGTCAGCCTGGGTATGTAACAAGACCCTATATAAAACCATAGCTCTACAAAGACTCATCTCTTATCACTTGCCTAAAGGTTTCCTGGCCCAACCTGTGTGTGTGATCCTCCTCCTCTAGACATCCTGAGATAATAAAGGTCCCTTGTGAATCTTCCAGAATAGCAGACACATAAGCCCCCTCTGCTGATGGACTGTGTGAAGACTTCTCTGCAGCTATGGAAAAGAAGTGCATCCTAACCCACCTGAAGATCTGGAACAGGACTGAGATGGGGGCTCCAAGCTGGGGGGCTCTGAGCTCGGGGCTAGGAACTAATCACTATGCCTACCTACTAAATAAACAGTCTCCAGACCTGACAACTTTAAACAGCCTCTGCTTCTCTTTGGTTTTGGCTCCTCTTAGGCAGACGCCCCTGGGATCCATTTGTCAGTAGTGTCAGCCTGAAATGGTCTCTCCAGGGAGTCATAGGGAATTGGAGATGCCATTCTCTGGCATGTTGTCCTCTTTAGAGTGAAAGTCCTTTTCTAGATCAGTATTTTCTTTTCACTGTTCTCCCAGGGTTCCACAAAAAAGATCCTACACAGTAAAAACGAACCTTCACTTTAATTACAATTACTCCTTATTTTTATTTCTTTATTTTTGGGTTCACTATTACAGCTTTTTTTTTTTTTTTAATTAATGTGAGTGTGTGTACACACATGCAGAAGTCAGAGGACAGCTTTGTGGCGTCGGTTCTTTCTTTCAATTTTTATGTCCTGTGCTAGTTCATTTCTGTCGCTGTGACAGATTCTCTCTCTCTCTCTCTCTCTCTCTCTCTCTCTCTCTCTCTCTGTCTGTCTCTCTCTCTCTCTGTCTCTCTGTCTTTCTCTCTCTGTCTCTCTGTCTCTCTCTCTCTCTCTCTCACACACACACACACACACACACACACACACACACACACACACACACACACCAACCTAGGGAGAAAGGGCTTATTTGGCTTACAGTTCCAGGTTACAGTCCCTTATTACAGACATTCACAGTCAAGGGCAGAGAGCAAATAAACATACAGATCCTCGCTTGTCTGTCCTTTCAATTCTCTTTACTGTCCAGTACCCTGAAAACTACTAGGAAAGTTTCTTAACTCGGTAAGTCATATCAAGCCAGAGACTATTTAAGAATTCTTGCTGCCACTTACCTAGTATTTTTAAGTTGGTGTGATTCTGCATGTTGAGGGATACCATAGAGATGTTCAAACCCATGAAAGGAGAAATCCAAACCAACAGAGGAGGGACCTGTAGGGGCCAGACTCATGGCTGAGTTTGCTTCTCAACAGATCAATCTAGAAGATTCGGTTAATTTAGCTAACAAGACAACTAGGCTGGGAGTAGAGAGAGCTGAACTTGCCCCGACCGACCAATGCTGTGCACTGACTTTGATAGCAAGATGCTGTGATGTCGGAGATTGGCGGATGTATGTGTATATAGAAGTGAGTGTTCTACATAATGTACATGTATGGAAAGCTCTGCTCACCTACTCGTTATGCTGCCTGAGCCGCATGCTGAAGCTCCTTTTCCCCTGACACCGAGCACACTTAATCTTGGCTGGATGAGTTTGTGCTTCTCTTCTGCCTGATAAGCTTCCTGCCACCTTGTCTGTGGCTCTCTGCAGGAACTCTTTCAGAAGAGCAGCAGGAAGGCTTTCCGAGATCCTCAATGTATGACATCTCATGACTGGGATATGTGAGCTCATCCTCCCAACCATACTGCTAAGCTGGTGAGAAATGTCCTAGATAAGCAGGTAGCACCTGAGACAATGAGGAGGAGGTCTAAAAACACTGAGCTTTACTAGCTAAAGCTGTTAGAGCAGATGAGCTGTATAACTTGGGTTCTCATCACTTGGGTCTCATGAAAGTAGAATGTGGAATTATAGCTGTCTGGTTTACTCACAGAGCCAGCAATGTGCCCTTTCCTGAGACCACAAGCTGCACGTGGCCCACGTAGCTCTCTCATTCTTCCATAAGGTGTGTGCAATTACTTCTCTGTTGCAATGTATTACTGAAGAATAGGAAGCCCTACCCGGGGATTTTTGTTCACCTTACAGAAGTTACTGGCTCAAGGAGTTTGTTTGTTTGTTTATGGTATTGGGGACTGAACCCAGGGCAACCCCACATTAGCCAAGTACTCTATCACTGAACTGTACCCCAAGCCCTCAAATGACATAAATATTTAGCTATTTTGGAATGGTCTAGTTTAATATTATATCTTTAACAATTTACCATTAGCTTTGACATCCACAAATTTTCCAAATTTCTCTTCCCACAGGCCTAGGTCCTCTTGATTTTCCTAATCACATAAAAAGGAGATTAAAATGAGCTTATAAACTGCAACAAATGTGGTTACCATAATAGTATATCTTATTTGGATTATTAAGAGTGAGGTACTCCAAGATGGCTCAGCAGGTAAAGGCCCTTGCCTCCTAATAATGCAAGCTTGACAACATAAATTCCATACCTGGAACCCACATAAGAGTGGCCTACACACTTGCTCCCACACATGCATCATATACATTTTTACTATCATTATTAATAAAAAATTTAAGACAGAAAATGCAGGGTGTGTTAGCACATGCCTTAAATCCCAGCACTTGGGAAGCAGAGGCTGGTAGATCTCTGTAAATTCAAAGCCAGCCTTGTCTACATAGTAAGTTAGGACTACATCCTGAGACTCTGTCTCAAAAAAAAAAAAAAAAAAAGACTGAAAAATGAGTCCATACTTTTGAAGATTAGTTTATAATGGATATTTAATAAATCAAATTTGTGTCTTCTACAAAGTCAATACTCATTCTTACGAATCTTTTTTTTCTGTGTTAAAATATGCAACATACACTTTGTCTTTCAACCATTTCCAAGTATGCAAACCAGTGTCACCAAGAACATTTGCTCTGTGGTATGATAATGAGCATCCTCAACCATCCAGCTCCACAAGTTTTTCATTGGCCTAAACTGGACTTCCCTACTAAATAATAACTCTCTGTTTCTCCCTCTCTGCATCCCTGGCAAAAACCATTCTATTTTCCACTCTAGGAATTCGCCTACAGTCACCTCATGAAGTGGAATCATATGGCATTGATTCTTTTGTGGCTGGCTCACTTCACAGGCCGTCTTCAGGTCTTATTCATTTTGTAGCACACGTCAGAACTTCATTTTTAAGGCAAATACAATTTCATTGTATGCATGGATCCCATTCTGGTTTTGTCACATGTTTCTTCCTCCTATGGTTACTGTGACCAGTGCTGCAAAGCCCTCCCTTCTGGGTACATACAAGAAGAGGGACTACTGGGTCATACTGCAGTTCCATGTTTAATGTTTTGAAGAACTGATACATTACTTGTCATAAACATCTTCATATGAACTAAAATATGATGGTGTTTTGAAAAATGCAGGCTTTGCAAATAAAAGAAGTAAAAGGAAAAAATTTTTTCCTGGCTTTTCGAGACAGGGTTTCTCTGTGTAGCCCTGGCTGTCCTGGTACTTACTATGTAGACCAGGCTGGCCTCAGACTCATGGAGATCCACCTGCCTCTGCCTCCCAAGTTCTGGGATTAGAGGTGTGCGCTACCACCACCCGGTTAAAAGAAAAAATTTTCATGTGAACATATGAGATAAAACAATGAGAATCTAATAACTTAAGTCAGTTCTAATTTTTTCCTCACACTTATTTATTTACTTATTTACGTGTCTGAGGGGTACATAAGCCACAGTGCATATGTAAAGGTCAAAGGACAGCCCACAAGAATTAGCTCTCTCCTTCTACCAGGTGGGTTCTGAGGGCTGAACTCCGGCTATAACGTGGCAGCACCCGCTGGGCCATCTTGCTGGCCCAGCTTAGGTGCATTCTGAGAGACCAGAGCAGATGCTTGATTTCACTGAGTTTCCTTTACTATCAGGTGTGTGTCGGTGATGGTTTGAGACGTCAGAGAGATGGGAAGGTTGGCAGGCAGAGAGCATAAGTAGGAGGAGAAATCCAGGCTCGAGAAAAGGAGGAGGAGGAGAAGGAGAGGGACGTGCCTGGGCCGGACGCCAGGCAGATGTCAGCCAGGCAGATGTCAGCCAGGCAGATGTCAGCCAGGCAGATGTCAGCCAGGCAGATGTCAGCCAGGCAGATGTCAGCCAGGCAGATGTCAGCCAGGCAGATGTCAGCCAGGCAGATGTCAGCCAGGCAGATGTCAGCCAGGCAGATGTCAGCCAGGCAGATGTCAGCCAGGCAGAGGGGAGAAGCAGTGAAAGTAAGAGACACAGAGGAAAGAACGGCAGAAAGCCTGAGGCAAAAGGTAGGTGAAGAGAAACGGGATCATTTAAGTTACAAAGCTAACCAGAAATAAGAGCTAAGATAAGGCCAAGCATTCATAACTAATAAGAGCCCCCGTGTCTTGGTTTGGCAGCAGGTTGGTGGCCCAAAAGAAAGCCTGCTACACGAGCTGAATTAGCAAGTTCTGAGTTCAGGTGAGAGACTGCTATATAATGTGGAGAGTGATCGAAAACGACACCTGGTGTCTGCTTCTGGCCTTCACATATGCATGCAGGTACACCCATGTACACGTATGCACAGATATGTACATACCACACCCACGTACACAAACACACAAAAAGACTTCGAGTTCTAGATTGTCTGTTCTTCATAACTCAGCCAAAATAATCTTTTAAAAACAGAAGTGAGGCCATTTATCCCTATGTTTAAAACCTTCTTTGTTCTTAGGGTAAACTGGAAAAGGCGGGCTTAAAAGAAGGTCAAGGGTAACTTGCTAGATCTCAATTACCTGAGAGGTGTCAGCGGCAGGACTCTCCTTGTTGCCTTTGGTAGGTCTGTTTAAACACAGGTAAAGTTAGTTCAGCCAATGGGGAAGACTGGCAGGATTTAATGCAGTAACAAAGATTCTCATTTCCAAGTCTTCATAAATTCTATCCTTTAATTTATTAAATAGGATATCATTATAGGCCTGGCATGGCGACACATAACTAATCCAAGAATTTAGAGGGCTAAGGCAGAGTATCAGAAGTTCATAGTCATGGTTGCTTGCATAGTAACTTCAAGGCCAGTCTAAGCTTCAAGGCCTTGTTTCAAAAAAAAAAAAAAAAAAAAAAGGAAAGTAGGAGCAGCAAAATGGCTCAGTGGGCAAAGTGCTTGCTGTCAAGATGGGGATGCTCTGGAAGAGAGGGTTCTCCCATTTTCACCAGGTGTTGGGTTAAAATCTCCCAGTGTATACTTGCTGTTTTTTATCATCAGAATAAGTGATTATGTGGTCCACAGAAAACATTTTGCATTATTTATTTCCACACAATAACTTTTTTTAAGTTGCAACTTTTTGTTTTGTTTTGTTTTGTTTTTGTTTTTGTCTTTTGAGACAGGGTTTCTCTGTGTAGCTTTGCACCTTTCCTGGATCTTGCTCTGTAGACCAGGCTGGCCTCGAACTCACAGAGATCCGCCTGCCTCTGCCTCCTGAGTGCTGGGACTAAAGGCATATGCCACCACAGCCCAGTGAGTTGCAACTTATTTTTATTTTGAAATGTTAGCATTGGAAAAATCTGACTATTTATCATAAAAGTAATATGTCCTCATTGTGGGAAAGTTAAGAAGTAGTGAAAAGAAGGGAAAATAGAGATACCTAAAATGCCAACTACTCGGTCATCATCATATAGATAGTCTTTCTATTGGTTACTTTTCTACTGCAGTGATAAAACATGATGACCAGGGTTTGGGTGTAGGATTCCGGAGCGGGTGAGAGTCCCTGAGGTCAGAGTGGAGGCAGCACTCGACAGACACGACAACAAGAGCAGGAGCTGAGGGCTACAGCTTGATCCACAAGCGGGAAGCAGAAAGTGAACCAGGGATGGCGTGTGTCCTTTTACTCTCCAAGCCTGGTTCCGGTCACATCCTTCCTCCAGCAAGGCTAGACCTCCTAAGCCTCCTCAAACACCACCACCAATTGGACCAATTATTCAAATGCCGGAGACCATGGGGACATCCTACTCCAACCACAGCATTCTTCAACTTTTTCTTTTTAAACTGAGAAACACTAAAATTAGCATAACAAAAATTTATTACACAAGCTCTTTGATACCTTTAAAATCTTAGTGTGTGTGTGTGTGGGGGGGGAGAAAGCTCAGTCAGCAAGGCAGGAGGAGCAGGGTTTGAGGTGGCTGGTTTTGTTTAGGTGGGTCCTCAAGGGTCAAGAGATGTATACAAATACCTTTGCCTGTGAGGAATCTGTAGGTGCTCAAAGTATAACTGGCCCAGGGAGTTGATGCTGATCACAGCCTCATTCTCAGACACCAAGTCTATTTTGAATGGGTTTGCTGAGATGTGACACTTCAGATCTCCTTTTCCATCTGTCAGTATCAAGCTATCGGCATCCCCTGAGCATGAGACCAGCCTGGACAATGAAACAGAAGAGAAAAATAAACTGCTACAGGTTTACACAAGTCTATGTGATCTGTAACTCAGTGTTGGCCAGCAAATAAGTCTTCCTGGGACAGAGAATAGGTAAGGTCCACAGTAGGGCGCCATCATGGAGGAAAGAAAAGAGCTTAGACAGAACATAACTCTACCACATACTTCATAACCACAGGTAACAAAGTTATTCAACCTTTCTATGACTAATTATTTACCTACAAAATATAAATAAAATTAAAAACTAATAGAATTTTTGGAAAAAAATTAAGTGAAATCATACATTCAAAGTAATTGGTACAGGTTGGAAATGCAAACAAATGTTCATCATCATCATCATCATTTCTGTCTATAATGTCTAGTAACACTTGGGCACACAGAATCTAAATATTCTTTTGTTTTTATTTATTTTTCGAGACAGGGTTTCTCTGTGTAGCTTTGCGCCTTTCCTGGAACTCACTTTGTAGCCCAGGCTGGCTTCACACTCACAGAGATCCTCCTGCCTCTGCCTCCCAAGTGCTGGGATTACAGGCGTGCGCCACCACTGCCCGGCCAGAATCTAGATATTCTTATTTATTTTTAATTTTTAAATTACATATTACAATTTTATTTTGTGTGCCATGTGTGTATGTGTAGGGGCATGTGTGGGCCACAGTGTGTGTGTGGAGGTGAGAGGACAGCTTGCAGGAGCCGAGGACCAAACTCAGGTCATTAGAAGTAGAGGCAGACTTGTTTCTGCTGAACCATCTCACTGGCGCTATGGAAATCTCATACTTCTTCAGGCAGTTGACTCTTCTCATGAGCTTGGCCGTAACGGGCTCTCTAGAGGTTTGCAGGCAGTCAAGGCTGGTAACTATAAGGCCTAAGGAACACAGAAACCCTTTTGCAAAGTCCATCTCAGCCGAGGTGTAGTCAATGCTCAGGCCTGGCAGGGACGGTGAAGGAACAGGAAGGCAACAGAGGGGTGCTCAGCGGTCAAGGGTGATCACTGCTGTGGAGAGGACTCACATCTGGCAGATCACAGCTGTCTGTAATTCCAGCTCTAGGAGATTGGACCTCATTTTCTGCCCTCTTCAGACATCCACACCTGTGAAGTGTGAGTGCACATAAGAAACATTCCCAGCAGGAACAGCAAGAGTGGGGGTGGTGTCTCTGCTGGAATGGAAGGCTCAATGAAGTTTGGATATTTAGAATAACTTTGCTGTGAATGCCCTAAGTCACGGAGCTGAGTGGGCTGTGAACTCAGCTTATGATTTAATTCAGCAACCTGAGATATAAAATCTGAGTCTGCATTTGCAGCTGTAGAGACTCTGTAGCTACATAAGACATGAGACAGTCATAGAAACTAAGTAGTTTCCTAGCAGTGCTATTGTTAGAGACTGAGACTGTTGTTGCATGCCATTAAATGCTTCAGAGAGGCTCAGAGGCTTGCATTCTGAGGGCCGGTCACAAGGGGCCATATTCCTACCACTTGATTTGCTTTCAGTAAGCCCCTTATTTCGGTTGACTATCAGCAGAACTAACCACGAACGCAGAATGCTGTGGTCTATTCCTCCTTGTATCAGTTTGCTGGGTTATCATAACAAATTACCACAGGCCGGGTTGTTCGAATAGCAGCTTACTTTCTCACAGTTCTGGACAGCTAAGACCAAGGTGTTAGCAGGTTGGTTTGTTACAAGGCCTGTCTCCACGGCTTGCAGACGGTTGCCTTGTCACTATAAGTGTCCCTGTGCATGCGTCACCCTAGTTTCCTCATCTTATAGGACAGCAGTCATGATGTGGTAGGGCCCACTATTATGTTCCCAGTTTAACCTAACTATCGCTTTATTATATCTCTATCTCTAAATACAGTTGTGTTCTGAGGTCCTGGGGATGAGGGCTTCAGCATATGAATTTGGGGGACAGGGAGACATAATTCTGCTCACAACACTGGTATTCTATCCTTTAATGGTAGCCAGATTTTCACTGCCTTCACTGTCAGCTAGGTCAGCTAGTTAATCTCATACCCATGGTCAGTTGCTTATACCCACTTCTGATATCAACTACTGTGTCAACCAGGACTTGACTGTCAAGAATAGAAACAGTTTTGGCTATTTGAAGTAGAAAATACATAACTTACCAAAGGGAACTGGTTGTCTATAACATCATTAGGAGGGTTTAGGCAGTAGGGTTCAGGCGAGCTCTGCAGTAAAGCTCTCAAGCACAAAATGGGAAAAATGGACAGTTAGTGAGCTTCTATCTCAGCTAGTCAGAAGGCTGAGAAATCAGAAGTCACTGTGGCTGTTGCCTGGCTCCAGGATCATGCCATCTTAGCTGTAACATGAAGATTAGGGACCTGAGGCCCTAACTAGTGGCCTTATAGCTGTCAACAGCTGCCAGATCTAGAGAAGCACAACAGTACAGAACAGTTTTGTTACATACACATAAAGAGCAAAAGTGAATCACATCTGAAACTCTAGCTAGGCTGCTTTCAAAGTTTCAGTTACGTTGGTAGCTCAAGGTCCCCTAGAAAGTAGTTGGCACCGAAGTAGAACTAACGGCGACACCTATCACACAACATTTATACAGTCTTTACTATCTATTGACAACTGTGGTTTTCTGGAGGAAAATAAAGCATCTGTCTTAACCTTACATCCTTTCACTGACAGAGCAACAGGAGCTGCCAGGCAAAGCAACTCATGCTTTACCGGAATGTCTGCGGAGAACTGATGGAAACTTTGCAGGTACTTGAAAAATACTTTCATCCCTAGAGATTTTTTTTTTTAACCTAGATACTGATCATTAATTTATCTCTGGCTCTACATAAAATTAAGTGTTAGGCTTCTGAGAATATCCTTAATTAAAAGTGAGTCCATCTAGCTCCATAAATCACTGGGAGAGTTAGTGTATTAGATCTCTTGAGTCATGGTGCTAATCTGAGTGGGCAAATTAAATAGCTTCTCTTCTGCTTGGTTCCAAACTCTGCCTAATAAACTTTTCTTTTCTTTTTTTTTTTTTTTGGTGAGAAACAGAGCAGGCCCAAATTTCTGTCTCTCCTCATTCGGAGGTACAAAACAGTTTTGGAATGGGAAATAAAGAAAAACAGAATAGGTAACATAGAAAATTTATAAACGTATCCCAAATGATTGGCTATCAACCCTGTAATTAGCTGATTATAACTTTGAACACACAGAATAGGGGGGTGCATTCAAGATCTGATTAAAGAATATGCTGAGGTTGTACATAATGGACCCTGCCCCTCAGCTTACCTTACAGTTCCTAGCTTGCTGGTGATGACATCAGGAACTTCATATCTTGGTTTCAGTGGGGTTTCTTCATTGATTTTAAGTCTGAAAATGTTTTTCTCTATACCATAAACTTCAGCCAGAAGAGGAGTCTGGGAGTAGAGATGTGAGATTAGCTTTGACAGGTTACCTCAGTGATAATCTATTCTGATAGTCAAATCACAATAATTAGGAAAGCATTTGTTTAAATTATTATAGGCCAAGCAAATTGGAGAATGCTGGCGATAAAAAGGACACGTCCCAAATCTATGCTTGTACTTGCTTGATTATGGCTGTAGCACAAGAAATATCTTCTGTGTGTCTGTGGCTAGGTAAGTGTATGCTTATCCAAACCAGGATAATTGAACTGGATAATTGCATAAGCTGCAATCAGACTTGAAAAAATTGGGACGTATGACCAGGCACAGATGTCCTAAGAGTTTAGGCATTAAATTCAGTGTTACCAGGCTCCAGGTGAATGAAACAGGCTCAGGAAAAGAACTGGGAAAAATGATGATCTTTACAGTTCTTAAGCATGGATGAAATGAGGGTCACTGAACTAAAATCAACAGATTTTTTTACAGCCAGGAAAAATAATAGGTTTCTAGGGAACTTTTTCATGGGGCTGGGAAATTTATGTAAAAATTTCCAAGAGGGATGGAAACAACACAGAACTACAAAGAGAGTAAACCTGAAAAATAAAATTCAAAACAAGAGCAGAAGCCACAGGAACAGAAATGGCTGGATTTGGGTCACAAAATGAAGCACCTAGATCAGAGGATGACTTTAAGACAAGTCTTTAGCCAGTGTATCATACTAGTCTACTGCAAATTCTTCATGAAGCATGCTGCTGAGCTTTGGTTATATACAGGCACTGACATTGTTATTGTCTGCTGTGATGTAGGCTCAGCGGGAAAGGTCACATGATGTAGTGTAAGACATGACGTGGGAAACTCAGAAGACAGGCGCACTGAAAACCAGGCAGCATTTGAAAAGCCACGTGACTGGAACCTTGCTTCTGGACTATAGGAGCAGTCAGAGCACAGTGTCGGCAATACTGTCCTGAGGAGCTACCCGCTAGTGTTGTGGCTGCAGGTGCATTCAAGTCATCCTAATACAGGACTGTTACAGAACTGATTATAATTTCTGCTTACATGCTTACTTTTTCGCAAATCTGAGTTGTCCTGGGCATGCCATTAGAACCCCAACATTTGAAAACCCCCAAATACAAACAGAGCTGAAACTCAAATTATCTATTCTCTTCCAATAGACATATAGTTTCATGGTTCTTTTTAATTCAACTAGCATTTATTTATTTTATATGTAATGTTGTGACCACTGAACTCCTTGAGGGGTTGCAATTTAGAGAAGATGATACCTACAAAAAATTTACAAAAAGCTGAGATGGAAGTACGAATACAGATTTAGTGGCAGAACAGGTAGGAGAGTACTTAGGTGTGCAGGGTGAGGAAGGCCTGTGAGTACTAATGTGTGCAGGGTGAAGAAGGCCCAGGAGTACTAATGTGTGCAGGGTGAGGAAGGCCCGGGAGTACTAATGTGTGCAGGGTGAAGAAGGCCCGGGAGTACTAATGTGTGCAGGGTGAGGAAGGCCCGGGAGTACTAATGTGTGCAGGGTGAGGAAGGCCCGGGAGTACTAATGTGTACAGGTGAGGAAGGCCTGGGAATACTAACGTGTGCAGGGTTAGAAGGCCGGGGAGTACTAATGTGTGCAGGGTGAAGAAGGCCTGGGAGTACTAATGTGTGCAGGGTGAAGAAGGCCTGGGAAGTCTGGGGGGGGCACTTAAAGAGGGCCTTCAGGAGTTGGTAGGAGAACACGTTAGGTTTCTACTCCTGTGATGAACACCTCCACAGAAGAAAAGAGTTTGTTTTACATTGCATCGTACAGTCTACAATGAATGAGGTCAGAGCAGAAACTTGGGCCAGGAGCTGATGTGGATGTCATAGAGGAGTGCTGCTTACTGGCTTGCTCAGCCTGCTTTCTTATAGAAAGAGCCAGGACTACCAGCCCAGGGATGGCACCACCCACAGACAGCTGAGTTCTCCGACATCAATCATTAATCAAGAACATGCCCCACAACACAGGCTAATCCAATGGAGGCTCACTTTCAATGGAAGCTCTTTCTCGACCCAGATGACCCTGGCTCAGAGTTTTCCTAACGTTTTCCGCCTATGAGTTAAATACCATGAAATAATGTTAAGAATGTAAACAGAATAAAACAAAATAGAAAAATGAAACCCTGGGCCTTTATTGTAAGCAACCTCTAGTGTTTTTGTTTGTTTTTTTCTTTAAATAAGCTAAGTGAGTTGTTGGGCGCTCAATAACTGTCTAACCTTTCCCCTGTGCCCAACTGTCCTTTAGTGCAAGGTTTCTTCCTTGGGCAGCTGTCACTATGGCACACCGGCTGCCTTAAACAGTCCATGAAAGATTTTGTGGAAACTATATCCCAGCTGCAGAGAACACTGCAACCAAGACGCTGCTGAAGCCACACACTTCTGCTTCAACAGGCCTTGCTCTAGTGTGGAAACCTTCTTGTGAGCTTATGACAAGCCTTGATGGTCACCAGATGAGCTTGCCTACAGCTTCTCCGGAGGGCTGCTCTAGATCTTGTAATAGAAGTCCTCAAGTAGGTCAGGAGGAGGAATAGTACCTCCTTGTAACTCAGCAAAAACCCTGAGCAGTGCTTATGCAATACCTTTCATTGGTGGGAATAGAAACTGCTATGATTAGTGGCATGACAACCTGAGCCCAAGCATGCCATACTCCTTTTCTAGATAGACAATTAAGCGTTTTTCCAGATTATTGGTTTGTGTATTATATCATGTTATTTATTTCGCTATATTTTTTTAGAAGCTCTCAGCTATCTGTGATAACCGTAAGCATCGATTCTGTCTGGAGAACAATGGTGACCTCCTTTAGCCCATTTCCAGAGGGCAATTAGCCTATTCAGGTTTGGCTCTGTTTGGCCAGTTCCTAATTAACTGCTTGTTGCCTGCTCAAGATGAACACTACTTGCTAAAGAGCAGCTTGCTGAGGAGGTGGCTAATTGGCAAAGTCTCATTTTAATCCTGCTTAGATGAAGAGGCAAGGAGTAACTTCATACAGAGGCTTAGAGATATACTTGGATCCTCAAAGAAGCAGCTAGAAGCATTTCTTGTGACTGCAAAAGGAAGTAAAAATGTTTACAAAATGTCTACCCAGATCGGCAGAGAACACCAAAGTTAGCAAAAAGTCTAGTACTGTCAGCCTTGCTGGCACGGCAGAAGACAGCATGCATTTCCCTGTGCAGGCACCACAAGACCAGCTCTCTGCTGCTCAGCCCGTGCCACATCTTCATTCAAAAAGCTGGTAACAGTAGGAGGGAAAAAAATCAAACCTGAACAGTATTTGAAAGCGAACACTTTCCTAATCATTTTTCCTTAATTTTTTCTTCTAACAGCTTCATTATTGAACATTTACTTGTATATTTACAAATGTACTATTTTTGACTGCTTGTAAGAGCTCACGGGGGCAGTCCTCAGGATGGAATTACTGCCTTTATAAGAAAAGAACAGAGTTTGCTTTGCTTGTGTTGTTCAGTCATGTGGGATCAAGATGGCCATCTGCAAACCAGGAAGAGGGCCATTTCCTGATGTGAATGTTGGTACCTTGGAAACTAAGAAATACATCTGTTGTTTAAGTCACTTGGTCTATGGTATCTTGTTATGTAGCTAAAGCAAACTAAGATAATATTAATAATAAAACTTGATTCTGTTTCTTAGTTGCTTATTAGGAGTGGCTCTGGGGAAAGGAATTGGATTTCAAGAATGACAAGTAGTCAAAACTTGAAGTCAATCGTTTAAGGCTTTAAAAGTGTGGGGGTAGGCAGCTGGGCAGGCAGGCACAGGAGCTCCTGGTTTGTCAGAATCTGCCTCTGCGGTGTAATTTGAGAACTGCAGCTGTGAGATGAATATGATCCTCTTGGATTTTAGACTCTATCTCTCTGAACCTGAAAGAAAAAAGCTATCATCCTTATCAGGTGCACAGATACATGCAGCTTGCTTTATTTCTTTTTCTTTTTTTTTTTTTTTTTTGGTTTTTTGAGACAAGGTTTCTCTGTGTAGCTTTGCGCCTTTCCGGGATCTTGCTTAGTAGACCAGGCTGGCCTTGAACTCACAAATATCCGCCTGCCTCTGCCTCCCGAGTGCTGGGATTACAGGCGTACGCCACCACCGCACGGCCATGCAGCTTGTTTTAAATCCCTGGACCACACTGATACCTGATGTGCAATCTCCTTAATACATTTGTCTCAGCCTAGAAATAACCTTTGACCCTGTTCCTATGCAATGAGGTGGCTATAAAGTACAGACAACTTCTCAAAATAATTATTATCTTCACTGTCTATTAAACCAACAGAGGACATGGTATCCTAAATCCCTACTAGTTAGCTCAATTTTACACATCACTCGGAAATTAAAATGGAATCAAGCAGAATTTCAGAGTGACTTTTTAAAAGATACATTTGCTTGAGATTAGAGTACACAGATTCCTATCCAGCTTTGATATTTAGGTATTTCCAATTCCGAATGTGGAATGTTTTAAGTATTTACAAAGTTCTCAGTCCTGAGGGCTTTGGTGCTAACATTTCAGATGATTTGTTCTTTCTCGATGGACCTCCTGGTTCCCTTCTGAGCTGTGTGCTGTCTTGTGTTGAGATCCATTCTCTGGGGCCCTCTGCACTGTAAAGTCTTCTTTTTGGAGGACTTCCAGATCTGTTGGCTCTGGCTGGTACCTGACTGGGATTGCCTTGTATTTCCAAAGAGGAAAAACGAACTCTTAAGAACTAAGGAGGCACGTGCAGGAGCCTGGCGCTAACCGCACTGGTGGTGCCAAGCTGTACTGAGGACTGAATTTTGGTTTATTGCTGGTATTTGAAGTAAGTCTCCTCATTTTCTTTCATTTTCTTTGCCTCGGCATCTTTATGACAGTGGATTGTTCAAGAGGGTCTATGTGCTAAGTCTCCCCAAGGATGGGTAAGGATTTTATTTCCAGATCATGGCCTCTACAACTTGCTGCAGTCAGACAAAATGAAGAGAAGAAGCAAAATGAGAAAATTATCAAAAAAAAAAAAAAAGGACAAAGTTCCTGACATCTGGTGGTAAGCCCAAAGATTCCTGGAAAGTCTCTTGTGGGCTCACTAAATTTTGAGAGTCAAGTTTGCTGAACACTAATAGTTTCTAAATTAAGGTCTTAGAGGACCCTCCTCCGACATTGTGGGATAGTTTTGATCCTGTTTTCTGTTTCCTCAGTAAAGCATTACAAAGCAGGGGCTGAGGCAGTCCCAAGGAGATTTCACACAACTTTCAGCTGAAAGTTGATGTCTGAGAACTGGAAATGGTGAGGCAGTGAGTGGAGTTTGAAACAGGTTCCACTCTGTAAGTGGTTAGTGGACCCAGACCACAGTCTTAATGAACTATGTTTCTGTCTCAAGAGACACCAGTCAATTCATTTTGGTTTGAGAGGCTCTGGAAGCTGAAGAGCCTTAGAAGGTGGATCAGTACTGAAAGCAGGGGCTGGAGTGGAGCAGCAGGTGGCTTGTGCAGACTCACCTTCTGTCCAGCTCAAAACACTTCTATAACTGACCCATCTTTGCGACACAGATGAGGTAGTGTGATGAACTGAAAGGTGAAAGAAAAGTCCTTAAGATATCCTACTGTATGTAATTCCTTTACTTTGTAGGGACTATGGGGATTGGCTCGGGAAACAGATCAGAGGCAGAATACTCATAACTTGGGTTTTCTATTACATAATTCTATTTGTTCCTTGGCAACCTAAATTTTGAAATTTGGACATTTGCTAAATCTGCCCCTTTGTTCAGGCTTCATGAGAAACAGACCAGGACACTACAGTGCCAGAAAGTATACGGATCTTTCATAGAATCTGTCAAAGACATAAAAATACAGCCATGTCACACTGGGCAAGTGTCTTCCTAGATTTCACTTTCCTTACTTGATAATTTGGGACAATAATAGAATATGTCTCAGATGCATTATGAAAAGGCGTTAAGAGAAAATAACACATGTAAAACCTCTAGAAAAACATGTGATACACAGGCGATCTCTCTGTCAATATTCACATCACTATGAAGGTGGGATCAGATAGGTACTGTGGCAGAAACATGTAATCCTGGCACTTGGAATGTAGGGGAAGGAGATCAGGAGTTAGAAAAACCTCAGTAGAGGTTAATTAATATAGGATCAGTGTGTGTATGTGTATGTATGTATGTGTGTATATATATATATATATGAAAACAGATCATATTTCTTCTCTAACAAAGTTCTTCTGAGGCATAGATAGTTTAAATTAGCTGTTATAGAAATAATTTGCTTGGTGGTGGTAGCACAGGCCTTTAATCCCAGAACTCACAAGGCAGAGGCAGATGGATATCTGAGTTCAAGGCCAGCCTGGTCTACAGAGCTAGTTCTTGGACAGCCAGAGCTACACAGAGAAACCCTGTCTTGAAAACCAAAACCAAAAACTGTATACAATTCAACCGCAATAAATAAAAAAAGTAAATCGCTCTTCCAACTCACCTTGGTTGCGTCACTGACGATTGGGAACCTGGTGCTGTCCTGTTCTGTTGTGACTGAGCCTAACAATGCCTGGTAGGTGGCTTTCTTGGAGAGCTGCTGTTTCTGTCGTCTACAGATACAGAGTATTGTGCTGGTTAGTTTTGTCAACTTGACCTAAACTAGAGTCGCTTGGAAAGGGCTTCCATGAGAAGATGCCTCCATCAGACTGGCCTGGAGGAAAGTCTGTGGGAGCTTTTTCTTGATTAACTATTTGTGTGAGAGGGTCCAGCCCACTGTGGGTGACACCACAGGTGACATAAGGGAGGTAGCTGAGCAAACCAGGAGGAGCGCCCTCTATGGCCTCTGCTTCAGGTCCTGCCTCTAGGTCCCTGCCCTGACTTCTCTCAGTGATGAGCTGTGATTGGGAGGTCAGAAGACAAAATTAACCCTTTCCTCCCGGGCGGCCTTTGGTCATGGTCTTTAATCACAGCAAGAAAAAGCCAACTAGCGCAAGGATACAGGTCTATGAGAAGTGCGTGTGACCTGTCTGCGTCTAAGAGACCACAGCATCATGTCAATGTCAGCAAGATTCACTCTCACAGTAAGTGACTGGCATAGACAGTACTGACACTCTTCTAAAGTACCAAGAATACATTACTAGAGGTCTAATAAAATTATCGCTAGAATAATATTAATTTCAACATAATACTGCTCAAGAGTGGCATCTCGTCTCCTTTGTTGAGAAAGTGGGGCAAGTTTCTTTCTTTTGAATGTGTATGTGTGTGGACATGGACAGGCGACTATATAGGTACATGTCCATGTGAGTGGGGGCCAGAAAACAACCGCAGGTATCGGTCCTTAGGGACTGTCCATCTTTTTATTTTTAAGTCAGTGTCTCTTACTAGCATGGGGTTAGGCAAGTAGGCTAGGCTGGCCATCCAGCAGGGCCTACAAGCCTGCTTGTCTCTGCCTCCCCAGTGCTGGGATTGCAAGTGCCCATGACTTGGTTGGCTTACAATAGGTTCTAGGGATTAAATTTAGGGCTTCTTGCAAGTACTTTACCTACTAAGCCATTCCCCATCCCAAACCTTTTTTTATGAACTTAAACTTCCTCCTCCTTTTCATGAAATGGAACTTTAGTAGTAATTCAACAGATTCTAGTGGAAATTCAGTGTGGGCTTAACAAGGTGATTGGGCATTTACTACCTCCCTCTAAGGTAACTGTTTTGAGTTAAAAATGGCATCATTGTTTTCTTCTAGAATAGAGAATGGCTGAAATAGAAACTTAAAAATATATGAAACTGTTTTTTTTCTGGGCATGGTGGCATAGCACCGTATTTAATCCCAGCACTCAGAAGGCAGAGGCAGGCAGGCCATTGTTAGTCCAATGTCAGTTAGATCTACATAGTGAAATGATGTCTCAAATAATAAACAAACAAACAAACAAAACACAAATTAATCAAAAAACCAAATAATTAATTTTGATGATTTTTTTGATGATTTCGGTTACAGAATCGCATAAAAGTAGATATAAGTCAGGCTCTTGAACCAACTAAGCCATGAATCCCACTAAAGTAGACATTTTAAAAAACGATTTTAGGCAGGGCGGTGGTAGCCCACGCCTTTAATCCCAGCACTCAGGGAGGCAGAGGCAGGTGGATCTCTGTGAGTTCGAGGCCAGCCTGGGCTACAGAGTGAGTTCCAGGAAAGGCGCAAAGCTACACAGAGAAACCCTGTCTCAGAAGAAAAAAAAAAAGATTTTAAAGATACTTTTTTTCTAGGCTAATAACCTCATAGAATATTAAAGTAAGTATAAAAGATCCCCAGAGAGGGAACTCTATCAATAGTTAACACATTTCAAGAATATTTACTCTTCGCTCCAGTTACCACGTTCTAGAAATCCTAGTTTTTATTGTTTGTCTTTGCTGTTTTGTTTTCATTAGTGCTAAGGATCAGGCCCAGAGCCTTGCACAAGATAAGGAAGTCCTCTATTGCTGAGCCACATCTCCAGCTCCACACCTAAAAATCTGTCTTCCAAATGACTTGCAGTATAGGACATGGTGGCGCTCTCATAGCAAAAGATAAAAAAGAAACAACAACCTGAGGCTCGAGCGAGCGGATCTAGAACAAAATAAATTACGTTGTATCGACCCAGTGGAATATCATGAGCACAAAAATAGAGGGGCCTCCATGTTCTCAAGTGGAAGTTCTCCAGACTAAAACATAGAGCAGGGGGAAGGAGACACAGAACACTGCGTACAGAAACCTATTTGCAGGTGTAAGGAAAGAGGTGATAGAAAAACATATGTATTTACAAAAAATACTGGGGCAATATATAAGAAATTAATAAATATGCGTACTTGAAGGGACAAGATGATAGAAAAGCAGAGGTAGGAGTAATACTTTCAATATGTATCATTTTATATGATATTCAAACCAGGTAAGTATATTATCTTTGAAAGGACACACATTTTAAAAATGTTTTAGATTTTAAAATAAATTACAGGCTGGGTGGTAATAGTGCACACCTTTAATCCTAGCACTTGGGAGGCCAGCCTGGTCTACAGAGCAAGTTCCAGGATAGCAAGAGCTACACAGAGAAACCCTGTCTCGAAAAACCAAGACAAAAAAAAAATACAAGTTAAATTATTTAATAGTTGTATATAAGACGATTCATTAGATTTCCTAAAGACCATCTTCTTAGCCCCTCAGTTCTCAAAAGCACAGTGGAATTAACCTGGAAACACTGTCAGGAACATTCTTTGGGTGATTTACTTACCTATAGAAAGCAATCTTGCTACAGTCTCTGAAAATAGTTTTATCCACAGCTTCATCTTCAACGCTAAATAAGATATTTTAAGAAATATATTTTACATAAGATCTGTGAGTTCAATTTTTGTACCTTCCCTAATTATATTATAAATGTGCAAAATAAACTTTTGGAATTTATTCTCCATCGCAAAACTCTGTCACTGCTGTCATATAAAACTTCATGGGGCAACCATATGTATGCTGTAGAACAATAACCTTTTGTAGAACTACCAAATTGAACAACAAAATATCTTCATGGGCTTGGTTTGAAAGGCCATGGAAAAAGGGCACTGCCAATTATGAGGCAGAGAGCTTTTAAAATATCAGCCACAACACTAAAATCTAAAATCTAAATCCAAACCAAACAACCAACCTACTCACCTATTTAAAGAGCAAAGTATTTTCAGAACATAAACTTCCTGAGAGTTTAGACCTGAAGAAGACATAGAGTGCCTAAATGTTCTGTTAAAGTCTAACAGGTAACCACAAGAGAAAGCTCGAAATCATCTAAGGAAGGTATGTACCAGGTGCTTGAGGCAGAGTAGGAACAAACATAGAAGAAGAAAAAACTTCCTGGAGGATTCCAACAATCTAGAGATTAATATTCTTTAAAACCAGGTTTCCAGAAGAATTGCATCTGGAATAAAATGTAAAAAGATGTACATTCCCACTTGAATATATATGTATTTCAGCTAGGCTTCCTCTAGCTAAAACAGCTATAAGCTAACAGGGGTGGGGAGGACCGGCTTTGGTAAAGAGGTGTGGCTTCCTGCACCTGCAGTTCCCATGCCCATGATTTTGATGGAAGCTAAACTATGAAAACAGGCCTGGACAGTGAGAAACACTTTGCCATGTCAAGAAATTGTTTCATCATGGGGAAAAAAAAAAAAAAGGAAACCCTTCATTAAACTCGGCTTTTTGGCATTGCTTATTTTAACCAAACATTAGGAGACCTTGCAGTCTTCTGTTTCCAGTTTTGAACAGTGAGCTGTAGAATGGTACAGGAAGAGATGGAACCACCTAAATGTGGGATGCAGCACGCTTAAAATCCGTGTCTTAGAGTTTGGAAGGCAGTCTTCCCACTGCTAAAGTTGTTTCCCTCCTGGAAATACTTTGAGAGGTTAGCTATTAACAATACCCAACTCCCTGCAGAAGCAAGAAAGAACGATGAAGCAAATACCAAGCATTCAAGGAAGTGCAATTAAAACATTAAGTGAAGCCATCAAACCAAAAGGTTGTTGTAGGAGTCAGTTCCTGAGGGAGCAATTGGCCTTTACCTGATTTCCTCTTTCTCAGCTGCTTCCATGGCTTCGCTGTTAACTCTGCCTAGCTCCTAACTCTCAGGCCACAGCCTCCGGATGTCTTTTTTTTTTTTTTTTTTTAAGGTAACAAGCAGACTTGCTAAATTATGACCCGTACTTCATCACAGTCAGATTTATAGAAAATAAGAGTCCCCTCCAGATGTTTAAGGGGCGGGGGACAAATCCTGACCTTTTCTTCTGGGATTTTCTCAGGCGCAAACCAGCGCGTCTACAGGGATATACTTAATAAATATTTCTTGGTTAAGAGTGACCCATGAACCTTGCTTTCATTGGCGGAGGAGGCGTGCACGCAAAGAGCCCTAGAGGTTAAAATCTAGAGCGTGAGAAACAGGAAGCACCAAGACAGTCTTAGGGTCTGTCTCAGTGGCTGTCACTCTATAATACCGAAAGCTGACCCGATCTCTCCCCACTTTTAGTTTTGAGTAGGGAGTGCCGTCTGGATCATTGCTGGACGCTGATGCCGCTGGTCAACCTGCTGCCGCGGACAGTCTTTCGGAGTTAAAGGGGACTTTGAAGCTCTTGAATCGCTTCTAATCCAACCCTGCCAAATTCCAGGCTCTGCCTCCTCCGCTCCACAGGCGGAGAACTCACTACTGGATGTCAATCATGCATCCAGTGTGCGCGCTTCTACTGACTTCTGACCGGCGCCTGACCTTGACTTGGAAAGGATGAGGAGCGGGAAGAAGCGGGAGGAGCAGAGACTTGACGGATGCACTGAGTTCCTTTAATGGCAGGAAGGACAGAGGGAAGTAGCGGACCTCAAAAGGTTTTGCTAGTTCACCCCCAGGCGACACTTTGAGTGAGACAGGAAGACGCCTGCGCAGTAGGCACAAAGTTTTTTTGGCGTACTCGGATGGTCGGAGAGAAGAGTCGCAGTTTCAAGGACCCGGATAATCCCGCCCACAGAGCAGAGCCGGAAGAGGGTGGGACAAGCCGGAAGAAGGCGGGACTAGCCAGCCGGAAGCAGGCTCAATGCTCTGGGTAGTCGCTTCAAGGCTGTGAAGATGGCGGTAGCTGCGTGGCTTCAGGTGTCTCCTGTCATTTTTCTTCTTTTGGGGGCGCAGCCGTTCCCATTGTCGTTTTTTGGTGCAGGACCAGCACCCGTGTTTGCTGCAGATAGATCAAAGTGGCACATTCCGATGCCGTCGGTGAGTGTTGGAGTCCCTACTGAGCCAAGAGGGCATGAGAGGTGGGGCTACGGTGGCCCAAGGGGTCCAGGATGGTTTCAGGAACGTAGGTTTCCAGAGGGGGTGGGATACCCAGAGTGTGCAGACGGGGTCTCACCTGCCCGGAGCTGAGAGCTGCGCTGTTTGCTGTAGCTAGGAGGAGTGTGAGAACCAAGTGGGTTCTCACCGGGAAAGTACAGAACTTTCAGCGCCAAACTTGAGCGAAACTTGATGCACAGGTACATAGTAGTTTCTCTTTCAGCTAGAATGTCACAAAATCCAGTAACCTAGGCTTGCATGAAAGGGATATGTAAATAGGAGTCCTTGTTTTTAACTGTAGTGGTTTTATTTTTATTTTTTGTAAAAATATTTCTACGGATGAGATGGCTTGATCTGGTTTAAACTTCGAAATGTTTTTGTGATTAGGGGACATAGGGATTTTTTTGTTTTTTAGATGCGTTTTAACATGGGAATGGCCAAAACAGAACAGTTCTAAAATGTAATGTGGTAAGGATAGTCTTTCGTTTGGATAGTTAACTGATAGATTGACCTATTCCCCTCTCAGTTTTAAGACCTCGTTTGAGTAAGAGTAGTACTTTGAACCACAAAAAAAACCAAATTTTGGCAAGAACTGCTTTAAAAACCATTAGCTGTTTTGTTGACTTGCTTTTGTCCTGTTCACTATACATTTATGTGGCAAATTTTGCAGCTTTTATTCATTTTAGCAAAGGTTTCTGGGTTTTGAATTATAGTTGTCTATTTGTTACTGACATGATTAATAGTTCTTTTAAATTTAAAAGTAAAAACTGCTCAGAGGTTATTTGAAAGCCATGATTGGTTGTTCTGAGGAATGGTTAGTGAATAAAGAAAAGGAACTGCACATCTCCAGATTGTAAGCATTGGAGCTGGTGCCCTTTTTAACCCGACAGTGATGCTTTTAGGTTGAGTTGAAATTGGAGGTAGCCTCCTTGCACTTACAGTCCCAGCTTTATGCCTCTGGGGAGGAATTCATGATAGCGCCGAGGGGCACTCAAAGAAATGATGTTGTCCTTTTGATTAGGAAAATTAATTGGAATATTTTATAAATTTAGGTATTCATATTCTGTCTTGAAAATCAAAATGCCCTGATGCTAATGACCTTTCCTTTATCTTTGCAGGGGAAAGATTATTTTAGTTTTGGAAAGATTCTTTTCAGAAATACCACTATCTTACTGAAGTGTGAGTTTTTAAATTTCATTGTTATTTGATTTTCTTAAATTTAGAAGCTTATTTTCTACCTTACTCTGCTTGTGTGTGTGCGCACGCGCACACATGTGTGTGTGTGTGTGTGTGTGTGTGTGTGTATGTATAAATACGTGTGTATATGCATATAAAGCCCAGAGGTCCATTACTTGTATCTTCCTCAGTTCCTGTCCACCCTATTGTTTTGAGACAAGGTCTCTCCCTTAACTTGTAGCTTGCTGGTTAGCTAGATTGGCTGGCCAGCAAGCATCAGGGATTTTCTGTCTCTTTCTCCCCAGCACTGGGATTACAGGTGTGGATGAATTTTTTGTTTGTTTGTTTGTTTTGTTTTGTTTTTCTGAGACAGGGTTTCTCTGTAGCTTTGGAGCCTGTCCTGAAACTTGCTTTGTAGACCAGGCTGTCCTCGAACTCACAAAGATCTGCTTGCCTCTGCCTCCTGAGTGCTGGGATTAAAGGCATGTGCCACCACTGCCCGGCCATGGATCAAATTTTAATGTGAGTGGTGGGGATCTAAACTCAGATTTTGATGCTTGTGTGGGAAGCAAAGATTTTTACCAACAAAGTCATCTCCCTAGCCCCTTAATACATTTTATGTCCTGAAATTTAATAGGTTGGCACTGTTTAGATACAAACATTTAGTATAACTAAATTTCTATCATTGAATAATATTCAGAATACTTGTATACATTTTTATTGTCTTAGTCTCTTGTTTTTCAGTTTATTATGTTACATATAGATACACTATTATATGTAGCTTATATTACATATTTGTATTATATATTACATACTCAGTGTATACTCTATTGAATTCATATGTTGACTGTAATGCCACAGAGTGTATATATATATATATATATATATATATATATATATATATATATGTTTATGTATGAAAATTATGTCTAAATTTAATTTCATTTTAGTTGTATTTAATTTTGTTGGTTGACTGCTTGCATCATTTTTAAATCTGTTCTGAGTCAGAAGTATCACTGATTTTACTCCTGTGCACTTGTTAGCTGTTTACTGGAAACATGGCCTAGGCTTGTCAGACATTGGCTCAGATATTCAGTAGATTCTTTGTTTACCAAGGGAGTGTTTAATGCCTTAAGGAACAGCGAGTTCAGGAATATTACCAGGAAATAGGGATAATGTAGAAGAAACCAGTTTGTCTAGTGAGATAACCACAGGATCTGGAGCTAAACTGTCCTGTGTGTACTAAAACCCCTTTTAATTTTGAGACTTTTTTATTTTTGGAAGCAGATGATCATGGGTTGCTCTATTTTGGAGATGGGATAGTAGTTTAGATCATCATTTTAGTGTGATCTTTTTTGTTTGTTTGTTGAAACAGGGTCTCACTAGGTCACTCAAGGCCAGTCTTAGGCTCAGTTTCTTAAGTGCTAAGATTATACGCATAGGCTACCATGCTTTGTTTCATGTCTGTTTTGAACATACCTTTCTCCCTGAAAATACAGTAAAGTCATAGTTGATTTATTTTATTCTTTTGTTTAATAAGTGGTTATAAAATAACTACTGTGTGCTGAGTACTCTTAAATACTAGAAAAGTGGTAGAAAAATTCTCATTGAGCTTACACTGTAGCGGGAGTGAAAGGAGCAGGTCAGATTTCTGTGACAAATACACTCGTGATGGTTAGTTTTAATTGTCAACTTAGCACAACTCAAATTACTTGGGAAAAGAATCTCAATGAGGGCTTGTCTAGATCAGGTCGGTCAGTGGCCATGTCTGTGGGGGATTGTCTAATTGTGTTAATTGATATGGGGCATTCCAGCATAAATGTCGGCAGGCCCATTCCCTAGGTTTGGGTGCTGAACTGTGTAGTGTGTAGGAATAGAGGAATCTGAGCCGAACAGCATGAATGCATGCATTGATTGCTGCTTGCCTTTGATGTGGATGTTCTGTGAATAACTAGCTGCCTCAAGTCCCCGACACCTAGACTTCACTCCAGTGATGGGCCATAACCTGGGATTTTGTACTTACTTGTACTAGGTTGGTTTTTGTCACAGTGTTTTATCCAGCCAAAGAAACAAAGCTAGGACAATACTACATCCATGAAAATATCTCCTAGTGACTTAAATTTGATTTGAACCAATTTGCCCTCTTGTTTTGTGAGGTTGTTTACTGGCTGTTTACTCAGAGCTGTGAGGAGTGGAAGGATCTAGTTGCTTAGCATGGCTGTGCTCCTGTTGTGTACAGTCTTCTAGTCTGTTTTTGACCTGATGGTATTTTACCAAGTTTAACAACCTCCACATTAAAAATGTCTACATTGTGTTGTTTTGTGGAAGATCTTAGGTTCTTTAAAATTTGTACTTATTTTTTGTTATTCCTATAGTTTCTCATATTTACTGTCTTTGATTTATGGTGTATGACTTCCATAGCACAGGTGGGACCATATTCTTTGTCTCAGGGCTTGTCATTTAGAGTTCTAAACATTGTCTTACCTTTCCTATAACACTTAACTTACTTTTATGTTTGCAACAAAATTCCCAGCAATTTTTTTTTTTTTTTTTTTTGTGGAGCGGAGGATCGAACCTAGGGCCTTGCGCTTGCTAGGCAAGCACTCTACCACTGAGCTAAATCCCCAACCGCAAATCTTTTCTTTACGACTTAAAATTTACATTTATTTATTCACTTCCTTTCTGTATGTGAATGCAGACATTCCATGGTGTGTGTGTGTAGACTAGAGTCAGTTGTCTCCTTCCACCATGTAGGTCCTGGGGATAGAAGTCAGCTCTTTAGACATACTCCCTAACCCATCTTGTGAACCCTGTTTTCTGACTTTAAGATAATATACCCTATCTATTTGTGTTCTCCTGTTAGTAGTCAGCTGTTCATCTTTCTGTCTTTCCTGTAAATTCTCAGCTGATCAGACTCTTGCATATCCTAATAGAGCTCCGCAGAAACATGGTAGTCATTTAAAAGTTACTTTAGGGCTGGAGAGATGGCACTGACTGCTCGTCCTTCCAGAGGACCCTGGTTTGGTTCCAATACTCACAAGTCTGTCTGTTCAGTCATGTGTACCTCCAGTTCCAGGGATCTGATGCCCTCTTCTGGCCTTCCTGGGCATCAGAGTCATAGTGGTACACAGACAAAACAGGCAAAACAAACATACACATAAAATTAAAAAAAATTCTTTTTAAAGGTTGGTTAAGAAAACAGTTTAAAACAAAGCTAGGAATGTTTTAATTCTGTTGCTTATTACTTTTATTATCTTAAAAGTTTAATTAATTAATTAACGTTTGCTTTTTGAGACAGGGTCTCTATATGTAGCCTTGGCTGGCCTGGAGCTCACCATGTAGACCAGGCTGGCCTAGAACTCATAGAGAGATCTGCTTGCCTCTGCCTCCTCCTAAGTGTTAGTATTCAAGGTATAGGTTATAACCTCCTGATTGCATCTTTTGTTATGAATTAAAGTAGATTCCTGGGGCTGGAGAGATGGGTCAGTGGTTAAGAGTACTTGTTCTTGCAGAAGACCCAGGTTCAATTCCCAGTGCCCCACATGGTGGTTTGCAACTGTTCATAATTCTAGTTCCAGGATGCAAATGACACAGACGTACATGTGAGTAAAACATGCACATAAAATGAATAAATGTAAGAAAAAGAGTAGATTTCTTTCTTTCTTTTTTTTTTGCTGGCAATTGAACTCAGAACCTCTGGAATAGCAGCCAGATCCTCTTAACCACTGAGCCATCTCTCCAGCCCCTAAGGGTAGATTTCTAAATGTAGTTATTCTTATTATTCTTATTTTTGCAAAACGTAAGGCAGTATTTTTTTCTTCCACAGCTGGAATCAAAGAGGAAGTTTTAATTAGATGTTTCTTTTGTTGTGAACCAAAATAAATTCTTAAATGCAATCATACTTGTTTTTTTATTTTATAGGTTTATTTGTCTTTTTTTTTTCTTTTGAGACAATATCATGTAGCTGAAGTTGGCCCTGAATTCCTGATCCTCCTGCTCCCACCTGCCAAGTGCTAGAATTACAGGCAAGCAAGCTGCCCCCACTGCCATCATGTTTGTCTTGGGCATGTTTGCACAGAGGAGTCTTTAGTATCTTGTCCCAACTCCCAGGACAGTTGGATTTACCTTCTTAAATCTTCAGACTGATGTGTTGGTTCTTAGAACACTGTGTTCCAAACTATGTGGGGTTTTGTCATGTGTGTATGTAACATTGTGTATAGATGTTCAGGTATTTGCATAGGTTTTGTCATGTGTGTATGTAATATGGTGTATAGATGTTCAGTATTTGCATAGGTTTTGTCATGTGTGTATGTAATATGGTGTATAGATGTTCAGGTATTTGCATAGGTTGAGCCTGCACATTTCAGAGGATACTGAGTGTCATCCTGTGTCAGTCTCCACTTCATCTCTCTGAGATAGGGTCTCCCTGAACCTGGAACGAGGCTGGTGGCATCAGGTTTAGACAGGGCATCAGATCAGATCCTTGGGAACTGGAGTGACAGATGGCCATGTGCTTCCTGCCATGAAAGTGAACCTCAGTCCTCTGGAAGAACAGCCAGTCCTCTTAACTGTTGAGCCATCTCTCCAGCCCCTTCATGCATTCTTGCTGACTTTCAAAGTCCAAGCCATGAATAGCTCTCAGATCAGTGGATCTGTTGAAAACACCATTTAACAATCGTGAATATTCTGCTATCCCTGATACCGTTATTCTGTATTTCTCCAGTAAGATTGTGGCCTTTTAAAAGATCTTTGACCATTTGTTTTTCCACATTTCCCTCTTAATCTAACACTCTACTATTAAACCTTTGTATATATGTGTTCTGCTTGGTAAATACTTGAATAATAGAAGTCTAGTTTTAGGTTAGGATTGCCTTATCATGCCCAAGTTTTTCTCAATATAGATCTAGTGGTTTGGGACACAGAAATAGACCTACATTTCCAAAAGGGTTAAAGAAAGAAAACCTGCATGGCTACAGTACCACTTCTGAAAGAGCAGTGATATTATCTAAAGGCTACCCGGGAGTTTGGGCATGCTAGCTCACTCACCCCTTTAATCTCAACACTTGGGAGCCTGAGATGGAGAGATAGCAGTGAATTTGAGGCCAATTTGGGCTGCACAATGAGATCCTGCTTCAGAATAAACACCAAGAAAGAAAGAACAGTTATTTTTGCTTGTATGACTTGATTTCCTATGTTTAAAGAAGGAATATTGAGTATCTCAGTTTAGGGTGGAAAATAAATAGGCTATTAGTGGAAAATGCTGGAAGAATGCTTCATTTGGAATGCTCTCATGTTTACAAGTATTTCTTCTTCTGCCGTAGTTGATGGAGAGCCTTGTGATCTGTCTTTGAATATAACCTGGTTTCTGAAAAGTGCTGATTGCTACAATGAAATCTACAACTTCAAGGTAAAGAATATGAAAGTACATACTTTTCTTGGGACTTAATGGTCATCTGGCCCCAACCTCTTAACTTTACAGAAAAAAGAGTAGCGTGTAGTTATGGAGCAGCAGAGCTGAAACTATAGCCCATTCGGCCCAGTATGCAGACCTGTGTCAGCAGTTCTCGGGCTTCTTGTCTCAATTCATATCCTTGAAAAACTGTAGCCAGATGTGGTGATGGTGGTACACGCCTTTAATCCTAGCACTTTGGAGGCAGAGGCAGGCAGATATCCGGGTTTACGGCCAGCCTGGTCTACACAGTGAGTTCCAGGACAACCAGGGCTACACAGAGAAACCCTGTCTTGAAAAACAAAAACAAAAAATTATGGACTCAAAAAGCCTTTGTTTGAAAATTTTTAAACATTTATGTTCATTGAGGTATATTTACACACATAAGCCATTGCATGAGTGTAAATGTCAGAAAACAACTTGAGGGAGTCAGTGTTTCCTTCCACTGTGGGTTCTAGGGATTGAACACAGTCACCAAGCTTGGCAGCAGATTCCTTTATTTGCTGAACAAATTTTCAGGTCCTCTTCAAGGCTTTTGTCTGTGGTTTCCTCTTTTGAAAATTAAAACAAGGGAGATGGCTCAGTGATTAAGAGCACTAGCTGCTCCTCTAGAGGACCTGAGTTCAATTCCCAGTACCCACATGCCAGCTCACAACTTCCCATAACTTCAGTTCCAGGGGATCTGAGTCCCTCTCCTGGTCTCCACAGGCATACACTTGGTGCACAGACATACATGCAGCAAAAACACCCATACACATAAATAATAAAATAACTTTTAAAAAGGTAAAACAAAATATTGCGATATTTATTTATTTTTTTAATTTTTATTTATTTATTTTTTTGGTTTTTCGAGACAGGGTTTCTCTGTGTAGCTTTGCGCCTTTCCTGGAACTCACTTGGTAGCCCAGGCTGGCCTCGAACTCACAGAGATCCTCCTGGCTCTGCCTCCCAGTGCTGGGATTAAAGGCATGCGCCACCACTGCCCTGCTGATATTTATTATTTTAAAGTAGCTATAATAAACTCATAAGATCTTGTCTCAAAGAAAAAAAAATCACAAAAGAGCAGCATTGTTTTGTGGTCTTGTTAGATGTCTTTAATTAAAAGCTGGCATGACAGAAGACAGATAGGTTTTTGTGCTTTGTTTTTTACTTAGTCCTGTGATAAATTGCTTAAAACATATGTTCAGAAAAATCTGATTTCATAAAGATATATGGTTAGAAAAGTGAATGGTATTTTAATAACCTTTTCATGTAATCAGGATGTCCTTTGTTTTTATACCACAACTTTTTTTGTTTTGTTTTGTTTTGTTTTGTTTTGTTTTGTTTTGTTTTGTTTTGTTTTTTTGAGACAGGGTTTCTCTGTAGCTTTGGAGCCTGTCCTGGACTGGCTATGTAGACATATAGATATATACATATAGATATGTAGATATGTAGATATATACAGGCAATAAATATATTAACAATGTCTAGTCCATAAACATTTGACAAATTCAGAGAAAATATTCCTTTATCCTACTTTGGTGAATCCAAAAGATTGTACCTAATTCACTTTATGTATTTATTTTTTTATTTTTTATTTTTTTTAATTTTCTGGAGCTGAGGACCGAACCCAGGGCCTTGTGCTTGCTAGGCAAGCGCTCTACCACTGAGCTAAATCCCCAACCTCCTAATTCACTTTCTATTCTAACTTGCATTTTATGTCTCTCAGCCTTATACACTTTACATTTCTTTAGTGAATTTCTTTTCTGAATCTGGTAACAAGGAAAACTATAACTTTAATTATAAAGTCTTCAACTCTATCAGAGACTCGAGCAGGAAATTGTGGGGACCCGCAGAGGCTTCCTAAAGAGAACTTGCTCAGGATCAGAGAATCTGGGCTTGCTTTACCCAGCAGGGCTGCATAATGGATGATTTGACTACGGGTGTGGTTACCACGTGTTTGAAGGGTCTACACTTGGCTGTACAGTGTGCTTTGATCTTGCAAGGGAGAGGTCTTTTGCCCTGCCCCTTGGCATTGTTATAAAAAGCCCTTTTGAATAATTGAAGTGGTTGTTGGATATTGACTCCGGCCCTCCCGAAGCTATCCTGTGTTTCTGTCTGTCTTCTCTTTGTCTAGGTTTCTCTATGTGATAGTTTCTCACTGCTCTCTCCTCTACCTAAGAACCCTTTGAAAAGTGGGAGCAGGTCAGAGCTGGACCCCCACAGACTCCCACAGGAAATAATATTACTTGAGTAAGCAGGAAGTACGAGCAAGTGACTTCCAAAGATTGTGAAGAATGACAGAAACGGCTGCCTGGACAGCCACTCAAGGTTCCTCTGCAATGTTGGGGCCTCCACCTTCTGCCTACAGGCCTAGAATATCTCACAGACTTATCTGTGAAGCAGGATATCCTGAGATGCTGTCCTACCTTGTCTTGGCAAAGTTCATCAGTCTTTTCCTTTGTGTCCTGCTTGTCCAGTTTGGACAGCATACTGTCTTACATACAAGAAGCATACACTTTCTTGCCCAGTGACTTACTTTTGTCACAAAGAAAGTATACTCCATGTGGAGTTTCTTTGATGCCCACCATCTTCTCTGAAGTAGGTTGGTGCTGCCAGGAGCAGACATGTTTTATTGCCATTTAAAAAAAAAGAAGAAAAAAAGAAAAATAAGAAAAAGCCAGGTGGTGGTGGTGCACGCCTTTAATCCCAGCACTGGGAGGCAGAACCAGGTGGATCTCTGTGAGTTCGAGGCCAGCCTGGTCTACCGAGCAAGATCCAGGAAAGGTGCAAAGCTACACAGAGAGACCCTGTCTCGAAAAACAAAACAAAACACAACAAAACAAACAGAAAAAAGAACCTGTGTTATTAAAACATCTTAAATGCCATATTCTGTAGATCTCCGAAGTGTTTGAAGATGACCTGTCTATCTAAAACATATCTCTGTTTGACCTTCATTCCTAACATGACAACAAGTTTAATTGTAATAAATGACTAACTACTAACCTGCATTTCTTTATTATCCTAAATTGTTTGTAATAATAACTTTCAAGGATTAGAAATTTGCATTACATTGTTTAATGACTTTCATAGGTACAATATCTTGAACAAGATTAGAAACGTGGGCTGGAGAGATGGCTCAGAGGTTAAGAGCACTGGCTGTTCTTCTAGAGGTCCTGAGTTCAATTCCCAGCAACCACATGGTAGCTCACAACCATCTGTAATGAGATCTGGCACCCTCTTCTGGCATGCAGGCATACATGAAGGCAGAACACTGTATACATAATAAATCTTTAATTAAAAAAAAGATTAGAAACATATATACAATATATTGTACAAAAATATGTACAGTATTACAAAAATAATCTTAAATTTGTATCAATATACAAAGATCCATATTGACGTAAAATATTTAAGACTCTTAGTTGCTTTTTTGGTTTAAAAGTAGATTCAACAATCTACCCTTATCCTATCATATTATATTTTTTCTTTTCAAAACAAGAACTGTGAATCTAATCTCCTTTGTTCAACTTTTTTCCTGACCATTACCAATAACAACTTGTAACCAACCATCCTAAACAATAACAAATATCCATAACCCATTCAAAGGCCAAAAACCACCTACCCCACCTCTTGTGAATGAGATATTTATACATTAAGAAAAGTGTTAAAGAGTCCAAATAATACCAAAGGATTATGAGATTAGTGGCAGTAAAATAGTCCCTAAATTTTTGTTTTTCTCATGGCCCATATCAGAACATAGTATGTACTGCTCTTACAGAGGCTCTGAGTTCAGTTTCCAGCATCCACCCAACTCACAGCCAATCTGCCTGTGACTCCAGCTTCAGAGGATCCATGGCTTCTGGGGGTATCGTGTGTACATAACCATACACAGACACACACATACATGATTGTTTTTAAAGTATGGAGATGATAAGCAGATGGTTACAGATTTGAAATAGTGAAGCCTTTCTGATGAATGTGGTTTGGGTATGAGAAAAATCACAGAACTGATACATGATATCTTTGTGTGTGTGTGACTATCAGAAATGGGCTATGATTGGCAACAAGAGTTTTACACGCTAAGCTTATGAGCATAAATTATCTTTTTGTAGGTTTTGTTAATTTGGTCAGGTAACCGCGTTATTAAAAACCCCATTGCATCTGAAAATTTACTAGTCTTCTTAGAACTTAGAGAATTACCTTTTAGGAGCCAAATCTATGATTTTGTACATTATTTTAAAGATTTATTTATTTATTTGTGTGTGCTTACACGTTTGTGCCACTTGAGTGCATGTCTACCAGGAGAGAGTGCTGTGTCTTCTGAAGCTAGCTAGAGTCACAGGCTGCTGTGAGCCACTTGATGAGTGTTCTGAGAACCGAACGTGGGTTCTCCGGAACAACAGCAAATGCTCTTGCCCCAGAATTCTGTACTTTAGAGTTTAATTGTAGATTCTTCTTTTAAAATATTGTGTATTCAACTCCAGGGAGGCTCCCTAGAAAATGGGACCCTAGGAAAGACCCAGGGATCGCCCAATGACAGAGAAATGGATGAGATCTACATGAACAACCTGGACGACAGTGGGAGTAATGAAGGGCAAGATTTGAGGGAAAGAAAGCTTAGGGGATCAGGAGATCCCAGCTGGATCAAGAACAGAAAGGGAGAATGAGGAATAACAGACCATGATAAATGAAGACCACATGAGAACAGGAATAGGCAGAGTGCTGGAGAGGTCCCCTGAAATCCACAATGATACATCCTCTGTAGACTGCTGGCAATGGTCGAGAGAAAGCCTGATCTGACCTAGTCTGGTGATCAGATGGCCAAACACCCTAACAGTCGTGCTGGAACTCTCATCCAATAACTGATGGAAGTGGATGCAGAGATCCTCAGCCAGGCCCCAGGTGGAGCTCAAGAAGTCCAATTGTTGAGAAAGAGGAGGGACTGTAAGAGTGTGAATTGTTGAAACCAAGATTGGAAAAGCACAGGGACAAGTAGCCAAACAAATGGAAGCACATGAATTATGAACCAAAGGCTGTGGAGCCCCCAGCTGGATCAGGCCCTCTGGATAAGTGAGATAATTGAATACCTTGAACTGTTTGGGAGGCACCCAGGCTGTGGGATCGGGACCTGTCCTCAGTGCATGAGTTGGCTGTTTGGAAACTTGGGCTTACACAGGGACACTTTGCTCAGCCTGGAAGGAGGGGACTGGACCTGCCTGTACTGAATCCACCAGGTTTAAATGAATACCCAGGGGAGTTGTGGCCCTGGAGGAGATGAGAATGGAGGAGAGGGGCTGGGGGGGAAGGTGGGGGCGGGGACAGGAGCGGGGAGGACAGGGGAACCCATGGCTGATGTGTAAAATTCAAACACAAATATAATAAATAACAACAAAAAAATATTGTGTGTTAGAGGACAGCCTGTGGGGGTCCGTTCTCCACCTCCACTACAACATGGGTTCTGGGGATTGAACTGGGGTCATCATGTTTGGTGGCAAAAAAATCTAACTGCTGAGCCATCTAATAGTCTTGATTTTATCATGTATATCAGTTTTTGTTGGTACTTGTCAAGTCTTGTAGTCAGCAAGGACATGGCACTGACCCTTTCCAGGCATGAGTTAAAAAAAATTTTTTTTATTTAGTTTACTATTTTATGTATATGAATGTTTTGCCTACATATATGTATGTATGCTATGTGCATGCCTGGAGGTCAGAAGAGGGTGTCAGATCCTCTGGAACTGGAGTTACAGATGATTGTGTTCTTTATGTGGGTGCTGGGAATTGAACCTGGCTTTTCTGCAAGAGCGACAAGTAATCTTAACCACTGAGCCGCTATCCAGTCCCTCAGCCGTGATACTTTTTTTTACATCTTGAAAAGGGGTATATGTTTTTCTGTGATACGAAGCTGGACACCAGCTATTCTTTTAATTTTTTCTTTTCCTGGAGCTGAGGACCGAACCCAGGGCCTTGCACTTGCTAGGCAAGCGCTCTACCACTGAGCTAAATCCCCAATCCCATCTGTTCTTTTATAAGATGAGGCAAATATAAGGGAAATCGCATTTTCTGATTATCTTGACCTGAATTTGTTTCTTGCCCTTCGCTGAAGCCAGATTTTTGTAGTGAGGTCCTAATTTTAGATTCTTGAGTACTTTTATATAGCCTTTTAAAAAGTGAGTGCATGCGTGTGTGCATTCGTGTGTGTGAATCCGAGTCCCAGCACGCTGTGGAGGAGATTAGAGGGAAACTTTTAGGAGTTGGCTGTCCTTCCACTGTGGGTTCTGGGACTTGAGCTCAGGTTGTCACAGATTGCCCACTAATCATCTTGCCAGCCATCATGTAATCTTGAGAGAGAGAGAGAGAGAGAGAGAGAGAGAGAGAGAGAGAGAGAGAGAGAGAGAGAGAGAATGAATGTGTACTTGTGTGTCTGTGCATGTCCAGGCGCACATGTGTGCAGAAGACAGCCTCGGATGTTACTCAGATGCCCTCTACTTTGTGTTTTTGAAACAAGATCTGCCATTGGCCTGAATCTCATCAAGCAGGCTAGGCTGGCTGGCCAGCCAGTGAGCCCCAGGACCCTGCCTGACTCCATGTCTCATACCGTCCATGCCCAGCTTATTTTATATGGGTTCTGAAGCTCAACCTCAAGTTTTTGTGCTTTCACGACAAGTACTTTAGCAACTGAGCCATGTCCCCAGGCTCTCCTATTGGTTTTTAAAGTGGCAGTTATGTTTGTATTACAGCTTGATTCTTTGTTGTCCTCCAGATAACCTGATTTGCAACAGGTGAGCCAAAACTTTGTATCTTCTCTTTTTCTAGGCAGAAGAAGTAGAGAAATATTTGGAAAATCTCAAGGAAAAAAAAGGCTTGTCTGGAAGATATCAAACGTCATCAAAATTATTTCAGAACTGTAGTGAACTCTATAAAGCACAGGTAACCTCTGACAGTGGTTGGGAGGAAACAGAAGAGGTGAAAAAACAACCCCACCCCAATGTCTGAATTTCTCCTATGTCCATTGTTTATATGCTAGTTCTTCCTTCTAGAAGAGATCTTAATCCTGTTAAGGAGAGCTGCACTTTTGCTCTGTGTTATCAGCAGATTCTTGTGAAAGTTACATTGCTGTCTTACATATTTCTCAATGTTGGATTGGGTAGCTTTGAGTTCATTCATGCTGTATAGTCATCCCCACTGTCTGTTGCCTCAACTACTAATGACTTTAAGTCTCCTTTTGTTGATTTGAACGAGAGGGACTCTGCTGATCTCCACCTGACACATGTGTCTTCTGTCTAACTAAGGCTTTGGCGTTCCAGGTTGCTCTCCTCATGGAAAGATTGAGGGGCACTTGGGATCATGTTATGCTCAGCAGGGTTTTCTTCACTTGTTTGAATTGTAAATTTTTTTTTTTTTTAAGCTGAGGATCGAACCCAGGGCCTTGCATCTACCACTGAGCTAAATCCCCAACTTTGAATTGTAAATTTTTTGTTTGCTGATGCTGTTATTTTTTATTGCATTGTTGTATGTTTTGCTTTAACCTAGGTATTTTCTAGGTATTTCTAGGTATTTTGAACTTTTATTACTTATACATCTTTAATTTTTTTTTTTTTTAAATAGAGCTTTTCTGGGGATCTTATGCATCGACTTCCTCTTTTAGGAGAAAAACAGGAGGTAATTATTTGTCCTTACATAATTCTGAGAACAATGTAAAAACTATGAAGTAATTTTCTGTCTTCTTCCTTTTTTTTTTTTAATTGAAGTCTAAGGAGAATGGAACAAACCTTACCTTTACAGGAGACAAAATTGTAAGTATTTGGGCATTTGGGGCATTAGCATGTATGTTTGATGTTCAAATAGTTTTCTTTTGGTGTTATAACATTTAAGAAGGAAATTAAGACTAGATACTGCACACCAAAATGGTGATAATGGCTGTTTCTGGATGATACTGTGAGTGGTTTTTATTCTTTGTATTTTCTAGATTTTTTTTTTTAACTTTTTACTTGATGCTTTATGGATTTCACATCCTGCATCCTGATCCCATTATCTCCTGTCCCTTCATATCAGCCCTCTACCCTTGCAACTGCCCCTCCCCCAATAAAATAAAACAACAAAAACAAAAAAGAAAAAGGAAAAAAGTCTTGGCATGGAAGCTGTCATGTAACACAGTGGGTCACACAGTCTACCCTTCAGTCTGTTCGTCTTTACGTGCAAGTGTTCATTGCAAGGAGCCATTCATTGGTCTGGTTCAAGGCCTCTGGCTTCTGCTACACCCTCGATACTGGGCTCCCACAGGGACTCCTCTTGGATATCCTGTTGTTGCCTTGTGTCATGGAGATCCTGCAGTGTTGGATCCCCTTCACGTGTTCTAGCAGTTCATATGTGAGGTGGATGTTGGGGTGGGCCAACCCATAGCCCTGGTTCTGGGTCTGGATGGTAGCTGGGTTGGTCAGCTCACCAGCTTTCCCTCATTGTCCCCATCAGGATGAGCTCTCCAGCACTGCCCCAGCTAGCTCACCCACTGCAGCGAGCAGCAAGGAGTGGGGCCAGTTCTCCTGCTCTCACTCTCTTTGGACTGGCTCACCTGCACCCATACATCCAGGGCCAGCTCTCCTGTTTTGCCCAGATGAGGTGCAGGGCCCACTTGCCCAAGTGCTGCAGTTGGTGAGGTGCAGGGATAGCTCTCCCACCTGAGATTCTCTCTCTCTCTCTCTCTCTCTCCCTTTCCTTTCTCTCTCCCTCCCTCCCTCCCTTTCTCCCTTTTTTCCTTTCTTTCTAAACATAACCTGTATTGCCTTGAGAGTCCTTCCCCTCTGTCAATAAATATTTGTAAATAAGAAGAAACTAGTTCAAAGAAATTTAAACTCAATCTGAAATTATCTGTGGTAGAATATAACTGGAAGAAACTTTAGAAAAATGGAATAAGGCCAAAAACTAGTGATTTTTATGAATACAGTTATGTGAGGCTTGTTTATAACTGTTTCCTGGGGCTGGAAGAGATCACTCTGCAATCAAGAGCAGCACTACTCTTCCAGAGGACCCAGTTCTGTTTTGGTTCCCAGCACCTATATGACCTGGCTCACAACCACCTGTAGCTCTAGCCCCAGGCCCTATGTGACCTGGCTCAGAACCACCTGTAGCTCTAGCCCCAGTGCCTGTATGAGCTGCTCACAGCCACCTATAACTCTAGCCCCAGATGCCCTTTTCTGGCCACTGCTGGAATCTACTGGTATTTGCACACACTTGGCAGACACATAGACACATACATATAAGATTTTTTTTAAAAAGAAATATATACATTTCCAGTTTAAAATATAGAGGAAATATATAGTTAACCACTTTAGATCACATTTTTCACAAAGCTATTAAATTTTTAATTTTTATTTTAAGTTGTTTTTTTTTATTTTCCTGCGACGGGGGCAGTTTCTTCACTCCACAAAATCTGACTGGCTGTATAACCCAGGCAAGCCTCCTAAGTGCTGGGATTATGGGCCTGGGCCACATTCCTGGCTTATGTTTCTAGTTTTGTAACAAATTTATCAAGACCTACTACACATCACACTTTCATCCTTTGAAGGATAACATTTGGTGAGCTTTAGTGTATTCCCAGGTTATACGGCCACTCTGTACCCACTATCAGTCCATTCTTCTCCCTTCCCCCAGGGTCTGTTTGTCTTCAGCCACTAAACTTGCCGTCTCCCTGGATTTGTCTGTCTGAAGCATTTTATATGATGGAATCATATCACGCATGGTTTTGTGTGTGACTTCTTTCTCAATTTAACAATTCTGCCTTAGCCTTTCTTCCTGCCTGCTCAGACCTGCCCAGGGTGAGTGATGAGAGCCTTCTTGGCTCTCTGCTGGGCCTGGGCATAGCCCTGCACGTGTGTGTGGCTGTCGATCTCCAGGAATAGTGTGGAGTTGAGACTCCACACAAGCGCCTCATTCTACAACTTTTTCTTTTGAGGTTTTGTTCAGCTGCTCGATAAGTCAGCTGCTTGTGTCAGGCCAGCAGCTGTGACGGCTAACAACTGCTGTTGAGTGCTTGAACAAGTGTCATGTAACACTGAGTCATTCTAAGTCGGGGCAGAGAGAACCCCGAAGATGAGAGGATTTTAGCAACTTGCCAGTCGACGCAAGTGGATGGTCTTTTTAGGGACCTCTAAGCCTGTTTTGCCTTTTCTTATGGCTGCTGTATAGTTGATCATAACTTGAAAAAATTAATAGGACAGGGTATGCCGACACACATCTTAATCCCAGCATTCAGAGGCAGGTGGTTCTCTGTGTGTTTCGGGCAGCCTGGTCTGTGTATCCTATCTGTTTTGACAGCTGTATAATAACATGTCCACCATAGTACTGTTACACAGAGTTAGCTTCGGGGCTCTAAAATTCCCTATTCTCTACCTTTCATCTCTGTCTCCCTAAACCCTGACAATCACTGATCTTTTTACTGTTTATCTAGTTCTGCGTCTTCTGGAATATCACCTGATGACAATCAGAGAACTTATAGCTTTTTCAGATTTCAGATCGGCTTCTCCATAATATGCATGTGAAGTTCCTTCGTATTTTCTGGTGGGAATAACTTAGTTTCTTTCTAGAGCTGAGTAATATTTCATTGTTTGGTTATATCACTGTTTGGTATCTATTCACCTATCGAAGGACATCATGCTTGCTTTTAAGTTCTAGCTGTAAGCATTTGTGTGAGGTTTTTGTGTAGATATAGATTTTCAGTTTGGGTGAATGCAAAGGAGCATAATTGATGATTATATGGTAAAAGTGTCTTTAGTTTTATATTAATTCTCATAGTTTATTTCTTGACTGAAGATATAATGTATTAGAAACACAATTACCCATGTAGTATATCTTTCTCAGAGTATCTGTTTTAAATTATGACATGCAGCTTTCATGATCTCTTAGATGGGGGAGGGGTGTACATGTCATGCTCACACATGGAAGTCAGAGGACAACTTTGTGGAGCTGTGTCTGTCCTCCACCTTTATATTGGTTCTGGGGATCAAAATTAGGTCACCAGGCTTCTGAGGCAAGATCTTAACTGGTTGATCCATCTCACTGAAGAAGGAAGCTGCTGCATTGCATTGATGAATGCTATGGTGTTTTGTTTCCCAGATCAGGATGATAATGGCAACTTACAGTCCTTGATAAGTTTGTTGGTGCCAGGGATATAAATATAGAATTTACTCAAGAATTTTGGCTGTGATTTTGTCTGGACTGACAGTTCACAGATAAAATCTGTTTAAGGACTTGCCTATATTCTGCCTGACTCAGCATTCATAAGGCTGAGTGGCATCCTGGTTGTGTTTGCTGAATGTATTTAGAGTCAAAGTTCTGGATTGCACCATCATAGAGAATGTGGGCAAGGAATAGATAAGACCACAAAACCTGGAAAGAACAAGGCCAACAGGAGATACTGGGGGCAAACAAGCTTTGGAAAGTTCTTATGTGCTAGGGCAGGACACATGCTTTGAGGAGAATATAACCAGCTTTCATGCCAGCTGGCCTTCTTACTGCACACAGAGTGAAGCCTTGCCCCAGTCCGCAAGGACTAGGACTGGACCTTTCTCTTTCCCTTTTTATTTAGCTCCTGATGTTTTAGGAAATCTTGTTAAAATAGTGGCCAGCCACTCAGCTACAAAAACACAGTCTTGGCTGGGGTGGAGCTCCGTGGTAGAATGCTTGCCTGGCCCGTGAGAGGGCCTAGAGTCAGCCGCCAGAACAATGAAAGGAAGGAAGGAGTCAGGCAGGCAAATAAGCAAACCCAGACGCTGGCAGCCACACAAGGCAAAGTCTGTAGTTTTTATAAAAATAGTTTAGAAAAGCCACTAAGCAAACAAAACTTCAGAGCACCCACCTCCTTACTACCATCAGTGAAGGGGCAGGGTCTTTTGTCACCCACAATGTTCTGTCTTCAATAAACAGCTATGAGCTATGCAAAGAAAGCGGCAAATTTAGACAGAATTTCTAGAAAGCCTTTGAAGACATTCATACATTAGATGCAGAAAAGATTTCTTTTAAGATTTATTTATTATATATACAGTATTCTTCTGCATGTATGACTGCAGGCCAGAAGAAGGCACCAGATCTCATTAGGTGGTTGTGAGCCACCGTGTGGTTGCTAGGAATTGAACTCAGGACCTCTGGAAGAGCAGTCAGTGCTCTTAACCTCTGAGCCATGTCTCCAGGTAGAAAAGACTTTGAATGAACTTTTTTTTTTCTTTTGGTTTTTCGAGACAGGGTTTCTCTGTAGCTTTGGAGCCTGTCCTGGACTAGCTCTGTAGACCAGGCTGGCCTTGAACTCACAGAGATCCACCAGCCTCTGCCTCCTGAGTGCTGGGATTACAGGCGTGCGCCACCACTGCCCGGCGAATAAACTTTTTAAAATGTTGGGTTGGGGATTTAGCTCAGTGATAGTAGCAAGCGCAAGGCCCTGGGTTCAATCCTCACCTCCCCCCACCCCCCAAAAAACCCCTTTTTAAAATGTGCTCAAAAGAATGAAAGGAAAGAATGGACAAAGTGCAAAGGGGAACCAGGAAGGAACAGATAAAGTTATAAAAAGGAGTGAGTAGAAATTGCAAAGCTGAGACATATCTAGTGATTTCTAGCTGTAAGTGCTGTAAACCAGCACTGGGCGGCTGTAACAGGAGGATTCCAGTAAGTTTGCAGCCAGCTTGGGATTCATGGTGGCACCCTGTTATGAAACAGCAGAATGGAAACCATGGAGCTGAAGTGAAGAAGTGATAAGGTGCTGTCACTGCTTGAGCAGGTGCATCCTGAGATGGTCAGTTGAAAGTACTGTTGAGAGGACCAGAGAGAGCAAAGAATGAACACGAATGAACAAAGCCTTGGATACCTATGTGTCCATCATGTAGATCAGTGTGCACGTAATGGAAATCTGAAGAGAAAAGAGGTGTAAGAATAAACAACAGCCAAAGCTTGCTTTCTTTCTTTTCTTTTTTTTTTTTTTTTTTTTTTGAGCTGAGGATTGCTAGACAAGCGCTCTACCACTGAGCTAAATCCCCAACCCCAAAGCTTTCTACATTTAGCATGAATTTCTAGGATTGGGGTTCTCACAAGATTCCAAGTAGGAGTGAACAAACAAGGTTTTATGCTTCTAAGTTATAGAATTATTCATTCACAAAAATGAAGTAGTTATATGTGTCATAACATCGATAACTTCGAAAACTATGAGACCAGCCAGATGTTAAAGGATAAACACTGTTTAATTCATCCCACTGATAGGAAGTGGCCACAGTAGACAAGTCTATGGAAGCAGGAAGTAGTGTAGTTGTTTCAAGTGGTGATGGGAAGGAGAGGTGGAGTATCGTTGCCTAATGAATGAGGGTCTACTTTTTTGGGAGGTTAGCAGTATTGTGGAGCTGGGCACTGTGGCATGTGCCCAGCTACTTAGAAACCTGGAGCAATAGAATTACTTAAGCACAAGGGTTAAAGATTAGCCTGAGAGACCTTGTCTCAAAAAAGTTTTTATGTCACACTCCATTGGATTATGTTATGCTCAGTAACATGGTTAAAATTATGACATACAAGAAATCTACTTCAGTTAATAAAATCAAACAATAGTAACTGCTTAGCTGATAGGTTTGTTAAGACTAAATATGTAGCAAATGTTACATCCCTAACAGAGTGCCTGGCATACAGGTGCTGCTTTTGCAAGATTAAAAATTTCTAGGTCTGAGAGCTAAAGATACTACGCTTGTCAAATCTTAGACTATGAAAATTAATCAGTACATCTTGAAATTTATAAGAGGTAGTTTTAAGATGTAAGAAATTAATAGCAGAGCAGTTTATTACACTAATTGGTTAATGACTAAGTCCAGGAAAGGTTCAGTAATTGTGAGTAATAGAACATAGGATGCTTACGACTTTGAAGCTGTACATTTCCCAGCATCCTCCTTGAAGAGAGAGACTGGCAGAGATCCCAGTATGGTTTCAGCATGACATGTAGTTACTGAAATAATTAGTGAACGTAGAGTTGAAGGATGTATCTGTTCATGGATTTGGAATTTGTGTCTTGGAATCTGTTGTATTCTAAGTTTCCTTGGGTTGCGGGACATTTTGATTCCTAGAGGAAAAGCATGATTCCATAGGGGTAAAATGTACCAGTGTGTAAAATCTGTTGGGTTTTATTAGGTCAGTAATGCTTACCTGGAGAACTCTGGGTAAAACCTTCTCCTTTTAAGACCATAGTAGCCAGCTGCAAGTCTAAATAGCAGTGCCTCCTTTCACAGATGAAGAAGAGACCGATGGCTTTCCTCCATGGTAAGCGCCAGTGCTTACTTACCGAGCCAGGGTCTCCTGATATGGTTGGTGGAAATTAAAATCAGGTCAGGCTGGAGAGGCCTCAGCAAGACTGAGGCTGAGACAAGCTTATTGCAAGCAGAAACAGAACATAATGGTGGTTGCCAAGAAGAATACAATTGTAGTTCCCGGATACAGTGATGTTTGCAAGCTACATAAGGTACACAAGATCAGTGTCTAAGACTAATTCTGTCAAACTTCTGTATCCTTCACTGACTCTTAAGGGGTGCAGAGATGCACAAGTGGTCTGGATGCTCCACTACCTGAGGGGGTGCCCCAGTTTCTCAGGAACTGAAAGGCACACAGTGCCCCAGGAGTCATGGAGCCTAACCTGAAAAACCTATGATGCATGCCTCTCAAGGCAGCAAGACCAGGCCAACTCCATGATTCGCTGCACCTCCACATCTCCTTTATCTTTATATTTTAATCTTGTTTGTAAAGACTCTTGAATGAGGAAAGCAAGGGTCACTGTCTCTTAGAGTCAAGGACTGTTAACTTCCCTGACTTTAAAGAGGCAAAAGTCACTGCATTCCCACCACCTAGAGTAGGCTAAGGTGAAAGTTTTTATTTAATGTGAGACCATGTCAGAATAGATTCTGGTAGTTTAGAAAAAGGAATTTGGTTCAGGAGAGAGAGAGTGTTTATACTCAGATATGTGGGTTTGTTTTTTTTTTTTCCTGTAGTGACATCAACAATGTTTTTATGTTAAATTAATTTCACAATAGATATATAAAATATAATTATTCTAGCATGAGTTAGAGACTAAACTCAATGACTTTTAATTGTGGTTTTTCTTTGTAAAAAATAAAAATGTTAAATTTAGACCTTTGTTATGGCAAGAATGCAAAGGACTGTGTTTTGTCAATCCATGATCTTGCCTACTTTGCTGTGTGCTCTACAAACTTGTCTTGCTTATGATGACTATTTCAGAGAAGCTGGAATCTGGAGCAGTGTTTTCATACTGTATTATTATCTTGTGCTCTGAGTTCTTGAGACTTGAAGTTTGATGCCTCCTTTCCTCCCTAGGCATTACATGAACCATTGCAGACTTGGCAAGATGCACCGTATATTTTTATCGTGCATGTTGGCATTTCGTCCTCGAAGGAATCACCAAAGGAAAGTGCACTGAGCAGTCTTTTTACCAGTAAGTCCAATCATGTCTTTTAGAAATAGAGTCTTTGTTTCATGCATTAGTGACTTGAAGTGGGAAAGTCAGGAACACTTTTGTACATCTAGGCACAACCCACACACTTTCTATGGATCAGATATTTGTTTTCTTTTTCTTGCTTTGGCTTTCTTGCTATGAATATCTTCAATGTTCTTTAGTATTTTGAAGTAGACTTTTAAAAACTTGATTTCAAATTAATTATCATTGATAATTTCTTAACATCAATTTTTTTTCTTTTTTTAATTTTATTTTTAAATTAAGTGTCTAAGTGCAGTTATGTCCATAGGAGTTGGTTCCTGTACTGGAGTTGCAGGTGGTTGTAAGCCTCCCAACATGGGTGCTGGATCTGAACTCAGGTCCTCTGAAAGAAGAGTTTGTACTCTCACCTGCTGAGCCACCTTTCCAGTTCCTCAAGAATTTTATCTTCCTTTCTTCTGTAGCTACATAACTTTCAGAGTCTTTACCTTTTACCTGGAATTTTGCGGTAACTGTTGTAGTTTCTGTGGCTTCCATTTTTGTTTATTTAAGTCTCTGTTCCTAATAAGTTGTCCTATAATTTTCTTTTCTCACACTATCATTCACTGATTTGGCATCCAGATTATGATAACCTCATGTAGTGAATTAGAGAATGTTCCTGTTTTTATATTTTGCAAACAGTTTTAAAGAATAAACTAACCTGTTTCTTCTGTTAGAACTTTCCTTACACTACTATTGGAATCTGATTCTCAGTGTCTACCAACCTCTGTAGGTTTTCTTTAATAGGAAAAAGGATTTTATTTTAGTTTTTTTTTCCTTGTATCAGAGGTGTGCATGTGTTTTGAGAAAGTGTTGATTGCGTTCAAGGTTTCAAATTTATTGACAAGTTTTTATTTCTTTACAAGTATCTGTCTATTCCTTTTTATTTATCTTTAATATTGCTAGGCAAGGTGGGTACACATAATTGCAGCAATCAAGAAGTAGAAGCAGAAGGATCAAGGAGTTCACGGCCATCCTTGGCTGCACAATGAATTTGAGGCCAGCTTGAAGTATATGAGACCCTGTTACAAAACCTCAGAAATGGTGGTTGGAGAGGTGGCTCAGTAAAGTCCTTGCTGCTCAAACATGGGGGGACGGAGTTTGGATTCCTAGTCTTCAGCTCAAAAGCTGGCTCAGTGGTGAACCTCTGTAATCCCAGCACAGGAGAGGCAGAGACTGTTAGATCCCTGGAGCTGCTGGCCAGCCAGCATAGTGAGGGAGTGCCAGGTTCTGTGAGAGACTCTGTCTCAAAATTTAAGATGGAGAGGAACTGAGGATGCTGCCTGATGCCAGACGCTGTCCTCCACATGTATGCATGCTTACACACAGCGTGTACACTCATGTATCACACACAAAACCAATAATTACGTAAATAATAGTTTTTTAGTATTGCTTTTGTATTCTTTAGGTTGTTAAGTCTCCATGGAATTTTGTTTTTATCCCAGTGGACTAGATTTGGCTTTGTTAATTTTCCCAACCATTTTGTGTATTTCATTGACCTTTCTTATTTGATTCACTTTTAAATTTTTATGATAGTTACAGTGAGTCCTTAACTCCCAATTCAGAAATAGGTTTTGCTTTGCCCCATAGTGATATGGGGGTATAGCAGATCTAGGCAGACCAGGAGTGACCCGACCTTGAAATATGTGTTTCTCTAGGTTAGTGGTTCTCAACCTTCCTAATGCTGTGACCCTTTAATACAGTTCCTCATGTTGTGATGCCCAATCATAAAATTATTTTTGTTGCTACTTCATAACTATAATGAATCGTAATGTAAATATCTGATATTCAGGATTTCTGATATGTGACCCCTGTGATAGGACCCTTTATCCCAAAAGGGGTTGCAACCCATAGGGTGAGAACCACTGCTCTAGGTTCACATCTTTCTAACGGGTAACAAAAAGGCAGAAGAGAGCAGTTGCGGGTATTTACTTTTAATCAATTCATAAAGAAGAGGGAGAGGGGCCCTGCTTCACCCACTTTGTGTATCTAACCAGATTCTGGTTCCTTTTTCCTGTTTGAGTGTCACTAGTTTCAGTGAGTGCAAAAGAACTACATGTAAACTGCCATACCCTGTTTTTATGACCAGAGTACAACAGGACTGTGGCTTTAGCCTCCTGTGCTGGTCTATGTTTCCATCCATTTCAATTCCCGGAAATATTTGCCTTGTTCTCAAAAGTTAATGTCTTGTTTTTTCTTTTGTTTTTGTTACATGCTTGTTTTTTTGGAACTGAGAGGACACATTAAGGCATACTCAACAATACCATCTGAAAATCTAGAAATATTTCTCTGAACGTTTTCTTTCATCTTGTTTGTTTGTTTGTTTGTTTTCCAGTGCTGGGATTGGACCTAGGGCCTCACGTATGCTAGGCAAGTGTTGTACCTAGCCCAGATATCTTCTCGGTTTGATTTGTTTTTGAGACAAGGTCTAGCTTGTATATCCAGGTTAGCCTCAGACTTACAACAGTCCTCCTCCCGGTTTCCCAAATGCTGAGAGTGTAAGTCGTCTTTCATCACCTCATTGAAGTCTTTGATGGAGCCTGGCATCAAAGGCCTGGATCCTCTGCGTCTCAGGTGCTACAGTTACAGTCAGGCACCAAACCCAGTTAGCTACATCAGAGTTTCACTAATCAGTCATTCCTAGAGTTTATTCAACTCTTTTATTAATGACAATGTTTAAACCATCAGTCTTTTATTGAGACAGGTCTCATGGCTCAGACTGGCTCCAAACTCTGAATCCTCCTGCTTCTCCTTCCAGATGCTTGGATTGTGGTCATGTACCACCATGACTGGCTCAGAACAGTTCATCTTATGATCAGTAGAGTTATTTCAGTGAGGCAGATTTCTCTGATTCATCTTGTAGATAATACTTTTTGTTGTTGATCCTTAAATGCTACATATTAGTCAGGTTTCTGCAAAATATTTGTTAGCAAGTTCTGGGAAAGGTCGGTTTGGGTTTGGTAAATGGTGCTGTGCTTTAATCTGAACTTGTGAGGGTTCTTGTTGGTTTGGTTAGCTTTTCATTCTTGAGTGAAGAGTCTGCTTATATAATTAGGGAGCTGCTAGATTGTCTTTATATCTTATTTTACCAGGGACAGTGTATTACTTGTATAAATCCTTATGAATTTAAGCTTTTTAAAAAATACTCTCATTTTGAAAGTGATATCTGTCTTGCAAGATCATAAAAAATAAGTAAAAAAAATTAGGGAAATATATTAAAGATGGACAGAAGACAAGAATATTAGGAATACATTGTAAGAAGTATACCGAGAGTGTTTGGAATTTTTTTGTTTGTTTGTTTTTCGAGACAGGGTTTCTCTGTGTAGCTTTGTGCCTTTCCTGGAACTCACTCTGTAGCTCATGTGGGCCTCAAACTCATAGAGATCTGCCTGCCTCTGCCTCCCGAGTGCTGGGATTAAAGATGTGCACCACCACCTCCCGGCTGAGTGTTTGGAATTTAAAGGAGGTGGATTAGCTCTAGATGGAAGCTCAGGGATGGAATGTGAAGAAATGTCATTTAGTCTAGTCTTTAAAGAATGTGAGTGTGGGACTGAGGAGGTCAGTGTGTAAAGTGCTTGTGAAGTGTTTACAAGGAGGACCCCAGTTCTGTTCCCAGAACTCATAAGGAAAAAAGCTAGGTGTGGTAGTGTATACTTGTAATCACAGCATTGGGAGGCAGTGAAAGCAGAATCCACTGGGCTTACTGGCCAGCCAGCCTACCCTATTTGGTGTTTTCTATGCCAGTGAGAGACCCTGTCTCAAAAAGGAGCTTGTGGGGGAATCAGGCATAGCACCTGAAGAATGATACAGTTTTCTGGCCTCCAAAAACATGAACACACAACCTGCACAAATACATTGTATATACACAGAGAATATGAATCTGGAAGGAGTCTTTCCCACTTAAGACTGGAGCGTGAGCCAGACATAGTGGCACACTTTAATCCTAGCCCTCAGGAGGCAGAGGCAGGTGGATTTCTGTGAGTCCAGCCTGGTCTACATAGTGAGTTCCAGGACAGCCAGAGCTACATGAGACCTTATCTCAAAAACAAACAAACAAAAAGACTAGATCGTGGATGAACCATGAGACTAATACATGGATTTCAAGTTACTGTATATATCTGATGTATTATTTACCGTGACTGAAGTGCTTAAAAGTGAGTTGATGAAACTTTTACTAATTTAATAATCATTAATCATTAATAAGCATTAATCAGGGTTTTTATTTAATTACTGTATCTATCAAATTAATTGAGGCCTGTGTTTTACCAGTGACTGTTGAAGTAAAGGGTCCCTATGAATACCTCACTCTTGAAGACTACCCACTGATGATTGTAAGTCAATATGTGCTTTTAAACTTGGCAGTAAATTAATTTAGCATGAAATTTAATTTAGCATGAAAATTGTCTGTTTTGTAGCACTGTCTCATTAAAAGATTATTCCTGTGCTGTTCAGAAATTTTTACTTGAGGTTTTTACTTTTCTTTTTAAATGAGATTTTTTCTTTTATATGGGTGTGAATGTTTTGCCTGTTTGTCTGTTACCACCTGAGAGCCTAGCATCTGCAGAGATAAGATGCAGGCATTGGATATACTGGAACTACGGTTAAGGATGGTTGCCAGCTTGGGTGTTGGGAACTGAATCCAGGTCTTGGTAAGAGCAGTAAATGCTGAGCCATCTACCCAGACCGTGACCTTGAAAGAGTTAGCCCTTGGGCCTCATTTATCTGTAAATGAAAAGGCCAGTGACTACTGTAGACTTGGAAAGATCTCAGTGACCACCTCACAACTCACATTTGGGTTCTGAGCAGGACATGCCTTGCTGTCATCTAGCTCTGAGCCCACTCATAGTGACTAAAGCCTGAATCTTCTTTAGTACATGAGTGTGCAGACTGTGCATGAGACTGTGCTGAGAGATCCTTGGTCTGTCTGCAGACTTCTGCTCACAGTTGTTCCCTCTTCCTTGCCCTTTAATAGTTTTCCTTTTCAGTTGTGCTCCTTGGCCTCATCATTCTGCATCCCAGTTTGTCAGGCCTGTTTCTTCTCCTTCTCCTTCTTCACTGTTGTCTCCATTGTATCACTGGATTGTTAGCTAAAAAGGCCCAACTGATGCCAGGAGCAGACATTCTTGAGGACAAGTCCTTCTGTAGTCTGCCTCTGTTCAAGACTGGATCATTCTTTCTTGTTTATTAGTATTACACACTAGATATATATATATATATATATATATATTTTTTTTTTTTCCCCCAAAAAGTAGGTCGAGTCTATTTTTGTGGTTTGTTAAACCATATGTTGATTTTAAATCTAAATACTTGGTTCTTGGTCCTAATTCTCCTTTTTTATTTCATTCCCAATTGGACTACAGTTTTTCATGGTGATGTGTATTGTATACGTCCTATTTGGTGTTCTCTGGCTGGCGTGGTCTGCTTGCTACTGGAGAGATCTGCTGAGAATTCAGTTTTGGATTGGTGCTGTCATCTTTCTGGGAATGTTTGAGAAAGCTGTGTTTTATGCAGAATTTCAGAATATCCGATACAAAGGAGAATCTGGTATGTTAAAAAAGTGCCATTTTAAAAATTGTTTATTTTGTGTACCTGTGAGGGTCCATGTGTCATGGCATGGTCCATGTGCCTGTGGAGGTTAGAGGACAGCTTATGGGAGTCAGGACTGTCCTTTCACCATGAGTGTCCTGGGGATCGAACTCAAGTGGTCATGTTTGGCATCAAGCACCTTTACCTGCTGAGCCATCTCACCAGATCCAAACTTGCTTTTTTTTTTTTTAAATTATATATATAAAAGATTTATTTATTATGTATACAGAAGAGGGTGCCAGATCTCATTACAGATGGTTGTGAGCCACCATGTGGTTGCTGGGAATTGAACTCAGGACCTCTGAAAGAGCAGTTGGTGCTCTTAACCTCTGAGCCATCTCTCCAGCCCAAGATTTATATTTTTAAAATAACCTGTATTTGTGGGCGGATGTGGAGGGTATTACATGCACATAAGTGCAGGTGCCTCTGGAGACCAGAGGGAACAGATCTTCATGGAACCCAAGTTATAGGCAGTTATGGGTACCCAGTGTGAGTGTTGGGAACCATGTAAGTCCTCTGCAAGAGCAATACAAACTCTTCACTGTTCAGCCTTCTCTCCAGCCCCAAATTTGCCACTTTTTGATGGTGGATGAGATGCACGTCAACTTCTGTCAAGTCATCAGTGGTTACATAGGTCTGCTTTTCAAAAGCTACTTCTTAAAATAACCAGAAATCACTGCCATTGTGACTTTTCCTCTCCATCTTATGTTTCAGGGGTTCAATGATACAAGAATAATTTTGTTGAAACACACACAGAAAAGTCATTTAGGACATGATTATCATATTTCTTAATTCTCAATTGTGGTTGATAGCCAAGCCACTATTAAAGAAAGAAAGTAAACAATGCCAGTTTAATTGTAAGATGCCACTGATTGTAAGACACATAGATTTTTGTGCCTGTGTGTTTGGGGTGCATCTTAGACTTGATAAAATACAGTAATACCAAGAAAATGGGAAGATGCTTATGGTTTAGTAAGGTTGACTGCTTATCACAAATTTCTTGGTATTGTAGATTATTGATAGTTTTAGTTTTCTCTCAGACTATTTGTTCATTAGTAATTATTATTGCAATATATGCTAATTAGATCTTTCCTGGGTCTTTGGAAATAGAAGATGTGAAATTGAAAACTATGCATGTGCACTGGAGTATGTGTGTGTGCTCTCCTTGTATAACTGTATTTCAGTTTGCAAAGAAAATGGTAGGGAAATTCACTTGATACTACGAACTTTTTGTATAGGGTAAGATAGTCTACTTCTACTAAGGTTTTAGGGAACTCAGGGTGGGTTGGTGAGTGAGCACACCCAGATTGTTGTGTACACAACTAAGTTCATTAGTGATATTAGCTGTGTGCTTGTAAAAATTGTACAAGACATATTCTCTTTGGTAAGTCTGACACTTGTGCTGGTCCTGTGGTGGGGTTGGTTGAAATTGGAGTTCGCCATTTCTCCTTTCTTCCACCTAGTCCAGGATGCCTTGGTCCTCGCAGAGCTGCTGTCAGCAGTGAAGCGCTCACTGGCTCGAACCCTGGTCATCATAGTCAGTCTGGGATATGGCATAGTAAAGTGAGTATCCACTTCTGAATGAAAATTGCCAATTAGATTGAAACATTAGAACCTAGGCAGTGCTGGTTCTGAAAAGGCTGATAAAAGAAATAGTAGTGAGATAAGAAAAATGTATGAAATTTCATAACAGTTTTAAGTGTTAGAAATGGTACTTTGCATCTTCTTAAAAACTCAGTGTACCTGCAGAAAAATCTACAGTGGGGTAAATAATGCAGAAAAAACACACTTTCACACTGAACTTAGTGACTATTTGAGACTGTTTCTGCAAGTCATATTTTAAAAAAATAGATATATTTTATTTATTTTATGTTTTTTTTTTTTTTTTTTTTTTGTGTGTGTGTGTGTGTGTGTGTGTGTGTAAATACCTGCTTCCCATGGAAGCCTGAAGAGGGCATTGGATCCCTTGGGAACTGGAGTTCCATATGGTTGTGAGCTGCCATGAAAATCCTGGGAATCTAACTCAGGTCCTTTTCAAGATAACAAGTGCTCCAAGCTGCTGAGCATCTCTTCATCCCACAAATTAGATTTTTTTTATCAAAAGAATATTCTTATTGTAATTGTTTTAAAAAACTTTAATTATTTTAGTAAAAAAAGTTATTGAAGCATGTGGAGATATTGTTCCCCAATATGTCGTGCACCCTAATGAATTTATCTGGGGTCAGAGAACAGAACAGCCACTAGATATATAGAGGCCAGAAAACAGTGGTACACGCCTTTAATCCTAGCATTCCAGAGGCAGAGATCCTCCTGGATCTCTGTGAGTTTAAAAGTGAGTTTTCACACTGCAAACAGCCAGGCATGGCAACACGAGCCTTTAATCCCAGGAAGTGATGGCAGAAAGCAGAAAGGTATATAAAGCATGGAAACCAGGAAATAGAGCCTGGTTAAGCTGTGCACAGTTCAGCTGAGAGACATCTAGTCTGAGGAAACAGGATCAGCTGAGGAATTGGTGAGGTGAGGTAGCTGTGGCTTGTTCTGCTTCCAGTGTTCACCCCAATAACTGGTCTGGGTTTGTTTTTATTAAGACCATGTAAGATTCCTGCTACAGAAGCATGCGGTGCTGCAGTCATTGCATAGCCCACTGCTCCCTCAATGCACTCAGCAAATTCTTCCTAAGCCAGAACTACCAGGTGCCTTCCTTCCCTATACCAGGCACTCATTGTTCTAAGCCCCTGCAATACAACAAATAAAAGAGTTGGGTTTTACATTTGTGGAGGAAGGGAACACAGACAAAATTGAAGCAAATGAGTTAAAGATCTAACACATCGATGAAAGGTTTTGCTGTAGTTCATAGGAGAGGGCATCAGGAATGCCAGGCAGGTGTTGGAACTTGGAGCTGTAAATAGAGTGTCCCAGGAAGGCTTCACTTAGTGACATCCAAACAAACGTTTGAGGAAAGCAAAGGGGATTATCAGTTTACCTGGAGAAAGAGATTCTGGGGTGTGATTAGATCCTGTGCATGTTTTGAAGGTAGAACCAGTGGAGTTCCATGATGGTCACATGTGGGATATGAAAGAGAAGAGGAACTGAGGATGTCTGCTCATGTGGCAGGAAGCAGTTGTCCTTTAACAAGCCCAGGAAGATCAAGGAGTCGGCTTGGCACAATGGCAAGATTAGGAGGTAGGCTAGATAAGCACTGAGTGAGGGCTAGGATAGAAGTTATCAAGATGGAGATACTAAGTTATGACACTACACATGGTTACCAAGAAAGTGAATCTGGAGAGAGAAAGGGTCAAAGACTGGGCGTTAGGATATTTTCCATTATCTAGATGTCAGGGACGTGAAGAGGAAATTGAGTAACGTTGAAGGCGGGAGGCAAATGAAGACTGTTCCAAGGAGGAGTCCTTAATTGAATCAGATGATTGGATAGGCCAGGGAAGAAGATTGAGAATTCACTATTGGATTTAATTAATGCAGTGTTAGTGGCCATAAGAAGTCAGTTTGGGGGAAGGAGTAGGGACAGAAGCTGTCTCCTGAAGTAGAGGGAATCCAAGAGAGACTAGGACAGGAATAGTCCAAAGACATTAAGTAGAATAAGGAGTATGATGGTTAAAATGTTTCATTTAAATGTTTAAATGCCTTCTACATGGGATGAACTATTCAAGACCTTAAGGTAATTCCCTACCATTATGGACATTTCCTAACTGGAAATAGCCGTAGAGATTTGTTTGCCTTAGGCAGTGCAGCTGTACTGTAATGAGCCACCTAGTAATTTTGTTAAATACAGATTCTGGTGGAGTAGGATTTTAAATATTAAGGATCCGAGGCTTTTCCACCTTTTAATAGAGATTGCTCAAATGTTTATACTTAGTTGGGTTTTGAGCTTGAGCTTTTTCAGTGGACTACAATACAACATTTGAGTGTGTGAAGGAATTATTAACGTTTTGAGATTTGCTAATGATATTGTGGATGTTTTGTTGTTATAGATTTTGGTTTGAAGTAGGGTATCATATGGCTCAGACTGACCTTGAAGTCGTGCTGAGATGAGACCTACACCTCCAAGCCTGGTTCTGTAATTGTGTGTGTGTGTGTGTGTGTGTGTGTGTGTGTGTGTGTGCCAGATTTTTTAATTGTTTTGGTTTTAAAGTCGTCCTTGGCTTTTAAAAAAACATACACAAATAGTTAAACTATTTATAATTTTTTTCTAGATAGTATGAAAGGATAGCAAATGAGTGTTGTGTGCATGGGGTGGAGTTAGCTATAGACCGGTTGTTGTTAAGACTGAGTGATGAGCTTTTGACTGGGGGTTTTATACTGTTGAATGTTTCAAATTTTTCTAATGTATATTAAATATAGACAAGTAATATATGTAAATTTACATTAGAAAAACACATTTAATAAAATATGTGATTATATATATTGTATATTTAACATATATAATATGTATATATTTAATACAGTAACCAGGGACCAGATTTTAAGTTCTAGTATTCCTTGTCATCATTTATGACCAGACTGTCTTAGTTGGGGTTTCTATTGCTGTGAAGAGACACCATGACCATGACAACTCTTGTAAAGAAAACATTTAATTGGGGTAGCTGGCTTACAGTTTTAGAGGTTCAGTCCATTATCATCATGATGGGGAGCATGGCAGCGTGCAGGTAGATGTGGTGCTGGAGTTGTAGCAAGGAGTCCTACATCTTGCAGGCAACAGGAAGTTGACTGAGACACTGGACAATATCCTGAGCATAGGAAACTCAAAGCCCATTCCCACAGTGACATACTTCCTTCAAAAAGGCTATACCCACTCTAACGAAGCCACACCTCCTAATAATGCCACTCCTATGACATTATGGGGGCCAGTTACCATCAGACTCCCACACAGACACTCAGGAATGGTTTTCTTCCCCTCAGGAGCATGTCATCCCTAAGTTCATGCTCCGCCGCACTAATGGCCACTGACTCTCCCTTGGTTTGTTATGTGGCTCACAGCTTCTGAACTTGTTGTCCGTTTGCTTCCGTTTTAGGCCTCGCCTCGGAGTCACTCTTCACAAGGTGGTGGTGGCAGGAGCTCTCTATCTTTTGTTCTCTGGCATGGAAGGAGTCCTCAGAGTTACAGGGGTCAGTATTGCCTCGACTGAATTACTTATTTATTTTATTTTCCCTTCATCTGAATGTTTGTGGTCAGTTACTGTTATGATTCTGTGTTGAGTCAGTGGGCTGCTCTTCTGTCACCCATGGGTCTGATTTTCAGTGGACATGGACAGGTTGAAGTGCTAGGGGCCAAGACTGTTTCAGACTTGAGAATTTTTTGATTTTAGAGTGTTTGCATAGAACCTACTAGTTGAGCATTCCTTAATCTTAAGTCCAGCATTTGAACTTCTTCAAAAATCTGAAAACTTTGGGTGTTGTGGGCTTTTGAATTAGGAGTGCGCAGCTTGTGTAACTCCATTTTTCTGATCTCATCTATTAGAACTTCATAAATTCATCTGTGATGAATATCTTCTTTCCACCTGTCCCACAGTGGTAGTTATTTGGTTCCTTCCCCCATTTACTAGCTCATCTAATCAAAAGCAACAGTGCTCTCTACTTACCCAGAACTTAAATTTAAAAGCTTAAATGCAATTAACTTTCACACAGCCCATTGCCAAGGAAGGAAGAAGTAGGCCTTCCTGGGTCTTTATTTCATTAAGTAAAAAATCAGATTCTGTCATAACCCACTAGATTCAAAGTGTTCTGTACACTTGGCTTTGCCCTTGACTCTTCCCCTCCATACAATACTTGATAATTGTACCTTTGTTTTTCAAACCACCCTGCCCCTGAGTGCAGTCTCTGCAGATATTAGCGCCTCTAACTGTCAATTTCACTTGCTGTCTTCTGCCATTGCTATAGTATGTTTCTTACTCCTTGGCTCTGATAGTAAGCCTGGCCCTCTCTGCAGTGGATGCCTGTATTATTTTATGGATATCCTTTAATAATGCTCTGGTGATTGGGTTGTTAGAATTATGTACAAAACAGCTTAGATGCAAACTTGTAGAAACTAGGAATGATATTTTGGGGAAAGATAATTACTTATGTTGTATGTTAGGGTAGGCTATTAGTAAAATTTCATCATATTCCTCTGAGAGTCAATAATTCTTAGAATGTTAATGATGTAATAATTATTTAAAATGTGAGAAATATCTTTTTAAGATTTTAGTATAAAAATAAGAGTAGGAAATCAAGATGGCATGGGGTTATAAATATGAGGACATTTGTTCTCTTTTTTAAAAAATGTTTATTAATGTGCACTGGTGTTTTGTTTTTTGTTTTGTTTTGTTTTTGTTTTTTGCCTGTATATATTCTGTCTGAGGGTGTCAGACCCCTTGGAACTGGAGTTACAGACAATTGTGAACTGCTGTGTGGGTGCTGGGAATTGAACCCAGGTCCTCTGGGAGGGCAGCCAGTGCTCTTAACCACTGAGCCGTCTCTCCAGCCCCATGTCTTTCTCTTTTATGTGAGAACTCTATGTAGTATTTTATAGGTTTCATTGACTTGAGAAGAATTGAGAGTTGATGTGAATCATTTATCGCTGTATGCTGTCCACAGGTGTATAAAAGGGAGGAATGTTTATTTGCCCAGTGCTAGCCCTTGTGATTCTCTTCAGTTCATATGCAAAGCCATTCCAGCTGTCAGTATAAATGCAGAGCCATGTGCTGGTTTCTTCTCTTGCCTCTCTATTCATCTGTTTTCACCACCTCTTTTTCTTTGTCTCCAGGCCCAGACTGATCTTGCTTCCTTGGCCTTTATACCCTTGGCTTTCCTAGACACTGCCCTGTGCTGGTGGATATCCTTCTCATTGGCTTGTTTGATGGCCATTCACTTTCTCCCCTTGGAGATGGGTTTCCATTAATCTTTCTGTTGATTTCTCCTTGATCTGGGAAGTGGTTTATTTTATATGCTAACAGCTGAGGGCTCAGGTAAGCAGTTTTGCTTATTTTTGTTTTATCATTCTTAAAAATCACAGAATTTGGTTGCTAAGCACAAGATCAAAACTTCTGCTTCTCTGTCTGTCTGTCTGTCTGTCTCTCTCTCTCTAGTGTTTTGAGACAGGGTTTCTCTGTGTAGACCAGACTGGCCTCAAACTCAGAGATCTGTCTGCCTCTGCCTCCTGAGTGCTGGGAGTAAAGGCATGCACCACCACCTGGCTTTTTTGTTTGTTTGTTTGTTTTGTTTTGTTTGCTTTCTCTTTTTAAAATGGACATCTCACCTTGATTTTGGATTTATTGTTTGCTCATCTCTCTGTATTAGAATCATTGGCTACTCTAGTCCTGCTCTTTCTTTTAGTCTTTACCAATTATGAAATTGATACCTGTAAAAAGAATTTGATCCCCAAAATATGTTTAGGAACCACTTAATTGTTCAATTGTACAGTTACCTGGTTGTAATTCAGGTGTCTGGGTCCAGATTACTATCTGCCAAGTACTGTGATCCTTAAGTACTGGGGTAGTGAAGGGTAAAGTGGGCTTAGGTATCAGTGAGAGCTCTGATAAGTTACAGTAAGCTCTAGCTCCCTTAATTTTTCTCATTTCTATTTTCTTTTTAAGATGTAATTTTTAATTATGTATATATGAGTGCATTACCTGCAGAGTGAAGAAAGGGGGTGTTGGGTTCCCTCCAGTTAGAGTTACAGGCTGTTGTGAGCTGTCTGATGTGGGTGCTGGGAACCTAGCCCCGGTGGTCTGCAAGAGTAGTATATGTTCTTAACTGCTGAGCCATCTCTTCAGGCCCTTTATACTTTATTTTAAATTTTCTATTTGTTGAGGAGTGCGTGGCTCAGTGTATGAAGGTCAGAAGACACCTTCCTAGAGAGTTCTTGCCTTCTACCTTTATGTGGGTCCCGGATCTGGTGCTCAGGTTGCCAGGCTTGATTGCTGGATGGCGAGCTCCTCATCGGCCTCCAGCTCCTTCATTTTTATATCTGCTTCTCTGATAGTTGGGCGTGAGAGCAGCAGCATCTGTGGTAGTCATCAGTTCCCTTTGTCCTTCCGTGAGAACTCTTACTTGGAAATAAAGTTCTTAAAATGAAGCCTCATTGCTTTGGTGGCCTACTTGCCTGGGATTCTCAGAAAATTTTTGGGTGCTTTTAGTTAATTCACAGTGTGGGCTGCTAATGGTGTTCCTTGGGGACTGAGTATAGAACTCTGGAAAGCTGTGGGCACAAGTGTGATTGTGATCCTACAGTGAATTACCTGAGCCCGATAGAATCACCTTAAAGAGAGATGGTGTTAACCTGCCCCTTGCATGTTACTCACTTTATCATTTCCATTTGCCTGTTTTGTTTTTTTAATCTTTCAGAAGTTCTCTAGCCAGCCTCTACCTTTTCTCCATCCTCACCTTCATCTGTAGCCTTTTCTCACTAGTCATGGGGAGGTCAGAGTGTTGTGAAAACAGGTGAAAGTACGAGCTGTGAGATCCCTGAAGTCTAACTTTACAAGGGGACCCTGAGTCCTCAAACCTGAGAGTTAATTCACTCACCTTTCTGAATGTTTTATTCCTTGACTTGCAAACACATATTTATTAGCCTCACTCAAACAATGAAGCTCTTAAAACTTCGGAGGAACATTGTAAAGCTCTCTTTGTACCGACATTTCACCAATACACTTATCTTAGCAGTGGCAGGTAAGTTTGGGATTTTTTTAAATGTTATGTCATAATCCTGTGATTTTCTTTAGAACAGGAATTTTTTTATGTTATTATTATATTTTATTTGAATATCAGTATTTTGCCTGCATGTGTCTGTGCACCCCACCTGTGCCTGATGCAGAGTCAGAAGGAGGTGTCAGATCCCCTGGAACTGGAGTTACGGGCAGTTGTAAGCCACTGTATAGGTGCTGACAACTGAATGTGGGTCCTCTGGAAAAGTGGCCTGTGCTCTTGACTGCTAAGCCATATCTCCAGCCCCGGGACATCTTTTTATCAAAATGAAGAAGAGGGGAGATGGCTTGCTATTTAAGACCAACAGTTCAGACCCCGTCCTGATGTGGAACAGCCGCTGTGGGTTGGGAGGCGGCTCAGTAGATAAAGCACATGTCTGTCAGAGAGGCCTGGAGACCACAGTTCTGATCCCAGCAGCCATGGTGGAAACAGGAGAGTCCCTGGGACTTACTGGTCATGCAGATTGGTGAACTTGGAGTCTAGCCAGTCCATGTGCTCCAGTTTCAGTGAGAAATACTTCCTCAAAAAATGAATTGGAAAAGGAGAAATTTATTCTGATAATGCTAATAAAGTTAGCATATATTCCATTAGCTACTGAAGTAGCCAGATGATAAAGACAAAATGACAAAAATTGTAAACCTACTTTACAGAAAATGTTGGCAATAGCATGCATTATGGGCCTTGCTTGTGGTATGTGTTTAATAAATTTATATTGAAAATAACTAAGTGATAGTAATGTTTTGGGGTCAGGAATATCGAATTGTACTTCCTTAAGACCATTGAATGTAACTGGGGTTGTAAATGGCCATTCATCATCTGACCAGGTTTTTCATTTCATGCTAGCATCTATTGTGTTCATCATCTGGACAACCATGAAGTTCAGAATCGTGACTTGCCAGTCGGTAAGTTATAAAGACTGTGGTTAGGAGTGTGATAATGTTGATTGTAGTCCCAGATTCTTAGAAGGTATAAGAATTTAAGGCTAGGTCTCTGCCCCTAAGTATTCTGTGCTGCCATGTTGTGTGGTGTCCTTGCTTTTGTTTATTTATTGGTCTTAGGGATTGAACCTAGGCTCTTGTGCATACTAGGCAGAAGCTTTGCCACTAAGCCACACTCCCAGCCCCTATTGGTATGTTTTATGTGATCATACTTGTCATAGAAAAAGAATTTTGTGGATGGTAACCACAGCCTGTCATATTACTGCAAGTTTGCCTTAACTCAAAATCTCAGGAAGTGCTGAACATCATGTGTAATGATTCCTATCTTAGTAGAAGCTATGTCCTTTAGATCTGGACAGAGACTGTGGCCAATAGGATTTCTCTGGAGATAGAGCTCTCTTTTGGTTTATACTGATAAGTGACAGATGGCAACTATACAATTAGCAATAGGGCCAAGCATGATGGCACACAATTTTAACCCAGCAGGAGCATTAGAAATCTAAACCTAGAGCCCAGTGTGGCACATGCTTTTGTCCCAGCACTCAAGGCAGAAGTAGGCGAATCTCCGAATTCAAGGCCAGCCTGGACTATAAAGTGAGTTCTGGGACAGCCAGGGCTGTTACATGGAGAAACCTTGTCTTGAAAAACCAAAAGAAGAAAGGAAGGAAGGAAGGAAGGAAGGAAGGAAGGAAGGAAGGAAGGAAGGAGAGAAATTAATTTAAGCCTAAGCCAGGTATAGTGGTACGCACCTTTATTCCAGCACTTGGGAGGCAGAGGTAGACAGATCTCTGTGAGTTTAAGGCCAGCGTGGTAAAAAACAGTAAATAAATAGCAGCCAACTGTTCCTTTCCTTGAGGATTATATGAGCTGTGACACTGTGACAGGTACTCTGTGCAGCTCATCGGTGCCTTTGTGATAGCAACAGGAAACATGACCAAGGACTCTCTTTTCTTTCCAAGCTTATAGCCCCAGCGCTTGCCAGGTGCCTAGTGCATTAGCTTCTAGTAAATATAGCTTGAGTGTATAAATAAGGGGGTTTTGTTCTATGCCAACGGATTGTGAACAGTGGTAATATACAGTGTTGTACATTTCTCCCTTACTGTAGGACTGGCGGGATTGTGAACAGTGATAATATACATAGTGTTGCACATTTCCCCTTATTGCAGGACTGGCGGGAGCTGTGGGTGGATGATGCCATTTGGCGGTTGCTGTTTTCCATGATCCTTTTTGTCATCATGATTCTCTGGCGACCATCAGCAAATAACCAGAGGTACTGGGACTCTTTATTCTGCTACCAGAATGACCATGCTGTCAACTAGGGGTGCTGTATTGGGGACAGTGTCAGGTCTGAGTTGCATGATAGGTACTAGGTGGAAGTGCTTCTCCAGCTCTCCCATTTACTTGCTCAGTGGTTCTGGCATGCTGTCTCTTTTACTTCTTCGGGTCTTAGTTTCTTTTTTGTAATGAAAGACCAAGTGACTTAGGTCTCTTTTAATAGGTTATCTGTCCCCTGATAATAGATTTCTCTGCTGATTCAGTAAGCTAAATCAAGCTGAATTGAAAAAGTAAAAGAACAGGTTTATTTGAGCAGAGCAACTCCTGGGTGAGTTCTCTAGCCCAGAGATTGAGGCAGGAGAAGTCACTTGCCCAAAATAAAGCTGGCCTGTAGGCGAGCAGTGGTGAGGTGTTCACCACAAGCTGGGTTTGTGCCCACACACGGGGATGTGGATGGCTGGAAACTTCACGGGAGGAGCTTCAGTAGCCAGCAAGAGTGAGGAACTGGGCTTTTTGGTGCCTTTTCTTTCTTGGAGATTCTCTGAGAGGTTGAGGTTTGGAGAGAGAGGAATGGGGCTTTCTGGATCAAGCAGGAGTGAGCTGGAGGTTCCAGCCAAACATGTTTCAACTCTGACAACATTTTACACTATAAATAATTGGTTTAGGCATATATGGGAGAAAATAAATGAGGATCTCTCTACTTTCTGGTGTTCAGAAGTAAAAAAAAAAATTCTGTAATAAAAATAACAGAAAATAATAGAAATAAAAATCTAGCTTACTATGATGATAGGGTGAAATGAAAGTCGTGTTACCACCTGTGGAGTTTAAGGTCATTGCAGGCAGGCAACTCCTGATTAGGAGCTGCCCCATCCTTATCTCATCAGCGTCCATACCTTTGTTTCTGTTCTATTTTTTCCTCCCTTATATTTAGATGATTAAAAGATTATGTTAAGCCATATAACCCAAAAGGGGAAGGGCTAGAACTTAATAATCAGACAGATACACAAACTCAAGTAATAGAGAAAAGCAAGCTGAAGCCATACTGTAGAGAAAATGTACAACTTTTGGAGCCTCTGTTATGTCTATTCTGAGCTTGTTGCTCATTGGCTGTAATTTGGTTTAAAATGTTTCCTTTCCTCAGTCTTTAAAAGTTTTTTGTATTAGCCAGGCATGGTGGCGCACGCCTTTAATCCCAGCACTGGGGAGGCAGAGGCAGAGGCAGGCAGATCTTTGTGAGTTTGAGGCCAGCCTGGTTCCAGGACAGCCAGGGCTATACGGAGAAGCCCTGTCTCGAAAAACAAAAAAGTTTTTTGTATTACTGTCTTGCTTTCTTTTCCAAACACTGCCTGCATTCCCTGTGACTTCATATTAATCGCTTAGTTATATTAACAATGTTATATATGAGGAAGATAAGGTATAATATGGAAGAGCCTGTATATGGATGATGCACTCCAGTGTCTCCTTGTACTGTCCTCCCCACCCTGTTGTGTGACAAAACTTTTCCTGGGAAAACAGCACACGTGTCCACTTACTCCAGATAGGTAGCAACAGACCAAAGTACAGATACCACCAAATTCCAGTTTGGTGAACCAATAAGCTTTATTGGGGTTACTAACAGGAATATAGGTGAGGGGACACTTACAGGAGCAGAAATGCCTCAAAGACAGCTGCATCACCAAAGCTCACTCCAGTATGGGTGACATTTCACAAAAGCTTGGAACCTGGAGCACCCTGCACAGCCTGCAGGGAGCCCAGCAGGTTGGAGAATATACTCCAGGTGCCTCAGTTGGTCTAAGCCTCTTTCAGCAGCTTGGCTGGTTTCTGCTTCTTCAGGCAGCTGGTCTCGTATCAGAATCTTTGCAGCTTGGCTAGTCAGAGAGTCTTACTTTGTAGCTTGCCTTTTCTCAATCTTTTTTTTTTTTTTTTTTTTTTTTTTTTTGCAACTTATCTCTCATTCTCTGAGAGGGACTCTCAACTTTTACTGCTTACTCTGGCAGGGAGGGGCTTAGTGAATCTGGTTGGTTTCAGGTACTTCTGGAAGCTGTTTTGAGTTTTTTGCCTTCTTATTTAAGGAGCCTCCCCTGCAGGATAGAGTGTTTGAATCCTTAAAACTTACACTACACCCCCTTTCAGCCTCCTTCCTTAGCAGTTTTCTAAATCATATATATTTTATTAATTTATTAGTTGATGTCTGCCTTATCCTCCCATACCCCAAACAAAGCCCCAGATGTGATCCTGTGATAGCAAAGAACTATTCTACTTCTAACCAGTTAGTCAAGATCCAGAGTCTGGGAGAAGAGCCCTGATAAGGCTGTGTCCAGTCTCCTGCTGATTGCAAACTTATTGTTCCTGTTACCTCTCATAGGTTTGATAATTCACTAGACAGACACATAGAGATCACTGTAAGTGTTAGGCTTATGGCCTCTGTTTATTTCTTCTAACAAAGAAGGAAAGCTGTCATAAGCCAGGAGAAGACAGAGGATGCTGAGTTTGGAAGAACCAAACCAAAACTTCCGGCTGGCTACCTGCAGTATCACAGGCTGTACTGTACTTTCTCTTGGCCAAATAAGACTGCAGAGTATTGCCAGTCTGGCAAACCCACCTGAACCTTAGGCATCCAGAATTTTTGTTGGGGCTCTATTACATGTAGCTGTGTGGTTGACCTTACATTTTTAACCCTTTCTGGTGGTCAGACTAATACCTTTATATACTTGAATGGTTTTCTCCAGTCTTACCCAGACCTGGGGTCCCACAGCCACTTATAAAATAATCATTCACGGGCTGGAGAGATGGCTCAGAGGTTAAGAGCACTGACTGCTCTTCCAGAGGTCCTGAGTTCAATTCCCAGCAACCACATGGTGGCTCACAACTATCTACAATGAGTTCTGGTGCCCTCTTCTGGTATGCAGACATACATACAAACAGAACACTGTATGCATAATAAATAAATAAATGAATGAATGAATCAATAAATCTTTTAAAAAATCATTCAGAGGCTTATATTAATTATAACTGCTTGGCCATTAGCTTAGGCTTATTACTGACTAACTATTACACTTAAATTAACCTATAATTCTTACCTATGTTTAGCCACATGGCTTGGTACCTTTTCTCAGTTCTGCCTTGTCATCTTGCTTCCTCTGTGTCTGGCTGGTGACTCCTGACTCTCCCTTCCTCTTCCCAGAATTCTCTTAGTCTGCTTGCCCCACCTATACTTCCTGCCTAGTTGCTGGCCAGTCAGCATTTTATTAAACCAGTATACAAGAGCATTTTCCAATAGCACCTTTAGTCTCCATTTCCTGGACAGGGTCAGAACTAAAATGGATATTAGTTCTAATAAGATATACCTGAGGTCCTTTTACAGACCACACTGTTAGATCCCAAGGGAAACAAAGATATTCCCATCAAGCAAGGACCTTCTGACTGGGAGGTGGTGACACGTGTCTTTAATCCCAGTATGGGCGGAGGCAGAGGTAGGCAGATCTCTCAGTTTGAGGCCAGCCTAGGCTACAGAGCAAGTTTCAGGACAGTAAGGACTACACCAAAAAACCTTTCCTATAAACAAACAAACAAACAAACAAACAATTAAATAAATAAATAAAATAAAAAACCTTCTGTAGACATGGAGATCCCCTCCCAATGTCCAACGGCAAAAATCAGAACTTGCTTCATGTAGGATTGATTCTTCATTACACAGATGCTACCACGTTTATGTGACAGATACAGATGCACCATGAATATAATTAGCATGTAAGGGAGTCAGTTTGTGGTAGGGATATCTTACCTAATATGTCTTCTCAAACCATTACAGGGCCATTAAGATAGCTCTTTTGGTAAAGACACCTGTTACCACCATGCCTGCTGACCTAAGTTCAACCCCCCAAACTCATCTGGTAGAAGGAAAAAATTGACTTGACGTTTCCATGTTGTCCTCTGATCTCCATGTACTTACTGTTTACACACACACACACACACACACACACACACACACACACACGAATAAAAACATTACATAACATTTTTATGTATTTTGCTGCTGTAATTATTTATTTAATCCTTTGGCCTTCCAGGCTTGATACTTAGAAGGTATTTATATAGACTATGTAGCATTAAAACTGTAAAACTGAGGTGGCTACTAATAAACCCATTTCTTCCATGGACAGCCCTTTGCCATGGATTGTTACAGCTTGAGGACTCTTTTAACTCACTCTCCCAATACATTGATTATAATTAAACCTTGTGGTTTCTTGTATTAAGCTATGGCCATGCTAGATTTAAGGTAGTGTCTGTCCTTTCTGAGTTGTGGTACTAGGGATTGAACCTGGGGCCTTAGGTAGGCTTTCTTGGCGGTAGTCTCTGCCTTACTTCTCATCCTTAAGTTGTTATGTGGGCTGGGCCTTAGTTACTACATTAAATAGAGGTTGGGAGAGGGGATCTCTGTCTTACTTCGCATCCTTAAGTTGTTATGTGGCCTGGGCCTTAGTTACTACATTAAATAGAGCTTGGGAGAGGGGGTCTCTGTCTTACTCTCACTTCAGGTGTTTTTCAGACATTAACTGGGATCTTTACCAGTTAAGTTAGCCCTTAATAAGTGACCAACATTCCCTGTTCCTATCTTACTAATAGCTTTTTTTCCTCATGAGATTTTAGAACACAATAAAATGAAAGTGTTAGACAGCAATAAAACGAGAAGTACAAAACGAGGTAAAACTAAAGCCTTCTAGTCTGTTGGGGATACTGAGGAAAGGCATCGGAGACATGCTCAGTTAGTAGCTTTCTCACGTGGAGACTGAGATTTTTAAATTACCTGGGGCACCTAAAGTTACATCTCCTTTTTTTAGAAAGCTTAAAAGTTGAAGTTTTAAATTAGAGTTATTTTTCCAATATATGTCTTTGAAATACATTGTTTTAAACATTTCATAGTGACTTGAATTGGAGGGTTTTTTTTATTGCTTAATAAGAGACAGTCTTGCTGTGTCATCCAGACTAGACTGGCTTTGAACTCTTTTTTTTGTTTTCGTTTTTGTTTGTTTGTTTTCTCTGTGTAGCTTTGGAGGCTGTCCTGGATCTTGCTCTCTAGATCAGGCTGGCCTCAAACTCACAGAGATCCGCCTGGCTCTGCCTCCTCAGTGCTGGGAGTATAGGTATGCGTCACCACGGCCCAGCGGCTTTGAACTCTTAACTGTCCTGGATCAGCCTCCCTAGTTCTGGGATTGCAGGTTTGTGCTGCCTCACCTAGCTTGACTTTACTTTTCGGAAAACACTACTGAGTGTCTGGACTCTTGTTCTGTTGTCTCCATTTAGAGATGAGGAAATTAACTTGTCTAAAGTCCCCTAGTAGTCTGTGGTTCAGACCATCCTGCTACTCAGTTGAGGGAACAGGCATTTAAGCACTTTGTGGAGGGAAGAGCTGAGGGAACAGGCATTTGAGCACTTTGTGGAGGGAAGAGCTGAGGGAACAGGCATTTGAGCACTTTGTGGAGGGAAGAGCTGAGGGAACAGGCATTTGAGCACTTTGTGGAGGGAAGAGCTGATGCAGCCACACTTCCAATCTCAGCTCTCTGGTTCTCAGAGATGGTGTTCCCTGTGGCATTCCCTCTGTGCTCTTCCCCCAGGTTTGCCTTCTCACCCTTGTCAGAGGAAGATGAAGAGGATGAGCAGAAGGAACCGATGCTGAAGGAAAGCTTTGGTGAGCTTTGGAGAAAACTCACTGTTCTTGTTTGTGCTTTCAGTATTTCCAAAGAAAATAATTAAAAAACAGCAGCAACAACAACAACAACAACAACTATGTAAGCTCTGTTTGGTAGAGTTAGGGTGAAGGGAGAATGACCAAGCTTTAAGTGGAGCCGCAGTAAACCTAGTAACACTTCTGCATAATGTCCAGGTCCATTGTAGAAGTGAGACACAAAGTTAACTTGGCACCTTTATTACACACGTTAGGATAGAGGAGCATCTGTTTATAATTCAGTGAGTAAGCTTAACAGAAATCTGAGTATCTGCTTTGGTGGCTGGTGTAATGACAAAGTTAGACAATCTGTGGGCCTCTTGTTGTGTTTCCCTTCCCTTGTGCAGAAGGAATGAAAATGAGAAGTACCAAGCAGGAACCAAATGGAAATAGCAAAGTCAGCAAAGCAGTAAGTATGACTTTTTCCTTTCTTTGTGAGCTCTGCCTGGTCTGTGGCCCACTGTGGAACCCAAGATTGTTAGGGGTTAATGATTCTTTGTAACTATTAAGGCCTAAGATTGTTAGGCTTTAATGATTCTTTGTAACTATGATATTAGTATGTTTACTTTTAAAGATTTTAATACATACTATGTTTCCATTTCTTTTTTGGTTTTCTGAGACAAGGTTTCTCTATATTACAGTCTTAGCTGTCCTGTAATTAGCTCTGTAGTCCAGGCTGGTCTCCAACTCACAGAGATCCCCTTGCCTCTGCCTCCTGACTGCTGGGATCAAAGGTATTTGTGTGTGTGCATATGGATGTGAGTGGAGTAGGGTATGTGTTATGCCTGTGTACAGGTCAACAACTTAATGGGAGTTGCTTCTCCCTTACCACCATGTGAGTTTTAAGGATTGAATCCAGGTCTTCAGGCTTTGCAGCAACACCCTTACCCTCTTGAGTCATCTTGCTGGCCTATGTGAATTAACCGTTACAGCAATTGTTGTAATCACTATAAAAATTCCAGGACATTTTTCACAAATTTTTTAAGAAAGCAACTAATATTTGTAAGAATTCTCAAAAATACAAGCAAAACACCTAAGTAGTTAAAGTGTTCTTGAGAAAAATAATAAAGCTGAAGGCATCACACTAATGTGACTTTAAAATGCACCATAATGGGACTGAGGAGGTGGCTCTGCTCCATTGTAAAGCACTTTCTGTGTAATCATCAGGGGCTCAGATACCCAGGCCCAATACAAAAGCCAGGCAAGCATGTGTGACCAGGTCCTGGCAGGTGGAGGAAGGAGCATCTCTAGTGTTTGCTGGCCAGCTCATCTCGCTAATCACTGCACTCTAGATGCAAAGACCTTGTCTCAAAAAATATGTGGGTGAGCCGGGCAGTGGTGGCAGCACATGCCTTCAATCCCAGCACTCGGGAGGCAGAGGCAGGCAGATCTTTGTGAGTTCAAGGCCAGCCTGGGCTACAGAGTGAGATCCAGGACAGGCACCAAAACTACACGGAGAAACCCTGTCTCAAAAAACCAAACCAAAACAAACAAACAAACAAAAAAATGTGGGTAGTGAGGTGTCTCAGCAGTTGAAGGCGTGTGCTGCCAAGCCTGATGACTCAGGTTTCAGTGGAAAGAGAGAGCTCCTCCAAACTGTCCCACAAAGCTATAAATGAATAAATGTAAAAAAAAAAAAATCCAACTAAGGTGAGGTGAGGAATGATTGAGAAGGACAAATATTGATGTCTGGCCTGAGTGCACATATACTTATACATACCTGCATGTATATGAACACATATACTTCTACAAAATGTTCCACAGGGAGTTAGAGCTATAGTTCATAGCAGAGTATGTACAACATGTGTGAGTCCTAGGTATAACCCACAGGACAACTAAAACAAACCTACAGAGCCATCATAATCAAAACAATGTGGTGTTAGCATGAAAATGGAGAATGAACCAGTGGAACATGGTAGAGAGCCTTGAGGTTACATTCATACATTTCAGGTCATTTTAATTTTGACAGAGGAACTAAGGACAGATAGTAAGAAAAGGACTTTTTTTTTCTTTTTTCAAAAAATGATGTTAGAGAAACTAGAAGTCTATTCAAAATGAAGTAAAGGCTCTGGGGGATATAGTTCAGTTGTAGAGTTCCAACATTGCTTGCCTGAATGAGGTCCTAGGTTCAATCCCCAGGACCATAAATGGAGTGAGTTTTGGGTGTGTGTGTGAGATTAAGGTCTTAAATGTAAGGCCTGAAACTGTAAAACTCATAGAAGAAGACAGGAGACATTGCATCATATTGGTCTGCATAATGAGTTGGTTTTTTTTTTTTTTGGTTTTTTTTTGTTTTTTTTAATTTGGATCAAGCAACTCAGTCCACAAAATCAAAAATGGAACAGCCGTCACATAGAATTGCATCAAACCAGTAAGCTGCTATATAGTTGACAGAGTAAATAGCCGTGGAATGAGAGAAAATATGGTTAATATCTATGTATAAGGAACTTAAAACAAGTCAGTAGCAGGAGAACTTGCTGATTAAAAGGAGGCAAAGGACTTGAATAGAAATTCTCATAGGAAGATGTTAAAATGTATGTTTAAAAAATGCTCACCCCAACTAATCAAGAAATGCAAAATAAAACCACAGTGAGCTGTCTGTCACCTTATAGCTGCCAGAATGGCTGTTATCCAAAGGCAAAAGATGAAAACTTTGGTGAGAAGGGGGAGTACTAGCAACCCTATATGTGCTCTGTAAACATGGGTTAGTGGGGAGTCCCTGAAAATCCAAGTAAAGCTACTTACTCCGTGACTTGTAATCCTGCTGCTAGGTATGCAGTCCTAAGAAGTCGACATTCTGAAAGGATGCCTGCATTCCCAGCTCATTGTGGCAGCCTCAGCAGCAAAGATACTTCAGTAAAGTTCATTCAGTGACCAGGGCATGCTTGCACACACCTTTAATTCCAGCACTCAGCAGGCAGAGGCAGGCAATCTCTGAGTTCAAGGCCAGCCTGGTCTACAAAGTGAATTTCCAGGACAGCTAGGGCTACATAGAGAAACTGTGTCTTGAAACCCGCCCCCACCCCCAAAAAAAAAAGTTTCACTCAGTGGATGACTTAATGAAGAGAGTATACATAGTCAAATTGCATTTATTCTTAAAACAGTAGGAAATCCTGACATTTCAGTGACACTGCTGAACTAGAAGACATTTCGTTAAATAAGTCAGGTATCGAAAAACAAGTTCTTCATGATCCTTGTTTGTGAAATCTGATAATGTTGAACTCACAGGGGAAGAAGCATGAGTAGTAGTTAGGGGTTGGGATACCAGGGAGAGGTTAGTCAAAGGTATTTGTTGTTCTTTTTTTTCCCCCCTGAGACAGGGTTTCTCTGTGTAGCTTTGGAGCCTGTCCTGGAACTCGCTCTATAGACCAGGCTGGCCGCGAACTCACAGAGATCCACCTGGCTCGGCCTCCCAAGTGCTGGGATTAAAGGTGTGCGCCACCACTGCCTGGCAGTTAGTCAAAGGTATTTGAAGAAAATTTTTAATAAAATTTTTTTGTCAGCCTCAGTTGCCAGGTGCATGTACTATATAACAAAAGGCTGCTAAAAGAATAAAGGTCTTTTGAACTCAGATCTATTCTTGAGACATGTTTTAGTAACAGTTGGTATTTATGTTTCCAGCAGGAAGATGATTTGAAGTGGGTAGAAGAGAATGTTCCTTCTTCCGTGACTGATGTGTAAGTGTTTGAATCATTACTATATGCACCCTGTTTCAGTGCTAGTATTTACTTTATTATTATTTTAGTTGACAAACTGAAGAGAAGTCTAATGAGAATATGGATCAAACAGTGGTTAAAAGATTAGGAGTAACATTAAAAACAAAAATAAGGGTTGGGGATTTAGCTCAGTGGTAGAGAGCACAAGGCCCTGGGTTCGATCCTCAGCTTCAAAAAAAAAAAAAATAATAATAATTAGGATTACTCATTCAAATGATATCTGTTTAGAAATATTTAGCTCTAGGTCAGTCTAAAATCCATAAGGTATGCCTTTAAAATGTGATGTTAATGGGCGTTGACCCTGCCGCACTGTAGAGTATGTTTTATTCTTTCTATAGAACTTGAGCAACTCTGATTCTCTATTTACTTTTGTTTCTCCTCTTAAAGGGCTGTAATAAGATAAATCCTAGCTGAGTTGTAAAAAAAGCTTTAAATTGCATTCATTGTTCTGTTGTCCTTCATGAACTGGTTATGGCCTTATTATATGTCATGTTTCTCTGCAGAGCACTTCCGGCCTTGCTGGATTCAGATGAGGTTAGTAATCAAATCACGGGCATTATCTCTGTGGACCTGGTAACTAAGTAGTATTCATGAATATTCTGTGGAGGAATCTTATCCTTCCTGTATGTCTGTGTAACATACTCCCTTTTCCAGAGTTGTATGTTCAGACTTAGAAATGTTTTCATTTAAAAGTTGAGTAACAAGCCGGGTGTAGTGATGTACACCTTTAATCCCAGCACTCAGGAGGCAAAGGCAGGTGGATTTCTGAGTTTGAGACCACCCTGGTCTATAGAGTGAGTTCTAGGACAGCCAGGGCTACACAGAGAAACCCTGTCTCAAAACAAAACAAAACTAAAAAGTTGGGTAACAGACACTGAACTCTGTATTATGTAGTTCCTTTGTCTTTAAAAAATTCAAATTTATCATACTCTAATCTTGGCAAAACTAGGAATAATGTTGAAAAAAGAATATAGTAGTAGGGATTTAGCTCAGTGGTAGAGTGCTTGCCTAGCAAGCGCAAGGCCCTGGGTTCGGTCCTCAGCTCTGGGGAAAAAAAAAAAAGAATATAGTAGATTAAAACAAATATAAATTATTTCAAGTAACCTATACTACTAAATTCAGTGTTTCTGTGTTATTGTTCTATAAAATGAGATTATAATTAGTACCTCTGATATTTATGCTGATTTTAAATCTGTTTTTCCCTTTAAAATTTGTTTTAATTTTATTCTGTATGTATGAGTGTTTTGCCTGAATGAAACCTGTGCACACACCACTTGCATGCTTAGTGCCCTTGGAGACCAAAGAAGACATCTGGACCCCTCAAACTGGAGTGACAGGTGGTTGTTAGCCACCATGTGGGTGCTGGGAATTGAACCTGGGTTCTCTGAAAGAGGTGCTAGTTCTCTTACCTGCTGAGCCATCTCTCCAGCTGAAATTTTTAAACTCTGACTATGATTCTATACAGTCTATTAAGAAGCTTTCACATGGTTTTATAGAAGAATTGTAACCTGACCATATGGAATTGAGTGTATACATCTTTTGGTATGATGTTTGTTTTCACAACAAAATGTCTCTGTAACAGCTCTGGCTGCACTGGAACTCACGCTGTAGACGAGGCTGGCCTTGAACTCACAGAGATCCACTTGCCTCTGCCTCTGAGTGCTGAGATTAAAGGTGTGCAAACCTTTAATCCCAGCACCACCAACCTGCTGTGTACATCTTTTGAGTGTTAGGGTATTCTAATCATTGTTACAAAGTGTTTAGAAACATTTTGCCTGATTCTGACTCATTGTGTTGAATTGTCTACCAAAACAACTTGTTTTTTTTTTTTAGCGATTTATTTGTTTATTATTATTATGTATACAGTGTTCTGTCTGCACATATCCCTGCAGGCCAGAAGAGGGCACCAGATCTCACTACAGATGGTTGTGAGCCACCATGTGGGTTGCTGGGAATTGAACTCAGGACCTCTGGAAGAGCAGTCAGTGCTCTTAACCTCTGAGCCATCTCTCCAGCCCCTGATTTTTTTTTTTTTTTTTTTTTAAAAACTGGCCTGCTGTATGACAGTATAAAAATGTCAAATCCTGAAGCTGTTGGATATATTGAACAATGAAAACCCTTCATTTCTGATCTGAATTATTCCACACAACACTTTGGTTTCTGGGTTATATTCTTTAGATTCCTGGATCTCTTTCAGGATCTTCCTCTGTTGCAGGATAGTATTATCACACTGTGAACCCCAAGATTGCGTGATTTACTGGAAAAACCTGTTTCTAGTTGTGGTGTGGCTCAGCCCTAGCACACACCTTTAATCCAAGAGCTTTCTGCTTGAATATTGTAAACAGGATTAAATCAAGTCAACCATGGGTCAAGAGCAAGCATCCAGTTGACAGGAAGTGAACGTAGGATTATTAGGAAAAACCATAGAGTAAAGGGAAGTCAGAGGGACGGATAGACGTACACACAAGAAGTAGAAGGGAGGGACATTCAGTGTGAGCAGAGCTGTTTGAGACAGCATGGGAGAAGTGGGGAGGCTTCTGGAATGTAGGCTGAGGAGGAAGGTCAGCTGGGTGCTTTCTCTGCCTCTCTGAGCTAGCAGGCTTTCACCCCAGCATCTGGCTCCTGAACCTTTATCGGTAAAGTCAAACAATTGAAAAGCAACATTCTTCTGCTTTCTGAATGCCATCACGGACTCCCTTGGTCTCATCTCTCTAGTCCTACTGTGTGCAGCTAAATAGGACAGACTGTATGAAGCCATTGATGGCTTACATGAAAATACAGGGTTACTACAGTGCTTTTGGGAATTAATTTCACCCTTTAATATTTGCCTTTGTGGAAAAACTATAAGACTTTGCAAGTAAACATAATGGCTACCACAGCCTTCTTTATGTGGTAAGAAAACACAAATTTTAACATCCTTAAAATCTTTGTTTTCATTTCCAAGACAGGGTTTCTCTGTGTATTCCTTGCTGTCTGAGAACTCACTTTATACACCAGGCTGGCCTTGAACTCAGAGTTGTGAGTGCTGGGATTAAAGGTGTATTCTCATATGCCCGGCAACCTTGCAATCTTCTTTTAGTGTACAATACTTGTGTGTGTGTGTGTGTGTGTGTGTGTGTGTGTGTAGGCCAGAGGTCTGTATCATTGTCTTCCTCTGTGTGTGTCCACCTTATGTTTTGAGACAAGGTCTCATTAAACCTGCAGCTTGATAGTTCAGACTGGCTGGGTAGTGTGACCCTGGATCTGAGCACCTCTATGCCTAGTGTTGGGGTTACAGGTGGTTACTAGTACACCTATTTATTTATATATTATTCTATGTAAGTGTTTGCCTGCATGTATGTAAATACATCATAAGCGTGTCTGGTGCCTGAGGCCAGAAGAAGGTACAAGGACTTCCTCCCCTCCCCCCCCACACCAGAGTTTAGTTAAAATTAGATTTCCACATATCTACAGTACAACACTGTGTTTACTTTTACCTTTGACAATACAGTATTGCACACTGAAAACTGTAAGGATGCTAAATTTCCTTCTGAGTTGTAGTTAAGTTTCGCCTTGGATGGGGCCTGTAATGTTTTAGTATCTTCATAGATACACTGCTGCAAATAATTAACACTGAAAAGTATTTGTGGAAAAATACTTTTGAGCCATTTTTATAGAAATTGTTTGGAATGTAGACCATTTTATGTTCTGTACTTAGAATACATCTTTTTCCTCCTTAGGAACGAATGATCACACACTTTGAAAGGTCGAAGATGGAGTGAGCAACGGGAAACTGCGTTAAAGATGGCTCGTACCAGGGAGGAGACCAGCGAGGGTGTCAGTCTTCTGCACTGCGCCATGGGATTCAAGGAAGCAATGGCATCTTGCTCTGTTCCTTGATCTTTATGCACAGAGCTGGGGAGAGGTGTCAGCCAAGAACAGCTTACTGAAAACATGTTCATTGGATGAGAAAATCTACAAGCTTCTTTACATCATTGACACCCTTCCCTCCCAAACCCTATCATGGCTGTTTCTGCAACCTACATGTTGTCCCTGGACTTTCTGTTCAGTTGTTTAATCTGTCAGACTAGGAAGTTTAATGTTTCTGAAAGGACTATGTCAATCTGCACCATAATTTGTCATCTCTAGGAGCAACTGCCTGTGATTTCATTTATTTAGGAAGTTGTATCGGTGATGGGAGAAATTGTCATTTATCTTTCAGTTTCCCGAGAAGTCAAGGTTTCATCTTGCAGAAGTAGTGAAAGTGAAATAGGCCCTTCTGAGTTAAGGAGCCATAGATCTATCTATCAGTGACCAAAAGGGAGAGGGAAAAAGAGAGAGAAGGTTACATGTGTTTGAAAATCAAGTGCAATTTTGTTTACAAATGGTGTATATTAAAGATTTTTCTATTTCAGATGTGCTTTAAAGAGAAATATTAGCTTAACTCTTCTGACATCTGATATTATGACACATCCCATTGCTGGCAATGTGGTGCACACTCCAAAAATTTTAACTACCGTTTAGTCGGCCTCCAAGGGCAGCTTTGTAGTCACAGGCAATGCTTGGTTTGCTTTCATGTCATTCTTTGGGATTGCACTAGGTGCGGAGAGGCACTCTGTTTAAGTGCTAGGGTTATTCACCTTGCAAGAGGGACTATCCTGCTTCAGAGGGGGAGCTCAAAGAAAGGGAACAGGCCCCATTGCTTTTCAAGCAGTTATTCTTGCGTGAGTGGTATGGAGGCCCTGACTGCTGCTCTTTTTTTTTTTTTTTTTTTGATGGTCTGTTCTAGTATCTGGTGTTGGTTTAGAGACTGCTTATAAGGAGCATCACCAGGTGTTGGGATTCACTTGAAGCGCTTATTTCTGTTTTAACAGTTCTGTCTAGTTTTGCCTTCCCCAGATTTTTGTTCTACATGAAAAGTTCATGCCACTTTTTAATATAAAAATTTTAACAAAATTATTGGTTTCCTCATTTATTTCAAATTTTCTCTGTACAGATTTTCTCACTTTCTATTGAAACTGGTGACCACAATTTAAAATAATGCTCATTGTATGTTCTGTTTGCTTTCATTGTCGTGATAAACACTCTGACCACTGGGCGGTGGTGGCGCACGCCTTTAATCCAGCACTTGGGAGGCAGAGCCAGGCGGATCTCTGTGAGTTCAAGACCAGCCTGGGCTACAGAGTGAGTTCTAGGACAGGCGCAAAGCTACACAGAGAAACCCTGTCTCAGAAAACCAAACAAACAAACAAAACTATGACCCAAAGCACCTTGGGGAGGAAAGCGTTTATTTCAGGTCCTGTCATAATCCATCATTGAGAAAGGCCAAGGCAGGAAGTCATCAAGGCAGAAACTGTAGCAGAGGCCATGGAAAAACTGCCTACTCCATGCATGCCGTGTCAGCTTTCTTTACAACCTGCCCTAGGGTGCCAGGGGTGGTACTGCCCACAGTAGGATGGGCTTTTCCACATCAATCATTAATCAAGGAAATGCCCCACAGACTTGCCTATGGGTCAATCTGATGGACACATTTCTTTTAACTGAAGTTCCCCCCTCCCAGGTAACCCTAGTTTATGTCAGGATGACAAAAAACTAACTCACATACCATAGTAAAATGTTAATAGCATTTAGGGAACATTTCTCTACAGCTTTTTGCTATGGTGGCGTTTTTGAAACCTACCTTAGGCAGTGCCTTTAAAGAACAAATAATGTGAAGAGATGAGTGTATCCTAAGCTAACCCATTGTCAATGGCTGGTTGCAGGTAAAGCTTACCAGATGGAGTAATCATTACAGTGTATAAGGGTAGCTGGTCATGTATTGTTTTTTTAAAGATTTATTTATTTATTATGTACACAGAAGAGGGCGCCAGATCTCATTACAGATGGTTGTGAGCCACCATGTGGTTGCTGGGAATTGAACTCAGGACCTCTGGAAGAACAGTCGGTGCTCTTAACCGCTGAGCCATCTCTCCAGCCCCCCCCCCCCCCCCCGTCACGTATTTAGATTGCTTGGGTGCTAACTTGGTATTTTGGGAAAAACTGTTGTGTTAAGCAGAAATATAATGCAGTTTATAGCCCTCTGGGCATGATGTTTGCTATTGGGGTTGGACAGATAGTGTGACTTTTAAGGACAGACCAGGAAGGTAATTTGGTTGGACAGAGTTGGTCTATGCCTTTTTGTTTGTTTGTTTGTTTGTTTGTTTGTTTGTTTGCACACACACACACACAGGGTTTCTCCGCATAGTTTTGGTGCCTGTCCTGGATCTCGCTCTGTAGACCAGGCTGGCCTCGAACACACAGAGATCCACCTGGCTCTGCCTCCTGAGTGCTGGGATTAAAGGTGTGCGCCACCAATGCCTGGCGGTCTATTCCTTTCTTAGAGTTTAATATTGGTTGGTCTTAGACCTTGTATCTGGAACTCAAAATATTAGACCTTTCCCTAACATAGTAATAGGCATTCTAAAATTCCAAGAAAAGACTTGATTAGAAATTCTGTGTTTCTAACTGCTTGCCAGTATACTTTCATTTGATTGTCTGAACAGTATTTGGTAAAGACAGGACAAGCAATCTTTACATATGAAGGAATTGATATTGTATAAAAAGAGAAACCTCTAGGACCAGTTGTTTGGACATCATATATCCACCCTTTATTGGTTTTGTATTAAACCCAAATGCTTAAGTTTATGCCATACCCGATAGTTACAGACCATTTGTACAGCTTAAAATGAATTGGTTTTTAATTCTCCAAATGGAATAAAGTTACCCTCAAACATTAAGGACCCCCAAGAGTAAAGAGCCATGTTACCTACTTTCCTAAATTGAGTTATTAGGATATATGGGAGAATCAAGTTGCTTAGGAGTATTATCACCAATTTCAAAGCCCTTCCAAAAGTTAGTGAATCAATTCTCAGGCATGTATAACCTGTGGCTAGAGGCATGCAGGCAAGGATAACTAAGCGTAGTTCAAAACTTACTTAAAACAAGATTTATTTATCTTTGTAACTCAACTTTTTATTTCTCAAGTATAAACTCTGTAGATGACAACATTGGTCCAAAGTTGTCAGAAGGCTGCACCTGTATGAACTCTTGCTACTTGAAATGTCTCAGAGATCAGTATCATCAGCCATACCTGGAAGTATATTCAAGGTTCTCAGTTGAGGATCCCATTCTGGTCCTATTGAATCAAGTCTACATTTTACTAATGTCTCCATGTGGTTTGTTAGTACATTAAGAAGCAATGGCCCAGGGGTCTAGGGCAATGACTCAGATGGTGAAGGGTTTGCCACAAAGGCTTGAGGATCTGAGTCTGGATCCATAGTACCTATGTGATGAAACTGGTGCCCTTGCTCTGATACTGAGGACAGGTGGGGCCCTGGAGCTTGTTGGCCTGCTAGCCTGTCTAATTGTAAAATTGTGGGTGTAGTGGCACATGCTTCTAATCCTAACCCTCAGAAGGCAGGGGCAGGCAGATCTCTTGAGAGTTCAAGGCCATCGTGGGTTGCATAGTGAGACCCTGTCTCAAAAACAACAATAAACAACACAGGCCCTTTCTCATAAATAAAGTGGAAAGCAACTGAGAAAGACATCTGACCTTTGGGCTAAAACATTGGTCAGGAATAGTGTCTCACCAAAAGTGTTTACCAAACAAGCCATTTTTGTTCATTGGGAAATGAACAAAAATGATCTTTGGGAAAGCTGCTCTAGAATCTCTCTAGCTGGTAAATTCTGAGGGATGTCTCCAAACATCCTCTAGTGCATAACACAGTTTCCCATGCAGCCCCTAAAAAATTGTGCTGGAGCTGAGAAACACTAGCCTATAATGGTCTTTGTGTTCAAGTGTATGAAGTGAGTTCATACTGTTCCCCTCCGAAGTTTAAGTAAAATTGGAATGAGGCACAAGGTTGTATTTTGAAAGTTTCTGGTATAGGGGCAGGGGAGAACCACTGATCTTCATACAGCTTTAACACTGTAAACCTAAGATAGTTGAATTAGTTGAACTGTAATGATGATACTAAAGCAATCTATTGACTAGAGTATGTCAAACTTGATAGATGCTCACAATTGTAATAGGCCTTATGCTGAAACAGTTTTTGCAGAGTAGGAAAGCGAGGCCTGCAACGGTCCATTTCCGGGGGGTTGGGGTGGGGGGAGACTACGAATTTCCTAAGTGGCGTATCTTCAACCCAAGTCTGACGCCAAGGCAGAAATTCCTTTGGTTTGTTTTTTTTCCGGGGTGGGAGAGCTGGTTTTTGTTTGAGACAGGGCCTCACATATCCTAGGCTGGCTTCAAATTCGCTATGCACTGAAAGTATCTCTGAACTTGTGATCCTCCTGAGGCTGGGATTTCTGGAGTGTGCCATCTCTCCTGGCACTCGAGCCACTGAGCCACATTTCCAGACAGCACGAGGTCTTCACTACGTTCACTGCCTAGGACGACTCCAAGATTAAGAGTAGTTTCCGCCTTTCTACACCAGCTGTCAAGATGGGCACTCAGAGGGAGGGGCGGAGCTCGTTGCAGCGGAAGGGGCGGGCTTAAGTCAGCAGGAAGTCCGGCGGCAGGGATGGCCGTGTTGCCGAAGATCTTGTAACAGGGTCCCAGGTGGGATCCGGGTCTTCCCTGTCTTCAGGTCCCAGGCTCCGCCCTGCAGCCGGGGCGGGACGGCGGCAGAGAAGCTCCGCAGCCATGCACGACGCTTTCGAGCCGGTTCCCATCCTGGAAAAGCTTCCCCTGCAAATCGACTGCCTAGCTGCCTGGGGTGAGCCGCGGGGCCTCGGGCCAGGGAGGTGGCTGCCCCTCGCGCCTGACTGGAAGGAGACAAGGCGTCTGACCGTGTAGGTGGGCTGAGGACGCAGGCTGTCAGAGAGGGCAGAGTTAACCGGACTGGGCACCCAGGGCGGCTTGTGCGATCTCTAAGGACAGTCCATTTGCGCAGTTCAGCTCTCTCGTGCACTGTGCATTTGGAGGTTGGGCTTGCTGTATTAATTGTGCTCGATTGGGGCCCATTTCTATTCCCAAGAAGTACTGAGTGGAAAGGGCAAAGCATCAGTAAGTCGTTAAGCTGCCAGAGGCTTGAGCTTGTTCAAATAAATGATTGTGGTGTTTTCTAGGTGATTTACACAGGTGGTTTACTGGACACCAAACACTTTAGCACCGTATGCTTCAGAACCCTAGTGTGCACTCACAGTTTACTTTTCTTTACGGTACATAACTCACGTACTCACTTAATCTAAGTGGTTGAGTGCCTTATGTCGTGAAGTGCCCACGTTACCTGACTCTGAAGTGGAAGAGCATCATAACAGACTGCCGTGAAACCTAACCCATACGACCTTGTATACTTTTTTCTTGGGATTGGCTAATCCAGAAAGCAAGGTCAGCATCTTTTGTGTGTTCTGGAGTTCAAGAACGTAAATCTTGGCTCTCAGCTACATTGAGTGCTTTTCCATGAATTGTTATTACCTGCTATAACCCCCAAAGGCTAAGTAGAAAATAATTTTAAAGTCTTTTCTATTAATGTCCATGTCCTAGAAATCAAGGGCCTATATACAAAGGTAAAGTTTAGAGACCTTACTTAGTTTTTACACTGAGTAAGGTACCATGATGGACCACGTGGAAATCTTGATGGTGACCAGTGCCCTATGCATATATTGATAGTTCTACCCAGCCATCCTTTCCTGAAAGGACTTTGTGGACTCCTCAGAGGGATTCAGACTTTTGTGTTACTCTGTGGCTTTCCTCTGTGAGCAGTCTCTAGCCTCTGTAAAATAGTACCCCCTCTGGCCTAGTCCTTCGAATTAGGGAGAGAATCCTATTTCCTACAAACATCTCAAGAAAACCTCATTTCCTGGAGGAAAGTGCTCTCAGTCGAAAATCATAAATGAAGGGTTCATTTCTCTATTGTGTCATCAAACGTGTGTCCGATAGCTACCTGACTATCCTCTCCACTGGGGCAGGAATGTAAGGATGAATGAGAAATAGGGCCAGTATACCTAGAACACAGTCAGGACCAAATGCACGAGGACGTATAGGGTGCCAGGTAAACCATCTCAACATGCAGGGCAGGTACTCAATTCAGTCTAAGACATATGCATCCAAGAAGGATGCATGCAGCTGCTTTCCACAGGCTTGACTTAGCTGGTTGGAACCATGGCCCCCTTCCCCTCTAAGAGAGACTCATTAACTGTGTGTTGTCAGAGTAAAGATTCCACTGAGCTGAGGCTCTTAAAAAAAAATGGTTTTGAAGCCGGGTGGTGGTGGCGCGTGCCTTTAATCCCAGCTCTCGGGAGGCAGAGGCAGGCGGATCTTTGTGAGTTCGAGGCCAGCCTGGTCTACCGAGTGAGATCCAGGAAAGGTGCAAAGCTACACAGAGAAACCCTGTCTCAAAAAAAAAAAAAAAATGGTTTTGAAACGAGAAGTAACTTTTGTTCGGCTTTGACCCCTCACCAACTAGAAGAAATGCGCCGTCTCCTAGGTTACCAAGGTCTGTGTCAGTACAGGAAGGTTGTTTACTTTTCCTTGCATCAAATGATTTCACTTTCAGGCTTTAGATAATAATTATTGCTACTTTAGCACTAATGGTGATTGCTCCTAGTCATTGCTCCTTTTATGTGTGTTTTTCTTTTACCTGGGAAGTTCATCCAGCAATCAGATCATGTAGTGCCAGACAGAATTTAAGGTGGAAGACTGTGGCATAGTTCATCTCTCTTCTGGGCATGGATTCCATTTATAGACGCCAACTTTTCTTTAGCATTGGGATGTCTAATAGCATGACCCTAACCATTCTAGATTGTTGTTGTTGTTGTTGTTTTTCGAGACAGGGTTTCTCTGTAGGTTTGGAGCCTGTCCTGAACTAGCTCTGTAGACCAGGCTGGCCTTGAACTCACAGAGATCTACCTGCCTCTGCCTCTGGAGTGCTGGGATTAAAGGCGTGCGCCATCCCCCCCCCCCCCATTCCCCCCCCCGGCTTTTTTTTTTTTTTAGTTTTGTTTACAGCGTTCCTCCTGTATGTATGCCTGCAGGCCAGAAGAGGGCACCAGATCTCACTGTAGCTGGTTGTGAGCCACCATGTGGGTGCTGGGAATGGAACTCTAGACCCCTGGAAGAACAGCCAGTGCTCTTAACCTCTGAGCCATGTCTCCAGCCCCCATTCTAGATTTTTAAAGTGCCTTTTAGATGCATTTATTTTATCTGTGTGAGTGTTTTGCCCACATGTTTGTTTGTGCATCCTGCGTGCGCCTGAGGACGTCTAAAGGTGCCAGATCCCCTGGAACTTGGGATCTGAAGCTACATATGGTTGTAAGCCACTATGTGAGTTCTTGAACCAAACTCAGGTCCTCCCAAAGAGCAGCAAAGGCTTTTAACCTCTGAGCCATTGATCCAGCTCCTGTTCTAGATTCTAATGCTACCAAATACTCCTATCATGTGTCCCATGTTGTAATAAATGATATTTCTTTTTCTCTTTAGTTGAGGCGAAAGGCCTTGGAACCACGGTTGACTTCTCACATTCTTAGTCTGCCAAAGAATTTTGACTGACCCGAATAAATCTCCAGTATAGGCATTTCTTCCATGCCTGTTGCTGATGCTCTTGATGAAGGAAGGCTCTGTCTTTTATCTGAGTTACCATGCTAGTGTCCTCCTTTACCTTAGCCTGATAGAGTAAAGCCTTTGAAGACTTGAGTCCCATTGCATCTCTCTTTTGCTCAAACCCCTGAAGTGGCATTAACATAACTAGACTAAGTTCCAAAGTTTTCACCATGGCTGGCAACATTGGGCATGGTCAGGTTGGAGGCCAAGACGAAAGCATGGGGAGCCCAGGATTTCAGGACCAACCTATTCCATGTTGGAAGACACTGTAGACCTTGTCTCAAAGTAAGAACAAGCAGACAGAGCACGTGAATTGTGTATGTATGCCTGCGTATATTTGTATTTGTGAAAACTGCTCATTTTTATTTGTATGGCCCAAAGAAACACTGGAAGAATAAACCAGAATTACTAAATAATAGCTGTAGCTTTAAAGAGGACAGCAGTGGATAGAATGGACAGTAATGGAAACTAGACTTTTCATAGGTTTTGGGTTTGTTTGTTTCTGTTTGTGCTGTATATTTGTTTATTTGTTTGAGATAAGATATCACTATATGTTCCTGACTGGCCTATAACTCCCTACGTAGACCAGACTGGCCTTGAACTCAGGGATCTGCCTGCCTCTGCCTCTGCCTCTGGCTCCTTCATGCTGAGATTTAAGGTATTCATCACTACATCCAGTCCAGTTTTTGGTTTTAAACTACATGTGCAACACACACACACACACACACACACACACACACACACACACACTATAATTATATGTATATTTTATATTTATGTTTAGTTTATACTATATAATTAGAAATCAAATTTAATTTATAAATGCCAGTCTCAGAGTACCACCCTGGGAATCACTGATCAGAAGAATCATTAGGTGGGAAGCTAGGGATTTTCGAGTAAGTCTCCTTTATTCTAATGCAGCTGAGCAGGAGTTTACCTGGTAAGAGCCCTGCACTGGGCCAGGACGGAAACCGTTTACTGCACGAAGTTAGGCTGCATTACAGTGCTGGACAGAGTTGCATCAAGGTGATGTGAGACGAGGTCCCTGCCTTACTCATTTCCCACGGAGTTCGGGTCTAACCTCTAGCCCCAGGACTAGGCCTTACTGCCCCTTGTTATGACCAGGACTCAATATGGAGCCAGGGCTGACCTTCAATTCATGATCCTCCTTCGACCTGAGTCCTGGGGTCACAGGATGGGCCACCACACCCACCTCATTGGTAGTTTTCTGGGACTGACTCTAGTTGGTTTACGTGTATATTATGGGGCTGGGTAACATGTTCTGTTTTCTGATATGCAGCATTGACTCTCAGGTGAATATCCATGTCGTGCTCTTCCCGGTCTGCCAGGCTTTTTGTTTTCTCTTTGTGGTACCCAACAGCTCTGTCATGTGAGTTGGTGAGTGCAATGGCATGTCCTCTCTAGACAGTCATCTCACAGCACTTTTCACTGTCCTCCATCTCTCACATTCTTTTTACCTCCTCTTCCAAAATGTTTCCTGAGCCTTGGCGGGGTGGGGGAGGGGTGTTGCTGTAGATGTCTGTGGAGGGATGAGCACTCGATAGTCACTTTTTCCCAGCCAGCACTTTAACCAGTCGTGAGGCTCTTCATTAACTACTGTCAATGCAGAAGAAGCTTCACTGGCCAAGACTAAGAGTAGCATGTGGTAATGAGCATAACCATAGATATTCAGAAGGCAGTTTGATGCCATGTCCCTCGAACAACAGTAGCAGATAGTGGTAGCCATTTACCCCTAGGGCTTACGACCTCCGAAGCCAGGGACTTTTGATTAGGTTTACCTCTTGTGGAGCAGGCCTCAAATCTAATCAGAAACTAGTTGGTTACTCACATAACCTTCATGTCACTGTTGTACCTGTGGACATGTTCTGCCTGCAAGGTTGGTATTATAGCATTCAGGGTTCACAGCTGAGTAATACCATCGTTGATTTTTCTTTCCTAGTAGCCTGCGTAGCGTCTCATAGTTCTGGGAAAGCTAGTCAGCAGGGAGGAAATTCCTAGGTCAGTTCCAGCTCGATTTCTCTATGCCCTGCAGCTGAGAGTGAGTTGTATCTTTAGCAGTAGTGTCTTGTGCTCTAGATATGGTGGGAGGCCAAGAGTGATGGCAGTACACTGTATTGTTTGGGGAGCCTCTGTGGCCTTCCTGGCCAGTAACATGCGGCATCCCACAGCTAGTCCTGAGATTTTCATTTAGTAACCAACTTCTTCCTGGAAAAGCATTGTCCACACATACAGGATGCCTGTGTTCAGATTCATGTGTGTGTGTGTGTGTGTGTGTGTGTGTGTGTGTGTGTGTGTGTGTGTGTTGAGACAAGGTCTCACTAGGTAGTGCTTACTGGCCTAGAACTCACTCTGTGGATCAGGCTGGCCTCCAACTCAGTTTACTTACAAAGTAGTGTGGATCCATGAGGCTTTTTCATACATCCTTAGTCTTGGTTAGCCCATCCCTACTCCCTGTCCCCCAAACTTAATTTTAAACAATGAAGCCAAGGACATTTCTTTTTAATCTGCTAACTTTCTAGCCTAAAAATAACCTTATTTGGTAGCTCAGGCTAGCTTTAAGCTCACAGAAGTCCTCCTGCCTTAGTGCTGAGATTATAGGTGTGAGCTACACATCTGGCAAAATAAGAACTTTTGATTGTTTCGTTTTCTGAAATCCCTCTTTCTCTTCCTCCTCCTTTTCAGCCCCTTCTGCTGTTCCCCCAACCCCCACAAACACACTCACTGGGAATTGAATGCAGGGTTTATGTCTCACACCAGGCAGGTGCTCTACTACACTGAGCCACAGCTCCAGCTTCCTCAGACCCAAGTTAAAGAAACAGGGTTTTCACGAAAGCTAATTAACTTTCTCTGGGTTCTTTTCTAGAGGAATGGCTTCTTGTTGGAACCAAACAAGGACATCTTCTTCTCTACAGGATCCGGAAGGATGTTGGTAAGTGTCTCGAACTAAGAAACAGCTGGCCTGTGGTGATACAAAAGAAAGCTTTACTAGTTAACTACTGTGAGAACAGAGATTCCTAGACCAGTAAAGGAGTGACTAGGAGAGAGGCCTGTGGGAGGGAAGGAGAAACATGAGAATCTCCTGGGATCGTTTTCTTTAACAAACTGTTTCCTCCTCTGGTGGGTGGAGCTGACTAGCACACACCTTCTTATATAGGAGATTGACTGCTTAATAAGAAATGTTTCTGGTGGAATAAGAATCCTGAATAAATATATATAGTGGTAGGCAAAAAGAAAATCCTGTAAAGAGCAGTATCCATCGATGTGGATGGCGCTAGCCTATGAGGATAGGCTATGAAGAGGACAGTCTAGGTTTGTGTACAGTTTTTCTTCTTGTAAACTTACACCCACATGACTGGGTGAGTCCTTTCCAGTACCAGCATTCTCTTTTGTAAACTTCGACAGAGTTGTTGGGAGCAGGTAAAGCAGTAATAGGCTTGGAAGAACTTTAAAAACTAAAGCTCTTATTAATTGTGACTTTGTAATGATGTACAATAATAACTAAAGTGTTTGAAATGAGTTCTGCTAAGGACTATTCCCTTTTTTCTGGTTTTATGCCTATACTTTTCTTTGTGGAAAAACGGATGTTTGGGAGGTTGGAGAGAGAGCCCCAACACCCTTATTGGCTTACAACTTCCTGTAATTCCAATTCCAGCATATCTGGTGCCCTTTTCTGGCCTCCACAGATACCCACATATGCATACACAGAAACAAATATGTATACACAAATAAAAATTAATCTTTAAATAAAAAACAGCAAAGTCCATTTAGTGAGCTGGAGAGGTGACGCAGTGGTTAAGAGTGCATACTGCTTTTTTAAAGGACCCTGGTTTAGTTCCCAGCACCCACATTGGTCCTCTCATAACCACCTGTAACTCCAGCTCCAGGGAACCCAACACCCACTTCTGGCCCACATGGATGTGTATGAAATTATCAACTTTTAAAAATTAAACTTTCAAGCCAGGCAGGCAGTGGTGGTGCACCCCTTTAATCCTAGCACTTGGGAGACAGAGGCAGGCGGATCTCTGAGTTTGAGGCCAACCTGGTCTACACAGAGAAACCCTGTCTCTAAACAGCAAAAATAAAACAAAATAAACAAAAAAATTTAAGTTTTCAAGAAAAAAGTCCCCAAGTTGGCCTCTATGGGTCATGACATCTGTGTCATGAGTTGAATTCTGCCACTGTAGACTTACAGCATCCATATGTGTAAAGCGGTGACAATACCGTGTTGTGTACTGAGACTGTGACACACACAGAGGGCCCTGTGCATAGTAGTTTGCTCATCCTTGCTTTAAAGTTGGAGTTCTCTAAGCTAGAATGTTTTTATTCTCTGACATATATAGTCATCGATTTAAATCTTAAGCTTACCTTGAACTATCTAAAACATTTAACAGTTGTTTTTTTGGCAATATGCCATGGGTTCCGATTTAAGTGGGAGGAGGGGATAGAAAACTAAATAATAATTGCTTCTCAGCCTTTTGGTTAAGGTCAAATGCAGAACATTACAATAAAACAAGATAAAAATAAAGAATCAGCAAGACATGGTGGCTCATATCTGTTATCATAGCACTTTGGAGCCTGAGGCAAGAGGATTACCATGAGTTTGAGGGCACCTGGGCTGCAGTGTGGGACCCTGCTTCACAATCAGTCATCAATCAATCAATCAAAATAAAAATTAAAAACTGTGGGAGCTCATGGAAGTTTCCTAGTGAGATGAGTCTGCCTGACACAGAAGAGCTGCATACGGGGATGATCTGACCACCATGCTCTGCTGTTTTGTTTGTTTTGTTTTTAAGGCAGAAGACAACCGGCAGTATTTGTCAAGTTATGAAAGTGAGAGCTTTCAGGAGGAAGTGAGAGTTGTGGCCAGTCAGTGCCTGTCTCATTAGCTTGCTGCCTTCTCAGACCTTAAAGAATGTTTTAACTCATCCAACACTTATTCGACTAGAAACCATTGCTAGTGTTGCTACAGAAGGCTTCCCCCTTCCCTGCTCACTTGCAGTTTCCACCAGAGAAGGGGAACTGGGGCAGGAAGGCAGATGGGGGACGTGGGGATTTCAGGAAGCACAGGGAAGGGCAGGAGGAGGGCAGATGGGGTGTGTGCAAAGGTGGATTTCAGGCAGCTACAGGAACATCCAGGAAAGACAGGTCTTGGACATTTCAGTCCTTCCTGTCACTAGGTGTCTGTCACGAAGGATAGCCAGTGGACAGATGGCTCAGTGGTTAAGAGCACTGGCTGTTTTTCCAGAGGACCCAGGTTCAATTCCCAGCACCCACATGGCAGCTCACAACTGTCTTTAACTTGAGGATCTGATGCCCTCTTCAGGCATGTACATGATACACATATATGCATGCAGGCAAAACACTAATACACATATAATAAATTGAATTTTTTTTAAAAAAGGGTAGCCTGGAAGTCTCAGGCTCTGCCTTCAAGCTCTCTGGTACTGAGCCAGGGTTGCTTTGATGGTGGTCCTCAGCTTCTGAAACCTGCTCTGGGCACCCAGATGCCACACCTTTCTTCCTCAGAGTGAAGCAACTTCCCATCTACTGTTGTTTGAAATAACCTGGAGGGTTATAATAACCTCTCCATAGATAGCCGGGCATCCAGGGAACTCATCTAGCTTTCTCTTGACCCAGAGGTACTTTGGCTTGTAGCCTCAAACTCCATAGAACACAACTGGAATAGCCAGGGAGCAGCCTGGCTCTGCATTGCGGCCCCCGTAAGTATAAGAACCAGGTGTGGCCGCTCTGGAGACCCTGAGGTCTTGTCCTTAAATATTTTTCGGTTGAGGTTGGGGATGGCATTACATAATGAGTATGATGTTAAATATTCTAAAATGCAATATGCTATCATTTGGAAAATTTGTGACTCAGTGAAACTACTTTTCCAGATGTTAGTTTCCAGTTGAAGTTTCAAATCATGCATGAAAAGGGCCATCCAATGCATCAGACAGACCAGTGTGCTCTTAATGTACCAGAATAAGAAGTTCACTGATATGTCTGAGGGTGAGTCCTCATTCTAAAAAAACTCCCTTTGTCAGGTATATTGTCAACAATGAAAATCCAGTTACTTGAAAAAATAGAATATTGCTCTTTTCCAGCTCTGTCTGTGTGAGAACAGATGTTTGTCAAGCACCAGCTGTTCCCCAGCTACTTAATCCATCAGGCAGCTCAAGTGTGATTTTGGAACCTGCCATAGTGCAGCATACCTGTAATCCCAACACCTTTGGAGGTTGAAACAGAAGAACAAGAGCTCCAGACCACCCTAGGCTATATAAAAAGGCCCTGTTTCAAAAACGCAATGAGACCCTGTCCCAAGACAGTCAAACCAACCAACCAGTCAGGGGCCATTGACATAGTCTGGTAGGTGAAGTGCTTGACTGCTGACCCAGATCAATCTCTAGAACCTGTGTGAGGGCAGGAGAGAACCGACTCCACAAAGTTGTCCTTTGCTATGACATATGTGTGCTCCTGCCCCAGTAACAAAATAAAATTAGGAAGAAGTGGAAACGCATGTGGAATTCGTGCCTATAATCTCGGCATTCAGGAGGCTGAGGCAGGAGAGGATTACAGTAAGTTCAAGGCCAGCCTGGGCTATGTAATAAAACCTAGGCCACCACGGGCTACAAATAAGTCCTTTTCTTAGAAAACATTGGGTAATAAGACCAGCTCCTTGGGGTTAGCTGTGAGGTGATATAAAATGTAGATTAAGATCAGTCCAGCACTCTGTATCTAGTCACTGTAGTAGCCGTCGGTGTTGTAATTTCTCCCACTTTGATTGGGTAACTTCTGTAGCTGAATGTGTTTGTTTCCCCAGCCAGATTGGGCTCGTGTGTCTTTGTGGCGTTGACTTTTTCCCCTTTTTTTGCAACAGTGCCAGCAGATGTAGCCTCTCCTGAAAGCGGCAGTAAGTGTAGATGCACCCCGCACTCTGGCTTGGAGATGGTGCTCTTTGCTCTGTCCTCAGATGTAGGATGTAGGGCTTCGCTCGGAGGTAGTTCTAGGTGGAAGCAGACTTTGGGCTGGGTCTCAGGGCTTGCGCTTTCATGTGACTACTCCACTTTACCCTCTTCTTGAGAATCACTTGGCCAGTGTATTTTGTAGAGTAAGGTCTTTAGACTCCAGGTACCTTGCTGCATTGGTAAGCATCATGTGATCTTTTCTGCTGTGCTAAAGGTGCATGAAACCCTCTGCTGGAACCCTGGAGTTGAAAACCACCTACTGTGCTCAGTAAAGAGAGCTGCCTGTTTTAGACCTCGGCTTGTAGTCTTTAGGAGTTTTTAGAGATTTATTAGGGGTGCAAATGGTGCACGTTTTTATTTTATATGTCCCCATATTTGGAACTACAGAGGTTTTTTGTTTCCCATAGGTTGTAACAGGTTTGAGGTAACACTAGAGAAGTCCAATAAGAACTTTTCCAAAAAGATCCAGCAGGTAAGTGGCCTTGATCATTGCTGTAAGTATTATTCGGCTTCTATGAGGCGCTGCTGTGTTAGTCTGGTTTTCAATCCTGTAATTCAATAACTGAACAAGGCTACTTTAGGACAAAACAGATCGACTGAGCTCACAGTTCTAGAAGTTCAAGAACACAGTGCTGCCAGCATCTCAGCCGTGATGAAAGCCTCGTGACAGACACACACCACAAGGAAAGCCACACTGTCACACAGGAAGCCAGAGATCATTCAGGAAGAGGCTTGAGAACTGATTGAATCCCATGAGCACTAACCCACTCTCTTCTGATTATATATGCCAAGTGACCCATTGACTTCCCACCAGGCCTCACTCCTTAATATCACCACAGTGGGGACCAGGCTCCCAACAAATGCATTAGCTATTAAGGGATACACTCAAGCCCTAGCCAAAGCTAGAACTTGATGATGTTATTTAATTTGAATCCTCTTCCCTCTACCCCCTTTATATAGGGAATCTGCCTGTGGTCAGGTGCCTGAACCCTCCTCCTTCACAAGCAGAAACTGTAGTTACACATAAAAATGAGTGAGTCAGGAGTCTAACCAGTACAGGCCCTTTAGTCTGATTTAGTCGTCTTGTTAAGTGAACTTTTGTTAAACCTTGCCAGAAATGTTAATTGAGTATAATGATTTGCTATTTTCCAGATCCATGTGGTTTCCCAGTTTAAGATTCTAGTCAGCTTGTTAGGTAAGAAAAGGGGCAACATTTGTATTTCATGTGTTAATTTGACAGTTAACAATGAGCTGGTATCTTCTGACAATATACAGCAGGGCATATGGGTAATAAAAGCAGCATCTCCCATGACTTTGAACTCTAGTCTTCAAGATTCTCTATTCAGTGATCAGTGAGTAATGATCCATCCAGTAATTGTATATTTATGTGCTATACCCTGTGCAAGCCAGAAGTAGATTTGAGAAATACTGAGATCAATGAGACATTGTTTCTACCTTTGATATTTATATTCTGATTATCATGGCCAGAATTTAGGAAGTAATAGTGATACAAATGGTAACAGTGCTGTGGGATCTGAGGAATGGGAAGGACTGATAGTTTCCATAGGAAGAGAGAAGTAGGCAGAGCCTGAGCGGCAAGGAACAACCTAAGCAAGCCGTCATGTGGCAGTAGATGTTCCTTGTGGCCTGACTTAGGACATGTGGTGAAGAATGGCAGGCTTTCAAGCCACAGGCGGATAGGGCCAGACTGTCAGAGAGGCCAAGACTAGAAACTTACCTCACACCCTGTACTCTTTAGCCTGAGGCCTAGATAGCAGAACCATTGTAAACTGGGTCCACAGGTCAACATTTAAGCACCAAATCTTCACCATAGGAACTAGATAAAAGGTCATTTCAGATGTTTTGGTAATCCCGCCCACAGGTTTGCTTTCTGCAGTTTTGGTTACCTGTGGTCAACCGTGGGGTTCAAGGAAAGATGGCAGTGAGCTATTCTGAGAGAGACAGCACTCACGTGCTGCTGCTGTTGTGCATCATAGTTGTTCTGTTGCTAGTTGTTTCTAGTCTCTTACTATGCCAAGTAAAGCTTTATCAAATGGTATATGAACAGGAAAGGATATTGGGCACTGATTGGTTCATGGGAGACTGCTGCATTACTTTGCTAACTGTGCTTAAGCAGAAATCCTTGCCATGGTTTCCACAAAATCCAGAGAGAATTTTGTTTTTCTAATTGGAACTTCCTAGCATATGTAGCTCAGAAGCTGTTTCCTGGATAAATATGCTGACCTCTTTCCACACTTGAGAGGACAAGGGCAGTAGGAAGTGAAAGCCCCCTTTCTGAAGTCAGCTCAGAGTCTTAAACAAAATATCCAGGTCAGAAGATGTTTGCACTGATACGAGTCTGGAATGGATCATCCTTAGTGAACCTGAAGGTACATCCTCAGCCAGGGTCTGTAGTTCTCTTCTTATGGATGTTCCACAGTTACTTTTTGTTGTTATTGTTTTTCTCTTAGTGATTGTATTAGCGGTTGACTTAGTGACATTGTGCTTCCTCCCTAACAGAAAACAACATTTATGTCCATGACTTGCTGACATTTCAGCAAATCACTACAGTTTCAAAGGCCAAGGGAGCATCATTGTTCACCTGTGACCTCAAGGTGAGTGTGTTTGATGGGAACTTCGGCTTTGTGACTCCAGCATTGCCTAAGTTCCTACCACTTCATGGGAAGAGTGACTCTGACGTCCAAACCCAGCAGCCTTCAGAGAAGAATATTTTGCTTTGGATCATATTATATGTGGTATGGGATGCAAGATTTTCATTCCCTACGTGCTAATTAAAATGCCAAGTGTCTGTGTGTCAGGAGGCAACTAGCCAGGGGTAAAGGCAGTTAGTTGTCAGGCAAACCATTAGGGGAAAGTAAGACCTTATCATGAACCTGTTTGTGGTATTACGTTGACTTGTTCTAAACAAATTACTGTGGTCTTTGTTATTAGGGAGTTTGCATTGTTCAAAAATGACATCTTTTAGCCAGGCGGTGGTGGTGGTGCATGCCTGTAATCCCAGCACTCGGGAGGCAGAAGCAGGTGGATCTCTGTGAGTTCGAGGCTAGCCTGGTCTACAAAGTGAGTTCCAGGACAGCCTCCAAAGCTACAGAGAAACCCTGTCTCGAAAAACCAAAAAAAAAAAAAAAACCAAAAGACATCATTGTTTTTGCCAGTTCATCATCCTCCAGTTCTTCAGACTTCCTAGGCTCCTCTCAGTGGGGATCACTGTTGTTAACTTTTGGTGGCTCCTCCTCTCTTTTTTAAAGATTTGTTTATCTATTAGTATACAATGTTCTGCCTGTATGTATGCCTGCAGGCCAGAAGAGGGCACCAGATCTCATTACAGATGGTTGTGAGCCACCATGTGGTTGCTGGGAATGGAACTCAGGACTTCTAGAAGAGCAGTCGGTGCTCTTAACCTCTGAGCCATGTCTCCAGGCCCCTCACTTCCACTCTTAATTGCTCTGTGCTTTGAGATTTTTTCCCAATTCTTTCTAAGTATTACAAGTGGGTCTGCTGTCACTGACTCATGCTAACCGCTGACCCAGTTCATGACAGCTGTGGGCAAGAACATTTGAGGAAACGGGGTGGGGGTTGGCACAGTTACAGAATGGAAGTCAGACTCTGGGATGTTTTTCCTGAGTGGCAGTGTCCATTTGGAAGAAGTGCTCCTCACCCAGGTGTGTCTAAGTTCTTGGCAGGGTGGTGTCCCTCTCCCCGGCACTGGCAGTGGGCGTTAGGTTCTGCAGATTTGTATTCGAGTCGAGGTGGCCGGTCTGCTTGCCTCTGTCCATGGACTCACCGCACCCTCCCTGGCTTGGGTGTTCTCCCCAGCACACTGAGACCGGCGAGGAGGTACTGCGGATGTGTGTGGCCGTGAAAAAGAAGCTGCAGCTGTACTTCTGGAAGGACAGGGAATTCCATGAACTGCAGGTAAAGGCCACTGTACCCGCCGTGGGAGCGGGGTGGAAGCTGGTGCTGTCGGTAGCCCACAGCCTCCTGTTTAGACAGAGTGAGGTTCCCCCAGGCAGATTCACTGGCCAGTGCCCTGGGGCTTGCTCATGCAGTCTGTGGAATTCCACAGCATCACTGGAGATTGCTTTATCTTAGAGTGGCTCTCACCTTTCCAGATGCATTTTCTCCAGTTCCTCGGGTGATTTATATTTTTATTAGGGTGATTCATATTGTTTGTTGTTTGGTTTTCTTTTGTTATTGTTTGTTTTGAGACAGGGTCTCTCTATGTAGCCCTGGCTGTCCTGGAACTCGATCTGTAGACTAGGCTGGCCTTGAACTCAGAGATCCACCTGCCTCTGCCTCCCGAATGCTGGGATTAAGCCCAGACCTGGTTTATATTTCATGTATATAGTTCTGGGGGTGCAGGGTATTTTGCAGGATGAAAGTAGTAGAACAGAAAGGCCTGAATCACCCTGCCCCCCCAGAATCTTTTCAACTGAACTCATACTCTTTTTTCAGGGGGACTTTAGTGTACCTGATGTGCCCAAGTCCATGGCATGGTGTGAAAATTCTATCTGTGTTGGCTTCAAGAGAGACTACTACCTGATCAGGGTAAAGCCTTCTGTTTTTGCCGCTCTCATGGGTTTACTTCGGGGCAGTGGTCAGGAGTTTACCTTGACAGATGACGGTCGTTTCCGAACTCCAGGTCGGGAGACAGACCTCCTTAAGTGGGGTGTAACAGCGTTCCTGTCTGTGTACACAGTTTTTGTGTTTGTGCTTTCCGATTTGCCATAAATCAGGTGTCTGTAGCTTCAGCCAAGCCAAGTCAGCCCTCAGTTCTCTGCGTCATTACCCACAGTATCTGATGACTGGGACAGGACCAGGGCTCTGTCTGTCTGTCTGTCTGTCTGATCATCACACTCTTTCCCAGGTGTCACTTCTCAGAATTACATATGAACTTTAGTGTTAACTTAAATATTTCTGATTTAGAGTTCAAAATCTCTTAGTGTATTTGTTTTCAGTTTTTCCACTAATTTCAGAAGTTGCACAGTGTATTATAGAAAATGCCGATGAGGAAATGGGGGTGCTGGTCATCCAGACTTCCTCTTTCCCCAAATCAGAAACAGTGCAGTTGAGGGGTGGGAGCCTCTGTTCGATTCCCTAGCATGTAAAGAAAAGAAAAGAAAAAAATACTTCTGCTATATGGGTTTCTCCCCTGTTTTAAAATATACCTTGCTAGAGGCTGGAGATGGCTCAGTGATTAAGAGCACTGGCTTATTTTTGAGGGGACCCAGGTCAGTTCCCAGCACCCACATGGCGACTGCTAGCCAGCTGTACCTCCAGCTCCAGGGGATCTGATGCCCTCTTCCGGTCTCCATGGACACCAGGCATGCATGTGGTGCACAGACATGTATGCAGGCAAAATGCCCATACACATAAAAAACCCTTCTATACAGACTCTCTTTATAACTTGTTTTTCTACCACAGAGTGGTGAGGAGCCACACTGTCTTTTCCCCTCTCATGTGCATACCTGGAGTTAGAAAAGATGGCGTGTGCCTTACCTCAGGTCTGATAATCCAGACCTGGCAGTTCTAGAAGCTTTCCATCTTGCTCCCCGCAGTGGTAGCTCTTTATTGTTTATCTTTGCTATTTTTGCTTGGTGTGTTTAGTTTGGGGATATTTTACTGTTGCCAGCACTTGGGGTGCAAAGTCCTGAAGGATTCGCTGCTCTCAGCTGACAAGATTCTGACCAGGCATGTACAAGCTGAGAGGAGTCTGCAATGGGGTGGGGCCTAAAGCTGGAGCAGGCTAGCCTTCTGACTCCTGTGGATGCTCCTGTCACACACCACCATCACCACTGAGCTACATCCTCAGCCCCCTCCCCTCTTTAAGATTTCATTTTCTGAGGGTGGCAAATCTTGCTTTCAGACCCTGGCTATTAAAATATTGCTCATGTCTTTACATACATTAAATTCCACTTTTTTTGTTACATAATTCTTGGATTTAACAAATATCTAGGGTTATGTAACTAATGCCACAGTAACAGTTCAAAGCAGGTCTGTCATCTCTCACATTCCTTCCATCTGCCCCTCATCTAACTCCCAGACCTCCACTGCTAAGGGTGTGTAAGTTTCATTTTTGGTAGAATGTCATATAAACAGACTTGTATCAAATGGAGAGCTTCTACTTAGCACAGTACACTTGAGATTCATCTGTGTGTACGTATCAGTGATGCTGTTTTCACCGCTGAGTACTGTTCTGTGCCATGGGCGGACTGGAGTTTGCTTATTCGCCTGTCAGCTGAAGGGTACACTTGTTCCCCACAAATGTAAATTTTTATTTCTCGTGGATAATACCAAGAAGTGGTAGTGCTGGCTCCTATGGAGCTTGGGCTTAGCTCTATAGAAAGCTAGCATATAAACTATCTGTACCATTTTTCATTCCCACCAGCAGTGATGTTCTGTATTGTAGCACCTAGCATCAGTAAAAGCCCCAGTTGCTCTGCATGGTAGCATGGTTGGTGCCAGGCAGATGATTTTCTCCACTTTTGAAAACTGGTCTTACACTGTGGTAAAGATTGTCATAATGAAAACCATATTCACTCAAGTCAAACAAGGAACATTATTGGCTTCTCTGGTTTGGGTTTTGTGTGGACTTTTCCAGGCTGCATTTGTGCCTCTATCAGGGAAGTGCTGGATGTTTCCCCTCCTGTCTTCCTGCAGGTGGATGGAAAGGGGTCCATCAAAGAGCTCTTCCCAACAGGAAAGCAGTTGGAGCCCTTAGTTGCCCCTCTGGCAGATGGAAAAGTAGCTGTGGGTCAGGATGATCTCACTGTGGTGCTCAACGAGGAAGGCATCTGCACACAGAAATGCGCCCTGAACTGGATGGACATCCCAGTGGCCATGGGTGAGGCCAGCAGCAGCTGCTGCTTTGTCCTTTGGGTGGAGGCCGTGTCTTGCCTGCGGAAGCAGTTCCATCATGCAGACTACAGCAGACCGCCCGCCTGCTGCTGCTCGCTCCCAGCTCCCCTTCTTTTAAGTACACACTTTCAGGAACATTAAGGAGGGGATAAGGTTTTTCTGGAAGTGGAGTTTTGCTTCAGAGGGGGAAGACTGTACAAAGAAGTGTGTATTTCAGGAAGTGGTTGTCTGCCATCAGTCCTACTTCTTTGTGCTTTTCTTTCATCTTCCTGTATTGGTACGAGCTCCTTCGTCACATCTGGAGATTCCTTCCTTAGCCCTCTGCTACGTATAATTTAGAGGGTCAGACTGCCCTCGTGGTGGAGTTTCCTAAGCCTGCCTTCGGCTCCCTTTCCTCTGGTATTTTCTGGAAGCATATGACGTGCTTGCTGCACTTTCTTTGCAGTCAGAAACACAAACATGGTTAGTGCTTTCTGTACCGAGAGACTAGCTCATGAGAACAGGGTTGCATTTCAGAACTTAGAAGTTCACAGAGAGGGAAGTTTGAGTGTTTAATTAGACATGAAGATGATGCCCTGCATAGGTAAGATTGGACTAGGCCAGCAGGGAGTCTGGGATAGGATTTGAGCAGTGTCCTTACATTCTGGGCGGACAGAGCAGGGTAAAACTGAAGATGCAGAAGGCAAGCTGACTGAGAGTGAGCTTGACCAGCTCAGCCGGCAGTGGGAATTAGGGAGGAATTAGGTAAGGTCCACTGTCGGGCCCATGGGAGGGACTGAGAGGCTGCTAGAGTCCTAGGTAGCACTTCTTGATAAAGCACTGTGTCCTGGGCTGGGGTGAAGAGCACTTGCTGCTCTCTCAGTGGGGAGAAGAATTTGGTTCCCAGCGCTCACGACCAGTAACTTACAGCTGTCTGTAACTCCAGCTCCAAGGGATCCAGCTACCTTCCTTGGGTTTCTCTGAGTATACCCACACGTATATACACATAAGCAAATAATAAAATAAACCTTTCAAAGCAGCAATTTCATAGTGTATCCTTAGTAGACCACTAGCTTTCACCAGTCTCAGAGCTAAGAATGCCATCAGATAACATCTAAAGCCTTTAGCACAGTTTCTCAGCTTCACTGTAACCTGCCTTCCTCTGGCCCCAGGTCAAAGATGCTTTATTTACAGTTTCTTTCGTTCTATAGTAACATCTCATGTAGCCACATTCACAGTGGAATGCAGTATCTAGGGACACCAGAATCTGTGTTCCTAGGCCATAGTCATATTTAGGTTCAGAATAAACTCTTTCTTACTCCTTTTGAGGTGAGAACTGTTTTTGTATTGACAGTACCACTGACTGAGTCACACCTGCAGTACCTGTGTTTAAATTTTTGCAGTTAGACTTAATGTTGTGTACAAACAGTAAATTTATTTCAGAATTCAGTATAAAGTAATGCTTGTCTTTATTCAGTCTTAGAGGTTCTAAGCTTTTATATATCTTCAAAGATACATTTTCTGTCATCTGTATTCATGTTAAATCTCCCTCATCACATAGCCTCCCAGAGGAAGGCTTTCTTGGCAAGGCTTCTAGGCTTTTTTGCATACTAACTTAAGCACATTTGTAGATTCTTTTGCATCACCCAGCGCACTAAGCTGGATTGTCCCATGCCTGTTACAAAGTACAGAAAGGAAAGAGTGGCTATGGTAAACACTCTTTTAACAAAGTGGAGGAAGAAGCCAGGGGTGGTAGTGCATACCTGTAGTCTCTCCCACCATCCATCAGCCCTTGCCTCCCAAGACCAGTGCAGTGGGGATTAAATGTCCAGTATATTTGATGGGTTGGGATTTAGCTCAGTGGTAGAATGCTTGCCTAGCAAGTGCAAGGCCCTGGGTTCGGTCCTCAGCTCTGGAAAGAAAAAAAAAAAAAAGAAAAGAAAAGAAAGAGATGACAAAAGTATTCTTTCTCTGGAAATCTCAAGCAGAAGCCTTACCAAGTGTAAGGAAGGGAAAAAGAAACTTCCTCCTGTTTTCTCTGGGAGAGCACAAGGCAGTTCTGTAGCCCAGTTCTCTGCAGCTGCAGTGTCAGGAGAACTGCACCCTGCATTTATCTGACCTGGCTTCGTGGCAGATGGAAAGGTGCACAGGAAGCTGCTGTACAGTGGAGCTGCTCAGCCGTGTTCGCAAAGCTCAGTGTGGCTCTGCTGGGCAGGAAATGTCCCTTGACATCACTTGAGCAAGCAGTGGTCCTCTTTCCTATGGATCGCATGAGGGATCATCCTGTCTTAGTGCTTGACTTGAAGGGTTTTTTGTTTTTGAGATCTTTGTGTGAGCAACTGAATCCAAGCCCATCCTTAACCCAAAGCCTTCGACCAGAACGCAAGCTCAACATGTCCTCTCTTACAGAGCACCAGCCTCCATACATCATTGCGGTGTTGCCCCGATACGTGGAGATCCGAACACTCGAGCCAAGGCTTCTGGTGCAGAGCATTGAGTTGCAAAGACCCCGTTTCATTACCTTGGGGGGGTAAGGAATTTCTCTCTTCACTATGGCTCTGTCGCTCCCAAGTCCCTGTACCATTGTAAATCTCATGCCCTCTTACCAATATTTTTTGGCCTCCAGATCAAACATTATCTATGTGGCCAGCAATCACTTTGTTTGGAGACTCATTCCTGTCCCCATGGCAACCCAGATCCAACAGCTTCTCCAGGACAAGCAGTTTGAACTGGCTCTGCAGCTCGCAGTGAGTCTCGTTCCTTAGATGGGGCAGACTGCGCTCCTCCTTGTTTTCTTTTCTTTTTGGGTTGAATTTGAAGCAAGCTTTATTAAATACTGGCCAGGACAAAGAACACTGGCCAGGATTCCCAGAGAATGGCCATGAATTAGATTAGTCAGGTGCTATGGACTTTCTGCCATTGTCCAATCAGGGACAAGCATACATCCTGATGTACTTCCTGCCTACATCCTTCCATCTTCATGTGGTCAAGCATATTCTGTGTAGTTGGGACATCCAACCTTGTGGCTGGTTATCTTACATGAACAACAGCCCCAAGCATTCCAGGAAGTTATCCGTCCTCGGGCAAGTGGGGCTTACAGGTTAGAGGCATTTTTGTTGTACAGACCTCTTAAGCACAGTAATTAAAACGTACACCATAACTTTATCCCTCACAGTTATAGCTAAGTTCCCGCTTATTTCTTTTTTTTTTTGAATGCTGAATGCCATTTATTGAAGGAGAGAGGAGGTCTTAAATACAGGCTTACAGCACAGTGGGAGAACCCCAGATGGCAGAAGCTCACTTCTGATGTTTTGGTTTTTTGTTTGTTTGTTTGTTTGGGTTTTTTTTTGAGCTAAGGATCAAACCCCGGGACTTGCACTTGGTAGGCAAGCTCTCTACTATTAAGCTAAATCCCCACCCCCGCTCCTGATGTTTTACAATCTTGCATCTAAGCTGTTAACGCCCAATATGCTGGATACACGGACATGGAGCTTCCCTTAAGCATTCAGGAGGGTGGAATCTCTCAGGGAATTAGCATAGGGAGGATATCAAGGTCAAGGTCAGCAAGCAATGCAACAGTTACCCAAAACGGGGGGCCAGGGACCTACAGGTCCCCCCTTTACTAAAAAATGAGCTTCTGACTTAGGTTGTGTGGGACATCAGCAGGTCACCTTACCCATCATGGAGACACCTGTCCAGGGCACACAGGCGTTCTCTTAGGTTGGTGAGCGCCCCCCAGGTATTAGCCATCTCTGAATACTCATTATCATACAGGCTCAATTGTGTGAGAGTTGCAGAGTTAACTGTTGCCAAAGATCTCTAAGTGGCACTGGGCTTGCAATCTGTGTGTTCAACACAGAAAAGACCAACAGAAGTCTTAACCCACCCATAGCTGGTAGGTTAAAGGCAACTGAGCCATTCCCTTCCTTAACAAGCCTTACTGCAAATTGGAGTCCTTGGAAAATGGTATCCCGAGAGCAAGTGGAACTTGAGTTTGTAAATTTATAACTTTCAAGGCCAATTGAAATGTATATAACTATTGATTTAAATTTGTCATACCCAATAGAATGAAAGATTAACTGTGGTAGCTACTTTTGCTGCCAGGGTCTCCACTGTGCTAGCTGTAGTAACCAATTATGAAATGGCAATCCCCAAAACAGTAGTAGCAGTGGTCGTCACTGTTATAACAGCAACAATGGCAGCAGCGATGTCAAATTCTCTTCTGGAGCGTGTGGGTAACCATTGTCATGGATGCAACTCCAGAAACACGAATTATTCTTGATCCCAGCATGACTTGAGCTGTCAGCTCTGCAAAAGAACAACTAAGAACCATAAAGAAAAAACAGGCAGCTCCCAAGGAACAGAACTAATGGTCTCATAATGACTACATTCAGACTCACAAATTTTAAGGTATCTTCAAAGGGGGCTAAATGAATTTCAGGAGGCAAAAAAATGTTGCGCAGAGCCACTTCTGAGAAGTAGGTACTGCTCCAGCTTGAATAGGATTGTGAAAATGAAAATGCTTAGCTGGCATGCTACTGTTAATAAATGGAGGTCAGTGATCTTCAGTGTTATCCTTAATCTCCTAGGTGTCTGGATGACACGTTCTCAAACATACTTGAAAAAGCAGTTACCATACATTACCTTCTGGAGAATCCAGTCTCATGGCTGCAGTTCCTAGGTTTACATTAATGCTTGCCAAAGCTGGCCATATTGGGCTTTCAATCCCCATTGAAATCAGAAGGGGAGAGTTTTTCATGAAGGCCCAATAGGTCTCTGCCATGTTGGGCTTCAGCTGCAGCCATCCTCATCGTTTTCTAAAGCAACTGAACATGATATAGATATTTGTATTCTGATCTATATTTATATAAATAAGGAATAAGCTGAAAGCCTGGGGGCTTTGATGGAGGGTTTGAGTCCACCTTCAGATATCTATGTCACCAGGGATTTTACTTGTTCATATGCAGAATGAATGTCAAGTATAATGGTGTCTTCTAGAAATTAATGGAAGAATAAAATAATTGAGTAGCCATTATATGGTTTGCAACAATTCAAGACAATGCACACATTAACATATAATAATAGTCATAAATGTCATAATACTGTATTGTTGAGTGTAGCCACTAGAGGGCCCCTCATTTCTTTCAGCAGTGACTTCTGTTGGCATTGTAAGCCTTCAGGCTCTTGTTCTGTTTACTGTGGCCACTGGGCCAGTCAGCTTTTTGTCACCACAGAAACGGACGGCTTAGGAAAAAGAGGTGTTTATTTACCTCACCTCTTTAAAGATCCAAAGTCCAAGTGGTATAGTGCAGACTCCATGACAAGGGCCACTCCTTGGCTTTGCTGCCACCTGGAACAGATAGAAATACAAGGACGTACAGTCGGTTACACCATGAACAGACAAGAGGGGTCAGGGCTCCTTTCATAACTGCCTCTCTCAAGTGTGTCTTTTGTCTCTCATGACCTGAAAACCTTCCAGTAAGCCCCACCTCTTGAAGGCCCACCCTCACTTCTCGGTAAGGTCACCCTAGGAAACAAGTTCCCGGCACTGGAATCTGTTGGAAGACACAAAGCACGGTCAGCCACTTTTAGCCATTCTCCTGTGTGTTCATGTGGACTGTTGTCCTGGCAAAGCACCAGTGTGTCTTGTTCCATTTTTCTCTCCTGTTGCTAGTAATTTTTTTTTCCCCTTTTTAATTTTTGAGACAAGGCTGTGTAGCCCATGCTGGTCTCAATCTTGTGGCAGTCTGCCCCACTGAACCTCCAAGTGCTAGCTAGCATTACAGGCATACACTGACACCTGTGGCTTATGGGGTATTTTTTATTTATCTGTAGAGAGTGGATTTGATTTTCAGAAATGATCATAAGTCTCTGAACCTAACCTGGGCATTAGACTGGACAGTGCTAATTTAAAGACGTTAACAGTAAGCTTGATTTCTAGATGGTCTAGCAGGTCTAGACTGTCTCTGAAGGAGACACCTTTAATCTCTTATGGTGGCTGCTTGTGCTTATGTGTGCATGTGCGCACTGGGGCACATGCACCAATATGTGTGTGGAGGCTAGAGGCAGCCTCAGGCACTGTGCATCAGGACAGCTGTCCTCCTTGTTAGTGTTTTTTGTTTTTGTTTTTGTTGTTTTTTGTTTGTTTGTTTGTTTGTTTGTTTTTTCTCCCCTGATAGGGTCTCTGTGGGATGCGGGGCTCATTAGTTAGGTTGGCTAGCCACCAAGCCCTGGGGAGCCCCCTCTCTCCGCCTCCCCAGTGCTGAGATTACAAGTACATACCTTACACCAGCCTTTTTACATGTGTTTTAGGGATCAAACCTGGGTCCTTGTGCTTGCTGTATAGACACTTTATGGACTGAGTTACTTCTCCAGCCCATGGTGGCTGTTTTGAACAGCAACTTTTATTTTGTGTGTGTAAATTCTGTAATTAAATTATAAATCCCACTTTAAGATGCTAATTTTCAAGCTTTCCTACATGTATGTTGAGTACATTGTCCTTCTGTTCCCAATGTTCCCTTTTCTCTCCCTCCCTCCCCACTGGGCCCTCATTCTCTGGACGGTTTTACTTCTACTTTAATGTTTTACACACACACACACACACACACACACACACACACACACACACACACACACACGAGGAGGAGGTTTATATATCTGTCTAAAATCTAGGAACTACAAATGAGGAAAAAGGGTATACATTTGTCTTTCTGGGGCTGGCATAACTCACTTAATTTGATTATTTCCAGTTGCCTCCATATTCCTGAAAATAACGGCACTTTGTTCTTTATGGTCGTGTATACATGCTACACTTCCTTTGCCCTTCCTCTCTTGCCAGACGTCTAGGTCGGTTCCATAACTTCACTGCTGTGAACGGGGCTGTAGTAGACACTGGTGTGCTAGTGTCTCTCGGAGAGGCTGACTTGAAGCCCTCCATACCCAGGAGTGGTGAAGCTGGGTCATGGGAAAGATTGAGTGTAAAGGTTTGTTTGGTTGTTTGTTTTTTTAAATTTTTTTTCCCGGAGCTGAGGACCGAACCCAGGGCTTTGCACTTGCTAGGCAAGCGCTCTACCACTGAGCTAAATCCCCCCCCCCCCCCCCCCCCCCCCCCCCCACCCCCCCCCCCCCCCGAGTGTAAAGGTTTTTAAGGACCCTCCACACTGGTCTCTGTAGTGGCTGAACTTGGCTTTCCCGCCCGCAGTGCATCAAGTCCCCTCTTGTTCTTGTCCTTGCCAGCATTTGTTGTTACTCATTTTCCTAATGACTGCAGTTCTGACTAGGGTAAGCTGGAATCTCAATGTCATTTTAATTTGCATTTCACTGGTGGCTAATGAGAGTCAGTGTTTTTTTTCCATATTTTTATTGGCATTCTGTATTCATCTTGGGTTTGCATTGTTGTGCTTGTGTAAGCATGTGATAGACAGAGGTTGATGTTAAGTGGCTTCCTCAATCACTTTCTACTTTATTTTTTAAACCTGGAGATAACCAGTTTGGCTAAACTGCCTGGCCTAGAGATCCTCTTCTCTGCCTTCCTAGCACAGGGATTATAGCTGTGCATAGCTGTACCTGGCTGGCTTTTCACTGGGGTGCTGGGGCTCTGAATTCAGGTCCTGAAGTACACTACAGACTGAGCCACCACTCCAGTATTTCATCTTTTTTTTTTTTTTTTTGAGCTGAGGATCGAACCCCAGGCCTTGTGCTTGCTAGGCAAGCGCTCTAGCACTGAGCTAAATCCCCAACCCCTGTATTTCATCTTTTTAAAAAAAATTTTGTGTGTGTGTGCCTGGTGCCCAAGATAAATATGACAGCCTGCCTATAATTTCAGCCTTGGAAGGTGGAAACAGATCATCCCTAGAGCAAGCTGGCTAGCAAGACTAGCCTTATCAGCCAGCTCTGGGTTTGATTGAGAGACCTTGCCTGATTGAATAAGGTGAAAGAGTGATTGAAGATAATTCCCTGCATCAACCTTACCTCACATGCACGCACACACACACGCATGCCACCCAGTACATGTGCATGAATGCACATACACACACACACAAATGGAAAAAGGGGAAAAAGTGAAAACAAGTGAGGTGCAGCTTTATAACATTGGAGTTCATGTTGACTTGAACAGAGGGTGTGTCATAAATATCTGGGAATAAGCTTGAAAGACTTGGATACACAGTGAGGGTACAGCTGTGTGTTGACAGTAGTGGACTAGGGTCATGGCAGAGAAAGGAAGGGATGAGTAGAGAGGATGAGGAAGAGAGAACCGAGAAGCATTTTATTTATGTAGTTATGTATTAGTTTCAAATTTTGTGTGTGTACAGATGTGTGGCTTGTATGTGTGTTACAGCACACATGTGTAGGTCAGAGGACAACACCTATCTCTGCATGGGTTCCAGGAATCAAACTCAGGCCCAGACTTGTACAGCAAGCATCCTTACCCACTGAACCATCTATCTCACTAGTCCTCTGAAAAGGGTTTTATTTTATTATTATTATTATTATTATTATTATTATTATTATTATTATTATTATTTGTTTTGTTCTGTTTTTCTGGACAGGGTTTCTCTGTGTAACAGCTCTGGCTGTTCTGGAACTCACTGTGTAGACCAGGCTAGCCTTGAACTCACAGAGATCCACCTGCCTTTGAGATTAAAGGCTTGAGCTACCACTGCCTGGCAGATTTTGTTTTTAAATATAACTTTAGGCTCGATGAGATTTGGCCAGCTTTCTGTTAACATCCTTTCATGTGTGTACCAGGCTCAAGTCTGGCATTCACATTCATTTAATTAGCACATACCATGGATGATCGCTAGGCTGTGACAGTTTCTTCCTCTTCCCATGTTTGTCATGGCCCTAATGGACTTCAGGACACTAGTTAGACCCTCTGTAGAAGTGCTAGTGATTTTTCATTGCATAGGTTACTTTACAGTATGATGTGAAGATTGTCATGCATCAGGCATTTGTGGCACCAGGCATATGTGTGGTATGCAAACACTCATAAAATAAAAATTAATATATTTTTTAATTATATAACCAGAAGCTAGAGAGGTAGCTCATAGGTTAAGCACACTGGCTGCACTTGCAGAGGACCTAGGCTGGATTACTTGCTCTTCTGTGACAGCTCACAGCTGTCTGTAACTCTAGTTCCAGGGGAATCTGATACTCTCTGCTGGCCTCTATGGACACTGCACACATGTGGTGCACAGACATATATGCAGGCAAAACACCTCTACACATAAAGTTAAGCCAGGCAGTGGTGGTGCACACCTTTAATCCCAGCGCTCGGGAGGCAGAGGCAGGTGGATCTCTGTGAGTCCCAGGACAGCCTGATCTACAAAGTGAGATCCAGGACAGCCAGGGCTACACAGAGAAACCCTGTCTCGAAAAAAACCAAAACAAAATAATAAAGTTTTTTGAAAATTATGAAGCCACATTTTAATGCAGTTGTTTTAAGAAATGAAAGTTTTCATTAAAAGAAAATCCTCAGGCAGTCTGTGCAGGCACGTACCATGTTGCTCTTATACAGTTCAGTTTAGCACCTGTGGTTTCTAGGATGTTTTACCACCTGGAATGAGCAGAGCAAATATTTGGAGAGTGAATGAGCTTTTCTTGATTCTGTCTTTTCTAGGAAATGAAAGATGACTCAGACAGTGACAAGCAGCAGCAAATCCATCACATTAAGAACTTGTATGCCTTCAACCTCTTCTGCCAGAAGCGCTTTGATGAGTCCATGCAGGTCTTTGCTAAACTTGGCACAGGTAACAAGGAGGTGTGGCTTTGGGGTAGGAGCTGCTGGTGGAGAAGAGAGTGGGGGCATGGGGAGACATGAAGACAGAAGAGACCCGCTCTCATCGCAGTTGACTTCCATGCCGAACAAGCTCTTGTGAGGGCCACAGTGGTTATACACTTACAGCCCTGCCCTCTCTAGTGTGGTCTCACCCATTACTGCAGGCTTCCAGTTTTCCAGAAGTCTCTGTCCTCATTGTTAAAGAGAGGTAACAGGCATCAAGCCTAACAAAGGTGCGTGATCGCCTAGTGTTCACTGAACGTAGGGCTGGACACAAGTTCCTGGGCTACACAGGAGGTCATTGTGGAGAGCCAGCACAGGCCAGTGCTTCAGCGCCCTCCCTCCCTGTCAGAGTGTGGTAGTGAGGAGCAGATACATGGGAGCTGGCCTGTGTGGTGTGAAACGAGAATGTCTCCCATAGCTTAGATATTTGAAGATTCGGTCCTCAGTTGGTGCTATTTGGGAGGCTCAGGAGGAATCCTTGCTGGAGGAAGTACTCACTGGAGGCAAAGTCTGAGAATGTAAAGACTCTTGCCGGTTCACTGTCAGTCTCTACTTCCTACTTGGGGTTCAAGATGTGAGTCCTCAGCTTCTGCCCCAGCCACCTTGTCTGCTGTTTGTTGCTATCCCTGCCGGGATAGACACACGCCTCTAGAATCTTAAGCCAAATAAGCCACTTCTGGGCCGGGCGGTGGTGGTGGCGGTGGCGGCGGCGGCGCCGCATGCCTTTAATCTCAGCACTCGGGAGGCAGAGGCAGGCGGATCTGTGAGTTCGAGGCCAGCCTGGGCTACCAAGTGAGTTCCAGGAAAGGCGCAAAGCTACACAGGGAAACCCTGTCTCGAAAAACAAAAAACAAAAACAAAAACAAACAAAAATAAGCCACTTCTATACGTTGCCTTGGTCATGTGATAGCTGAAGAGTGACTGGTACAGCCTGCCAGAGCTCATGAAAGCACTGAACTTCCTGCTTCAGTTTTCCCCTCATACCTATAAAAGAAGGGCAGTGATGGCGTCCCTCGTGCTCTGTGGCGGTTGTGTGAGGTGATTAGAGCAGTGCCCAGTACTGCACCGTGTGTCTGTTTCACTTATTACATCTGTCAGGCTTTCTTCCATACCCTTTCGTTGGCCTCTCCTTCCTCCTCTTTCCACATCCCTCGCTGGCCAGTAACTTGGGGTCTTGGTTGAGTAATGGAGATCATCAGTTCTGAGTAAGTTCACTAGAGTCTGATCAATCGAACAGAGCTGAGTGAGTCGTTAGATGGTACTTGGAGGGACCCATAAAATTGATGGGTCAATTTTTCATGGTACCAAAGGGAACTCTGGAGGCTCTCAAAGCAGGAAGAAGAGAAAAATTAGCACGTAGTCACAATAGACTAGGTGACCCTGCTCTGACATACCACTTCCTTAGCTACCAGCACCATGGTGTTTCATCCCTGTAAAAATCACTGACTGCAGTGTATCAGTTGCTAACACCTGAGGTCTTGGGCTAGACAATCCATTTTCAAGGGAGCTCACTGCCATGGCTGACAAGTTGGTGCTGTCCGGGTCCTAGGTCCTCAGTTCTTACTGAAGTGAGTCTTTGTGGAGCTGAGCAAATGTTTATGGGCAGCATCTGGCTTTTCCCAGAGGGTGTAATCTGGGGTACCTCAGTGGACACCTCAGTGCTTTTGTGTGCAGCATCTGGCTTTTCCCAGAGGGAAAAGGCTTAAGACAAGGGAAACCAGACTCCTCCTGAGGGAGAGGAGTCCCATTGTACGAGAGGAGTGTGTGGGATGGATGTGTGCCACACTTATTTCCCTTGCTGTACCTTCTCAGGGTTGAAGGGATCTGATCACCAAGATTAGGTCATTTCCAGACTGTGTAGTGAAGAGAAGGAGGTTTGGGTTTCTGATTGTGGAAGCTCAGTCAGTCCTCCAACCACAAATACACACATGTGCAAGAAAGCTCACCGAAAGGAAACAGGTTGCTGCTGAGAAAGGAGGTAGACCGGGGAAATCACTTGGTCAGGTTTTTCAGGTCATGGCCATGACAAGTATTAGGACCTGATAGCAATCCACAGAAGCCATGCAGAAAAGCCAGGTGCAGTGGTCCGTGATTGTATGTCACCGCAGTGCTGAGGCTTGAAACAGAGCCCTGTGCGCATGCTGTGTACTTCACCTCTACTGGCAGCTTTCCCACGTGGCTTAACTTAGCAGAAAATACGTCCTTGAAGCTGTTAATGAGCTACTATTTGCATTAAAGTGGCATTTGTGTAGAGTTTTCTGTTTCTTTTCCCTTTTTTTTTTTTGTTTTTTTTTGTTGTTTTTGTTTTTCAAGACAGGGTTTCTCTGTGGAGCTTTTGTGCCTTTCCTGGAACTCACTTTGGAGACCAGGCTGACCTCGAACTCACAGAGATCCGCCTGCCTCTGCCTCCCGAGTGCTGGGATTAAAGGCGTGCGCCACCACCGCCCAGCTGAGTTTTCTGTTTCTTAAGGTCTGGCGTGGTTAAAGCTTTCATCTGGAGCTGCTGCTCTCTGTCATTTCCAAACATTAGTGATCTAGGGGAGAATATCCACAGACCAGTGCGATTGTCTAATATGATATCATGTCCTACTTTAGCAACTACACATAAACTAATTCACAGTAGCCAAATTCAGGTGAGTCTGGAATCTCGTGCCAAAGATGGCTTTGGGAGCACAACATTGGTGAGGAAGCCATTAGAGGCACATCAGGTGTGAGCCAGAAGAAGACGCCACTGTGGAGAACAGTCTCATGTGACTGAAATACCATTTACAAGCCCAGGGCACCTTTCCCCAGTGCAGCATGGGCTGGATCCAGATGTTTGTGTTTGCTCTCCTGCCACTCTCTTCTGTGTTCCACTGATAAGCGCCTTGTCACCACAGCCCTCTGTCCTGAGGGGTCTGGACTGCCGTTGAATATGAAATAGTTAGGCCTCTCTACAAATGGGGCATTTTAGTTAGATGGTGCCTCCATGAGGCATGCCGGGGTCCAGGTAAGAGTATTCTAGGCTGAGGGAGCAGCCAGCACATGTGCATGAGGTAGGAAGCGTGCCTGGGAATTCAGGAACTGGCCAGGCATTGGAGTAGGCAGAGCTGCCTGATGTCCTTTCTCTGCATGAGGGATGCCATTTTCTTGTTCTTGCATGTCTGTGATCTTGGTTTTGAGTGTGTGGCATAACCCTGGTCTCAGAACCCTCTCCCCTCCAAGCAAACCTAAATGTTGACAGTGCCAGCTCTGCCCTCAGTCCGGGACTTTTAGGTAATACAGCATGTCACAGGTGCACAAAGTTCTTGCATGAGAAGCTACTCAGTTAAACATTGGGGTGTGTGTGATAGAGTTCTCCAGGAACAGAAAGACAAAGTGAGGCCAGACATGGTGACTGACATCTGTGTCATCTCAGCCCCTGGGAAGTTCAGACAGTAGGACTGTTCAAAGCCATCCTGGGCTACATAGTGAATTCTAAGCAAGCCTGACATGGAGTTTGAGAACCTACCTCCACAACCAAACCAAAGAAAGAAGAGGTGGACTGGGCCCTGAAAACGAAGAAGAAAATGGAATGTGAAGGAACCATGGAGTCAACAGAACTCCCATCCTCTGTCCAGTGGCCTGTGGCCCCAGTGTGGTGATGTGTGGTAGACCATGCAGAAAGACAGACTGGAGCTAGATTTCCAAGGACCTTGAAGGCCACAAAGGAGCTTGGAGTTTGATAGGCCTTGGGTGACATTGCAAGGTCTTGTAACTTTGCAATGCTGGGATCGAAGCCTGGGACTTGAACATGCTAGAGTTCCACCCTTGAGCTGCGCTCCAGGCCTCCCATCACAGAGTACTCAGTAGACTGTTCTGGGTGTGCATGTCGGCACGGGAGACAGGCAAAGGCGGCGTGTGCACTTCCCATTCTCCATAACTGCCTTCCTCCCGAGGTTGTGCTTTGGTGGGCTCCCCCATTGCCAGCTGCTCTGCTTTGTACCCATTCTTGTCAGTGCTTTCGAGTCCTTATCCTGAGGGACAGGGTCTCCTTAGATGGGCCAGATACTGTGACATGGGTTAAGTAGGTTCGGAGCCTCAAGGGAAGACTTGCCTTCCAGTTGGCTTGCCAAGGACTCATGTCCATTGCAAGGGAGGTGGCTTTCCTTTGCTGATTCTGACATTTTTCTAAGGGAATAAAGTGTAAGTTGTCTGTACAAAAGTTTTAAGAATGGGACGAAGATCTTTTTTTTTTTTTTTTTTTTTTTTTTTGCCAGAGCTGAGGACCGAACCTAGGGCCTTGTGCTTGCTAGGCAAGCGCTCTACCACTGAGCTAAATCCCCAACCCCTGGGAGGAAGATCTTTTAAGAAATCTTGATCTGAGTTTGTTACTCATTTCGTCCCTTCTTCATACAGACATTTTCAACATTTACACATTAACAGAATTGTGATCATAATGTCATTTCCTTTCTGTGTATGCTTCATAATTACAGTGTGCACTGTGTCAGAACACTCACCAGCTGAAGTAAAATACTTTATTCTGCTGTCGAAGGACTGATGCATTGTTTCCGAAACTGCAGTTACCATGAACCTCTCATACACACTGTGGCTCTCTACTAAATTCTAAAGAGTAAAAGAGAAAAAGAAAAAAACCTCTTTGACACTGGATTTTTATTGTGTTCATTTTTAATATATTTCATTATGTTAAGTTTTTATCACTTTAAAAAATTACTGTGTGTGTACACACGTGTGCATGCACACAAGTTTGTTGGTTGTACCAGGCTTTTTCTTTGGGCCACCAACCAGCTCCCAAATCATGACACAGACTTATTAGTTTTAAATGTTCGGCCTAGCATAGGCACATTTCTGGCTAGCTCTTTTAATTTAAATTATCCTGTTCCTCTTTATCCACCTTTTGCCTCAGGCTTTTTACCGTTCTTCAGTATCTCTTACTTTCACTGCTTCTCACATCTGCCTGGCTGACATCTGCCTGGCTGGCATCTGCCTGGCTTCCTGCCCCAGGTGTGTCCCTTCTTCTCTCCTTCTCTCATTCTTCCTTCTCTTCTCAAGCCTAGATTTCTCCTATTTATTCTTCCTGCCAGCCCTGCCTGTCCCTCTCCTGCTTAGCTATTGGCTGTTCAGCTCTTTATTAGACCAATCAGGTGCCTTAGGCAGGCAAGGTGAAACAGATGCAACACATCTTTACAGAATTAAACACACATTTTTACATCATTAAGCAAATGCAGCCTAGACAAATGTAACACATCTTTGCCTAGTTAAATAAATATTCCACAACAGTTGGTCTTTGTCACTTAAATATCAGTTTGTTTTCTTTGCAAGTTTTGAAAAGTCTGCTTTTAGAGAGTTGATAAATAGTTCTAATTCAGTGTTTGTGAATCATGCCTTTTTGGTGACATTTTAATGAAATTGACATGAGTGTTCAGATCATAACTAGGTGGCTTATTAAGCTTTTCTGAATTTAGACTCATTTTCTTGGTTGAGGGGTAATCCAGGCATGCTTATGTATGTCTGTAGTTGAGGCATCTGAGGCCAGCCTAGTCTATGTAATAAAGTCATGACCAGCCAGGGTTGTATAGACCCTGTCTCACAACAACACAAAACAAAAAATGAGATAAGGGATAAACCATGGGTCAGGGGCTTACTTTGCTCTCATGCAGCAGTCATGTGGTATTTTTGCGCTTGCCTTTCTTACAGATCCCACCCATGTGATGGGCTTGTACCCTGACCTGCTGCCCACAGACTACAGGAAGCAGCTGCAGTACCCCAACCCGCTGCCTACACTCTCTGGTGCTGAACTGGAGAAGGCTCACTTGGCTCTCATTGACTACCTGACGCAGGTAGGCCTAACACCAGGTGTGTGGGAGCCTCAGAGTCCCATCCCTGCTTCTCTGTAGCAATGATAGGGCTGCACGAGGTCCACAGGTGAAGGCTGTGGAGTTGGGCTGGGCCATCTGCTGCTGCCTCCCACTTAATAGTACCATTGAGCTTTTTAATTTTGCCTTGTAAATACTTTTATGAATTTTTGAGAAATACAATGTATTTTGATCGTATTCACCCTTAATTCCTCCCAAACCTTCTCCTAATCTTGTGTCCTTTTTTAAAAGAAAAGCCCATTGTCTCCAACGTGTGCTGTCTATATACTTTTAGGTGTGGGAGCCACACCCTTCAAGTCTTTAATTGACACTTGCTCCCCTAGAAGCCAACAGCTACCCACAGTTCCTTGGCTAAGGGTGGGGCTGTTTTGTTTTAAATCAAATCCTCATATCAGGAAGCATATTCACAGTAAGTTATTATTTGACCTAAAAGGGATTTGTAAATCTTAATTATTATGAACTTTTCATGCCATACATGAAGTGGGGGAAAATGCCTATAGATTGGGAAACATAGAAAGTATAAGCCACAGGAACATAGTGGTGCACGCATTTAATCCCAGCATTTTGGACGCAAAGGCAGGCAGATCTCTGTGAGTTTGAGGCCAGCGTGATTGATCTACATAGTGAGTTCCAGACAGCCAGAGCTACATACTGAAACTCAAAACAAAGTATAAGCAAGAAACATAACATCCACAGTTGTCCCTGAGAGAAGTAACCAACACTTTAGCATTGTTCGTTTAGTTTCTGATATGTATTCACGAACTAGCTTCTACCTGTTCTTTTAAGATTTTGTTATTGTTGTTTTTGAGACAGGGTTTCTGTGTAATTTTGGTGCCTGTCCTAGATCTCGCTCTGTAGACCAGGCTGCCCTTGAACTCACAGAGATCCGCCTGGCTCTGCCTCCTGAGCGCTGGGATGAAAGGCATGCTCACCACCATCACCACCCCGGCAAGATTATTTATTTTTATTTTATGTATATGGCTGTTCTGTGTGTCTGTATACTACATGCATGCCTGGTGTCAGCAGAGGACAGGAGGACATTTGGTGCCCTGGAACTGGGATTAGAGACAGTTGTGATCTCTATATGGATGCTGGCATCAAACGTCCTCTGAAGAAGAGCCTGTGCTCTTAACCACTGAGCCATTTCTCCAGCTCATTTTGTTTTTATTAATTTGTTTATTCAATGAAAATCAAAGTATATTTTTTGTTTTATAGTTTGGAGCTTAAAGTTTAGCCATATATTGGGAAAGTCCTCCCTTGTCAATAATTATCTTCTATAATATACATTTATGGTTTAATTTTTTCTGTTTATTATTACAGACAGATGAATGAAAGTTTAAAGTTAGCACAACTAACTTACCTCTTCCTAAAGCTCAGTTTCTTGAAATAGGATCTTAGGTAGCCAAATAGGACCTTGAACTTCTGATCCTCCTGCCTGGGACTACAGCTATACACCACTACACCCAGTTTATGTGATGCTGGGGATTTGTGCATGGTAGACAAGTACTCACCAATTGAGTTGTATCCCCAGCCCTCCTTCAAATTTGTTAACTCACATTTTGTCACGAGTAGTTCCTGTTTATTTCCTGGGTACACATTTGTGTCAGAGACTTTATAAATATTGTTTCAGATGTCACTGTGGGTTCTGAAAAGTATCTCTAGAATTGAAATGCTGCATTTCACTGTTGCTTCGGGGTCAGTGAGTGTCAGCTTGTTTGATCAGCATCTCAGACATGCTGTGTCCTTGACCTTGAGCTCCCGGGTACCCAGGTCTGACTGGCAGCCTGCAGGCACCACACAGGCTTATCTCATTGTTCACACCTGGAGCCCTGGACCAAGGAAAGATGGCTCCTGGAATATGATATTTCCAGAAGCCTGTGTCCTTCTGCTTCTACGATCTCAGCTTTAGGAAGCAGAGCACACTTTCTTCCCTGTCAGTAGTGACCCTGAGCTGCATGAAATTAAGCAGCACCAATGTTTTGCCAAACAAGACCATGGCAGACACAAAGAAATACAAACTAGATGACTGCGCTATCTGAAGATTATTTTTATTCATTCATTTATGTTGAAATGGGGTCTCACTATATTGCCTAAGTTGAGCTTGAGATCATGAGATCTTGAGTTCTCCACTCAGCTTTCTGAGTAGCTGTGATTACAGGCCTGTGCCCCCATACCCAGCTGGATAAGGTTTTAGAACAGGCAAAAGCTAATCTTAGAAACAAGTGGTTTTGGGGGTGTAGCTCTGTGGTAGAGGCTTGCCTGGCATATGCTAGGCCCTGGTTGGATCCCTAGCTCTGCAGAAACAAAGCAGGGGTACATCACCATCATCACTGCATCTGTGGCAATGCGACAGTCATGTCTTTTGATCTCTGGCAAAACATGAATGTTGCTGTGAGATCTGAGTGATGGACAAGAGCTGATTTGGAGGCATTCAGAGTTAACTCAGTAGCTCGGGTGATGAAGGAAGATCGAGTCCTGCCCTTGACCCCCTGTTTTTGCCATGTACAGAAACGAAGTCAGTTGGTAAAGAAGCTGAATGACTCGGACCACCAGCCCAGCACCTCCCCGCTCATGGAAGGCACTCCCACCATCAAGTCCAAGAAGAAGTTACTACAGATCATCGACACCACCCTGCTCAAGTGCTACCTCCATGTGAGTAGTCAGGATGCTAGTCCCTCGTTCTCAAATTCTAGGGATGTTGCAGGCATCTCTGTAGGAGATTTCCACTAGTAAGAGTAAGATTTTGGAGGTTGGAGACCTCCTGGCCTTTGCATGGTGCCTTTGTGCTTAAGAGGGTAAGGCAAGGTATTCATTTGGGAGGTTCCTTTGCTAGTAAAATTGAAGTCACAGTCTCATCAAGGATAGTAATACCTCAAGGAAAGTAACCACTTTGTTCCCCCAACCCTCCAACATTGAGACATATGTATAAAAATGCCCTGAAGGCCACCGCTTGTCATTCTGCAACAAGGACCATTTGCTTTCTTACGCTTGTTATGTGGGGCCTTCCAGCCTGGGGCAGGCCTGGACTAGTGAAGGGTGGGGCTTCCAGGAAGAGCTGCTGCTGCCACCCTACATGATGATCCTGTGTCAGCATCCTATCTCCCCGACAGACAAACGTGGCCCTGGTGGCTCCCTTGCTGCGCTTGGAGAACAACCACTGTCACATCGAGGAAAGTGAGCATGTGCTGAAGAAGGCTCACAAGTACAGTGAACTGATCATCCTGTACGAGAAGAAGGGGCTCCATGAGAAAGGTGATGGGACGGGCCTTCTGGAGTCGGGGCCGGGGGGCTCTTGTGTATGGGGACCTCACATGAGGAAGAGGCTCATGGGTTTGTTCTTGGGCTTTGTGGCCAGCTCTGCAGGTGCTGGTGGACCAGTCCAAGAAAGCAAACTCACCTCTGAAAGGCCACGAGAGGACGGTGCAGTATCTGCAGCACTTGGGTGAGCTCTGTGGTGGTGGTGGTGGTTTTTGAGACAGAGCCTCTCTGTGTAGTCCAGGCTGGCCTCCAACTTACAGAGGTTCACTTGCCTCTGCCTCCTGAGTGCGAGGATCAAAGGCTTGTGCTACCACATCCAGCCCTGAGCCCCACTTTTAAGAACTGTGGAGGTGGCTTCTGTTTGTGTCTCCCTCCATTCCTGAGTCTGGTCAGTCCCTTCCCTTGTATTCCATCAGTGCTGTTCCTCTGCCTGAATTCTTTATGCAAGTATCGAACCATGAAGCTCTTTAGTATGTGGACAGACCATGGGGAATAAGCAGGTCTGAATGGCTGGCGCTTGGATCTGTCTTGCCCACAAAATGAATCTATATCTGCACACCTACCCTTCCAATCTTACTGGACAGGCCTGACTTTTGTCTACTGCTAACAATCTTACTTTTCCTTTAAGGCACAGAAAATCTACATTTGATTTTTTCCTACTCGGTCTGGGTGCTGAGAGACTTCCCAGAAGATGGCCTGAAGGTAGATCATAGGCCCCCCTGGATTTGTCTGGTGCCACAGTTGATCCAGATTATATGAAAGAGCCACAGATACAGGAGGAGGGTGAATTGCCCATTCCTTTGGAGTCATAGGGTAAAGTGGACGTGTGGGACGAGACTGTATATGTAGAAGGATCCTTATTCTAAGGCCATTAGGCTTCCCCTAGACCACTGTACATCAATCAGCTCCTGGTGCCTTATCCACCCTTCCCCTCCAAGGGTCTGCAGCCCCAACACTTAGTCATGTGTGTCTGTGGCCTGAGTCTGGTTCTGCTTGTAGATTTCATGTTTGTTCTGACAGGTATTCACCGAAGACCTCCCGGAGGTAGAGTCTCTGCCGCGAGATCGAGTGCTCAGCTTCTTAATAGAGAATTTCAAGGGTCTGGCCATTCCTTATCTGGTGAGACACAGTTTTGTTTGTCCCAAAAAACTTTAAACCCAGGATCTAGGAACATAAGGATCACTTAGGCAGTTCAGATTCCAGGTAGGGTGGGGGTCACTTGGGTCTTGGTGATGTTATTTATTAAGTGGCGTTGTTTACTGTTCTAGAAAAGCCATGAGGTGCAATAAAACCCACTATAAGAGTGTATTAAGGGAAGGGAATAGAAGGGGGTGCTTAGGTCTATGGAATGACCATGCAGGATGAGCAGGGAGGGATACGTGGAACCCGCCATCATAGGATCCCCACACATGTGCATATGGGCCAACGTAGCTACGCCACGTATGCTCATAGATTACGTGATCGCGCAGCGCACGGACTGTGTAGGACACAAAGCCCTGGGATGACTAGGCATCTTGCCAGCGTGTACTCGGTCATGTAGTTGGGGGAATGGCTAGGAATTCTAACAGGTGGGAATATGAGGATGGTTATTTCAGCTTCCTTTGAGGAAAGCAGTCCCAGGGAACCAAGCTCTTAAAGAAGCTTCTCAATCTAATAGAGAACTGAGGGAACCAAGAATGATGCTGTTTAATCTCAGCGTTTGGGAAGCAGAGGCAGGCAGATCTCTATGAGTTCAAGGCCAGCCTGGTCTACAGAGTGAGTTTCAGTTTAGATTGAAAATTGAAGAAACCCTCCCTGACCTCACTGGGTTTGTTGTGGTTTTGGAAGAGCTGCCCCTTAGTAATCTTTGCAGCTTAGTTGGGGACCTGAGAGGGAGACTGGGAGATGGGCTCATAGCACAGAGGGTACCAACGAGAATGACCTCCATTCCTCTCAGGAGCACATCATCCACGTGTGGGAGGAAACCGGCTCACGGTTCCACAACTGCCTGATCCAGCTGTACTGTGAGAAAGTACAGAGTCTGATGAAAGACTACCTTCTGTCCCTGCCCACAGGTACCAGTGCCCATCCAAAGCAGGTGGCCCCGACCTGAAGGATCAGACAGCGGTGCCTGTGTGTAGTGTGGGGAAATGGGCCCAGTTGTTCTCTGGGCGGGAGGACCTTTAGGGGAGTCAGAGACACCGAGGAACTCAGGAGCCCTGGTCTGGGTATGGGCATCTCTGGGAGTCCTCTTGGGTAGGACAGAAGGACAGATCTGTCTGCAAGACGACAGCTGTGCTGCTAAGAGACATGTTGGCCAACATGTTTCTCTGCTCACCGCCTTTCTTAATGTCACACTGGTGTTTTAGGGCCAGAGAGACTAGAGTAAAAGAACTCGTGGGAAATCTCCTCAGAGGCCCTTTTTTGATCACAGGGTGACATCACTGAGCCCCATCCCCCTCAGTGGACCCCACATTATTGCTTAGCAGCATCCTCTCATGTGGAGCTTGGTTTCCCCTTAAAGGCAAAAATCCGGTCCCCGCTGGAGAGGAAATGGGTGAGCTGGGAGAGTACCGGCAGAAGCTGCTCGTGTTCTTGGAGATTTCCAGCTACTATGAGCCAGGCCGGCTCATCTGTGATTTTCCCTTTGACGGTGAGTGTCTAACATAGAGCCAGAGCTGTTTCAGCTAAGTGCAATGGAGAGCCGCCTCCAGACTCAAAGGTGGGTGTGTGGGGGCCAGGCTTCCAGGCCTGTGCTCCTGATCCTCCACATCACTTTTTCGTCAAGGCTGAGAGAAGACTCTGGGTGTAAACAGTGTGCTGATTTGTAGATTGTCATCTGTCGCTTTAGAAAGAGTTCTTGTTGGAACTCAATTGAGTACTCCCTGTAACCTGGAGTGACTCATTGAGGAAAAAGATAAGCCTGTCTGGCTTAGCTCTGTGAACACCAACACCAGGTCTTTGCCTCCCCTTCCCTGGAGTGCCCAGTCTATGTAAACTGTATCAACTCGGCTGATTAGCGAATGTCCTTATGCAGTTTGAATGATTGTTAAAAGGGTGAGATATGGCCAGGCATGGTGGCCCACGCCTTTAACCCCAGCACTCGGGAGGCAGACACAGGCAGATCTCTGTGAGTTTGAGGCCAGCCTGGTCTACAGAGTGAGTTCCAGAAGAGCCAGGGCTACATGAGACCCTAACTTTAAAAAAAAAAAAAAAAGATGGGAGGGATTAGTACATTACCTCCTAAATTAGTTTCCTTCTCCTTTAAAAATTCTTTTTGATAGTTTTCTCCCTTTCAATAAAAGGTAATAGTATTTTCTGCCATTTTATTTCATTATGTATTTTGGTGCTTGGAATTGAACCCTTGCACGTGCTAAGCATGCACTCTACCTCTGAGCTGGACCCCAGCCCTTCCTTTTGTTTGGATTTTTTTGTTTTTGGAGGATTGGTTTGGTGTTTTTTTTATTTTGTTTTGTTTTTTTAACTTCCCTCCATTATTCTTCTTTATATTTTTTATTCCATTTATTGCCTGTTTGTGTATGTATGTGCCGTGATGCATATCTAGAGGTCAAAGGACACCTTGTCTGAGGCCTGGGGATTGAACTCAGCTCATCAGACTTGGCAGCAAGTGCCGTTACCTACTGAGCCATCTTGCCACGCTCCACCCCAGTCCTTTCTGACATTCTTGTATTGTCCCAGTCTACCTTCCTGGAGTTGCTTTGTCTGTGCACATGCAATGCCAGTGGCAGCTACTTGGAGTCTTCCCCCCTAGGCCTCTTAGAAGAAAGAGCTCTGCTCTTGGGACGCATGGGGAAGCATGAACAGGCTCTCTTCATCTATGTCCACGTCTTGAAGGACACAAAGATGGCTAAGGAGTAAGTCAGCACTGCTCCCCCTGCCCGCCCTCCCCACCCTCCGCCGCCCTCTTCAGTTACCATGGCAGCACCGTGGACACCCTCCGTGGAGTCCCTCCTGCCTGCTCTCACCACTTCCTCCCTTGCAGGTACTGCCACAAACACTACGACCAGAACAAAGAAGGCAACAGAGATGTGAGTAGCAGCTGTGACCAAGGGAGCATGTGCACTTCCTGTCACTTTGGCAGACCCCAGCCATCCAGTGTGGTCACAAGTGGCACTCATATCAGTCACCGAGACACGGAATATGTCAGTGCACTAAATGATTGCTAGCGCATGTTTTCTGGGAAAGAAACTGAGTTACCATGTGTCCTGGCTTACTTATGACTTACACATCTGTTGTCACCTACCTGACTAGCAGTAGCACCCTGTCCCCTTCGAGAGTTCTGATTCACAAATTAATGTGGATTGGCCCATCTCAGAGGAAGGGTCTGGTTATACATTGATTCATCAGTATCACGAGACATTTGTGATTGGTGTGACTGGAAGTGGGGGTGGGAATCTGGGGCTAGAGGCCAGAGATGCACAGGACAGCCTCAGTGGCAAAGAAGTACCTGGCCCCACATGTTAAGAGTGCTAGGATGGAGTGACCCTGTGGCACTAGAACCAGTCAGAATATGGCTAGACTCTCAGCCTTCCAAGCATTAGAAAAGGAGGAATCGCTAAGGTTTTTCAGTGTTAACTTTCTGTGAATGGTATAACATTAAACACATACAAGGCATTCAGGGAAAGAGCAATATCAGCATCCTCATGTGGCTGTTTGACTTGGCCAGAAGTTAAGGAGAAGCTGATGAGTTTGGAGTGCTCCGTACCAGTGGTGCTATCAACCAGCCTTCTAATCACCAGGGATTCTCAGGGCTTGAGGGTTCCAGGAGGGCTGCCGCTAGCCTGACATGCATGTTTGTATCTCTGAAACAGGTATATCTGTCCCTGCTTCGGATGTACCTGTCCCCCCCCAGCATTCACTGCCTGGGGCCAATCAAACTGGAGCTACTGGAGCCACAGGCCAACCTCCAGGCCGCCCTGCAGGTCCTAGAGCTGCACTACAGCAAACTGGACACCACCAAGGTCAGGGGCCTGCAGATGGAGCAGCAGTGAGAAGAGGGCTGGGAAGGGGGCAGGCTCAAGCTTTGCTGGGTCTCACTCCTGATCTCCCTAACCTGTTCCCATCCTGTCTCTGCCCCTAGGCAATCAACCTTCTACCAGCAAACACTCAGATCAATGACATACGCATCTTTCTAGAAAAGGTCTTAGAAGAAAACGCACAAAAGAAACGGTTCAATCAAGTACTCAAGAACCTTCTCCATGCTGAGTTCCTGAGGGTATGGGCCTTCAACACGTGGAGGTGGTCTTTGGGGTTTGTTTGATTGGTTGGATGGTTGGATGGTTGGTTGGTTAGTTGATTGGTTGGTTGGTTGGTTGGTTGGTTGGTTGGTTGGTTGGTTGAGACAGGGTTTCTCTGTGTAACAGCCCTGGCTGTCCTGGAACTCACTCTGTAGACTAGGCTGTCATTGAACTCACAGAGATCCACCTGCCTCTGCCTCCTGAGTGCTTGGATTAAAGGTGTGTGCCCCCACTACCCCTCAGGTTTTGGGTTTTAATTGAGACAGTTTTCACATACCTGTTGTCATCAAGGCAGTACATAGTTCAGGTGATCCAGCAGTCAGTATGGCATTTAGTGGAATCTGTGTAAGCTAAAGACACAGCAATGCCAACTTCTACTTTCTGTTTCTACACCTGGACATGGAACTTCTCTAATCTCTTCCAGGTTCAGGAAGAGCGGATTTTACACCAGCAGGTGAAGTGTATCATCACGGAGGAGAAGGTGTGCATGGTGTGCAAGAAGAAGATTGGGAACAGGTGAGCCCCCTCCTGAGCAGCATCTGGATGCAGATGGGGCAGATGGGGTTCCCTGAGAGTGGAGATGCAGGGTAGATTTCTACCCTGATTTTCTTACCTTGTTGCTGTGATAAAGTATTCAACAAAGGCAGCTTAAGGGAGAAGGTTTATTCTGGTTAACAGACAGAGGCAGGAGCTTGAGGCAGCTGGTCACATTGCATTCCACAGTCAAGAAAGTGAGAGCAACGAATGCTTCCTCGGGCTCAGCTCTACCTTTCCATTTTCCACAGTCCCTACTAAGGGAATAGTCCTACTCACAGTCAAGATTGGTCTTCGCACATCAGTTAACAAAATCAAGATAATCCCCCACAGGAATGTCCAGAGGCCCAAGTCCCGGATGATTCTAGATTCTGTCACATGGACAGCACTAACCTCACGCCCACCATGGAGAGAAGCTGTCTGTATCATTGAGTCTTGAGCTTTGAGAGAGCAAGTCATATTATCTTTTAGGGAAAAGCTTCAAAAAAAGACCTGACATATGGCACAGAGCTGTTGAACTCTCGCCCAGAAACCTCTGTTCCTCAGGCAGCTAAAATGAACAGTGGAGCCAGAGAGTCAGTAAGAGGATGAGAGACATACAGAAAGTCTTCTTGAGATACAGGCTGGCTGGGTAGCTCAGGATGATTTGGAATTCTGAATCAACCCTCCTGCCTCAGCCACACCCCAGTGCTAGGATTACAGGCCTGTACCACCAGGCCAGATAGGAAGGATGAGCCTCCAGAGGGGGAACAGCAGATCTTTCAACCTGCTGTCTCACGGTTTGAGCAACCTCCTGAGCCATCATTATTCTGTGTTAAGACATGCCCGAGAGTCAGCCCCTGCCTGGAAGGAGCATGATCTGCCGCTTATTTGGCTAGAAGAGTTCTCTTCTTTGCAGAGGCTTAACTTGCTGTCATTCATTAGAACTAGCCCAAAACATGTTCCGATGAACATCATCCCCAGGGCCAAACCATGGGCACATGTTCTACATTGACTTTCTGTTTGCCCATTTATTTGCCTGGCTAGTTGGTTGGTTAGTTGGTTGATAGTGCTACTGAGGGTCAAACCACCACTGACCCCTCAACCCTGCACTGATGGAGTAACAAAAATGTTTTCAGATCCTTTAATGTTGTATAGTCCATGCTCTGGTTATTTGAAGACATGGTACCACAGCATTCCAGAGATATTGGCACAGGCTGTTTTTGGGGGGTTTGGGTGGCTCCTGGGGATGGTGCCTCTTGCAGGTACTGGAGGAGACTATTAGAACATCACTCACCTCTAAGCTGTTCTTCCACACAGTGCATTTGCAAGATACCCAAATGGAGTGGTTGTGCACTACTTCTGTTCCAAAGAGGTGAACTCGGCTGACACCTGAGCCCAGCACCCCAAGGACTCAGCAGTGGACAGCTTGTCAGAGAGTTGAAGGAGCAGCCACATTAGAAACCAGGGTCTGCTACCACCAAGTGTCTCCCTCATTTGGACGTTGCCGGCTGCCTTGCTCCCTGGAACATCTCTGAATTAACTGGACTTGTGACCTGGCATTGCTGGTTTTTTCCTAGAAAAAGATTAGTTATATCTTACACTGTTATGTTGCAGACAATTCCAGGAATTTAATTAACCTCTGCTTGGACAGGAGGAAATGCACCGTCTTGCCTTCGTATACTGATCACCTGGACAAGGAGATTTCATCTCAAGTGTTTGTACCCATGGGGTTGTTGACTGAGAGTTTTCTATTACGATAACTATAGAGCTTCACAAGACCCCACACCCCCAGCATGGCAGCCTGGAGAGTCCCATGGGGGCTGGTACTAGAGCTCTCTGCCCAACCGACCAAATAGGCTCCATGTCTGTATGGCCGGTGGTTTCTCAGGAGCTGTGCCCTGCGTCTTGTTAAGTTTTCCCTGCTGTCCCTTTAGTTTGGGTCTCCTTTTCCTCACTATTTATTTTGTTCCTTGATTTCATCTCTTGCTTGCTCTCCCGCTCTACAGACTGAAGGGAAGAGAGTAACCAGTATTTAAATGAGGTAAAATGGGAGGCCACCGTCTGGGTTTCCAGGAGTGCTCCATAAGCAGCTCATGTCAGGCATGTTGTGTGAAGATTCTCAGTAGCTGAACTTTTCGACTAAGGTGCATGGGAGAACGTAAGTCTGCAGGCGTAGGCTTTGGTACCTCCCTGGCCAGCGCTGCACAGGGTATGTGGTCTCCTAGGCAGGATGTCTGCAGGAGTGCCTGCTCCAGCCACTCACCAGCTGCTGGGACGGGTTGTTGAGCCTTGGTGGGTGAGCTCTTCCTGCTGTGAGCATCTTCCTCTCCCCGCCACCTTCTGTCCTTTGCTTTCATGGCCGTCATTTCCCTGGCCCCTCTTTTTTCAAGACTGGAGGATTGCTCTAGGATAGGCTGGCAGTGTGAGTCTCCACTGCACACAGGGGACAGATGACCAGAAACTGACGTGGTGAGACGGCTTGTGAGGCGTGGAGGAATGGTAAACAGTGATGATGCAGGAGCGGTGTGCTCACTGCTGCCTCTGTTGAGCATGTCGGGAGCCTGCACGAGGTATGCAGGACCTTCTGGCATTGGAGGCTATGGGCACAAGGCACACACATGCACAGACATATATGCAGGCAAAACACTCATACACATAAAATTTTTAAAAATTGATCAGTGCTGCCCATGATCCCATCTGCACCAGCTTAAAATATACTTCCTCAGGAGCAGCACTAGGGTGCCAGGCAACTCCCCACAGGACAGGAACTTGCCCCATCATATGAGCCCTGTCCTCTTACCTGGTAGGCTTGTAGCATCCCTTCTCACGAACTGTATTTGAAGCAGTAGAATAAAGCCTGTGTTTTCTCCTGGATGGTGTGCATACTTAATTCTCTTTTCCCAAACTCCATAGAGGGCTAGGGAGGGAGCAGGAGTTTCTCCAGCCTGACAGTGATGGAGGGCTGCTCCTCAGTAAACATGAGCAAGAAACCAAGTCTCTTTGAGCCTGTTTTCCCCTTCTGAAGACATCAATGGGAATGCTAATAAAGGGGCGGGTAGTTTAGCTAAGAAGAGAGTATAAGATAATAACTATGAAAAAAAAAATCAGAGTAACACTCCTTTCACGAATGCCTCCATCCGGTGGCCAGTGGGTGTGGCTGTGGGTATATGGCTGACACCTCATGCCAGAATATTCCCATCTTCACACGGGGAACCCTGGAATTCTGTATTCCCATCTTTACACTGGGAACCCTGGAATTCTGTCTTCCCATCTTCACACTGGGAACCCTGGAATTCTGTCTTCCCATCTTCTCACTGGGAACCCTGGAATTCTGTATCCCCTTCTTCACACTGGGAACCCTGGAATTCTGTCTTCCCTTCTTCACACTGGGAGCCCTGGAATTCTGTCTTCCCATCTTCACACTGGGAACCCTGGAATTCTGTCTTCCCATCTTCTCACTGGGAACCCTGGAATTCTGTATCCCCTTCTTCACACTGGGAACCCTGGAATTCTGTCTTCCCATCTTCACACTGGGAACCCTGGAATTCTGTCTTCCCATCTTCACACTGGGAACCCTGGAATTCTGTATCCCCTTCTTCACACTGGGAACCCTGGAATTCTGTCTTCCCTTCTTCACACTGGGAGCCCTGGAATTCTGTCTTCCCATCTTCACACTGGGAACCCTGGAATTCTGTATCCCCTTCTTCACACTGGGAACCCTGGAATTCTGTCTTCCCTTCTTCACACTGGGAGCCCTGGAATTCTGTCTTCCCATCTTCACACTGGGAACCCTGGAATTCTGTCTTCCCATCTTCTCACTGGGAACCCTGGAATTCTGTATCCCCTTCTTCACACTGGGAACCCTGGAATTCTGTCTTCCCTACTTCACACTGGGAGCCCTGGAATTCTGTCTTCCCATCTTCACACTGGGAACCCTGGAATTCTGTCTTCCCATCTCACTGGGAACCCTGGAATTCTGTATCCCCTTCTTCACACTGGGAACCCTGGAATTCTGTCTTCCCATCTTCACACTGGGAACCCTGGAATTCTGTATCCCCTTCTTCACACTGGGAACCCTGGAATTCTGTCTTCCCTTCTTCACACTGGGAGCCCTGGAATTCTGTCTTCCCATCTTCACACTGGGAACCCTGGAATTCTGTATCCCCTTCTTCACACTGGGAACCCTGGAATTCTGTCTTCCCTTCTTCACACTGGGAGCCCTGGAATTCTGTCTTCCCATCTTCACACTGGGAACCCTGGAATTCTGTCTTCCCATCTTCTCACTGGGAACCCTGGAATTCTGTATCCCCTTCTTCACACTGGGAACCCTGGAATTCTGTCTTCCCTACTTCACACTGGGAGCCCTGGAATTCTGTCTTCCCATCTTCACACTGGGAACCCTGGAATTCTGTCTTCCCATCTCACTGGGAACCCTGGAATTCTGTATCCCCTTCTTCACACTGGGAACCCTGGAATTCTGTCTTCCCATCTTCACACTGGGAACCCTGGAATTCTGTATCCCCTTCTTCACACTGGGAACCCTGGAATTCTGTCTTCCCTTCTTCACACTGGGAGCCCTGGAATTCTGTCTTCCCATCTTCACACTGGGAACCCTGGAATTCTGTATCCCCTTCTTCACACTGGGAACCCTGGAATTCTGTCTTCCCTTCTTCACACTGGGAGCCCTGGAATTCTGTCTTCCCATCTTCACACTGGGAACCCTGGAATTCTGTATCCCCTTCTTCACACTGGGAACCCTGGAATTCTGTCTTCCCTTCTTCACACTGGGAGCCCTGGAATTCTGTCTTCCCATCTTCACACTGGGAACCCTGGAATTCTGTCTTCCCATCTTCTCACTGGGAACCCTGGAATTCTGTATCCCCTTCTTCACACTGGGAACCCTGGAATTCTGTCTTCCCATCTTCACACTGGGAACCCTGGAATTCTACACAATCTAAATGTCTAACAACATTGCTTTGTGCCTCTTCTTGACGCTCACGGTGGCCAGAAGGGTCCTGTAAGAATGTGGAGTTGGTAGGAGTGAGGGACTCTGAAAAGTAAAGTTGGCTCACTTTGCCCAGCTCTCAAATGACAGTTTGGTCCTTCTGTAATGTCCCCTCCTTGAGCTGGCTGGCTGGCCATCCTGTAGATCCTCTGCCAATGAAAATCATCCAGAACTTGAAGTTGAGGTGTGACGGTTGAGGTATGGGGAAATGGCTTCCAAGAGGAGAATGTGGTTTAAGCCAGAAAACACTCAACCAGCTAATACTGTTCCCCTCCTGCCCAGGGCCAGGGCTTCGTGTGGATTCAGGAGTGTTTACTTATCCACAAGATCAGCAAGGAGGCTGGATTCAGATCTCTGAGTCAGATCAACTTCAGAATCCCCAGGAGGTGAAACAGGCCATTGCAGTTACATCACCTTTGGATCTGGAATTTCTGGTCTGAACCTGCCTGTTTGAGAGTTGATTCACCTTAGTGGATGTCATTTCAGCCTCCAACTATATGTTTGGGGCAAGACAGTGGTGATTACCTGATGGTGTGAGGTAGGGGTCTCATCTTGTACCTTGAGCTGGTGTCATAGGGCTGAATTCAAGTCAGCCTCCTGCCTCAGAATGCCATGTGCTGGGATTCCATGTACCACCACCCCTGGATCTAGGAAAGGGTTGTGGTTAAAGAGGTGAAAGGGATCTCCCAACAGTTCAGTCTCCTAGAAACTTCTTTTCCCAGCGACTGCTGCTGCACAGCCACCTAGATGATTGTGGTCCACAGTGATACTTAAAGGCACAACTGCAGGCTCCCACTCATGGTCATGAGCACTTTAAAGCCTTTGCCTCTGGCCATTTAAGATGGGGAGGCCTGCCTCTCTCCTGTCCGTATTTATACTGCCTGGCCTTGTCCCTGCCTCTATGCCTGAATCACCAGGCACTTCCATCAGGGAGTCATGAAGTGAATCTTTCCAGGGTAGGGGTGATTTTGAGCATAGTACAGACATGACATGCAGCATGCCCTTAGTGTTGAGGGAGGCCAAACTGTGGGAGGCCAAAAGGGACATAAAATGTCTGAGTCTCCATGAAACCCTGAACCAGAGATTTCCGTATTTCTACTCAAGAGCTGTGGGGAAATTGGAACTTGAAGAAGGAATGGTGTGGGGATTTCTGGCAGCTAGAGGAGGTTAGCCCTGATTCTGTCACCTCCTAATTTCTGCTAATGCAGACTAGTTGGAAACAGGAACGCCTCGGCTCTTGCCCTACCCACTAAACAGGACCGTGGCAAGGGATGAGGGTGGTGTGAGGCTCTTGGTGTCTGCTTTTCACAACTAGCTCAGTTAGGCAGGGTCTGGGTTGGGGACCAGAGTGCTAAGCAGGACCCCAAGAATCTCTTGGAAAGGGACCAACTTGCCTCTTCTCTGGGGAAAGCAGGCGCCACTCATTTCCTGGAGCACTTCCAACCCCACCTCCAGCCCCGTGGCCACCCAGCACTAGTCCTCAGCACAGGCTTGCTCCACCCTCCCCATCCTGCGCTGCCAGCCAGACCTGAGCTACAGTGAGTGTAGCCAGAGAGAGGGTGGCACAGGAGAGCAGGCGAGCTCCCTGCTGGGAGCCAGGCTGCTGGCCATGCCCGGGACCCTCTGGCAGAAGTGGCTGGCAGGCAAGGGACTGCCCCTTCTTGGAGCAGTGCTACTGCGGAAGAGAGAGAAGAGGGGGCCGCAATGGAGGCATTGGCAGGTAAGGTATTCATCTCCCTTGGGGAGTGTCAACTGCAGAGTCCTGGGAGGTGGTGCCCTGTGGGGACTAAGCCAGCCACCGCTCTGGGGTTTGATTTAGGGTAGAACATACCACAGACAACCTGGAAAAGCTCAAACTAGAGGGATGGGCCAAGGCCTTGGTTCTTGAAAAGAAACGATGGCAAGCCCTGTGACCGTTGCCTTTGGTTGGTTTGACAAGAATGTGCAGAACAGCCATGTAACCCACTGCGGAGAGAAGGGGTGGGGAGTGGGGGTTCCGGGAGGGAGATTGACACCCAGAAGGCTGCAATCTGGTATTATCTTTTTTGAACCCAATCTTCAATCAAGTGACTTGTCAGACAAGTACAAGCTGGGTGGCTGCTTCTCCTCACCTTCCTACTCCCTGCCTCTGGTTGGTTTTCTAGCCCTTGCCTGGAAGCCCATAGGTACGGTGGGTTCTGGCTTTCTCTTTAATGTTTAACCTTAAATACATTATCCCAGAGCTCAGGCCACGTGGACGGAACAGCTGTAGGCTGGCCATCATAAAACCTAACTAGCTTAGCATTGAGCAGATCCAGGTTCCTCACCAATCCTGACCTCCCAACACTCTGGGCCTTGCAAAAGCTGCCCAGAGCTCCTGCCACAGGAGCATCAGTGACCCTGGACAAGCAAGCTCTATGGTAGGACAGTAGAGAGAAAAGGAGCCAGAACACACTGGAGAGAGATCAGGCTGTTCCTGGCTTCCTGGAACTAAGTTCCTGGGGTTCTGTTGTTTCAGCGAGAATCCCACCCATATTACGACCTTCACGTGAAAGTGCTGAGGGCCAGAAACATCCAGCACACGGATCTGTGTGAGTGAGTCTCACCTCAGAGAGTCTCCTTTTCTCTAGGGTGTTCTCAGGGCTCTGTGTGGGTGTGCCCCACTTGAAGTAGAATGAAGGGTTGGTGTTGACTATCAAGGGAGGCTGCCCTGGTGTGGGGTGCACAGATGATGGAGGGGGGCTGGAGAGGTGAGTCGTGTAGACTCCAGCCTCCTCCTGACCCTAGGAGGCTCTGTGAGGGTGTATTGGGCTCATGTTACCACACATCAATGCCTGCTTTCCGGGAGCTTTGGTGGTGCTCACACAGGGCACAGAATTTTACTGCCTGAATCAGGCAATTTCAAGGAGTTACCCAATGGTCTGTGCTGCCACATGATGCTTTGAACTGTGGCTGCTGCTGCAGGATTTCTTGTCAGTTGAGTGGGAGGCAGTCCTGGCTAAGATGGAGCTGGGAACACCAAAGCTCCCTCACCTGCCCCAGGCAGGTCGCCTCCCGTCCCCTTTCTCCTTTGTCTCTGAGCCCAGCCTCCTCTGGGGAACCTTTTCAACAGGAAGAGTTTGATGCCAAGTCCTCTCCCCCTCTTCCCTGCAGTGTCCAAAGCTGACTGTTATGTCCAACTGTGGCTGCCCACAGCTTCTCCTAGCCCCACCCAGACGAGGACAGTGACTAACTGTAGTGACCCAGAATGGAATGAGACCTTCCACTATCGGATCCATGGTGCTGTGAAGGTACAGGCCAGTAAGGGACTGGGCATGGAGGCCAATGAGTTCCTCCACAATGCTGATCCTTCAGTCCTACCCCCAGAATGTCCTGGAGCTTACCCTTTGTGACAAGGATGTCCTGGACAGTGACCAGCTCTCCGTACTTCTGTTTGATCTGAGTAATCTCCAGCCAGGCCAGCCTTATACACACAACTTCTCTCTGAACCAACAGGTGAGGTCTACCTGGGTTAGCAATAAGTAAATCTCAGGAGAGGACCCCTCCATTCCTACCCCTAAGCCACTGACAAGCAGCCATCTTGGTTTGGCCTTGCTGAGTCTGGAACCATACCTGGCACATATTTCTGAATGAATGAAGTTCTACTTAGAAACACTACTGTCCCCTATGCCTATGAGGTGCTGTACCAGACTCATTTCCTAGGCCCTAGAGCTCAGCAAAGGTGGGAGGCAGGAGCAGTCCCTGAGATTTTTGAAGGTTTTTGAAAACTGCTGCCTTGCTCACCCCCATGTAGGATTCACAAGAGCTGCAAGTAGCGTTTACTCTGGAAAAGAGGTGAGTCCAGTTAGAGCTGGTATCTATCCATTTATTCCAAGTGCCAGTCCTCAAGTCCCTCACTTGCCTTGGAGTCGTGGCTTCAGAGAGGACAGCCTGGTGTTGACACCTACTTGTGTGTTGGATGACAAGTCTCTCTACCCACACCCCTATCATGCTTTCCAGGCTCTTATACCTGCTTTGATCGTATTGTTTTAATAGCCATGGTAAGGGGGGTGATGGCCCATGAAACTCTTCATCTTTTACAGTCAGATGCCTGCATCTGAAGTCATCACCAATGGGGTCCTGGTGGTGAGTAGGGAAGATGGGTGTGGAATTGTGTGGGACTGGGGAACAGGAGACACAGTAGACTGTGGTTGAGTCCATGATGCCCCCATGTCTCTGGAAGACACTCAGTCCTTCCTTAGCAGGAAAATGTGTTAGGGGATGAAGAACATGAAGCTACCGTGAGCTTGTGTGGGTATCACAGAACCATTGTTCCTCTGGGACTCTGGCTGCTGAGGGAGCCTATGGGGGCCCATAATTCCCTTTCCCACAAATGCCCACTTCTTATGAGTCCTGGGGAGGAACACAGTACAACCTTAGTTAGGGATTGTCACAAAAGACCCCTGCCCATAAGGCTCATGTCCCAGATAGATGCTATCTATGGTCCTTGCCCTTGCTGTTCTTCCCTTCCTCCATCTTGATCAGACCCTCTAGGCTCTCTTGACTGCTAAAGTTTCTGCTTTCCTCAGGCTCATCCCTGTCTGAGAATCCAGGGCACGCTCAAGGGAGACAAGACAGCCTCACTTGGGGAGCACGGTGAGTCAGGCCCTTGGAGCTTGCCTTCTTCCTGGAGGCCACATCGGATGTGGGGGCTCTTAACTTTTTCACAGCTTAAAGTGGGGAGAGAGCAGCGGGGACTTGGCTAAGAGTGGTCTCCCCGACCTGTGCCCAACTGGCCAGCCTGGACATATTCTTAAGACCTCAGCAGAGAGGCGAGAGAGGACTCAATTGAGCATGTGCTTTTGAAGCCTTTAGTCACATCCCGGCCACTCACATGTTACTGACCCAAACAAGATGCATGCTTAAACTCAAAGTCAGAGGGCCAGGGGTGTAGTCTGCCTCCTTGGAGGGGAAACTGAAGTCACTTGGTTAGCATAGAAGACCTGAGACTCTGGGAGAAGGGAGTCCTAAAAGATAATACAAGGCTCGTTTCCGATCTGTTCAGTCTGCCAATCTTATGTGAAACCAAGGCCTCAGCCTTCAATTTAAAACCTCAGTTTTAAAATAACAAAATGAGGGGGCTAGAGAGATGGCTCACTGGTTAGGAGCACTGATTGCTCTTCCAGAAGACCCGGGTTCAATTCCCAACACCCACATGGCAGCTCACAACTGTCTGTAACTCCAAGATCTGACACCCTCATACATGTAGGCAAAACACAAATGCAAAAACGTAAGTAAATTATTTATAAAAAAAAGTAACAAAATGAGGCTAAGGAGAAGGCTCAATGGATAAAAGTACTTGCTACGCAAACTTGAGGACCTAAGTTCAAATCCCTAATATTCACTTCAAAAGCTGGGCATGGCCCACAGTGCTATGGGGATCAGAGGCAGGAGGATTGTTGGAGCTTGTTGACTGCCAGCCCAGCTTCAGGTTCAAAGAGAGACCTTGTCTCAAGGGAATAAGGTGGAACATGACAGAGCAGGACACTAACATCCTCTGCCTCCTTATGTGTGCACAGGCATGCATAGTCACACACAAGTGAGCATGCCACACACAAAACCTAAATAAAAATAACAAAATGTCTCAACCAAAAGTCATGGGATCTTGAGCAACTCAAGAAAGAGTTAGGCATGAGCTAACCAAGAAAACTACAGCTGCGTCATGGTGGCTATGTTCCTGTCAGTCAGAACACTCCATAGTTAAATCCGCTGAGATTGCCGATTAATTATTTCAAAAACTAAGGCACCGGGGCATTTCCCCACACATGTGCAAAGGGTCAGCATCCCCCCCAAACTAGCTTCATCATTATTTTGCCTCCCTTTAGGCTTTTCTAAAGGACCCTGGGGAAGGATGATGTCCTAAAAGGGTTTTCACTCCACTCTGGTCTGGGGTGGGGGAGGAAGATCATATCACCCTTTGAATAGGTCACCCACCACAAAAAATAGTCATAGAATACTTAAAACCTGGGCTGGAGAGATGTCTCAGCAGTTAGGAGTGCTGACTGCTCTTCCCAGCAACTACATAGTGGCTCACAACCATCTATAATGAGATCTGGTGCCCTCTTCTGGTGTGCAGACATACATGCAAGGCAGAACACTGTGTACATCATAAATAAATTAATCTTTTAAAAAACAAAACAAACAAAAACTTAAAATCCACAACACAGAACTCCCAGTGCATCTCCCTGCTCTGCGGCAGCCTCTGCCACCTCTCTGTGAAGGGCCTGCTCCGTGAGGCAGCCCACTGGAATCTCCCCGTGGAGTGCTTGCTTTGATAAATCACTTAAAAATGCGTCTCTTGATCCAATCCATTCCTCTGAGGAAAAGAGAGCTGAGAAGACACACACACACACACACACACACACACACACACACACACACACCCATAACAGCATGGCAAAGAGAGAATCCTGGGGGAAGTGCAGGATTGGAGCTATTAATGCAGTCTGGCACAGAGGAGGAGAATCCAGATGTGGGAGAGTGGAGCCTAGTGGTGTGACAGTTAATGTCCACATGGAGTTGAACCTGTGAGATGAGCACTGACCTGGTGACGGGGAGATGGCATTATGCTGAGAACTTAGCATCTCTTTGACTGTATTTCCTCATGGCAACCATGTAAAGCAGGTGCAGTCACTGACCTCTTCACATCATACCACCAATAATGCATGGAGAGCCAGAGCCAAACACAGATCTGACACACTCCGAGGCCATTGCCTTCACCATAAGATCTGGCATTTCTTCAATGAATGGCGCATCTTAGTTTGACTAAGTTTGCCATAATCCTTGTAGGCATGAAAAAGCACCTTTCCAGATGTCTCCTACCTCAGGGCATGTCAGTCTAGCTTCATCTTGTGCAAGGATGGGATCCTATCTGGACCTCTGCTGTCCTCCAACCCTTTGGGTTACTGTCGCTTCTGTGATGTGTTTGGAACCCAGACTCTTCTGCATAGCAGTGTGTAGATGGCAGGCCTGGAAGCTTCTCTCTGGATCCACCACCTCTCACAGATGCTAGGAAGCAGGGCATGAAGAGACCCACCCCACTGTTCCTTGCCAATATGCATCCTCATTTCTTTGCTTTTTCCCTGCTTGGGGCTCACCTAGCTTGAGCTGACCTCTGCCCCTCTGCTTCTGCAATATATAATTCTTCTGTTCCCAGAATGCCATTCTGCCTTCTACTTCCTCTTCTGAGTCCCTACATCCTTCCAAGGTCTTTGACTTCTGGAAGCTAAGGCCACAGCAACTTGTTAACTATGTCTGTGTTCTCTTTGGCCACAAACTTTCCCAAAAGCATGAATGGAGTCAAGAGATTGAGAATATTAACAGTTGAAAATGTGTAATTAATGCAATAATGAATGGATATTATATAATTAATTACATATTAGCTAATTAAAATCGAAATTTCAAAATCACCAGCCCCATAGGCTCTGGTTTGACCCATTCCCTCCCCTCCCAGTATTTGTGTTTCTCACACTATCCCGGGACTGACTGACTGTAGCAGCCAAGAGCTCTCCATGGCTCTTTGCCTCTGGTCAAGGTACCTGAGTGAGCATGGGGATGAGAGCTAAGGACCCAGGGAAAAGGAGGAATTGCTGTCATCTGGAGTGTCGCTGTCCTGAGCCACATTCACGTCCACCCACTTTGACCATTCACTGGACCTCTGCCCTCAGGCTTGAGGCAGATCCAGCTGGCAGTGCCTGGGGCCTATGAGAAGCCACAGCCAGTGTCTCTGCAGCAGACCACGGAGCCAGGCCTTCCACCTACCTTCACCTTCCACGTCAACCCAGTGCTGAGCCCCAGACTGCATGTAGAGCTGCAAGAAAAGCTCCTGGTTCTGCAGGTGAGTGAGCAATGGCAAAGGGCAGGGTAAGAGAATGAGACCATGTAGAGGGGACCCCAGAGTGCCTGGGAGGCATGTCTTCCACCCCGCATTGCTCCTTGGCACTCTTCTCCACAGAGTGGCCCAAACGATGAGCTGGAGGCTCAGACCAACAAGCTGAGCGAGACAGGCATCTTGCTCTCCTCTCTGCCCCTCGGCCAGGAGGAACAGCACTTTGTGGTCCTGGAGGAGGTAAGGTTTAGTCTGGTGCTGGGGGCTCCCACCTGCCCTGTCATCACCAAGAGAGGTCTGGGGTCCACACCGACCTCCTACCTGAGCACCAAGGGTCACAGGCGGGGTCTGACTCTACTTGCTCAGGGATGAGGGCACTGTGTCTCTTTCAGGGTCAGGAGGTGGCTCTGAGTGTGAAGGCAGAAATGAGGTGAGGTGGGGATTGCTGTGGAAAGCTTTTGGGCTTGGCTAGAAGTGGGAAATACCCCAGTGGGTTCTGCTTTCCTGCCCACTTGGGTCCAGCCAGGGGGACCACCTCTTTGGGTGGGAAGTCCTGGGGTGTTTTCTGTGGGACTTCCCAGAGTGTGGATCTGTTCCTATGGAAAATAGACTGGGCTCAAGGTTCTCCTCCATACTCCATCCACCCCATCTGAATCAGCTCTGGGGACTTAGACCTGCGCCTTGGCTTTGAGCTCTGCCATGGGGAGCTGGAATTTCTGGACAAGAGGAAGCAGGTCGCATCCAAGGCCCTGCAGCGGGTGATGGGATTGTGCGAGGCTCCACACTGTGACCAGGTATGGGATGGGTGATGAACTCCAAGTCCAGCCTGTCCCCTTGAGGGGTGTTATGTGGATAAGGGATGACAGGAAGCTCAGAGGAAGCACAGGCAGCAGAGGATGAAGAGAACAAAGGGGCTTGTTCCCCTAGCCGATGGGCACAATCAGCAGTTAGGAATTGGAATGAAGATTTACAGTCCTGGCTGTCACAACAGAATACTACAGACTGAGTGGTTTACACAACAGAAATTCATTTTCTCATGGGGTCTCCTTCCTGACCGGTAGACAGCTGCCTTCTTGCTGTGGTGTTACATGGCTGTTTCTCTCTCTCTCTCTCTCTCTCTCTCTCTCTCTCTCTCTCTCTCTGTGTGTGTATCTGTGTGTCTCTGTGTGAGTCTGTGTGTGTGCATGTATGAATGTGTGTCTGTATGAGTGTGTGCATGTGTATGTGGGTGAATGTGTGTGTGTGCATATGTATATATTGAATGGGTGTATGTGCATATGTGTGTATTGCATGTATGCCTGTGTATGTGTGCATATGTATGTATTGAATGTGTGTGTGTGTGTGTGTACATATGTGTGTATTGCATGTATGCCTGTGTGTGTTTGCATATGTATGTATTGAATGGGTGTATGTGTGTTTGTGCATATGTGTGTATTGCATGTATGCCTGTGTGTGTTTGCATATGTATGTGTTGAATGGGTGTATGTGTGTTTGTGCATATGTGTGTATTGCATGTATGCCTGTGTGTGTGTGTGTGTGTGTGTGCGCGCGCGTGCGCGCGCGCACTCAGGACTAGGAGCTCTCTTGCCCCTTTCAGGAAAGAACCTTACTATGTAGTCCTTGCTGACCTCAAACTTGCTATGTAGACCAGGTTGGCCTCAAACTCACAAAGAACTAATAGCCTCTGCCTCCAGGGTGTAGTGATTAAAGATTAGCACCACCATACCCACCTCCTGAAACCTTTTGTTTTTTTCTAATGAGGTAAGTATTACTACTGTGTATCTAAGGCCTGGCCTCATACATAATTCAGACTAGTCTTGAACATATGAGCCTCCTGCCTCAGTCTCCCGAGTGCTGGTATTCCAGGGATGTACTTCCATGTCCAGGCCTCTTCCTCTTCCGGTTAGGACAGCCGTCCTGTCAGATTGAGGCCCTCCCCTCTTCCCCTCTTCTAACCACATCACTGCCTTATAGGCGCTGTCTGTAAACAGTCGCATAGGAGGGATAGGTCTTCAGCAAATGAATTTTGAGAGGGCACAACCGGACAGTGGTCAGAGGGATCCAGAAGTAGAGGCTCTGTAGGATCTCTTAGTCGAGGACCAGTTGGCCTGTGACTGGGAGGCAAGAGGATAGGAATGCTAAGAGATAGACCAGTGGAATAAGGCAGGAAAAGGCTGGCATCATCTTCTTTGCCACAGGTGTACAGCAGATGTGGACCCTCTGGCCAGTACTGGCCAGCACTGCCAACAACCTAGATTGTATTCAGTCAATAGATGTGGCCACTGAGTGCCAGATGTCTGTTCTGATTCATCCAGCACTCCGTAACAGTAGGGCCCCAGTGAGCAGGGCCAGGGGAAGAAAAAGAGAAAAGGAGTCAGAGTCTTGATAGACTGGGTCAACCCTTCCTGGCAAAGCTAGCCCTACCAGGCACCCCTGATCCTGAGGAGAGCCTCAGACTTTGGGTGTCCTCTATCTGGGGGCAGGCCAGGGATGCATGCTCATCTCTGCCGCTTCAGTCAGTGGTTCTCAGCTGCGGGCAGTTTTGTCTCCCAAGCCCCAGAGGACATTCATCAGTGTCCAGGGATGTTTTGTTGTCAGTGGTGGATCGATGTAGAGGATGCTGCTGGCATCTATTGAGGAAAGGCTAAAGATGCCACTGAAGGCCCTACACACAGTACAGAACCGCAAGGAGCCAGCCAGGACCAAGTGTTTGCATTGCTAACTGGGTCTGGTGAATCAAATATACCTGTTACTAGACATCTTTCTGAAATAATGGCTAAGAGCTGCCGCAGAAGCCAGGCATGGTGCTGCATGCCTGTACTTCCAGCACTGAGGATGCAGAAGCAGAAAGATCAAGACCATCTTTGGCCACAGAATGAGTTTGAGGTCAACCTGGGCTTTGGGAGACCATCTCAGGAAACAAAACAAAACAGCAGGCTGAGGAGTAGGCTCAGACAGTAAAGTGCTTGTCTGAGTTCAGATCCCTAGCACCCAGGTGAAAAAGCAAGGCATGGTGGCACACATCTGCAACCCCAGCCCTGCGGGAGGGCCACGGTGACAGGCAGGCACTTGGAGATAAGTGGCCAGCCAGTCTAGCCAAATCCATGGGTCTGGTGAAAGCAATGTCTCAAAACATAAGGCGGAGAGCCGCTGAAAATGACACCTGGTATCATCCCCAGGTCTCCCTATGCACACGTACTCATGTGCACACATGCCTAGAACCGTGTACACTCACATACACCACACGTAACACACAATTCTTAAAAAGACATGTCATCTGCAGGCTCTCACTCTTGGGTTTGAGAACCATCACTCTTGGGCACATCGGTTAACCTTACACATCAGTTTTATCATCTGTAAAGTGGGGGTCTCCCTGGGTTTCTGGGAGAATTCAGTGAGGTAATACATCGAAGGTGTTTATAACAATGACAGCTGTGGATAAGCAGTAAATACATCAGGCCCGGTGTTGTTGCTAAGAAGTCATTGCCGTGCTCAGGTGCCTGTGATCGCTGTGTTAGGCTCTGGGGGTGGAACCAGAGCCATGACTTCCCTGTATGGAAGCCTGGCAGGGCTGCAGGAACTTGGCCTTCTGGATGCTGTGACCTACCTGAGCGGGGTTTCTGGGTCTACCTGGTAAGTGAGATAGGGCAGAACACAGAGTGAGTAAGGATGTCCAGGAGATGGGATGGAATCTCTGATAAGGGGCTGGGAGCCTGTCTTCAAGGGTGTCAGGGTGAGTGAGAGGAGGCTGGGTCCCTGGGACATGCCTGAGTGAGGGATTAGGACCGCAGGTGTATGTGACAAGGAGGAGCATCCTCTAACTCACAGGCATCCCTTCCATCCACAGGTGCATCTCTACACTCTACAAGGACCCATCCTGGTCCCAGAAGACTTTGCAGGGCCCCATTGAACGTGCCTCGGCTCGAGTCTGCAGCAGTAAGATAGGGATGCTGTCGGCAGAGAAGCTGCAGTACTACTCCCAGGAAAAGGAGGCCTGGGAGAGAAGAGGCCACAGCATGTCCCTCACTGACTTCTGGGGCCTCATCATTGAGTATTTCCTGAACCAGGAGGTAAGAGACCAGGAAGTGACTACATCCCAGCTCCCTTTCCACACTTTTCTTCTACATTACTCCTTTCTTATTCCTGGGGTAGAGCCTAGTGAAAGCATGTATTGAAAATGTTCCTGCCTGCCTCTGAGGCACCATGCCCACCCACTGGCATAGGCAGCCCCCATCCATGCCACCGAGCAGTTACTCCTAGAACGGCAGGCTCAGTCTGGCTGAGGCAGAAGGTTCAGGGCAGCCGACCCAGCGTGTGGCTATTGGCTGAGCGTGTGCCGCCTGTGCCATTTCATTTCTAAGAAGTCGCGTCTCCTGGTGATTTTCTTTGTAAAGAAATTAGACCGGCTTTTCGATGATCCCTGCGGTTGTCAGTCTGGCTCTCTGCCTTCCGATGTGCTCTCTGAAATTACAAAGAAGGGAGAGGGCGTTCCCAGAGGCACTGGGATCATGAAAACTCACAGGGGGCTGAGCTCTGCCGCAGCCTAAAGCTACAGCCTGGCCTTGACCACACGACATACCTTTTGTGGGTATACCATCCCCCTCAGGGTGCTGATGTCAAGCCCTGAAGATAGAGAACAGGGGCTCCCCCAAAGCCAAGCTGTCTGCTTTCTCTCCTGCCCAGGAAAACCCCGCCAAGCTGTCAGACCAGCAAGAAATAGTCAGCCAGGGTCAGAACCCTTTCCCCATCTATGCCGGCATCAATGTCCACACAAACATCAGTGGGGAAGACTTTGCAGGTGCCTGGGTGTGGACACAAAGGAAGGAGACAGGAAGATGGCGGTAGGATTGGGGTGGGGGGATGGGGGCCTATAGATATAAGTAGGAGGTGCTCCTGAGCAGGGACCTTGGTGAATGGTGGAGTTCCTGCCTCCGGTTTTTGGGAAGTCAAGGTTCCTGCTCAGTCGTGAGGACCCTGGTTTCTTTGTTTTCCCCAGAATGGTGTGAGTTCACCCCCTATGAGGTCGGTTTCCACAAGTATGGGGCTTATGTTCCCACTGAACTCTTTGGCTCCGAGTTCTTCATGGGTCGGGTGCTGCAGCGCTGGCCGGAGCCCCGCATCTGTTACCTGCAGGGTGAGTCTAGGTTTGGAGGTTGGAGATCGGCAGGGCTAGGGCCAGGCTGTGATATGGGGCCCCGCCTGTCTCCATAGGCATGTGGGGCAGTGCTTTCGCAGTCAGCCTAAGTGAGATCTTCCTGAAGATGGGCGGCTCTGGCCTGCGCTTCCTGGACTCGTACAAAGAGGGTGTGAATGTCACAGGTGAGAGCAGAGGCCTGTTCAATCACTGCCACTTGCCACTTGCCAGGCTCCTGGCAGAGGGATGAAGGATGAAGGAGGTGGACAAAGATGGTTCTCACTGTATTTCACTGCCCCCTATCCAGATGACTGCCCACAGTTCCGGTCGCCGGAGCAGGACCAGGACCCCACACGGCTGCGTACCAGGCTTTTCACCCCACAGGGTTCCCTCTCTCAGGCTGTGCTGGACATATTCACCTCCCGCTTTACCTGTGCCCGGAACTTTAACTTTACCCAAGGCCTCTGCCTGCACAAGGACTATGTGGCTAGCAGAGAGTTTATGGCCTGGAAAGGTGTGTGGTACCGTGTGGGTGGGGAAACCGTAAGTAGATCCTTCCTAGATATACATCTGGCTCACTGGGGCCAGCGTTGGCTTTTATCTGGGTGTTAGAGGAGGTAAGGTCGTGGTCCTCTGTTGTTGATGGGGAGGCTTTTCTGACTGCTGAAAAGTTGAAAGGCAAGGTGGAAGAGCTAGGGGTGAGGGACTCCTTGGCTGTTGGGAGGCAGGAGAATTCTAGAGACTGTGACTATAGGTGCAAGGAGAGGATGGTCACCAGCAGGAACAACTGCATTTATCCCTGTGCATCTTACAGACAGACACCCTGATGCCTGCCCCAACCAGCTCACACCCATGAAGGACCGCCTGTGCCTAGTAGATGGAGGCTTTGCCATCAACTCGCCATTCCCGCTGATCCTGCAGCCCCGGCGGGCTGTGGACCTCATTGTGTCCTTTGACTATTCCTTGGAAGCCCCCTTTCAAGTAAGGAGGGAAGCATGGGTCACCTAAAGTGAGTGGAGGGGAGGAGGAGAAAAAAATCTCTGCTGAGAGGCCTGGCTGGGTGTTTGGGTGTCACCTCTGGGGGGGGGGGTACCTTTGAAACATTGTTGACTGTCCAGGTCTCCCAGCTGGAGAATTCTGGGATTATGAGAGGCACACGCCTTTAATCCCAGCACTTGGGAGGCAGAGGCAGGCAGATCTCTGTGAGTTCAAGGCCAGCCTGGTCTCTAAATCGAGTTCCAGGAAAGGTGCAAAGCTACACAGAGAAACCCTGTCTCAAAAAACAAAACAAAACAAAACACCAAAAAAACAAAAAAAAAAAAAAGAGAGAGAGAGAGGGTCTCAGCTGTCTTTTAGACTAAGTCCTAGAACCTGCCTAGTTATGTTAGGAACAGAGGAGGGACTGTGGAAGGGACAGCCACGTTAAGGGGAGGAATGAGGATGGCATGAGAGGTCTAGAGAGACTAGCTTGACCGTCGGCCTTTGCTAATTGTTACTAACGCACTGTGCTCTCACTAGACACTTATTTCCAACTTCACCTGGCAAATAGAAAGGTGGCTCAGAAAGTCACTCAGAAATTCAGACACAGCTAGCCGAAGCCTGAGTCCAGGTAGGGCCAGAAGCTTGCCTCTTTGCCCAGGTCTTGCAGGAGACGGAGAAGTACTGCCTGGACCGTGGAATCCCCTTCCCCAGGATTGAGGTGGGCCCCAAGGACTTTGAGGACCCCCGTGAGTGCTATCTGTTCACCAAGGCTGAGGACCCCTGCTCGCCCATTGTGCTGCATTTCCCCCTTGTCAACAGGACCTTTCGTACACATCTGGCCCCAGGTAAAGGGGAGTTCCAAGCCTACTCTAACCCTCAGGGGAGGATGGGACACTAGCTTCCTGGAGGGCCTGGGCTAACCACTGCTCCCTTTGACGCCTGGACCTTAGTGTTCTCTCTGAGCCATCTCTTTCTAATGAGATTTAAGATGCTCTCTTCCAGAGAGCAAGCCAGAAATCCTGAGCAGGGAAAGTGTCCAGGACCATCAGCTCCCAGCCAGTTTCATGGAGTTCTCTAGCCTAGCCTTGCTTTTCCCACCCCCAGGTGTAGAACGACAAACAGCTGAGGAGAAGGCCTTTGGGGACTTTATCATCAATGGGCCAGATACCCCCTATGGAATGATGGACTTCACCTATGAGCCCAAGGAGTTTGATCGGTTGGTGGCCCTGAGTCGATACAATGTGCTGAACAACATGGAGACTATAAGGCATGCCCTCCAGCTGGCTCTGGATCGGCGACAGGCTGGGGAAAGGGTTGGGAGCTGACCTGGTGGGAGTCAGAAGACTGTGGTAGAGATGTGATGGAGGGCCCTAGGCCAGGGCTTGCTGAGGGAGAAGACTTTAAGGAGTTTCTGTTTCCTACTTCTCCCTGAGGTCTCCCAGGCCCCAAAGGTCTTGCCAGTGAACTTGGAGCAGAACCTTCTCATTCCCTAGAGAATATGGGGACAGTCTAGCTCTCTAGGAGTGCTTGGGGACACTGGGCAGGAGAGAGAAGATACCATATTACAGTGGGGTGCAGGGAGAACCAGGCATTGGCCTCCTCAGAGGGCCTACCCCCTCCACAGAAGGGGAGGACCTCTGAAAACACCCTAGTTCTCAGAGCTTCCCCACAGAGAGAGCTGTGGGCTGAGGAACCAGCTGCTCTCCTCATACTGAGATTAGATTCTAAACCACAGCTCTGGTCCCCTTCTGAACTCAGTGATGTCAGGAATAAACAGGAGCTGTGTGGATTGCCAGTCTGTGTCGTTGAATCCATGCCCTACTAATTCTTCTCTGCATTCTGGCCACTCCGTCCCTCCTCTGAGGTCACCAGGCTTCCCTGCTAAGGCTCATGGAGCTTGTGACAAGATGGCCCACCCTGACAAGTGTGCACGGCACTTTACTCTTTGAACCCAAACCACATTTTCTGGTTCATAAATACAGCTGTCACTTTGGGCAAATACAGTCTTCCCATTCTCGGGAGCCAAATGGGTGTGTCTAGAGGGGTTGTCTGTTAACCACGGGCAGAGGGAATGGATAACTGCATACACTGTATATGTGGGTATATGTTCCTACGTATGGTGGGCCAGTGAGTAGCTGTTCCTTCACATGGGATGGGCAAATGGGATGGGGGTGGACCTACATAGGTCCCTCCCTCTCTTTCTTATTTCTCCTGATCCACTTGGGGCCTTCGAAACATTGAGAGCCTCTCCAGAAGGAGCAGCTTTCCAAACTGAAGAGGAGATCCATCCTGGTCAGGCTATCTTCCTCTAATGTACCTCCTTGGCCTCATCTTTCTCAAGTAGCTGTGCTCTGGTGCCGAGCTACCTGTGGTAGCTGAGATGCGTGATCAGTGGACCTGTTACTCCCACATGTGCACATCCATGCACACATGTATGCTCTAAGACAAAATACACAACTCACAATTCCTCTTTCAGTTGAGACACCTTTCTGGGAATGTCACCTGCCTACAATAGTCGAAGCCCCATCTGCATCCCCGGTCTAGTGTGTCCTGGGGCTCAAGCCTCCCGCTGATGCGAAAGTGAAGCCAGGGTCTGCGGGACCAGTCTGGACTGGCATGCAGTAAAGCAGCCTGGCCTTCCCCGCCCCCTTCTCACCATTGCTGGCCACCACCCAGGCCCCCCTTGGCTTCAGTATGGAAGGTCTATTTAGAAGAAGGTCCTGCAGAGGCCAATGTCACTGACTTGTTTATTGGACTGTCATAGTCATTAGGAGGGCACAGCTAGAATCTTTAGTCTGTCTGCAGAATCAGGCTGGACTCTGACTCCCGTGAGAGGGAAGAGGCTTTTGTCTGCTTAGCCAGGCACTGAGAGAAGACAGTTGGCTTCAGTTGCGACAGACTCTGCTGATGGTCTGGGTTTGTGGGTCTTCGTGGCTCTCCAGCCTTCTTTGGTCTTACCTGGCCTGCACACTGGATTCCTGGGAGCTGCAACGGTGCTGGTGGCCAGGTCTGCTTCAGGTCACATTCCTCTTCCCAGGGCCACAGCTTTGTGCCCCCTGGGACTGTAACAAAGGTTTCCACAATTAGGCTGGGGATGCTTTTGCCTGGGTTTCATCTGGCACCAGTTGACCTGACCTGCTCTTCTGCCTCCTTATACCTCTCCCACCTCTTCTCCTTTCTTTTCCTCAGTTCCTTAAACACTTCAGGGGTCCCTGGGAGCATCCCAGGGTCTCGGGGTCCATAAAAGCTGCACATCCCTCTTTCCTAGCCCTTTCCATCCCCGCTTCTTCATTTATTTGCTTTCAAATACAACATTTTTTTTTCTTGAGACAAGGTTTTTTAACTTTGCATTCACTATCTCTTGCCTTAGCCTCCTGAGCGCTGGGATCACATACCCAGCTACACATCATCTTTTTGAATGATTTCAAAGACAGTTCTGTGTTCTGAGATGGAACTCTTCTGTGTGCTATGCTTTTGATTCCCCACTGGAGCATGTGTGGAGATCCGGGACAGCTTGCAGGACTCGTCTGTCACCATGTGGGTTCCAGGAGTTGAGCTCAGGTCTTCAGGCTTGGTGGCAAGCACCTGTCCTCACTGAGCCATCTCACCAGCCCAGAACCCAGTTCTTAGGATTGCTTGAATCTGTTTTCCCAGATTACAATCCTAATTAGCCCCAGATAAATGTAGTTTTCTTTTTCTTCATCCAAATTGATGTTATTTTCAGGCCTTGACTGGAGTGATAGTCTAGAATCTACCTGAGCTCTGCTGGATTGCTTTGGCTCTTGTTCATAGCAGGATATTGGAGGGAGGCTGGCCCAGGCACATGGGATGCTCCCGAGACACACTCCTGTTTCATAAGCTGAAGCTCACATACCAGCTATACTACTTCCAAACCAAAGTAATGGCTGAGGAATGTTTGCTGGAAGCTTTTCCATGGCTCTTCTCTGTGAAATTCCCGAGGTGAGGATCTGGATTAAACATCTCTCCAGCTCTCCATGGCTTGCAGTGTAGCACTCCAGATTCCAAAACGCCAGCATGGCCTGGAAAGTGTCCATGCCCGAGACAGAGGCCCCAGAGGTGGGAACCAGGCCTGTTTCACTGCCCTGACTCTTGGTAGGGCACATGGTAGACAATGTCTGTCAGTGAGTGGCTGGTTTGGCTGTGGGATCTTGTCCTTTGCTTAGATCGGAGCTTGTCCTTTCCAGTGGAGGAAGGAGGGACCAGTGATCTTTTCTGCTTGCTTCTGAGCAGTCCCAGACAGGAAAGTCTCCCTCCACCTGTTTCAGCACAAATCACCACTTCCTCTCGAGGTGTGCACACAGACCTGCCCTGCCTTGATCTTGACATGGTCATTAGTGCTGTGTGTCATGCCTGCCTCACATCATACTTTGTGCTACCTGTCCCACCACTTTAGGGCTTTTACCAAGAACTGAGACTTAGTGGAGCACTTGTCCCCTCTCCTCTGTGACACTGTCACTGAGTGCTATTCTGGGCAAAGACACAGGAAGTATCTTCCTGGAGTTAAAATTATCAGGGAAGAGTTAACCCACAAATGAAAAACTCAGGACTATATCTCCTTCAGGCAAGGTTTGAATCCAGGGAAGCTCCAAAGGCTTGATCTGGGAGCACTCTGGTACCCAGTGTATTTTTGGAGAGACTATTGCAGACAGTGGGTAAGAACATTATTCTGATGGCCTAGGGAGAAATTCTTCAGCCAATTCCTGCTTGGTTTTCTCATTTACAAAATGTGGACCTATGTAGCTGGAAGTTTTCCTGTGCCCCACCAGGTCCCACAGCTGTTTGAACCCAATTAAACACACAGAGGCTTATATTACTTACAAACTGTATGGTCTGTGGCAGGCCTCTTGCTAGCTAGCTCTTATATCTTAAATTAACCCATTTCTATAAATCTATACTTTGCCACGTGGCTTGTGGCTAACCAATACCTTTACAGCTTGCTTCTCCTGGCGGCTCACAGCATCTGCCTTGCCTCTCCTTTCTCTTCCTGTCTATCTGTTCAGATTTCCTGCCTGCCTCTAAGCTGCCTTGCTATAGGCCAAACAGCTTTATTTATCAACCAATCAGAGCAACACATATTCACAGCATACAGAAAGACATCCACAGCAGACATTGACTATCTGCCCTAGAAAGTTGGGGGATAAATGAAGATGTTCTTCATATAAAGGGTTTCTAACAGCATGGCACAAAGGCTGTGTTCTGTGGAGCCTGGGATTCATGAATACTGATACAAAGTTAGGTATGAATGTGAATATTCACTTAGACTGATGAAGGACATCACAAAAAAATTGCAAAGTTTTTTTTGTTTGTTTGTTTGTTTTTTTTTTTAAGATTTATTTATTTATTATGTGTACAGCATGTATGACTGCAGGCCAGAAGAGGGCACCAGATCTCATTACAGGTGGTTGTGAGCCACCATGTGGTTGCTGGGAATTGAACTCAGGACCTCTGGAAGAGCAGTCAGTGCTCTTAACCTCTGAGCCATCTCTTCAGCCCCCAAGTTTCTGCTAAGTATAGGGGCACACATCTGTAAACTCAGGTGATGAAGAAAGGAAGATCATAGCCGGGTGGAGGTAGCGTGCGCCTTTAATCCCAGTACTCGGGAGGCAGAGGCAGGTGGATCTCTATGAGTCTGAGGCCAGCCTGGTCTACAGAGTGAGATCCAGCACAGACTCTAAAGCTACACAGAGAAACCCTGTCAAGGAAAAGAAAAAAGAAAAAAGAAAGAAAGGATCATGGGTTTAAGGTCAAAACTTGGGAAACGTAGTGACCCCCCCATAAAAATACTTTTAAGTCGGAGTTGGGGATTTAGCTCAGTGGTAGAGTGCTTGTCTAGCAAGAGCAAGGCCCTGGGTTCGGTCTTCAGCTCCACAAAAACAAACAAACAAAAAAAAAACTTTTAAGGCTAAAAATATCTAAGCAGCAATTACAAACACCCTGATGATTCTCACTAACTGCTGTGAGTCTGCACATTGTGTCCACAGCTGGTTGCACACTCCTTGACTAACTCCCTCATCATCTTTAGTACATATAGGAAGCAGTCTATCATCCAGTCAGGCTGACTAAGGTTTTAGGAGTGATCAGTAGCTAATAAAAGTTACCATCTGCTGGGCGTGGTGACACACACCTTTAATCCCAGCGCTGGGAAGACAGAGTCAGGTCGATCTCTGGCCATCAGAGTTGAGCTCAAGGCTCAGTCTATATAGGAAGTTCCAAAACAGCCAGAGCTACATAGTGAGATCCCATCTAAAACAAAAAGAAAAGTATCATTATTTAGTATATTAGTAGTAATGGTGGTGATAGTACTTAGCTTTTAAAAAGTTATTTATTTACTATATATACAAGTGTTCTGCCTGCATGCCAGATCTCATTACAGATGGTTGTGAGCCACCATGTGGTTGCTAGGAATCGAACTCAGGACCTCTGGAAGAGCAGCTGCTGCTCTTAACCCCTGAGCCATCTCTCCAGCCCTCATATTTAGCTTTTTAAAGGGCAGAGTCTGTATTTCCCAAGATGGATTTGAAGTAGCAGCAATCTTCCTGCCTCAGCCTACCAAATGCTAAGATTACAGAGAAGTATGCACCACCACACCCAACTTGCATCCTATTTCTTGAATTTCCTATCTGAGAGGGGTCTGAAAACAACAACACAATTGTCACACTGTAGAAAGCATGGTAGAGCCAAGTGTGGTGGGCACACGTGTAACCCCAGCAGTGGGAAACAGAAGGATCCCGAGTTCAGAGGCAGCTTCAGCTGCATAGCAAGTTGGAGGCCAGCCTGGACTACCTAAGACCCTGTCTCAAAATATCCCCCTCAAAAAATAAAACAAACAAGACCCAACCAAACCAACCAAAGAAAACCCCCTTTTCAGGATGGAACAGCTGTTTCAATGAAGTGTCAATAAAACAAATTTTTTTTTTTTTTTTTTGAGCTGAGGATCAAACCCAGGGCCTTGTGCTTGCTAGGCAAGTGCTTTTCAGTCTGCTTTCCGGCTCTCTGTATTTCAGACCTTTCCGTTTCCTTCTGTGCAAGTCTTCTGGAGACAAAGGACATATCCACAACCCACTTCAACCTCTGGCCTTGGCCCTTCGTGTCATAGTGCCAGATGAGCTGGCTCAGTGGGTGATAGGCACATGTGAAACTGCCTGCCAGCCACATAGACACATCCTACAAACCTAAATTTGGGTAGTTCTAACCCCGCTTCTCCTTAGCTGGATCCTAAACATACCCCCCCCCCCTCACAGCTTCCTGCTGAGAGAGGAAGAGGAAAGCAGACATCCTCCCCTGTTCTGGAGAAAATTGCAAATTTTATTAACACCTGTATGCTGGTTAGTTTGGGTCAAGTTGATCCTGCATGAGGAAACCTCAATGGAGAAAATGCCTCCATTAGATTGACCCATAGGCATGTCTGAGGGATATTTCCTTGATAGATGATTCATGCAGGAGACCCCAGCTCTCTGTGGGCGGTGCCACCCCTGGGAAGGTGGTCCTGGGTCACATAAGAAAGCAAACTGAGCAACTCATGAGGAGCAAGCTAGTAAGCAGCACCTCTCCATGGTTTCTGCTTCAGTTCCTGCCTTGAGTTCCTGCCCCTACTTCCTTTCATGATGGACTGTGAGCTTTAAGATGAAATGGACCCTTTCCTCTCCAAGTTGCTTTGTGGTCATGGTGTTCATCACAGCAAAAGAAAGCCAACCAGGACATAAGTGATCTTAAGAACATACTGCTCAGCCACGGGAGGGACATGCCAGAAGACAATCTTAAATGACATCATGCCTCAACAGCCACTTCTGCCCTGCCCAGCACGTAGTAAAGGAAGCCTTGGAAAAGTGTGCAGTGTTATCATTGGCTCTTTTTCTGGAAGGTTTTGAAATCTCTTGTGGTGACTGCTAAGGTCAGCAGCCCCATTTTCATCTCCTCCCAGGTTCTGGTCCAGCAGGAAAGACAGAGTGTCTCCGAGAATTTTCTGCCTCTAGAATTTGCTCACAGCAGCTTGTGTCATGAGGTTAATGAACCAAACCAAGGTCCTCCCTTCCTCCCTCCCTCTCTCCCTCCCTCCCTCCCTACCTCTCTCCCTCCTTCCCTCCCTCTCTCCCTCCTTCCCTTTCTTTTCTTTCTGATTTTTGAGACCTGGTGTCATTATATGTTCCAGGCTGATCTAGAATTCACTCTGTAGACCAAGTGAGCCTTGAACTCAAGGCCATCTTCCTGCTTCTGTCTCTTGGGTGCTCACCTTTCTCTCTGGTATTACACCTGGTTGTGAAAGTTAGAAATATTCTTAATCATTTTTCACTTGTTTATAGACTATTCTCAATTTTCTGTTTTGACTGATTTGATATAGATTTTTTCTTTTTTATTATATTTTTATTTTATGTTCATTGGTGTTTCACTTGTATATATGTCTGTGTAAGGGTGTCAGAAGGCCTAGAACTGGGGTTACAGACAGTTGTGAGCTGCCATGTGGGTGCTGGGAATTGAACCAGGGTCCTCTGGAAGAGCAGTCAGTGCTCTCAACCACTGAGCCATCTCTCCAGCCCCAATTGTTTTCTTTTTTAAGGCAGGGCTCACTGTGTAGCTCTGGCTAGTCTGAAATTTGATACATAGGCCAGGCTGGCCTCGGAGTCACAGAGATCTGCCTGCCTCTGCCTCCCGAGTTCTGGGACATGTGCTTCCACACCTAGACATTTTGGATTGTCTTTTTTTTTCCCCCCAGAGACAGGGTTTCTCTGTGTAGCTTTGTGCCTTTCCTGGATCTCGCTCAGTAGACCAGGCTGGCCTCGAACTCACAGAGATCCGCCTGGCTCTGCCTCCCGAGTGCTGGGATTACAGGCGTGCGCCACCACCGCCCGGCTTGGATTGTCTTTTTAATGAGTTAACATTAATTCAGGTTTGTTTGTTGGCTCACTCCTTCCTCCATGTGGGGTCCAGGTATTGGCCTCAAGTCCTCAGACTTGGTGGCCAGCACCCTTACCTGCTGAGCCATCTTGCCGGCCCTTTACTCTTTGGTTTATGACATCCTTTTAGGAGAGCGCTTACTGTTGTGACTCTAAGCAAACCGGTGTCCTTCTGAGGCTGTCTTCTATCGAGTTCATGACCTGAGAGTTTTCTGACCAGGAAGTCTGCCCTTTGTTTCTGCTAGAAACCCTCTGGGGAGGTGGCCCCATGGACGAGGCGTTTGTGGGGCAAGCGTAGGACTGAAGTTTGGATCCCCAGTATCTACATACAACTGTGCTCATGGCAGAAGTCAGGCATCAGTTGCTACTCTTTCATAGGATCAGAGTTTGCTTCCCAGCACCCAACATCAGGCAGCTCATAACTGCCCTGTACCTCCAGCTCCTGACACCCTCCCCTGGCCTCTGTGGTCTCCTACATACCCATGGCAAAGATGTGCGTAGACACACATACACACACATATATAAAACTTTATAAAAATACTGTGTTCAGTGAGCAGCTATGCCTCAGTGAATAAAGTGGGGAGGAATCTAAATGCCTATCATCAACCCCAGGCCTCTACATCTGTGTACACACACCTGTGCCTGTACTCATGCATACACACATGCACCATACACATACAGAGCTGCTGAAGCAGAGTGTGTGTGAGTGGAGGTGAGGGGCTGTGAGTGAGTGGAGGTGAGGGGCTGTGAGTGAGTGGAGGTGAGGGACTGTGAGTGAGTGAGTGGAGGTGAGGGGCTGTGAGTGAGTGAGTGGAGGTGAGGGGCTGTGAGTGAGTGAGTGGAGGTGAGGGACTGTGAGCATGGTGCCCACCTCAGTTGCTTTTCACACGGAGCCTAAATTCCTTGTTTCGTGGAGCACCAAGAGCTCAGCCTCTTAGCTGAGCTCAGGAGCCCAGCCCTTCTCTTCCAGGGCCAGCCTGACTTAGATGGGGTTGACCTACAAAGGTTTCCTCAGCATTGTCCCACTGTCTGTCCTTCCTGGCTGCCCTTGGTACGTCTTCCCTGACACTTCAGCTCTAGGAAGGATGCTCCACCCACGAGGCCTGGTGTTCTGCCAGATCTGGAGCTGCTGGTTAAGCCAGCCTTTTGAGGAAGAGGAGAAGTGCTAAGTGGTAGTGACCTGGGGGCGGGGTTACCTGTTTATAGACCCACAATTCCTCCAGGATGGGCAGAGAATCAAGGCCGGCTCCATTCCATCGGGACAGTTACCGCATCCAGCCATAGAGCTGGCATCTTGGCAAGGGTTGAACGTGAAGTCGAAACAGAAGGGTTGGTATGGAGAGCCTGTCCCCCGAGAGACTCCTTGGCCATCCTCACCAGGTAACAGTGCCAAGCCAGTAGCCAACAGTCCGGGAGAGCATGGGGTCAACAAGCTCGCTGTACCTGAAAGGAGGGTGGCATTTGTCTCCATGTGGGCTGAGGGAAAGGGAGGTGGTGTTTGGGCGTATGGAGGGGGTAGGGAGGAAGCAGCACCCACAGAAGTGGGGATCTGGGGGCCATTGACAGCTCCTGCTCACCACCATGGTGTGAAGGTAGTCTCCTCCTCAGGGGTACTCCCTCAGGGCCGCCACATCTGCTCCCTCCCTGAGGACACCCACCAGGCCCATAACCCACTCCTCACCACCATAGGCCAGTGGACTTCCTGGAACCAGCTGGAGCCCTGTGGATCTTAAATCCTCATGCCAATTATTTTCTGGTCCCAAGAATTATGGGGCTGCACCTAGGCCAAGGATCTCACAAACTGTTCGCTCCTCTTCTCAGCCCAGAATTCTCATCCTGTGCTAGAGACCAAGGCCAACAGGAATAGCCCATCTGTTTGCTCCTGGTGCCCAGGAAGTGTCCAAGGTGGCTCCCCAAGGTCCTTTGCTTCATTTGCAAACCTTGCTGGGTCTCTTGCTGGGGTCCTGAGAGACATGAGGCAAGCAGGTCCTAGAAAAGACTTGAGCACTCCAGGGTGGACACAAGGGAGTCCTGGGGGGGGGGGGTGGAGAGAGATGCTTCTGCTGAAAGGCAATATTTGTTGTCCTAGCCTGACTTTTGAGAGGACTCATCCCCAAGTCAGCCATCAGTGGAAATATCCTGAAGTGTCAGGGTAGTGGAGGGCTGCCTGGTCCTGGCTCTATCACTTACTCCTCTTGGGAGCCCCACATTCCATAATGGTTGGTGAAATAAGTTCCAGCTGATTTCCCTGGGGGAGGCCACTTCTTTTCCCCCTCTTGCCTACTCTGGATTCAGACGCAGGAGTAAGCAAAGGGATTTGGGAGCCTGAGTCTGCCCATATCCGGGAAGCGCCTTGCTGGAAACTGGTGTTTCCAGGATCGGGAGATTTTGACTAATATGATTGACTAATAGGTCCTGCCCTCCTGGCTGGCAAAGTGTCTCCCAAAACAGGTGTGCTCCAGTGCCTGCTTCCGGTCTTCTTTGCTGCTGACTGGGGACAGGAGCTTTCCCTGGTGGCAGGAGAATGGTTGGCAGAGCTGGCTGGGCATCAGAGGCTTGTTCTATTGTTGTGATCTCACACTATGAGGAGCTTCTGTGTAACTCAGAGGAACCGGGTAGGGAGCTCTGGCCACAACATCTGCCTTGCCTTCCCCAGTCCACCCCCAACCCCTTAAAGGCCCATTGCAACCACAGGGGGAGGGTGGGGCATTTGTCCTCTCATGTTAGAGACTCACACCACCATGTCTGACTTTTTCGTTGGGCTAGGGAAGCCAAACTCAGGTATTCATGCTTGAGCAGGGTACTTTATCTACATCCGCCTTCCCAGCCCCTTCTCAAGTTGTTTTAAAGCAGTCCATAGGCTATGGGCTTGTGTGGTCTTAGCCTGGCCAGAGAGGCAGGTTAGCAAGGCCTGATGCCTGTGCTGGTCCTCTGTCTCAGAGAGAGGCATTGAAACCCCACACCTCTCCTAAACCAGCATTGTCCCAGTCATCATCTTTGGGTGTCAGGCAGTGGAGGGGGGGGTCTGGTTTTTGTTTGTTTGTTTGTTTTGTTTTGTTTTGTTTTTCGAGACAGGGTTTCTCTGTGTAGTTTTGGTGCCTGTTCTGAATCTTGCTCTGTAGACCAGCTGGCCTCGAACTCACAGAGATCCACCTGGCTGGGATTAAAGGCATGAGTGGGGGAGGAAATGGAGCCAGGTGCCTAAAAGTTGACTAATTCCCTGACAATCATCCAATCATCACCTCTAGCTTAAGGACTATGGGGCTGAAATGTTGCTGGGCTTGCTAAAATTCATTCTCTCTCTCTCTCTCTCTCTCTCTCTCTCTCTCTCTCTCTCTCTCTCTCTAGTGTGTGTGTGTGTGTGTGTGTGTGTGTGTGTGTGTGTGTGTGTGTGTGTCACACAGTCTTGGAGGGGAAGGTGCTGGCAAGGCCCCCTGCTGAGGCATTCTGCTTTGGTTCCTCACCCATGGCAGTTCTCTGTGGGGAAGTGCTTTGGGTACCCCCAGACTCAGACTCTAGTAGGAAGCCTCTGTGCAAAACCAGATCTGTCCCAGGGGCATAGGGACCACCCTGGCTGTGGGATAGAGGCCTAACAGGGGACCATCTTAGGTTTCACAATACCTGTTTCTGCTTATGGTACCCACTGCTGACCGCGCAGCTTCTGGCTGTCTTGGAGGAGAGCAGACCAGAGGGAGGAGAGGAGTGTCCCAGGAGCTCTTTCTTATTCAGTGTCAGCGTGGGTCCAATCTGGTGGCAGAAGCCCCAGTCTGGGGTTCTCTTATCTTGAGGCACTTCAATGATTCTTCCCAGGGATACTGGGTCATGTGCCTCCATGTAAGTGGTGCCCCTGGGAGCCGGGGCAGGTCCTGCCATTAATGGCCCTACTTGGCCCTCTCCTAGCTGGGAGCTGCTATTGCACATTGCCTGTGCACATAATGCCCTTCCTACAGACCCGTTCTAAGGGTCCTGCCCGTGTGGACCTGATGGAACCAAGCACCCACCAATGCGGTCCTGTTGGCAAGCTCTCTGTCAAGACGATGTAAGGCCAATGACCTTCCTGGCCCAGAATCCTGCCAGGCCCATGTGACTCACCTCAGACTATGGGGCTTGTCTTTGTAGGTCACCTAGAAAAAGCTGGGCCACCAAACCCAAACTGAAGAAAACAGAGAATCGTCTGGGTCCCAGGAGTGCTAAGGATTTCAGCTGGCATGGGGCTCTGCCATGACTCAGGCAGCTGGGCATTGCTGTCCTCTGATTGCTCTCTTGCTATCCACTCACTTGCTTTCTCTTGGGCTTATCTGAGGTCTCACTTGATTCATGAGCCTCTTAATCCACAATGACCCTTCACTCACCATTCTCTGCGCTGACGTGATCTTCTTGGAGTTGCCTAATTCATGGCCAATGAATTACAGATGATTGAACCAGTGTTGATAAAATTCCTTCCTAGGGAAAGACATAAATAATAGCTGCCCCTCTTCCCAAGCTCTCAATAACTGACTGAGGCATGACCAGAGCACAGGTGAAGGGTTAACTACAGGAGTGTAAGTACTCCTCTCCACAAACATCAGAAAATCTTTACTTAAACCCAGCAGGGATGATGGCCTTTTCACAGTTACATAGATGGAATGCCCTTCCCTAGTCTCCTCTCTCCCTGCATATACTCCAGCACGGAGGCCAAGTGCTACTAAGGCATGCCCTCAACAGGTAGAAGGGGCCTCTGGGTACTCCGGTGAGGATCTCATGTCCCTCCTCCCCTGAGGGGTGTAAACAGTCAATAAGGTCATCTGTAATAATCCTTTGGCAAGGGGGCAAAGATGAACTCCCCAAGATGGTGGTTGCTTGGCTTAGAGGACAGTCATTCACATTTGAGAATTTGTGGATACCATGGGTCACTGGGTTCCCTTGGCTCAGCCCACCTTGAGACACAGGAAAGGCACAAAAGAGATGGGGTGTAGACTGCTTCAGCAAAGGACAGCCCTCTCTAGAAGGTCTGACTGTGACCATCTCCCCTTGACCGGTGAGGTCACTGGTCATGCCTTGTCCCCAATTTTACCTGCTATACTTGGCATTTTGTCCCTGAAGGGGAGATGACCAGCACTACCCCAATCATTCCATGATTGCCAAAGGCCCGAATCATAACACCAAGGACAGCGGTAGACAAAGACTATTTGGTCTCTAGAGGTGTTCCCAAAAGCCTAGTGCTGGCAGTGTCACCATGTACTGGATTGATGAGTGGGGTCAGGGGTCAGTGCAACATCTCCAGGTTTGAAAGACTGCTGGAGAACTCAGGGGCTTGGGGTCTCTTTGCAGGAGGAGGCCTCTGCTTTCTGGCGGCTCACTGTGAAGGTCCTGGAGGCTCGGAGTCTGCCTAGGGCTGATCTGTGTGAGTGACTACCTGTGGGACTGGATCCCAAGGGAAAGGACCAGGCACTCTTTGGGGTGGGGCCTGGCTGACCTCGGTGGACACTGAGGTTGCCATAGGAACCTGGGCAACCCCCCTGGAAAGAGGTACAGAGTTCTCTCTCATCTGATGGCCGGTCCCCTTGACTTTGTCAGTGAGTGAGGCCGACCCGTATGTGACCCTGCTGCTGCCAACAGCTCCTGGGATGAAATTCAAGACCCAAACCATCACCAACTCCAGTCATCCTGTATGGAATGAGACCTTCAGTTTCCTCATCCAGAGTCAGGTCAAGGTAAAGGTCCGGGAAGCACTAGCCCCTCACTTGTACAACCCTTTGCCACTCCCCTCCACAGGAGGACCTTGGGATCAAGCAGAGTTGCTCCAGTGTTCACAGAACTGGGGGGGGGGGGGGGGGAATGTGTCTTCACGCTCCAGGCTCTGTGTGCTGTGAGCAAGAGACTGTGTGAAGGAATGTGTGGGGCTGACCTGTGGCCAGCTGCTGCTTCTCCCTAACCCTGTCTACGACATGGGACTAGAAAGCATTCCTTTTTAATGGGGCTGAAGGGGAAATTGTGCAGAGAATGCTCACACAGTGCTTGGCACTCGCCTTCGGGTGTGTTAGGGAACTAGCAAAGCAGACTGGTTGAAACCTTTCCCCAAATTTAAACTACATTTGTTTATGCTGTGTATGTGTGCCTGTGTGTACCACAGCACATGTGTGGAGGTCAGAGGACAACTTTTGGGAGTCCGTTTCTCTCTCCACCACGTGGGTCCTGCATGTCAGGCTTGCCCGGAGGTACCTTTACCCACTGAGCCATCCTGCCTGGCCCCAAAGAAATTTTAAAATATTTTTGTTTGTTTTTTATTTTTTATTTTATTTTTTTCAGATAGGGTCTTGCTATGTAGCACTGGCTAGCCTAGAACCCACTATGTAGACCATGCTGGCCTTGAACTCACAGAAATCCACCAAACTCTGCCTCCAGAGTGGTTGAATTAAAGGCGCGTGCAACCGTACCCAGCTTAGGTTTTTGTTTTTGCTTTTTTAAGACAGGCTTTTTTTCCCATAGGTTTGGATGGTTTAGATCTCACTATGTAGCCAGGCTGGCCTTGAACTTACAGTAATAATAAATAAACTTATAGTAACTTTGCCTCCTGGCTGCTAGATCACAGACATGCCCTACCTAGGAAGAAAATTCTTCAAGATACATACATGCATGCACATATACATACATACTTGAGACAATCATTGTGTAGTTCATTCAGACTAACCTCAAATTCATGGTCCTCCTGCAGCAACCTCCCAAGGGCTGACATTACAGGAGTGAACCCCTAGTCTGTTTTTGTTTGTTTGTTTGTTTTGTTTTTTGTTTTTTATTTTTTTTGTTTTGTTTTTTGGTTTTTCGAGACAGGGTTTCTCTGCGTAGCTTTGGAGCCTGACCTGGAACTCACTCTGTAGCCCAGGCTGGCCTTGAACTCACAAGGATCGCCTGGCTCTGCCTCCCGAGTGCTGGGATTAAAGATGTGCGGCCACCACCGCCCGGCCCCAGTCTGTTTTTATTCTTGGTAAAACAAAACTTCTAAGTCCCAGGATGGATGGGGGAGGGGCGCATGGAGTCCCACCCCTATCTGAGGAACTACTGGCAGTTGGTGGCTAAGTTGATGGAGAAGAGTCCGTTTTCTTTTGGGATTCGGACCCTGAGAGGCTACCGTCCAGTAGGTGGTCCCACACTTGCGTAATCCAGGCAGCACTAAGTGGACTCGGTAGGTAATAAGTCAGAGAGAGGGGCAGAGAGAACGTGGGAAAACGTGAAGATGGGAGGAATTGGGGGTGAAGGAGGAACTGGAAGGGGGTGTCACCCAAGCACCTTACATTCTTGTACGGATATTAAATAAAATAGTCAATGATTTTAAAGGTGAGTAGGAACTAAGGTCTTTTCTGGATTTCCTTATACTTGTTTTACATTTGTATGTGAGCTATTGTTGCAGCGAATCGATATTATTTTATGTTCCTGGTCCTTAGAACATTCTAGAACTGAGTATCTGTGACGAAAACTTAATTATGAAAGATGGCATCTGCTTCAAAGTTTCCTATGATGTCTCAGAAATCTCCCCTGGCCAACTGCTCCAGAAAACCTTCCGCCTGAATCCTCAGGTGGGTGGGAAGGCTCCAGGCTGAGGAATTGCTTAGCTCTTCCTGGCTGCCTGGATGCTGTTAGCTGCACTCATTCACAGGAAACAGGCTGCTGTTGCCTCCAGCTTTACCCCGCGCCCTCAAAACACTGCTCAGTACAACCATGAGGAGGCAGTGTAGGCCCGTCACTCTGGCACAAGGGCTTCCGGCCTGTCCCACCAAAGTCTGGCTTGGCTTCCCGCTGCCTGCTTGGGGAGAGGAGGGTAGAATTCCGGCCAGGGGCCCTCCTCAACAGGGAGAAGAAACCAGGCCTGGATATCCTCAGGTCACCTCTGGCTGAGCTTGTCTTTTGCCTTCAGCCCATCAGGGTTTGGGGACCCAGAAGGGAGGAAGGTAGGTCTGTCCCCTGCAGACCTACTAGCTTCAGGTATTTCAGCAGGTAGCTTATCTTGCCCTCGACTTCCTCAATTTTGTATTGGAAATAATCAGAATAGCACACCTTCCTCAGAGACTGCTGGAGGTGGCGGGATAATGCTTTTGACAGGGTCAACGGTAAATGTTGATGACTTGCTCACCCTCTTTGATTACAGGGACCAGAAGAGTTAGATGTGGAGTTCCTGATGGAGAAAATGTAAGAAAGAACAGCCCAGGGAGTGGCTGGGGACACAGGCTGTACTCAGGAAACTGGTCCTGACCCAGATTCCTTGTCCATCTGTCCTGCCGAGTCACCCTCCTTCACCTCCCCTCCCCTGCCAGGAGGTCTGGGTCTCCTCTTGGGGCCGAGGAGGATGGCTGGCATTGCCCCTGCTCTGGGCTCTCCTTTCGTCTTGCCCTCCCTAGTGGCGTCTCCCCTCGTCTTGGGTCACCCAGGGAGATTCCCTAGGGATGGGAAGGAGCAGAGAGGATGGGTGAATGTGAACTCTCTTGCTTCTGTGAGTCCAGAGTGGATGTTTTGACTTTTCCAGGTCGGACCCTCCAGAAAACCTCATCACCAACAATGTTCTTGTGGTAAGGACCTTCCTGTGACTCGGCGGCAGAGATTCAGAGGAGGGAAGTTGGGGTCAGGATTCTGGGGTGTGGAGGGAAAGGGACGACACTGGAGTAGGGCTTTGTGGTCCAAGTACCCCAGACCCCCAACCAGGGGGTAACCTGAAGCTGTGGGGCTTAGAGGGGTCTAGAGCTGAGAGGCACGTGGGAAGAGGGCAGGCAGCTGTGCTGAGAAGGTTCTGCCTTCTGACTGGATAGCTGAGGGACTGTTGAGAATATTTAGGAGCTTTCTGATGATGCTTTGTTTTGTTTTTGAGCTGAGGATCGAACCCAGGGCCTTGCGCTTGCTAGGCAAGCGCTCTACCACTGAGCTAAATCCCCAACCCGGTCTGATGATGCTTAATTATGTGTAATGAGCACAGAGTCCTTAGGGACTAACTTACTTAAAGTCATAGTGAGTCCTGCATGCCAGGCCCATCTTCATTCATTAATATTGAGGTCACTGGTTTGGAGGGAGTTTCTAGTGTGATGTGCTAGCCTGCCTGCTTAGCTCCTCCTTAAGAGCCCATGAAACTGCAGTGGGCAGTAATGGCCACAAGGTGGCGCGAGCCCTGCATGGGAAGCTGCCCATAACAGGCATCAGGGGAATAAAACCTGGAGCTGTCCCTTGGAGACACCTCAGGACCACTCACCCTCAGGGCTTGCAAGTGCCAGCCTGATGGTTAGTTTACCTTTAAAAGGAATCCAAGGTGTAGCCTGGCACCATAGCACATGTCTGTAATCCCAGCCCCTGAGAAGCAGAAGCGGGAGGCCATGAATTTGGGGCTAGCCTGGTCTATGTAGTGAGTTCCAGTCCTGCCAGGGCTACACATTGAGACTTTGTGTCAAAGATAGAACAAAAGATCTCTTACAGTAATGTAACTCCCACAGAAGTTGTGCCTCCTCTGAGTGGTGGGGGTGAGCAGTGGGGTAGTTGTGTTGGAAAGGCTGGCTACAGCAGCATCAAGCACCGAGCTTTGCAGAGAGGGTACTGAAGGCAAGTCAGTGGAACTGAGGACACTCAGGAGATGTTTTGGTCACTGTGGCTCTGACACCTCCAGCCTGTGGACCTGAGGTTCCCGCATGGTACTTGGGAGTCAGTAAGATGAAGAAGACTGGAGACAACAGAGAGAGACCTGAGCCTGAGAGCTGGGACTTTCAGAGCTTCCGTAGCGCAGTAAAGCTAAGAGGATGGGGTGGAGAGGGGCCATACAGATGCTCCATATGGACAGCAGGCATTGTGTGGCAGGTCAGAGATGGGTGAAGGGTTTCCTGTCCAGTCGATTCTGAACCCCACTCTTTGTTCTGTGTGCGGTGGGTCTGGTTGAGGCTCAGTGGGACCCAGAGTTGAGGTAGAGGGTCCTCAGCTTACCCTGTGCATCCCTTGCCTATGATGTGGTCTGTCCCAGGCCCGAGAACTGTCACGCCTGGATGTCTGTCTGGACAGAGCTGGGAGTACCATCACAGCGGCAGGTGAGAATTTCTGAACTCTGCCTGGACCACTGGGAAACCTGCAGGGTAAGGGGGTATCTCTGCCATAGGTGGGAGTCCATGGGGCTGTGACATGCAGCAGGCTGGAGAAGACCCTCTTTAGAGTCCTGCTTACTGTGGTCCAGCCTCCACCTCTACAAATAAGCACTGTTGCTAGTATCCGAGGCCCAAGGTGGAGTTCTAGGCTCTTTTCCCCCTGTTCTCATCTATTCCATCTCTTCCCTAGGTCAGGACAAACTAGAACTGGAGCTTATGCTGAAGGGGTCGTATGAGGACACACAGACATTTGCCCTGGACACAGCCTCTGCCTTTAGCTTCCACTACATGAGGGGCCAAGACACAGCACTGAATGGGTGCCTGAGGGTGAGTCTCTGCTCTCCGACTCTCCCATCACCTGTAACTAGCTCCCTGCCTTTCCCCCATGAAAGCCTGGTATTTATGTTCATGCCAGCCTCCCTCAGTCAGACCCCATCCCCTGGAAGACAGGGACCATCACCAGGGGCTTGGGGGGCAGCTACATGGTGTCAGCCCAGCCCCCTGTCTCATTTTGCTCAAGGTCCTTGATGATCCAGCCATCCTTGTCTCTTTTGCTTTTTAAACATGCCAACTGCTTATTGGGTCTTCTGGCTCCCTCCAATGCCTCCTCGTCCTCTTCTGCCCCTGGCTTCTCCTCCTCCTCGCCTTAGCTCAAACCACACCTCTTCGGAGATGGCCTTCATGACCATCACAGACAGATCCCCGTACCCTGCTTCGTTTACAATATCCTACCCTATCACACTATGATGTACTGACATCAGGTCATTACTGACATCAGGTCATTACCCATTTCTTTTCTTTGAAAACTATTTTTAGACAGAGTCTTACTTCTAGTAGCATGGCTGATTTGGAACTGACTCTGTAGACCAGGCCGGCCTCAAACTCAGAGATCTGCCTGCCTCTGCCTCCCAAGCACTGGGATTAAAGGCGTGTGTTACCACTCCTAGCCATGACCCATTTCTTCACAAATTGACACGTGATTTCGTGAGTACTGTGTCTTTGCAAGTAGTCTCAGCCATCATTACTTGTAGTCATAATTTGTTTTGTACTATCAGGGAAGGGCTGTCCTGATTGCAGTTTAGACACTCAGAATTTGCTGAATGAACGAATGGATGAATGTTTCCCTTCAGAGCTCCAGAAACAATGGCTGGACCTCCTACACTTCAGCTGTACCCCTCAATGTACCCCTGAAGTCCTTGACCACAGGGAAGGAGGTGACTGTAGATGTTCCCGCTACAAATGTGAGTAGTCTCAATTGGAGGGAAGTTGCCAGTAGGGATAGAACGGAGGTGCTCACACACCCCAGAGAGACCTATCTCCTGTAGGGTCTAGGATATCCCAAACAGAGTCTCTTGTTTTGATTTCAGGGCCCAGAAGTGAAGCTGCAGATTAAGACAGACTACTGGTAAGGACACTGATCTCTGTGGGGACAAATGGGGGTGCCATGCAATGGGTGCTTGACAAGGGGGAGGTGCCATGCAATGGATGCTTCCTGCAGGTAGAGAGGGAGATTGTTTTCAGAAGCTCACCATGGGCTTGGTCACCCAAGGAGTGAGCCATGCAGTTTTCTCCTAACCCTGGGACCCTCCACCATCTCAGCCCTAAGGAGCTGGCTGTGCGGCTGGGCTGTGGGCTCTGTCCCGAGGAGCAGGCCTTCCTGAGCAGGAGGAAGCAGGTGGTAGCTGCCGCCCTGAAGCAGGCCCTGCAGCTGGACGAAGACTTGAAGGAAGATGAGGTTTGGGGGTGCAGCAGGGATGTGGGTATAGAAATTTGGGGCTGGCCTGTGCTCTCTCAGTTTCCAAAGAGTGGAGTTGCACTGTTGAGGAGGGCGGGGTTCCTGTTCTCTGTGGGGGCTCTGCTCTGGGCTGAGGGTTGTCCTTCAAACCTCTAATTCCATCAGGGTCTAACTGCAAGGCCATTGCCTGGAGGCAGGGAACAGGCTGGGTCCCTAGGTGAGGCAGAGGACAGCTCATTCCCTTCTTGTTAAGCTAGTCTGCATCTCCGTGTGGTCCAGGTCCCTGTTGTGGGCATCATGGCTGAAGGAGGAGGTGTCCGGGCTATGATCTCACTCTACGGCCACCTATTGGCGCTTCAGAAGTTGGGCCTCCTGGACTGTGTGACCTATTTCAGTGGCATCTCAGGCTCTACGTGGTAAGGGTCACAAAGACTAGAACAACAGAGATGATCAGAGCCCACAGTAGGGCAGAGTGGATGCCAAGGGGCCTTTGTTATGGGGAGCCCATGTGGATAGAGCAGTGTGACCTGATGGGGGCCAAGCAGCTTTCTCAAGAGGAAGAAACAGACTTAACCAGAAGTCCTGCCAGGACCGCAGTGAGGACAGAGGGCTTTCGTAGGTACTAAGGAGCTGGAAGGAGAGGGCCCAGAGGAGGCTGGATTTGCTTTTGGCAGGCTGTTTGCAGGCTTGGGTGACCTTCAACACCTTTCTCTGGCTCTCTGTTGGTTCATCTCCAAAACCTGTGTAATAAGAGACACACTCACTCATAGGCTAACAAGAGGCATCCCATGCAGGCAGTGGCCTAAGGTCAACACACACACCAGGGCCTCCGGCTGGTCCCCCAGTTGATGCTTAGGGCTCACACCACTTTCTCAGGGAGTTTCACTTCTTGATTATAGAGTACAGGTAAGGAAATTAAGGTAAAAAATTCTTTTATACTAAGTTGGGCATGGTGGCTATCTCTGCCTGTAATCCTAGCACTCAGAAGACTGAGGCAGGAGGATTGTTGTGAGTTCCAGGTGAGATCTTGTCAAAAAAATTAACAGGGCAGAAAAGAAAAAAGAGAAATACAAAGAAAGAATGGCCGGGCAGTGGTGGCGCGCGCCTGTAATCCTAGCACTCAGGAGGCAGAGGCAGGTGGATCTCTGTGAGTTCAAGGCCAGCATGGTCTACAGAGCCAGTCCAGGACAGGCTCTAAAGCTACCAGTGAAACCCTGTCTCGGAAAACAACAACAACAACAACAACAACAACAAAAAACAAACAAAAAACAAAGAAAGAATGTTCCTTACACAAAGATAACAATGCCCACTCTCCAGCCCATCCCCACTACAATGCACTGGACCATTTCACTATTACAGATTCATTCACTCGAGTCTCATTGACACATGTCATTAGGGAATAAAGGAGGGGTGAAAGTCTGAGTGACGGCTATTGACAAGGACAGTCTTAAATGGCCTCAGGACAGGCCCATAAAGTGGGGAGGGGTAGGGACTGGTACTGTGGAATATGACAGCCACACACAGGTGGAAGTTTTCAGGTTTGGAGTCCTCGGGGAGCCCTGAGGGGGACTGTTATTTCGGGATGAGAGATTATAAGACAAATTATAGACAGGCAGACAGCAGCATGGGGGGCAGCACTGAGAAGAGGCAGGTCCATGGGGCAGGTGGGCGCTCCCTCAGCGGAAGGAAGAGGTAGGAGATGAGGACGTTTCCTTTCTGGGTCCACAGCTGGCCAGTGCTGTACTGAGTTCAACCACATAAATTACCGAAGCCATTTTTACTGGTTTCCTGCTGACTTTCTTTTTTTTTTTAAATTTATTTATTTTTCTCTTATCAGCTTGATACAGTATAAATTCTTATCCTAATAGTGAAATGTTTGATTGAAGCTTGCCCAGTGCCTGAGTAAAACCAAAACTTATTATAAGCCACAGTCATCCTAGGGTCCCCCTGCTATATAGCCTCCCTGGTTCTGGGGGCTGCAGTCTGATTGTTCTTTGCTTTATATCTAGATTCCACTTATGAGTGAGTACATACCATGTTTGTCCTTCTGGGCTTGGGTTACCTCACTCAGGATGATATTTTCTAGTTCCATCCATTTGTCTGCAGCTACTGAGAGACTCTAAATTACATATGGGTTAGAAGTGTGCTCACCACTGAAGTACCCGAGAGCACATAGAGGCCCTGGGCCGAGCAAACAAAACCCAAACCACAACAGACCTATACAAGGTCCATTTCATGCCCATCCCAGACAGCCCAGGACTGGAAGGAAGTCCCAAGGCATGTGTCCAGATGGACTTTCTAGGCAGGGGGAGCCTCGACAATCCGTCCTTTAGGGATTAGACACAGGGTGAGATTGCAGAGCCTGTGTTGGACCCTACCTAGCTTTTATCCCCTTGTGACCCCAGGACAATGGCCCACCTGTACCAGGACCCAGAGTGGTCACAGAAGGACCTCGACGGACCCATCAACCATGCCAGGGAGCATGTGGCTAAGAGCCTGTGGAGGGGATTCTTACCAGAACACTTGGCAAGCTACCACCAGGCACTGAGGCATCGGGCAGAGCAGGGCCACGCCACCACCATAGCAGACCTGTGGGGCCTGGTGCTGGAGTCCAAGCTGCATGGGCAGGTATGCTGTCTGTGTAGCAGCATGGCATGGTCAGGCCTTCAGGTGCATCTCTTGAGGGTGGAAGAGCCTCTGAGAGAATGCATTGGGTCTCAGCACTTGGGAGGTCAGGGAAAAGGGGTTCAGGACCAGCAGAGGCTACATAATCAATGTGAGGCAAGCATGGTACCCTGGGGGACTCTGTCTCAAACAAATAAATACACAAAAAGAATGTGAGGGTTAGTGTCTGTCCAGTGCAGAATGCTTCCTTTCCAAGTAAGTTCTTCCATTAATTGCTATGTAATAGAAATTTCTGGCCAGGAGGTGGTGGCTCATGCCTTTAATCCCAGCACTTGGGAGGCACAGGCAGGTGAATCTCTATGAGTTCGAGGCCAGCCTGGTCTCCAAAGTGAGTTCCACACGGAGAAACCCTGTCTCAGAAAAAAAAAAAAAAAAAAAAGAAAGAAAGAGAAAAAGAAAGAAATTTCTGGACCTCCCAAGAACTGGAGTTCAGTCAGTTAAGCAAGCAAGACTTTTGCATTGGTTGAGTTGATTACTGGAATGGCATTTAATGTATAATTCAGTATGGGAAGTTATTTTTCTTCGCCATCAGGGTGGTGTTCAAAGCATAGGCTTTGGAGCCAGATTCCCTGGATCCTAACCCCAGTGCATTTTACCAGTGGTGTGTCCTTAGGCAATTAGTTCCTCTCTCTTCCCCTCAGTCTTCTCATCTGTGGAGAATGAGAGTTCCTCAGAGGTTGTTGGGAGCCCTCGGTGGTGTCTTGGCGTGGAGTTGAGCACTGGTTACAAGTCTATCCTGTTGGCCCGGCAATGTCATGACAGAATTGGTTAGACGAATACTTGACTATGGTGTTCCTTGTAGCAGTTTAGGGATTTGCCGGGCCTGACACCAGTACCATCCCATGATTGTTTTTACCTCACATAACCATGCCAACAACGTTTTAAAAGCATCTGGCACCTGGGAGATGAGAAATGACTTTCAAGTGTAAAACAGGGCCTGGGGGACAGTTTGGTTGGTAAAGGCTTGGAAGCATGAGGGAGTGGGGTCAATCCAGGTGTCTGCTTGTAAATCCTAGCTCTGGGGAGGTGAAGAGTTCTTGTGGCCCACTGGCCAGGCAGCCTAGTACTTGGCAAGTTCCGGGCCAGTGAGAGACCCTTTTAAAAAGAAAGTTTTAAAAAGGTTGCTGGTGGGTTGGGCCCGAAGAACAGCACCTGAGGCAGTCCTTGGCAGATTTGGAGGTGTTTCCAAAGTGCTTCTTCTAGCAGCCAGAGATGTGCCACCCTCCAGGATGAAGATCGTGTCTCTGCCCCCAGCACCTCCCACAAAAACACCCAAGTGGCATTTTACTTATAAGTAAACATCTGAGTTTTGAGGATGTTTCTTTTCTTCCTCCTCCTCCTCCTCCTCCTCCTCCTCCTCCTCCTCCTCCTCCTCCTCCTCCTCCTCCTCTTCCTCCTCCTCCTCCTTTCTCCTGCTCTTCCTTCTTTCTCCTTCTCCTTCCTTCTCCTTCCTTCTCCTCCTCCTCCTCCTCCTCCTCCTCCTCCTCCTCCTCCTCCTCCTTCTTTTTTTTTGAGCTGAGGACTGAACCTAGGGCCTTGCGCTTGCTAGGCAAGTGCTCTACCACTGAGCTAAATCCCCAACCTGATGTTTCTTCTTTGTAAGATCATTTTTTTTATTTCTTATTGGTGTAGATTTGTTGTACAGAATAATGGGTTCCATATGACATTTCTGTCTGTAATCATGGCCTTAGCATGTTCATTCTTTAATACTCTCTCTTGTCTCTCCCTCCTCCCATCCTCTTGGTCCCCACCCTCTTCCCAGATAGTCACCCTTCTATTTTTATGTTTTAAAAACAAATCTAGATTCCACATGAGAGAAAATATGTGCTTTCTGAGGCTGACTTGTTTTGCTAGACATGGTGACCTGTAGTTGCATGCATTTTATTCTCCACGGCTGAAGGAACCCCGTTGTGTATATGCCCTATTTCCTGTGCCCATTCATCTGATGGTGGCCCCCTAAGCTGGTTCTGTAACTTGGCTATCATAAACACTGTCGAAATGAATACAGGTGTCACAGCTGTAATGTGCTGACTTAGAGCCTTTGGGCAGATGCCCAGAAGAGGTCCAGGTATGGTAGTTCCATTTTTAGGTAGGTGTTTTGGTTTGCTTGCCTTTGTTTTTGTTTTTTCTTAGGACCTCCATACTCACGTCCATAGTGACCGCTCTGATTTGCATTCCCAGCAGCAGTGTGTTGTTCCTTTTCCCTCAATTCTTCTTCAGCATTTATTATTTTCTTGATAATAAGCACTGAGACTTGGGTAAGATGGCATCTTGATGTAGTTTTGACTTGTATTTCCTTTATGCCTAAGAATGCTGAATCACATGTTTATTGGACATTTGTGCTTCTTTTGAGAATTTGTCCAACTGTAGATTAGATTCTGGGGTTTGGAGTATTTAGTTTTTTGAGCTCTTTATATATTCCAGATATTAATCTCATTGAGTTGCTGATGGCATTTTCCCGCTGGTCTGTAGACTGTCTCTTTGCTCTGATGGTTGTTTCCTTTGCTACACAAATGCTAATTTGTTAGACTCCCATTTGTTAGCCGGCGGTGGTGGTGCATGGCTTTAATCCCAGCAGAGGCAGGCAGATCCCTCTGAGTTCAAGGCCAGCCTGGCCTACAGAGTGAGTTCCAGGGCTGTTATACAAAACAAAAACAAAAACAAAACAAACAACAAAAAAAAAACCAACAACAACCAAATCTGAATAGAACCAAACAGAAGGAAAAGAGCCAATAAAAACCACAAGAAACACATATAGACACATGTTCACAGACATAGGAGTCCCATAAAAACACAAAACCAGAAGCTCTAATATACACACAAAGGACCTGTAAGATGAAGGAGTGGGGGGAGGAGGAAGAGGAGGAGGAAGGAGAAGGAGGAAGAGGAGTGGGAGAAGGAAGGAAAAGAGAAGGAGGAGGAGGAGGAGGAGAAGTGTCCTGACAAAACATTATGAGACAAAGAACCTCCGAAGATGCCACTGAGTTCCTTTTGTGTTGGCCATCTACTGCTGGGCCTGGGGCCTGCCCCTGAGCGGATTGTATTCCCAGTGAGAATCCGTTGGAGACAACTGATTTTTCATTTCATCTCCAATGAGATTCTGTTGGAGAAACCTAAGAGGCTGTCAATTGGAGAGAGCTTCTAAGTTAGCGATGGGACACGTGTCTCTCTCAGCGCCGGACTCTTCTGGCGCACATCTGCTCAGGCCCTGTGCACACTGTCGGTCTCTGTGAGTTCTTAGGGACACCGGTCCTGCTGTGTGTAGAAGGCCTTGTTCTACAGGACTAATTCTGCTGACCAATGAGCATCTGTTTGATTCTTCTTTCAAATTATTCTGGCTGCTCTTGGCCTTCTGCTCTCCATAATAGAATCAATTAGTCGTGTTTCCCTATTAATAATGGGATTCTAATTGAAATGCCTTTAAATTCATCAGGCCCATGTAATTACTTGAAATGTTTGTATTGTATTAATGTGTCCTGTGTGTTCTTTAAGTTCAGATTCTGCTTAGAATGTGCTGTGCTTTTACTAACTGACTTCTGTCTGGTGGCAACAGCTAATTAACACAGAAGGAGGAGCTTATTTGACAGTACATTTTATGAGGTGCTAAAACAACACAGTTTGATCCCAGCTATAAAGAAAACTTTTATTTAATTGCCATTTGATCCTCTAATAATGACTTCAGCATGAGTTTATGTAAATTACAGTAATCTTTTTGAGACAGTCTCATGTTGCCCAGGCTGGCATCCAACTTGCTATGAGGCTGAGGGATATGATGGAGCAAGGATGTCAGGGAAGCAATGGAAGAAGCCTAGACTTGACACGCAGTAAAGGGAACCTCAAAAGGACATCGCATCCCTTGGCACTGCGTAGAATGTGGGCCAGAAGACTGCTGTGTGCTTCTTGGAAAGGTGTGTGTGTGTGTGTGTGTGTGTGTGTGTGTGTGTGTGTGTGTCTCCCTCTGTGTCTGTGTGTGTGTCTATATGTGTGTTTGTATGTATGTGTGCCTTTGTGTGTATATCTCTCTGTGTTTGTGTGTGTATATGTGTGTGTGTCTGTGTATCTGTGTTTGTGTGTGTGTATATGTGTGTGTGTCTGTGTATGTGTCTATGTATGTGTCTCTCTGTGTGTAGCAATCTCTCTCTGTCTGTGTGTGTATGTGTGTCTCTGTGTCTTTGTGTCTGTGTGTGCCTCTGGGTGTATGTCTTTGTATGTGTGCATATGTATGTGTCTGTGTGTGTATGTGTGTGTATGTGTGTGTGTCTGTGTGTGTCTATATATGTATGTGTGTATGTATGTGTATCTTTCTCTGTGTCTGTGTGTGTCTATGTATGTGTATGTGTGTCTACATGTGCATGTGCGTGTGCGTGTGTGTGTGTGTGTGTGTGTCTGTGTCTGTTTGTGTGTCTGTGTGTGCCTCTTGGTGTATGTCTTTGTATGTGTGCATATGTATGTGTCTGTGTGTGTATATGTGTGTGTCTCTGTGTGTCTATATATGTATGTGTGTGTATGTGTGTATGTATGTATGTATGTATGTGTATCTATCTGTGTGTGTGTCTATGTATGTGTATGTATGTCTATATGTGCGTGTGTGTGTGTGTGTGTGTGTGTGTGTGTGTGTGTGTGTGTGTAGAAAGAATAGGGAGGAGAGGAGGAGCTGTTGACATCATAGTCTTTGAGAATGACCCTCCCTGGAGCTATGGTAGACTGCATATGGAACTGATCAGAACTGGCTATACACACTCACTTATAACCCCCGGACTCCAGTGGAGCTGCAGCCTCCTCACCATCCTCTATGTCTCTACCTTGCCCTGGCCCTGTTGGAGTTATTGCCCTCAAAGCACCCCTACTCACCCATGTCCTCATGCTTCCAACCCTAGGTGAGAGACCAGAATCTGTCGGGACAGAGGGCTGCACTGGAGCGTGGTCAGAACCCTCTACCTCTCTATTTAAGCCTCAATGTCAAAGAGAACAACCTGGACACCCTCCACTTCAAGGGTAAAGTTCTACCCATTCCATCCTCTGTCTACTCCTCCATGCCCTGAGAGTCCCCAGAGAACCCAACAGCACAATGCCCGCACACAATGGCTAGAGCCCAGGAGCCAGCCAGGGAGCACTCTATCCTCAGGTGTGGGGTGTCTGTACAGGCGGACAGGGGTAAGTGAGGATGCTCACCTAGGAGTCTGCTCTCCTCAAATCTGCAGGTTGGTAGCAGATAGGGGGAGCCAAAGGCCTGCCAGGGGAGTGTCACTGGCCCTCAACAGGGAGTTGAACCCCCCCATGCTTGCCCCTCCCCCCCACTCTCCTCAGTCCCTACCTCTCTTTTCCATCCCATTAGAATGGGTGGAGTTCTCTCCCTATGAAGTTGGGTTCCTGAAATATGGAGGCTTTGTCCCTCCTGAACTCTTTGGTTCTGAGTTCTTCATGGGAAGGCTGATGAAGAGGCTTCCAGAGTCCCAAATCTGCTTTCTGGAAGGTAAGTGGAAGCCTCTTCCTGTGCAGGACTCCTGTAGCTCAGGACTGGGTAGAACCCTGGAGTGAGAGACAGGTGGGCAGTAGGGAAGACCCACTGAAGGAGCTGCTCTCTCCCCATGTCCATTTTCCATTGGCACCCAAGAGTGGGGATCATTTGGTGTCCGTGTGGGAAAGACAGGGTATAGGGACCTAAGGACTGTATTTGGTTTGGGGAATTTGGCCTTCAGGTATCTGGAGCAACATTTTCTCTGTGAACTTGATGGATATCTGGTATGATGTCACCTCTGGGAAAGACTGGAAGAACTTCATTGTGGATGTCCAGAACTCAGGTAGAAGAGGGGTATTGGAGGTGGGAGACTGGGATGAGGCCACTGCCCTTTGGAGGCTGGTGGAAGAGAGGATGGGAAGGCATTTGGGGACCCTTCATACAAGCAATGTCTGTTACTCTTGGTCCAGAGGAGCCCTCAGCCTCAGCAGGCTGTGTGGAGGCCTCATGGCTGCAGCCTGGAACAGCCCTGGCGCAGGCATTTAAGGGCTTTCTGAATGGCCGGCCATTCCACCAGCGCAGTGCCAACTTCCTCCATGGCCTTCAGCTGCACCGGGACTACCGGAACCAGAAAGACTTCTCCACCTGGGCAGGTAAGGACCCTGTGTCCCCACAAGGCCAGGCTCCTGGTTGGGGTTGAGCTGTGGCTGCTAGCTGGCAGAAGTGTGCAGGGAGAGCGTATGTAAGTACTTCTGGGGTGTGGTCTGGAGGTCCCATTGTGAAGTCTAGGGGACCTGAATTCAGAGAGTGACACCGGGCATAAGAAGGGGACGTGGAGGGAACTGGGGTCAGAGGGTGCTGGGGCCACCTGTGTAAAGGTGCCCACTTATAATCAGCATTGCCTTTCCTATTAGATTGCCACCTAGACGACACCCCCAGTCAGCTGACCCCATGGGACACTCAGCTCTGCCTAGTGGATGCTGCCTACTTCATCAACAACAGCTGTCCCTCCATGGTCCGCCCAGGTCGCCAAGTGGACCTCATACTCTCCTTCAACTACTCCCAATTCTCGCCCTTTGAGGTGCCGAGTTACTCCGTGGGAACCCCTCTGTCTGGCTAGACCCACCTCCATGGATGAGCAGCAGGGCCACTGTGCCGCTGCCCCACACTTCCCTGACTAGGGGAGGAAACTGTAATCCACAGGGTCTTTCTGGGTCCTCCGTTGGGAAGGGCAGTGCTGGTGGCTGAGCTCTGGGATCCCAGACAGGTGAATGGAACCTCTTTGGGACAGAATAGCTGGACAGAGTTGGCAAGAGATCCCAAGTGTCTCCACAGCCAACTCTCAGCTTTCTCTAGGGACTCTGGGTGGCAGTAATGCCAGCATGCACAGTCCTGTGCTGAAGCCCTCCAGGTGTAAGACTCAGCTGATGGTGTAATGTCAGTAGGGGCTGGGTGGGTACAGCTGCTGGGGATTCATGCCCACCTCTAACTTTTAACTACCTGGATCCTCGGGTTCCCTCTGTGGCCTGTGTAACTCAGGACAGGGCCAGAGTGCTGTCTTGATGCTGAGGGAGCAAGTGGGTATTGTGTATCTGAGATGACACAGCTCCCTGTCTGCTTTCCTCTGCTCCTCTAGGGGCTACAGCAATCTGAGAAATACTGCAAAGCTCGGGGCCTGCCCTTCCCCCGTGTGGAGCCCAGTCCTGAGGACCAACGCCAGCCCCAGGAATGCCACCTTTTCTCAGATCCCACCTGCCCTGAGGCACCTGTTCTGCTGCACTTCCCACTGGTCAATGGCTCCTTCAGGGACCACTCTGCCCCTGGTGAGGTCACCATTCTCTTCCTGTGCCCTCCAGGAAAGGCTTTTGGTGGGTCTTCAGGCTCTTTCTAGCCACGCCTCCCAGGTCTAGCCACGCCTCCCCAGTCTAGCAACTCCTTGGTTTAGGTGGCTGATGCCCACACCTTTGTAACATCCTTCTGTTACTGGTCTTGTCGTTATCCTGGAACTTTGTCCTGACCTCTCTGCTTTCCTGCCCTTGTGCCCTGGGACCCCTTCTCAGGGACCTGGGCCTTTTCTTTGAGTGCCTCTTAAATCTAAGCCCTCATTACATTCCTTCCTAGCCTCATTTCCACCAACTTGTTGGAATTTTATCTTCTTTGGGTGGGAAAATCTAATGCCTGCCTTCATGCGTTGTTCCCAGTTTTCTAGCTGACACCATAATTCTGAACCTTCCAGTTCCACTCTTTTTTGGTTGTTCGTTTTGGTATAAGGTCTTTCTGGATAGCCTCAGCCGACCTGGTACTCACTATGTGGCCTCAACTTCAGAGCAATCCTGCCTCAGCTTCCTGAGTGCTGAGATTATTTGTGTGTACTATCACACTTGGTTTCTGACTCTACTTTTACTTTTTTCTTTTCCTTCCTTCCTTTCTTTTTCTTTCTCAAATATGGGTGTTTTGCCTGCATGTATATCTGTGTACCACTTACATGCTCTGGTGCCCAAGGAGGCCAGAAAGGGCATCAGATTCCTTGGAACTGAAGTTACAGATGGTTGTGAGCTGCCATGTGGGTGCTGGAAATCAAACCCAGGTCCTCTAGAAGAGCAGCCAGTGCTTTTAATTGACCTGTTGTCTTTCAAGGCCCCATTTCCTTTTCTTTTCTTTACTGGGTATTAAATCTAAGGCCTCCCACATACTAGCAAATGCTCAGTATCTACATCCCCAGCCCAGGTTTTAAAGTTGCTCAGGCTGTCTGTGATCTCAGTTTTAGACCAGGCCTTAGACTCACAATCCTGCCTCAGCTTTCTGAGTAGCCAGATGATAGGCCTTAAATGCTGGGCTTCTAGTTCTACCCTTAGCCATTCCTCTCTTTGTTCCCACCTGGAGCTTTAAGAATTCATCAATCACATTGTTCCTCATTGTGGCAGCTTCTAGCTTCCTGAGAAGCCATGGAGCAGTCCCATGGGCTGTCTGAATTGTGGGAGGCATGTCGTCATGTCGTGCTGTAGGAGTGTTAAGGGTGACAACCTCCTCTTACCTCAACATTTGTATTTTGGGGTGAAGGGAAAAGCAAGAACCCCTTCCACAGGGCTCAGCCTCCTCTGGGCCTGACTGAGAGGCTTCATCCTGCCTGCCTGTGGAAGGCTTTATTCTGCTACTGACTCTCCTCTCACCCTTGGGCAGGTGTCCAGCGCAGCCCTGCTGAGCTCAAGGCTGGGCAGGTGGATCTCACAGGAGAAGCCTCCCCTTACATGATGTACAACATGACCTACAAGGAGGAAGATTTTGACCGTCTGCTTCAGCTCACTGACTACAACATGAGGAACAGCCAGGACACTATCCTACAGGCCTTGAAGACTGTTCTGAAACGCAGGGCCCCAGAGGCGAAACCATCAGGGATGCAGATCTGAGGCTTCTCAGGGGCCTCTAAGCCTCTGAGAGCTACACTTGGACCCTCCACCTTCCAAGGACTTAACTCAGCCTGCAGCTGGGCATAGACACAATGCTGGCTGGTGCTCTCAGTTCTCCAAATCCTGGGCTTCCTCTTCAGCTAGCCTCACTGTCCAGAGGGGCTGCACCCCACCCACTGGTCTCCCCTGTGTTTCCAGCTGCTTTGAGAGGAGTTGAAAGCCTCCCCTGGCCAGAACATATGACAGCTGACCCCACCAGCCAAGCTTTCCAAAGCAATGACTTTCTTTGTGAGCAGAATGGATTTGGGGTGGCTTAAGGCAACTGGATGCCTCGGTACCATCTCCTTCCTGTCTATACACAAGGCTTTGATCTGCTTCTTTGAGGCAGGAGTTTGAAAACCCTCCCTATTTTATGATCTCGCCATCTCTCAGTACACAAATCTCAGGGTTCAATTTATTCTTCAGTATCCTATTCCTTTTGATGATATTATAAATGGAAATTATTTTCTCAATGTCATTTTCAGACTGATCCTTGCTTATGGAAATTTAGTTAGTTGTAGTTGGAACTTGCACTATATACAATCTTAAACTTACTGGCTTAAATACTTTTGGTGGACTCTTCCAGACACTCAGTTACGGACCTTGCCACTTAGAAATAGAGATGGTCTTACTTCTTGTTTTTTTTTTTTTTTTTATTTATTTTTTTCTGACCTAATTACTGTGACTAGAACCTCTGACATGGAGTTCAGTGGACGTGGCAAGAGCAGCCGTCCTTGTTTTGAGGAAGGAAAGCGTTGAGGCTTTCTACTGTTCTGCTCAGTCTTAAGTAGTTTCGGCTTGTCAGACACATGTTCTGTTCTATTCCTAGTCTGTTAAGGGTTTTTGTTTTGTTTTGTTTTGTTGTTTTTTTTAGGTTTTTCGAGACAGGGTTTCTCTGTGTAGCTTTGCGCCTTTCCTGGATCTCACTCTGTAGATCAGGCTGGCCTCGAACTCACAAAGATCCGCCTGCTCCTGCCTCCTGAGTGCTGGGATTAAAGATGTACGTGTTGGGGATTTAGCTCAGGTTAAATCCTCAGGTTCGATCCTCAGGTTTAAAAAAAAAAAAAAAAGTGCACCGCCACCACCACCCAGCGAGGGTTTTTGGTTCTAACAATAAGGAGGTATTGAATTTTGTCGTGTAATTTTTGTATCTCTTGTGGTACTTGTGTGGGTTTTTGTTGTTGTTTTAGTCTTTGCTCTTTGGGGGCCTGCTACCTGGCTCCCAAATAAATCACACAGAGTCTTATTCTTTCTTATAAATGCCCGGCCTTAGCTTGGCTTGTTTCTTGCCAGCCTTTCTTAACTTATTCTATCATTTGCCTCTGGGATTTTACCTTTCTATACCTTTCTTTCCTTCTTACTCTATGGCTTGCTGTGTAGCTGGGTGTCTGGCCTCTGTTATCCTCCTTTCCTTCTCCTTTCTTGCTCCTGGATCTTCTCTTCCCAAATTTCTCCTATTTATTCTCTTTGCCTGCCAGCCCCACCTATCATTTCTCCTGCCTAGCTATTGGACATTCAGCTCTTTCTTAGACCAATCAGGTGTTTTAGACAGGCAAAGTAACACAGCTCCATAGAGTTAAACAAATGCAACATAAAAGAATGGAACACATTTTTGCATCATTAAACAAATGTTCCACAGCATAAACACATGTAACACATCTTCAACTAGTTTTCCACACCAGGTTTGTTCTTTATTCTATAATTGTTTGTTTGTTTTGCTTTTGGGTTATTGTTTGTTTGAGACAGGGTCTCACTCTCATCGCTGGCGGGCCTGGACTTCACTATGTAGACCTGAATGGCCTCAGACTCACAGAGAGATCTACTTGCCTCTGCCTCCCCAAGTGCTGGGATCAAAAGCGTGCACTCCCATGCCTAGCCTTATCCTATATTCTATTCACATGCCTTACAAATATTTATTGACCTTTGGATGTTAACCACCCTTGCATTTAAGGATAATCCTTAAATCCTTCATGTGTATTGCTATCACATCTTTTTTGTCTCCTACACATCTCTCCTCTCTCTCTCTCTCTCTCTCTCTCTCTCTCTCTCACTCACACACACACACACACACACACACACACACACACTATGGCTGCCTTGGTAGGAAGCAAAGTGGGAACTTTAGGACAGACTTCAGCTCAAGGATTGCCCTCAGCTGATGACCTTGCTTGAGGTCTTTCCCCATCTGCCTCTCCTATATCTAGCTTTACTTTGATTTTCTTTCTTTCTTTCTTTCTTTTTTTTTTTTTTTTTTGTCAGAGCTGAGGACCGAACCCAGGGCCTTGTGCTTGCTAGGCAAGCGCTCTACCACTGAGCTAAATCCCCAGCCCTGATTTCCTTTCTTCATATTATCATAAATTGTTTTCCTTAGCCACAGTGCTGGTGAATTGTACTGGTCGTTGTGTTTCATTTCATGTGGGCACTGTGTGTTAGTCCTCTTAGTTCTCACTGTCATCTATTACCTTAGATGGTGTTTTGATCTCACTGTGGTCTGTTACCTTAGATAGTGTTATGATCTCACTGTGCTCTATCACCTTAGTGTCACATCTCACTGTGGTCTATCACCTTAGATGGTGTCACATCTCACTGTGGTCTATCACCTTAGATGGTATTATGATCTCACTGTGCTCTATCACCTTAGATAGTGTCTCATCTCACTGTGGTCTATCACCTTAGATGGTGTCACATCTCACTGTGGTCTATCACCTTAAATGGTGTTATGATCTCACTGTGGTCTATCACCTTAGATGGTGTCACATCTCACTGTAGTCTATCACCTTAGATGTTGTCACATCTCACTATGGTCTGTTATCACCTTAGATAGTGTTATCATCTCACTGTAGTCTATCACCTTAGATGGTGTCACATCTCACTGTGGTCTATCACCTTAGATGGTGTCACATCTCACTGTGGTCTATCACCTTAGATAGTGTTATCATCTCACTGTGGTCTATCACCTTAGATGGTGTCACATCTCACTGTGGTCTATCACCTTAGATGGTGTTATGATCTCACTGTGCTCTATCACCTTAGATAGTGTCTCATCTCACTGTGGTTTATTACCTTAGATGGTGTCACATCTCACTGTGGTCTATCACCTTAAATGGTGTTATGATCTCACTGTAGTCTATCACCTTAGATGTTGTCACATCTCACTATGGTCTGTTATCACCTTAGATAGTCTATCCACCCTTAGATTTCGTCACACTCATATGGTTGTTATCACCTTAGATAGTGTTATCATCTCACTGTGGTCTATCACCTTAGATGGTGTCACATCTCACTGTGGTCTATCACCTTAGATGGTGTCACATCTCACTGTGGTCTATCACCTTAGATGTTGTTACCATCTCCATGCTCTCAGTGGTGAGATTCAGGAAAGAGAATGGAAGAAAAATGTTAGGGACCAAGATTTCAGGAACCAAACATGAACCATGGAAAGTACTAGCTAAGCCAGGGAACAAGTCATAAGCCCACTGCCCTTCCCCAGAGCAGTAACACCTGTTTGCTAACCGGAGGCTCCCAAGATGAGAACATTCCACAGTCAGGTGCCATGGCAACAGAATGTAAAGAGCATTCCATGGTCAGGTAGCCTAGCAACAGAACAAATGGCCCCTGACCAGTGACCTTAGCAGACTTCCTGCAGTTGCACGACCTGCACGTCTCCCACATTCTGCATGCCTTCCACGTCCATTCCCCTTCCCTCCTTCCTGCCCCCTTCCCCTCCTATGCTATATAAGCCATGCGGAGAAAAATAAAGATTGGCGGCTTGATCAGAGTACTGTCTTGCTGCTGTCTCTTGTGTCCCCTGTCTCCCATTCGCTCCCACAGGTGGGTCGCCCCCGTTGAAACCCCGCTGGCCGGGGCAGAAAAACAGCTTCAGTGTCCAAATGCTGGGAGCCTGCCCACCTTGGCTGTTACTCTCCTGTCCACAGTGCTTTCACAGAGCACCGTGCCATGATATCAGAACAAGACAAGGGCAAGGCCACTCCGTCAGACAGCTGAGCATGGAAAAAATCAAGATTGTCACAAAACTGGCTCATGTCAGCCGATCTTAGTTCACGTGAGATGGTAGTTTCTTTACTATTACTGCCTTGCTCCCTACTGCCTACATAAAAGGTATAAAGAAGCCCATTTGTGTCTCTGTCCCCTCTCCTGACAGCACCCAAGCTTTTGCTACCTTGAACATCTCCTTAAAAATCATACCCACAAGTATGGTGGCACACATCTGTAATCCCCACACTCAGGAATCTGAGATAGGAGGACTGCTTCTAAACTAGCTTGGGCTACATAGCAAGACCATGCTTCAAAAAAAAAAAAAAATACAAACAACAACAATAAAATCCTACTAGAAATCCAGGCATGGTGATACTCAACGTTAATCCCAGCACCAAAGCAAATGGATCTCTCTGAGTTTGAGGTCAACCTGGTCTACACAGTGAGCTCCTGGCCAGCCAAGGCTGCATAGTGAGATCCTGTCTCAACAAACAACAAAACAAAACTGATAAAACCCAAACCAAAAACAAACAAACAAAAACCAACCAGGGCTGGTAAGATGTTCAGCAGGTAATGGTGCCTACTACCAAGCCCGACAACCTGAATTTAATCCTGGACCCACATGGTGTGAGAGAAAAACATTCATGAAAATTGTCTTCTGACCTCTACATGTATGCTGTGGCATGTGAGTGCACACCCACACTTGAATGAATGAAGGAATAAATGAATGTAACACAAAATGTCTCTTAAGAGGTTAGAGCGAGGACTTAGCCGTTCAGAGCACTGGCTGCTTTTGCAGAGGACCCAGGTTTGACTCCCAGCACCCACATGGCAGCTCACAACCATCTTTAACTCTAGTTCCAGGGGATCTGATGCCTTCTTCTGGCCTCTACAGACACCAGACATGAACATGGTACACATACATACATGCAAACACTCATACACAATTTTTTTTTTAATGTTAAACTAAAACAGCATTACCAAACAGACAAACACAGACTCACTAAACTTGAAAGTGGGAAAAGTGGACAGGAAGTAGCTAGCCTTTCCACATCAGTTCCCAGACTTTCACGAACTGCCCAGTTCCATGTCTTTGTGGAACATGGTGTGTGTGGAGAACTAATTTCATACAAGGTGAAGTCTGGTCTTTGCTGGGAAGATATCTCTAGGCCCCAGAATGTCCTGTTTGTGGTCATGTCTTTGTTTCCAGGGGTCATTGACCTTGACTGACTGCAGGAACTAAAGGTGAAAGCTACTGCTTTCCATCCAGGACAAGCCAGTGCTTTCCTGAAGCTCCATGTTTGTACTTTTCCAGAGTCCTGGTGCTGCAAGCCTCAGGGAAATGGAATGGAATCCAGCTACTATCACAAAAGCTACTACTTGGAAAAGTCAAGGACTTTTCTGAAGGTCAAGCCATGACTTAAGAAGTCTTGGTGATATTTTAGCTTTTGTATATACATTAGCTGGTTCCTACAGTGACTTTCTTGTAATGCTATGCATGCTTCCAAGAACTCCTAACAGTGTATTTATCTAAAATACCTATCAAGCATCCAAGGCCAAACAATCTCCTGAGCTAAGGTAACGCCCTTGTGAAAACGACGCCTGTTCAGAGGGATAGCTTTATTTCTTGTGCAATCTGAGACCCTCCTTTTCTATTACTAACATTATAGACTCCTAACTTCTTACCTAACCTCTTCTAGGAATGTAGACTGAGCACATTAATTCCCTTTTTGATACACTAACTGATCATTAGTTCACAGTTGACTCGGTTGACCTCCTCCTTTACCACTCCCCTTTTGGGTTGTAAAAGAAAGTCTGGTGGTCACTGCCTGAGGAAAACGCTTCCCTGCCTTTATGACCCTGTAAGAATTCAAGCCTGGTGACCTTGCTCTGCCAGAGGATTGCTATTGCTTGGGTTTATAACTGGATTCCTGAGAGACTTGGGGAGAACTGAGAGGTATAAGGAGAGAGAGGAGGATTTTGAAGAGAGAACTTGAGGACGAGACGGAAAAGAAAACAGAAGAACTAGATGGATAAGAACTTGAGGGAACAAACTGAGATGGGGAAGAACTAGATTGAAGGGCTGGAAGAGAGAACTAGAAGAACAAGATGGAAGATGAGGAAGAGCCAGATAGGGAAGAACAAGATGAGAGAGAAGGAGATGGGAGAGGAGCTGATAGGGGGAGAACTAGATGGATGAGAACCTAGATGGGGCAGAGCTAAGATGAGAGAATTAAGACAGAACTTAGAGGGGACAGCAGGGAAATGTAGAAAGGAATCAGGCAAGAAAGGAGCTAGGCATGAGAGCAGAACAGAAGCTGTGTAGAGCGAGAACTGACTCAGAAGAATACAGTGTATGGAGTAAGGAGTTTCACGTACATAGATGCATTTCCTATCATCAAAGATTAATTATCTACACAGAGAAACCCTGTCTCGAACCCCCCCCCCCATAAAGATTAATTATCAGCTGGTTGTAGATTCTTCCTGGACCCTGGGAGGGGTGTCGAGGGGCTGAACCCCCAGTCCTAGGAGTCATCTTAGTAGGTCTGGTGGTCCTAAGGACCTTCCAATGTGTAGCCAGCTGATCCAAAGTTGAGTGAAGTAAGGGCAGTGTGTGGAGCCATTCCCTGGGGCTGTACAGACCTGTGCCTACTGTAGCAGTGGTCTAGAGTCCTCGGGAGACATGGCAGGCAGCAGGATGCTCTTGCCTTGGGGTTCGAGTAGCTCCAGGCTTCCAGGCTCTGGAGTATGAGAGGCACATAGGTAGGGAGAGCAAAGACTCCATCTATTCCGAAACCTTGACAAAGAGAGTGCTGGGGTGAGGTCACACAGCACTCAGGCTGAGGCAGGCTGAGGCTGCTGCCGTATCTGGCGCATGAATGTGCATATGCCTGTTGTCACCCTAGGGCCTGACTCCTTGAAGGCCCGGAGACCCTGTCTTCCTCGTCCTAATCTGGTGAGGACTGACATCAGCAGGTGTTAGGCCCCAACTCATGGGTGTCAAGGTACACTGCATCAGGCTCTTCTTTCAGCCCATGGGCCCCTCCTGGCCAGGCCCAGACAAGACAGGCAGAGACATGAAGCCCAGTAGGCTGTCCCAGTGAATCCAAGCTCTGGTCCAGCTCTGCGCTCTGGTCAGCACAGGTGGTAGCTGTGAGGATGGCAAGGATTGGACTACTGATATCTTTCGTTTCTCCTGATCACAGTTATACACATGTTAACAAAGCAGGGGGGCACTGTGTCAGAAAACTTAAAAAAGTTACCAACAAAGAGACCAAAAGAAAATAACAGGAAAGCCACTCTTAATAAAATTCCACACAATTTCAGAATTTATCAAAAGCCCTTAATTTGGATATTCTTATAACCTCATATATGGCATGGTGTCTGTGAAGGTTAACATGGTCAATGCTAGGCCCCAGGGCCTAGACATTTATTCAAACAGTGTTCTAGATGTTTCTCTGACTTTCTTTGTAAAATAAGATTTACATACAAACTAGTATATGGATACAACACATTACTTTCCATCACGTGAGGGGCCTCATCCCATCACTTGAAGGTCTTAATAGTCTGGCCTGAGCATGCAGGGATTCTGCTGACTGTCTGCTTTGGATTCGGATAGCAAGTCTTCCCTGGGAATTATTCCCACTGGCCTCCTCCATCAGACTCCCTGAGTGTCCCCAATGGTATGAAACAAGTTCCCCAATTATTTCTCTGTCTCTCTCAGTCTTTCTTCACACACACACACACACACACACACACACACACACACACACACACACACACACAGTCTCTCCATAGCCCATTGAAACTATGCAGAAAAACAATTGCATCTGTACATAACAGATTGTTTTTCTTGTCACTATTGCTAAACAACATAGTATAGCAAGTGTATATAGCACATTTATTGTATTAGGGGTTATAAGTTATCCAGAGATAATTTAAAGTATATAGAAAGATTGTGTAGGTTGTATGCAAACACTGTTATTTTGTTTAAGAGGTTAGAACATCTGTGGATCTTGGGAGATCCTGGAAGCAACCCCTGAAGTTGAAGAGGGTCATCCTCAGAATATGACAGCTCCTGGATCTCATCTAGCTTCGGTGGGGCCAGGATATCACTCTCATCCACAGATAAAGAAGCAGACACCTGGGGCAAGGGAGGTAGCCAGTTGGTAGAATGCTTGTCTAGCATTCACCACACCCTGGGTTCAGCCCCCAATCCCGTTGTTTCTGTGTCTCTGTGGAACACTGGCTAATGTTAATACACATTAGGAAAAACAAATCATGCTATCTTGGATGAAGAGGTCTTAGATCTCTTTCCTTAAGGTTCAGGAACAAGGTTGGGATGGGTACTGTCCTCATTATTTCATCTTCTTTTTTTTGGTTGGTTTTTATTTTGTTTTGTTGGAGACAGGGTCTCAGTATGTAGACCTGGCTGACCTGGAACTCATACCTACCCCTGTCTCCCAGGTGACCACTTTCTTTCTCGATGACAACTCCTGGATGTCATTTAGCTTCTGTGGGACAAGAACCAAGACCTGACTCAGCTGACCCTCTGCAATCAAGAAGTCACAACAGGATGCTGCAAGTTGCCTGAACCTTGGGAAAGACTTCAGGGCTTTAAAGAAAGTTGCAGTAGACAGTGAGGGCTCTGGGAAGATTCCTGAACTGTGGTTTGAGCAGGTGTGGTCCAGTGAGCTGCCTGGGGAAAGGCATGGTGCCTGGGAAGGTGACCATGTTCAGAGTTACTCTCAGAGTACAGTGGGTGCTTCTGAGGATAAACTCAGGAAATGTCCTGCTGGACTGGAGAGACAATGTTGACACTCGAAGTTCTGAAGAGATCAGTCAAGCTGTAATGTCACAAAGCAGGGAAGTAGCAAAAAGGAGGAAGACGTCACAGGTCCAACCCTGGGCAGAGACCCTCAGAATAGCATTCTCATCCACAGATGAAGAAGCAGACACCTGGGGTTAGGGATGTAGCCAGTTGGTAGAATGCTTACCTCATACTCACCACACCCTGGGGTTAACCCCAAGAACTGCATAAACTGGGTGTGGTATACACATGTGATCCCAGCACTTAGGGATCAGAAATCAAAGTCATCCTTGGCTACATAACGAACTTGAGGCTGGCGTAGGCTACAGTGGACTAAAACCAAACACAAGGCACAAGCGGAACTCTTGAGAGGATGAAATGCCATATCCAGGTCACACAGCAAGTCTAGAACACTTGGATACTCATTGTTTCAAGCTGTGGCTCTTACCCTTCTCTTAGGAGTAGGCATTCCTGTTTTTCCAGGAAAGGCCCCTCTGTTCTCACTCAGCTCACACGTTGGGGTCCTGATTAACTCTACTTGACATTAAACGGTGAGCTTATAGAGGGGGCTTGGCCAATCAGAGTCATGCTGTCTTAGTTAGGGTTTCAATTGCTGTGAAGAGACACCATGACCACAGAAACTTTTATAAAGGGAAACATTTCATTGAGGCTGTCTTACAGTTTCAGAGGTTCAGTCTATTATCATTGTGACAGGAAACAAGGTGGCAGGCAGGCGGGCATGGTGCTGGAAGAGCTGAGAGTTCTACATCTTGAGCCACAGGCAGCAGGAAGTGAACTGTCTACCACATTGAGTGTAGCTTGAACAAAGGAGACCTCAAAGCCCACCCTCACAGTACATACTTCCTCCAATAAGGCCACACCTACTCCAACAAAGCCACACCCCCAACAGTGCCACACCCTTTGGGGGTCATTTTCTTTTAAACTACCACATTTCACTCCAGGGGTCTCCAAAGGCTTAAACCATATCATAATGCAATGTGCATTCAGTACAACTTCAAAAGGCCCTATACTCCACCACAATCTTAAACATATTTAAAAGTCTAAAGTTCAAAGACTCTTCTGAGATTCATGCAATCTCTTAACTGTATTCCCCTATAAAATCAAAATAAAAAAGCAGATGACATACTTCCAACATAGAATGGCACAGGATATACATTATTGTTTCAAAATGCAGGGAAGGGAGCATAGTGAGGAAATATTGGTCTAAAGCAGGACCAAAACCCAGCTGGGCAAACTCCAAACCTTGCATCTCCATGTCTGATGTTAAAACCATCTTCAGATCTCCAACTCCTTTCAGCTTTGTTGACTGCAACACACTTCTTTCTCTTAGGCTTGTTCCACTCCCTGTTAGCAGCTCTCCTCAGCCAGTATCTCGTGGCTCTGGTATCTCCAACATCTTGGAGTCTCTGAGGCCATCCAGGCTTCAACTTCACAGCTTTAAGAAATGGCCTCTCTAGGCCTCCATTCAGGGACGCCCCTGAGATGTGTCTGGCCTTGGCTGTTTGCCTTAGTCTTGTGGTGGTGGGGGGAGGCGTTAGATTCTTTAGCCCCATTCTTTCTGTTTTCAATGGTTCCCTTCACTGCCTAAGCTCGACTGTTCTGAAATTTGATCTCTGTAGACCAGTCTGGCCTCAAACTCAGAGAGTCACAAACTTCTGCCTTCCGAGTGCTAGGATTAAAGGTGTGGACCACCACACCCAGCTCTAAGCTTTTCTTTAATTCCTTTTCACAAATTGGAAATTTAGTTGGGTGGGATCTTGCCCTGAGGTCACCACTCCCTTTATTCCATTTCCTAATCTGTTTATCTCTGAACACAGGACTCAACTCTATTCCACTTCCTGGTGCTCCTTTCTCCTCAAATTGTTCTACACCTTGTATTTTTTTCTTGCTCAGATTGCTCTTTTTCATTATATAATCTTCATTAGAGTTAACACAAATAACCACATGTCAAAGTCTATGCTAGGCTGTTTTGAAATTCCCTCTGCCAATGGAATTAATCCAAATCTCTTCACTTTAGCCTCAAGCAGACTTTTCGGACAAGGGCAAAAAGCAGCCACATTCTTCACCAAAATATCACAAGAACAATTTTGAGGCAACATACTAACATTCTTCTCTGAAACCTCTTGAGCCAGGCCCCACAGTTCTAATACTAAATGTCTTTATTGATTGTTCAACGTTAAAAACCTAATGGCTACTTTGACTTTCTAATCATCTCAGAATGTTAGTCTAGCACACTCATTGCCAAAAAGCTCTTTTCCTGTGTTTTAAACCATAGTTTCTTTTTTTTTCTACCCACAAAGTGATCTAGTTTGGAGTGGTTGAGTTCAGTACATCCCCTGCACATCACTTAAAGGGGGGAAGAGGGGAAGGAGGGAGGGAGAGAAAGAGAGAGGGTAGAGGATAATGTCCCAGTTTCAGAGTCCACTCTATAGGCACAATCAATAGAACTCATACACTTTAGGCCATCTCTGTCTTCCCACTGTCCTTAGCCACATGCCTATAGTGACCTGTACAGGAATGTGATAAGAATATTAAAAGCACCATCTATATTAGCAAAAAGCTAGCACAAATTCAAATGGCCATTAACCAAGGAATGGAGGGGCTGGAGAGATGGCTCAGTGGTTAAGAGCACTGGATGCCTTTGCAAAGAACCGGAGTTAGTTTCCATCACCTGCACAGTGGCTCACAACTGTCTGTAACTCCAGTTCCAGGGTATCTGATGTCCTCTTCTGGTCTCCTCAGGCCCCTGCATACATGCATGCAGTGCCCATAAACTCACACAGGCAAACACACATACACATAAATCATATACATCTTTTTTTTTTGAAGATTTATTTATTTATTATGTACACAGAAGAGGGCGCCAGATCTCATTACAGATGGTTGTGAGCCACCATGTGGTGGCTGGGAATTGAACTCAGGACCTCAGGAAGAGCAGTCAGTGTTCCTAACCTCTGAGTCATCTCTCCAGCCCCTCATATACATCTTTTAAAAAGTAGAGGAATGGATACATAATTGCTATTAGGCCAAGAAAAAAAATAATGCTGTGGAACAATCTGTTGGTTAAGGCAGTGTTGGTGGCAATGGCCGCTGTTCCTGGGTGGCCACCACCGTGCTGTGGCTATGCTGATAGAGGAGAGTGCTGGACAGAAGAGTCAGTGCAACATAGTTACCTTTTAGAGATTTATTGGGAGAGAAAGGGAGAGGGAAAGAGAGAGGGAGAGAGAGAGAGAGAGAGAGAGAGAGAGAGAGAGTGGATCATGTGAAGGGGGAAGAGTGCGGAAAAGGGAAAAGGGATGCACAGAGGGCCCACCCGTTTTTTAGGCTGGGCCGCCATCGCAGGCTGATGACTTAAGGACAGAATCCTTATATCCCAGACTTTCACTTATTATAGAAAGCAGCTAGGGCTGGAGAGATGGCTCAGAGGTTGAGTGCTGGCTGTTCTTCCTGAGGTTCTGAGTTCAATTCCCAGCAACCACGTGGTGGCTCACAACCATCAGTAATGAGATCTGGTGCCCTCTTCTGGCCTGCAGGCATACACGCGGCAGAACATAATAAACAAATAAATCTTTTTTAAAAAGCAGGTAGATGGGAATAGGGGCATCGTTCCTCTCGATAACTGCTTCCAGCTGACTTTTGGATGTTGGTTGGTTCTTGGGGGAATGGAGAAGGGGAGTCTTCCAAGGTAGACAGGTATTGTGGGATACTGTCTCCCATCCATTGTTCTGGAGACATGTTTCCCTCTTGGCTGTGACTGGGAACCTTTTGTCTGACAAGATGCTGGTGACATAGAAAAACGCTTAGAGAGAAAACAATCATTATTATTTTATGTTGGTAGATCTGGCCTGTCCAGATGGATTTTGAAACATGTCAAGCTTTATCAGAGACAGATTATTTTAAAGCATCTCATAGTAATAGATGTTTACATTAAAGTCCTTTTGTGTATGTGTGTAGCACCCATATGCTTTTGGGTCTGGGGGTGTAAATACCTTTTAGCTGTTATAGTTCCTTACTTGATGATCTTTGGACTCCAGTTCTGTGGTGGTCCTGTACCATTAGCTGAACAGTGAGTTAGAACAGGAAAGTGGGAAGAGAAAAGCTTATGGTACATGAGAATTTATTTATTTTTTTTATTAGGGACAAGGCAAAGATCATGGCCCTGTCTGTATGCACATGAGAAACACAGGCAGTAACTTTGAAGTGAGACAATGAGCTCCCATCTCCAGCTGGAAATATTTTTTATTAAGTAACTCTGAAAGCGCAATTAAATCTGGTGAGGTAAGTAAGGCTGTCCTCTGTACCCAACAATAGAAAGGAGAAGTGACATCCCAAAACTCCCAGGACTGAGTCAGTGGCTCTGGTGTCCAGAAGGAAAGAAATAGATCACTTCCCTGCTGGATTCCCTGCCATGTCTGTAGCCAAGCGTAAGTCTGTTGGAGGTCTTAGCTTGGTGTATCCATTCGTCTTGGTGCCTGGGGGCAGTCAGCTGACTGGTTGTCTTTCTAGGCAGCACCTTTAACAAGGCTGTTGATGGTCTGGCAGGGCATTTGCTAGCCCGTGGCCTTTTTCTCACTTAAAACAGGGACCCAACAGCTTTTGGGAGTCAGCGAGTGCCAGCACTTGACAATTTTGTTTTCAGGTTTTTATCTCTTCTCTGGCACACCTTAAATGCCACTGATGACTCTTTTGCCCATGGTGTCAGGAGCCTTTCTCTCCAGATGCTTAAGTTTTAGTTGGGAGGGTGTGGGGAACAAGAGATGGATTTTATTCCATGTCCTGATTTTTTTTTTCCTCTGATGATTGTTGGCTTAAGGACAGCTTTTGGAAGATCTGCCAGGAGGCAGACTATAAACCGATCCTTTTGGAAGACTTATAGTCTGAGGCTATAAGCTGATTTTTGGCTTAAGAGCCATCTTGACTACTGTAAACTTATTTGTATGGATCTCAGCCGCTTTCAGATCCATCTGTGCTTCTCAAGGCAGTTTGAGAATGAGTGGGTGGAGTTAAGGTGAGTTAGGGTGAGTCTTAGAAACCTCTTAAGCCTGCCCATTTGAGCCCACCCACTGCCTGCGGAAGTCAGACAGAAAAGGTTGTATGTGAAAGACGCAGAAATGGGGAAGGAGAAGGGTTTAGAGTTTTAGCAGAGAGCTTGGCGATAAAGTAACTTTTTATTTGCCCGTTCGCTGGCAGAAGTTCCCGCGACTCTGTTATGCGGCTAGGTTTACGCTGTTATGTGGCCAGGTTTACTGGTGCCTGCTCTTATCCACCAATGTAGGGAGTAAATGTATAGACCCCTCTGTCCTATGGCTGTAGCCAAGAGAAAAATAAAAAATTAAAATAACGAACAGGGATCAGATTCCAGCCTTGGGTGTCCCCGAGAGTGAAGAGGGATCTATGAATCAGCTCAAGTCACAGATCCTCTTCATCAATTGTTTGTGAGGGCTGTGGCTGTGCTGGAGTTAGTCCACCATTGGACCCTAGACAACATTTATCTCCTTGTCAGGAGCAAAAATGTGCCTGCCGTTGCCAGCACAGCCCGAGGATAACCCCCTGGGTGTCTGTTGCAAAGAATATAGCTCAGACTACAGCTGTGAGAATGGCAGACTCACTGTGAAGAATCATGGCGGTAGCAGGGTAGCTGTATAGGGGTCCAGCGGAGGCAAGGGACGCATGCACTCGAGGTCTTGTGGTCTCGCTGGATGGGGGAGGAGGCGGCAAGCGGCAGCAGTTAGCAGGTCCTTGGTTGGTGTATCCGAGTCACAGAACCAATGTTGGTTAAGGCAGCTGTGGTGGCGCTGGCCGGTGCTTGAGGGTGGCTGGTACTCGTGGGTGGCCGCTGCCCACGGTGGCCATGCCAACGGAGGAGAGTGCTGGACAGAAGAGTCAGTGCAACATAGTTACCTTCTAGAGCTTTATTGGGGGAGAGAGAGAGGGAGAGAGAGAGAGAGAGAGAGAGAGAGAGAGAGAGAGAAGAGATGATTTAGGCTAGGCCACCATGGATAATAATTAAGGACAGAATCCTTACACAATCCTCTTGTACACTGTAAAGATTTTTCACTCCAATTGGTTTAATAAAATACTGATTGGCCAGTAGCCAGACAGGAAGTATAGGCAGGGAGACCAAATTAAGAATTTGGGAATAGGAAGAGCAGAGTCAGGGGTCATTAGCCAGACACAGAGGAATCAAGATAAGAATGTTGTACTGAGAGAAGCTACCAAGCCAAGTGGCTAAATGTAGATAAGAATTATGGATTAATTTAAGTGTAAGAGCTAGTCAGTAATAAGCCTGAGCTACTGGCTGAGCATTTATAATTAATGTAAGCCTCTGTGTGGTAATTTTAGAAGCAGCTGCCAGGTATTTGGGAGTTGCTGGTGGGACAGAAACTTCCATCTACAAAGTAAGGAAAAATAACAAATTATGACTTCACACATTGACATATATGAATCTCAAAAACAGTGTTGAATGAAAAAGTAAATAAGTCCTATATAGTTTCATTTAGGTTAACTAACCAAATACCCCAATGTTATAGGATATTCCTTTACATTCTGTTAAGATGTGTCTGTGATTGCTTTAATGAGTTGAATGACCATTAGCTAGGCAGGACATCTGGAGACAGAGAGGTCTGGGAAGAGGAAAGGAGGAATCGCCAGTCAGACACAGAGGGAGCATGACGTGCCACAGTCATATGGCAACATGGAGATGAATGGAAATGGGTTAATTTAAGTTATAAGAGCTAGTGAGACAAGGCCAAGCTATAGGCTGAGCATTCATAATTAATAATAAATCTTTGTGTTGTGTTTTATGGGCTGGCAGCCCAAAGAAAAGTCCATCTACACCCCAAACTTAGCAAAACCCTACTTAGAGAATTATACATATGCAGTAAACATATGGGAAAGTGAAGCGGGCCAGCAAGATGGCTCAGTGGATAAAGGTGCTTGCCACCAAACCTGACCTTAGATCCACAGAACCCACATGTACATAGTGGAAGGAGAGAACTGGCTCCCCAAAGTTGTCTTCTGACCTCCACACATGTTCACGGTACACATGCACACTCACCCATCCACATATGACACAAAAGAAATCAATGTAACACATTTTAAGGAAAGAAGTGTTAGTCATAGGTTTCAGAGGTGCTGTGTCCTGACAGGGAAGGCTCTACTTAGAGAGGAACTCCAGAAACATGGGCAATATTTTACCTCCAGCCAAGCCAGATTGGGGCTGAGTGGACAGAATGAAAGGGATTTTGGGAAATAACATGGCAGATCGCTGCATCAGCGGCAAAGTGAAAAACTATGGCTGCTGTTCATTGAGCATAACCATCGGGATGCTAAGCATTTTCATTTTCTCATTTAGTTTTCGCGACAGCCTAGGGAGGTGAGTACCATGTCTAAAAGTTATTTCTGAGGTGAGAGGTGGCGAAATAACTTGCTCCAGGCCACAGAGCCATTAAGGGTGGAACTAGGATCCAAATCCAGGCCACCTGCCTTCAGCTCATCTGTTTAGCTATCCTATGTGCTGTCAAAACCCATTTTCACACTTACGACAAACTGATAATCCTCAATTCTAGAACAGAGCACCGGCAATCACTGGATTGGCCAACATGCCAGGAGCCAGGATTCAAGAATTTCTCAGCATCTCATAGAATCTAGGACAGCTGGGTTTGTGGTGCAACCTGGCACTGATTTGCTCAAGGTTAAGGGGAGAGTGAGCTTGCTCAGCACAGAGTGGGTTGTTATGGTGAGAGAATTTCAGGGCATATGTGAAGAAGGTCTTGAGCACATGGAGACAAGTTGGCCATCCAACCTAGCACCTGGCACTGAGCAGTGAGGCCAGAGCAGAGGGTCAGAGGACTGGGTGACCTGCTGCTGCCCAGGTAGAGGAAGATGAAGAAAAAACACACATAGCTGTTGGCTTCCAGATGTATTAACTGAAAAGGGAGAGATGAGTTACAAGTATTTGCCTCCCGGCAGAGCTCAGGAGTAAATGAGAGCCTTTCCCCGAGTCTAGTCCTCTTGGGGAAGGGGGCTGGTGTGTGAGGATGAACCCCAAGAGAGCCACAGCCTACAGAAGAAAACTGATGAGATCCTGACTGAGGTCTGGGTTAAAATCCTGGCATATATGTTGATGATGATTGTTATTTTTATGTATATGGGTGTTTTGCATACATGTATGTCTGTGCACCATGTATGCAGTGCCCAAGGAGCCTAGAAGAGGACACTAGATCCGCTGGAACTAAAGTACAGATGGCTGTGAGCCACCATGTGGGTGCTGGGACTCAAACCCAGGTCCACTTGAAAACCAGTCAGTGTTCTTAACCACTGAGCCATCCCCGCAGCCCCAATTATTGAAAATTTAAGATCTTTTCCTCACCTCAAAAATGAGACAATGGTCTCCTTGCAACATTGCTGGTAAGGGAGCACCTCAGGGGGAGCACCTCAGGGGGGGCTCTGGCATGATTCCTCTCACTCAGCAGGTTCTTGATAAATAAGCTGTTACTTTTCCTCTCGGGGTTCTTGTTCTTGTTGTTGTTTTGTTTTGTTTTCCAGGCTGAGGATGTGAACCTAGCCCTCCTCACACATGCTGGGCACACCCCAGGCCCTCACACACGCTGGGCACACCCCAGGCCCTCCTCACACACGCTGGGCACACCCCAGGCCCTCCTCACACACGCTGGGCACACCCCAGGCCCTCCTCACACACGCTGGGCACACCCCAGGCCCTCCTCACACACGCTGGGCACACCCCAGGCCCTCACACACGCTGGGCACACCCCAGACCCTCCTCACACACGCTGGGCACACCCCAGGCCCTCACACACGCTGGGCACACCCCAGGCCCTCACACACTCTGGGCACACCCCAGGCCCTCACACACGCTGGGCACACCCCAGGCCCTCCTCACACACGCTGGGCACACCCCAGGCCCTCACACACGCTGGGCACACACCAGGCCCTCACACACTAAAGAGACAGAGGTAGGGTGTTCACCGAGTTTGAGGCTGGCCTGGTCTACACAGTGAGCTCTAGGCTAGCTAGAGCTACATAAATAGCTCTAAAAATAGATAGATAGATAGATAGATAGATAGATAGATAGATAGATAGATAGATAGATAGATATAGATAGATAGTGGATGGATGGATAGATAGATAGATAGATAGATAGATAGATAGATAGATATAGATAGATAGTGGATAGATGGATAGATAGATAGATAGATAGATAGATAGATAGATAGATAGATGGTAGATGGATAGATAGATAGATAGACAAAATCTTTAAAACAAACAAACAAACAAACAAACAAACAGAGATTATTTCTTCAAGTGTAGATTATATCCTGGGGTTTGGGGATTTAGTTCAGTGGTAGAGCGCTTGCCTAGCAAGCGCAAGGCCCTGGGTTCAATCCTCAGCTCTGAAAAAAAAAAAAAAAGATTATATCCTGGTGTGGTGTGGAACTATCCTCAGAGCCATGCAATCACCATCAGCCGTGTCCCTTGCAAAAGGACTGTCCCAGCTGGGCCTTTTAACTATTTAAACCCCTTCCTGGAGGGAGGAGCCACAAGACAGTCCCCTGAGTATCCCTCTGTACATCTGCCTCAGTTTGCATAAGGCCTTAGAGAGGGGCTAGAGTATAAGGCCCAGGAAGACTGGGGGGGGGGCAATCTCTGTGGCTAAGAAGAAGCCCTCTCCCTTTCTGGTGCTTTCCAGTGCTGCCTTTTGAGGGGAGTCCTCACACCCGTGTAGTAACCCCTCACCTATGCTCTGTAAGGAAGCCGAGTAAACCATAGCTTCTCCAGAGCAAATTTTGGCAGAACCATACGTTGGTTTCCCTCGCAGTTTTAGGTTCAGGAGGAGTAGATGTTAGTTATGTTTGTCTGTATCGTGCCCCGCCCCCAAAGGAATTTTAGCAACACCTGGGCACTTTGAACCCAGCTAGCAATTAACTTCTGAGTGAAGAGTGCAGTTCAGCCGGCCTACCACCAGGGGGCTATGTTGTGAAGTAACTCCAGGGAGTTTGCCTGACTGACCCTTGGTGAAGGAGTGATAGTGATCTTCAAGAGAACAGAACATATGCACCACTCTGTAAACCTTCCCATACAATATGCCCCTTTACAATTTCATTTCATTTTATTGGCAAAAGTATTTTGTCTGCATATATGTCTGTGCACCATATGCATGCCTGGTGACTGAGGAAGTCAGAAGGCAGCTGATCCCTGGAATTGGAGTTGCAGATGGTTTTGAGCCACCATATGTGTGTGCTGGGAACTAAACTTGGGTCCTCTGCAAGAACAAGTGCTCCTAACCACTGAGCCATCTCTCCCGTCTTACAATATGTTCTTAAACTCATGAAGCAGTCTTATATATTAGTTTGTAACCAGTGTTTACATATGTATTCGAAAGAGAACTTAATTTAAAGACAAAGTATCTAGGTGAAGCCTCACATCATACAAGTGGTGCTTGGGATTTTGTTCTTCTCAGCTGGGATGCCCATCAACCGTAGATAAGCTAGATAAGCTAGATAAGCACGTGCTAGTGTACTTGTGAAGTGAGATACGAAGTAGCTATGGAAATGAACACTTTGTCTCGTGCACAGCATGTGACTGGATTGAATAAAGTGTTGATTGGAAGCAGCCAGGCTTACAAGAATAATACTGATTGGCTGCATTTACATAAAGTCCCCAAAGTGATCAAACTCACTATGGTATAGGAACTCAGGATGTTGTGCCTTGAGGGACCGGGGGAGCCAGGATCAAAGGAAGCCCAGGATGTTTCTGGGTTTGGTTAGGATTCTATGTTTTGATTGGTGTACTGGTTATACAAGTATGTTCAACTTAGTCTGCTCCCTGTTGCTCTAACTTAATATCCACAATCAAGTTATTTAAAGGGAAGAAATTTATTTCTTACACTTCTGGAAGTTGGGAGAGCCAAGGTTAAGGAGTTGGTTGCATTTGGGAAAGGCCTTCTTGGCTGGTGAGGATTTTGTTGTAACAAGTTGGTAAGGCATGGAACATCACATGGGGAGAGGGACCCAAACAAGCCAAACTAGTTTTTATAACAGACTCACTCTGGAGATAATTCATTAACTCACTAACTCACTAATCTATGGGTGGGTTAGTCTATTCATGAGGACAGAGCTCATTACCCAATCACCTCCTAAATTCCCATCACCTTTGCATACCATCTACCTATGACTTTGAGGATTAAGCACCAATGTTTGAATTTTGGGAAAGCAACACCCAACCACAGCAAACAGTCATCATCTGTCCAGATGCACACCTAGAAATTTCAAGCCTCTGTGTCAGGCTTGGCTTAAGAGTTTTCTGAGGGGTTAGAGATGGGCCAGTGGCTAAGAGCAAGTGCTATCTATTCTTGCAGAATGTGTGAAAGGTAAATATGTTGTCTTTTCTAGCAGAGCAGTAAATGAGACAAAGGCAGTACCATCTTTAAAGACATCTGTAAAGGCATCACTGGGCAAAAGTCCCTCCCCAAGCCAGCACTTTTCAAAGATTACAGTATATGCTCCAGGCTGCATCCTGCGCTCACATGTTGCACTTTGCTTACCATGCCATTTGAGAAAGACTGGGAGACCAGCTCTGACCACTTAGAGTGAGGCACAGAACCCATTTGTATTCAGAATAAATCCCTAGTGAGATTCCAGCTGAATATGCTTGCTTCATCTGTAGAGGTAATACTTTGTGACTTGCTGAAATACTTTGGATTGTATGGTTATGTTCTTGGGACCTCAGACCCATCTCTAACACGGAAGACCTGTATTTGGTTCCCAGCACCCATCATCCATATAGTGTACCTTACAACCACCTTTAACTAGTTCTAGGGAATCTAATGGCCTCTTCTGGCCTCTGTGCACACCTAACACTCATGCATACAAACCTACACACACACACGTAAATTAACAAGAAAAAAGAGAGTTTATTGAAAGGAGTGTTTAACTAGCCGTGTTTGAGGGCCTACATCCAGTCCTCAAGACCAGGGGGAAAAGGGGATATTGCAAGAATCTGAGGGTATCAACCTGTGCATAGTGGGCTGAAATGTAATGTTTGTGTCTAGCATGTAAGCGTTCTCAACACTTCTCTCTCAACAACTCCTGCCCAGTGGCCTTGGGTGGTGAGGGTGTGACCAGGACTAGCCTATCTTAGTATGTCATCTCCCTGGCACTGGGATTGGCCCAGGGCAGGCACCTTGCTCAAGTGAGATGATCAGAGCCTGTTAATAAATGCCTCTTTGGTGCTGGGATTGCAGGTGTGAACAGGACAGCGTCCTGCCGCTTCTCATCTTCAATGCTCCGAAGCTCCATTCCACTCTGTTCCGTGAGTCAGCATGGAGCTTTCCCAACTAGCTGCACCTGGAAGTTACTGCTTGTGCTTAAGCTTCTCTAGTTTGTCTCTTGATGCCTGCAATTAGTTAGGATTAGTCTTGACTAACCGATGAGGTCGTTGGGCCACTGACCGACATGCCGACAAAGAGATGAAAAGTGCTCTCTTCTGGAGCAAGGGTGATCAGAGGCAGGTAGCTGTCCTCCTGCATCAGGACTTTGTCACAACGTGACCTCAATACCCTGTACAATCCGGGATGATAATCCGCCCTTCCTCTCAAGTACCACGGTGGAATAATTTCCTAACTTGAAGTTTAAACTGAGATTATATTCTAAATTCTCAAATTCCTTCACTCTGCCTCTCCCGCCAGTTCAACTTGGAAAGATTCTTTCTTCACTGGATTTTCCCCACAGCGATAACGCTAACGCTGCACCCTACCCAGGATGCTCACCTAGTTCAACAGTGTGACCCTGGCCTGCTTGGTCTGGTTTTGCTCGCAGGGCCACATGGTGTCACTGTTGAAATGCAGACAATATATCCCCTTGTGTCTCTTCTCTTCCCCATACAGCACTGCCAGCCCACTGCTGAACAGCCATCCTCACGCAGAGTGGTCTAGAGCCAAGTTGGGCACCTCCCAGGATTTATTTCCCTAGAGACCGAGGCTAGGGGTGCTTCACAGACTTCATGTCCACAGCAAGAGGGGGCACCAGACTCACAGCCATTTTCCCCCAGCCTGTGGTGCCTGATTCAAAGGGCCTCTCCAGGGCAGTCTCAGCCACTGTGTGCCTGGGCTCCTCTTCCTGCTGCCATATGCTTCCCTTAGAACAAGGGAAATCCTAGCTCAGGCCCAGAGTGTCCTGACTACCCACAAGATGACAAACTCATAAGGAGTTGAGGGTGCAGGTTTTACATCCTCCAGCAGCCCAGGTCCAATTCCCAGCTCCCACATGACAGCTCACAACTGCCTGTGACTAGTTTCAGGGAATCCAACACCCTTTTCTGTCCTCTATGGGTACTAGATACACATGTGTTGCACAAGCATCCATGCAGACAAAACACATAATTTCTTAAATTAAAAAAATTAAACAAAATAAGGCTTAGGCAGGTTGGGTATCTGTGAGACACCCCCCACCCCATCTCTCAGAAGGTTGGGTGGGAAGGCAACATTCCCTATGGAATGAAGGACCCCACCACAGGAAGTATAGGGTCCAGCTTTCTGTCTGTCCTGATATGCCCTAGAGTTTTCGTGGAGCCGGGAAGAGCACTGAATGATTGTTATCTACCTGGATGATGGCTGTAGACAGCCTGTACCTTTACACAATTCTACCTCCTTTTCAGGAGCAAAGTGAAGCAGGTTTTTGTTCCTTGAAACTGGAGTACTGGTTCAGAGCCCGCCTATACCCAGTACCATAGCAGCAGCTAATGTCCCCTGGGGCACTACTTTAAGCCCTTTTCAAACTGAAACAGTTTGCCAAAGAGTCTCAGCTCATTCTGGGGGACATGTGAAACTATTTATTTAGTTTTTCTAAATAACGCTCACCAACTGCATTTTATTACCCCCAATCCTGCTACTTATAAATATTCCAGGCAAGAGAGTCTTCCTGGATAATACCATTTCCATAGTTCATTTAAACAACTACAATATTATAGTGGGGATATTTTCATACTCGTGAATTTTTTTGATTCTCTAAAATAAAGAGTCTACTCTGGAAGGAACTCCTGTAAAGTAAGTCCTCAGCCTCCAAAATCCAGAGACATCCTTACCCCCCACACTAAGCAATTCAATGGGGCAAGAGAGAATTCCAGAAATGCTCATTTAAGCATTTTGATCATATAAATCTTCTTGCTTGCTTTTTGAGATGAGGTCTGCTATGTAGCCCATGTTGGCCTTGACATTATACTCCTCCTGCCTCAGATTCCCAAGTGTTGTGATCATAAGAGTTTGCCACTAGGCCCAGCCATAGTTGGATGGTGAATGTTTCCCCAAGGCCCTTGGTTTAAAGGCTGTAGTGCTCTTGGGGGGTGATGGTACCTATAGGGGGTGGAGCCCAGTGGAAGAAGTTAGGCCTTGGGTGATTTCCTACACAGCCCACCCTGTTTCTTGACCATCTTCAGGTGCACTGGCTCTTCTAGCACAGCCCCAAAGATCATGAACCAAAACTGTAAGACCTCTGAAGCTGTGAGCCAAAGGAAACCCTTCTACCTTATAACTTGATGCTTTCAGGCATTTTGTCACAGTGTTATTAACACAAACTCCATTGGAACAATTATTAGGGAATGGTGTGATACTGCTCATCTGACAGCTAATTTCTCTATGTGAGTGTCCTCTGTTTCTCAGCTAGGAGTACTCTTCTGTTTGTCTTGTGACAGGGACCTACTCTGTAGCTAAAACTGGTTGCAAATTCACAATGATCCTCCTGCCTCAGGCTCCAGAGTACTGAGATCATAGGAGTGAGCCAGCACACTCAGCTTTGAAGGGCTTGTTTACTGAGGTTCTTCTTTCTAAAGCCTGTCCCTGCGGACAGAACATGCCTTTCTCCCCCTCTGGTCTCCCATATCCTAAATGTCTATTTTCTAAGATTTACTTTATTTTAATTATGTGTATATGTGGGTATGTGCACATGTGAGTACAGGTGCCCATGGAGCCAGAAGAAGACACTGGATCCTCTGGAGCTGGAGTCATCTGATGTGGGGCCTGGGGACCGAATTCAGTTCCTCTGCAAGAGCAGTATGTGCTCTTAACTGCCAAGTCATCTCTCCAGCCCCTAAATGACTGTTTTTAATATAACAGAGAATATTGCCATTTTAATTGTGCCATGGGAAAGAAAGGAGGGGAGTTGAGAGAGAATTTACAGGAATAAAGCTATCATGGGTAAAATTTTATGGTATGTGGGGCTGGGGGCAAAGTGCCTATACTGTGGAAGCTTGAAGACCTGAGCTTAGATACCCAGCACCGATCTGAAAGCATGACAGCATACTTCGTACTCTCGGGGCAGGGGTGGTGTAGAGGCAAGGAAATGCCACAGCTCAGAAAATAAGGTGAGAGTTTAGAGGATAAAAGCCCAACAACCTGAGGCCCATCTCCAGAACTCAGGCAAAAAGCTGGATGTGGTGCTGGTCATTCATGATCCCAGCTCTCCTGAGGTACAATGGGAGACAGAAACAGAACAGGCTGATAGCTTGGAAAAGCAGGTAATAGCAGAAAGAGCAAGAGACCCTGCCTCAAAGCAAGGTGGGAGGAAAACTAGACTCCCAAAAAGTTGTCCTTTGACTTCCAAGTGTGTACTGTGGTCTGTGCCCAAGGCACACACACCATGTTAATTAATGAAAAGAAAAACAAGATGGAAAGCAATAGAGAACACCCAGCATCAACCTCTGGCCTCCATAAACACACTCATGGGTGAGCATGTATGCTTGCACACACACACACACACACACACACACACACAAATTTTTTTTAATGGTATATAGGAAAGACTTGATACCAATTAAAAATAAGTGGAAAAATTGAAAACAGATAACTATTATTCTTTTGAAAATCAATGAGAAAATGGAATTAGCTTATTAATATTTGCTCTGGAAAAATATTTCTCCCTTTTATTTATTCAAAATAAAAAGTACACTTGCCATTAGGAACGGTGATGACTTACCCCATCAGGGGCCAGTATCACCAATAATCCTGTGGCATCATTCTGGGAGACACAAGTCTGCTTCAGTCCACCCAAGTAGGGAATGGAGCCTTTTAGAGACAAGTGGCCAGGTGTTCTGGAAGGAACGGGGAGTGGAGTGAGTTCTGGCCAGCCAACGTGGAGTGTAAAAATGTGTATTGGAGTTGTTGCTTCGGCCAAAGTTGTAATTCTTTTGACTGACTTTGTTGTTTATATGTATGTATGTATATATGGGTGCATGTAGGTATGTATGTAAATTCAGTATGTCATCCTACAGGAATAAGCAAGACACCCCTTGAGACACCCCTTTAAAACAAGCTTAGAGGATTCAGATCTGCAAGCATGAAGGCTCAACTGGGTTCCCCTCTTCCCACCTCATTCCGAGTCCCTAATTATCCCCACTTGTACCCTCACTGCAGTCCTGCAGTGACACAGCTCCGCAGCAGGGAGCACAGTAGGGAGCTATGGCCCAAGCAAAGGTCTTCAAGGGCAGAAGGAAGAAGAGGGGGGAAGTGGCTGGCAAGATGGCTCAGTGGGTAAAGGTGCTTGCCACCAAGCCTTGATTTCAATCTCCAGAACCCACCCCTTGGAAGGAGAGATTGGAACTTCTTAAGTATATTGTATGTGACTCCCTCCACAAAAACTAATAAATAAATGCAAATTTAAAAAAGAGAGAGAGGAGAAGAGGATGTGTGGCATCGTGGGAACTACCATGCCTGACAGGAACAATTGCATGGAAGGAAGATTTATCCTGGCTCATGGTGAAGTCCATCACAGCAGGCAAGGCATGCTGGGAAGGTGTGGGGAAGCTCCTGATGAAGGTCCCTTACATGTGTCAGACTAGGAAGCAGGGAGCAGGGTCAGAGCCAGGGGTCTGGGTATCACCTCCAAAGGTCTATAACTGCTGACTTCTGCCAGCTAGGCCCCACCTTCTCAAGGATCCACGACTCCCCAAATAATGCCACCAACTAGGAACAAGTGACCAAAACATGATGAGCCTGTAAGGGATATTTAAGGGTTAAATCACAGAAGCACCCCATGAGGCCTGGTCCCTCTAGCCTTCCAGGTATAGTGAGCTGCTCTCTACGGACCTTCCACCACGCTTGGCCTATACCTTCACCTCTGGCCATCACACACACTGGCACCAGATCAGACCCATGGCTAGGCTCTAACTGGTTAGCTGCCTGTACCCATACACCCAATGTCATTCTAGGTCTTACCTGAATGGGTGGAGTGGGCAGAGTGCTAAGGAACAGAAGAGTGCCCACACAAGCAGAGAACCCAGCATGGGGGTGCTTAGGCTTCCTTTTGCCCTCATAAGGCCCCAACATACTTACCTTTGCTTCGGGGGCTGGAGAGGTGACTCAGAAGGTCAGGTGCTTTCTGTGTAAGCATGAGGACCTAAGCTCAGGTCCCCCAAATCCACTTAAAAGCGGGGATCCACAATGTTAGTCTATAATCCACAATGTTAGCACTTGGGGAATGAGGCAGAGACAAGTGGATCCCAGGGACTTGCTGGCCGGCCATTCTAGCTGAATTAGCAAGCTCTGGTTTGAATGAGAGACCCTGTCTCAGAAGTAGTAAAATGGAAAATGACTGAGAAAGACATCCAGAGATGACCTCTGGCCTCCCTATGTACTCATCAACTTAACACATGCACACACACACACACACACACACACACACACACACGTAAACACATGCATGCACACACACATGCATGCAAGAAAAAAATTAAGGAAGTCTTTACTTCTAATATCTCTCTCTATATAGATATATAATAAAATTATATATTTATAAAATCAGGGAATGGTTTAGAGAAATGTGAGCACATGGGTACAAGAATGTTTCAATTATTCATCTTCAGTTATTAGCTCTCAGGAAATCTCACCCAGGTGCCCCTCTCTCATTATGAAGTTCACTTGGAATCAGAGGTTTTCTGGGTCTTACCTGTGGCTTTCCCTTTAACTGCAAGACAGCCTGGTTTCAAATGCCCTTGTAGATTAGATTCCTTTATCCCCATGGATGCCCCACAAGGATACTTTGCTCTTGAGAATCAGCTTCAGCTCTTTTTTCCTCTCTCAAGCTTTCTCTCTCCTTTGTGACAAATAAAATATAAAATAAAATGCTATAGATATGTCTGGTATTGCCCACTGGCTCCAGTTTTCCTTTCCTATTTATTGGCCTGCACTGGCCACAGCCCTGCAGGCTCCAGACCCCCGAGGAACAGAAAACCTAAGCAAATGCTTTGTTAGGGCCCTGGAGAAATGGTTCAGCCTCAGCAGTCAGGAGAGCGGCTATTCTAGAGGGCCTGCCTTGCTTTGGATTTTGTTTTTGTGGTTTTTAAACGTAATACCACGATGCATTCTCTTTAAACTTCTAGACACATCATTTATCAAGCCAGAGAAAGATGAATGAAAGGCAGGGTAAGTGATCAGTCTCCACCCTCACAGCTCTTAGCCTAGAGGTGGATGTTTGTTTTCAGGGCTCACAGTAGAGATCTGGGGACTCTGAGCAACAACAGCCGATCGATCAATGGCTTTCCGTTCCTGGGAATGTGAGTCTCCTTTAGGGCTCGCTAGCCTCAGCCTCTTCACCATCCCCCCTCGCTTCTCACTGACATATTGAGTTTCGCACTTAAAAATAGCTCTCGCAGTATAGAGCTGGAGACGGCTGCTCCGAGTCTGAAGCAAAGCCCTGAAATGCAGGTCTCCCCTCACTGTACTGCCTGGGCACAGTGCTGGCTGCCTGCTGACCCCTGCACAGCACGGAACCTGTCTAGCACCAGCAATGGCCAGGGTGCCTGAAGCGTTTACAGATAGGAGCTCCCTGGTGAAGCTGTGAACCCCCATCCCTCCCTCCTTAAACAGTCACCTGACATTTCTCCAGGAGGAACCTGATGGCGCCATTCCTATCTCACAGAACTCCTGAAGTCCCTGTGGATGCTCCACAAGGATACTTTGCTCTTGAGAATCAGCTTCAGCTCTGTGCAGTCTATCCCACGCTCCAGTGAAGTGGACATGGCTGGAACAATCCAAGCCCCAGAGGGCCACCATGGCCTGGAAACCAACATGTTCCTTCCAGAGAACCCACAAGGGGTAGAAGACAGCAGACCAGGAAGAAACAGCAGTGAATTTGAAGATACACAGGACCTGGAGACTGCTGTGTGCCCATCTCTATTTCCCGTGGCTCCTTGCGGCTATCAGGTATGTCTGTGTTCTGAGGGGAAAGACTCCTATCCCCTTAAACATGACCCCCCCCTTTTCCTGACTCTGAATAAGATCCCTTGCATTTTTGTAGAGTTTAGAGGTCATATTTTGTTCATTTCTTTTCTTTTCTGGAGGTGGCCCCTCCCCCACCTCAATCACTTCCCTGTCCTTAGCTTCCTGTGTTCAGAAAACCAGTTAACAGAATCTGTAGCCTTTTACTGAGTACCTTCCGTGTATCTGATACTCTGCCAGGCAGGGATTCATATTTGCATCTGATGAGACTCTAAAGCTTGGAGACATTAGTCAGCTGCTTCTTCTTTTTTTTTTAGGATGCTTTTAAAGAAGCTTTGTGTGTGTATGTGTCTATGTGTGTATGTCATGTGTGTGCAGTTATCCACAAGGCCAGAAGTGGGCGTCAGATTCCCCTAGAGCTAGAGTTACAACACAGGTTGCTTTGGAAGAGCAGCCAATGCTCTGAACTGCTGAGCCATCTCTTCATCTCTATTAAGGAACGTTTTCAAGGTCACACAGGTGGTTTTGATGGCGTGGCGGTTTGAGTATGAATGGCCCCCATAGGCTCATACATTTGAATGCTTAGTCACCAGGGAGTGGAACTCTTTGGTAGAATTAGAAGGATTAGGATATGTGGCACACACTGGGTGCGGGCTTTGAGGTTTCAAAAGCCCATGCCAGGCCCAGACTGTCTCTCTCTCCCACTCTGTCTCTCTCTCCCTTTGGATCAGGATGTAGCTCTCAACTACTTCTCCAGTACCATGCCTACCATCATGCTCCCTGCCATGCTAATAATGGAGGACTAAACCTCTGAAACTGTAAGCCAGCCTCCAATGAAATTCTTTCTCTTATGAGAGATGTTGTGGTCATGGTGTCTCTCCACAGTGATGGGACTGAGACAGATGGGTATCTATTCCTGTCCATGAATTACTGAGAAGGGAGAGTAAGGTCGTGCTTGTGACGGGCCTAGCAGAGTGCTTGGTACATACTGCACCAAGTGCTCAGATACATAGTCCACAGGGGCATAACAGCATCACTCATAAGGCCACATGAAACTCAGAGGGAGTTTGAGAGAACATACTGATTTAGTCTTCTCACAGCCCTGCCTAGGGCAGGGAAGGAAACATCTTGAATAAGTTCCATCTGATAAATGTAGTGTTGTACAAAAGCCAACGGGTGCCTTTAGATAACATCGGTTATCTTCCTCTGTCTCCCTTTGTTTGTGTGAGTTCTCCAGCAGTGAGCCTGGCCTAGGCCTCACTCACAAACAGCATTAAGCCATGGACCCCTCCCCTCCTACATGTCTTACTTGTCTCTCTCCTCCCTTCTGGTCCTTGGCTTGGTGTTGGGTCCATCCTGAGCCTCAACCACAGAGTCACGATGCCTATTTCTAGAAGATGCCACTTCATACATGTATCCTAGCACCTACCACACTCTGCAACTCAGCCACACAAAGGTACTTGTGAGGGACGCTGTGGGGTGACCCAGCTCTCATGAGAACCTGGCTCCACCCCTTGACCAAGGTGACTGCTCTATGGAGGTACAGGGCCTCTTCTGGTGACCCCTCTCTGAGTCACAGGTAATGAGCAGTCAAGAGCCCCCAGGATGCCCCTCAACTTCTCTGCCCCAAAGGAGCCCCCCTTTCCCCCTTCCCCACAGCCCCACCATTCCTTAGATGTTAGTCCTTTCTCTCCTTCTTCTTTCTGTGTCTGGGAAGCCAGGCGTTCTCCTGCTATGCAAAAAGGGGAGGCAGGGATTAGGATAGCCTTCTCCCCTTTCGCCTTGATAAAGAAGTCACTGGCCTGTCCTTGCCTGCCCAGTATCCTGTGCCTCCTGACTCACCCTCAGAGGTGCAGCTAAAAAGTTATGGCAGCAATTAAAGCGCAGTAGTTTATTGGTCTCATTAGAATGGTTAAGAGCCTGGGTACATGCCTGGGAATCAGATGGGGCTCCATCTCTTCCTCTGTCGTTTGTCATCTTGTTACCTCCGAAGAGTTCCTTAGCTGCTTGGGCCTCCAGCTCCCTTAGCGATGGAGAAATAGCAGGTAAGACATCCATAGCTGCTTAGCATAGCACCCGGAGCCCCTGAGCTGAAGCAATGGAGCCACGGCTACTGTTTCTTCTCTTTCTTTCTCCTTTGCTATTTTCACACGTATTGGGCTCTAGGAATGAGGTGGTACCCATGATGCCCTTATCCTTTTTCTGTCTGCTTCATAGTAGAGATGCCGCCACCTATCTGGGACATAGACCACCGCAGAAAGACACTTAATTTCTTATACTTTATTTTATTACTTAGTTTTTATGAATATCACTTCATACATATAATACAATAAAATACATCTAATATTATTTAATTTTTAATTAAACAAGTTTTACTTTTTTTTCCATCACAGACACAGTTTCCCCTCCCTCCTCTCCTCCCAGTCCCTCCCTCCAACCCTTGTTCCCTCCCCTCAATCCGCTCCTCCTCTGTCACCACCCAGCAAAGGGCAGGTCTCCTGAGTATCAACAAAACACAGCATATCAAGTTGCAGTAAGACTAAGCACCTCCCTGTGTATTAAGGCTGCGCAAAGTGACCCAGTATGAGGAGTGGGGTCCCCAAAGCCAGGAAAAGAGTTGGAGACAGTCCCTGTCCCCACTGTCAGGAGCCCCATGAGAGGACCAAGCTGCACAACTGTAACATACATGTAGAGTGCCTAGGTCAGTCCCATGCAGGCTCTCCGGTTGTCAGTCTCTTCAAGCCCCTACAAGCCCAGGTTAGTTGACTGTGTGAGCCTTCCCATGGTATCCTTGACCCCTCTGGCTCCTACACTCCTTTCTTCTCCTCCTTCATAGGATTTCAAATTCCCATTTGCCTGCGGTCTCAGCATCTGCCTCCATCAGTTGCTGGATGACTCCTCTCTGGTGACAATTGGACCAGACACCAAGCTGGTCACAGGAGATGGCCAGTTCAGGCTACTTATCCATGAGTCCATAGACTTCTGGGGGGTTCCCCTGAGCCAGGCTTCCACCTGACTGAAAGTGCCTCTCCCACAAGCAGTTTCCCTTAGTATTCTTCCCCTCTAACCCCCTCTCCAACCCGACCACTCATATTCCCATCCCCATCCACCCTCAGTCTACTCACAAAATCTTTTCCATTTCCCCTTCCCAGGGAGATCTGGGATGTCCACCCTTAAACCCTCCTTGTTACTTATTCCCTCTGAGTCTGTAGAATATAATACAATTACCCTTTACTTTACAGCTAATTTCCACTTATGAGTGAGTACATACCATGTTTGTCTTTCTGGGTCTGGGTTACCTCACTCAGGATAATGTTTTTTCTAGTTCCATCCATTTGCCTTCGAATTTCAGTACTCCATTGTGTATATGTACCACATTTTCTTTATCCATTCCTCAGTTGAGAGACATCTAAGTTGTACCCAGTTTCTGGCTATTACAAATAAAGCTGCTCTGAACATAGTTGAGCTAGTGTCCTTGAGGTGTGATTGAGCATCCTTTGGGTGTGTGCCCAGGAGTGGTATGGCTGGTTGTAATGGTAGACTGAATCCCAGTTTTCTAAGAAACCGCCATATTGATTTCCACAGTGTCAGTACAAGTTTGCACTCCCACCAGCAGTATAGGAGTGTTTCCCTTGCTCCACATCCTCTCCAGCATGATCTGTCACTTGTGGGTGTTTTTTTTTCCCCCTGAGACAGGGTTTCTCTGTGTAGCTTTGGAGCCTGTCCTGGAACTCGCTTTGGAGACCAGGCTGGCCTCGAACTCACAGAGATCCACCTGCCTCTGCCTCCCGAGTGCTGGGATTAAAGGCATGTGCCACTACTGCCTGGCCACTTGTGTTTTTTATATTGGCCATTCTGACAGGAGCAAGATGGAATCTCAGAGTCATTTTGACTTGTATCTCCCTGATGGCTAAGGATGTTGAACATCTCCTTAAGTGTATCTTGGTCATTTGAGATTCTTCTGTTGAGAATTCTCTGTTTAGATCTGTACCCCATTTTTTATTGGACTATGTGGCTTGTTGATATCTAGTTTCTTGAGTTCCTTATATATTTTAGAAATCAGCCCCCTATGAGATGTGGAGCTGGTGAAGATCTTTTTCCATTCTGTAGGCTGCCATTTTGTCCTATTGATGAGGTCCCATTTATTAAGTGTTGATCTTAGTGTCTATGCTATTGGTGTCCTGTTCAGGAAGTGGTCTCCTGTGCCAATGCTTTCAAGGCTACTTCCCACTTTCTCTTCTATCAGCTTCACTGTAGCTGGACTTATGTTGAGGTTTTTGATCCACTTGGACTTGAGTTTTGTGCAGAGTTAGGGTAAACAAGATTTACTTTTAAAGTTTTTCTCTCTTCTCTCTCTTTTTTAGTTTTTTATTATTATTATTTTTTAAGACAAGGTCTCTCTCTATATAGCCCTGGCTGTCCTGGAACTCACTGTGTAGACCAGGCCAGCCTCAAACTCAGAGACCTGCCTGCTTCTGCCTTGGGAGTGCTGGGATTAAAGGCATGCACCACCATACCTAGATTAAAGCCTCTTTTAAAATATCCTGGAGCGAGGCTGAAGAGGTGGCTCAGCAGTTAATAGTATATACTACTTCTCCAGAAGGCTCTAGTTCAGCTCACAACCACCTTGTATATGTAGAAAATGAAACTACTAGCCGGGCGGTGGTGGTGCATGCCTTTAATTCCAGCACCCGGGAGGCAGAGGCAGGTGGATCTTTTTGTAAGTTCCAGACCAGCCTGGTCTACAGAGCAAGATCCAGGACAGGCTCCAAAACTAAAACAGAGAAATCCTGTCTCAAAAAACCAAAAAAAAAAAAAAAGAAAGAAAGAAAGAAAGAAACTACTAGAGAACAGAATAATGGGCACTAGAGCCCAAGAGGGCATAAGTGGGGCAGATGGAGGGCAGATGGACAACAGACAAGGAACAACTGAACAGAAGGAATAAAATAACTTCTGCTGTCATGCAGCACAGGAGGAGAACCATGATGTCTCAGGAGATGTGACATCCTCTTCTGGCTGCTTTGGGCTCCTGTACTCACAGGAACATACTCCTAGAGATATACACACACGCACATAATTAAATTAAGTCTTTAAAAAATAAATAATCAGGGTTGGGGATTTAGCTTAGTAGTAGAGCGCTTGCCTAGCAAGCACAAGGCCCTGGGTTCGGTCCTCAGCTCCAGAAAAACAAAATAAAATAAATAATCAAGTCTGTTCAGAGGTTAGAGTGATAGCTCAGTAGTAGAGCATGGGGCCCAGAGTTAAATTCCCAGCATCAGGCACACACACACACACACACACACACACATACATACACACACACATACATACACACACACACACACACACACACACACACACACACACCTAAACAAACAACCAAAATCATTTCTATTTTAACGCAGAGCAACTTCATATATTTATGGGACATAGTGTGATATTTAAGTAGAGGTACCCATCACCTTAGACATGTATCATTTCTTTATGTTAAGAAGATTGAAATCCCTGTACTAGTTATTTGGAAATACTCCCTCAGTTGGCATCCGCCATGATTACTGTCGTGTGCTGTAGGACAGCAGAAGCTATTTTGTTCCTCCTGTCCAATTGCCCCCTTCTCCTGTTGGTCTCCCTCCCTCCCTCCCTCCTTCCCTCCCTCCCTCCTTTCCTCCTTCCTCTCTGGGCTCTAGGGTTCACTATTCTGCTCTCTGGTAGTTCCTTTTCTACACGTACAAGTAGTTTCTGAAAACGTTTGAAAAATGTTAAGAGGCAGATACACTGCAAACCATTCAGCCCAATACAACACTTCCCCTTCAGGTTTTTCCTTAGATGATGTTTATACAATTATACTTGTAATATTTGGGCATATCTATCTCAGGGTATTTTTTAGAGTAAAATTAAGGCACATTTTCTAGATTAAAGCCTAAAGTCCATAATTACATTTTGTGTTTCTGGGTGTGGTAGTGGAAATCAAACCTAGGACATCAAAAATGGTAAGAAGTGCTCTATCAAAGAGCGGTATCCCTGGAGCTTCATAACTACAGTCCTGATGGCTGGCTAATATTCCACAGTGTGCATATAGGTACTGCAATTTATTAGGTTCTATAGTGAATCGTCAATTGCCATGATATTTTTCAAAGACTAGTTAGGTGGTCATCCATTAAGACCTTGTGAAATGTCTAGTTATTAAATGGCCACAGCCAGCTCTGCAGGAGGGCGTGCTTGACTGGGAAGATGTGGGCTCATCTCAGTGGAGTCCTTGATTATAATCACATGGTATCTTTTGAAGGAGCAGCCCACTGATTTTCAAATGGCTTCTTGTCAGTTCTCTATTTTTGGCCTTTGGAGGGTTCTGTCCAGAACCATCCCTGTGTACTGTTCTTTCTTGAAGCATACTGCCTCCAGTAAATACCAGCTTGTCAGGCTGACTGGGCCTCACTCTTTGGAGTTACATTCCTTGCCCTGTATTCTTGGGTAACTCTTCCTAGGCTTGCCACATTCTCCTGAGAAAACCAGCAAGCACTTCAAAACAAATTAATTGAGCAAATATTTATTGAGTTCCCACTATGTGCTTAGGATTGTTTTAGTAGTGGGAGACAGTGCTGAGCAGGTCACGCAAGGTCCAGATCATGCCACCTACATGTATGTCCTCACGTGAGAGAGCCTGAGAAGAGCTACAGTGCTATTGTGATATCAAAAATAAAGCACACAGCAGCAAGTGACTAGCAGCAGAGCGGGGCGGACAGGTGGATTGTTAACATTTGAGTGAAAAATCTTCAGGATGAGAAGAATTGTTCCAAAAAGAACAAATTACTAAGCATAAAAGTCAGTAGGCACAAGTTTCATTGGTTCTAGAGATGTAAAACCCTGGTGTCTGGTGGGCAGAAAGCAGAGGAAGAGATCACAATGTCGGTGGTCAAAGGTGAAGTCAGAGCTCTCTGGTCCAGATGCTGCGGAAGCAGTGTTAGCTTCCTTCTGAGGTCCAGGGAAGTTGCCAGAGGGCTTCAACCCGAGAGGCAATTTCATCTATGTGTGGAGCATACTTGGGAGGTTGGCGGAGGATGCCTCCTGGTAACAGGAAAACAAATATGGCAGCTTTAGCTGTGGCCTGATGAGGGGTGGTAGAAATGAGCAGATTCTGGACTCTTTGGAAAGTAGAGCCTACAAGGCTCAGCAATACATTGACTATGAAATAAGCAGTCACAGATATTGCTTAGTTTTGTTTGTTTGTTTGTTTGTTGTTTGTTTTCTGCTTCTGTTTTTGCCTTTGTAACTGCAGGGCCCTATTACTCAGGTAGGAGTTACTAGGATAGAAATAGCTTGGGGTAAAAGGGACTGGAGATTTCTGTCTTAGACATTTTCCATTCAGAGAATTGAGCCCAGGGCTTTGCTCATGCTAGACCATGGTGTCCTACACCTGAGCTATATCCCTAGTCCTTGTCCTGGACATTTACAATTTGAGATACTCTCCAGTAGAAATGTCAGGTGGACAATTGAAAATTTGGGAACACAGTAGGGAGATAATCCGTGTGAATACATGAAGCAGAATACAGATTTTTTTTTGAGACAGGATCTCATGCATTCTAAGCTGCGACTGAACTTGCTATGTAGCTAAGAACTCATGATCTTGCCTCTCCCTCCCAAGTGCCCAGGGTTACAGGCCTGTGCTACACTACCATAACCAGTTCATGTGGTGCTGAAGGTCAAACCCAGGGTTTCTCCCCATGCTAGGCAAGCATTCTGCCAACTGACCTACATCACCAGGCCCCAAACACAAACGGCTTTTAAAGCCATGGCATAGGGTGAGATTTGCAATGGACTGGGCAAAGACAGAGGAGGCAGAATTCTTCACTCTCCTGATGTCTACCATCAGACACCCAGCTGCAGAAAAATTGACAAAAGAGACAGAAGGCTGGATGTGGTAGCATATACCTACAGTCTCGCCACTTGGGAGGCAGAAGCAGGAATGTTAGGAGTTGAAGGTCAGCCTCTGTCTATAGCAAGACCTGCCCCAAACTAAAGCCAACAAACACGCACACTCAAAATGAAAAGACACAGATGACAAAGTTGGAATGAACCAATGAGGAAGTGTGTTGGGAGCCAAGAGGTCTTTTCTCCAAGCATTCCATCACACACTGCTGTCTTCCTGAGTGCAGAGGAGGTGGTCCAGAAATGCTTTTAGAAAGCTACAACTCCAGGGCCACTTGCTCACACACCTTCCCTATTACCCAGCAGATGCTTGGGTGGCTGGCTGCTGTCCTAAGATGCTCCCGGCTTCCCACTATCTCCAACATCAAAGTGCATATCTGCACCTGACTCCAGAGGCAACACCCCAGCTCCCACCCTGCAGGGTTCACACCCCATGGTCCACAGCTCACACCCTTCCTCCTGGCAGGACCTGCCCAGCTCTGGGCCACCTACGCACAGTGAGGCAAGCTCATTCCACCTCTTTTTCCAGATTCTGCCTTCCTGGAGTCCAAGTCTGTCCTCCACACCTTGCCTGCATGTCAACATTCAGCTCAGGGCTCAGTCACTCTATCAGTTTCCATTTTGGGACCTGACGGGGTTTTCTTCAGGACTCTGGGTTATACCAGGTCACTGAAGCCAGATCCCTTCCTCCTCATCCTTCTGTCCATTCCATCATTGTATCTAGTAGGTTCTTCTCAGACAGTCTTGAATCCCTTCACTTCTCATGACCCTTGACCCTGGCCTGAGCCAGCATTTTGTTCTCTACCTGAGCCACTTGCAACTCTTCCTGTGTTCCCCATCCTGCCAAGCCTACGCTGCCCACCCCAAGCCAGAATACTCCTACAGCATCTCTCTGCTTAGTACCTCAAAATGGCATCCATCCCTTATGATAAAAATGCAATTTTTTTTTTAAACCATGGCTTTCAAAGTCATGTGTGAACCACCTCCTGGGTTACTCACTATGCCTCAGACACAGGTGTCGAGCCGCCTGCCAGTCTTTCCTGCCTCTCAGCTCATGTGATGTACCCTTTGTTTGGGAGGCTCTTGTCTGAAGCCCACACACAGCTGAGTGCTAACCTTCTCTGAGCTGCTGCATAAAGGCTACCTGCTCTGGGAGGCCCTGATTCCTCCCCTAGTCCTTCATGGCACCCAGCTCTCCTGCTTACTACGTGCACGGCTGCTACTGATAATGGTTGGTGTTTATATCTAGTGAATCCACGTCACTGGGAGACGCAGCAGCTATCACATTAATTTTCACATCTGGACTCCATAACAACATAGTCCCGAGCACTGGCAAGGCATTCAAATATCTTTGTCAACAATGATTGAAGCATTCCCTTCAGGTCTAGAGCCTACCTGAGCTTTACATTCCTTGTCCTTCAAGTTCTCTTACAATTTTTTTGTTTGTTTGTTTTGTTTTTTTGAGACAGGGTTTCTGTGTAGCTTTTGGAGCCTATCCTAGGCTAGCTCTGTAGACCAGGCTGGCCTCAAATTCAGAGAGATCTACCTACCTCTGCCTCCCAAGTGCTGGGATTACAGGTGTGTGCCACCATCGCCCAGCAATTAGTTTGTTTTTATTGATTTGTTCTGTAGAAAAAATAATAAAGCCATCAATAGCTACCTGCGATTAAGATTTGTTATAGGCAGATTCTAATGGTAGTCATGCAACAAGTGTGTGTGTGTGTGTGTGTGTGTGTGTGTGTGTGTGAGAGAGAGAGAGAGAGAGACAGACAGACAGATAGACAGATAGACAGACAGAGACATAGAGAGATACACATGGAGACACAGAACATGTGAGTGTTCTGAGTGTATAACCTTACAACTAGCCTGTGAAATGAAAATTATTGACCCAGTTTTGCACATGGAAAAAAATGAATCAGAGAAAAATGATTGCCTAATGTTACCCAGCTAGACTCCAAGTGTGCTCTCCTTTATGTGAGGAAACCTCTTCTTGGTGAGGGTTTTGCTCTCCAGCCGTCTGCGGGGTTGTTTGTTGTTGGTGCAGGCTTTTGGTCAGAGGTAATCTTGGGTTTGTTTTTTGGTGCCTTCCACCTCCACACTGCAGGTGCTCCCTAGACACCGTTTGTACCACTTGTGAAGGTGTGTCCACCAGCAGGTGAGAGCTATTGGGCAAAGGCTTCTATGTTTCTGCCAAAGTTGTTTGAGAGATGAGTTATAGAGATAACTGTAAGAAAGGTAAGTGGTCACCCCCAGATCCTCACTTACAGGGGGCCCAAAGGCCTACCTTCCCCAAGGAACTCCCTCTCCGGGCTAGGTTGGCCCTGCCCTGTCCTGTCCTTTCTAAGTGGTGAAATTGCTACAGTTACCATTTGTTACATGAGGTATCCAAGATTAGCCTGGCTTCCAGACGGCCTCTCCCACGGGTGCTACAACTGTAAGGATTACACTTGTCCTCAGAATCTGGGGCATGGCAAGACAGTAACAGAACTGAGTAGCTGAAACAGATGGTCTAGATAAAAGGCCAGCCTCCCATACATAGTCCAGATAAAGGCCAGCCTCCTATACATGGTCCAGATAAAGACCTGCCTCCCATACATGGTCCAGATAAAGGCCTGCCTCCCATACATGGTCCAGATAAAGGCCTGCCTCCTATACATGGTCCAGATAAAGGCCAGCCTCCTATACATGGTCCAGATAAAGGCCAGCCTTCTATACTTGTCCAGATAAAGGCCGCTCCATACATGGTCAGATAAGGCCAGCCTCCTATACATGGTCCAGATAAAGGCCAGCCTTCTATACATGGTCCAGATAAAGGCCTGCCTCCCATACATGGTCCAGATAAAGGCCAGCCTCCTATACATGGTCCAGATAAAGGCCAGCCTCCTATACATGTCCAGATAAAGGCCAGCCTCCCATACATGGTCCAGATAAAGGCCAGCCTCCTATACATGGTCCAGATAAAGGCCAGCCTCCTATACATGGTCCAGATAAAGGCCAGCCTCCTATACATGGTCCAGATAAAGGCCAGCCTCCTATACATTGTCCAGATAAAGGCCAGCCTCCTATACATTGTCCAGATAAAGGCCAGCCTCCTATACTTGTCCAGATAAAAGGCCAGCCTCCTATACATGGTCCAGATAAAGGCCAGCCTCCTATACATGGTCCAGATAAAGGCCTGCCTCCTATACATTGTCCAGATAAAGGCCAGCCTCCTATACATGGTCCAGATAAAGGCCAGCCTCCTATACATGGTCCAGATAAAGGCCAGCCTCCTATACATGGTCCAGATAAAGGCCTGCCTCCCATACATGGTCCAGATAAAGGCCAGCCTCCTATACATGGTCCAGATAAAGGCCAGCCTCCTATACATGTCCAGATAAAGGCCAGCCTCCCATACATTGTCCAGATAAAGGCCTGCCTCCTATACATGGTCCAGATAAAGGCCAGCCTCCTATACATGGTCCAGATAAAGGCCAGCCTCCTATACATGGTCCAGATAAAGGCCAGCCTCCTATACATGGTCCAGATAAAGGCCAGCCTCCTAACATTGTCCAGATATAACATGGTCCAGATAAAGGCCAGCCTCCTTATACATGGTCCAGATAAAGGCCAGCCTCCTATACATGGTCCAGATAAAGGCCAGCCTCCTATACATTGTCCAGATAAAGGCCAGCCTCTATACATTGGTCCAGATAAAGGCCAGCCTCCTATACATGGTCCAGATAAAGGCCAGCCTCCTATACATGGTCCAGATAAAGGCCAGCCTCCTATACATTGTCCAGATAAAGGCCAGCCTTCTATACTTGTCCAGATAAAGGCCAGCCTCCTATACATGGTCCAGATAAAGGCCAGCCTCCTATACATGGTCCAGATAAAGGCCAGCCTCCTATACATGGTCCAGATAAAGGCCAGCCTCCTATACTTGTCCAGATAAAGGCCAGCCTCCTATACTTGTCCAGATAAAGGCCAGCCTCCTATACATTGTCCAGATAAAGGCCAGCCTTCTATACATGGTCCAGATAAAGGCCAGCCTCCTATACATGGTCCAGATAAAGGCCAGCCTCCTTGCCCAGCACAGGAGTCTTCTCAGGATTTTCTAGGCAGATTCACTCTACACAGTTCCCAGGGGGTTTGCCAGAGTGGTGTGTTTGTTTTCAGGACTAAACTTCAGGCCTCTTGCATGCTGGGCAGGCTCTCTACCACTGGGCTTTCCCTAGACCTCTTCTTACTTTTATTTTCAAACAGTTGGACGAAATTTCCCAGGCTAGTTTCGAACTGGCCCTGTAGCTCAGATGGTTCTTGAATTTATCCGCCTACTCAGTCTCTTAGATGTTTGGGATGCAGGTCTGTACCACCAGGCCTGACTAAGGATGGACATTTGTAAGAGAAGGAGAACTCAGATAGGAGATAGTGGGTCAGTTGCTTCCTTTTCTGGATGGATCCACCTGATCTCACCTATTCCCCTCTCAGAGGATGATATAGTCTTCCCATAGACTTCCTTTTGGGGGGGGCGGGGGTGTTGGAGACAGGCTTTCTCCATGTAGTTTTTGGTACCTGTCCTGGAACTCACTCTGTAGACCAGGCTGGCCTCGAACTCACAGAGATCCACCTAATTCTGCCTCCCAAATGCTGGGATCACAGGTGTGCGCCACCGCCGCCTGGCTCCCATGCACTTTCTACGGGATTGACATATATAAATATGTGGCTTGGTGGCTTGGAATATGGTGGGCATGAGAAAAAAAATAAGTAATCTTGAAAGGGCCCCAATTTCTAGATATATAATTTTTTGCTTCATTTATTTAACCTATAATAATTTTAATCTAATTTGTTTTGTTTTTCTGTTCATATATTTCCAATGTGGACATTATAACATTATTTTAAACGTTTACTAAAAAAATAAAACAAAATAAAGATTACTAGTGATCTTCTCATCCACGGATGACTCATGAACCGTCAGTGTGTTTTCTTCTGGTCTTTTTCCTAGGCACATACCTTCATAGAAATCAATGTTGCTTTTGCATACACATATTAATTATGTAATATTAGATTTGTTTGGAAAACTAATTCTCCCTATTATTTCCCTCTGTTACTAAGAAATAATATACCATTGAGGTATATTATTAGGTATATAAAATTAAGTTTCTAATTTTGAGACAGGGTCTTTCTATGTAGTTCTTTCTGGCCTGGTACTTGCTATGTAGCCCAGGCTGACCTCAAATTCATGAAAATCATCCTACCTCAACTTCCCAAGTACTGATTTTACAAGCGTGTACCAGGACATCCAGCCAGATTTCTAATTTCTGATGTTAATAATATTGCTTAAAACCTCAGAAAATGTGCCATTAATATGCAAATTACAACAATGCCTCTTTCTTCTGGCCAAGTTGCAGAAAATCCAACAAGGTAGAGATGCCATGGGTGTACTGAGTGGGGCTGACTGCACTTTCTTCTATCCATCTGCAACTAAGTTAGAACCTGGCCAACAAAACAAACACAAAAAGGTCACGAGAGTAACGCTAAATTCAGCACCTTTGAAAGTGTGTGTAAGACTTCATATTCAACCAGTTCCTAGGAATATAATTGCTGGGTCTAAAGTTGTGCAAGCTTTACATGCTAAGATGACCAGAGCCGGGCAGTGGTGGCACACGCCTTTGATCCCAGCACTTGGGAGGTAGATGCTGGTGGATCTCTGTGAGTTTGAGGCCAGCCTGGTCTACATAGTAGGAACTTGTATCAAAAAAGAAAAGAAGAAAGGAAGGAAGAAAGAAAAGAAGAGAGAGAGAGAGAGGAAGAGGGAGAGGGAGGAAGGAAGGAAGGAAGGAAGGAAGGAAGGAAGGAAGGAAGGAAGGAAGGAAGGAAAAGATCACCGAATTGCCTGCAAATGTCTGCCCTCTCTCCACTCAAGCAGTAACGCTTTGCCGAGTCTCCTCACCACCCCACCCCAGTCCTATCAACTTTTCCTTGCCAAGTTGATAAATGAAAGACAGCATTCATTTTTTGAATTCTTCATTATTAGCAATACATGCTTAAGAATTTCTTGGATGACCCATTTATTCCCAAACTTTTTGAACATGGTTCTCTAAGCAGAGCTTTTAAATATCTTACTGCCTGGGTCGTACATCCCACCAATGAATAAATACCTCAGAACATCAGGAAGCCGAGCAGAAAGAATTTTCTTTTAAGAGCTCCAGACCATTCCAGTAGGCAGAAAATCTTTCTTTAGTCTTTCTATGGGGTGCATGTGTGTTGGGGGAGGAGAGTGGATGCATGTCAGGGTACACAATTATAAGTGTGTATACTCATGGAAGTCAGAGGGGGAACCCTGGGTAATATCTCAGATGCCCTCCACTCTGTCTTTTTGAGCCAGGGTCTCTCTCTCATTGGCTTGGAAATCATGAACTAGATTAGGTTGGCTGGCCAGTGAGCCCCAGGTATCCCCCCCACCCCATCTCCACCCGCCCAGGCTGGGGTTACAAGTGTGCCTAGCATAGCCAGCTTTTTTTGGTTTTGTTTTTTAATGTGGGTTCTGGGGATTGAACTCAAGTCCTTATGTCTGTAAGGCAAGTACTGGACTGACTGACAGAACTATCCACCCCTTCTTTTCAGTCTGTTTGTTTGCTTTTTAGTATTTGTTTCAAAGAGATTTTTATTTGCCAGGAAAATCATCATAAATTTTGCCTTTTTTGTCTTTGCTTGTTTGTTTTGTTTTGAGACAGGGTCTCACTGTGTAGCCCAGGCTTGCCTCAAATTTATAGAGCTTTACCTGCCTCTATAGTGCCAGGATTACAGGAGTATGCCACTACACCCAGTCTCTTGATAAATATTTATAGAACTTGGTCTTATTTTGTATGGTTGTCTTAACATAAAGAAGCTTAGTATGTATACATACATATAATCAGAATTATCTACTTATTTCCTATTTCCCTTTATTGTGTCCCAGATTTACTTTTCACTTTTTGTTTTGTTTTTCCTTTTTTTTTTTTTTTTTGTCCAGAGCTGAGGCTCGAACCCAGGGCCTTGTGCTTGCCAGGCAAGCGCTCTACCACTGAGCTAAATCCCCAACCCCATTGTTGTTTTTGGAGACAGGGTTTCTCCGTGTAGCCCCGGCTATCCTGGAGCTCACTCTCTAGACCAGGCTGACCTCGAACTCACAAAGGTCCACCTATTTCTGCCTCCCAAATGCTGGGATTAAAGATATACAGCACCACCCGGATACTTTTTACATTGTTAAATAAATACTTTTTCATTTTAGCGTGGGGAGGTGGCTGGATGATGATACCATGGCTCCGATGTGGAGGTCAGAGGACAGTTAACAGGCTGTTCTCTCCTTCTACTACATGGGTTCCCAATATCAAATTCAGGTCTTCGGGCTTGGAAGCATCTGGAGAAGTGGTTTGTTAAGACAATCCAGGTTCGATTCCCAGCACCAACACGGCGGCTTACAACAGTTTGCAACTCCAGTTCCAGGGGACTCAAGGCCGTCTTCTGACCTCCTGGGTGGGGCACCAGGCACACAAGTGTCATACACACATGCAGGTAAAAAAAAAAAAAATTCATGCACAACACATAAAATAACAAAATAAATAAACCTAAAACAAAAGTTTTCAACTTTATTTTGTATTTTTCACTGATTTAAAAATATTTCAATAATTTATTTTTATTTTATGTGCATTGGTGTTTTGCCTGTATGTTGTCTGTTGGATTCTTTGGAACTAGAGTTGTAGACAGCAGTGAGCTGCCATGGGGTACTGGGTATTGAACCCAAGTCCTCTGGAAGAGCAGCCGGTGCTCTTAACTGCTGAGCCATCTCTCCAGACCCTCCCTCCCCAACTTTTTTTGTTGTTGTTGAGATAGAGTCTCATATAGCTAGGCTGGTCTCAAACTCACTGTGTAGCCAAGAATGACCTTGAGCTTCTGACCCCTGGGATGATAGTACGTGCTACCATACCTAGCTTCACCAGTTTCATATCTGACTTCCTTATGAATGATAATTAAAATAATAATCAGTTGAAGAGTGAGATATGGTTTTAACTTATTTGTCTTCAAGTAGCAAAATGGGAACAGTGGTTATTTTTCAATATAGTTTATCATATAAGCCATCATCTCCCTACTGGGGAAGCCACTGTTTTCATGTGTAAATTTCCTGCATAAACACCAGTAAGATGGCTTTCTGACTCTTGAGGCTTTAGATACTGTAACTGTAAATTATATTTATTAGAATAAATAGAATTATGGTTAGAATTAATTTTTATCCTTAATTGTATTATTTTAAAAGTTCACTGAATTTTTTTCTCCGTTTTCACTCTTCTGCATATATTTTAGAAGCTTTTCGACCAATACTCCCCAAAGTTGGAAATATGATCGATCATGTTAAACATATGGATTGCTTTAGGAAGATGTTACAGTGTTTTGTTTTGTTTTGTTGTTGTTTTTACTTCAAGTATATGATGTCTCCATTTTCCAAGTGTTGTGTCTGTGAGGAGCTTTATAGCCTTCTATGGAGTTTCTGTACATTTTTTATAGTTTGGATGGAATATTCTCTCTCTCTCTCTCTTTCTCTCTCTCTCTCTCTCTCTCTCTCTCTCTCTCTCTCTCTCTCTCTCTCTCTCTCTCTTTCTCTCCAGGGTCTTTGTGTCTTTAGCAGGCCTGGAACTCACCATGTAGACCAAGCTGGCCTTGAACTCATAGAGATTCCATAGCCTCTGCCTCCCGACTGCTAGATTAAAGACATGTACCACCATGCCCAGCCTCAGAGGATATTTTTTCTCTGTGGCTACTATTTTTATGGGAAAATTCAGAATGTTCACTTATTTTTATAAGCATTCATCTTTATTATAACATCACTAGTAAATGTATTAGATTATTTGTCACTCATTACCATGGACATGAATAGACTAGATCTGTACTTACCAAGGCATGTGACTCTCTCAAGCAAAGTGAGTAGAGAAGAAAATATGTTTGTAGCAGATTGCACACTCAACATTCCTGTTGTTGGTGGTTTTGAGACAGGATCTCACATAGCCTGGGTTGTTCTTGAACTCTCTATGGAGCTGAAGATGACCTCAAACCCTCAGTTTTCCTTTCTCTTATTTCTGAAGTGCTAAACTTACAGACATGGTCCCCACATTCAACTATGAAATGCACAGTCTTAAAGGATATCATTTATAGACCATTTATAACACTCAAAATGCTACCAACTGTAGCTTGGAAATCCACTCAAATCCACTCATATGAAGAGAAAGAGTGAGGAGTGTGGACATCCAGGGCTGCAGCAGATCGGGCTTTTCCTTGGAAGACACAGGGAATGTGGCAAAGTGACTCCTTCCCCTGGGGGGCTTCTATTTTGTTCCAGTGTTATTTTTTCAACTGGGTAGCAGATTGTCTCCTGGGTGTTCGCTTGATTGTTCTTTATGACCTTCACATATCATTGCTTAATACATTTTGAAAAGGAGGAACTCAGTTTATAAGATACGCAGGTAAGGTATGCTTTTCTTTTCTTTTTTTTTTAAGATTTATTTATTTATTATGTATACAGAAGAGGGCGCCATATCTCATTACAGATGGTTATGAGCCACCATGTGGTTGCTGGGAATGGAACTCAGGACCTCTGGAAGAACAGCTGGTGCTCTTAACCTCTGAGCCATCTCTCCAGCCCCAAGGTTTGCTTTTCTAGGGGCAGAAAAGCCAGTCAGCTTCTGCCTCTTCTCTCTGACCTCTCCCTGGCTTCTCTTCATCTTCTTCCTGCCTGAAACTTTCGGAGTAGAAGCCATCCTGAAGTCCAAACGTTGAGATCATTTGTGAACCCTTTTGGAACTTTGATTTCGTTTAATCAATATACATTTTATTCAACATGTAATAATTATATGTATTTCTGGGGCATTTGGAAATCCTTATCTGAGCTGTCACAAGCCATGACTTCATTTCCTGTGGCTTTGCTGCTCCCTGTGTCTTCTCTGTCCTGTCTGCTGATCCTGCCTCAGCCTGTCCTTTACCCTCTCCTCAACTATGCCTTCCTGTGGAGAGAGGCTGGCTGATCACACACACACACACACACACACACACACACACACACACACACCTGCCAGGAGCTACAGTGTATCCCCTCTCTGGCTCTAGGCAGGGCAGCAACCAACACTCCTTCTCTCAACAGATACAAACTCCAATGTGGGAATGATGTGATGGTTCATGTGCCCATCCAGAGAGGCCTTCCCGTGGTCAATGTAACAGGTGGTGTGTGTGTGTGTGTGTGTGTGTGTGTGTGTGTGTGTGTGTGTTGACTTCCAGATCAGGGACAAAGGCACAAGGGACTCAGTCCGGTACATCACACACACACACACACACACACACACACACACACACAAATGGCACCACCCTCACCATCCTTCCCACAGAAGCCAAAGTGAAGACCTGCCACAGAAGGGGGAGGGCAAGAGTAGCCGAACTGCTTCCACACAAGAGGCAGAGTAATTGAAGCCAAATTTGTGTAAGCTAAAACAAAAAGTGCCCTTGTACTGTCCCTGCACCTGTGGCTTTACCCAGGTGTCACCCAGATTACTGCCTTGACTACAGAGTCAGTAGCAAGGGCTGCTGGGGTGCCCTTTGTCATGATGCTCTTCCTGGAGAGCGTCTGCCCCTGGCTTTAGCTTAGCACAGCCTGAAGCCCAAGGTCACCACAGATGGAGTAAAGAAAGGCTGGGCAGGGACTGACGGTTTGCTCCAGGTGGCACCCCCCATCCTACAAGGCCTCACTGTGTCACTAGGGCCAGCTCAGCCAGTCTTCCATATCCTCGCCAATGAACTTGAACCTTAAGCCACAGGAAAATCCCCAGAGTGTTTCCTTCCCCGGGACCATTTATGAGGCTGACATCATCCCAAGTCTGGCTGGACCAGTGGAGCTAAGTCTTGTGTGGACAGTTAGAAACGAGCCTTTCCAGTCATACTCCAAGCCTCACAGGCTAGTCACTCTTGTCTAGTCTTGTATGATGGGCTTATTCACCTGTGATACTGCAGAAGCCTTTTCTTTCCAAGGTCTGCATCCAGGAAAGAACAGGAGTATAAACCAAGGACTGCCCTAAGGTATCTTGGAGGGAAGGTTTTTATTGTAGCTGAGGGAAGAACAGCCAGAGGCATCTGGAAGAGTCCAGAGCAGAGAGGGAAAGAGTAGACTGACCGTGGCCAGCAGACTGGACCAGGCCATGAGAGAAGAGAGAGGAGATAAGGAGCGGGAAGATAAGAGTGAGGGAGACCAGGAGAGAGGAGACCAAGAGAAGACAAAAGAGAGCATGTGGCCAAAATGGCAGGAAAAGGGAAGGAACGCCCAAGAGCTGGAGAAGTTTAGGGTAGGGCCAGGGTGAGAAACGCTGAGAAGAGCCACAGGTAACTTTGATACCAAGAAAGCCTGGAGGCCAGCATGCACTTTGGCTAGGTACCACAGATAGCCATTTGTCCCCAGTTTCTTTCAGACTTGACAACCTCCAGGTGCACACAGACACACAGAAAAATGATCACTCACAGACAAGCACACAAAACAGATACACATGTGTGCACAAAGAGGCACACAGACATACGGACAAGCACACAAAACAAGTGTACAGAGACACACAGACATACACGCACACTGACAGACATACACATATAGAGTTGCAGACACAGACACACATAGAACTATACACAGACACATACACACCACACAAATACATATATACACTCTCACAGATATAGACACATAGTCACATACTCAAACCATGTTCACATACACAGACACACAGAGAGATACATGAATACATTCATATAACATATACACACCACCATCACCACGCACATCACCACATAGTGTCCCTGTCATATCTTAGAAATACCCTACCTATCTCTATCTTATCCCAGTCTATGCTGGTGCCCCAAGCATGGCATGGTCCAACTGGGCACTAAGGAGCAAGCCAGACCCCAAGTCCAGCAAAAGGAGAGGTGTTGTTTTAAAAATGATAAGCAGCGCTGTTATGGGGCAAAAAGGTCATGAGACACAACAAAACCCAGTATCAGAGCTTTATTGGGGGGGGGCAGACAAGAGAACCAGGCCTGGGGAAGAAGCACATGCTGGGGGTGGGGTGGAGGGGATGAGAGAGCAGGGAAGGGAGAGGAGGAGTCTGTGTCTGGCTTTTTAAGGATTCCCGTGTACACACGCAGATAGGCTTACAGAGCTACACCATGCATGCGCTGATTGTGTGTCCATGCTGCATGCAATGCACAATCATGCAGCACACTCATGATGCAAGACGTAAGACCCCTTGCTTAGCTGCTGAACTGTGCATATGCAGTCATGCAGCTGGAGTGGCATCAGAATCCTAACATTCCAGACTTTTTGCTTATTATAAAAAGTTGGTAAACAGGAATAGGGGCGTCATTTCTCCCAGAAAAACTGCTTTCAGCTGACTTGGTGGGTGTCAGTTGACTCTTGGGAGGTAGGGAAGGGGGCTTCTGAGGTAGCCAGCTGTCTTGTGGTCATCTGCTGCTTTTGGGTGCTGTCCAGGTGGATCCAAGCTGGTTCTGGAGCTTGCTGACCTGTCCAGGTGGATTTTCTGGAGCTTGGAAAAATTTTGAACATATTATGAAGAAGCTATGAGAAAATTAAGGCATGAGAAAAATTAAAGTCTTGGGCTGGTGACCATTGTAGTATTTAGTACTCTGCTTATATTGGTTAGTGTTAATGAGAGAGAGAGAGAGAGAGAGAGAGAGAGAGAGAGAGAGAGAGAGAGAGAGATTGAGAGATTGGAACACGTTTTTAAGTATTACCTGAGATAAGCTTTATCAGAGACAGATAATTTTAAGACACCTGTTTCCTTTATTAGTTTAGCATCCAGGAGACACAGGTAATCAATTGCTGAGAGCATTTAACAGTAATAGATGGTTATATTAAAGTCTGTTTTTGCAGAGCCCAGACCCTTTTTGGTCTGGGGGTGTAAATATCTTTTAACTGTTACTGTTCTTTACCACCTGGCTATATCTGATGGTCCTCGGACTCCAGCTCTATGGTGATCCTGTAACAATTAGCTGAGTAGTTAATTAAAAGAGGGGACCAGGAAGAGAAAAGCTTGTGGGGTGAAACCTCATCCCTCTGGAATTGGGGACAAGGCAGTGGATCCTGATGTCCTCTGGAACTTGAGAGAGAGCAGGACCCTGTCTGTGTCCCTGTGCATGAGGAGGAGAAGCACTGCTGCTGGGTCTGGAGTGAGGCACATGGAGGGAGCAATGAAATGAAAGCTCCTACCTTAGCTGGAAAAAATCTCTTCCCATTGGGTACCCCTGAAAGTACAATTAAGTCTGGTAAGGTGGGTGAGTCTGTCCCCCTACCCCAACAATAGGGAAATGAAAAGGAGAGGTGGGACCCCCAAACTCCCTCAGGACTGATTAAGTGGCTCAGTGTTCAACAGGAAGGAAACGGATTGTCCCATGCTGCATCTTGGGTTTCCTATGAGCCTGTGGCCAAGCCTAGGAGGTCTACTGGAAGTCTTAGTTTGATGTCCCCATGCCCTTGGGTGCACGGGGGCAGTCAGCTGATTATCTCTCTAGGTGGCACTTTGAACAAGGCTCGTTTGATGGCCCGGCAGGGCAAGCACTAGGCTGTGTGGCCTTTTGTAGCATACATTTAAAACAGGGATGTGGAAGCTCTTATGCAGCTACTTAGATAGCTTGTGCCAGCATTTGGCAACTCTGCTTGTGGGCTTTCTTTCTCATCTCTCCCATGGTACATCTTAAATGCCACAGTTGAAACTTCCATCTGTGGGGTCAGAAGCCTTGCTCTCCAGATGCTCAAGTTTTAGCCCTAATATCAGGGAGCTCTGGGAGACAAGAGATGGATTTTATTCCATGTCTTGAATTAGTTTTTTGTTTGTTTGTTTGGTTGGTTTTTGTTTTGTTTTGTTTTGTTTTGTTTTTATAGTTTGCTGGCTTGAAGACAGCTTTAGGAAGACCCTCCAGGAGGCAGGCTGTAAACTGATCTCTGGCTAAAGAACCATCCGGATTATTATGATCCCAATGTGGGTCCTGATTGTAAACTTATTTGCATGCATCCTAGCCTGCTTCCAGACCTGCCCACACTGAGGACAGGTAATCTGTGGACCAGTAGTCATGAGAAGGGCAGGGGCTGGAGGACATCCTTACCGGAGGACTCCCTGGGAGTCCAGACAGAATTCAATACTTTGTTGAGGGAGAATATGTCATGGTCTGAAGCCAAGGACCCCCAGGGGTCCAGTGCGAGAAATATATCTCAGGCTACAGTCATGGGAAATGGTGGAGGACTGGGAAGGGAGAACTCATCAATCTCAGTAGTCGGTGATGTGTGCAGGAATCTGGCACCTGAACAAATGAAAACAGTGAGGCGGGCGCTTGCAGGTCCACAGGGTCCTATACACAGAGTCCCAGACGCAGAGTGCCAAGACAGCCTGTCGTCAGCACCAATGTTGTTTGTTTTAAAAATGATAAGCGGCACTAGTTACTGTGAGGAAAGGTCGTGGTCCAACGGGGCAACAAGGTGCAAGCCAGACGCCAAGTCCAGCAAAAGGAGAGGACTCAGAGATGCCTGATGGATGAGAAGACAGAAGTTCCAGCCTTACTCCTGGGGTTCTGGACTGACCTAGTCTGAGAGAAGTCTAGGGACTGGAGCCCACAGCTCCTGCTCCCGGCCGGTACTCTGCCCAGCAAACCACACTGCCTTTCTAAACATTTGCCTATGCCTGCATGTGTTTTAGTTGGCTTTGAGTGTCTTCCTCCATAATTTTCCACTTTATTATTATTACTTTTTATAAAAGTTCATACTATGTGGCACTTGTCTAGAACTTGTCTAGAACTCACTATGTAGACCAGGATGACCTTGAACTCACAGAGATCTTCCTGCCTCTGCCTCCCAAGTGCTGGGATAAAGGCCTGTGCTAGCACTCCTACCTGGCTAGCCCACTTTATTTTTTTTTTTAGAGGATCTCTCATCGAATGTGGAACTCGCCATTTTGACTAGGCCGGCTGGCCAGCTAGCCCCTGGGATCCACCTGGCTCCATCCCACAGTGGTGGGATTACAGGTGCACCCCACCACATCTGGCTTCAAAGCTGTTCATTCTTAAATACTGTCTGCTCAAAACCCTGCTAGGAGTCACACTGCCAACACCAGGGGGATCTGGACTTTTGCTCCCTAGCTGAGTCTTGAACGTCCTCTCCAAACCTCGCCTTTGCCGATACCCCCTCACCTCTCTACCGATGGGGCTGCTACCCTTCCTTCAAGGGCAAGGTCACATGCTTCCCCTTGCGGGAAGCCTCTCTGGCGCTATTGGCCAAACTCTCAGAGAGCAGTTTTGAACTCCTCATATATGGCCCAATCACCCTGACACCTTTGTGTCACTTTTCAATCTCACCCTTGGTGCAGGGTGATGCCTCTGTGTCTTGATGTCCCTGCATTATGGATCACAGCACTCAGCAGCCGTCCGTCACAGAGTTGGGTTAGTTCCTTTTCATGCTGCTGTGACAAATCCCTGACAACAGTGACTTCAGGAAGGGTTTATTTGGCTCAAGGTTTGAGGGCACAATCCCTCATGTTGAGGAAGGTGTGGCCATAGGATCCTGAGGCAGCTGGTCACAATATGCCCATGGTCTGGAAGCAGAGAGAAATGAGTATTGGTGCTCAGTTCCCTGTCTCTGTTTTATTCAGTCTGGGACCCCAGCCCATAGAATAGCTCTGTTCCATTCAGGACATTCAGGGTGGGTTCTCCATCCTCAGTTACACCTCTCTGGAAACACCCTCACAGACATATCCAGAGGTGTGTCTCCTAGGTGATTCCAAAAGCAGTCACGTTGATAAAAAAAAAAAAAAAATGACCACCATAGCCAGCCATGTGCCAACTAAGCCCTTTGTATCACCAAGTCTTGACAACCATTTTATAAGGGAGTTTTATTTGTGTCCCTCAATTTGAAGATGAAGAAATTTGACACTAGGTAGACAGACCCACTCAAGTTCAGGTGGCTTGTATGTGACAGAAGCCAGATCTTTCACCAAGACACAGTGACAAGGCTGCCATCACCATGGAGACAGTGATGGAGTTGACACAATGTACAAAAGACTCCTAGCAATCTTGCCTCATCAACAAGAGAGTCAAGAGCAGAAAAAAATAAAGCCAATTATCTAATTGAGACGAGTTTTTAGCAGAGACTTTCACAAGACTGAGAAATGTTGATCTGCGGCCACAAGCTCTCTGCAGGGTGTTGAGAAGGCCTTTATTGCCTTGTAAAGACAAAGGAGGCAGGAAAATATTTGTGAGCCACATGCACTGCTGACACCAAGAAAATAAGTCTGGGGGTGGAGGGGTGGGGTTAAGCAACAAGTGTGAGGATCTGAGTTTAAACCCAGGCACTCATGTGAAGCTGGGCATGGCTGCAAATGTCTTCAATCTCAGGGCTTCTGCAGGAAGATGAGAGATAAAGACAAGAGAATCCCTGGAAGCTTGAGAGTCACCCAGCCTGGCGTGTGCAGCAGTGAATGAGAGACCATGTCCCAGTCAAGACTGAAGGCAAAGAGCAACCACTGAAGTTGTCCTCTGGCCTCTGTACCTGTGGTACCAGCACACTCACACTCAGAAGAGAACACAGTCAAAAGAGAACACACACACACACACACACACACACACACACACACACACACTAAAAAGAGAACACAAACACAAACAAGCAATTTTAAAAAGAAAATTTAGGAGGCTGGGCATGGTGGTGCATGTCTTTAATCCCAGAATTTGAGAAGCAGAGGATCTCTGTGAGTTCAAGGCCAGCCTGGTCTACATAGTGAGTTTCAGGAGAGCTGGTCACCATGCCTGGCTCAACACTTTGATAGTTGACATTTTCAAATCTCTCACGACCTGAAGAGATGATAACACTTCATCTTACTTTACGTCGTGAGAACTGCCTGTGATCATTGTTTGTCTTGGGACCCGAAGGCTTGTATATCAAGGGAATGAAGGAGCATTAGAAAAGCCTTAGACAACCAACCCAGGACCTGGTGATCTGGGCCAGGAGCTTTGTACCAGAGCAGTGCAGGTGGTCAAGACAGACTGACCTGTGTCATACTTCTGTCACCTGCCATGGTGATCCTGAGGGAGCCATTGATCCTCTCTGGATCCCTGTCTCCATCACCATGTAAATGATACATGCGAACCACCTTGTCTCGCTGACATCTGTGCTGGGCCTTGTATTCCCATCCCCTAAACTGTTGACTTGAGGTATTTCTAGTCTACAGCAAGACAAGCAATGGCCCTGAAAAGAGCTATGCTCAAGAGTAAAGTAAAAAAAAAGGAAATAAACAAGGCCTGGGAGGAGGAAACAGAAAGATTGTACATTTGAGTGAGACAGTTGAATGATGGCCAATGTTGGTGGCCATGTGGAGACAGAGGTATCATTGTGTTACTCTATGGAAGAGGAGACTGGTACTATAGTTGGCCTGGGACGGTTTTGTATACCAACCTGCCAGGCAAGATATACCCAGTGGTACAATAGTGGTGTAACTGCTAGGGGGCAGTTAATCACATGCTGATTAGAGTTGAGTCCTGCAGCATGGGAAAGATTTTGTGCTAGGTACTATAACCCTGATCAAAAGCCAATTGCTGCAGAGGTCATAGGCCCTAGGTTGGAGCCTGCTGTTGTTAATTTGCTAGATGATTACACTATCAACATGCCTTATAAATATTTGTTTATTCCAATGGACCTGGGCTGCTTTTAACCTTGGTCAGAGAATCTTCAGTTTGGGGTGGGCAGAAGTTATGGAGAGATACACATAACTGGTAGAAGTGCTGAGGGAAAAAAAGGACAGAATGTTCAGTTCTAAATGTGACAATTATATTCCTCCTACCTTGAGGCTCAGGGAACATCAAAGAAAACGAATTGGATGGAATGTAAGAGATGGAGGATTATTGGTGAAATTATTAAGGCCACTCCACGTAGTTAAAAGGGAGGTTTATTTTGTAGGGTAACTTACAAATGAAGGGATAGGATGTAGGAGTCTGGGAAAGGTATGGCACAGTCTGGCGGTGTTCTCTGGAGAACTCTGCTCAGTATGCCTCCAGCGTCCAGGGTCCTGGAACCAAGATAGACCTCTCCTCTCGATCCTGGGTCTTCAGCATCCTCCCTCAGCCCCGCCTTGTGGGCGTGACCATTACCGAAGCCTCAGTGTTGGAACTTCCAGGCCAATGCTGGGATGGCTACCCACTACACTGATGCCTTCTTCTGACACACACACACACACACACACACACACACACACACACACACACACACATGCACGCACGCATGCACACAAGTCTGATAAACTATTTTAAGAAGAAAACAATGAAGATGTACATAAGGGCATTTGCTGTACAGCATCTTAAACTGTGGGCTGCAACCCCTTATCGGGACACTGTATATGGAAGTCACAAAAATTTGGCAATAGTAAAAATCTAAATGAATTTGGTTTGGGATTAGGACAGAAATTCCAACAATTTCTTAAATATGCCAAACATACGCCTGTCTTTTTGTACTATGTAATTTTGAGAAGTATCCTAGCCTAGGCATTGCTGATTAGAAAATAAAACATCAGTCTACTAAAAGACATCAAAGATGCTTGACATTCTGCCATACCAAACATTTAGGCAAGATTTAATTTTTTTTTGTATATAAAAATAAACACATTTCATTAGTATGGACATGTTCTTTCATCATTAACAAGTGGTATAGTAATGGGTAAAGAATTGTTTTTAAATACATTGTTTTGTGATTTTTTTACACTAAATGTTTTATTTGTATGCTTATTTTATATATTTAATTCCCAGAGGAAAAGGGTCATGGGTGGGAAAAGTTTGTGGACCCTGCTCTGTGTTGTCAGAACTCTGAAAGCATTGAAAGTATGTTCATCACTGGACAGGAGGAGGTGGCATGAAGAAGCCAGGGCAGCATGTTCAGTACACACATAGGAGCCTGAACAGAAATGGACAAGCCAAGGAGAGAGTGGAAAAGCAGGAAGCTGGGGAGTCTACATCACAAACATACCCAGAAATTAAAATGGGGTCATGCAACACAGATACATTATGTATCCAACATACTAAAATAGAAGCCTTCCTGCAGGGAGTGGAAATGTTGGAGAGAGAAATTTTTTATGTTATTAATTTTTTAAAATTTATTTTACATACCAACCACAGTTTTCCCTCCCTCCTCTCCTCCTGTTCCCAGCCCCCCACCTCCTTTCAACCCCCGCCCCATGCACGGGAGATAGAAATTAATCAAGAAGATGGTAATGGTCACGTGATAGGCACAGCACTGACTCAGGCCTCTGTCTCTTGGAGAAATTTGGCTTCCTCCAGCTTGTCCCATCGTTGCTGTCAACTGCTCTACTGGAGCCTCGATTACCTCCACCTCTGCTCCACATTAGACTAACAAGCTCATCTGCATCCACTTCCACTTTCTTTGAAGCCGCTCTTTGGGGGAGATGCTGGAGATTGAACCCAAGACTTCAAGCATGCTAAGCAAACACTCTACCAGTGAGCTACATTCTCAGCTCTCCTCTTCGGTAATCTACAGAAGGGCAAGAAGTGATCTAAAGACAGCAGCCAGCTACTTCTTTTTAAGACAGCATTTAAGTGAGGGTGCTTTGTTATTTCACTCTGCATAGGAAGTCACTTTTGCCCGTACCATCTATTAAACTGTTGATTTCTTTCCTATTGATTTTCAAAGCAAATATCCATGATTTTGAACATCTCTTCCAATACCTGCTCATTTTTTGGATTTCTCCTTCTGAAGGTTATAGATTCAAGTCTTTTAAATTTTTTTATGTTGACATCTTTTTTAAAGATTTATTTTTATTTGTGTGGGGTGTGTGGGTGTGGGTGTAACACGTGTGTGGGTATCCTCAGAGGTCAGAAGGTGGTGACAGATCCCTACTGGAAGTTGTGAATTGCCCAACATAGGTACTGAGAACAGCAAGTGCTTAACTACTGAGACCCCTCCATCTTCATCAAGGTCATCTTTTTTGTGTCAATTATTTCTTTGTATAGTAGATACTAATCATCTGGTGATGCACAAATGCATTGCACGTATATTCTGTCAGTTAACATTTTCTGCTACATGGAAATGATTGATCTTTTTCTCCTTTATTGCTTGTTTTTGTTTTTTTTAGTCTCTTGTAGTCCAGACTAGCCTCAAATTTCAACTGTATCTAGGGATGACCCTGAACTTCTGATCCACCTGCCTCTACCTCCCAAGTGGTAAGATTACAACATTTGGTACCATGCCTGGCTTAAAATATTCAAATCTTATTCCGTCTAATTTAGAAATGTTTTTGCTTTATGGTTAATGGTTCCAAAATGTTAGAAAACTTCTTCTTCAGGGTCTAGAAGTGTCTATTTCACTGGTGGAACACATTCTTTTTTTTTAAAAAAAAATTATTTTATAATTAATTTAATTTTACATATCAGCCACAGATTCCCCTGACCTCCCTCCTCCCACCCCCACAGCCTTCCCCCCGATCCACACTCATTCCCCCCCCTCCTCCAAGGCAAGGTCTCCCCTAGGGAGTCAGTCCAGCCTGGTAGATTCAGTTGAGGCAGGTCCAGTCCCCTCCTCCCTGCACCAAGGCAGAGCAAAGTGTCTCAGCATAGGCCCCAGGTTCCAAAAGCCAGTTCATGCACCAAGGGCAGGTCCTGGTCCCACTGCCTGGGTACCTCCTAAACAGTTCAAGCTTATCAACTGTCTCACTTATCCAGAGGGCCTGGTCCATGGGAGCTCCTCAGCTGTTGTTCACAGTTCCTGTGTTTCTGCTAGTTTTGTCCCTGTGCTTTTTCCAATCTTGGCCTTGTTATCTCTTTCTTATTCATATATCCCTCTCTCTCGAGCCGATTGGATTCCTGGAGCTCCACCTGGGGCTTGGCCATGCATCTCTGAACACATTCTTAATGTGTAGGAGACCCAGTGCTCAGTCTCTAGCACCAAAGAAAAGAATTAGGAAAGAAATCCTTCGCCACTGCTAGAACATATACTGTCTTCTATTAGTTTGATGTTTGATGTTCCATGTGTCAATTTTATTTGTGGACCATCCTTTTATATAGCACTAAGTAAAGTACTCTTATTTTATTTCTGTGTAGTCTGCCATGTTTGCATATCATCTGTTAGAAAGTTTGTGTTTTCCCTGTTGATCTGCATTCCCAAGTGTGTGTTTGTGTGTGTGCGTGTGTAATTGTGTGTGACACCTCCCAGTATTGAGATAATAGGTATGTGTTTCTATGCTTGGCCTTTTATAAAGATATATTTTTTTTTTTACTTTTTAAAAAATTGGGTGTGTGTGTGTATGTGAGTGTGTGTGTGTGTGTGTATGTCTATATTTGTGCAGGCTCCCAGAAAAAGGTGAAGGACCCCTAAAGCTGGAATTATAGGTGGTTATAAGTTGTGCTGGGAACCAAACTTGGGTCCTCTGTGAGAGTAATCCATCTTCTTAACCACTGGGCCATTCCTCCAGCCCGGTAATGACATTTTATCATATATTAAGCTCCCTTAAATGACAAAGGTTTTTGGTCAGGTGGTGGTGGTGCACACCTTTAATCCCAGCACTCGGGAGGCAGAAGCAGGCTGATTTCTGTGAGTTCGAGGCCAGCCTGGTCTACAAAATGAATTCCAGGAAAAAGCTCCAAAGCTACACAGAGAAACCCTGTCTCAAAACAAAACAAAACAACAACAAAAACCAAAACCAAACCAAACCAAACAAACAAACCCAAAAAGGACAAAGGTTTTGCTAGGCATGGTGGCACATATCTTTAATCCCAGCACTTGAGAAGCAGAGGCAGGAGGATCTTTGTGAGTTTGAGGTCAGTCTGGTCTACATAGAGAGTTCTAAGACAGTCAAGACTAAATACAGAGACCCTGTTTCAAAAAACAAAAATGAAACAACAACAAAAGACAGGTTTTTCTCCGACCCTTTGTCTTGTTTCCACGGATCCTGTTCTCGGTTCAACAATACTCCGTTTGTACTGGTGTGGCTTTGTAATCGACCTTAGCGGAGCAGAGCAAGGCTCTCCTCTTCAACACTAGTATTTAAAGGTATTTATTGGGAAGAGGAAATTGGACCTGCACTGACAGTATCTTTTTCTTTACTGAAGTTTTTCATTTCCACCCATCAAGTCAGGTACGATTTCCCTATTTAGATTTTGAACCTTGTTTTAGAAGACCCTTCTCACCTCAATGTTATAGGAATGTATTTTAAGTCATCTATAGGTTTAATGGTCAGCTGGTTCACCTCTCTGGGATTTATTTTGTCATTAGGTAGCCTGCCTCTAACTTCTCTCCAAACAGTGAACACCGCCCCCATAATGAATAGTCTATCCTTTCACCACTGATGCAAAATGCATCTTTTATTATAGGATAAAATTCCATATGCGCAGAGAGATGCTCCTGGGCTCGGCTTCCTTTATGGAAGGTGCTGGACTTGAGAGGTTGTCACCAAGGATGGGAGACAGCACATGCATTTGAAAAGGAGAGAGGCTGATGGTCAGTCACCAAGCTCCAGCCTGGGATGCAGGTGACATCAGATAAGATGGGAAGGCAGAGGCAGGCCCCTGAAGCCATGTGAAGTGCAAAGGTGAGGATCGTTTGGTTGAGGTGGAGTGGGGCCAGCTGTGCTAAGAATATGTAGATATATATACACTGTCCATAGAGGCCCCAGGCCAAGAGGCTTCTTATGAGAGGCAACTCTTGGCCAACCCATCTATAGGAGTGGAGGACAGACTCTGAGGATCAGCTGAGAACAGTGGCCCTAACCTGGCCACTAAGGAGATTTGAGGCTCTCTGCTCACGGGGGAAGTGGAAAGCCACCTGGAAAGGAGGGGGATCCCTTTGTCTGTTTCCAGAATCACCTCTATGGAAGGAGACTATAGGAGGAGCAGCTGGGGATCTAGCCTGGAGTGGCTGGTGTGTCCCACAGTCCTAATTCAGGGTCTCCTGGGCTGGTTTGGAGACTCGCTGAGTGAGAGCTGGGGTTAGTCAGACTTCACTCTGTCACAGGGTCATAGGTGACAATTCCTCTTTGCCTTGCATTTCTGACACATCTATGCTCACTTCCACCTTCTCCAGAGTCCTCAGAAGGGACAACTGACCACTTAATTCAGTTCTTCCCTGACCCCTCCCCTCCATGATGACCTCTTGTCTCCTTCCAGAACCTTCCTGGGTAGTCAGCTCAGAAGTAGACACACAGCAGGCAACCGTGACTTTTTATGCCTCTGTCCACTGGGTCCACGCAGTGAGAGGTTATGGGCTCCACCTAGGTCAGAAGTGGAAGTAGAGGAAGAAATTTGTGCCACAACTTGCCTGGTTTCTATTCAACTGGTTGAATCTGACTGAAAGTGAAGGCATTGCTCTTGAGGCACTGGCAGATGATGAGGAAATTGCCAGAATGGATGGGGTGGCTGGAGTGTGCATGGAATGGGACATATCGACGGGCTTCTATAACCAGAAGAGAACCAAATGCTAAACATGAGGAAGGTCTTGGAGTGGTGGGTCAGCTCTCAGCAGACCTCACTGGAAAGGATGAGGGGCAGAGGAGATGGAGTTGGGAAGACTCCCTTGCTTTGTGGACTGCGCGGTACTGTGGTCAGGTTGCCACGGCACCTCCTGATCCACTGTCTACTGTCCTGTCCTCTATTTTCTGATGTCCCAGACAATTTCCCTCTGCTAAGTGGTTCCTACATCACTTTCCAATCACTCCTCATCAACCAACCTTTCCTTCTGAAAGTCCAACTCTGACCATATTCTCCTGCTCAGGAACCACTGATGGGTCCCTACTGCCTGGAGACTAAGTCTAAATGTAAACTGCAGCCTTTGAGAGGCCACGCTAAGGTCACAGTTTATAGAAGGCTGTCACACAACTAAGAACCGGCTTGGGGGAGCAGAGAAGGAGGTGACAGGCCCTGCTTTCCTTCCAGGTCTGTCCTTCCCGGCTCCCACATCCTCCCATGTCCCCATCTCTTCCACCCTCCTATATGAGATAATATACGGGAGATCCCGCGTAACTGGTGTAAGTCATTTGCATGCCTAAGCACACCCCGCCCTTGTTCCTTCTGTTCCTGCCTCCTAGGGTGCCTTCCCCTCTCAGCATAGCTGTTGAAATCCTATTCTGTAAGGCCCACATCAGATGTTATCTCCTCCACGAAGCCTTCTTGGATCCATGCTGCCCCTCCCTGTGTCCCTCAGCCAGTTACTAGTTAGTTGTATGTCACAACTGAGAACCACAGAGTTTGCCAAACATGGAGGATTTATGTTGATTCTTCTAGAACCCTTGCCAACCTAGAAAAGATCTGGACCTTAGAACTGCTCAGGGGTTAGAGTATCTGGCTCCCCAGCCAGACTGTCTGAAACTTTTAGGCCTGGGGTTTCTCTGTTTAGTACCATGTATACGGGCTCACTAGGAGCAAAAACTTAGTTGAATTTGTGTAGTCTATTAAAGGATGTGGGAATTGTATTTGTATTCATGACAGTGGGGTTTATGACAAGAGAAGCTTCAAGGCCATCAGGCTAAATAAATAAAGGGCCTGTCTTCTCTGGGGAGCCAGGCAACCAAAAAGATACTGCCGACCACCTCCCACAAGTTCCTGTGTTCAGGTCTCACCTGTAGTTCCAAAATACATCCTATCTATGGGCCAGAAAAGCCGGTTGTTGGGCCTCCGGCAAGAGCCCAGACAGGAAACTCCCAGTGAGAATTTGGGCAAGCCAGAGGTGAGCCAACGAAGGCTGAGATAAGAATCATGGAGGTGGGGCATTGCATCCTCCAAGCTGTGTAGTGGAGACTAGCAGGGGCTGGTACTCTCTCCTCCCAGGCTGCCTAGGAGGCTGGTAGAGGCTCTGGACCCTCCTTCTTCTCAGCATGGCTGGGGCAAGTGTTTTCCACCCTCTAATGTAAGGACCTGAATTTTGGTCCTTATATCATGAGAAGTTTCTGCCCACAGCTCCCAGAACATCAAGCCATGGTCATGAGGCAGAGCATCTATTTACCTCCCAGAGGAGCAGCCATGCATCCACCTGCATGAATTGGAGAGACAGGGCTTTCCTACATCTTGGCAGAAACATGCCAAAACCCCAGAATGTTCCTTCTACCACTTGTGTCCATAACCTGGTCATTCTGAGCAACTGGGGCTTCAGGTCGCTGATCCCAGTGACCAGAGCCCCGACTGGATTCTGCATTTTCAAGATCTGAAGAATTTTGTGGTTCCTTTGGTTCTGAGAGCTAGGCCCAGGCAGCACAAATGTCTACCCACTTTAACCCCTCCCTGAACCGTCTCAGCCACTGCCCAGGGGCGGCCAGGAGGGTGGAGCTCTGAGTCAGAGTATAAGTTCCCAATTTTACCGTCCAGCTGGAGAGCCGCCACGATGCTTCAGAACCAGATGCCTGCTTGGGTTTCCCACTCCCTTCCAGACCCATGCCAAACAGAAGATGGCAAGTATTTGGCCTCCTGTGCCTTGAAGGTGAGAGTACAGTGGTGGTGGCGGGGAAGGCTTGGCCAGAGGCAGATGGCCAGTGAAACATACCCAGGAGATGAAGAGTCTGGGACCAAAGGGGAGCAGCCAGGTCCCAGGGAGGCTGATGGGCATTGTACACCTAGAGAGGTTGTCTTGGGATCCTTTACCTAGTACCTGGGAAGGTGCTTTAGCCCAGTCTGGACCAGGGTTCCTGGCTAGGAATGGAACAGCTGAGTATACTCACAAGCTTTACCAGCCTGCATGCAGAGACTCGGGGCCATCTAGGGCCAACCAAGCCAGCATCCAGGATAGACAGTGTCTAGTACTGCCAGAGAGAATCCACATGTGGCCTGTCTTGGTAGTGACTGGTTATTAACCCTGTGGGCATCCTAAACTGTGCTTTGTGAGTGTGTGGCATGGGCTGTTTTGAAGTATGAGAGTTGGTGATATTGCCAGTTTATTGCTATCAATTACCTCTCTGGGTATGTGTGTATTCAAGGACCATAGACCTAGACTAACTCTCAAAGTCTCTCAGGGAAATCCCTGGGTCTGGCAAGGTGTTACTTCTTGAGAACCAATCGGCCTTAGTTTTCCTCTCTGGGCAATGGGAAGATGCCCTCCATCTCGCTGCTGGCTATAGACATACTGTGGAGAGGACTATCAGTAGCCTTGGCCAGCCCTTACTAAACCTCTTAAAGAATTAAATGAAACCCCAAGAAGGTTTTGTCCCTTTAGAGTGGGAGATGGAGACACTGGTCAGTCTCCAAATTGCCTAGATAGTGCATTGGGACAGTCTGCCTTGCTGTCCTGAACAGGACTGATGTTGCCTCCTGGTTTTCCCCCAAAGGCTTGGGTGTCTAGAAGGGCTTCTAATCAACACTTGTTCTTTGCTGACCCTCCAGAAATTTGGGCTAGGACAGATCTACCACAGGTAGGATAGAGTTTACCTCGAAGATGGGGAGTGAGGCAGCCAAGACTCAGAGTGGAGGCTCCAGGAGACACACACACACACACACACACACACACACACGCTATGCTGTTCCTGTTGGGTCCTAGATGGTCTATGCCTCTCAGTTGTATTTCTTGTCCTGACCACTCACCTGACATGAGTAATAAGCAAAACAACTGTGGAGATCTCTCTCATGTGACCCTCCTCCCGCAGCATGGGATGATGCTCAGATCTGCTGAAACCCGTCCTAGAGTTTCAGATGTCACAACTGGATGGTCTGCTGTGAAGGAGGGACCATGTAGACGGGAGCTATCCCCAGGCTGCCCAGAGCTCTGATACAATGTTTCAGGGAACCAAGAACTACACCCAGCTGTGAGGAGGTGAGGTGGCCTCACTTGTGCAGCTTGCCCTCAGATGCCCCAGGGAAAGGAGCTGACATCCTCTCTCCAGGCACTCAGGCAATGGGGATGCCCAGGCTGGATAGGCATTGGAGCCATCATTTCTGAAACTTAGTGGTCAGATTCTCCTTAGGCCCTGTCATCCAGGAACCTTCTGGAGATGAGGGGAAGCTGCCTGTAATGTAACTAAATAGCTTTGGACTGATTAGAAAGAGCTGGGCCCTTGGATCTGGGGAGAACCCCAAGTAGGGGGAGCTGAGGGTCTTATGGTTGCCTCTGACATTAAACTGTCTGGTCATGGCCATTCTTTATGGACAGCCAGAGCCACTATCCAGTTGGAAAGCAAGCAAACCAGCCTGGTGAGGTGGTAGGATGGCACGGAGTCCTGGGTCCTACCTAGCTTCATCATCACTGGCTGTGCAAGCCTGGGTGATGTGTAACTTCCCTAAACCCGTCTATGCTTCTGAAAGGCAAGGATTATGTCTTCCTTGGAGGCTGGCCAGAGGGCTAAGCAAGACAAGGTACCTGGTTCTAGGACAGGGGCAAGCATTGGGTTGGCATACCAGATGACAGCAATGTATTTCCCCCTTCGTCACCCCCCAAGAGTCTTATCTATGAAATTAGGGAGAGGGGCAGCATTAAACTGTGTAACAGACAATCCATAGCTCTCTCCACTCCCCTTGTGAGCTGGCAATGATTCCTGTCTTGAGTAACTCTCAGGAGGAAAGTGGAATCTTGACAAGATCAAGCCAGAGGTCAAGGCCATGGAGGAAGCCTGGACTGTGCATGTCTGCAGCCTGAGCATCCTGGTTCCCTCTCCCACATGGCTTCTCAGAAAGCTGCTGTCCATTGTCTTCCCTGGCACAGCTGTGCTGATTGTTCCAGAGGCTGAATGAACCTCTGTACTGTTTGTCCCAAAGTTCCTGCCTTGACCTCCAAGCTCCTTAGTGCTCCCTGCTCCTCACCCAGGACCTGCCAAGTGCCCTCTGAGATGAAGGAGTACGCTTGTCTTTACCCCGGGGATGTAGCCCCAAAGCACAGCACCTGGTGATGCCTGTAGTTAAATATTTTGACTTTCATCCTTACACCCAGTTCCAGGCAAAGGTGGCTTGTCCATGTCTCTAAGGTTTTGGCTGGTATACCTGGGCTCTTTAATCTGACCGGTTTCTGGTTCCCATTAGCATATTCCCATCAGCATATCAGCTCAGAAACTATACTGAGTTCTATGGCATCTTCAAGAAATGTTTGTTTTTATTTTATTTGTAGGACTGTTTTGCCTGCATGTATGTTGGTGTACCATAATTATGCCATCCTCTAGAAGGCCAGAAACAGGTGCCTAGTTCTTCTGGAACTAGAGTTGCAGATAGTTATGAGCTGACATGTGGGTGCTGGGATCAAACTTGGGTCCTCGGGAAGAACAGCCAGTGCTCTTAGCCACTGAGCCATCTCTCTGGGACTGTGAACATTTGGTCATCTAATACCACTTGTAATAATCTTGTAACATGAGAAGCAAAAGATGTACTTCTTTACCAAATGAAGGGGTGTGTGTGTGTGTGTGTGTGTGTGTGTGTGTGTGTGTGTGTCCCAGGTTTGCTTCCTGAGTCCTGAGATCACAGGCTTTCATCACCCACCACTGTGGGTCCCTTAAAGTCATACACCTGGCTCTGTGAATGCACCTAGGCCCAGACCTAAGCCTTGGTAGTCCCATTTTCTTTCTCTGTATCTCTCAAACCCCTCCAGCATTCCACCTCTGTGCTACTGAGATGTAAGAAGATGTAAAAACTCCCTTTGAGGGGCTTTGGAGTTGGGCCTCTCCTAAAACTCTTTTGAGCCAGAAGGAATTTCTAGGTGAAAGCTGAAGTTCAATGAAGACCACAAGGTACCCTCGCTGTCTTCAAGGACCCTGGTGGTTGTGATAGGTGTTCTGGGTGCTCACAAAGAGAATGATCATGGAGTTTGTCTATAGCAACATGGCCAATAATGGCACAGCCAGTAGAAAGATTGCCAAGTTTGGGGGCCAGGAGAGAGCTCCAAGAGAGTTCGGGGTGGAAAACAGGAACTGGCCAGGACAATCAGACTTGAGGGAAGATCAAGGCAGTGGAGTTGAGAGCAGGAAGCACCTCTTCACGTCTGCTGAGAGACTCTCAAGTGAGAGTTGACAGTGGGTGTGAGCCCGGGACTAAGAATCAGAGGCGAGTTCAAACTCTGACCCCCGCTGAGAGCTGTGGGTCAAGGGACTCAGTCCCAGGTTCTCCATCTGTGACACAAAGCGAGTGATAACTGCCTTGTCAGGCTGCTAGCTGTAGCACAGGACACTGCAGAATGCTGCAGGATGCTGTGGGCTGTAGACTGAGGGGCGCCCCTGTTAGGGACCTCCATTGTGATGTGGCCAGCCTAGTAATGCAGGAAAGAACTTCAGGACAAATCCCAGGAAGCTGAGTTGGGTTTATTAAGATGAGAGATGGAAGAGGAAGAGGAAGGGAGAGAGTGGGAGGGCGAGAGAGAGACTTGAGACACTTAAGTGCAAGAATTGAAAGAAAAATATGCCTAAATGGTTGGGTGGCACATGGCTATAATCCCAGCACTTGGGAGGTGGACGGTGGGCAGGAAGACCAGTTCAAAGCTAGCCTGAACTACATAGAAAGTCCAAGGTCAACCTGGGTTACATGAGATCATGTCTCGAAACACCAATTAATACTCTCTAGTGATTATGCACACACACAATGTAGAAACGGTTTGATATTGCTTAAAGGATGTAATTTACAATCAGGTTCAAATATTTCAAAAAGTCAAAAACTTAGGTAAAAATATAGTGAGCTGTTTTCTTCTTTTCTTTGTTTTAAACAATGTCCTGTTACAAATGAAACTGTGAGACTTTTGAGGTTCAGCGTTAGGGGCAGAGGAGTAATAACTGATGTTTAATAACTGATGTTATTAAATCCAAAACCTGCTCACATCCATTTCAGTTTTAAGCAAGCCTGGTCCATGGTAGATTTTTTTTTGGTTGGTTGTTTTGCTTTGTTTTGTTAACACACTTGTTTGAGATGCCTTTGGGGGAAATTAACTCCATGTAGGCAAATCTCTACGGATTTTGTCAGTTGTAGTCCAACATAAATCAGATTCTGGAGCGAAGGGCCTCTTTTCTTTTCCCATGTCCCTTGAATTTCCCTTGTCTCTCTATACTGCCTCAGGGTGGTAGTAAAACTTAGGCAAGAAAATCCATAGCGAGCTGGACATGGAGGTACATATCTGCAATCCCAGCATTAAGAAGGTAGAGGCAAGAGTTCAAGGCCAGCCTGGGCTACATAGCATCTTGCCTCAAAGAAGCTGCCGTCGTCATCGTCGTCATCATCATCATCATCCCACCACCAACCAACACAGCACCTCCACCCTGTGGTAGCCCTATGGTCACTGCTGTTGTTGGTATTGTAGGAGAGAGTGACCGAGAGGAAGAAACAGCCACCCTCACTGGCAGACACTGGGGGTTGAAGACAGGAGAGAATAGCTCCCACCTGGACTCTGGGTGCCCTCTGAGGAAGTGAGGAGTAGGGCAAGGCTTGCCAGGACCCCACACTTCTTCTGAAAGGTGACATTTGCCTCCACACTCAGCCAGTCCATGGTCTGCTCTGCCCAGGACAGGATGAGAAATGAAGAGCTCATTTCCTAGAAAGGTCCTGCCACAGGCCACAGGCCACAAAGAGTTAGTATTGTGTTTAGTCTTCAGCTCAACTCACAGGGCTCACATCAGAATGCTGTTTGAGCAAGTTATTGGCCCTGAAGACTTCAGAGGTGTACTCACAGAAGGGATCCTCGAACCCGCATGCAACTGTTGGGTGGACTCTTGTTCTGTTCCCACAGTGGCAGGGGACCTGTGTTAGTGAGAATATGTGTCCTTGAAGACCAGCAATTCACAGGCAGAGGGAAGAGTGAAACAATCTTAAAACAATCTTAAAGGGGCAGGGATCCTTGAATAGGTAGAGGAAGTCTAGGAAGAGAGCCTTGGTCCTTCCATGTGATGCAGGGACACTTTGAGAGTGGGGAAACATGGTTTGGGGACATCTGGGAAGCATAAAGTAAGAGGATGGAAAAGGACAAAAGTGGACCCACAGCTAATAAGCAACTCACAGAGGACAAAGACAGCTAGCTGCTAACAGAAGTGGGTCTGGCCTCAGGAAGCCACATGCTGGCTTCAGGTGGGTGGGATCTGAGGTGATGGCAGGGCTCTCAGCAAGTAATTAGAGCAAGAGCAGGGCAGCTTCAGATGAGCATCGGGTGAGCAGCTCAGGGTGTGCCCCCAGTTCCAGCTGTTGGGCTAAAGCACTGAGGGAGAGGCCGAAACCTGAGGGCTCCAGTCCCTGGGGTTAGCAATACTGAGAGAGGTATCTAACAGCCATCAGTCATCATGTTGAAGATTATCCATGCTTTTGTCATTGTGAAAGACAAGCCACATGAGCCAAAACATCACAGACATCTCTAACAAGGCATGGTGAAATGAAAGGCAGCCTTACTGGGAGAGAAGTACAATGGCCAGGAATACATGGAAGGGTTACTCTGAGGAAGGGGCCTGCCAAGCAAGGGAGATACAAACGCCCTGAGCCGAAACTATGACCCAGCTGAGCCGAAACTATGACATGGGTGGTAAGCTCCTGGCATGATATGCCCAGGCTTCACAGATGTCTACCACCCCTCCTAGATATACTGTGCCTACCTCCTGAGCAAGCTGCCAAGTTGGGTGGGCAAGGGGAAATTTTGTATCTGTGTGGCTGGAATAAGAAATTATAGCTGGGTGGTGGTGGAGCACGCCTGTAATCCCAGCACTCGGGGGGCAGAGGCAGGTGGATCTCTGTGAGTTCGAAGCCAACCTGGTCTACACAGTGAGTTCCAGGACAGGCTCCAAAGCTACAGAGAAACCCTGTCTCGGAAAAAAGAAAAAAAAAAAAATCATTGGGCAGGAGAACGGAAACACCTCTGGACTCCTTTACTATTTCTTCTGTGCTTGGTCCAGAATACTCACTGTCTCACAAACATTATTATATGTACATATCTCAGCATAGAGTTCATGAAAAGGGCAGCATGTCTCAGCTCTGGAGACTTCCACGTAGGACAGAAACAAGCCAAACTAAACAATGACAGAACAGCATGGAGGTTGCTGCGAAGTGGGCCGGGAGACAAGCGTGGAGAGGTCTCCCCAGTAGCACTGGCCTGGTGGTGGTACTTGAAGGGTGACTCCACTTCCTTTTTAATCCACAGGAGGGGCCATCTCCATGCCATCTGTTGACAGTGAGGGTCATTGGCATGAAAAATGTCCGGCAGGCTGATATGTGTAAGTATCTTCCCCGCTCCGGGCCCTCCCACCCTGTTTGGGGGGTCCAGATAGAGAAAGACCTGGCTGCAGCCAGTCAGGCATATCTCTGTGTACCCCCAGTGAGTTTAGGGGCTGCTATGGTGGAGTAATAGAAGCCCTTTAGCATCACGGAACTGTCCACCAGCTCCTCTCAGAGCTGTCTCTCGGGACACCAAACCAGGCTCTTGAGCCACAACAGAGTCTGTAGCGTCCAGAGCTGTGGTTGGATACTGAAGCCACTGGGCAGGAGCTCCTTGTAGACCAGCTGCCCCTTCATCTGTCTCCAGGCCACAGGAGCTCAGGGAGCCTCTGCTTTGAGAGGAAATGAAGCCATTGGACTGGGCCAGGAATGCTCTACGTGTCTGTTATGGTGTGGTGTCTAAGAAATCAGTTCTCACCTCATATGGACCTCTGCTTGCGTGTAGGGAGAGAAAGCTCTATGTCCAGGGTGCACATCTATGGGAACTGCAAAAACCACAAAGGAGCATTGAGGTCCTAGGGTCTGAGTGGCCAGGTTGTGAGCATCTGGGGGCCTGGAAGCCTGGTCTGAGCAACCTAAGATAAAGGGCTCCATCTTTGGAGCACCTGCTGTGGGCTGGCCACCAGATGTCCGAACACCATTCAATTCTCCCCACACCTGAGTGATCATCACAGGAGGCCCTCTTTGTAGGTGAGGGGTTCATGACTGCTTGATGTAGAATTAGGGTTTGATTCTAGGCCTGGAGGGTTGATGAGGAGAGAGGACCCTCTAGGGGAGTGGATCTCAAACTTCCTAATGCTGTGACCCTTTAATACAATCCCTCATGTTGTGGTGACTCCCAACTGTAAAATTATTTCACTGCTATTTCATAACTGTAATTTTACTACTGTTATGAATCATAATGCAAATGTCTAATGTGCAGGATATATGATATGATATATGATATGACCCACAACTGAAAACCACTGCTCCCTAGGGGAAAGATGCTGTGGTCAGATCATAGACAATCAGAAGATAGATAGAAAAGGAATCTGCTGCATGATTTCCTGGGGATTGCATGACTTCTGGACACTCGTGTGCTAATCATGCTGGAGAGCAGATTGGAGGGAGAGCAGGTGTGGAGGGCCAGAGGAGTGACAGCCCTGTAGTCCCAGAGACTGCAAAGTGACAGACATGATTCAGACTCAGCCTACAGAGGGTGAAGCATTCAGGGCCCGTGCCAGCAGGAACAGTTCCAGCAAGCATTAAGTTCGGCTTGTGTCAGCCGAGGGACCCACTACAGAGCAAAGGATCCCCAGACACTGGGGCCTTTCTCAGTACACTGTGATCTAAGGAGCCAAGAAGTGTGCCCAGGCCTAGACCATGCCAGCTGTCCTGCTCATTCTGGAACAAGTCTCTCACTCTGTTCCTTCTTGGCAGAGCTCACCTCTCCCCTCAGCCCTGGTTCCCACACACCTTCCTTCGGCTTCTCCAGAGGTGTGTCTGCTTCAACTCCATCACCCAAGATGCTCATTCTCAGTTTTCATGCCTGCACCTGTATGCAAGACCTTCCATTGTCCAAGGCCCTTTCTTCTGTCGTGTACCTGCCACGCCTGTCCCCTGGAGGCTGACAAGTAGTGAAGCAGGCTACGATCCGGCTTTACCAGTCTCCTTTGCCCCTTCACCGCGTGCCCCTTGGCACACAAGCAGACTCTGGGGTTCTCTTTGAGATCCCCTGGTTTTTGTTCTTCTCACCTCCCCTAAGGGACAAAAGGCAGATATGGCATCTGATGGTGCTGGCAAGGTCACGTTGCACCTGGCCTCCACAGTTGTCCCAGGCTAGGCTATGTTGCTACTTTCTACGGTTCAGTGGGGATTATCCTGACCACTCTTGCTCAGAATTGCCACCTTCTAGCTTAAATCCAAAATGAATGGTTCTTTGGTTTAGACATCTAACCCATGTTTGTTTTTCTGGAGATGTCAAGAGGCTGATAGCAGGAAGTATTTGGAGGTTCAGGGATGACACCCCACTTGCCAAGAGCTGAAGAATACCTGTCCCAGGCCGGAAGGCAGGCACTCCTAGAAACTCTCAGCTACCAGGTGTCTCCTATGGTAAAAACAAGTTGAAACCCCAACCAGTACCCCTAGGGCCATCAGACAGGTACCTCAAGAGATATTGGGGTATCCGCTGGTAACCACACAGGAATGTTCTGAGCATCTGTGAAGATAATTAAGTCATCTCTGCCACCTACAATTCAAGGAAGGGAACATGTCATTCACATGACCAAGCCCTCTGTCACTTCCTGGGAAACAGGGGCTAGAACCTGCTTTTGCCTAGGAAATCCCAGGCCTTGAAATTCCCAGCTTAGTCACCACTTCCGTGTGACCCATGTGGCAGCATTCTTACAGTTAGCTAATGGGCCTGCCTCAGACTGTCCCCTGTCACTCCTCTCTCCCCGCCCTTTGTGCCCTGTGCTCCTTGTTCCCAGCCTTTAATGTATTGGATAGAGGAAGCTTTCCAATGAACACTGGAGTGTGGGCGTCTGATCACTTGGTCGACCTGGTCACTTCCAGGGATGTCTTGCTGTTGTTGCTACTGTCTGTTTGCTTGTTTGTTCATTAGACGAGTCTCACTACAGAACTAAGACTGGCCTTGAACTCTGGTTCCTCCTGCATCTGCCCTCTCAGTGCTGGGGTTCCAGGCCTGCAGCAGCATGTCCTAACTTGGTTCCTGTTGCTGTGACAAAATACTGACCAAAAGCAACTTGGGGAGGAAAGGGTTTATGTCATCTTACAGAGTTCAGTCCTTCGTTGGGGAAGCCAGGACAGGAACTCCAGGCAGGAACCTGACAGCAGGAACCAAAGCAGAAACCATGGAGTGATGTTGCTTACTAGACTGTTTGCCGTGGCTTGCTCAGCTTGCTTTCCTGTAAAACCCAGGACCACCTGTCCAGGGGTGGTGCCACTCATAGTGGGCTGGACCCTCCCATGCCAATCATTAATCAAGAAAACACCCCCACAGACTTGCCTACAGTCCGATCTGATGAGGCAATTCCTCATTGAGATTCCCTCTTCCCAGATCTCTCTAGGTTTGTATCAAATTAGCTAAAACTAAACAACACTCACCACCATTCCTGGAAAGAATATTTTTTATCTTCACTTGAGATTTAAACCAAAACACTGAGATATTCTTTAATGGATTTGGCGAGAAATTTTTAGGCGTGGCTTGGCAAAAGAGGAGCAGTTTTAGAGAGACAAAGGCCTCTACAGGGTCCTTTAAGTCATACATGCTGAGTGGCCTGACAGAACCGAGAGGTCGGCAGAATCCCACAGTACAGAAAGCAGGATTGAGAAGAGGGCTCCAGGCCCGGGGGAGGGCTTGGGACCAGGAAAGCGAAGGGATGGGTCGGAGAGGACAGCACAGGTCTCTGGTGAGTCTCCCTTAAGGAGAGCAATTACACACACTGACTTAGCAACCTGATCCACTAGGATCTCTACAGCAGGAAGTTGTTATTCATTCATTTAAATGTCTAGTGAGTGCCTGCTCTGTCCAAAGGCTGTAGGTCCTGATCTTCTCCGTGCTCACAGTGTGATGAAGACAGTGACTGGACCTGCCCTGCCGGTACAGCATAGCAAGTGCTCTCACAGGAGTGGTGCAGCCAAGGGGCACCTGGCAGGAGCTGGACATTCAGAGGAGGGTGCAGAGAAGATTCTAAAACCTTCTAAAACCTAAAGGGCTAGTGAGGAGAAGGGTGGGGTACAGCAGAAAAGAAGGAGCTGGGTGCTGGTGGAACACACCTTTAATCCCAGCACTCGGGAGGCAGAGGCGGGCAGATCTCTGTTAGCTGAAGGCCAGCCTGGACTACAGAGTGAGTTCCAGGACAGCCAGGGCCACACAGAGAAACTCTGTCTCAAAAAAACAAAGCCAAAACCAAAAAAAGAAAGAAAAGAAAAAAAAGTAGTAAAGAAGGGTGTGAGGGCTAAAGTGATAGCTCAGCTGTTGAGAATACTCCGTGCTCTTGTGGTGGACCCGTGTTCCATTCCCAACATGTACATGGAGGCTCACAACCTCCTGTAACTCCAGGCTCAAAAGATCTGATGCCCTCTTCTGGACTCTACAAGTTACTGCATGCACATTGTGCATATCTCATGTAGACAAGCACACATACCCGTAAATGAAAGGAAGGAAGGAAGGGAAGGGGGAGGGAAGAAGGAGGGAGGGCAGGAGGGAAGGAGGGAGGGAGGGAGGAAGGAAGAGGTGTCTGGCACAAGGAGCAGTAGGTTCCAGGCCTGAAGTGAGACACACAACCCTCTGGAGACCTCAGAGTGACTAAGCTTGTCCTGGAGTCAGAGTGAGTGAGGGTGGGCATCAGCATGCGTCTGTAGGCGTATGCATGTGAGCATGAGTGTGTGTATAAGCATCTTCAGGGCAGGAGTGGGGGCTCAGGAAGGGTGGAGAGATGAGGCTAAAGCTGGGAAAATAGGAAGGAGAGTCGTGAAGGGTAAGGATGGGACTCTTCCTGAAGCCAGATGGGAGCCATTAAACTGGGTAGTGACAAAGTCATGTTTCACAGGCCCCTGCTCTTACGAGAAAAGGTTGGCAGCATAGGAAGCAGAGAGCCCAGTGGGGAAGCTCCAGAGATGATGGTGGCCTGCACCAAGGTAGTCAGTATAGATGAGAACTCGGGGTGAGAATCAGGAGGATGCCTGGTTCCTGGCCTAGGCACCTGAGTCAGTGGGATGGGCCTGGAGGGGACGGGCTTTGGATCTCACCAGATGGTGAGATCATCATTTTCTTCTCATTCTGTGTGGATTAAGTCATGGTTAGGACAGGTACAAATGCCATCCTCTTACCTTTACTCAGTGGGAGGAGGGCTGGGAGTGTCTGATCACCAAATGGTAAGCCATCAAAGACTAACTGTGAGCAGAAGCCAGAAGACACGATGCAAGATGGGGTTACGGACACTGCAGAACTTTTGGTTCAGTGACAACATGGGTGGGGGGGAGGTGCTCTGCGTCCACTCACACAGCAATTACTAGTAAGAATTATGAACTAGCTGGATTCCCAGTCTACCCAGCCTCACCACCTACAGGACTTCTGAGAGTGGAAACTATCAACTTTCACTAAGTCCTACAGATGTGGTTTGCACCCTAGGACTTACCCCAGCAAAGACAGTCCTGGTACCTCTTCCTCCCTCCTCCCAAGAATAATGGCATGAGGAAGCCACTTAGCCTATCCTTAGTCCTGTCTACTCTGCTGCTCCCACCAGAAGAGTTACACTAGCTTCCATTTTGGAAAGCCTTATAGGAGTCAAAGCTGTTTCCCTTCCCCAGGACACACAGAGCAATATCACACTTGGTTTGTTCATTTAAAGTGAAAGAAGGTACTTGGCCACAAATCTGAGGGTTTCCTGGATTGTACATCTCATGCTAGGAGACCAGTACCATATGGGGAACCCACTGAGGGCAGCTGCTTTAGATCATATGGAGACATGGCCCCTGCTCAATGTTTCCTCTGAACCCCTTCCCACAATGGCCCTTCTTGGCTGACTTGTGGAAAGCTATGCTTCTTCCCACTGCTTCTCAGCTCAGCCCTACTTTGGTTCCCTTGGTGCTAAGACCACAGTAAAATGGACCTATGGAGCAGGTCTTCTAGGTATTTCCCTGACATCTGGAGCACTATGTAGCTTGTCTTGTTCCAAATCAACAGGCATATATTAGTCAGGGTTCTCTAGAGGAACAGAACTGTTGTAATGAATATATTAAAAGGGGATTTATTAGAGGGCCACACAGAGTGTGATCTGAATAGTCCCACAATGACTTTCCTGTGATAGGAAAGTCTGAGAATTTAGTAGTTAGTTGTTCAGTCCATGAGGTTAGCTGTGTCATAGTCCCAATCCAGTGCTGTAGGACTGGAGTATTCCTGGAGAGACACTGGTCTTTATTATATAATGGAATCCCAAAGAAGTTGGTCCCAATATTGGTGTAGGGATGCTGTAGCAACAAGAGAGGTGGTCTTGTCAGTGAGGACGAGAGCAAGCAGGCAAAAAGCAAGTTTCCTCCTTCTGTGTCATTTTATATGGGCTGCCACCAAAAGATGTGGCCCAGAATTAGGGTGGGTCTTCCTGCTTCAAATAATCTGATTAAGAAAATTCCTCACAGGAATGGTCCAAAGCTTGGGTTTTAGTTGATCCTAAATTAGTCAAATTGACAACCAAGATTAACCATCAAAGTGCTTGTTCAGAGCCTGGGGTACTTTCACTTTAGGTGACCCTTGTCCATGACAAGGTCAGCAAGACCTGCCCCCATCCAGTGTAACATCTAGCCCTAGGTCTGTGTGGTTCTAGGACCAAGTCAGAGAGGTTGACCTTTGCATCAGGAAAAGATTAGCAATTGAGAGCAGACCCTGCTCTAGGAGAGATTAGCCTGAAGTTCCTCTGACTTCCATCTCCAGCTCCTCTCCTTTCTCTTCTACCATTGTTGTCCTTGGACAGTGAGTCAGACAGACTGTTTTGTCACCCTCTGGCTGCCAACTGCCTCTCGGGAGAAGCTGAGGACCAGAACCATCTCCAACTGCCGACACCCCGAGTGGGATGAAAGCTTCACCTTTCAGATCCAGACTCAAGTAAAGGTGAGCCGCAGAGGACCACACCTGTGTGTCCTGCCCACGTGTCTGCTCCCCTCTCCGCCACCTGTCCCTCCCCCACCCTGTGTCCCTCCTAAGGCTGTTTGTCTTCCTACATGTCCTACTAACCTGTCTCCCACTCACCCACTACTTCCTTCTTCCTATGTGTGTTCCTCTCTGAGTCTGCTAGTGCTTTTACCTTCTAACTTCCCCTGTCCTATCTCTTGTTCAGAAGAAAAAAAATATGTTTTCAGTACCTTCCAGAGCATTCTCCCTGCAGGTGAATACACAGTAGGGAAAGTCATTCTATTGACCAGGTCCAACCTGATCTAATTTCAGCCAGAGGCTTCCCTCTTAAATCTGTTCTTCATTGCTTTAGTACTTATTATTTAGTCTCTTATTTCTATTTCCTCAGGTGTGCACTCTTTCACTCAATAAGCCACTATTTTTTTTAAAGATTTATTTATTTACTATGTATACAGTGTTCTATCTGCATGTAGGCTTGCAGGCCAGAAGAGGGCACCAGATCTCATTACAGATGGTTGTGAGCCACCATGTGGTTGCTGGGAATTGAACTCAGAACCTCTGGAAGAACAGCCAGTGCTCTTAACCTCTGAGCCATCTCTCCAGCCCTAAGTCACTATTTTATGGTGGTGTTTTCCTTCAGATATACGGTGGGTCTAAGTCACAGTCATATTTCTTGTAGAATTCGCCTTGATCATCTTGAGTTGAGGCAGCCTTGAGACAAAATTAGCCCAGTGATGAAGGCATCAATCCTGAGATAGTGGAGGCTTGATACTCCAGATAACTATAGTTCTAATTCACGAAGAGTCTTTTTAGTTTTCAAGAGGGTTGTGATCATTATGGTTCTTAAAAAAACACCTTTTCACCAGTTGTGGTGGCTCACACCTATCATCTCAACACTCAGGAGGTTGAGACAGGAGGATTTCAAGTTTGAAGTCAGCTTGAGTAGCACAGTGAGACCTTATCTCAATAACATAAAGTAAGATTCCTTTTCTATTGTGTACGTGAGTTTGGTGAGGAAGGAAGATTTCCATGTGGATGTAGTGTGCCATCTTGAAATTAGTGTTTAAGCTTTCTTTTTCGTTTTGCAGTTACTGGGTTGCTCTGGTACATATGTAAGTTTCTAGACGTTTACAAGACCAACAGATCCTATATAGTTGAAGATGCACATTTACATCCACTAGATAGAAATCTAGGAGGTAAACCTTGCCTTGAGTCACAGCTCCCAGGATCAGAGGTTAAGAGCCTTAGAAACTAGTCCATGCCACCTGAGGCCATTGAGTACAGACCACTTGCCACTTGAAGAGCTGCTTTGGGATCGCGCCTGAGATCTTACTGGGGGCTGCTGGATTAAAGAATAGAATTCACACAACTCACCCCAATCTCCCCAGTCACTGGTACTACAATAGACTCTGCTGTACCCTTCCCTTGGAGAACCAACTCTTAATTCCCCGGGCCTGCCTTTTCTAGCTGTCTGCCGCTCCCAGGTATCCTGTGTCTTGTAAGACCTTGCTTTGCTCTTCATCCTTCCCCAGGTGAAATGAAAACCCTCTCTATTTCCCCCAGGCTTCTCAGGCTTTTCAAGGGACCAAAGTATCCTGAAACCAGAGCAGAGGGGTAGCAGTCTCTAGAGAGCTGGGGAGCAGAGGAAAGACACTTCCTCCCTACAAATGTCTCTGACGTCCAAGCAAAAGAGTCTGTGCCCCCTCTTCTGCAGACCTCTTTCTCTGCCAGGACTGAGGTCCTGTCCCCTGTCCTGGGAGTGGGTCACTGCAGCCATGGTAACCAGGTTTCCACCCTTCCCTCTCCTCTAGAATGTACTAGAGCTGAGCGTCTGTGACGAAGACACAGTGACACCAAATGACCATCTCTTGACAGTCCTCTATGACCTCTCCAAGCTCTGCCTCCGGAATAGAACCCATGTGAAGTTTCCACTCAACCCAGAGGTGGGTGCAGATCACAGACCCCGAGCCTCTACTTCATGGGGAAGAACCACTTACTACCATGCTACCCTTTCAGGGCTTCCCTGGGCACGTATACAAGCTGGGAAGAAGATACGCTTCTGGTTCAAATCCTAGCACTCCCTTGCACGGAAATGACTTAACTCGCCTCATTTTCTGCTTCTTCATCCATGCAATAGTGACAATAGTCCTCCAAGCAGGATTGCTGTGAGGCTTCAATGAGAAAGAGTAATGAAGGCCCCTAGCAGTGAGTGTTGGTGACACTGAATAGAAATGTGGGTTCCCTTTCCATTTTCCTCCCTCCAAGTTCCATTTCTGGAATGCCCTCAAGGTAGAGAGGTAGAGAGGTAGAGAGGGCAAGTCAGAGAAGTTGAGAACTGGAGAGAACCAGGGTTTTCTAGATTCAGCCATCCAACAAATACCTGGGTGCTTGGGGGGTGGGGGGAGATGAGGTTCTGGGCTTTGGGCATACGTCAGAGGGCAAGCATCTCTACCTTTGCTCTGTGTATTCGGATGGAGAAACTGAGGCCCAGGGAAGCCATGGTTCACCCCCAGTTACACAAGAGGTATGGAAGCAGAGGTAAGGGAACAGGCCTGCCTTGACAAAGCTGGGCTCTCTAAAGGCACCAGCTCAGAGCTCCCTTGCCCAAGCCCTGAGCCCCATGAGAAGACAGGCAAGCAGTGGGGGAACCCGTGAGCTGAAATAGAAAACCAACACTCTGGGGCAGAAGAACGCATATTCAAGGCCAGGTGTCACATCCATACCTGAGTCCCCTGCATTGCCAGTGCTGTACCTGGTGTCAGAGACTAGGACAAAGACTAGGTGGAGAAGGCAGGAAGAGCTGGGAGCCGCCATTTCTTCTCTGTGGGCCCATGGGCAAGGGCATGCAGGTCTGCGGGGGTTGAAGAGGGTCCTTGGAGGGAGGTATGCGGACACGGCCGACAGCCTCCTTCCCTTCTCTCTCATCAGGGCATGGAAGAGCTGGAAGTAGAGTTCCTGCTCTCAGAGAAGTAAGTAGGCATCAGCCCCGTGTGTCAGCGAAGATCCTTGACTTCTGTGTCTGCCTCTGTGCTGCCCCCCCCATTCCAGCCTCACTGCTGCCTCTGTGCTGCCCCCCCTGCCCCGTCCCAGCCTCACTGCTGCCTCTGTGCTGCCCCCCATCCCAGCCTCACTGCTGCCTCTGTGCTGCCCCCCATCCCAGCCTCACTGCTGCCTCTGTGCCACCCCCCCAGCCTCACTGCTGCCATGGGTGCTGGCTTCCTCCATGTGTGCCTGTTCTCTTGGGAGCTTGTAAAGAGTGTAGGTGCCCAGGCCCTAACACTATTCCAGTTCCATCGATGCCAATATTCTTTTAAAGACTTATGGGATTGGGCATATAGCTCTGTTGGTAGAATGTTTGCCTAGCATGCACAAAGCCCTGGGTTCAATCCCTAGTACCGTATAAATCAAGTATGGTAGCACACACCTCAGACCTTGTCTCTCTCTCTCTGACTCTCTCTCTCTTTGTCTGTCTCTGTGTCTCTGTCTGTATCTCTCTCTCTCTCTCTCTCTCTCTCTCTCTCTCTCTCACACACACACACACACACACACACACACACACACACACACACTTCAGTGCTTGCCTCAAGTCCCTAGCATTTCCAACAGGAGCTTCCTAGAGAATTCCTGCCACCATGGTATGGGGTCAGGATAAGGCTTCTCCTCTTTGACCCAGAACTGTCAGAACAAACATAACCCCAGGCCAGAACAGAGGGGGTAGGCAACAAAACCCAAATCTGGAGACTGGAGAAATGACTCAGTGATTTAGAACACTTGTTTGCTCTTCCAGGGGACCTGGGTTCAATTCCTAGCATCCACATCCATCCACAACATGTGACTCCATTTCCAGAGGATCTGACGCCCCCTTTTGACCTCTACTGGCACTGCATGCATACGATATTCATACTTAGGTATATTCTGCATACATACAAAACAACCATACACAGAAAATAACAAAATAATTTAAATTTAAAAGCCAACCCTATTTGCAAAATGTATACATTATTAAAGCACAGAAGTTTTGTTGGTACATAGAGTATTTGTGTCTGTTCTAGGTGAGGAGCTGCAGTCTTACTGACCTCTAAGCTGTGCATCTATTTCCCCTGGACATTCTGTTTTAAATGCACATCACTTTCCTCCTCGACAACCTATAGATCTAGAGCTAAGTTGGAACAGGTTACAGAGGCTGGCTTAGGGCTCTGATCCTCCCGCCTCTGCTTCTCAGATGTCGAGTTTACAGATAGATGCTACCAAGTCTGCTTCAAACCTAGTTTTTCAAGCAGATATTTCTCATGATAACTGAGAAGGATATGCTATTTTATGACTGATCTGATTTACAGCTTTTGTCGCCTTCATAAGAAGCCAGCCAAGAATATTGTTACTGACAGGGAGCTCTCTTGCTTTTCAGTCTCTCTTCACCAGAGATACTCATCACCAATGGCGTGCTCGTGGTAATTATCCTTCTGGGTTCTGGTCACTCCAGAGGCCACATATGGCTGCTGCTCTCAGGGGAGAGGGTATTGGGCCCAGCTTAGAGCCTTGACCTTATGTTGAGCCCAGAGAGAATTAGAGTAAATGGTTAACTAAATGAGGTGCACTCCTGGATCAAGGCAAGAAGTATAAGGGTATCACCCTTGCCCAGCACCCTACATTCCCAAAAGATCACCCTTTCCCAGACTTAGTCACTCACAATTCCAGTACCTCTGCAAGCATGATTTCATTGCTAAAATTATTTCTTCGGCCAGGTATGACAGCACATGCTTTTTACCAGCTCTTGGGAGGCAGAGACAGGTGGATCTCCATGAGTTTGAGACCAGCCTGGTCTACATAGTGAGACCCTGCCTCCAAAAAAAAAAAGCTGTTTTAACTGAATGTACCCAATGTCCCAAGACACCTCTCTTAAAAAGCAGAGGGTTGGGAATGTGTGTGGCAAAGGCCTTTGCCCAGCCTCTGCTTCCTGGAGGTTATTTCATTCCAAGCTCTTATTTCCAAGGCTGAACACTACCTTAGGTCAGCCCCTGATGCTCCTGTGAGCGTGACTCCCAGTAATCCATAATGTGTGCCCTGGCGTTGTCTCCCCTCTCTTGGAGTGAGGCACTGTGCCTTGATTGGGTTCAGAATTGTCTGCAGCATGCTCAGTACCCAGCATGCTCAGCAGAAGCCCTAGGTTAACCAATACCGAATTCATTATCGGGGTCTTTGCCTCTTCCCTTCAAACTGGAAGAGAGGGGCGTGGCTTGTGCTTCGAGTCCCAGTGACCCTCTTGCTTTGTCACAGTCCCGCCAAGTCTCTTGCCTGGAGGTCCACGCAGAACCCAGGAGGCCGAGGAAGAGGAAGAAAAGTGAGTTTCCCTGAGATGTTTAACGGCGGGTTTGGGCATGGGGGTAGGAGGAAGATGGCTCCCAAGACGCATCAAGGTCAATCTGGAGTTCAGGGAACCAGGTCAACTCAACCTGGTCTAGGCTGTCCTGGGTTGGGGAAGTAAAGTCAAAATTCCCAGAATCGTTGTGTTCTCAGACACCTAATCTCTTCTGCTGTCTCTGTGAAGAGTGTTCTTCCGGGGACCCAGATGGAAGTCCTCGGGTCTGCCAAGTGTCCTGGGGCCTAGGGCTCAGGGCTGCCCTGTGTACTCAGACAATGGCAGCACCTGGGCAGGTGGGCACTGCAGCTGTGGGGGTCCTCAAGCCAGATCTTCCTAGCAGCTCCCAATTCACAGCATTTTCCAGTTGGAAGAGACCTAGCAAGCCACACACACTGCTGTCCACCACTCCCCACCTCTCTTATACTGGACTTCCAGCTGTTCACAGGAGAGCGGTTGGCCCCACAGACACAGGCCAGAAAGAGGGCTTGGAGGGGCTTCTGCTCCCATCAGACTGTCTAGTGGGGGTCTGTTTTCTCTGCAGTGGGCTAGTGACTTTGACTTTGTGGGGGAGGGGCGCTCTTCTCACAGAGCAGAACCAATCTAATCTTCACTCAGCATCTTAGAGGGCTTTCTGGAGAGCATATCTGTCAGTATCCTCCACAGGCCTTGTTAAAATACAGATTTCAGGGCCCTGTCTAAGGCATTTTAATGAGTGCCTGGTGATTATGAACGCCTTCTGGCACTTCAAGATGGAATGTGTGTGTTAATTTTTAAATGTGTTTATTTTATCTTGTGTGTATGTGTGTGTGTGTGTGTGTGTGTTTTCCTGTGTGTATTTATCTACACCAAGGGCATTGGAGCCCCTGGAACTGGAGTTTAAATAGTTGTGAGCCACTGTGTGGGTGCTGGGAACCGTACCAGGGTCTTTGAAAGAGCAATAAGTACTCTTAACCACCGAGCCAAGATAGGCTTTTTGCTGGGCTAAATGGGAAGCAGAGATAAGAATCTTCTCATGGGTCTAAGTGTATCTTCTTTCTCAGATAAAGACCTCCTGGTGATGGTGACAGACTCCTTCGAGAACACTCAGTGTGTCCCACCCTGCCTGGAGCCCTGCAGTGGGGATCCGGCCTTTTTCCACTACCCTAAGTACTTCCAGCCCCAGCTGCAAGCGGAGGCACCTGAGAGCCATTGGAGCTGTGGGGTATGATGCAGCCACAGCCCGGAGGGCTGGGGAGGGGAGCTGGGCCAGAAGGGCTAACAGAGGAGCCCCTCAGGCCCTCACAGAGCCCACCCATCCTTCCAGCTTTGCTGCTGTGGAACACGCAGGAGTGGCCCTGTCTGCCAGCCCCTCGATGGCCTTTCTGATGGCCAGGCAGTGACCCTGCCTGTGGTGAGCACCTGGGTCTGGGAAGGGGTCCCAGAGCTGTCTAGCTCCTGTAGGAGGGAGATGGGAAGAGCCCAAAGACACCTGGGGAAGGTAGCACATGGGGTCTCTCAGACAACACGGAATGGCCTTGGAGGCTTCGGTGGGAACCAGGACACACGTGGAGCCTGGATGAAGATGGTGAAATGGTAGTATCTAGAAGTGGGATGTGGGAAGGGAACGTGCGTGTGTGGTGTGTGTGTGTGTGTGTGTGTGTGTGTGTGTGTGTGTGAGCATGTGTGTGTAGGTTATTGTGAACATGCATGTGTGCTGACTCCAGCCCATGAGTGAGTCATGGAGTAAGTCTCCACCTCTTTGGGTGGGATCCTTTGATCCAGTGGTCGTCTCTAACAGACATTTCTCCCTTTCCTCCTCAGGGAGAGAACTATGAATTACACATGAAGTCCACACTTTGGTAAAGTACCCTTTTCTGTCCTTCCCCTAACTCAGAGGAGTAGGGATAACGTGGTGTCTCACTGTAGCTTGATTTGATTTTCTTAATGGCTAATGAGGTTGAGCATCTATTCCAGAATGACTTGGCCATTAGTAGATCATCCTTGAGACATCTTTATCCAAATCCTTTGCCCGTGTTTTAAGTGGGTTCTGTCTTGTTATTAACTTAATGAAAGTTCTTTGTATGTTCTGGATACAAGTGTTTTGTTTTTACCCCTGTTCTGTGGGATCTCTTTATATTTTCTCTGTGTATGGATATGTTATTTTATATTGTGTATGAGTGTTTGTTTACACATATGTATGCATGCCATGCATAGCTAGTGCCCACGGGGATCAGAAGAGGGCATTGGGTACCCCAAAAACAGAGTCTCGGATGATTGTGAACCACCATGTAGGTACTGGGAACTGAGTCCAGATTTTAACTGATGAGCCGTATCTTCCAGCTCCTCTTTGCATTTTTTTCTTTTTCTTTAATTTTTTTTTTCAAGACAGGCTTTCTCTGTGTAACAGCCCTGGCTCTCCTGGATCTCACTCAGTAGACCAGGCTGGCCTCGAACTCACAGAGATCCACCTGGCTCTACCTCCCGAGTGCTGGGATTAAAGGTGTGTGCCACCACCACCCAGCCTTCTTTGCATTTTCTTGATGGTGTCCTTTGGAAAAAAACAAAAGTTTTTAGTTTTGTGAGAGGCTTTGGCAGCTGCACAAACAGCAGGAGAATGGCAATTCTGTGGGCAGGAAAGGCTCCGAAGGAGCAGGAGGAACAGAACAATTACAGAACAGGAACAGAAGGTCAGTTTGTGGGGCTCAGGAGAGTCCACAGTCTATAGTCCTATCCAGGGGGGTTACCAAAAGGATCTAAAGGACACTTGTCACTCATATCCAGCTTTGGGATAGAGAAGGTGCCTGGGGAAACCTTTTGGAACTTTCCAGATCCTGCTGAGGAGGCAGGAGATTGAGAGAGACCCAGTAGTAATCTTCAGACAAATACCAGCTTATCGGGAGCCAGCGAAGGTTCAGGGCCTTTGTACCTGATGTCTCATTAGGTACTAAAGGCAGTGCTGGCCAGTAAGCCTTTTGCAGATGAGAATGTAGACGCCCAAGGTCACAGAAGAGACACATGGCAGAACTGGGCCCCAAAGCCACATCTGCCGATTGAAGGTGGTGGCTACAGGGTCCCCTTTTCCACAGCCCTAACACGCTGGATGTGCGGCTGGGATTCGACCTGTGCCAGGAAGAAGTGGAGTTTCTGCAGAAGCGGAGGGTGGTGGTGGCCAAGGCACTAAGTCAGGTGCTGCAACTGGAGGAGAGCCTGTGTGAGGATGAGGTGGGTGTGCAGGGGCACTGCCTGGGCTGAGGATGAGGTGGGTGTGCAGGGGCACTGCCTGGGCTGAGGGTCACTCTGGGCCACACCGATCCCCCCAACTCCATGTTCTACTCTATCCCAGGGTGACTACTCCTACCACCTGGATTTCTGTGTTTGCTCCAACTAGTTAGGGGGTAGTTCCAGGACACGAGCCCTGCTGCTTGTGATTCAGTGTGTGTTCACCAGGGTAGGGGTGGGGGCTCCTGGTGTTGCACACACACACACACACACACACACACACACACACACACACACACACGAGGGGGGTGGGGAGAGGGAGATGGAGCGAGAGACTAAGCTGTCTTATTGACATAGCATCCAGATGGTATTCTCACCCAGCCAGGAGCTATTTTCAAGGTCCAGCACCTCAGGCACACAGCCCAGCCTTCACCACTTGTTCTTTCTGCTCTACTGTGCACGTGTGCCCATCCCCACCGGAAACGACAGCTGAAGGAAGTTGAAGAGAAGCCTCTTCCCCTGGAGGCAGCCACAGCGCCTCTGAACCGCCATCTGTTAGTCTGGGGAACAGGTTAGCCCCCGAGCACCTTGCTTCGGAAGCTAACCAGAATATAGGCTGAGACAGGAACAGGGCTGTGGCAGGGCTTCAGCTCCAGGAAAGATCTTATGGTCCCCACTAGATGGAGATAGGAAGCCTCCCTTTCATTTAGAGAACCACCAAGAGCATCTTAAACCTATGTTACTCCCCCCCATCATAAATGTGGTTTTTTTTTTCCTTACTCTCACAAATACTGTATAGACTGAGCATGCATCATGTGCCAGTTCAGGGACTAGTGCCCTAACATCACTGCCATGTACAGGTGTCAGTCAGTCACCATCCATGACCCACACATATTCCCCTTAGCCTCAGTTTCAACATCTATTAACAAAGAGCTGGGTTGAGTGCTCAGAACTCTTTTATTTTAATTTTTTTTTTGAGACAGGGTTTCTCTGTGTAACAGCTCTGGCTGTCCTGGAACTCACTCTGTAGACCATGCTGGCCTTGAACTCACAGAGATTCACCTGCCATAAGATCACTCCATGTCTTTGTCTGGGGAGGAGCCCTTTCCAACAGTCTGTTTCTGTGCCTGCAGGTACCACTGATAGCCATCATGGCCACAGGAGGTGGCACAAGGTCTATGGTTGCCATGTATGGCCACCTGCTGGGACTGCAGAAGCTGAACCTTTTGGACTGTTCTACTTACATCACCGGCTTGTCAGGTGCAACCTGGTAAGAAACTGGGCACCATTGTTGGTGGAGCCCACAGGAAGTAGCAAATGGGTGTGGCCTGGGATCTGGTAGAGCTCTGAACTTTCTCATCCCAAGTAAAAGTGATTCACGATGCCTGGAAAGCTCTGCCATGCCCAGCTGTGGGATTTGGGACATTCAATTTAATTCCTTAAACTCGGTTGCTGGATCTGGAAAGTTGGGTTGACAGTGGGCTTGGCCTTTCCCAGTATTAAACACAGAGCCGCTGTATACATTGGCCATTATTGGCTATGTCCTTGGGGCTGTGGCAGCAGCCCAGAAAAACATGGTGGCCAGCGATGAGGGAACCTGGTGTGACCGTCTGTCCTGATGAGATGCAGCCACCCTCTTAAGGATGGGCCCAGTCTCTCAGGACAGGTGGAGCTAGCCCAGTTGCTCTGGCTTGCTTCCCTGCAGACACTCAATACTATGCTTTCTCTGTATCTGTCCGGTCAGACCCCCTCAAGCAGCAGAAAGGAATAAGCAGAGCTTGCACAGGGCTGCCTCCTCCCCCTTCTGCTGAGACAGAAGGGAAGTGGGCACTGGGCTCCCAAAAGGAAGCCATGGAAGATTGACCTTAACAGTCAGCATGGCACCAGGGGCCAAAAAAAAAAAAAAAAAAGTTTGTTTATATTTAAATCATAAGGAATAAAGGAGCTTGTAGGTCAATGAAAATATTTCGATGAATGTCATTAATACAATTATCTTTATATGGCATAGTCATAGCATAGACCTTTTAGTATTTTTTTATAGTGGAAGTGGTTCACTAAAATCATCAAGCAGCCCTGTGATCACAGGAAGCCTCTTAGCCAGAGCTACACCTTACTCCGTCAGGGACTGAGCCCTGCTGTGTCTTTTCTCCTGATGGAGCTCCAGGTAGCTGTTATCAGAGGGACTGGATGTGAACTTGTCCTGGGAAACCCCTTGGTTCATATCTATCTACTCATCAGATGCTTTGGCTAGATGGGCCAGAGGTTATCAGGGCTGCCCCCTGCACCAAGCACAGCTGTCCATCAACAGCCAGGAGAGAGTGATTACAGGACATCCAAGGGGCTATCCCTGCCAGCTGATGTTCAAGCCCTTATGTACATGACATGGTCTCTGCATGATGAAGCCACACCATCCTAGCAGGGACCTTAAGTCGTCCAGCACCAAATCCAATGTAGTCGCTGTGTAAGTAGATAGTTCCGTCTCAGTAATGACAGTCCACAGAGGCTCAGTAAACAGGAAGACATTTCTGAATAATTTCCTTCTGCAGTTGGTTGGGTTTCTAGATGAAGAAGCTGCAGGTTCACCCATAACTTCCCTCCTGTTATTTTACAGACAGAGAAGCAGAAGTGCTTGCCCCAGGTGACTTGTGTCAGGAGTCATAGGCCTGGGATTGGAATTCAGCAACAAAGATAACCCGAAGCACTAGAGAAGCTTTCAGCTATTAAAAGCACATAACTGCCGGGTGGTGGTGGCGCACGCCTTTAATCCCAGCACTCGGGAGGCAGAGCTAGGCTGATCTCTGTGAGTTCGAGGCCAGCCTGGGCTACCAAGTGAGTTCCAGGAAAGGCGCAAAGCTACACAGAGAAACCCTGTCTCGAAAAACAAAACAAAAAACAAACAAACAAAAAAGCACATAACTGCTCTTGCAGAGGATCCAACTTCAGTTCCCAACACCCATGCCAGGCAGCCCACAAGGGCCTGGAACTCCAGTTCTAGGGGGAGCCAATACCTCATATAATTTTTTTAAGATGTATTTATTATGTATATAACATTCTGCCTGCTTGTATGCCTGCACTTCAGAAGAGGGCGCTAGATCTCATTCTAGACGGTTGTGAGCCACCATGTGGTTGCTGAACTCAAGACCTCTGGAACAGCATTTTGTGCTCATAACCTCTGAGCCATCTCTCCAGCCCAGTCTCATATAATTCTTATAAATAATTATTATTATACCTGACATGGTGGCCCAGCACTCAGGAGGCACAGACAAGTGGACTTCCATGAATTCAAGGCCAGCCTGGTCTATATAGCAAGTTCTAAACTACTCAGGGCTACATAGTGAGACTTCCATCTCAAACAAAATAAGTAATGATAATAAAATAAAATGTTTAAGATGATAACTTGCTCCAGCAGGCCTGGCGGGGGCAGGGTGTAGTATTTGCTTGGACTACTGTGTGGTAGGCAGAACAGAGAGAGCTTCAGGCCCAGCCAGAATGTTAGGGGGAAAGGCTCACAGGTCCCCTGTACTAGGGAAAACATGGGGAACATACCTTTTAAAACAAAGATTAGCAAGCTGAGGGTGGTGGTGCATGCCTGTTACACCAGCACTCAGGAGGTATAGGCAAGAAGATCAGGAGTTCAAGGCCAATCTGAGCTACATACTGAGTTGGAGGCCAGCCTGATCTACATGAGACCCTGTTAATAAATGAAAAATAAGTAAATAAGTAAATAAAGCACTAAATGAGTTAGGATAACTTTTTGAAAGTACAAAAATAACAGAGAAAACTTCATGGAGGGCAGGATGCTGTTTGTAGAAGAAACCTGACCATCTTCCATCTTCTTTGGAACCAGTTCTAAGAAGGAAGAGACTCCTGTTTGTATTATTAGGATCCTTAGACAAATCCCCCTGCCACCAGGGAGCCCTCTGGAATAGAATAAAGAGGGGACCTTCCCTATGTTGACATACAGAAATTTGGTCCAGGCCAACAGAGTCAGACAGATTCAGAACCCAGCTAAGGGGATCACTGACCTGGAGAGAAGAGGTTTGGCATTGTTCAGAGTCATTCAGCTCATGGCCTGGATTTTTTTTTTTAACTTTCTTTTAAAAAGTTTTTAAAAATTGTGTGTGTGTGTGTGTGTGTGTGTGTGTGTGTGTGTGTGTGTGTACATGCCCACATGGAGGACAACTTGCAGAAGTTGGTTCTTTCCTCTCACCATGTAGGTCCCAGGGATCAAACTCAGGTAGCCATGCTTGTGGGCAAGCACCTTTACCTTCTGAGCCATCTTATACTGGCTCCAAACCCAGGCTTTGAACTCAGTCCAGGGCCTGTGTTCAAAGTCTGCTCCCAAATAGCTATAAAGTTAACACACTTCAGCTGGACTTCTGTGGAGCAGGCAGGAAACAGAGAGGACCTTGGGCCTAGCCCTGCTGCCTACCCACCATAGTCCATAAACAGGTTAAGAAGAAAAAGAAGGTCAGGTGGTAGTGCCGCACGCCTTTAATCCCAGCACTTGGGAGGCAGAGGCAGGTGGATCTTTGTGAGTTTGAGGCCAGCCTGGTCTACAGAGTGAGATCCAGGAAAGGTGCAAAGCTACACAGAGAAACCCTGTCTCAAAAAAACAAAAAGGAGGAGGAGGAGGAGGAGGAGGAGGAGGAGGAGGAGGAGGAGGGGAAGAAGAAGAAGAAGAAGAAGAAGAAGAAGAAGAAGAAGAAGAAGAAGAAGAAGAAGAAGAAGAAGTGAAGAATGAGAAAGGAGGAGAGAGATGAGGAGGAAGAGCAAGGAGAGGAAATAAATCATTTCAAAGATTATTTATGCACATGGGTGTTTTGTCTACATGGTTGTCAGTGCACCATGTGCATGCCTAGTGTCTGCAGGGGCCAAGAGAGGAGTTGGATTCCCTAGATTTGGAGTTACTGATGGTTGCAAGCTTTTGTGTAGGTAGTGGAGATTGAATCTGGGTCCTCTGGAAGAGCAGCCAATGTTTTTAATCCCTGAAGCCCAGAAAGTAAATCTTTAATTAGCATCCAAATCATGGGGATGAATATGGTATAACAGAAAGTGTCCAGGATCTGGAACCTGCCATTCCAGGGATCACATGTTGTCCCCAGCCTTGTCTCACCATAGTTCTAGTGTTTCACACAATGGTAATAACTTTTGTGACTTTTTTTTTTACAAGAACTGCATGAGCTGGGTACATCAATCACAATCCTCATCGCTTCAGTTAAGGAAACAGAGGCAAAGAGTGGTTAGGTAGTATGTCTAAGACCACATAGCACACAAATGGTAGAGCCTGGTTTTGAACCCAGGAATATGTGGACCCAGAATCCTAATCTCAACCAACAGGGGATTCCTGATATACAATAGGCATTCAAGAGAGGGAACAATCAAATACGAGAAGAGATGTTTGCCTGCCTCTCACCATAAGGCCTTTCTCATACTGTCTCCTCTAGGCCTTTCTGCCAGGTTGAGGACTCCCCATAATCTGCCCATCTTCTGTCCTGTCTGGACATGGGATTGATCAGATCAGGGCTTGGGTAGCTTAGTTAGCTGTGTGTGTCTCTCCAGGACTATGGCTACCTTGTACAATGATTCTGAGTGGTCCTCTAAAAACCTGGAGCCTGTTGTCTTTGAGGCCCGGAGACATGTTGTCAAAGACAAGATGCCCGCCCTCTACCCGGATCAGCTCTGCAAATGGCAAAAGGAACTCCGTCAGCACAGCCAGGAGGGCTACAAGACCACTTTTACAGACTTCTGGGGCAAGCTGATTGAGTACAGTCTAGGAGATAAGGTGAGTGTTCGCCTTTCCTGGGTTCCGCCTGCCTAGACTAATAGCAAGTCATACTCTTTCTTCCTCAGAAAGTCTGAACCTCCATGGCCAAAGATGTTAGGTTAGGCTTTCAGGTACATCTCAGGCTGGAAGAATCATGGGATATCCAAATACATATTGGAGGAAGATGATGAGGTCATCTTTCACATCCTTTTCAGAGGACTGAGACCCCCATGTTGGGCCAATCTGGGTGCTCCCCTGCATAGATAGAGCATCGCTTCTGAAAGCTGTATCAGAACACCTGTGGGTGAATATTGGTTGTAGTAGTAAAGCAACTCCACGCAGTTAAAAGGGAGGTTTATTTTGTGGGGTAAAGGGATAGGTTACAGGGTCTAGGAAAGGTATAGTGCAGTCCATCGGTGTTCTCTGGAGAACTCTGCTCAGTCCAGTGTCCAGGATCCAGGAACTAAGGGAGCCGGCTCATCTGGACCTCAGGTCTTAAGGGCTCCTGTCTCAGGCCCACCTTGTAGGCATGATAGTTACCCAAGCCTCAATATGGGTAGTACTTCCAGGTCAAAGCTGGAACAGCTACCCACTACAGGCGAAGCTGGGCAAAGCTAGAGAGCTGTCAATCATACTTCTAGTCTGACTCCATGTGGAGGACAGAAAAGTCAAATAAACCATGCACTGTGTGAATGCTGTGTGGCCTAGGAAAGCTCACAGCAAGGACTTCCTGGGTCCTTTAGTCAAAGCTATGTGCTGTGTTCTATGTTCCCTGGATGAGCCTGCCTTGGCATCACATTACTCGGCCCAAGGAAATGTGGCCTCAGCATAGACAATCATAGATTTCAGGGAGCAGGGCCGTTCATTGTTGTTTTTGGTCACTGGAGGTCTGCAGGGTTCATGTTCGTGGCCACTATAAGGAAAGAGACCTGGCAAGCTTCCTTCTTATTCTAAGAGTCAATAGCTAAGTGATACATGTCCCCCAAAAAGCCTGCCTGTGTGGGATACAGCTGATGCCAGCTGTGTGGGATGTGGTAGAGGGGAGTGGGGAGTCCCTATGTGATCCTGCACATCAGGGTGAATTCAGCCAATACCTAGATCTGTCACACCAGGCTTTAGAAAAGAGCCATCTCTGGTTGTTGCTTGGCTCCAAAGCAGAGTTTCTCACTTACCTCCATCTAGGCCACCAGATCTTGGCCCACTTCCAAAGGTGTCTTGGAGGCTCTGAATTCAAACCAGAACTTCCCAGAAGGAAGATGGACAGCATAATATCTTCCAACAGGTTCCCTCTGTTAGGTAATCAGATATTGTGGGCTGGGGAAATAGCTTAATGAATCAAATGCTTAAGTGCCCAAACTTAAAGACTGGTGTTCAAATCCCCAGAACCCACGTAAAAGCCAGGCAAATATTGAACTCCCTGTCATACTCAGGAGGCAGAGCAGCAGCCCTGGGGCAAACTGGCTAGATAGAAACTGTTAAATTCCAGATTCAGGGAAGACCCTTAATAAATAAAGTGGGAAGCAATGGCGGAAAACATATGACATCAATGGAACACACACACACACACACACACACACACACACACACGCAAACATGCATAAGTATATGTGTGCATACCACACATATACAAACATCTAAAAGAAAAGGAAATGAGACATTTGGAGCAATCAATAATAACTTGACTCATTTTTTGTTGTTGTTTTGAGATAAAGTCTCACATTATATAGCCCAGGCTAGCTTGGGACTCACACTGTAACTCAGGCTGGCCTTGAACTTGTGGTGATTTTCCAGCTTCAGCTTTCCCAGTGTTGGGATTATATCCATGTGCTACCACACTGGGCCAGCTCTTACTCCTCTTTCATTTTTTTTAAATTAAAGAAGATTATTTAGATTTATTTTTTGTGTATGGTGTTTTACCTCCATGTGTGTATGTGTACCACATGAGTACCTAGTGTCCACAGAGGTCAGAAGAGGAGCCCATGGATGTCCTCAACAAGAGCAATAAGTGCTCTTAACGGCTGAGCCACCTCTCCAGCCCCCATTCGTTCTTTTAACTAATTACTCCCTGCATGCCAGGAGCTATGCTGGCCATGAGGATTTTGAGGGGAATAAGATGTGACCTGCCTTTGAAGACCCCCTCACTAACCTGACCCTACAATGAAGCACAGGCCGGGGGTCAGAGATTAAGGATGTTGGCTTTTGGATTTAGATAAAATGGATTTGGAATTCTTGGCCTGCTCTGCAAGGACCAGGATATTCACTATTCCTTAGTGCAAATTCCATCAGTAAGTAATTAACATCTTTAAATTAAAAGCTGAGCATGGTAGCACATACCATAACCAGTGAGGCAGACAGAGGATTGCCTCAAATTCAAGGCTAGCCAGAGCTACCTATAAAGATCCCATTTCAAGCCAGATGTGGTGGTGCACACCTTTAATCCCAGCACTTGGGAGACAAAGGCAGGCAGACCTGGTTTGAGGCCAGCCTGGTCTACATGTAGAGCAAGTTCTGGGACAGCCAGGCTATTTAGAGAGACCCTGACTCAAAATCAAACAAACAAACAAACAAAGGACCCCATCTCAAAAGAGAAAAAATTTTGAGGCAGGTTCTCATTATGTATCCTTGACTGGCCTAGAACTCAAATATAGACCATGATGGCTCAAATTCACCTCATTTGTTCTTGTGTTTCACCTCCACGTGTGTACCTGGTGCCCACTGAGGTCAGAAGAGGGAATTGAATTCACCTGCTTCTGCCTCCCACAACTGGCACCAAAAAAAAAAAATGTTTTCAGCAATAATAATAAAAAACAGCAACCCACATGATGAGAAGAAAACACCAAAGTGTTCTGGGCTAGAAGTCCGAGGGTTTTGCGGATCTGGAGTGGAAAAGGAGAACTAGGCCAGAGGAAGAGAAGCATGGCTAGGAAGCTGTGAGAAGGCCTCTGCTCTTCTACTCTGGCTATGGCAGGAGCCTCTGACCCTCCAGCCCCCTTAACAGTAATAGCTGACTGGGCTCTTTCCTGAGTCTGTGGCCTTTCTAGAACATTCAACTCCATATTGCCAAGATCTCTGGGTCCAGTTGTGATAAACACCCTGTTTTGCCTCAAAGAAGGCCTACAGGATGTTGGGCCGCACACATGTTTGCCACACTGCCTAGGTCCTGGAGTCAGTTCTTCGGGTAACCACAGTCAGAGCTTAGGTGCCTAGGACCTCAGCTTTGCCTCATCTACACTGATTCCTTTGGGACACAGTTAACGGCCCAGGCCTATCTGCAGGGTTTGCCACACTGGTTACAGAACACAGGTCTCTGAGGTCTTGGGGCTTGCCCGGACTGTTGCCTGGATTTAGGTTTCTAAGCCTCCAGCTACGAAAGGAGGTGGGAGAGGAAAGGAAAAAAGGAAGATGAGAGAGGAAGAGAGATTTGCTTCTTAAATTTTAAGAGAGCCCAACACACCAAGTTAATAAGACAAAAACTCCTGGCACTGCTTGGGTTCCAGTGGTGAGTGGGAAGTAATGGCAATAAAAAGAGACCGTGGTGGCTTTCCTTACCATTACCATATCCTCTAGCCCCTGAGATATGAGAATCCTGAGACCCCAAGAGACAGCCTCCAATTACAGTGTCAGCCCAACCCCTCTTACGGCTGGTGGTGTCAGACAGCCCAAGATGTTGTTATATATACTCCAAGTGCATCTAAGAGTTGACATCTGGAGTCACTGCTGCATACAGTTGCCCGGGGTGGGGTGGGGGTGGAGGGCTCTGGAGTCTGGAAATGGGTTCAGCTAGTTCTTTTGTTCTTCACTGACTTCTTACCAGCCACCTCTCCTAACCACTGGTATCCCTGCAGAAATATGATTGCAAACTGTCAGAGCAGCGTGCTGCTTTGTGCCAGGGGCAGAACCCTCTGCCCATCTACCTCGCCATCAATGTCAAGGATGATGTAAGCAACCAGGATTTCAGAGGTAACACTGGTGGCTAGTGACTTAGGAGGGGGGCGGGGGTCCTTCTTGGTGGGTACAACACACACTTTGTCAATCTCCATATCAAGAAATAGTGTCCCACATCTGAAGAACTCTCAGCTTTAGAACTTCATGAATAGGACTGATTTTCCCTGGACAGTGTTCCTTAGCTTGCTGGGGCTTGTCTGATGGGTCCTTGGGAAATGAGTGAAGGATGAGACTCTAAGTTTTTGGTTTTGGTTTTGGTTTTTTTTCCCCCAGAGCTGAGGATCGAACCCAGGGCCTTGCACTTGCTAGGCAAGTGCTCTACCACTGAGCTAAATCCCCAACCCTAAGTTTTTGTTTTTAGGCTGCCCAAAAGGGAAGCCTAGAAAGTTTACCTTTTGTCCCTGTTTATCCAGTTTTAAGAAGCAAGTTTGAGCCTAACAGCTTTGCAGAGCTGTTTTGTCCAGAAGCAAATGCCCCCTTGTGTCCCACAGCATACTTGTGGCTTGTAATTCCAAGCTCCCTGGGGCCCTGGGGCCAGCACTGGTGGACTGGGGGAAGAAGGGCTGTGTGGGTAGCTCCCCAACCTGAGACTGATATTGCTCCTTGTGTACAGAATGGTTCGAGTTCTCCCCCTACGAGGTGGGCATGCAGAAGTATGGGGCCTTCATCCCTACTGAACTATTTGGCTCTGAGTTCTTCATGGGGCGGCTGATGAAGAGGATCCCTGAGCCAGAGATGTGCTACATGCTAGGTGACTCCCTAGGATACTAAGTCCCAGAGCTGGCCAGGCTGGCCTTTGATGAGGGCAATGACAGGGAGAATCTTGTCCCAGTACTGGTTGCCTTGGTTAGCCTTGAACTCTCAAACTTCCTGGTTCTGCTACATCACATTAATCAAGGAGGGACTCCTGAACCTACTTCCGGATTGTGACTGCCTTAATCTTCCTGCAGCCCTTTAGGCCCAGAGAGACATTAAGTAAAGGGACCCCCCCACCCAGGACTCTCCCAGCACCCTGGTGTCCTGTGGTCTGTCTGGGGTCTGTCAGAAGCAGCCTGGGTGTGGAAGGCTGTTAGAAAACCACCATCCTCCCTTTCTCCCTGTCTGCCTCCAGGCAGCAGTGTGCCTGCTTCCAAGGAAGACTCAGCCCCTCAAACCCCAGGCAGAGGGGGACCCCAGCAGAAAAGGCAGAGCCACTGGGAAAGCCTAGCCCAGCTCCCTGGTCTTTGTGTTCCCTGGTTCCTCAGAAGCCAAGTCACTGAGTACAGGGGTCCACTCTGACATCCAGTCTTTGTTCTTTGCTTCAGAGTCTCATCTGCAAAAAGAAAAAAAAAAAAAAAACACCTCAGAAAATAAGTATCTTTATGGCTTCAAGAACAGCTATTCGCCAAGTGGTTTTGGCTCATGCCTTTAATCCCAGCACTCGGGAGGCAGAGCCAGGCGAATCTTTGTGAGTTCGAGGCCAGCCTGGTCTACAGAGCGAGCTCCAGGACAGGCACCAAAACTACACAGAGAAACCCTGTCTCTAAAAAACAAACAACAAAAAAAAAAAGAAAGAAAGAAAGAAAGAAAGAAAGAAAAACAGCTATTTAAACTTTTGTTTAAATAGGATGTCTATATTCCACTTACCTCAAAGCAACCCATTCCAGAAAGTCTGATTCGAGTCCCGTTTCTTCTATGAAGTCTACACAGAAGCCCACAGCTGTTGTTGGTTATTTTTTATTCTTATTCTTTTTTTTTTTTTTTTTTGAGCTGAGGATCGAACCCAGGGCCTTGAGCTTGCTAGGCAAGCGCTCTACCACTGAGCTAAATCCCCAACCCTCTTATTATTCTTTACTCTTTTGGGGAGCCCACCACCCAGCTCCCAAATAAATCATGTGAAGGTTTATTCTTTCTTATAAATGCCTGGCCTTAGCTTGGCTTGTTCTTGCCAGCTTTTCTTAACTTTAAATTATCCCATCTACCTTTTGCCTCTGCTTTTTCCTTTTCTTACCTTTGTATAATTTACTTTCACTTTACTCTGTGGCTGGCTGGGTGGCTGGCCCCTAGAGTCCTCCTGTCTCCCTCCTCACCTCTCGCTCACCTCTCGCTCACCTCTCGCTCACCTCTCGCCCACCTCTCGCCCACCTCTCGCCCACCTCTCGCCCACCTCTCGCCCACCTCTCGCCCACCTCTCGCCCTCCTCCCCCTCCTCTCCCCTCACTCTCCCCTTCTCCTTCTCCTTCTCCTTCCCCTCTCTCTCCCCTTCCCTCCCCCTTCTCCTCCTAGATCTCTCCTTCTATTTATTCTCTGCCTGCCAGCCCTGCCTATCCTTTCTCCTGCCTTGCTATTGGCCATTCAGCTCTTTATTAGATCATCAGGTGTTTTAGACAGGCAAAGTAACACAGCTCCATAGAGTTAAACAAATGCAACATAAAAGAATGCAACACATCTTTGCATCATTAAACAAATGTTCCACAGCATAAACAAATGTAACATCGACAACACACAATTCTTTCTCTCCCCTGAGCCCCTGGCCTAGAGCCCATGTGGTTCTGAAACCTATAGTTCAACTTGAACCCTGGTTCCTCACTTGTTAGCTGTGCAAAGTTGCCTAAACTGCCTAATTTCTCTGGACCTATTTTCTCAGGTCCATGTGAGAAATTTAAATAGAGAATATAATTGTTAGTACTGGCTTGTTATGATAGGGTCTCACTCTGTAGCCCAGGTAAGCCCAACGCTTACTATATAGCCTAGGCTAGTTTCAAATTCTTGTCAATCCTCTTGCCTCAGCCTTCCTAATGGGATTATAGATGTGAACTACCATATCTGGTTTTATTAATATTAATATTTCATAGTATCATTATATAATTTTTTTCTTTTTAAAACAATATGGAACGCTTCACGAATTTGCGTGTCATCCTTGAGCAGGGATACATTTTTATATAACCTTATAGTATTATGTAAATTTTACATTAAAAAATAAGAGCTAGCTTTGTGTGTATCAAGGCTTACTGCATGCCAGACCCTGTCTTAAGTGCTTTCTCAATGTGAACTGATGCAAAGGTTTGAACAGGGTTTGAACTCAAAGCCTGCACTTGTCAGCTGCCAGCCCCCTGCCGTGGCTGTGTCTTGAGCACCCTCCTGCTCCCTGCACTGAGGGAAGGGAGAAGAAGACTGGCACCATCAGACATGGCATGGGACTGCTCAGTGGGAGACAGAAATCCAAGTCCGTCCCACCTGCAAGCAGTCTGGCCTGGAGTAGGCATCTAGGCTAAGGCTGGACCAGTGAGATCTGGGTGTGGGGGCAGGGAGCCTGGGGAGAGTTTCTCATGGCGTCTCTGCTTCTCTAGGTTTGTGGAGTAGCATCTTCTCCCTGAACCTGCTTGATGCCTGGAATTTGTCCCACACATCCGAGGAGTTTTTCTACAGGTGGACAAGGGAAAAACTGCATGACATCGGTGCGTGACAGCCTGGTTTCCCCTCTTGAGTAGTGGAGCTATAGTTTATGGATCATGAGCTAAGGACTGGTTGCCTGTCACCGTTTCTACATCATCCCCGTGATCCAGACAGGGGAAGGCAGTTGGGCTGCAGCATTCCTTCACTGGGGGCAGGGGTGGGGGCAGAGTGGCTATAGGTGGTACTTGTGCCAAGGCCCAGGAGGATATCTCCAACATTCGGAGAGCTATGGTCCTGGGGATCTGTGAGCACAGAGAAATAACAAACAAACTTCTGGGACCACCATCGTCCTGGAGCCTTCCTTCCTGGGTATCTTCTTTCTCCCTCTCCATGTTCCCCCACCCTTGTCTCACACCTCTGTCCTGAGTCCTCATGGGTTCAGTCAGAACCAGGGCTTGGGCAAAGAAGGTATGAACTTCATTTAAAGTGGCTCACTCTCATGGGTGAGGTGCTACCCCAACTTCTGTAACCTGCCCTCCATCCCTTCCCCCTGCAGAAGATGATCCACTCCTGCCTGAAATCCCTAAATGTGATGCTAACCCCTTGGAGACCACAGTCGTGATCCCAGCATCATGGCTGTCCAACACCTTCCGAGAAATCCTCACACACAGGCCCCAAGTGTCCGAGTTCCACAACTTCCTGTACGGGATGCAGCTGCACACTGACTACTTACAGAACAAACAGTTCTCTATGTGGAAAGGTATGCCAACATGGGTGCTCCTCCAGGGCTGGCTCTGTTGGGAGGAAGAAGAAATAGGTATTGAAGTTGCCATAGAGAAAGACGGTCTCGGGTTGGGGATTTAGCTCAGTGGTAGAGCACTTGCTTAGCAAGCGCAAGGCCCTAGGTTCTATCCTCAGCTGAGAAAGAGAGAGAGAGAGAGAGAGAGAGAGAGAGAGAGAGAGAGAGAGAGATGGTCTCCTCTAGTCATGTTAATGGGAAGAAACACAGCTGGCTTGGGGGCGCGGGGCTAGTCCATTTATGGCTGAGGACTTGAATGAATTCAGCTCTGCCAGCAGGGAGACTTGAATGAATTCCGTTCTGCCAGCAGAGGGCAATACAGGCATTAGTTAATCGTCCAACTGCATTATCTGAGCAACAGAGGCAGCTGCAGAAGTTGGCCCCCATTGTGCAAATGGAGAGATGTGAGCTTTTTGGGCAATACCTTTTGGGAACACCTTTCACTGTGAGTGATGCCCCCACTGCAGTTGAGCGAGTACAGCCTAGCTCAGCCTCACAGCCTCAGACCTTAAACCACACTCTCACGGCTTTGGTTCTGTATGCCTCTCCTTGCTAAGGCTTTAGGGACAAGGCCTAGTGTGCCTCCTCTCCCACCACATGGAAATCTTTGGTGTTTTATTTGGCCACAGCCTGCAAAGTCCTTCAGTCTTGACTATTATTCTCGTCCTCGCTGTCTGGAGCAAAATGGGCCGATGGCTCTGGGTCCATGGCTATCCCTGGTGGATAGGATGTTAAGTCCCTGCTTCTCCACAAGCTCTACAAATGAGTCATGGCAGGTTGTGTGTGCATAACCCATAGAAGACTTGCTAAAGCCTCAAGAGCATGCTGCTATACGTCAGCCCACCCAGAGAAGTAGAACTCAGTGTCCTAGAGAGAATGTGGGAGGCTAGAGGCCCAGGCTGAAGAAAGCAAGCTCTAAGCAGGGTATTCTGGCCATATCAGTGCCTCTACCTGACCTGTAATTGACATCAAGGCACCAGGTGCATGTTAACTAGAAGGCTTGACTTTCAGACACAGTGCTGGACACCTTCCCAAACCAGCTGACACAGTTTACGAAACATCTGAACCTGCTGGACACCGCGTTCTTTGTCAACTCCAGCTACGCACCCCTCCTTAGGCCGGAGAGAAAAATCGACCTCATCATCCACCTCAATTACTGTGCAGGATCCCAGACCAAGGCAAGTGTAGCAGAAGCAGCATCAGCGCCAGCTGCTCCTGAGCTGTCACAGAGTTGGTGGCACCACCTTAGAGACCTGTGCGGCTGTCACATGGAGGACGTGCTCTGCTGGCACACTCTGAGGCTGCATGACAGGAGCTTAAGTCTGCAGTATGAGGCAGGGCCAGAGGACCAAAGCTCACTGGCAACCAGCTGCCTCCCATATGCTGGGACTTGGGAGTTCGTTTGAACTCAATGATGGCAATTTTATTATTGCTTTTAAGCATCTGATGCACTTGGCCATTTTTCAGCTGAAAACAATCTTGATGAGTTTGTAATGTCTTGTTTTCAAAATAATCTCAGGGTCCATGTAATCACAGGACCTCCATATGATTAAGCAAGTGACCAGTGGTGGTATTATTATTATTATTATTATTATTATTATTATTATTATTTACTTTCTCTTTAAGGGAAAACTCTGGTTTTTGGTTTTTCTTTGTTTCTTTTAGGTTTTTTGTTTGTTTGTTTGACTTTGATACAATCCCATCTTGAAGCCAGGGAAAGAAAAGGAATTATAGACAGATGGCTGGGATGAAAGCAATAATCACTTCCTAGGTTTGTCAATAAACAACAGTGTGCTTCCCTCCCCAGGACCTCACCTGGTCCTTGCACCAGTTCTTTGTGGCAGACAGGGCAACTGCTATTCTCCCGAGGTCACAGAGGAGGGTTCCTAGTAGCTAGCTGGGGGGGCATGCAAATAAGCCAGTTGTGGGACTCAGGGCTCTGTGTGACTTTAAAGGTATTTTTTCACCTCCAAACTCTCTGAGTGGCCAGTCAAGACTCCAAGCAGCCAGGCCCCAGCGTCCGTCTTTGTGTCCCCAGGTCTGTCTTTGGGTGAAGTGGCCGCAGCAGACCTCTGTGTTTTCATTTAGGGAAGGAGCTTTCATCTGTATGGGCACCAGCCTGCTACCTGGGCCTTCTGTCCCGACCTGGCTTTCTTCTGAAAATACCATGCATTAGCAAAGCAATCTGGGACCAGGGTTAGCTAGGAAAGACCAGGAAAACAGATCCAGGAACTCTGTGTGGCTTCCGGTGCTCAAAGTGTCCTCCCATGACGTTACAGCCCCTGAAACAAACCTGCGAGTACTGTACCGAGCAGAACATCCCCTTCCCCAGCTACTCCATCCAGGAGGATGACAAAAGTCTCAAGGAGTGTTACCTGATGGAGAATCCCCAGGAGCCTGATGCCCCCATTGTGGCTTACTTCCCACTCATCAGTGACACCTTCCAGAAGTACAAGGCTCCAGGTAAGCTCCCTCTATGGTGTGCTCCCAGACTCTGCTGGAAACAGACACAAGCCCCTGTTTTTAGACGTGTAGAATCTTCTGAGGACCCCAGAGGGGAGGCCTGGCTGAACCCAGAGAATTCTCTCCATCCTCCCCATGAACTAACAACATGGTCTTCTGCTGTTTTAGTCATTTAACCGTTTACTGATACCCAGCTATGTGGAATCCTGAAATGGATAAACTATGCTCTGTGTGGGGCGGGGGAGGGGGGGTGCTGCACGTGGGCACCCATGTGAGTGAGTGTGCATGCATATAAGTGTATTTGTATGTGCAAACAAGTCCTTACAACCTACCATAATAAGGATCTATAGCAAATTCTTCTGCTCCAAGGTGTAGAACGAAGTCCTGAGGAGCTGGAACTGGGCCAGCTGAACATCTATGGCGCCAAATCTCCCTATGCCACCAAGGAGCTGACGTACACAGAGGCCAATTTTGACAAGTTGGTGAAGCTCTCGGAGTATAACATCCTCAATAACAAAGACATGCTCATGCAGGCTATAAGACTGGCAGTGGAGAAGAAACGCATGAAGAGCCAGTGTTCCTCGTAGGCCTGGGGGAGCCCTATTCATCCTGTGTCTGCTTCTATTGTCAGGAGCTTCTGCCCACAAAGCCTGACCTCACCCACCGCTGTCCCTGCTCTCCAGCCAGGGCTTCAGGCAGCTTGGCCTGGGCTTTTTAGTGAAACATTACAAAAGAACAAGGAAGAGCAAGAAAGGAAAGGAGTCCATTGGGTTTTATACCCTTGGAGTTTCTCTCCACTTCCCAGCCTGGAAGGTACCATGTGCACAGGCTCCCACCCAGTCTCAAGTGTAGAATGTAAATGTGTGGCCACACCGAGTGGCTAGTTCCCAAGAGACCTCACCCTTAGAGCTGTAGACAGAAGTCCCCTAAGCCTCCCTCCCCACATGACCAGAGACATGCCCAGGAGGACTGAGAACTATTCCTCTGGAAATGCTTTGTATATTTAAGGTCATCGTATCCTTGGAATTTTTGTTGTCAATAGTATTTTGTGATGTATTTTTATTTTTATATTTTACTATGATGAAGAGAATATTAGTAGAAAGCCTGGTCTCTGCCACAAAGTAAAACAGATAACCAACCCATGTCACTGATGCCTCTTCAGCTGCCAGAGCCCTGGGCTGGTGTGCATCTGACCAGGACCAGGTCTAAGCACCCAGCTCCAGTGAAACCAGGCCCTGCCAACAATGCAGCAGAAACCTACAGAATAAGGATGTGGGATGCTGTTCAGGGAGGCCTGGGCAGGCTGTAAGCAAGGGGCACCAGGTACCAGTCCAGTGCCATGAAGCTGTCCAGCGCCATCAGTACTGTCTGATATATCTCTGGCTTCCAGGTGGAGTTGATCATTTCTAAGTATGGATCCTCTTATTTATCACAGAAAACGCCACAGCCGGTTTCTCTAAATTCTTATACAGTGACTCAGAGAAAAAGGTTAGGAAGGATGGCCTCATAATGGCAACTTAGGACTCTGAGAAAGACCTCAGCATTGGAGGGGAGTCTCTGGGGGAGCCCTGAACATAGAGACACCCAGATCCCAGCTTTACTAAAGGACAGAATGGGAGCCCCTGGGGTGAGAAATGGAAGCTGAAAGGCAGCTAGGCATGCGGCCTGAATTGAGCCCAGCATGCCTGGAGGACAAGGCCCTCTTATTGAGCCACATGATCCCTCCACAGTCCTCGGTTGTTGAGAGATGAATGGCACCCAAGATTTTTGTTTGTTTGTTTTAAATGGGCTCCTGTTTCCATCATTGCTATTCAGAGTGTGATTGGGGCAAGCTGTATACCCATCCACACTGACAAGAACCTGTACTGTGAAGAGACTGGTGCCCCCTCTCCTGCCCCCAGGTGACTCCTATGTGAGTAACGTGGGGGAAGAATGGATTTACTGCACATTTCCATCAGCTTGGAGAACAGGAGCCCATAGACTCCTTTGAGATAATGATAAGCTAGGCTTCTTGGCCTGTAGAACTGGTCCCTACCCGCTTGATGTTGATGTGAGTTGGACGTCCCTCACCTCCTCTAGCCCTCCACAGGAGGAGCTGGTTGCCATTGCTTTTCCCTCCTTCACTCAGGGAACAGGCTCTGAATTATCAGAGAGAGCCAGAACAGGACCTGCATTTTACAAGGTGAAGGCAGCCATGCCTTGGACTTGCCATAACATGTGACATGTATAAGATCACTGTACCATTTGAGCACAAAATAAAGCAGTCATGAGGGTGAATGTTGGTCCATCTGCTTTCATTATCTGATGCTACACAGCACTCTGACCTGGAACCCCATCCTTGCCCTTACCCTCACCTCTGCCCTCATCCCTACAAGTCTCTGGTTTTTTTTTTTTCTCTCTAGTGGTTACCAGAGGAGGACTGGTCCACTTAAGCCTCTTCAGGGAGCTTGTTGCCTGCTCCTCAGGTGGCTGGGCTTTGGTGAGGCCTCCCCTGTTTTTATGAAGCTAGTCATCAGCTAGTGAAGTACTACCTGGGGCAGGTCAGGATGCTTCCAGCCCATGTGCTGGGCAGGAAGAACTGAAGGAAGGCAGATGACAGCCTGCACCGGTGGGGAGTGCATGCTTGTGCACAGTCTGTACCAGTGGGGGGTGCATGCTTGTGCACAGCCTGCATCAGTGGTTAGCGCATGCTTGTGCACAGCCTGCATCAGTGGTTAGTGCATGTTTGTGCACAGCCTGCACCAGTGTCAAGCACATGCTTATGCACAGCCTACATCAATGGTTAGTGCATGCTTGTGCACAGCCTGCATCAGTGGTTAGTGCATGCTTGTGCACAGTCTGTACCAGTGGGGGGTGCATGCTTGTGCACAGCCTGCATCAGTGGTTAGTGCATGTTTGTGCACAGCCTGCACCAGTGTCGAGCACATGCTTGTGCACAGCCTACATCAATGGTTAGTGCATGCTTGTGCACAGCCTGCATCAGTGGTGAGCGCATGCTTGTGCACAGCCTGCATCAGTGGCGAGTGCATGCTTGTGCACAGCCTGCATCAGTGGCGAGCGCATGCTTGTGCACAGTCTGTACCAGTGGCGAGCGCATGCTTGTGCACAGCAGGCTGGAAAGCATTTACTTCCCAGGAACTTAGATTTGGGTTGTGTTGGTAGTGGACAGTCACAGCCCCACACTGTCACTCCCAGCACCTTGAGGAGTCCCCCTAAGCTTTAGGAACATTGGTTAAAGTCAAAGTGGGGTTCCTAGCTTCAACACAGAAAGAATTTCAGGATGACCTGGAATTGTGAAGCACAGTTGGTGTTTTTACTAAGGAGATTTTAATATAGGAGGTTAAGGGAAAGAAAAGCTCAGAAGAAAAAAAGACACACCCAAGTGGGAGCGTGCTCTTCCTAAGAGGAAGTAAGGGGGAGTGCCCAAGTGTGAGCATAGGCTCCTCAAGGGAGAGTAGGCAAATACTCTCTTAGCACTAGCCATACACACATTTTATCGGCTCTCAAGTTACATCTCAAAGGCTGCCAAGAAACCCCCTTTTCCTTCTCCCTTCCCAGTTTCTTTTGAGATGAGACATGAGGTGGCTCCAGAGATGCACTGGATAAAATTATAATCTCATAAGGTAAAACCAGAAGCCAGGGCCAGCTAGATGACTCACCAGGTAAAATTAAATTAGCAAAACAAAACAAAACCTCATACAAGCCTGGCCACCCGAGTTCAGTCCCCAGAACCCACATGAAGGTGTGAAAGTGTGGACTGTGGCACATGCGCACATATACACAAATATGTCATGCATACTAACATGTTTCTATTTTATTAAGAGGATGGTGTGGGGAGGGGGCGACCCAGAAGCCACTAGGGTTAACAAGAAGTTGAACGTGTGTCTTTTCTTTGTATATGGGATTTCTGGTGAGATTCCTATAAAATTGCAGGTTTGTGGCTGGAAAGGGAGCGAGGCCTTAAGCAGTTGTTAACTGTGTTGGAATTCTTGTTCTGATGCTGATTAGAGTCTTCAACTTGATGCTTGGGTGGGAGCTCTTTTTCCTTTCTCATGTCTCCAAAGTCTCCCCCTCTCTCTATCCTACCTCAGCAGGGAGGGAACCATGGAAAAACTTTCCCAGGGCATGGTGGGGGAGTCCCATGACCACAGCCCTCCAGGGCCCCATTGTACCTGAGTGCTGTCAGGTCCTGTCTCTGCTCCCCGAGATCCTGTGCTGCCCACAGTGCTTCCTTGCCCAGCAGTCCAACTTGCAGATAACTGGAACATGTTACTACTGTAGCTACTGAGACACAGAAGGGGCCAACCAATGATGACACTTCAAGGAGCTCCCTTCTGGTCCTCCATGGGAGGGCCACATGGAGATTGATCCTCACAGCCTCACAAGAGTACAGGAGTGCAAACAGCAGGAGCAAGGAGGCCAGGCTAATGATGCCCTCCCTCCTGGTTTCTTCTCAGGAAGGGGGAGTCCCTCCTTGGCTACTCCTGCTCTCCTGGCTGCTGGTATTCTATGAGGTCCTGTACCTCTGCTCCTCCCCCACTCCCCAGCCTCACAACTCCATACTCTTCTTAGCAATCTCCGTTACACCCCACTTAATGGCTGCTGCTTTTTCAACAACTCAACACTAGAGTGCCAGCTAAGCTAAGGCAACTCTCCCTTGTTCCAAACAAAGGCATTCTAAGTCTCTCTCTGCTAACGTGGTTTTTACTCTATAACCTAAAGACCTAAAATTAAGCCACTCAAACAAAACTGAAGCTCTTTGTTTCTCAGAAATCTGGGCCTCTTTCAGCTTTCTATGCCATCCTTAAGACTGCCTTTTGGCCTACCATCACCACCTGTGCCCCACCCATCATGCCTGTCTGCTGAGCAGCAGGGAAGATCAAGGGGTCTTGGGACTTGTGGACTATGAAGTTACCAAATCAGGCCCAGCCTGTCTACATCGGAACATCTTTTCTTTGAAAAAGAACTTAACTCTTATCTAAAGAGAGGAATTACCAATTGTTCCAGTTCTGGTTTTCTAGTCTCTAACTTTGTAGCCTATAGCCTAGCCTTGGACTTACAATGTAGCCCAGGCTGCCCATAAGCTCATAGCAATTCTTCTGCCCCCGGATCCCAAGTACTAAGATTATAGGCATGTGCCAACACACCCAGCCTTTCCCGGCTCTCTATTTCTCTGAGTAAGGACATAAAATCACCCCTGTGTGACTAGGGCCAGAGTCTGATGGCTCAAGGGTCAGGAAGGCAGATCAAGGACAGCTTCTCTACCCCACGTTTGAGACCTTAGCACGAGTGACTTGAGAAGACTGACAGCTTGCATCTGAAAAGAAGAACCCACTTCAAGATGGTTCTTTGGGCCAGTGAGGTGGTTCAGTGGGTAAAGCACTTGCCATATAAGCCTGACCACCTGAGTTCACTCCCCATAACCCACATAAAGGTGAAAAGAGGGCTGACTCCAGAGAGTTGTTCTCTGACTGCCACAAACATGCCAGGGAAGCCATGCACACACATGCATACATCATGCACATACACAATAATGTAAGCGAATAAATAAACTTATTAAGCTTTTTCAGTTAATCTGGGTGGGTTTTTTTTTCAGATTATAATATAGTGATATAATTTCTCTCTCCATTTCTTCCCACATACCTTTTCTTGCTCTCTTTCAAATTCATGGCCTCTTCTTCTTCTTTTTTTTTTTTTAAATGATGGCTCTACTCACTTCCCTGACCTGTGTTAGGAAGTCCAGGAAGGTTGGACAGGCTCACCGAGCTGTCAATCAGAGCACCTTCCTGTGGTCTTCCTTTTGGCCAGTCTCCTGGGTGAGGTTGAAATGGTAGCATCTGCTGGTCTGTGTGACTAGGTAGAGAGCATAGAGCTGTGCTTCCACAGAAATCTACTGGGGGAAGCCATCACAAGTCAGGCCAGGGACAAAAGAACTCACCTCCAAATAAGAGACAAGTAAAAAAAAAAAAATGTAGCAATGTTTTAAATCCTAGCCTGTAGTATTTGAATACTTAAACACGGCCTTCGTCCTCATCTACCAGGTGGACATCACGTTCCAGGTTCTGTTGTTAGCATGGTCCTTTCTACAAACAAGCTGTTAGTTAGGAATCACAGTTTTGTCTCTGAAAAGCGGTGGTTCTAATGAAGTCCATAGGGATGAGGTCTAAAGGTCCCTGCAGAGTGAGAAAGAGCCTGCTTCTGCTGGCTCTTGGCTTTCCCGTCCCCTCTACAGTTCTTGGCCTCCAAAAGATAGGAGAATTTAAAAAAAAAAAAATCAAGAGCCAGGCATGATGGCACACACCTTTAATCCCAGTACCCTGGGAGGCAGAGGTAGGCAGATCTCTGGTCTACAGAGTGAGTTCCAGGACAGCCAGAGAAACCTTGTCTCAAAACACCTCCCCCTCAAAGAAAGAGGGGGAAAAAGGTCAGTTTTCTTCCTGTTAAGAAGACTTCCTGGAATCTCCACACCTTGGGCTCAAATAACTCTGACTCAGAACTTAGTCTCATGACCATACTTGCCTGCAGGGAGCTTGGAAAACTTAGTTTTTTACCTACATGGCAGTTTGCCCAAGTACAAAGTCAGAGTCATCTTACTAAAGGTGTCTTCCCCGAAGTACCTACAAGACACCTATGCCCTCCTAACTACATTCCAAGTGACCTCGGTGACATAGAAAAGTGGCCACAGAGAAAGCAGAACAGGGTTTGAGAGGGATGTGCTTTCTTCACAGGCCAAAGAAGCCACTCTCTCCTCCCAGGCTTTTAAGCCGCTCGGCAGTGGAAGGCGCTGGCCTTGATCAGTGTCTATAGCCAGCCATTGAACATAACCCAAGACAAACCTGTGACCAAGGAGTAAGGATAAAACCCTTCCACAGGAATAACGATAGAACTTCGACAATTATTATATTTGTCTCCCATACACAGAATCTATACTTTTTAAACTTATTTATTTTTACCACTTTATGTGCATTGGTATTTTGTCATGGATGTCAGGTCCCCTGGAACTATAGCTACAGACAATTGTGAGCTGCCATGTGGGTGCTGGGAATTGAACTCGGGTCCTCTGGGAAGAACAGTCAATGCTCCTAACCACTGAGCCATCTCTCCAGCCTCCAGAATCTAGATTTAGAAAGAAGTATGAAGGTAGAATAAGGACTGTTTAGGAAGAGGAAAGAGGGCAGTGGAGAGAAGGAGAGGGAGAGGAGGGCAGGAGAGGACAAATGTGAGCCAAGTACGTGATGTACAGTGTGGCAATGTCAGCTGAGGTAAATGAGGAGCCTGCTGTGCAAGCATGAGGACCTGATGTTGGATCCTTAGCATCCCCTCAAAGGCTAGATGCTTAAGAGCATGACTGTAACTTCAGGCGGGGCACTGGCCAGGCAGCCTAGTAAGTCAGTGAGCTCCAGGTCCAATGAAAGACCTTGTCTCAAAAACTAAGGTGGAAAGCAATGGAGGACACGTGACATCCATGTTTGACTTGTACACACACATGCACACATGCGGACGTGCCTCCGCGTGAACATACACACATACCCCACATACAATATAATGGAAGGCATAATTTTATACAATGACCATTGTGCTAATAAAATTGTATAATTATTTCTTAAAAAAACTATTTTTCCATACAGCAAAGAGAATTGAGAATTTTATCATCAGGCTGCTTTTTTTCCAGGATTATATAGCATAGCAAATTTCCGCGCCTCTCTGTAGAACTGCAAGTCGTCGGATTAGCAAAACCACTGGCTTCGGAGGAAAAGCTGAGCGGAGCTGGGACGGTTTAGCGGGAAGAAAGCAAAGCAAAGGAGAACCACAGTTTAGAAATGGAAGCAGGAGGACCAGTCACCCCTCCTCTAAGTCGGGAGCAGGAATGCTGCGGGGCAGCTGCAGGAAGCAGAGAGGCAGAGAAGGGAAGGGCGGGCACCATGGGTGCTGGGGGGGGGGGTGGGGAAGGGCCAGGCACGCATGCACGAAGGGACTTCCTTTCCTTTTTTTTTTTTTTTTAAGGACTAAAGGCAATTCATTTATGTTTCTTCCTTGCTTTTCTTTGCTGCTTGTAAAACAAGAATGTGATTGTTTTGTAAAGTTTAAAAAAATTCTAAAGCCCATAAAGACAAAACTAAGGTTATCTATTCCCACACCCAGGGAGCACTACAATTTGGGGGTTCATCACTTCTATCTTTTCCTTGAGTACTTTGAAATTCTTTTTTTTTTTTTTTGAGTTGAGGATCGAACCCAGGGCCTTGTGCTTGCTAGGCAAGCGCTCTACCACTGAGCTAAATCCCCAACAGAGTACTTTAAAATTCTTTAAACAAAAATATGAAATACTGTACAATCACTAAAAAATAAATAAATAAAGTTGTAGTTTGGGGGGTTGTTTTTTTGTTTTGTTTTGCTTTGTTTTGAGATGAGGTTTCTCTGTGTAACAGCCCTGGCCAATCCTGGAACTCAAGTTGTAGACCAGGCTGGCCTCAAACTCACAGAGATCCACCTGCCTCTGCCTCCCAAGTGCTGGGATTAAAAATGTATGCCACCACTGCTTGGCCAAGTTGTAGTTTGTAAAACACCATACAGAGCTGAAAAGATGTCTCAGGAGCTAAGATCATTCATTGGTCATTCTTCCAGAGGACGCAGGTTTAATTCCCAACACCAACACCCACATGGTGACTCAATCATGTGTAACTCCATTCAAGGAAATTCGACACTCTCTTCTGGCCTTTGTGGGTAGCAGACACACACGTGGTGAGCAAACATTCAGACAAAAACGCTCATACACATAAAATTAAGTTTATTTTAAAAAAGACCCTGTCCCAAAAAACAAAATACAGCACAATACCATACAACACAAAATTCATCATCTTAAGCCATTTCTGAGTGCACAGCTCAGCAGGAGTAAGCATTTCATATTGTTGTGCAACAGCTCTCTGCAGCTTTTCCAACTCACAAAATGGAAACTCTATACCCATTTCCTCCTCCCTGAAGCTTCTGGTATCCACCACTCTAACTCTGCTTCCTCTTTCTATGAACTTGACTATAAAACTCCACAAAAGTGACACCCTACTACAGGCATCTTTCTGTGGCTAGCGTCTTCACCACAGAATACCTTCAAAGATTCACCCATGCTACATCATGTGCCACCCACTGAGCTGCAACCCTAATCCAAAATACTCTGGGCTTTTTCAGATCACTAATATTCTTTTTATATGTCACAACATTCAGTAACTGCATAGGAAGCCATCATTTGTTTAACTCTGTGGGGAGAGAGCTAGTTGCAGCTTTTCAGTACTATAAATGACAATAAACATCCTCTCAGATAAAGCTTTATATTCATTATTTTCCAGGGTAAATACCCTCAGGTTAGTTCCTTCAACATGTAATTCCTGTGTCAAAAAATATTCGAAGTTTTGGCAACTCATCAAGGAATGACTCACATATAATCACCTGCATGTATTGTATTGAAAAGTACATAATTTGGGGGGTCTGGGGAGATGGCTCAGTAGTTCAGAGTTTTGGTTGTTCTTATAAAGTACCTAGGTTCAATTCCCTGCATCCACTGGTGGCTTACAACTGGCTGTTAACTTCAGTCTCTGGGGAGTCCCATGCCCTCTTCTGGCCTCCTCTTGTACTGACTGCATGCGTGTGGTACACAGATACACAAGTAGGCAAAACATCCATAAACGTAAAGGAAAATATTTTTAAAGAAACATAATATGATTGATGTCCTATGTGTACAAATGTGAAATATAACCAAAGTCAAGGTCATGAAGGTCATCTTTCATCCCCGAAGGTTTCTCCTTTGCTCTTCTCTCTCCTCTTTATAACTCTTCCTTCTACTCCTCCCACGAGGTCATGTGTTAGGTGTGTTTACCTTTTCAAGAAATAACCAAACATCTCTCAAAGATGTCGGGTCATTTCACATTCCCACAAGTTGTATAAGGCAGTTACAACTTCCCACCAACAATATGTATGGTCTTGATAATTTTATACAATCTATTAGGTATATTGTGATGCTTTTGTGGTTTTAATTTTCCTTTCCTTAATGACTAATGATGTAAAACATGTCACACTTTTGTGAAGTGTCTGTTGAAACATTTTCATTATTAAAAAAAATTTTGTTTTTTGAGCTGAGTATCGAACCCAAGGCCTTGCGCTTGCTAGGCAATCGCTCTACCACTGAGCTAAATCCCCAACCCAAAATTTGTTTTTTTAAATTAGTTTAATTTAATTTTACATATCAGCCACAGCCTGTGTTCCCTCCTCCCGCAACCCCAACCCACCCCCATTCCCATCTCCTCCAGGGCAAGGACTCCCCTGGGGATTCAGCTCAGCCTGGTTGATTCAGCTGAGGCAGGTCCAGTCCCCTCCTCCCTTCACCCAGGCTGAGCAAAGTGTCCCTGCATAGGCCCCAGGCTCCAAACAGCCAGCTCATGCACTAAGGACAGGTCAAGGTTCAACTGCCTGGGGGCCTCCCAAACAGTTCAAGTTAATCAACTGTCTCACTTATCCAGAGGGCCTGATCCAGTTTTCATCTCTAAAACTCTTTCCTTTATTTTTTACATGTTTTGCCTTCCTGTATGTGTACTATGTGCATGCAGTGCCTGCAGAGGCCAGAAGAGGGCGTTGGGCCCCTGAGTCAACATGTGGGTGTGTATAATTAAACCTGGGTCCTCTGGAGGTAGTTCTCTTAGTCACCAAGACATCTCTCCAAACCCTTGTTATTAAATGTTTAAAGGTCTATACATTCTGGATAGAAGCCTTTGTGAGATGTTATCTGTAAACATATTCTCCAACTCTGCACCTTACCTTTCCCATAGTTTTTAAGTTTGATGAAATCCAGTTTATCAACTAATTTTCTTTATATGGATGTCCCTCTGGTGTTATCTAGAAAAAAAATTCCCTACCTTACAACCACACAGATTTTCTCCTATGTTTTCTTTGAGAACTTTTTATAATTTGTAAGTTTTACCTTTAGTTCTAGAATTCATTTTTAGTTAATTTGAACATAGGGAATGAGACCTGGATCAAAATTAATGTTTCTCTATACAGGTATCCTATTGTTCTTGAACTGTATGTGGGTCGTATTTGGTGAGGGGGGGGGGATGGAACCCATTGCTTCATGCATGCATCTACATTCTAAACTGTTTATATAAAAGACTTTCTCAGCCAGTCTTGGTGGCGTATGCCTGTAATCCTAGCACTTGGAGGCAGAGGCAGAAGAATCGAGATGAGTTCAAGGTTATTCCCATGTATCTGGTAAGTTCAAGGCCATCTTGGGTGCGTGGGACTCTGCTCCAACAAGAAAACCAAATAATTCGAATTATCCACTAAATTGCCTTTGTACTTTGTCAAAAATCAGTTGGCCATGTATGTGGAGGTCTCTTTCTAGACTCTGTTCCATTGTTATGGTGATTCATCACTAAATGATGGCATGTTCTGAAAATGCAGTGTTAGGCATTGTGTGAGCATCATGGAGTTTACTTACATAAACTAAAATGTGCCATCATAAGTCAAGAAAACCTTACAAAAGCCTGTTGCCTGCTGCTGAAATGTCATTACTGCATGCTTATTAGATAATTTTTGCATTAATACCACATTGTCTTGATTTTTTTGTAGCTTTATTAGTCTTGAAATGAGGTAATATAAGAGCTCCATTTTTGTTATATTTTACATTTTTTTTTCTATTCTGGGACCTTCACATCCACTATATGAAATTTAGAATCATTTTGTTAATTTTGACTAAAACAAAAACCTGCTGAGATTTTTATTAGAATTGCATTAAATGAATTAGGGAAAACTGGTCTTATTGTTGAGTCTTCCAGCCGTGGACATGATATAGGCAATGTATATCTAGGCCTCCATTTCTCTTAGAAATACATTGTGATCTCAGCATATAGGTCTGGTACATTTGATTAGATTTAGCTCTAAACGTTTGTTAGTTTTGGTGCTATTCCAAGGGATGCAGATTTTCCACTTCAGTGTCCAAAGTGTTGTTTCTAGCATGTAGACATAGCTGACTCTTGTATCCAGAAGCCTCACTAATAAATTTTCCTCACAGACCAGCAGCTTCTTGTCTGGATATACCAGTTTATCCATTGTCTACTGAAGGCCACCTTGGTCGCTTCCAAGTTTTAGTGAACAAAGCTGTCATAAACACTCGCGCTTCACTGGCAACACCTGGCAATCGTTCAAAATGCAGTTTTACAATTGCCTCACGAATCAACTCCGCATTTCTTCCAAGTTCAAGAAGTAATTCATGAGTCGGGCGGTGGTGGCGCATGTCTTTAATCCCAGCACTCGGGAGGCAGAGGCAGGAGGAGGATCTCTGTGAGTTCGAAGCCAGCCTGGTCTACAAAGCGAGTTCCAGGGCAGCAGGACAGCCAGGACTACACAGAGAATCCCTGTCTCGAAAAACCAAAAAAAAAAAAAAAAAAAAAAAAAAAGTAATTCATAAACGATCTTTCTCCAAATTTTATGCACACAAGAATCACCTGAGCTCCATCTCTCAACATTTTAATTTGGTGGGTCTGTAGTGAAAACTAGAGGTCTGTATTTTAACAAGCCTCTCCGATTATTCCTATGCAGCTGACCTCACCGACCACGCTGAAAAGGCGCTGGAGCGTTTCTCGCCTAGGATACACAGGTGATGGCCAATTATTTCTACCAGTGTCTAGGTTTTATACTGGAAAGGGGGCGGCGAGGAGCTGACAACAGCTGTGGTGTATGTTAGTGTTGAAATTAGATTGTAATAATGGCCCCATGAGATAGAAATCAAATAAATCCAAGGAGAAAGGGGGCCTTTAATTGATCCAGAATTCAGCGGAGGCAGGAGAAATATCCACGCAAATACACTGAAGTTTATTTCCTCTCCTTCAAAATATGCCAGTTATATCGGTGAACCTGGTGAGCATGAGTCTCTTCGGCAGTAAACAGGGTAATAACCTGCCAGCGGAAAAGGAACCTGTCTGTCAACTTTCTGAATTTTCCGTCTCCAGGACCGTGTCCAAAAGCTTAGGATGAGTCGCGTTCCAGAAGGGAGACCTCCGGTGGTTCATTCCTACCAGCTAAGCCTTGCCCGGAAGCCGACGCCACCTGGCCAGAAGGATGTACCCGGGCAGACGCGCCCGTGCCACCCAGCCGGGGCTACTCCCTCTCCTCGCCCCGCCCTCTAGACCGATGCCGTCATCAATAATTCATTAAGACACGCCTTTCCATTGGCTAGAGCCTCCACTCCTCGCTGGCACACGCCCAATGAGGAAGGACCTGAGAGCGCTTCTGAATAATGAGCGCCCGCCCGTGACGCAGCGGCTGATGATTGGTCGTTGAGGCAGGGGGCGGGCCCGGGAGCGGGCGGCGGCGAGAGCTCCCCAGGCGCGGAGATCGAGCGACTCAGGCAGGGTCTGACTGGAGCGCGGCGGGCGGCAAGTTGGCGGCGGCATGTTCAGCTGGATGGGACGGCAGGCGGGCGGGCGCGAGCGCTCGGGCGGCATGGACGCGGTGCAGACGGTGACGGGCGGCCTGCGCTCGCTCTACCAGCGCAAGGTGCTGCCGCTGGAGGAGGCGTACCGCTTCCATGAGTTCCACTCGCCGGCGCTGGAGGACGCCGACTTCGAAAACAAGCCCATGATCCTGCTGGTGGGCCAGTACAGCACGGGCAAGACCACCTTCATCAGGTACCTCGCCGCGCAGGTTACGCGCAGAGCTCGGTGGCCCGTCGCCTCTCCCGACCCCGACGGGCTCTCGTCGTGCGAGGCTCCCCTGAGCACCGCGCTGCCAGCCCCCCTTCCTTGCAGTTGCCAAGGCCTGCCTTGAGCCTGTCACCCTGGCCTGGGAGCACGGGAGAGGAAGGGAGGGCGAGGCTCTAGAGAGCATCATCAGTACAGCCTAGGGCTGGAAGTGAGAATGGAGGAGGTATGCGGGACCTAGTTGGAGAAGTAAGCTTCCGACACAGTGACAAGGAATGAATGAATGAATGAATGCACGCATGCATGCCACGGTGGAGGCATTGCCGTGTCTTCACGTGCCACCCTGTCCCAGCGGCTGCCATCCTTCAGCTTTATGGTGTATAGGAAGTTAGCCTCCAGTGTGGCCGCCTCACCAGCCTGTGGAACGAAGGGGAGTGTCAGGTTACTATTTGCTGGTTTCCATTTCTTCACCCTTGACAAACTGAAAATATTTGTCACGCTCGCTCCGTCTCCGGAAGCAATAACCGTGCTTGCCCTGCGGTTCCAGTCACACTCTGAAACAGACGGCTTTTTAAATAAGGCATCTTATTGCTGGAGCAACCAGCATCTTAAAACTCCTTTTCAGTCTGGCGGTGGTGGCGCATGCCTGTAATCCCAGCACTCAGGAGGCAGAGGCAGGGGGATCTCTGTGAGTTCGAGGCCAGCCTGGTCTACAGAGCGAGATCCACGACAGCCAGGGCTACGCAGAGAATCCCTGTCTCACAGAACAAAACAAAACAACTTCCTTTCTTTGAGAAGATTTGTGTTTTGTTTTGTTTGGGGGAGGGTTTTTAAAATTACTTATTGATTGATTGGTTGAGTTAAAGCCCCTGTCAGTCAGAGCAAAATGACTCAGCATTTAAGATTTGGATCAGAGTTTGGAAATCAGAACACTCTTCATCATTTGTTGTTCAACAGGTGTTCAGAAAACTGCATTCGTTTTTGGGGTCCCTGCCATTTCTGTTATGACCTCTTTGTCTTCAGTTTTGTGACCTACTTGGTTCCAACAAATAGAGTTACTATAAGAAATGTGTCAGGGTTGGGGATTTAGCTCAGCGGTAGAGCACTTGCCTAGCAAGCGCAAGGCCCTGGGTTCGATCCTCAGCTCAAAAAAAAAAAAAAAAAAAAAGACAAAAAAAGAAAGAAAGAAATGTGTCAAATCCAGGCCTGTAGATACACTGTGAATGAATTCAGCAAAGGAAATACACTGTGTTTTGAAATATAAAAGAAAAGCGGGGGGGGGGGGGGGGAAGTAATGTTGAAATTGTCTCGTTTGATGCTTTGTAATAAGCTGAAAATAGTGTTGAATACATTACCTCAGAAATGAAGGTAGCTATGTATTACAGTAACTGGCTCCTTGAGAGATGACGAGTATCTGGCTGTGGTGGTGCTTGCCAGTAATCCCAGCATTTGGGAAACTGAGGCATGGGGATTGTGCCTTCCAGGGACAGCCTGGGCTACATAAGGCATTCTAGGATAACCTAGACAACACAACAAAAGATCCTGTCTTCAAAACAAAACAACAGTGGTAAGAACAACAACAAAACCAAAATAGATGGCAGACAGCTGGCGCACTTAGGGTCTTAGTAGCAGCAGTTGTGAATGACAGGGACAGTAAAGTCCTACAAGAGTGAGAGAGGACTTTTTAAGCTTAGAGCAAGAAAGAGAATAGCTTTGTTAAAATGTACTGAAGGCAGGTCCATAGCAGCCCCACCATTTCCTCCTCTTTATCTTTGCCATGGGCTTCACTGTCCCTATGCATAGCTAGGGAGCCTTTCCTAGATGCTATACCAGCCTAGCCGAAAGACGGTGTCCGTAGCCTGGCTAATAAACAGGCCTGAGAGAGGAGAGTACAACTCAGTTCGAAGGGATGTGGATTACTTTCTCCGCTTCAGATTTTGTTATATTCTCATTCTTCTCTGCTTCATTGGTTAGGAGAAGTTTTGTGGAATAGTGTTACGACAGGTTCTGAGATTTGACTCGTGGCTCTGCTTCCCGGTTAAGCACTTCTTAGTAGCTGGAACTCAGTAGGAGTTACAACCCAGGGGTAAGGGAAGAGAACCTTAACCAGAAGCTTGGGCCCAGTGGCTTTGTCATTAAACCAAGGGCCCAAAGTGGACCTGGGGATTAGAAGATCACTGTGGACAGGGAGCTGGATGAAGAGACACTTGTGGCATGTGAAATTGGCTTTAGAGTAGAGTAGGAGGAAGTGTTTGGTCTCTGGGAGGAGAGCCCCAAACAGAGGGCAGCTGTCCTGGAGACATGGGCACTTGGGGTAGTAAATAGGAGAGGCCTATGAGAGCTGGCCTTCCTGGACCCTGCTTTAGGCAGGTCCTGGATAGGGACCTGGGTGCTTTGCTTCTATCTGTGAGCACAAAGTGCTCACTCAAACTTGGGGAAGGGACCTGTCGATAAAGTCACAGATCCTTCTCCTTCCAACCAGCACAGGACTTGCAATCATGGAGGGAAATGTTCCTCTTCAATGTAGGACACAACACCGACTTTGCTATGCACCTCACACCTTTAATGAAACTCTGTTTCTCTCTCTTGCTTTGGAGAAACTAGGAGTCCCATTGTATGTGGTGGGCCAAGACATTCATCAGAACTGAGACAGCTAAGTGTGTCCCTTGTTTGATGGAAAGGTCTCCTAGGTGGGATGCCTGAAGAGCCTGGGGCATCAAGAAAATATGCTCACTCCTTGATGGGTGATCACCAGGAGGGGCCGAGTGCCAGGAAGAGGGCAAATTAAAAGAGTGAGGTTGAGGTTGGATGGAAAGAACAGATTGGTACAATCTCCTGTAGGTCATAGCATTGAAAGGCTAGAGGAGGTGGCAGATGTGGTAGAGATATTTGTCAAAGTCTCTTTAGGGTAAAGGCAGAACAGCTGACAGCTCTATTTCCCAAAAGACAGGATATATAGTAAGAACTGTTAAATAGTCTGCTTCTGACAGGCCAGGAGAAATTGCCCAGAGCAGAAGGGATTGGCAGTGGTGAACGTGCCCCTATCATCTTTGATTTTAATAGCTGAGGAAGAGCAGGTGTCGGGCTTATCCAGGATTATGTCCAAAGCTTGAAAGGAAAGGGAAAGTTTCATGGGTTGGTTCAGCAGTTAAGAGCACTTCTTGCTCTTCCAGAGAACCTAAGTTTGGAGTTTGGTTCCCAGTACACACATCAGGTGGCTCACAACCATCTGTAACACCAGCCCCAGGGAATCCAATGACCTCTTCTGGACTTCGTGGGCATCTGCATTCACAGGTGTGTGTGCGCGCACGCGCACACACACACACACACACACACACACACACACACACACACACACACACTCACTGGGCCCAGCTGCTATAAAGCAAAATCATTCCACTTTGAAACATGGGAGGCTCCCCGAAAATCAATTAGAACTACAAACTGCAACTTCTGCTCTTCAGGGTTCTACTTCCTCTCTTCCTCCTGTACCCTGGCACCTTCCCCCAAGAAAATGTATTCTAATGAGGAGAAAAGAAGAAGTGACTTCAGAAACTACGTAGGCTGGACTGGAGCTAACCCAGTGCTTTCCTAGCATGGGTGAGGTCCTAGGTTCAATCCCCAGCGCTAAAATAAAAGAAACCAGGTAGGCTTTAAAGGGGCAGAGAGCAGGGCAATAGGTAGGGAAAGACACAAACTGCATCCAGACTGGAAAAGAGTGAAACCGTTTGCAGTTCACATGGTCTTAATATTTAAAAAAATCTTGATAAGAAACAGAAATCTATTGCATTTCTCTAGACTTGAAATGAACAGTCTCAAAGTGACATTAGGCAAGCAAAACTGTTTGTGATAGCATCCAAAACGGATAAAGTATTGACACCTGGGAATAAGCCCAACAAAACGCAGTGCAAGACTTTTGCATTGAAAACTAGTCATTACAAAAAGAAATGAAGGAAGACCAAGTGAAAAACCACCCTCTCTCTGTGGATTGGAGGCCACTGTAAGATGGCAATGCCCCTGGACTGCTGTTTGTTTGCTGAGACAGAGTCTCAATGTAGATATTGGTGGCCTGGACCCATTATGTAGCCCAGGAGAGCCTCAAAATTGTACTAGTTCGACTTCTGCCTCTGGGGTTCTAGAGTTCTAGGGTGTGCCACCATACCTAACCAGTGCACCTGAATTGGTTGTCAGATTCAAAATAATTTCTATTAAAATATTTTTGTTTGTTTGTTTGTTTGGGGCAGCAATTGACAAGCTGATTCTATAATTCTTGGGAACTCAGGATTGCAAAAAAGTGGCCCTGAAGAAGAACTCACATTTCCTGATTTAGAATTAATCACGGAACTACTGACAGCCATATAGTGTGGCACCAGCAGAAGGACAGACAGATTAGTGGGACACACCTGAGAGCCCCAGATAAACCTTCCTGTTTATGATCAACTGATTTTTGACAGGATAGCCTGACAGTTCAATGGGAAAAGAATGGCTTTTTCAACAGATGGTGCTGGGACAGCTGGATCCGCATGTGCAGAAGCAGTGAAGAGAGATTGGTCATGGGCATGTGGTTTCTTTTTGGAGTGATAGAAGTGTCCTGAAATTGGGTAGTGGCACTGGTCATACAACTTTGAGAGTGAACCAAACACAGATCTACTCTTTAGGACATATGAACTGTATTCCAGTTGGGATTGGGGTATAGCTCAGCAGTGAATGCTTGCCTAGCCTGCACAGGGTCCTGGGTTCAATCACTAGAAATGAAAAATAAAAACAAACCAATAAAAGCATTCTTCCAGGATGAAGTAGCCTGTAATTTCCATAATTTCCACAATTCTGTAATTAGTGCCAGTCAAGTCATTTGTGCATCTGTATGTGCTAATTTAAAACAAAAAATGTATTCCAGAAAGAAAACAAAGTAGAGATGAACCAAAGGAATGAAAGAGCAAAGAGAGCTAGAGAGTCCGTGTGAGGCTGAGGGAGCACAGACAGCTGCCGAGGAACCTGGTGGTTTATTTCTCCTGTGTGTCTCTCATCAATAGACATTCATCACTCATAATATTTAGGTTGATAAAATAAATGTATGACAAGGATTTCTTTTAAAATCCTTAATAAGGACTGGAGAAATGGCTCAGTGTTTAAGAACACTGGCTGCTATTACAGAGGAGCCAGGTTTAGTTCCCTGTATCCACAGGTGGCTCATAATCATCTATAACTCCAGTTCCAGGAGATCTGACACCCTTTCCTGGCCTCCACAGGCACTGTATGCAGGTGGTATACTTATATTTATAAATGTAAAACACTCATACGTAAAAGAAAAAATTAATGCTTAATATTATTATGTATTAAACTTAAAAAGTACTATTTTAGATTTAATATATCAGTTGATAGAGTGCTTCTCTAGCATGCAAAGGCTCTGGGTTTCATCCCTAGTACTGCATATAACAGGTATGATGATACATGCCTATAATCTTAGTACTTGGGGGGGAGAGAGAGAGAGAGAGAGAGAGAGAGAGAGAGAGAGAGAGGCAGCAGGAGCAGAAGTTCAAGGTCATCCTTATCTGCCATAGCAAACTTGAGGCCCGCCTGGGCTGAGTAAGACCCTCCCTCTCTCTCCACCCGCCCCACACACTTACATGTATATTTAGTAGGGAAAGGAGGTGGACACTCCAGCATTTTCAGCAAGTTTCTGGTTTGAATCCCATGGATTATATATCTATCCCTGCAGAGAGAGGAGACAAAACACATGGAATGGGGTCGTCAGCCCCTCACCTACATGGCTGAAGAATAGGGAAGGGCGATGCCTCTGGATGCTGTTATCAGAAAAGAGAGGGGGTTGCTAAACAGGCAAAACATTGCAGAGCCTCACAGAACCTACAGAAACCAAGGGAGGAGAGGGCCCAGAGAACCAGGTATTTCTTGGGGAAAAGGATCGAAACAGAGCATATAGGTGGATCGGCCATCAGGAGCCAAAGTGACCTTGGCAAGAGCTGTCAGGAAGTGGTGATGGTGGAAGCCAGGTGGTGTTGGGTTGAAGAATGTGTGGGAGGCATTCAATACAGAAAATCCTCAGTAGCAGGGCACTGGAGTGGAGGATCCACTGTCAGAGACATTTTACTGGCTTGCTTAAAGAAGAGCGTGACCTCAGCACGGTTATAAGTGGACGGAAGGGGGAGGGCTGTGGAGAAAAAGCAACTGGTCCCCGAGAACAAAGTAGAACTAGGGCTTGAGGAAGGGTGGGATGGCTGTGGTGCAGTCGCTGTGTGACATTGGTGACAGTATTTGGCACAGCCACTCATTGTATTATCTGCTTGCAAGTGGCTGAGTATCAAGGCAAATGTTGGTGGAAAGAGGACTTTTTTGGTGGGGTGGCGGTAGTAGGTTTGTTTTGTGGCACTGGGATTTGAATGAAGGATGCTGCATGTGCCAAGGAAGTAATCTGCTGCCGAGCTATGACCTTAACCCAAAGATTTTTTTTTTTAAATTTAAAAATTCTCATTTAGATGATTACTTCTGAAAGACATTTACTATATATTTCAAACCTTGGGATTGTGATCAAGAAAGTGTTGGTTCCTAAGTCTGGCTGTATATCTGAATCACCTTTCAATCCCTTGGTCTGAGACATCGCTTGGAAAGTGGCTGCCAGAAGCTCCCTCTGATTCTTCTGTAGCCTTATCCAGGGAACATTTGGGAACCATTGATACCTAAAGGGCCAAGTAGTGGAATTACGACAGCTGAACCATCAAGCCTTAATTAAGAAGCTCAGCCTTGATCCAGCAGAGGGAGACTGACTCCAGTGAACTCTCCACCTGTTCCTAGCTTTATCTAATCACATTTTTAGCCATGACTCAGATAAAGATACAGAGATCCTGCTGGAAATTACATGATAAATACAACTCAGCAAAATGATGTTTTTCCCCACTTAATGTAACTTGTTGAAAATTTCTAATATCACTAGATAGTCTTCAAAAGTGGTTTCAAGGGCTGGGAAGATGGCTCAGTGGGTAGGCACATTTGCTCTTGTAAGCATGAATGCCTGAGTTCAAATCCCCAGCACCCACATAAAAAGGTGGACATGGCTCTTGGGTACCTCTGACCTCAGTATTGTAGAGACAGGTAGCTGAAATGACTGACTAGGAAGCTTCTGGTTCAGTGAGAGACTGTCTCAAATCATAAGGTAGATAGAGGAAGGCGCCTGAAGTACTGCATCTCACATGCATGTATCGCCCACCCCACCCCATGCAACTTAAATGGTTGCATCTTTCTGTATCACAGCTTGAAGCATTTGTTTCTAATCTTGCATGTTGTGCACAATACTGTGATGAATACTTTTGGTCAGAAGACTTTATTTCCAGTTTTTTTCTTAGAATAGCCTGAGCATAAATACTGCATTCAAAACAAAACAAAACAACAAAAAACTAGGGAGATATCTTGGGCTATAAAGTGCTTGTCATGCAAGCATGAGGACCCGAATTTCCATCACCAGAACCCACATAGAAATGTCAGGCATGCTGCTGTGCATTTGTAACCCTAGGACTTAGAGGGGCAGCAACAGATGGATCTCCAGGGCCGGCCAGCTTACTCAGTGAGCGCCAAGCCAGTGAGAGAATCTTTCTCACAACTAAAGGCGGATGCTCCTTGAGGAGTGTCACCCAGTGTCACCCTCTGGCTTCCACAAGCAGATGCATACAGGTGCACATGCACCTGTATACCCACATGCACACATACCTAAGTACACATGCAAAAACACCTCACTATTTTTCCAGGCTTATGTATATTGCTAGATTGTTGTATCTGCCAATATCCATGGATACATACTGTTTTTCAGAAAGGGTACTCCAAATTAAACCCCCACCAGAAATGAAGATCAGGATCACAGCAAATCTGCTCTTTTTTAAAGCTTGTAATGTTGAGCAATCAAAATAGTTATTATCTTTATTTCTTTGTGAATTCTGTGAACTTTGCCCAATTTCCATTCCAGGTCCTAGTCTTTTTCATGTCAATAATTTGGATATTTTCCTCAAGTACACTTACCAATAACTTTTATAATTATTCTAAGTATTTTTCCAGCTAGAGGTTTGCTTTTACATTCTAATGAGAATTTGTATGTAAATGTATTTAATATTGATGATCAAATCTAGATTTATATTTTTGATATATTACTTTATGGTAAGAAGAATCCTTGCTTATAATCACTTAGGAAATAGTCACTCATTATCTTTTATTTATTTTTTCAGTATTTGTATTTATTTTTTGCATTATTTGTTTTATGAGTCCTGGGAGGGTAGAGGGCACGCATGCCAAGGTACAAGGGTGGCAATTAGAGGACAGCTTGCAGGAGTTGGTTCTCTGCTTTCAGTGTGTGAGTTCTGGGGATTAAACTCGGGTTCTCAGGCTTGGGGAAAGTTCCCTTATCCACTTCCTGAGCTATCTCAGTAGCCCCTATTTTCCTCTTAAATAGGCTTGGTTTAAAAATTTATATATTTAAGGCCAGGAATGGTGGCACAAGCCTTTAATCCCAGCACTCAGGAGATGGGGCAGACAGATCTCTGAGTTTGAGGCCAGCCTGGTCTACAAAGTGAGTTCTAGGACAGCCAAGGCTACCTAGAGAAGCTCTGTCTCAAAAACAAAACAAAACAAAACAAAAAACACATATATGTGTGTGTGTGTGTGTGTGTGTGTGTGTGTGTGTGTGTGTCTTAGTGTTATTAGGTATTTTTGTCTTTGGCCATTTTTAACACTACTATTAAATAATACTAGCTCTTACTCCTATTATGTGAGGTTTCCTCATAGGCTATTATTTAATATTAGATCTATTGAGATCTTTCTCTTTGTTATTATATTTATGAATATAATAATCCTAGCACCATACCATGTTGAAACACTTTTTAACAAATGCTAACTCCAGATCCTTCTAAGTCTCTTTATTTTTCAACAACTGTTAGTTGTCATTTTCTATTACTTGTTGAGAAGAACTTTAAAATCACATTGTTAGATGCTTCCTTGAAAAAAATCCCACAGGGATCCATTTGCATGAGAACTGTATTTTACCTAAGTGAGATTTTTGTTTCCGCTCTTCCCAAGCAGAAACTCCATGCTGCTTTGGTGGGACCTTCTCTCATCTGTCTGCAAAGGCGGCTGCTTTACTTCCCCAGCCCTCGGCAGCTCTTAGAAATCCTGTCCTCAGGTGCTCCAACTGCTGCTTTTGTACGGTGTTTCCCTCTGTTATTTATGGCCTGCTGTCACTAGTATATGAGGTAGCTGCGAAGGTTTTGTTTTCGTTCTGGCCATTTGGCTGAAGGAGTATTCTGACATCTTTTGATTAGACAGGCCTGTGTCTTCTGGATCCATAACTGTCAGTTACACTTGTGATTACGTTGTTTCCTCTTGTCTGAGGAATGAACTGAGAATGGAACATTCCTGTCAAACTTCTCATTTTAGTGATTTTGCCTTTGTTATTTCATGTAAAGGTAGAGTATTCATATCTCATGAATTAATCACATGAAGAGTTTTTTTCATTATTAATTTTTAAAGAATTTTCTTTAGCTGAGTGTGGTAGCATGCACCTTTAATCCCAGCACTCTGGAGGCAGAGGCAGGTAGATGTATGTAAGTTTGAAGACAGTCTGGTCCATTCTAGTCTAGACCATTCCAGTCCATCTCAGGTTATATAGTGAGATTCTATCTCAAAAAAATTAGATAGAGAGATAGGTAGGTAGGTAGATAAATGGATGGATGGATGGATGGATGGATGGATGGACGGACGGACAGACAGATTTTATTGGGGACAAAACAGAATATCTGTGAGTTTTAGTTAAGAACATCTGATCTTTCCTTCATACCTGTACTCTGTAGAACGATTATTAGAGAGTATTAGTATTCATAGAAAAAGAAAAGTATTCTGTAGTAAAAAAAAAACCTTTGGAAAATACTGTATTCTGCAAAGCCTTCATGAAGAATTGCAGTGCTCAAAGATCAAAGAATTCACAACCTAAGTCTGTCAGATTATAAATTACAAATCATAACATCAAAAACAAAGAATGTTCATTGTGTGATTGAATGAAAAACTAGAAAAATGAACAGTGCTTCGAGAAATTGATTTGATTCCAAGAGATTTCTCCACCCTCCTGAGAGCATGGAAGGAAGGCACAGGTGCTGGTATCATGTTGGCAGCAGTTGTCCAAAGCACAGCTCAACCCCAAGTAGTAGGAATTCCACTGAGAGCTGGAAGAGTTATCAGAGGGTAAGATTTCACCCAGCAAATTCCGGTTGTTTGCTTCAACAGGGTAATGTCCATTCCATTGCGAAGCACAGCAATTTCTAAAATAATATCACCCAAATAAGCAATACTAGTGATAATAAGGCAGGCTTCACACTTAAGACAGTTTTGCCTGGTATGGTGGCATTAACCTTTAATCCAGCACTGGGGAGGCAGAAGCAGGCAGATGTCTGTGAATTTGAGGCCAACATGATCTATATAGCAAGTTCCGGGGCGGCCAGGGCTATATATAGGAAGACCCTAAATAAAACAAAAAAGAATAATAAAACAGAAGTTTAAGGAACAAAAAAATAAATACAATGGAATTGGAAATTGAATTTATTTATTTGTTTACAGGCTGATTTGGGTATTGGGGACTAAGCCCAGGCCCTCATACATGCTAAGCGCCTGCTGTACCACTGAGCTGTTTCCCTTGGCCCAAGTGATGAAAGCTGCCTAGCTACCCATCAGTTAGGCAATGGCAAACTAAATTGATACTACCTTAGACTAGCTTCCACCATTAAGCTGAGAGTGATGGTTTATGCCTGGAATCCTAGCACCTAGGAGACTGAAACAGGAGGATTACTATGAATTAGAAACCAGCCTGAACTACAGAATTAAACTTTGTCTCAAATAAACAAAACAAAAGAAAAAGTATATATATACCCTTTAAAAATTGTGTCAAAGATTTCTTAATGGCATAGAGAAAAGTTAATGGTAAAAAAAAAAATCTATATGCAATCTCTGTAGCCCCCAAAATTAATTCTCTTTTAAAAAATGTTTTGGTAGACCAACAAGATGGCTCAGTGAAGAAGGGTGCTTGCTACCAAGGCTGATGACCTGAGTTCAATTCCCAGAACCCACACTGTGGAAGGAGAGAGCCAATTCCTGAAAGTCTTCTGGATTCCACTTACACATGTGGCACATACTCATATATAACACACATACACACACACACACATACAGTAAATAAATTAATTTTAAAATGTATTTAAAGCATAGTAATTAATTGGAACTGCACAGATGCCAGGATGTGCATGAATGTTTCTTTAAATACTTTGTTTTCATAAGCTGTGTCTATAAATTTTAGCTTCAGAATGTAATACTCAAACAACACCTCAACTATATGTAGAATATTTTTAGCATACTTAACTTATTGAATACCTGCTTAATAAGATCTTCTATCTGAACATTCTTTGTGACTCATAGAGCATTTTCCTGTAAATGTTCCCATTGGTGGCTGACTCAGCCACTCTAATCCTGATTTAACTCAGTTAACCTGTTTGACCTGTAGTTTAGTAGTTTATTCACCTATAAAATGGGGGTGAAAATAGAGCTTGCCCATAAGGTATTTACCATTTGAGACTATGTAAAGGCTTTTTATGTAAAGTCCCCAGTGTTAGGTAGAGTGTATTGCTAAACAAAATAAAGAAATGTGGAAGTAACAACCCAGAGAGAATGCATGATAAATACCCATGTGACAAAATTCACACCTGGAATTTGGGGTATTGTTAAATAATGTACCTCTTATTTTTCTTGGTTTTTAGTCATTCTTAAACCCATCTTTGAGAAAATAGTGCTTGGGTTACAGTAAACGACTTTACATTATCCTAAGGTTTTCTTTCTTCCCTTTGTCACAAATAATACTTTTCCTTTGAAGTTAATTTCCCCCTCTAGCCTAAGCAGTAAAGTTAAGGACACCATCTACATGCAGTGACCTCATCAGACCAGGACACAGAGCGGTCGGGTCTCTTGCCACCCTCCCATGTCCGCCCAACCATGTGTTATCCAAATGTCTGGACCTTTTTACGTTGATGGCTTGGCTCAAGACCTTGGAGCAATCATTCCTAGAATTGGCAGGCTTCTCTGAGAACACAGGAAAGGGAGCAAAGTGGTGCCAAGGACAGACACCAAGCCTCTAAGGCACAGGATGCCTGTGGAGTGGGCTGCTCGGCTCTGTACCATGCAGATTCTTTTCTGTAGTCTTCCTTTGCGGCCTCTTGTGTTCCTTTCAACTCTTGTTACCAGAGATAACACCTCAGAGTCCCCGGAGCTCCTGCTTTGGTAAAGCCTCTGGCCCAACCTTATGCTGGGGTCTGTGAGGTTCAAGTTTCTGTGTATGCCACTTCTCAGGGTCCACTGTACCCTCTCCTCCCAGCCGCATCCCTTCAGTGTCACTTTGGTCACGTCAGACATTTGGTACTGTGGTTGTTCTTGATTCTCTTTTTACATTGATGTGTTACTGCCTGCCCAACAGTGTGATGTATGTCTGAGTGTCAGAAGAACCCTTTTGGACAGTCTACTCAGAGGTGTGTGTCATTTGTTGATTCATGCATGTGACAGGCCCTAAAGTAACCACTGAACTGAGAGTATTCTGAGGCCCAAGGTAACATGTGGACTTTAGACTCATCCAGCAGTGAGGGGATCTTTGTGTGACCACTAGTGAGTTTGAGCAGAAAAACAAGTCAGGAGTCTACAGTAGTGTCCTCTTTGGATGGGTTAAATCAAATGATTCCCAGAGACTTTGTGAATATATATATTATATATATATTACATATATAATATGTATATATTATATCTATTATGCCCTGTAGATGCTGGTGGTCACAGAAGAGAAAAATCAGGCTCATGGATGACCCCAACAGTAGATAGGAGAGGACCCACTCCATGAATCAACCCATTGTAAATGCCTGTTATGTGAAGAAGTGTGTGAAGACCTTTGCAGTCAGGTTGCACCAACAATTCCTGCAGCTACATAAAGAGGTGGATTTTGTGACCCTCACCAACATAGAGTATATGGGAGGGTATTTAAATTTGCTCCTATACTGTGTCTTTCATTGGTACTCCTTTGATAATGAAATTGAACGTTGAGTGTGGACATTTTTAGTACCTGTGGGAGAGTACCACTGGACATTTTCATATCCTAAGAAAGTGGCACAGTAATCCTCCCTAGTTCTTATCTGTGTTTGGGACCCAGAGCCGGAATGCTTTACCAAGGTCACAGTTGAGGGCACCCTATACTTCAAAGTAGTTCATATTTGCAGCTGTCTTAAAAATAAGCACTTGTTAATTTTTGGCCTGGCAGGGTTGCTGCTGGGGAAATTGGCTTCTATAACTGTAGAAACTTGGAAGTCAGAAACACCTGCTCTCCTTTAAACAAGTTTGTCAGTGGTGTTTTCCTTTAAACTCCTACTTAATTCCGAAGGTCATGAGATTTGCTGTGATTTCAAGTAAGTGAAACATCTGACATCAACAGCCCTTCCACTGAGTTGTCCCACTCTGCAGCATCTCTGTGTTCCCACCTGAGGTCCTTTCTCAGGAGCACTGATGTGAGACCTGGAGGTCTCTCCTCCCCAGGCCTGGTGAAGGCACTGAGAAGGGGTTACATTCTAAGGAGGCATGCAAGATAGAACTCAGCTGAGTTCCCCCTCCCCAAAGCTGCTGGGACAGCTCCTGTCTTTTCTTCAGTTTTACTGGGATGTGTGAAACCCCAGTAAACATTGCCTTCAAGTGTCGGAATGTGCTTGGACGTGACCCTTTTGTGAGTTGGAAACTGTGTGCAACCAGGAATCCTGCAGCCCTGGCAGCTGTTGGCTCAAGCTTTGCCCTCTGTGCAGTTGTCTGTCATCCTCTGTCCCCCTCTCTACCTGCCTAGCCCCTGTCCCCCTCTCTACCTGCCTAGCCTCTGTCCCCCTCTCTCCCTGCCTAGCCCCTGTCCCCCTCTCTCCCTGCCCAGCCTCAGTCCCCCTCTCTCCCTGCCTAGCCCCTGTCCCCCTCTCTCCCTCCCTGTCCTCAGTCCCCCTCTCTCCCTCCCTGTCCTCAGTCCCCCTCTCTCCCTGCCTGTCCTCTGCCCCCCTCTCTCCCTGACTAGTCCTCAGTCCCCTCTCTTTCTCCCTGCCTGTCCTCAGCCAGGCTGAGGCTGTGGAAGTCAGACTAGACCTTGCCGAGGTAGAGCCTGGCTCTCAGTTCTAGCTTAGCTGTTGAATGAACAGACTTGAAGTTCCAGAAGAGCTGTGTTAACATGCTCTGCCAGGTGTGTGAAATACACACTGTCTCACAGTGAAGTCATCTCACTGCAGCTCTTGTCTGTCTGATTTGTGTGGAATTTTGTAAGAATTAAACCAATTGAACATTTCTGCTCCAAAGGCTGTTGACTGTGCTATTAGGCACAATAAGGCTTTGACTGCAAAGGAGTTTACTATTTTGAAAAAAATTAAATATGGACACATTTTGAATCAATAATATGTTCTTGCTTCAGCTTTTTTTCTAGGAGAATGAGGCAATGTGCCTCATGTCCTTGGGGAGACTAGGGGATTGTGTGGGAGGACAGCCTGGTGAGCCCCTTTCCCTAACATTGAAGAAAGTAGAAAGTCCTTCCTCCCAGCACCATATCCTGGAGCGAGGGTCCTGAATGTTTCTGCCTGTCTGAGAAAGGCAGCAGTGCCTCACCAAGTTTAAAGCTCTGGAGACGGCACACACCGAGAGTCTGACTGCTTGCATTCTGTCTTCACTCACTCACTGTGTAACTTAGGCAAGTTGCTTGGCCTCTCGGGTAATCTGTTTTCCTACCTGTAATAATGAGATAGTGTTATCACTCACTTGAAAGTGTTGTAGGAACTAAATGAAACAGTTTATGCATAAGGCACAATGAATACGTAAGGTATAGTGCATGCATAAGGCACAGTGCATGCATATAGAACATCAGTGCATGCAAACAGTACATGCATAAGGTTTGGTGCATATATAGGGCACAATACATGCATATGGCATGGTGCATATATAAGGCTTTATGTTTTCAGTAAATGCTGGGAGTTATTAACCAGATTTTTTTTTCATGATTAGTCTCAACTTATAGGACATCTTAAAACAATGCTTCTATTCTGGGTTTCAGCAACTTCACAGAAATATAAAAACTTTGGGTAAAGTTAAAAGTGCCAGTGACATTAAAAAAAAAAGGTTTAGAGTAAAGCCTACAAATATTGTTAACTAATTCTTACTTTGTTTATATAAGAAATAAGTTTCACTTCTCCTCATAATGATGGCAAAACTGTGTTTGACATCTGACATTCAGTTCTTTCTCTCTGTCCCCAGAAATAGTCACAGGTTACATTTGACTAGTCAAGATGTATAGAAACAAAGATGGTTTACTGTTGGAGTGGGGAGCTGCAGAAACTCAGGTAGTCTCTTCCCTTGACCCTGGGTCATTCCCAAGACATCTGATGTACCATGATGGCTTCTTACACAAGGTGCCTGGGAATCTTAGAGAAGGTGCTCCACATGCAGACCAGGGACACTTTTCTAGGCCGGGAGTGAGTTCAGCAGTTGTCCAGAATGCGTAAGAACGGTGAGGTAACTGGGTAATGCCAAAGGTGGCACCTATTATGTCAGTGGGACCTAGATGTCTACTTTTGTTTTTTGGGTTGTTTTGTTTTTTTGAGACAGGGTACCATCAAATTTAGATTGGCTCAAACTTGTATGTAGTGGAAAATGATCTTGAACTCCTGATCCTCCAATATTTTAATAATTGCATCTGAGTTGGGTAACCCAGGGGCAGCTTTTGGCTTCTTGTTTGTGCCATCATGCTAAGCTTTTCCTTTCCTTTTCCAGATACTTACTGGAGCAAGATTTCCCCGGCATGAGAATTGGCCCGGAGCCGACCACAGATTCCTTCATTGCTGTGATGTATGGGGAGACCGAGGGAAGCACTCCTGGGAATGCTTTAGTTGTGGATCCCAAAAAGCCATTCCGAAAGCTTAGTCGCTTTGGAAATGCTTTCCTGAACAGGTAAGGACCAGCAGGCTATAATCTTTGATTAGGTTGTTTAAACTTTTCTTCAAATTATTGCCTATCACTTATAGAGTCAAACAGAAGGACAGAACATGTGTTCTGAAAGAGGAAAGTGTGTATGGGGTCAATCAATCATATTCTAAGACTGTCAGATGACACAATTACTTGCATCTGTTCTGAGTGACTTCCCTGGGTATAGCTAAGGCCCAAAATGGACATTATAGCTGCCCAGTATGAGGGCAAACGTCTAATAATGTGGTTTGCACAGGAATAGTTCAGGTTGCCCAGGTCCTGTCACTAGCAATGTTAAGTAGCAGTGGGACAGCCACTTCTCAGGTATGGCACCCAGGGCTTCCCACACTCCAGAAACATAACCCAGAGAAGACCAACATCCAGATTTGGTCTTTTGATTCAGGATAGGTTGCCTTACCTTCCTGAATGTTCCTCTGATTTTTCATTCCTATGCTTGAGCTACTTCCTTATTCCCTGGAGCAGAGCAAGGCTGAATGAAATAGGGTGAAAACAAAAAGTTAGCTTATCTACGTGGCCATTATTTTTCTAGATAGAGATGAGTGTGGATTGCTCTGCCTGGATTGGAAGTGTGTTTTGCCCCGTTGTCTTTCAGTAGACTTCCCAGTACAGCTGAGGTGTTGGGGGCCTGGGGAGAACACATGGCAGTTTGCTGCTGCAGCTCTGCAGTAGGATGAGATCCACTGACCTTCTTTTCTGCTTCACTGTGTTTCTCCCTCTTTCCTTCCTCCCTCCCTCCTCCCCATCACTCCTTCTCCCCTCCCCCAACTATTTTTCTTCCAGTTTTATTTTTTAATTATTTTATTTATTTCTTTTAGTTCTAATATATATGAACATGCAAATCTTTTCTTTTTGTATCTAGCTTTTTTTCACTTAACATGATACTCTGGTTCCGTTTTGCTACCAATAACGGATTTTATTTAATGGTCAAATAACACTCCATTTGTATATATATATATCAATCACATCACATTTTCTTTCTTCTCATTTGTTCTGGAGCTAGGGATTGAGTGTAGGGCTTCCCATGTGCTCTACCTCTGAGCTGTATACCCCAGTCCTCTTTATTTTTCCCCAGGGGGTGGGGAGTGGCGATGGAGTGCTGGGGAGATGTTGCCTAGGCTAGCCTTAAACTCACTCTGTAGACCAGGCAGGCCTTGAACTTGAAGTCGTTGTGCCTCTGTCTTCTAGTAGCTGAAACTGCAGCAGTACCACAGGCCTAATTACCATATTTTCTTATCCCATTCTTTGTTGGTGGGCACCTGAGCTGCTTTCATGTCTTAGCTCTTATGAATAGTGCCACAATAAACCTGGCTGTGCAAGTATCTCGTGTGTACCCAGTTTCATTTTCTTCAGATATATTATATACACAGGAATGGGATAGCTGGGTGATAGGTAGTTCTTAGTTATTTGAGGATACTATATGTTTTCTGTAGTGGTTACCCCACCTGACATTCACCACAGTGTATAAAGATTCCTTTCTCCTCCACATCATCCCCAGCATTTTTAAATAATATCCTTTCTAACTGGGGTGAGGAAGGAACTCATCATAGTTTTGCTTTTTATTTCCCTAATGGTTAATGACACTGAGCATTTTTTCATGTGTTTAACTGACATTTTTATTTCTTTTGAGGTCATTTGGCCATTTTTTTAAATTGGATTCCTGGTTCTTTGGGAGTTATTGTCTTTAATTTTGAGTTTGTTCTATAGTCTGGGCATCAATACCCTGACAAATATTTTCCCATTATATTATATAGGTTGGTTTTTCACTCTGTTGATTGTTTCCTTTGCTGTGCAGAGGCTTTTTAGTTGGAGGTAATGCTATTTGTCAATTCCTATTTTTGTTTTTCTGTGCTTTTAGCCTTATTTGGACGATTAAGTTCATGGTTGGGACAGTTAATATTGTTAAAATGTGTCTGTTTTCTTTTTAAACCCTTTCCTCTTCTTTCCTGCCACTCCTCCACACTCCTCTTTTTCCTCTTTTCTGAGTGTGGCTTTAAAGAAGGGGAGCCGGCCTTCAGCTAGCAGTGGAGACCAACTGCAGCCTGCTTAGGAAGAGCAAGTGGGCCTGGCACTGAGGCTCAGCAGGAGACTTGAGCAGCACTTCTCCTTTCTAGATGTTTCTAAAAATAAGATCAGCCCTTCCCTCTGCCTGCTGCCTGTCCAGAGCCTGCGAGGCTCCATTCATGAGGACTCTGGAGTGAACACTTGTCCAGGGGCTGTGCTGAGAGGAGCCCAGCAGCCTCCCAGTTCCGTCTATGAGCAGCTTCCTCCTTTAAAAGCTCTCAGACGCTGCTGTTGCGACCCAACATCTGAGGGGCAGCAAGAAAAGTGGGTGGGTTAGGCAGAAGTGTGCAGGTGATGTAGATGGAGAAGTTCGTTCTTGTTGCTACCGGTGACTTACAGAACACTGTCCAGATGACCTCCCCTGCAGATCCTCTTCTTCAGGAGGGACTTGTGTCTTAACTCCAGAGCTGCGATGGGTGGCAGCTTTTCCCTGTGCAGAAAATAGTTAAACCCAGGAGAAGAACCCAAGGTCTTGAGGGTCTCAGGACAAAATGAATGAACCAAGTCCAAGGAATTGGGACAACACACACACACACACACACACACACACACACACACACACACAATCAGGCGCTTTCTGGGAGCTCAGTATGTAAGGCAAGCAACTACTAGATTTGTTCTAGCACTGATCTATCTAGAGGCCCAGGCATAGTACCCTTCCTCCTGGAAGGTTGCTATAGAATCTTAACATTCATTACTCTTGCCTTTTCTTTTGTGGTGGTTGTTGTCATCATCATCATCATCATCATCATCATCATCATAATCATCATCCTGACAGGCCTTTAAAGAGAAATTCTCATTTAGTGAAGTGCATACTTTTAAGAGAATATGCAGGAAGAATGATTATTTGTCTTACTTTGTCAAATAACTTACTTTCCTAAAATAACAATTTGTTTTTAAACTCAAACTTGGAGCAGATGAACATGGAAGAAAAGTATAGAGGAAAGATTTTGAATGGCAAGGTTCACTATCCTAGAATTTAAAATGTGCTGAAAATAATCCATGCATTATACAAATTGAGTACTAATTGAGTCCAGGATAATAGAAGAACAAAAAAAAACCTATATAGCATGTGTTCAGCACTGCCCCAAACTTTACTTGTATATGCAACATGGAAAGCTGAGATATGTTAATTTTAAGTCCTCATGAAGATGCATTGTATGGCTGCTATCATTATCCCCAAGCAGTGATGAGGAACTGATGAACAGCAAGGGTCAGATAATATCTTTGGTGTCACTCAGCCTAGTGGCAGTGTTGTGATTGGAACCCAGATCATCTGGCCTCAGTCCTGGAAACCACAGTGCTGAGCTTCCCAATGGTGCAATGTTTAAACTCTGCCTACTACAACCCCCATTTAACTATAAAATAGCCCGGAAGTGAAGACAATGGAGAAGATACTATCTACCAAGGTATAGTTCACATAATTTTATCAGTGCTATGCTTGTGGGATTAATAGAGAATAAAGTGGCTGTAACGAGTCTTTTTCTGTCCTACCAGCCAGTTCTCAAATAATGACACAGAGACTTTTTATTAATTATGAAAGCTCAGCCTATAGCTTAGGCTTGTTTCTAACTAGCTCTTATAACTTAAATTAACCCATTTATATTAATCTATTGTCTATCATGTGACATTACCTCCCTTCCATCTTGCACTTCCTGTTTCCTCTCTGTGTCTCCTGGCATCTTCTGCGTGTCTAGATCCTTTCTATCCCTGGAAATCCCACTTATAACTTCTGCCTAGCTATTGGCTGTTCAGCTTTTTATTACACCAATCACAGCAATATATCTTCACACAGTGTACAAATATCCTACAACAAATGGCCAGTTCACAAATAAGAAAGCTAAAAGCAAAGAAGTGATTTGCTGAAAAAAAGGTGATCAGGAAGAAGCAGAATTCAGGTTCCCCTCTTCGTACCATTTTCCACCCTGTGCCCCAACAATGAGGAATGTCTATCCTTCAAGCCATCCTGGTGGCTGTGCCTGTGTGAGGCTCACAAGTACAGGATGTGCCTCATGGAAATCCACAATGCTGATAACCCAGTTAAGTGGTGTCTGCATGACAAGGCAGCTGCCTCACACAGTACATAAGAAAGAGTATTAGTTAGGGTAGGGCATTTGTGTGTGTGTGTGTGCGTGCAAGTGCACACGATTACAGTGATTATAGCAGCCCTCTGGGATACAGCAGGGTTAGTGCCAAAGGCGAGAACTCTTAGCATGACACATTTTCTGGAAACTAGGTCAAAACGTAATAGGAAGGAAAACCAGTTGTTTTCTGGGTAGAACTTTCTCCCTAGGTCCTGATGACTTCAGCCACTGCTCCCCAGGGTATCTTTAAGAGTTAAATATCTCACAGGGTGCTTCAAGTCAGGTGATGCCTGGAGGATGAAACCAACTTCCCCATTAAGCAAACCTTGGGGACCTGAGTCCCCTAGGTTGACTAAAGGATCAGTGGCACATTTCAAAGAATGGAGATGAATTCCTGAAAAGACAGGTTTGAATTAGGAAACAGCATACTTGAACAGCACAGAGGGGAATTAAGTTTAGAACAAAAAAGAGCTTGATGGAAATGAGGCTTTAAAAATTGGCCCACATCAAGTTCTCTCCGCCAAGCCGCTTTATCTGAGAGGAGTCCCACAGCACCCTGTTTGGGAGCATGAGTTGATATTCCAACATGTATCAGGAGGCAGTTGACTTCACAGAGAAGGAACAGACACTGCCCACAGCACCCTACATGTGAGTCCTGAAAGACACCAATGTCTTCAGTCAGATCAGAAGCATCAGGGATTGGGGCCTGACATTTTCCTCTAGCAGTCTGCGTATAAATTAAATGCTGTGAGTTTCCCTCAGTGTACTTTTCTAAAAATAGCAGTATTTTTAATACAGATAGCCTCAGATACTGTTTTTAGTTTTAACATCGAGTATAATTTTAAATAACTGTTTTTCACAAAAGAAATTCATTTATTTTACACTCTCTTTCTTTCTCTCTCCCATGCATTTGCTCATAATTCCTTAGGTTTTTCCCATTAATCTTTCACTTTAGGACTTGAGGTGATTCTGGGTCACAAACCATTGTTCCTTTGTTTTTGTTGTTGTTGTTGAGAAAAAGATCGCACTATGTATCTCTGTCTGGCCTTGTACTCCCTTTGTAGACCAGGCTGGCCTTGAACTCAGAGATCTACCTGCTTCTGCCTCCTGAGTGCTGGGATTAAAAATGAGTGCTACCATGCCCAGCTACAATCTATTGGGGTTTTTGTTGTTGTTGTTGTTGTTTGTTTAGAGTTTTTTGTTTGTTTTGGGGTTTTTCGAGACAGGGTTTTTCTGTGTAGTCTTGGCTATCCTGGAACTTGCTCTGTAGACCAGGCTGGCCTCAAACTCAGTGGTCCACCTGTCTCTGCCTCCCACTGCTAAGATTAAAGACCACCACCTCCCGGCTTGTTTTTGGGTTCTTGTTGTTTTGTTTTGTTTTATATATGTGGATGTTTTTCCTGTACGTGTGTTTGTGTACCACATTCGTGCCTGGTGCTGGCAGAGTCCAGAAGAGGTCTGCAGATCCCCTGGAACTGGAGCTATAGCCACCATATGGGTTCTGGGATTTAAACTTAAGTCCTTTGGAAGAGCAGCTAGAGCTCTTAACCACCAAGCCATCTCTACAGATCCCAAACCATTGTTCCTGATTGACAGCTGCCTGTATGATTTTGCTTCTGCCATTTCAGAAAATGCACCTTTTCCCCTTGGTTTGGGCAGATTCTTCTAGACTGGAACACTGCTTCTGGCTTTCCTCCATAGCAGCTGAGAGAAGGGCATTTATGTAGTCTAGATGTGAACATCACTTCTTCCTGGCACCAGAAAGTTAGATCAACCATTTATAGTGGAGCTGTGTCATATTTAGTTGCCTCTGTCTTTTGGTAGATTTTCTGTTTACATCATATAATCTCTGGGTTTGCAATCATTAGTAAAGCAGGCAAGATCAAAGGAAGATTTTGAAACTGCTCTGTGCTCTCTTCCTATTGTGATTTGAGCTGATGACAAACCTGGTTGAGCTGCATAGAGAGGCTTAGAGACCTATGCAAGTGAGATTGCTCAGTCCACATCTCCTGTCTGTTATTCACCACTACCTAACCCTCCATACCATTAGGTAAAACACCGGCTGACACGGAAGCTCCAGGGCAGTGGTACATCAGTCCTTTGTTTCAGGACATTACTCTGAGTGTGGTGATTCCCGTGTGTGCCATGATAGTAATAGCCATGTGGTTAAGTCGCACCCAGGACTGCCAGCTTCCATCTCAGCTCTGTCACTTGTCACCAGTGGGCTATGACAAGTGAGAGCATGTGGCCCTTCCAAGCCCCAGTCTGCCCTTTTATAAGGCCTCTCAGATTGCAGTAAAGATTTAATTCATGAGCACATAAAGTAGAGCAGGCCTGGCACATGGTCAGGGGCGGGTCAATGCTGGTGTTATTATCACAGTTACTACAAACCTTATTGTTCCATTGAAAAATCAAAATCAGTATTAAGGTGCTGTCCAATTCTTTTACAAGTTTAGTTTTTTTGTTTTGTTTTGTGCTTTGAAAAAACAAATGGAGAGTCACATGTAGCCAAAGATAATTCTATCTCCTGATTTTCCCCATTCTACCTCCCAGGTCTCCCAGGTGCTTGAATTACAGGTGTGAATCACAATGCTCAGCCCACCAATTTAGTTTTTTAATTCTTAAAATATATATTTATCAGGAGAGGGTTGGCCATACTTGCTACTGTGGAGGTCACTGAGCAACCTGTGGGAATCAGTTTTCTTTCTTTTTTTTTTTTTTTTTTTTGGTTTTTCGAGACAGGGTTTCTCTGTGTAGTTTTGGTGCCTGTCCTGAAGCTCACTCTGTAGACCAGGCTGGCCTTGAACTCACAGAGATCCGCCTGGCTCTGCCTCCCGAGTGCCGGGATTAAAGGGGTTCAATACCACCGCCCAGCTAGTTTTCTTTTTCTACCATGTAGGTCTTGAGGATTGAACTCAGGTCATCAGAAATGACTGCAAGCACCTTTACCCACTGAGCCATCTTGCCAGCCCAAATTTATTTTTTCAACATTAATCATTAACCTAGAATTTTAGCTTTTGGAGGCAATTCTAAGTAACCTAATTCTAAGTGAACCTTCCCTCTTTATGTTCCTGTGAGGCAGAACCGGTGACATGCTTGAGACCTTATGATCTCTTTACTTCCTCCTCTGCCCCTTCGCTACCCTTGACTTTCCCCAGACATGGAGTTGGGGGTCCAGTGAAGGATCTTGATTGTTTCATTCTTTTCCCTTGGGAAACAAAATTCATCTGGTCAGTGGGAGGGACCTGTGGGAGCTGAGAGAGACCCTGGATCTCTGCAGTAAGCCTGTCTTCTGTGTGAAATAGAGAAGGCCAGGTGTCTATGCTGATTTAGCCACTCCAGGAAGGAGGGAAATCCATCTGGAAATGTTCCATCAGAGACCTGCAGCTGGGGACTGGCAGGCCTGCCCTGCTGTGAGGGGCATGACAAATCTTGCCTTTCACATTCCTTTCTCGGGGTGGAAGGGTAAGTGGAGATTGCCATCAGGATGTTAGGGTCCTGATTACAGTAGAATGTGGTTTTAGGAACATGCCCACAGTGTAGTCCTAACCTTGCAGTACCTGCTGTGGCACCCTAAGGGCCCAGTGCCTGTTTGTACTCTTTGCCCTCCTGCCCTGCCACACCCCTTAGAGTTTCTCTGATGGAATGGAGTCTGGTCCTGCACACACGGCCTCCCTCAGCAGCCCCTCCTCTGGTCCCCCTGGAGCCCGGCTAGTCTCCTTATTTGGGCCAGTTGTCCTTGCTGCTCTATAAAGACAGCTCAGCAGCACTGTGTCGTCTCTGTGGCTCACACACCTGACCCGGGAGCTGTTGACATGCTCTTGCTGGACATTCCAGGAGTGAGCACTGTAGGAATTTTAAGTCTTTCTGTTAGCCTCACACTAAAATCTAGGGGTTTTGTGTTTTGGAAAAACTGATGCTGAGTGTGAGCTTGTGGTTTTGGAGAAGTATCAGCCTCCCTGTGGGAACAGTTTGTGTAAAATAGTTTCACAGAGGTACAGCCATTGCCACCTGTGTCAGGATAGACTGACAAGAAATGGTACACTGAGCTGTGCTCAGAATTCTGTTTCTCCCTCAGTTCTAAAGAGCAGAATACTAAAGTCAAGTTCTGTCTGGGAACTTAGCAAATGGTGTTGGTGTTGGTGGCCCCTGTGTATTCTGCTCACATACCTGCTCTGCTCATATTGGGCAGTTAGACTTAGGGTACAAGAGAGACCAGAGGAAAAGGTCAATGAAAGGTTTCTCTTACATGTATTTGGCTTTATTTTGTATATTATGGAGATTTCACCTTTATGCACTGAATTCTGCTCATCTGACTTGGGAGGTACTGGCTTGTCTCCTGCAGCCACACATTATAAGACCTCACGATGTCATAACTAATCCGTGTTTCAGAGAGCTGCCTTTCCTCCACCTCCTGGGCTGATGGGTAAATACAGGAAAAAAATGTGTGACTACCTAGTCCAGAGCCCCTTAAAGGACAGTTCTCCTGAATGTCAGTGATTGCACCTTGGGCCTGGGTGCTCTTCCCTGCCCACAGGGCTGCTCCAACCACAGCTGTGGAGGCTGTGAGGCCCCCTTGTCCCGCATTCCAGCATACTTACTTTCTGAGTAATCCCCACCATTCCACTGAATGGAAGAATTGAGCTGTTCCCAAGTGTTTCCAAGCCTCTGCCCACACAGATACTGAAGCTAGGCGCTTTTAAAACAGGAAGAGGAGAGGCACTGTTTCCCCTTTAAAACATACACAAGCCTAACAAAGATCCAGACCAGGCTCTTGGCCTGGGGTGGAAGTAGCAAAGTGCTTCCTGCTATTACTCATTGGTTCACAATGGGAGAGCTCCCAAGGACACGTCAGATTTTAGTTTAGTTGTCTCCTTTTACATATAAGGAAGCGGGCCTTTGTCTAAGGGCTAGTAGAAGTTTACTGACAAAGCTGAACAGACTCTGAGCCCAAGTCTGCTAGAGCACAGCTCAAAATTTTCCTTCCATCCCACTCGGTTTCCAGGTTATTAGGGCAAATGACTGGACGCTGAGCAACAGGGACCATGGTCAGAAGGAGAAAGCAGGCAAGAGAGAGCAGCAACGAGGCTTGAAGATGCTCAGTCAAGACCTCTGCTGACTCTGCCCCTCACCTGTTCTCAGGGCACCTGTAGGGCTCCTAAGCATCTGAAGGGTGATGTTACCCAGAGGTACCTGCCTTTGCTGAACTTGAAGCCCAGGGGACTTTGGACTAGTGCTGGGTCCTTGAGGCATGAGAAAGGAACCTTGGCCCTAGGACCTCTAGCAGTCTGCAGAACAGTGTAGGGCGGACTCAGATACTCTGGCCTAAAAGTGCACCCTAAAGGAGGCAGCAGACGCTTAGGATGCTTGGGCAAGGTAGGGACAGAAGCCTGGTAGGGTAGGAGTCAGACTGAGTCTAAGGCCCTGTTCGGAGGGACTCAGCTACTTAACCTTTCTGAAACCAATGGGAGGACGTTCATTAGGGACCAAAGTAGGTGATAAACATTAGCCAAAACCACAGTTGACAATCTGGCATCAAGTGGCAAGTAACAACGGGCTGCAGCTGTTCTCCCTCACCTCTCTGTGGAATGGCATCTAGTCTGTGGTCCCATTGAAGTTGCCATCAATTTCTTCCAAGCCTTGCTTTACACTCCATTTCGTAGGCATCATTAGCCTCTGTCTGTCCCCTCCTCATTCCCTTTTACAAACATCTGTGAGAAGAGAGCCCAAGGAGCCCCACAGCTAGAAGAGACTTCTGCAAGGTCCAGTTTCTGGCCCCAACCTTGTTCTGTCTCTTCCAGATTCATGTGCTCGCAGCTGCCCAACCAGGTTCTGAAGAGCATCAGCATCATCGACAGCCCCGGCATCCTATCTGGAGAGAAGCAGCGCATTAGCCGAGGTCAGTGCCCTGGCTGCCCCACCCTCTCCAAAGCTGTCTGAGGCCCTTCAACTGTGAGCAGAGCATTTCTGCTCCTGTTCCATTCTCCCCACCCTCCAGGACAGCCACAGCCCAGGACCTCCCATAGTTCCTAGGCAGCCAAGGAAGCCCCAAGAAACAAATGAGGTGGGTCATAGCTTCTGCCATTTTAGCTAGTACCAAGCTCAGGTAAATCTCCATACCCAAGAGGGGAATACCCCTTGGTAACTGTTTACTTGGACACTTGACATTCCTCCCTCTGGTGTGGATTTCACCCCAGGAGCCCTTGAAGCATCTTGCCAAGGGGAAGCTTTTACTAAGCAGTCACTACCCTGTGCATGGGAACCCAGCAGAAACAGGCATGGTTCGATCCTTGGGGAACTAAGCAGACATCCTTCATGTTGTCAGAGAGCTAAATGAGGGTTGGATGAGACACCACGAACTGCAGCCCAGTATCAAGGTATGAGGGAGCCTGGCCTTGTATAGGAGTGTGGAAAGAGGCACCCGGAGGCAGTGACATTTGAACCAGGATCTGAAGGATGAGTAAGCATTACTCAAAGGAAACCATTGTGGAAAGAGCCTGTACGTAGGACGAACAGAAAGTGCTTGGACAATGACATGGTTCCAATTGGCCTTGGCAGACAAGGCCATGGTAATTGATAGTTGTTTCCAGACCTGGCTATTGTGGTTTCAATGGGTATGCTGTTGCCTTCTGGCCTCACTTCCAAAGAAAAGGTCATAGAACAGATCCTGGGACAGCAGCATAGACAAGAAATGCCTGGCCAGAAAAGTTCAGGGTGGATCCCAAGGTTATGGTTATGAGGTGGGTCAAGCAAGCCCTGCTCCACACTGTCCTTGGAAGGAAAGCATGCTTCCAAGGTGCTCTGCTGCTGTCACTTCCTGCTAATAGCTTCCCAGCCCTTTGCACAGCAAGCCAGTGAAACCCTGCATGCCAAACTTGAGTGGCAGCCAGTCTGGAGTCAGCCATGTGTGTGACCAGCGGTGAACTCCTCACCGTCCAGGAAGCCAAAGCGTAGTTGCTCAGTCCATGCAAGCTGCTTGCTGGTATTGAAAGGGCTTCTGTGGCCAGTGATCCTCCTTCCTTTGGCATCTGTGGACTCACAGAGAGCTGGGTCTGCCCAAGCTAAGGCCTTCCCGAGGCTCATCTTGTGGTTCTTTGCTGATTCTGGCAGGGACACTCAACAGTGCCATTAGCTACCTTGAGTCTTCACAGAATCTGATGATTAGAAGAGAAGAGAAAAAACAAAACAACAAAAAGCAGGCTTTCACTGATCTTCTCTCACGAAGATCTTTGTGGTTGTTGTTTTCTATTATAAAAATAACAGCTATTGCAAAGAATTCAAACGAGCAGGGTGTGAAGAAACTCACGCTGCCACAACAGTTCTTCCTATATATCTAAACATATGATTTCTAGCAGAAATACAGTGATCAAAACCATTTTCTACAACTGACATTTTGCCATAATGGTCTCCATGGGCTTAATGAAAGGAACATATGTATTTTATTTAACTAATAATGTGGCTGTCACAGTGTTAACACTTTTCCATTTTTACAAAGAGTATTAGGGTTTGTTTGTTTTTAGTGGAGCTTTGTAGCTCAGTACTCATGTAGATGATTTTGTTTTGTTTCATTTGAGACAGGGTCTTATGTATCTCAGGCCAGTGAGACTCTGGCTCAAAAAACAGGATAGATAGCACCTGAGAAATATGACAGCCAAAGTTATCTTCTGACTGCCGCATGTGTGGGCATGCACATGCACATTTATGACCAAGTGCATGTGCATATATGCTGTGGGATAATGCTTTTGTACACTGGCTTAATAAATCGCCAATTGGCCAGTAGCCAGGTAGGAAGTATAGATGGGATAGCAGACAAGGAGAATTCTGGGAAGAGGAAGGCTGAATCAGGAGATGCCAGCCTGCCGTCCAGGGAGCAGCCTGTAATGGCACACAGGTAAAGCCACAGAACACATGGCAACATATAGATTAACAGAAATGGGCTGAGTTTAAGAGCTAATCAGTCATAAGCCTGAGCTAATGACTGAGCAGTTTTAATTAATATAAGCCTCTGTGTGTTTACTTGGGTCTGAGTGGCTGTGGACCAGGCAGGACACAGGAAAACTTTCAGCTACACACATACACACACACCACATACACACACACACACATACACACACACACACACACACACACACACACACACACACACACACACCCCACACACATTTGGAACCACTAATCTAAAAGGCTGGTGAATTGTTTAGGGAAAAACCAAATGCTATAGTTTTTCTGAGCTATTCCATTTACTGCTTCTACATGACTGGTTTAAATATTCTGAAGAAATATGTGACCCTGATATACCACAAAATTTTAGGGCTTCTAGGGTGTAGCTTCCACCTTATCCCCCCTTTCTCCCCATTGGCAGGTCTTTAGACAATGCTCACCTTCCATATTCTTAGCATTTCTCTTTTGTATAATAATTACAAGTATCTTTCAAACTGTAACTCCTTCCCATTGGTGCTGACGCTTGGCATGATGCTTCTAGTATGCTTTGAAGATCAGTTTCTTTCAACACTTGATATGATCTGACTCATATCCTGGTCTGATTTACTGTATACTCACATCCTATGCACAAAAATAGCACATGTGGCCCAAGCCCACCAGCTGGTCCCTGCCATTCTGAGGGACAGCAACTGTGGGGAAGGACCTTGGACTCTAAACAGCAATGCTGTGGACTATAGCCAGGGGCCCCAAGCATGTTGGCACATGGTGTTGGGGACATAGTTGGTGGTTGGAGTCACTCAATTGACATGTTCAATATTTTAACTACAAAGAATATATAGTGTCTTAAATCTGCTTCAACTTTAACAATCTGATACATCTCATGTGTGCTCAGACTAATGCCCTTCTGTCCAGCTTGGCCCATAGCCCTTTGCTGGCAATTAAGGTCAGCACAATGGAGTACTTACCAGCTGTGATTCCACAGTCATTAAAACATTCCATGTTGACTTTATTGGTAGGTGTCTGACTCCCTCGCAGACATTTTGCCTGTAAAAGAGGAAGAAAGGGAGTGCTGATGTATCATCCCCACTCTCCATTTTCCTTTTTACAGTGGATGGGTTAACCCTCAGCAAGCCTTGTGACTTACTACTCTCTTATGCAAAAAGGAGACTACTTGAAGTGGGTATTTGTAATAATGCAACAGCCACGGTGTACTAAACCCTTGCTATATGTCACTATACACACTGTTAGTCATTGGGATTTATTGTTTAATTTAACCCTGAACATAACCATGAACAGATAGAACCAAAGACTCCTCACCTTCCCACCTCTGGGAAAGCAGCCTTGAAAGCAGTTATGAGAATTTTTCCCAGTTGCCAGGCAGATGTGTGACCAAGTTTGAGACCTGAGGAGCAGGGTAAAAATCACTGACAGTGTCACATTTGGAGAACAGGCTCAGAGGAGTGGCTGTTCCCAGTACTTGCTACAGGCCTAAGATGTGTGGAAGCCAGCCCACTTTCCTACCTGTGGGGAGTCTGCAGAGGGCCTGCCTGCCAGGAAGGAGCAGTAACTATGGGAGGAAGATTGTATGCTGACTGCCGAGCACCCCCAGGAAGAAGTACTGACTCCTGCAAACCCAGTGTCTTCCTTTAGCTTGGAACAAGCAGATAGTAAGGAGGCAGTTGAGTATTATGCTACCCTGCTACAAGTCACATTAGACAGGATGGACCTGAACTGGAGAGCTGGCTTCATGTCACACTGGTAGTTCTCATGCATATTGCCCAGAGTAGTGAGGACCAGGGTCCAGAGATTTAGGGACCAGGCAGCCTAGCGCCCAGTACATATATTCAGGAATGAGTCAGATACTTTAGTAGTAAAAGCAGAAATGTGGACCCTTGAACCTGGGGTTCGGTTTTGTGCCTCCCCTTGCTTGCGGCTCTACACATCCGTGTTAGACGTAATTCTCACGTCGCATTATAAGCCCGGTGTCTTTATTCTGTACTGGGTAGAAGGGCAAGCGTGGCTACCAGGGTGAAGTGGGTGTTTGCAGCCACTCCTCCTCTCTCGGCCTGTCACGGTGAGAGAAGAAACGTACGAGGTTCTGGGCGACACCTTGTATTTTACAGTGTTGGCCTTGATGCAAAGTATGTCCAACCCCACTGGAGGTTAGAAGCAGCCTTTGCCAGTTATATGCCTCTGCAGAATCTCACAGACTCTGGCAGTGATCCTAGAAGTCAGGACATTGTACTCCTTGCCTCCTGCCTCCTCCTGTTGGAGTGTTCTATGCTCCAGAGTCAACAAGAATGTTGACAATTTGGTAATTGGTTTTGAAGTAACTGTTACTCCTCTCCATATGGAGATCCTTTAGATGTGTCTTAGTTTAATCAGAGTTAGCAGAAAACCTGTAGGAACAAACAGTTTATTTACTGAATTATAGCTTTCCTTGGCTGGTATGAAGGACTGAATGCTTATAAATCAGGAATAAAAATATTCAGATGTAATTTATTGAGATCAAGTAACAGCTACCTACAAGTCCTACAAATGTTCTTGCCAATAAAAGAGTATGTGGTTTCTTCAAATTTCTTTTTCAAATTATTTTTCTGAAATGGGTGGGTAACTTCTGAGCTAGTTCACTCTTTGGCACCTCCTTTGCCCCAATGACAGCATCCAGGTTGTTGACACTATGTGATGGGAAGGAAGAGCACGCTTATCCACATGCACATCCTTGTTTTGACTCCCAGTCTGTTATTCTGACTCTCAGGCTGTTTGCTTCCTAGACTACTGTTTATTCCATGCAGAACCTAAACATCACCTAGGATTTATTTCTGGACTTGGCATGGAAACCAGTGTGTTCTTAGCTGCTTAGGACAAAGCCTCCTCAAGTCCAGCTCTAACCATAGCATCTGTGTCTGAGAAAACATGGGGGAAAATTGTGACGTGGTAGTCAGTGCTCTTGTCCATCTCTGTAGCCCAGTAGCATTGAGATGCTATTTTAGCTGCATATAATTCTTCTTGTGGATTCCAGAGACTGAGGTTTGTCTCTAAAAACTTGATTATGGCAACAAAATAGAACAATTTTTCCATTCTAAAAATGCAAAAAACGCCAGACATGATGGCTCATGTCTGTATTCCCAGCACTTGGTAAACTGAGGCAGGAGGATTTAGCAAATTCAGACCTAGGATACACAGTAAGTTTGAAGCCAGTGTGGGCTACAGGGTGAGGCCCTGTCTCAAACAACAAAGTGAAGTTAAACCTCTGTCTAGACATAGTGGCTCACATCTACAATCCCAGCACTCAGAAAGGTAGAGTTTGAGGCAGCCTAGCCTGGGCTACAGAATGAGATCCTGTCTCAAAACACATTAAAAAAAAAAAAAAAAAAAAAAAAGTAAAGAAGTCTAGATAGAGGCAAAAACAACCTCTTGGCTTGACTCTTTTATCAAATTTACTCTCTCTCCCAGGGCTCATACTCATCAAATGAAAACTGAATTTCTTTCTCTGATGTAGAACCCCTGTATCTGTTGCTTTCCAGTCTGTTTATTAAAACCAGTGACTACTAGAACTGGCCAGATGGTGAAAAGGTAAAAGCCAGAAAATGCCCTGCTAATAAAAGTGATACAGTGGTGGTATATGAGACAGGGAGAATTTAACTGTCTTTCACTGACCCCAGCAAACTTCAGAATCGTTGGTTAGCATCTGCACATTGACAGACAAATACCTTTGAGAGTGGCACCTGAATACTGGCAAACCCTGTGAACACAACCCTGAGGGCCTCAAACTTAACATCACAAAAGAATTGCCGGAGCTGGGAAGCAGGGCATGGTAGTCTAAACTGTGATTAATAAGGACACAGAAAGAATGAAAAAATAGAAAAGACCAAAACAGACCGTAATCAGGGAAGCACAAACATCTACTTGACAAGTTTTTTGAACTTTAAAGACAAAAGACCGGATTTTGATGGCTGCCCAGGAAAAGAGAGAGAACATTTAGAGATACCCAGATAAGAGTAACTTCCCCTCTTGGGTTTTGAGAGGGGGTTTAAGGGAAAACACACGCATAAGTCTGTTCTGGAAGACTAAAAGGCCTGGAGCAAGGTGTTAGGCATCTTCTGCAGCAGCAAAAACTTGGACAAAACTGTGGAAGAGCTGCCAAGGCCCAACAGTTCCCAGGACAGAGCAGGTGTGGGTGGCATAGTGCAAGGCAACTGGGTATAAGCCCCGAGTTGAAAGTGTGATGTGTATATATCACACTCTTATATGCCTCAATACAGGGTTTCATTCAACAGATACTTAACTGAACAAACAAGGTAGATGCAATCATGCTCTGGTACAATTTATGTTAGTGAGTCGGACAAAAAGAGACAGGAAAACCACTTTATCCATTGATATGAATAACTATGGAGTGCTAAGAAGGTGATATGAGACGTGTTCAGTGAGGAGCCAGTGAGGTGGGCTGGCTGCACTTAGGATTGTGCTTTCGTCTGTGAAGACAACCCTTTAGGCAAGACCTGTGTACTAAAAGGAACTGGTCTTGCAGAGTTGGGGCAGGTCAAGACTATACATTTTGGTTGTCCACATTATTCAGATCTATCCCATGTAGTGTTTGGAAGATAGTCTAAAGCTCTTGCACAGGACCTAAGTTTGGTTCCCAGCACTCAGGTCTCACAGCTCACAACTGACTGTAATGCCAACTCTAAGGGCTCTGAAATCCTCTTATGGCCTTTGTAGGCACCTGCATATATATGTGCATTCACATAAATGAAAAAAAATTTATTTGAAAATGTTCAAATGTCATATGTTCATTCATTGGTTTAAAATACTGCATATTCATTGTTTTGAGATTGTTTCTGTAACAGTCAGTATAAACCTATAATCAAATTATTTTCTTTGGTCCAATCAAAGAGTTGAAGTTCTGGAGTTAGCACTATGTATGTCTTAGTTTGCTTTCTATTGGTGTGCTAAAGACCATGACCAAAAGCAACTTTGGAAATGGTGGTTTTTTTGGGGGTTAATGTGTCCCAATTACAGTTTATCATTGAGGGAAGTCAATGTAGGAACTCAAGGCAGGAGTTGATGCAGAGGCCCCAGTGCAGTCCTGCTTACTGGCTTGCTTAGTCTACTTTCTAAAACTACCCAGGACCAACTGACCAGGAGTGGTACCACCCACAGGGAACCAGGCCCTCCCACTTCAATCAAGAAAATGCCCCACAGGGCATTTTACATTGTTACAGGACAATCTGATGGGAGTATTTTCTCAATGGAGGGTTCCTCTTCCCAGATGACCCTAGCATATACCAAGTTGACAAGAAAACTAGCCAGCACAATGTAATAAAGAAGGAAGAAGAGGCTGAGTGATGGTGGCTTACCCTTTAGTCCCAGCACTCAGGAGACAGAGGCAGGCAGATTTCTGTGAGTTCTAGACTACAGAGTGAGTTCTAGAACAGGCTCCAAAGTTATAAAAACCCTGGCTCAAAAAAAAAAAAAAAAAAAAAAAAAGGAAAGAAAGAAGAACACAGAGGGAATTAAAAGTCCTGAATTCAAATTCAGCTCAGCTATTTACCAGTTGTGTGGCCTTGGGAACATTCTTGCTTGCTTTATAAAATAGAAAATACCAATTGCTTAGGCTTATTGTAGGTAAGTTAATACATTGAAAGTAGATAGTAGAAGTGGAGCATAGTGGCACATGCCTGTTGGACTAGTACCAGGAAGTAGAGGCAGGAAGATCAGGAGTTCAAGGCCAACCTCAGTTACATCCAGACTTTGAGACCTACCTGGGCTATGGTGTCTCTGCCTCAAAATTCCAAGGTGGTGGGATTTGAAAGATGGCTCAGAGATTGAGAGATTGAGTGCATTTACTGCTTTTTCACTAGACTTGGTTTGATTCTACATCGTGGTTCATAACCACCTGTAACTCCAGTTCCAAAGGATCTGATGCCCTCTTTAGCGCTGCATATACATGGTTCACAAAAATACTCATACACACATATTCACACTAAAAAATAAGTTGAAAAAAATTAAGTCACGAAGGAGGGAAGGTGAAGAAGGGAAGAGGACAGAAAACAGCAGAGAGTGTGGCCTAGGCCTATCATTTCCAACATACACATCAATGGGCTACATTTTGAGACTGTCTTAAAAAAAAAGCCCCAGGTGTGATGGGCACACCTTTCATCCCAGCTCTTGGGAGGCAGGGGAAGGTGCTTTCCTGAGTTCCAGGAGGCCAGCCAAGACTATAGCCAGACACTGCCTCAAACAGGGCTGGAGAGACGGCTCAGGAGGGCCCTGCACACACTTCAGAGATACAAGCACCCCTAGGACTGAACCACCCTGGTATCTCTCCTGGTGTCTCAGGAGCTGTAACCAAGAGGTGTTATGTAGATGTAATCGTCTTGTTAAATAAGAAACACAGATCCAATTGCAGAATTAAAAGCCAAGAGGTCACAGAAAGAGCCAGGCATGGTGACACACACCTTTAATCCCAGAAATCCAGCCTTTAATCCCAGGGAGTGATAGCAGAAAGCAGAAAGGTATATAAGGTGTGAGGACCAGAAACTAGAAGCATTTGGCTGGTTAAGCTTTTAGGCTTTGGAGCAGCACAGTTCAGCTGAGACCCATCTGGATGAGGACTCAGAGGTTTCCAGTCTGAGGAAACAAGACCAGCTGAGGAACTGGCAAGATGAGGTAGCTGTGGCTTGTTCTGCTTCCCTGATCTTCCAGCATTCACCCTAATAACTGGCCTCAGGTTTGATTTTTATTAATAAGAACCTTTAAGATTCATACTATAGGTGTACCCAGCACCAACCTGGTATCTCTCCTGGTGTCTCAGGAGCTGTAGCCAAGAGGTGTACCCAGCTCCAGGTTAGCTAGTGAACAAAGCTTCTAAGAGGATTTCTCTTCCCTTTAGGGGCATTGTATTTTCTTTCTTGCCTTAAAAAGAACTAATTCCAGGCTGGAGAGATGGCTCAGCAATTAAGAACACCGCTGCTCTTCAGAGGACCTGGGTTCAATTTGCAGCACCTGCATGGCAGCTCACAACTGTCTGTAACTCCAGTTCCAGGGGATCTGAAACCTTCATGCCAGTATACATAAAATAAAATTAACTAGATTATCTTTTTTTTTAAAGTAATTCATTGGTTTTCTTATATTTAGAATTGATTCAGTCATCACCACAGTCAAGTTTGGAACATTTATCACCCTGGGAAAAACCATATTCTTAGTAATCATACTGGTTTTCCGCTCAGCCCTAGCTAGGCGGTCACTGATCTGACCTCTGCCTCTTTGGATTTGCCTACCCGCATATGTCATATGAGTGGGGCCACCTAGGAAGTGAGTGTTTGTGTTTAAAACCAACCGTATTTGCAAGGCTTATAAGCACTGTAGTATATACCGATACTGCTCTCTTTTATGGTGACATAATATTCTGTCATATGGTTATACATATTTTATTCATTCATCAACTAATAGACATTTGAATTTTGTAATTTTTTTACTGTTATGAGTATTCTGTGAGTATTCATGTATAAATTTTTTGAGGACATGTGCTTCATGTAAAATTGCTAGATTGGATTATAACTGAATATTTAACTTTTAATTTTTTTTTAGATTTATTTACTTTATTTCATATGTATGACATGTATATGTGTGCACCACATGTATACCTGGTGTCTGCAGAGGTCAGAAGAAGGCAAGCTCTCTTGGAACTGGAGTTATAAATGGCTATGGGCCACCATGTGGATGCTAGAAACAAAACCCTAGGCCTCTGCAGGAGTAGCAAGTGTTCTTACTTCTGAGACATTTCCCTGCCCACCCCATATTCCTTTTGGACTGGGTCTTACTATGTAGTCTTAGCTGGCCTATAATTTGCTATGTAGACCAGGCTAGCCTCCAATTCAGAGAGCTCTACCTGACTCTTCTCCTTTAAGTACTGGGATTAAAGGAATATACTACAAGTTGACCTGACTAATAATTAACCTTTGAAGAGCTACTGAACTGTTCTCCAAAGCAGCTGCACCATTTCCTATCCCTACTTACTACTTACTATCAAAGTAGTAAGGAGTCTTCATCTTCACCAACATTTGCTGCTCTCTGTCCTCTAGCTGTGGTAGCAGTAGTCAGGAGGCTCATTACCACTGAGCTGCGGTCCTAGCCCTGAGTGTCTTTTGATCTTAGCTCTTCTGGTGGTTATGAAGCAGGATCTCATTTGGGATTTTATTTGCATTTCCCTGCCAGTTGATGATGATGAACATCTTCGTGACCATTTGCATATCTTCAGAGAAATGTCCATGCAGATTCTTTACCTATTCTTTTTAATTGCCTATTTTTATTGCTAAATTGTAACAACTTTTTATAAATGCTGTATTCTAGTCAGATACCTAATTTACAAGTCTCTTTCTTCTTCCACTGTGTTTTCACTTTCTTTTCATTGATATCTTCTAAGATACAGACAATTTTCATTTCAGTTCAGTTCATCTCACCTTGTTCTTGTGCTTTGGCATCTTAATCTGAGAAGGTCAACTCAAGGTCAGTAATCTCAGCACTTAGGAGATAGAGGCAGGAAAATCAGGAGTTTAAAGTCATCCTTGGCTATAACCTGGACTACATATATTTTGCTCATATACTTTTCTAATAGTTTCATAGTTTTAACTGTTACATGAAGTCATCAATACTTTAAGTTAATTGTTTTATATGGTGTGAATCAGGGGTACAGCTTCTTTCTTTTGTGTGTGGAAATTCAGCTGTCCCTGTACCATTTGTTGAAAAGATAATTATTTTCCCCATCAAAGTGTCTTGGTACCCTTGTTCTAAAACTTATTTAGTTCACCAAGTATAATGATGCATGCCTGTAATCCTAGCACTCAGGAGGCAGAAGGATCAAAAATTCAGAGCCAGTCTGGGCTACATAGAAAGATCCAGGCTAGTGCATGCTACATAGTAAAATTCTTTCTCCATCATCATCATCATCATCATCATCATCATCATCATCTGTAGATGTGAGTTCATTTTGGGACTGTAGTTCTAGCCAATTGATCCATTAGTCTGTCCTTATACAGGACTCTTTTCACTCAGCAGCAGGATAAATGGGGCAACCTCACAGGCCAGTTATTCTAGACAGACCAGGGTGAAGATAAAGGGAGTTGTTGATATGAAGCTCTTACCACAGCATCTGTCTGGAGTGTAGGCAAGGGAAGATAACGCAGTTGCCCTTACTCTTATCTCTTCTAGACTACAGAAAAAGGGTAGAAACAAAGACGTGGGAAATGGGGGCTTTGGGGAGGCGGGGGAGTGGTGTGTGTGCTGGAACATGGGCACAGAGCCAGCAGGAACACACACGCCAGGAGATTGGGTTTTGTTTTGAGGTGACTTGGAATACTAAGGATTGGGAAGTGGGTGGTAGCATGGTAGAAAATCCTGTAAAATGTACGTCTGCAGGCTGAGGTCATGAAACCATTTTTACATTCAGAATTGAGTTTAGTGACCTCTAAACTTTGTTTGAATTTGGCATCAACAGAAAAGTGTCTGTCCCCATAGCTGGGGCTGACCCCTGATGATTTGTTGTCAGATCCTGTTTTCTGGCTGGTCAGGTTGGGCTGTGAGATGCTGGACATCACTTGCCACTCCGGCCTCCAACAGGAAATCCTGATTTCTTTTAGTTTTGGAGAAGTTTGCTGACAAACACATTCATGTCTCCTTTTGCACTGATGCCACAGGAAACTCCACATCACCAGTGTTGCTGCTTCTCATCTGAATGTGATTTTACTAACGTTTTTAACGCATAATCAATCATGAGGAATGACGGCTTTTTTCTAACCTTCAAGCCTGGACTTTGACTTGAAAAAATATATATATATATATTGATAGTAAGCAGACATTTTTCTTAGTTTATATAGAGAGCAACTGATAACTATAAAACATTTCACAAACCGTTCCATAGACATCGGGAGAGCTCCTTACCCTGTGAGTAAGCAGGAGCTAATACTTGTACAGTGCAACACTGAGTTCTTCCCATACGTTAATTCATTTGCTCCTCGCAGAAACTCCATGGGTAGGAGCAGTTGTCCCATTTTACAGAAGAGAAGACTCGAGTGAGGCACGGAGAAGCTAAGCAATTTAAAAATAACCATTCACCAAGCAGTTCTCACCACCACACTCCGAACTATGCCTCCAATACGCACATCCCTGTGAAGTCTCCTCACCTTGAATCGGGTCGATCTGACCCTCTCATCCTTTGATCAGTAGAATTGAGTAGAAGGGACACTTCATGACGTCCAAGTCTGAGGCGCAGGAAGCTCCCCCTGCAGGTTTCACCTGGGATGTTTGCTTAGGGAGAAGCCAGCTGCTGTGCCCTGAGGCTCCCATAGTTGGGGAGGTCCACACCCATGCCCTAGAGAGGCTCAGCTGGCCAGCCACTCAGCTGGCCTGACTTGAGCATGAGTGAAGAGACCGTGCATAACTAGACCAACTCAATTAAGCAGGCGGGTAACTCCAGTCCAAGCTGCCATCAGACCTCATGAGGGACCCCAACTAAGAACCAGTCAACTCTCAGAGCTTCCAGAGGAAATGAGCTGCTGTTTAAACCGTGAAGTCTTGCAATGGCTTAAACAAAGCAGCTAAAGAGAAGCTGAGTGGGACCCTTGCCCACCAGCCCTAGAGCACATGTTGGGAACTGCAAGAGATATTGTCCACAAACTGGGACAGTGCAGTCCACCAGCTTCACCCTTGAGAAGGCAGGCTTGGAAAGCAATGTAATTGACGCTTTCCTCTTTGTACTGACTAGATTTATGTCAGTTTGACACAAGCTAGGGTCATCTGGGAAGAAGGACTCTCATTTGAGGAAATGCCTCTGTAAGATTTGCCTGTCGATGAGAGAGCCCAGCTCACTGTGGATGATGCTACCCTTTGGCAGGAAGTCCTGGACTGTATAAGAAAACAGGCAAAATGAGCCAGTAAGCAGCACTCCTCCATGGCCTCTGCATTACCTCCTGCCTCGAGGTCCCTGCCCTGACTTCCTTTAATAATGGACTATGATGTGGAACTGTGAGCTGAAATAAACCCTTTCCTCCCCAAGTTGCTTTTGGCCATGGAGTTTTATCACAGCAACAGAAGCCCTAACTAAGACATTCTCCAGATACTAAATCTATTTTTTGTTGTTTGTTTTGTTTTTCAAGACAGGGTTTCTCTGTGTAGTTTTGGTGCCTGTCCTGGATCTTGCAGAGATCCGCCTGGCTCTGCCTCCCGAGTGCTGGGATTAAAGGCGTGCGCCACCAATGCCTGCCTAAATCTACTTTTTCAGAGATTTCGATGGCAGTCTTGAGGAAGACTATAGATCACCCTGCAGTTCTCATAGTAAGGACAGTAGGAAGGGAGGGAAAGAGGCTGACATTAGCTGTCACATGCCGCACTCTGCCAGGTGTTCCTGGTCAAGCTCCTAAGCACCTCCTCTCTGTGCCTATTGCTTTATATTTCAGCAAGAAGACAGTTGCTTGGCTGATTCTATAGAACAGGTACTGTGGAGGTGGAGGATGAGCCAAAATACAGAACAAATGCAAGCTGAAACAGGGGCTTCAAAAGAAAGTCTGGTACCCCACAACCAGTGGTATTCCTACTGTAGTTGTCTGGGCAGGGGTTGTCTCTGAGGAGGAGACCTAGGCTGGACATACAGAATGGCAGGTAAGGGTAGGGATGTGTAACACTCACTGGTAGAGTGCTTGCCTAGTACGCTCTTGATTTGATCCCTAGGACCCCCCAAAAAGAAGGGGGAGTTTGCCTAGCAGAGCTGAGAGACACTCTGCAGAAGATGCGGCATTGGCAAAAGCTAGTGGGGAGGGGAAATAAGATCTGCTGAGTCCAGGGCACACTGGTGAGTAACCAGGAACAGTGGATGAGGAGAGCCAGGAAGGCCTGCAGGTGTGTGCTGGAGGTCTAGAGAAGAAGCACATAGATTTTGTTCTGGGAATAACAGGAAGCCATTGAAGGGTTATCTTTTTAACCTTCTCTTGATTACCCAGAATTATCATTATGAACATCCGGACATTCTTGCCTGCAGACTGCTGGTCAGTTTCTGTTGTTGATTGTGTTTCTCTTTGCTTGATACCAGGGTGTTTCTGGGTCTTCTTGTATCCAGCCCTGTTTCTCTGCTCCCCAGTTAATTTTGTGATACATGGCAGACTGAAGCAGTGAGTTCCAGGCTGAGGCAGAGTTGCCACCACCTCCTGGCACATAGTTCAGGAAGCCTGGGGGGAGGGGGGACCAGAGGCAGCTGCTCAGGGATTCTGATATAAAGAGCCCCACTTTGAGGATTTGGGAGCAGCGTTAGGCCTCTGCTTCTGAGTCAGACCCCCAGTACACCTTCTACCCCAGACAAACAGAGAGAAAGATGCTGGCAAACTTGACAGCTCTCCTAGACTTGGAGCTGTATCCCTTGGGGCCTGACCTTCCTCTGGGAAAAGGCTGCCTGAGCCAGCACTAGGCTGGATTCTGAGGCTAACCAGCATCTTTCACCAGCGAACCTCCAGTGAGAGCAGAGCTCAGCAGGTGACCAGGTGAAGGGAATCGTGGTGTGATGCTGCTGTCCTCTGCCTGTCCCTTCACTCCATGCAGAGTATCCTCTAAGTATTTCAGATCTCTTTGAAAGGTAGGCTTTTACAAACCTCTAATGAATATAAATTTTTTCCCACATTTCTCATTTGTACTTTCAAATGTTTAATAGCCTCCCCTAGTATAATGGGGCCTTTCTTTTTAGATTGCCTCAATCCCTACTGTGGGGTAAAAAACATATAATATCCCCGCCCCCCTCCTGGGGATACCCTGTAGTGGGTGAGATGATTACAAATGTAAGTTTCTGGGTAATAAGGAACAGCATGCTTCCTGGAATATCTTTCCAATTCCCACACCCTCCCACAAAGCCTCAAGCTTCCATGCACCCTTCCACAGAACAGGAAGAGAATACTTTACCAGATAGTCCATGTAAATACATAGATGCTCCATAGATGTCAGCTAGTCTCAGGATAAGCCATTTAGTGTAAAGCTGTGGTAAATAATGGACATGGTGGTCACTGTTTATTGTATAGAGCTATGGTTAGACCCAGGATTACATAGACTCAGGGTTAGCTTGGCCAAGCCTAGGACTCAGAGACAGACCAAACCTTTTTTCATTTGTTTATCAGGGAACAACAGAAAAAAAGGGGGGAGGGGTAAATTGGATATTTATACTTGACAGTAGAGCCAGGGAAAGCCAGGGAGTATTAGCAAGGTTAGAGTTGGGGAGGCCTGCCACAGAGAGCAGTCAGGAAAGAGGAATTATTTGGTGACAGCCCAGTTCCCTCACAATTCTAGTCTTTTCTCCCATGTCCTCTTTTCCTGTACCTGGTGATATTTCTCACATGTACCATGTCAGCTTCCTAGAGAAGCCCCCATTTCACATATTTCGACTGGATTCATTTTGTTTCTATTTTGAGACAGGGTCTCACTCACTGTATAACCAGGCTGGCCTTAAACTCCTAAAGATCTGCCTGCCTCAGGCACCACAATGCCCACCAGGTTTTATTTGACCATTTTGTACTGCTGGTATCTCTAGCTGTACATATGAACTTCACTTGGTAAAATTAGTGAGTCCTGTTTTTGTAAGAGCCCATTGTGGACTCACATGGTCCCTGCTGATTTGATCTGCCTATTCGTTTGTGACATAAACCCAGAAAATCTCTGAGTAATGGTTTGGCTAGCCATAACTTGGTTGTTGAAGCTGATTGTCATCATCTGGCTGCTGTCCCATGCTCACAGAATGCTCAAGCAGTGCTGGGTACTTCAAAATAAGGGCAGGCTGGGTTGGGGTCAGAAATTGCTTTCAAGACCTTTCTTGATCATATCATTTTGGTTTGACATTTCTCTTTAGGAAACCATGGCTTGGAGAATAGTTGTCTTTTTGCCCCTCTGAACTTAGGAATGACAAGATTCATCGCCAAGGTCAAAGCCTTTTTAGTCCGTGTTTGGCCTTATCACACTTGGGAGGAGCCTGATAATACTGGCATTTTGCCTCAAGAAAAACTCAAGTAATGTTTGCCAAGCTAACTCTTGTGATGTATAGATGTATTGTGAGAGTTTTTTGTCTAATGAATACAAAGCCCACTCAAGATGAGAAATGGGTATTTGTCTTATGTGACATTGATTCCTTGATGCTGTTAATTTTGATACAATATTGTAAGGCTAAGGCCAATCACTTTTTTAAAGCATCCTTTGGCTTTTCCTCTGGTAATTTCTTTCAGTATAGAATTGTTTGGAATCAGGTCACGGGAAATTAAACTTTTAGGACAAACTACCTCAGTGGGAAACATTCAAGGACCCTCAAATTAGCCCAGATGCTGTAGTATACAAGCTCCATATGGAAAGAATATAGCCCAGGCGGTGGTGGCGCACACCTGTAATCCCAGAACTCGGGAGGCAGAGCCAGGCGGATCTCTGTGAGAGGCCAGCCTGGGCTACAGAGTGAGTTCCAGGAAAGGCACCAAAACTACACAGAGAAACCCTGTCTCAAAAAAATAAAACAAAAACAAACAAAAAAGAAAAAAAATATAATAAATGAGACTTGTTACTTGCTAATTTTATTAGTTAATTATTCAGTACTCCTATAGCCTCCTTGGGCTAAAATAGGGTTCCCAAGTATCTGACTTTTCATAGTCTCCTGTCCAGAACCATATACAAGTTAGAAACTTTAGATTCAAAAGATTTCTTAGTGATCACCAGATTTATCTCATAGATGTGGAAACTGGGGCCTCGAAACCTGGAATTGTTAGCTGGTCCGAGCAACGAGCCTTGTATATGTCGTATTGATAGATTCTTAGTAACTTCCCTCTCCAGAAAAGAACCTCAAGTGTCACATAGCGTCATCTTTTTCCAGTGCCCGGCTCTCTTTAAGTGAGCCTACTTCTTGACCTAATTTTCAATCTGAGATGGAAAGATAGGAAACTATTTTCCTTTTCACCTGGCCACACTACAAGAAGCAGTAGAATTCACTGGGCTAGGATTCACCTAGAACCTTCCTCTGTCCTGTGTCGACTGGACTGACCCTACAGGGTGAGGCTTTTTCTGGTGGTCTGGACACACTCCCACAAACCTGCTCTTACCTTACCCTTTCCAGAGGGCTGTTACAGGCACATCTGGGAGCAAAGGGGACCCAATTCCAGGCTCTTATGTCTCAGGAAAAAGGATTGGTTAGAATTAAGAATAGACACAGTTTATTAAGAAATAGAAAGTACTCCCAAAGGGAGTAAAGTCTTGAAGTTTAACCTCCATGGTCCTTTATAGGACATTTAAATAGCACCCGCTTCTCCTACATTGGGGTGGGGGGAGCTTTTTTCCACACATGCTTTGTTGTTACATAAAGCCCAGCTAAGGACGTGTTCCTGGCCTTCTGCTGACTGGCTTCTTTTATGTGTTGATCCTTTTAACTTTATTTGTTCTGGGTGTGCATTCTGTAGGCACACTGTGCATGGCGCTTGTGTGGAGGTCAGAAGACAGCCTCTGGGAGCTAGTTCTCCCCCTCCGTCATGTGGGTTCTGGGTACATCACCAGCCTTGCTGTGTTAGTCTTGATGTAACTGTGTCTGGTCTCTATTCTCCTACCACAGGATGGAGGCACAGGCTGTGAGGTTAGTTTGTTTGTTTTACAAGGAAACAGGCATAGACAATCTGATTTACAGGGTCTTGGACTGAATCCCGGAGGGAGAAGGATGGGAAGGGAAACAAAGTAAACAAGAGCTGGAAGCCCAGGCTTATCTGGACCTTGTTTGTATCTAAATTTTGGCCAAACCTCTTCAGGCCAGGTTGTGCTAACGCAAGGACTGCTCCTGAGTTCAGGAGTCTTGTATCCAGCTGGTTGTGTTCCCCAAGAGGTAGCCATTACCCACTTAGATCTTTGAGGGAAAACTCACACTGAACCTCCACAAAAATAACTCTTGTCAGGGGATCCTCTTGTGTAGACAGGGTTACCACAGCATGTGTTCTCCCTGAGTCCTACCACTGCTAGCTTGCCCCTGCTCTGAAACACACAGCTAATGGGGTCTTCCAGGCCGGGAACGGGGTTACTGCATGGTTGAGGACATGCTACTTCACCCTCCAAGTGGTGAAAGGTACACCAGTGCAGCCTGTATCTCAAAAGTGCTGGAGATTGGACACCACCACCCCTGAAACAGACTATAGAAGGAAAAAGAATCCCCAGTAATGTTCCACCTTCCCAGCATCCCTGTGGTGCCACACAGCAGATAAAGACAGAGACTCTGGGGTCAGAATGCCTGGGATTAGCTCCTGTTGCTCTAGGAAAGTGCTGTGTGCATTGGGGAAGTTAGATGACCTCTTTAGTCAGTTCCTGTCTGGAGGTCAGGGGAAATGGTAGCACCCTGCAGGAGTGTTACAAGGCCTGCTGAGATGATTTTCTCTGGGAAAAACTTGGGCAAGACTGGAGCAAGATCCAGTAAATATGTACAGCTATTGCATATTTTTAGCTGTCTCTTTGCTCTCAACAATGAAATGTCCAGAAAAATACTTTGTTAGCTGTAAAGCAAAATCAGCCTGGAAACAAAGAAAAGACTCCCCTCACAGGTCTCACTGAAGTGGCCGTCATTGTTAACTCAAGTGCCTCTTTTTAAAAATATGATTAGAATGCCTGAGTGGACCCAGATAGTTGATGCTTATTTTTAGATAGTTTACACTTCCTGTAGTTAGGAACAGCCCTTTTCTAGAACTATTTAAGCAACTATATCAAACAAGTTGCCAAGAAAATGATACTTGTTCAAGTCAAGCCAGTTAGCTAAGACAAATATATTTTATTTTTTATTTTATTGTAGTAAGAATATTTCACAGGCAATCTAGTCTCCTTATAATTTTCTTTCCTTCTTCTACCCACTACTAACAAAAACAAACAAAAATGTACTTATTTGAATGTTAGAGTGGTGGGAGCTTGCACATGGACCACAGCATATATGTGGAAGTCAGAGGACAAAATAGGTTAGTTCTCTCTTTCCACCAAATGGGTTCCAGGGATCAAACTCAAATCGTCAGACCTGCTGACAAGTGACTTTACACACTGAACCAACCATCTTCCTGGCACCTCTCCCCAAATTTTTACGTCCAGTATGGAATTAACTCTGGGCTTGATGGTGTTGAGCCCATCTCTAGGGCTCCTTCGTCTGGCACAGCTGAACCATTCTGCCTGCTGGCCCTTCTTCCCCAAGCCCTAGGCGGCCACCATTCCCCTCTTGGAGTCTGTGAGTTTGACTGTTCTAACATTGCATAAATAGAATCACACAGCATCTGCATTTGTCTGCAGTCTGGCTTATTTCATTTAGCATTTCCTCAAGGTCCATCCCTGTTGTCACATTGCCACATGCTAGAGAATTTCCTTTTTCTTTAAAGCTGAACTAGGAATATACACATTCTCCTTACATGCTCATCCCTGCATGGACACTGTGTTTCACAGCTTGACTCAAAATCATGCTACATTTAACATGGACTGAGTGCAAAGCTGCCTGTCTAAATTTCAGTTCTTTTCTATAAACAACCAGAAATTGGATTACCAGATCATATGCTAGTTCCATTTTTACTTTATTTGAAAAACAAGACACATTTATTAAATACTTACCATTTTCAATAGTAGATCCTGGGTATGTAGTAGTGGTCAGAGTAAGGAGGGGAGCCCCCCATTGTGGGTGCTAAGACCAAGCTCAGGTCCTTTGGAAGAGCAGCATGTGCTAGTAACCACTAAGCCATCTCTCCAGCCCTGAATTTACATCTTCTTTTTTGTTGTTGTTGTTGTTTTGTTGTTGTTATTTGTTTGTTTTTCGAGACAGCCCCCCATTGTGGGTGCTAAGACCAAGCTCAGGTCCTTTGGAAGAGCAGCATGTGCTAGTAACCACTAAGCCATCTCTCCAGCCCTGAATTTACATCTTCTTTTTTGTTGTTGTTGTTGTTGTTTTGTTGTTGTTATTTGTTTGTTTTTCGAGACAGGGTTTCTCTGTGTAGCTTTGCTCTGTAGCCCAGGCTGGCCTCAAACTCACAAAGATCCACCTGTCTTTGCCTCCCAAGTGCTGGGATTAAAGGCATGCGCCACCACCGCCCGGCTCTGAATTTACATCTTCTAATCACCAAGCAAACAGTCTATTACAGACGAGGTGCTATGAAAGGAAAATTATCGGTGCTGTAAGAACATGTCAGAAAGAACCTGACTTAGATGGTATAAAGCCACTGCAATGGGATTTTGAGTAACAAACATAATGAAGACTTCCCCTGCTCTCTGACTTCCTGTGGTGTCTAGTCTAGGGGCTGCCTGGGCCAGGAGACACTCCAAAGCCTGAAGTAGAGAATAGGCCTATTGGGAGGTCACGTGAGGGAAGTCCCATCGTGCTGTATTGGGGAGGGACCCCATGGGCGGTCAGATGGAGAACAGAGCCAGGCAAAAGGAAAATGCAGGCAAAGGTATAGAAACTGGAAAGTACAGGTGCCTCTGACACATAACAAAGAGCCTTATGTGTTTGGGAGGGTGGGGTTCAGTAGGAGACTACTAGAAAGGACGCAGTGGTGAGGCACAGACTAGTCATGGAGACTTTACTCTGTAAACATTGACTCTCAGAGTACTGAAGGTTCTCATAGTTTTGAAGAGCTAGGGGTTACTTGGGGCTGGATTGGAGAGGAAGGCGCCTGAGGACAAGAAGGGCAGTTTGGCTGGGTGGGAGGGAGCATGGTCAGCATTCTCAGTGCCTGTCTCTAATTGACACTTGCCAGCTGGGTACTGGAAGACACAAGGTTGACCAGGAGGCCCAGGAGAACTTGGGATCACACTAACAAACCAACACAGAAGTTTTCGGGTGGAGTATCAGGGCCCCAACTAGAATCAGAGCTATTAATTCTGGGAGGTAGGACCAACCTTTACAAAGAGGAAAAGTTGGAACAGGGAGTGAAGGCCACCCAAGGCCACATGAAGACCCAGGCAGGGAGAATCTGGCCTTGGTTCTGACTGCCCTCCATTGTCTTACATCCTTTTATTGACACACATCTTGTTTAAAATTTGTGTAATTAGAAATTTGGCTCTGGGGAGAAATTTAAGCCCCCCTCCCTTATTAAAAAATAGACTGCCAAATTTGCTTCCTCGGGTCCCCAATTTGTATTTACCTGAGCCAGGGAGCAACTGCAAACCCTAGCTGCCATTTCCTGGCAGCTGTTTCTTTGGCCCAAATGAGGACCACAGTTCCCACAGGCCCTGTGACGGGAAGCCCCTGATTGGATGGACGGGCCCCTTCCTTCCTGACCCTCCCTTTGTTCCTGGAATGTGAAGCCAGGAATGCCAAGCTGGAATCTTCCAAAGGGCACATACCCTTCCCCAGCTCCCAAAGCTTTGCAATTGGGCTGATTATATCTCCTTGGTTTCATATCAATAGAATTTCCACTGGAGTGTCTGAAAGAGTTGAAAGGTTTATAATTAAATGAGTAGGACTGAAGAGGTAGCTGAGTTGTGAAGAGCACAGTTGTGGCTCTTGCAGAGGACCCCCACTCAGCCCCTAGCACCCACATGGTGGCTCATAACTATCCGTAACTCCAGTTCCAGAGGATCCGATGGTGCCTTCTCATCTGCATGGGCACCAGGCTTGCACATGGTGCACACATGTACATGCAGGCAGAGCACTCATACACATAAAAATAAGTCTAACAATGAAATGAATGTTTAAAAAAGCATCTTGAGCACCAAAGGGGAATGTTGCTATGCAATTTCTGCAGGTTCCATACACATATGTGTATGCTCGTATAACATATAATAAAATGTATCTCTTGGTAACTGTGCAGTTTGGAGAGTTGTACCAAATCTGTGCATACATGTAGCCACTACCTTCATCAAGGGATAGAATTCCATCACCCTTAGGAGGTCCCTCTTTGTTCCAGTCATTTAGGGATCAGTCCCAGCCCCACGCCTGCTGTAGGCAGCACTGATGTGTCACCTAATATTGCCTGTTCAGAAATTTAGGTAGATAAATTGCTTAGTATGTGCTCTATAGTAACTGGCTTCCTTCACCCCAGTTCATGTGTCAAGGTGGACCCATGTTACATACATGCCTCTTTACAACAACTGGATTGTTTCTGATAGGGGCTGGACAAAGCTAGCAATCTGAGTTTTATAAAGTCCCTCAGGAACATCCTCTTTCCCTAGATCTAGACTGTATTTTACCCTCTCCAAGCATCTTTTGATAAACGTTTACTGTGGCCTCACTGTGCCTCAAGCTCTGGATACAAAATTTTGTTTTTTTTACTATGACTGGTAGATAACATTTTGGACAGTTTTCTAAATGCTAAGATGATTCTAAATGCCTCATATGTTAAGACTGCAGCCCTAAAAGGTATATGGGTACTGTTATGGGCTCCATTTTACAAACAAGGTAACAGAGATTAGGCCACTTGCACAAAGTCACAAAATTACTATGATATAGGCAGGATTAGATTCAAGGTACCTCATTGTCTAAACTCACACTGCCCACAACAATGTGTGCAACTATGAAGAAGATGGACCTGTGGTTAAAGAATTTATAAGCCAAAGAAGGGTGCTGAAGAGATGGCTCAGCAGTTAAGAGTGCATACTGCTCTTCCAGAGGCCCTGAGTTCTGCATTCCCAGCACCTACCTTGGGCAGCTCACAACAGCCTGAACTCCAGTTCCAAGGACCTGACACCCTCCTCTGGCCTCCATAGACACATGCACATATGTGGCATTCACTTACACAGACACACACAGACAGACACACATACACACTCAGACAAACATAAAAATCTTTAGGGCCATGCATGGTAGCACATGCCTTTAATTTAGCATTCTGGAGGCAGAGACAGGCCGAGCTCTGTGAGTTCCAAGACAGCCTGGTCAACACAGTGAGTTCTAGGCCAGCCAAGACTACATAATGAGACTCTTTCTTGAAAAATAAAATATAGTGAGGTTCAGTGAGAGACCTTATCCCAAGAGAATAAAGCAAAAAATGACCAAGCAGGCAGGAAACCTTATATTGTCCTCTTGCTTCCACACAAGTTCACATGTACACACATGTCCATATACCACCCCCCACACACTTGCTATAATCTGGATGACTTTTATTGTGCCATGTGAAACCAGCCAGTTACAAAAGACAAATACTATACCATTCATTCATATGAAGCACCAACAGTAGTCAGATTCATAAACCTAGAAAGGAGAATGCTGTTCCAAGAAATTGGGGAGATCAAGGGTGCTGTATCCAGTACGGCTCCAGGAATGGACCTGACCAAGGTAGTGAGTGAATGAAGAAAAGACAAACACAGGCAGATACACAGGAAACTGGGGTTTTGTGGTCTGAACTCTTAGCTGGAGAAATGACAGCACCCTGGAAGCTCAGTATATTTATTATATTCCAGGTTAACAGAGACAGAGTCACTGTATACAGCTGAACAAGAAGATGGGTTATTACATAAGATCAACAAGGAGGCGGGGCTTATGGTACACAGCTGGATCAGGAGAAGGGTTTAGCTAATCTCAGTAGGAGTAGTCTCTGTAGGGAGCAGTCTTCAGGCCATAAACACTGGTGGTGGGAGCTATGGTGGACATACTCTGAACATACAGTCAACACTTGCACTTCTTCCCTCTCATCCGAGGAGGGCTTGGCCATTCCTCTGTGGGGCTAAGGCTCTGAGGTCTTTGACATGGCCAACTCCTGTCAATAGCACACATTCTCTCAAGACCTTACTAATTCAAGGCTCCCATTTCCCTACAGACGAATGGAGAACTATTATTTGATGGGCTTAGAGTTTAGTCGGGAAGGTTAGAAGGGTTAGGACATGGGGGACAGTGATGGCTGTGGGACAGTAAGAATATTCAATGCCAGTGGACTAGAGTCTACAAAACGACGGAGATGGTGAAAAGGACATGATACATATGGGCAATCGAGCAAACCAACCTCTCCCACTTTCGATAACTCTGCTCTCTTCTGAGATGTCCAGTTCTTTCTGCTCTTGATCATGTTACTTGGTGTGTGACAAACAATTCTTTTTACCTGTTCAGTGACACAAAACTACAGCTCCACCTACCTGACTTCATGATTCCCATTGTTACTTCAACAAGGGGAAATACAGATGGGCCATTCCTCCAGAGACGTGTAATGGCTTCACCTAGAGTGCACTTGCATGGCAGCTCTGTTCCTAATAGCAGGATCTTACCATAGCACTGGAAGCTACTCACTGCTTCTGTGCTCGATAGCTCTCTCTGGGTCTGTCTGTCTATCCATCTTGTCTGTCTATCTATCTCCCTGTGTGTGTATGTTTGCACCTGAGGATCCAGCCCAAGTCCTCAAGTGTGCTCTATCACTAAGCTACATACCTAGCCCAGAATCTGATTGTTTACAAATTGTAAATTTTAATTTAGGTTATACTTTAACACATACTGCATCATAGCCAAGTAGTCAACTGAGGTGACCTGAGAGGAAGAGCCACCATGTCTGCATGGCTATGCCGACATTAGCAGTGCTGCTTTCTCAACTTCTTACAAGGGTGATAAGCTTCCTTTGGCACTTAGATAGTAATACCTATTTCAAAATCAAACAAACTAAACAAACCTATTACTAACTCTAGATAGCTTATATAGCTGCTCCTCTTACACCCCGTTTTCAAAGGGCTGAAAACTTTAGTCTACAAGTCTCTTCATTTTTCCTACAAGATCATTCTTCCCTGGGTACTTCCTAATCTGCCTTAGGACCCATACACCATCCCCAGCTAGCATCCTAGGTTGATACTAACAGTTTGGACTTTTGCTGCAGTGTGTATCCCTAGGATACTGAGCATTTCCTGGTGTTTAACATTGTATGTGAATGTCATCATTCTATATTCATATTTATTATGTATTTTTAGATGAGGGTAACTCTGTAACCCAGGCTGACCTCAAATTTATAGCAATCCTCCTGCCTCTGCCTCTCAAGTGATAGGATCTTGCATATGAGCCACCATGTCTAATATTATTCTTCTCTTTGAAACTAATTTCTACCTAGCACTTTCTTGTTTATAAAGGGTAGGGTTTTTATTTTTAATATTTATTTATTTTTGTTTTATATGTATGAGTGGTTGCTTGTACGTAAGTCTGTTCACCATTGTATATGTAGTGCCTATGGAAGCCAGAAGAGGATGTCAGGTCTCCTAGAACTGGAGTTACAGGCAGTTATTAGGTGCCATGTGGATGCTAGGGACCAAGCCCAGGTCCTCTGGAAGAGTAGCCAGTGCTCTTTACCACTGAGCCATCTCTCCAGCAACCACCCGCTGAGGATGTTTTGTTGTGGTTATGTGTTTGTTTGTAGAGAGTCACCCGTGCGGACAGGTAAAGATCTAGTTTATTCTTTTTGCTGTCTGGTATTTTGTTATCTGAATAAACCAAGCTTGATTTGTAAAAGTATTTGCCGTAAGCAAGGCACGGTGTTAAAATCATGGTAGTTATCTCAGTACTCATTGTATTCTTCTCTAGACTTTGACATGACTTTGGAATGATTGGCAGTAGGGAGGTGGCAGGAGAGGTGACTGTTCAGCTAATGATGGGGACTGTGGCCCTGCAGCTGAGCAGCCTGAGAGCAAAATAACCTTTGTGCACTGGCCTCCTGTGTGCCTCTCCTGGGAACTTGCTTCCTTTGGGGAGATGGCTGAAAGTCTTGACCTCAGGAAGAATGTTTACTTAACTGCTTGATTTGGAACAGATTGGTAGGTGGCCAAACACACTCAGTGAGATTTGTTGTGGCCCTGTCCATTTTAAAAAGGAAATTGGCAAATGACCATATTCTGGGTGACAGATTTTTAAAATACTTTTTAAACACACTTCAGCTATAAACAGTCCTCATGATAAATATCAATCACAACTTTTCCCAGACAACTCTTGACCTCCTCAGTACTCTATAAATGGACTAAAAGAAATCCCTCCATTCCCATGCTTGCTGGACACCCTGGAAACTGCAGGTGGCCTTCAGGCTCTCTTCCTTCTTCATCTCAGATGTTTTCTGAAAAGTAGACCAGTCCAGAGAGCAAGCCTTTAGTTCATGGCCTTAAGTGTCAGGACTGGAGGTCCATTCTGCCACCGATCCAAAGACCTGTGCTGGGTGATGTCAGAACCATGAGTACCAAGTAAATCTGCCTACATGTGGTGCTTCATCAAACTGACCAGAGACCCCATTCTGTTCCTTTCCGTGGAAGGGTACCAGATACCCAGCGTTAACTACGTACATCCAGCCCAGGGGCCCCCGTGGGAAATGGTTTTCAGGTCAGAGGCTCTGCTGCCTCAGATTCAGTGCTCTTTGCTGGAGCTTTCTCACAGCCGTGTCCCCCAAAGTGTTCAGCACACTAACAGACCCTTCTCTCCACCCAGGGTATGACTTCTGCCAGGTCCTACAGTGGTTTGCTGAGCGGGTTGACAGGATCATCCTGCTCTTTGACGCTCACAAATTGGACATCTCCGATGAGTTCTCAGAGGCGATCAAGGCCTTCCGGGGCCAGGACGACAAAATCCGTGTGGTCCTCAACAAGGCTGACCAAGTAGACACACAGCAGCTGATGCGCGTCTACGGAGCCCTCATGTGGTCTCTGGGCAAAGTCATCAACACGCCTGAGGTGCTTCGAGTCTACATTGGCTCATTTTGGGCACAGCCTCTTCAGAACACAGACAACCGCCGGCTCTTTGAGGCTGAGGCACAGGACCTCTTCAGAGACATCCAGAGCCTGCCCCAGAAGGCTGCAGTGCGCAAGCTCAATGACCTCATCAAGCGAGCAAGACTGGCTAAAGTAAGCATCAGATAACAGGGTGGGCACTGGGGCTGGTCTTAGATTGCACTGCTATCTCCTGTACAGTTCCATCCCAGAAGGCCCAGCGGAGGGGATGTGATTGGAGCACACCTTTAATCCCAGCACTTGGATGGCAGAAGCAGGTGGATCTTTGTGAGTTCAGTGCCAGCCTTGTCTTCATAGGAGTTCTAGGCCAGCCAGGGCTATAGTGAGACCCTGTCCAAAAAAAAAAAAAAAAAAAAAAATCACAATAATATGCTGCACCATTAATCCCAGCATTCAGGAGACAGTGGCAGGTGGATCTATGAGTTTGAGACCAACCAAGGCTACACTGAGACACTATCTATAAATAAACAAACTAACTAACTAAACAAAAAAGAACATAGCCTTGGGATCAGGGATTGCTGCTTCTGTCCCAGCCTGTGATCTCGGGCAAATGGCTGAGCCTTTGAAGTCTGAGCCAACAAGGACCTTTCATGCCATGCTTGTGCGATTCTCTGTTGCAGAGCACTGAGCATAGCACCTGGGGCACAGGGGAGGATCAGTCAGTCCTCTAGCTACATGAGCTATTATGTTAGCATTATGTTAGGATGGTAAGATCTCAGCTGGTCCAGTGTAAGAAGAGGCGACATTGCCGGAGCCAGTGGGCAGCTGAGAGGCCACCACTAGTCACTGTGCACTTAAGGGTAGAACTCAGAACTGCCTAGGAGCTGAGCAGAGAGGTGACAGTTATAAGAGCACATCAGACCCATCCATCCTTATTCTGGCCTGTAGCCCATACTTGTCACTCACTATAGGCCCTCATAACAAAGGCGCCTCATAATTGAGCCTCTTAGCAGACTTAGAATATAGACCCAACTGGTAAGTAAGCAGTGTTCTGAACCCCCACAGGTAGCAGAGTCAATTCTCTGCCTGCCCCTGAAGAAAGAAAAACTGATCACTCCTCTAAGAGTATAGGGTCAGGGGGAGTTCTTTAGGAAATCTGTGCATGTTTCATATAATTATGCCTACTATTGGAAGCATCCTCAGGCATTTGCCAGTATGTGGATCTGGCCTGGTTGATCCTCAGAAGTATTCAAGAGTTGTAACCAATGGAATCTCCAGGCCCTGCCCCATAGCTGTGGACTCAGGAGAGTATGTGATCATGCACCTATATGTACAGACATATGTGGAACTTCTCAGATGTCATTATGATTAGCTGAGTTTGAGATCCAGAGGGCTATACTGACTCCCTAATTTTTCAGAAACAAGGCATGATAAGTGATTTATCCAGATTCCCCTAATGCATTCATTGAGAAGCTAGGACTGAAAATCAGTCCCCCAGCTGTTAGTCTAGCTTTCCGCTCTGGGCACTTGACTTCAGCCAGCCCCAGTACACAGGCTGATCTACACCCACTGAAGCTTGGTCAGGAAGTGGAGTCAACTCCTTCCTCTTGGTCTTCTGGTGTAAAACAAAAAAAGCATCCTGACTTTTGGTCTGGTCTGAGTGCACTGGGTCAGCCTTCTGGAGTTCACCACAACTGTGCTTCATTTAGTAGACACGGATATGGCATACCCAGGCCAGAGCTAAAGAGTCCATCTGGTGGAGGAGGGAGGCTCAGAGCACCCTTATTGTGGAGTGAGGAACTGTACTGGTCAAGGAATAGGTACTTGCTCATATGGTACTCAGAGGATGGTACCTAGGTTCCTGTCTGAGGGATGGCTCCTTAGAGGGTCACCAGCCTTCCGATCCCTCTCACTTCTCCTCAGCAGCTGTCTTCATACTGAAGCCAAAGGTGTATGCTCCTGTCTGAAGAGACCAGCCCCTGGCTGCCACTGTCCCATACACACAATGCCACCAGCTCCTGGATCCCTTTCTTACACCCCAGGGTGTGCACACACTGTCCTCCCTGGGTCACCAAGCTAACGAGTCTGCAGGGTGCTGTGTGAGTCACCACTCCAGCCCTTCTTCCTGGAATAAGCCACTTCCTCTCAGAACTCAGCCACTCCAGTCCTGCAAAGCAGTTACTCTAACTAGTTTGGGGAACCACTTACCTGCAGCTCTACTGAAAGCCCCACTACCCTGGGCTAATGCATGGTGGCAGGAAGTCTGTCTGGTTTTGCCTGTTCAATGACCCTTTGGCACATGGTATTTCTCTTTTCTAGCTGTTATAAATGAATTTAATTTCAGGGTATAGAAAAATCTAAATTAGTTTTGTTGTTGCTATTTATTGTTTTTTCAAAACAGGGTTTCTCTGTGTAGCCCTGGCTGTCCTGGAACTTGCCCTTTAGACCAGGCTGGCCTCTAACTGAGAGACCCACCTGCCTCTGTCTCCCTAGTGCTGGGATTAAAGGCTTGCGCCACCACACCGTGATTAGCCTAAATTATTTTCTAACCAAAGTTCCTGTAGACTTTGCAAATTTCATGGGATTTAATGTCCATGGACATTTTAAATTTGCCAGTCACTGCTAAGGGGCCAGTGATTGAATATATCTTCAGTCATAGGGAAAAAGGTAGGGCCGGGCGGTGGTGGCACACGTCTTTAATCCCAGCACTCAGGAGGCAGAGCCAGGCGGATCTCTGTGAGTTTGAGGCCAGCCTGGGCTACAGAGCGAGTTCCAGGGAAGGCACAAAGCTACACAGAGAAACCCTGTCTCGAAAAACAAAACCAAAAAGAAGAAGGAGAAGGAGGAGAAGAAGAAGAAAAGGTGGAAGGGAACAGGATTGAAAATGAGTATGAATAGAGAGCTGGAGAGAGAGAGAGAGAGAGAGAGAGAGAGAGAGAGAGAGAGAGAGAATGAGCATGAACATGACTAGAGAGCGGGCTGGAGATGCTGAGCACCACAGCCTGTAGTGCTCCTGCCATTCCAGCATGGACTAGGTAGTGAGACACAAAATGCCTCTGTGTTCTGACACTGAATAATGAAAACCCTTGTGCAGATGTCGGGGGCGGATGGTCAAATGTGCTGAGCTTACTTATAGGAAAAGAAATAGCATATTCTTTTCTTCCTAAGAATAGTATCTGGCTTGTTCCTTTTCACAGAGGAAAATGTTTGAGGCACATCTACTTCCATCTCCAGCTCCCCAGTGCCATTTGCACGTGGTATGTCTCAATACCAGCTGAGCATTAGGACAGGAAGCTGCCTGGTCTGGCTAAGTAGCAGAACTGAACACAATGGCCTTGGCCCCTAACATGGCAGTGCTAAGTGGGTGCTCTGTGGAGCCGGGCCCCTAGTCCTCCAGCTGCAGTTCTATGTTCCACTTCTGAGCCTTGTCATTCATTGTTCTTAAAGAATCAAGGAGCAGGCTGAGGGTGAAGCTCAGTTGGTAGGGTACTTATCTAGCATGCACAGAGCCTTAGACTTCATCCCCAGCACTGCACAAATCAGCTGTGGTGTCCCAGCAAGACAGAAGTCTCAGAAGCTCCAGGTCATCCTCAGCTACATAGTAAGCTTGAGGCTAGCTTGGGCTATATGGGATCCTGTCCAAAAACAAACAAACAAACAAACAAAAAACCACAATCAAAAATAAATGTGGAGAAGGAGAAGGCAAGAAATCACTGAGTCTTTCACTTTGTATTGCTAATATTTCTTTATAATGCTTTTGTTTGGGTGTGGTCATCTTTCCCTTGGCTCAGTTTTCCTTTTGCAGCTTAAAATGCTATAGAAGCCAAACAGTTTGCTTGATTATGTCAGTTACTTGACAGTTGGGCATCCTTATCCTTACTTCATACATGAAAGCCTGATATTTTAAAAGGCAATACTTCCTGGAACTGATTCACAGCCTGGGAATATTACAGAATACACATCCCAAGCCCAAGTAGTCTGCTTGGTCCTAAAAGTCCTAATTTACATCCAATGTAAACAGCATCTGTGTAGTTGGAGTTTTCCTGCCTGGCCCACAGTCAGGACAAATCTCTCTCACCCGCCAGGCCCATAGACACTCAGAACCAACCAAGTAAACACACAGAAACTTACATTGTTTACAAACTGTATGGCCATGGCAGGCTTCTTGTTATCTACTTCTTCTATCTTAAATTAACCCATTTCTATTAATCTATACTTTGCCACATGGCTTATGACTTTACATGTTTCTTGTCATGGCAGTGGTTGGCAGTGTCTCTCTCCCAGTCTTCCACTTCCCACAATTCTCCTCCTCCTTGTCCCACCTACCCTATCCTTCCTGCCTGGCTACTGGCCAATCAGCACTTTATTTATTTTAGCCAATCAGAGCAACACATTTGACATACAGAGCATCCCACAGCACATCTGCAATATCTCCTTACTTTATGATCTTGCTTTATATATTAATCTGTAATTCCACTTGTTCTAGAAAATTTTCTATCCACAGAAAACCTACAAGGAACATTTTAAAATATATGAAGGATAAGTTTTCAGATATCACCTAAGAGATATGAGATCTGAGTCAGCTGATGGGATAGCAGTCACAGAATTCATGGCCCACCTAGGGAAAGCAACTGTATCCTCATTTTTTAAAAAAGCTCATAGTAGTTTCATTTAGAGCAGCCAAATATGGCCAAAATATGACTCGTGTATGTAATGGGATGGTACTCAGTAATGGAAAAGAGTGAATATTGATATGCATAACAACATGGAAAAGTCTGAACAACAACCTTCTCGGCAGCAAGTACTATCTCTCCAGCCTTCTCAGGGGAACATCAGCCCATCCCTACCCTTCACTTCTCTTCCCACCCCAGACTTGAACTCCTTGTAAGTAAAGACCACCAACAGGTGCAGTGCCCATTTCCCCTGCTGCTGGGCCATACAATGATCAGTTTTAAGTTCACATCTAGAAGTACCTAATGAAAACAGTGATGGTACACACCTGTAATCCCAGCGTTTGGGAAACTGAGACAGGACGATCACAAGCTCAAAGCCTCCAGGACTATAGAATGAGGGAGCAAAGCACTAAGGACTGAGGGTATACCTCAGTGATAGAGCAGTTCTCTAGTGTGCTCAAGGTCCTGGCATGGGGAAAAAGAAGAAAAAGGTCTACACAGAGGACCAGACTAAGGGGTGGGAAAAGGCCGGATTAGATAGCATGTATAAATGTCCTGTGGCTGCTTTACCATAGGTTGAATGACATGAATAAATTCTCTCATAGTCTGCAGACCGGAAGTCCAAAATCAAAGTGTTAGTAGATCTTCTGAGGGCTTTAAGTGTCCCATGGTCCTCTCCTGGCTTCTTGGAGCTCTGCAGCTTGTGTTTTTATTTTAAACACTCTCACAGTGATATGGGGTTTTAATAATACAAACAAAAAGCCTGGAAATTGGGTGACTTTGCTGTCTTTTCTATTTGTATGCTTTCAAAGCTGGCTTCTAAGAACAGAGACCTTCAGGTGTTCCGCGTTAGCCTCCTCACCTCCTCACCTTTATCAGAGGAAGGTGGTCTACCAGAAGTCTCTTTGCTCTGAGACACCAGTCAAAGCTTACTGCATGATTCTTCAGTGTAAGCTCTTTTAGGAAAGCCCACATAAGAGTCTGGGAATAGAACTTAGTTTTATTCTTCTGTAAACCTGTGTGGACCTCAGTCTTCCTTAGGGGTAGATGAACAATTCAAAAGGAGGCAAGTGCGCTCTCCGAGCCGTCCTCACAAGGCCAGGAAAGGCCCCACCCGTTTGGAAATCTTCCCTCCACAGGAAAACAAAGCCACTTTTGAGGAAGGAGCGGTGGGGAAGGAGAGGAGAGCTCAGTGACTTTCGGGGGTCACTAGAGTTCTGTGGAATTTAGTTTGCTTGTCAAAGACCTATTTTCCTCTTAGTCACATGTGATGTGTGGGGCCTAGCTTTCCTGTTTGCAGTGCCAAATTCCTTTTTGGAGAAGTTAGGCATTTTGTAGCTCATCAGGCAGATACAGGCTGAAGAGTATGAGAATCACTGTGCAGTGTGTGGTGATGAGCCCTTTAATGATTATCCACTGCAAAGGCTTAAAAATAGCTCCGTCCCTGCCTGGGCTTTGTGGATGTCAGTGCCCACGCCTATATATGGAAACCTGTCTCTCTGAAGGCTGACCTCAGATGCCTCTAAAGCCCCCGAAAGTCCTCTTTAAGACTGCTAGGATCACACGTGGTTTGGGTAACAGCTTTGATCTGAACAGAATAAACAAACTCTTGTTCAGTAGGACATGGCTGCTTTTCTCAATCACACTTTTTTTTCACCTAAGGGTTTACCTTTTGGATCTTGGGTTTATTGCAGATTTTTTTTTTTTCAGAGAAGGCAGGTGGGAGATAGGTTCCACTCGGTAGCCCAGACTGGCCTGGAACCCACTGTGTAGCCCAGGCTGGTCTCAGCCCATGGCTGACCTCCTGTCTCAGCTTCCATACCCAGCATTAACTGCACAAAATTTATTACCCACAAACAATAGTCTCAGTCTGAACAGAGGTATTTCAAACAGTTTATTGGCACTTCATGATGTGACATCATGCGTAGTGCAAAGTACACATGTTGTACTATGTGAAGCTGCTGTGAAGTCACACACCTCGGTCTCATTACAAACTTGATTTTGAGTTAATCTTTGGTGGCTGTGCATTCAGGAAGCTTTAACAGTTGTCAGGTTTTTATAGCCCTGCATTCAGTTAACCACCTTTTAAGAAGTTGGTCCCTGAGCAATAGCCATACAGCCCACTGCGCACTTTCAGATGGCCTCTGCAAACTACATGTGATGGCATTACTGTTCAGTTCTGTTGACCCCACCCAGTATGCGTGTACACCCAGAGGCCCTCAGCCAAGCTGGGGATGTATCTGCTCACTCTCTCTGATTTCCTTCTTCCCTAAGATTCTAATGAAATCTGTTTTCTTTAGCAGCATTTTCCAGGCTACATAGCTGTTTTATTTTTTAAATTTCATCCTTTCCTATTTTAGCTATTTATTTGGCTTCTGAATTACTCTGTAGATTTGAAGTTCTATAAAGAAAACGTTGGTAATGAACACACTTACCTGAAGTTGGAAGTAAATGGAAGAATGGGAAAGCGGAGGGGAGAGTGTGCCACAGGCCAGACAATGCAGTACCCTCCTGGGGAGATTGCTCACCCTTAGGGGTTTGGGGGCTTCCCTCTCCTGTGTCTGGGTTTCCTCCCCAGAGAGAGCTTTTCATCCAGCTGGTCCCATGCAGCTGGTCTCATACAGAAATTGTTAGTGCCACTCATGAATATCTCAGCATTGTGCCCATTGAGGTATGCCCCGTGATCATGCCTGGTGATAATGCTTCATTGCGCACTGGGCACTGCTCCTGTACAGATAAACTACAGTCAGCCTCCAGTCTCACTTCCTGGTGCCCACAGGCCACAGGTGGAACTTTCTCTACATTTTCTGGTTAGTCACAGTGGAGACCCTCCCTACTCAGGGTCTGCCCACTTCCTGCCCAGACACCAGAATCGCCACCCAGAGGCTACCGTTAGTTGCCCTTTCTTGGGAGCAGACTTGAAGACGCAATCCCAGGGACATTCTCTGTGCAACTTTCCCTCACCCTGCCTGGTTCTCAACCAAGTCTCACACCATTCACCGTTATTCTGGCCTCTCTGACCCTGGAGAGCCTTCATTAGTGCAAGCATTAGGTCAGAAGAGTCTCCCTGCCAATCCTCCAGGGGCTCCTAATGCCTGCTAAGCAAGGTCTGGAGGCAGTCCACCTCCCCCACCCCCGACCATGTGCATGATACACCCCAAATGCACCCCCAGCCCGTTAGCATCTTATTCCACTCACTGTGTCTCCTACTGTTCTTCACAAGGCCCAACTCAGATGTCACCTCTTCCCTTGCCCTGTCATCCCATATCCTTTGTCTGTCACATTCTGGGCCCTCCCCCTTACCCAGCCTTTGATGTTGGGGTTCTCTCTGCTCACCATCCCTGTGTGGTCTCAGCACATCTGGTTCCTCTAGACATTCCTCAAGTCCAGCTCTCAGTTTACCTGGTCCAGACCAGCTCTCTGGAGCTCTGGAAGTACATTCTAGCTCCCCTTAAGCTGTCTGGTTCCTGGATCCTCGCCTTCTCTTGTTGCTGAGGACCAGAGTCCTGCATGGGAATATGTCTCATTTATCTCTTCTCTAGAGTAGTGTGTGTGCTCACCTGGAATATCCCCCTTAGGTACATGCCTACATCATCAGCTACCTGAAGAAGGAAATGCCAAATGTATTTGGAAAAGAAAATAAGAAGCGAGAACTTATCTTCAGGCTTCCAGAAATCTATGTTCAGCTGCAGCGAGAATACCAGATTTCTGCGGGGGACTTCCCTGAAGTCAAGGCCATGCAGGTACTGGGAGCCCTGTAATAATGTCTTGAGGAAGTTGTGGAAACTACAATTCCCTGCCACAACACCTAGCTGATTACAGGAAACATAAGAAAGACTCACAGTTTAATGAAGGAGAATGCAATGAAGTCATCTTCCTAATGATGACCCGTGATGATGGCCTCCAATGACTAAAGCAGATATTGTTTGCCTTCCAATATGTCTTTTTAAAGAGGAGACAATTAGCCAGAGGGCAGTGAACTTACTCGAGAAAGTTTACAGACAGCCTGGCCTTGTAGATGATGCGTAGATGATGCTCAGAGTTGGCATTGAAGTTGAGGTGACCCTGGCTTTCAGACTCCCAGAACCTGAAGGGAATTAGAGCTGGGCTTGGCTTTGAAGGTCACTTTGGATAGTTCCTGCAGCCATACAGCAAGGGAGTATGCTTGGACAGGCTACTGCTGAGCATTGAGCTGGGGCTCTGGACACAGATGTACATTGTTGTATTCAGCAACAAGTCTGCTGAAAGGCTAGTGTCGGTGGCCTCCAACCTGATTTCAGAACCTCCCTTTGCTGCCCTTTAGCTCTGGGCAGTTCCATGCAAGCCATGATAGAGCCTGCCTTTAGCTGCTTTGGTCCAACCAGTGTACACTGCCTTACAGTGATGGAATGTCTTTCTGAGCAAGGTCACCATCTTCTTGTCCAGTGCAGTTCACATCTGCACAGGGCCACAGTCCTCTCTATTTTAAGGCAGATGACATGAACTCAGGTAGCCATGTCATCCGACTGCTTGTCTCCTCACATCTCGTGGGTTGCCAGACCAGAGTATATCTCCAAGATCTACAAGGTGGATGATTCTGCAGTTGCCCAGTGGGAGCTTGTTCGGGTCCTGTGGGTCAAGGAAGATTGAAGAGTATGGCCCGCCTATGTATCTGGCCTGGGAGTCACTGCCTTATGGGAACATGAACCCTCGTGGGCATAAGAAGCTAAAGTCTAGATTTGGATGTAAGCCACATACATACATTTCAAATTTGGTTGCACATTTTCAAAAACTCCTGGGTAGACTAATCATAGGTTTCCCCTTGAGACCAATTGTTCTATCATTCACTCCAAGCCACAGAGAATGGCTAGAGAGAGAGTATGCCTAAGGTAGGGCCCCAGAGGGGAGAGGAGGAGAAAGAGAGTAGACAAAATAGACGTGAGGTCAGCTTTAAAGGAAACACCACATAGCTGGTGCAAGGTCGGGGGTGGGGGGAGACTCACTATGACTCACTATTCCAGTGGCAGCTCTTTATGCCTGGGGTCAAGGTGGGTGCTTCTGGTATGATCTGGTCACAGGATCTAGCCAAATTATTTGTTCTTTTGTTTTAATTATTCTCTCACACTATACATCCTGACTGCAGCCTCCCTTCCCCCCTCCTGGCCCCCACTGCTCTCCCCAGATCTGCTGCCCCTCCCTTTCCCTTCAGAAAAGAGCAGGCCTTGCAGGGATATCAACAGAGTACAACATAACTAGGCACAGACCCTCAGGTGGAGGCGGGATGCGGCAGCCCAGTAGGAGGAAATTTGTTTATGACAAATGCAGAGATACCTTTTTTCTTTCTAGCAATAAAATGGGTATTCTGTTCAGAAGAGGAATTACTTTGCTTTGGGTCACAAGATAACTAACTTGAGCATTCGTGGTTAGTTGTCTCCCAGAGACTGCTTTTTTGTTTTTTGGGTTTTTTTTTTTTTTTTTTTTTTTGTTTTTTTTTTTTTTTTTAATTCTTGTTTCTCTGTGTGTCCTGGAACTCACTCTGTAGACCAGGCTGGCCTTGAACGCACAGAGATCCACCTGCCTCTGCCTCCTGAGTGCTGGGATTAAAGGTGTACACCACCACTGCCCAGCTGAGACTTTCTTTTATATTCAGGTTATGCCCTGCATCCCATGGCCTAGCTGCAGAACAGCTGTTTCCTTGTACCTTTCATAAGGGAACTTAGCATCTTGGCTTAATTGAAAACTACTAAGTACCCACCATGTGCTATAACACCACATATGTGCACTCATTAGCTGTTGTTACACTGCCCACACCACATAGAGACTCTCTGAGACCCTGCAGCTCTGCTGAGCCCCTCTGGGCTCTCACGTGACCCATAGGTGAGCTCCCATAACAGAGCAGGCTCCAGAACTATAGCTGTTTATGAAAATTAATCTGGGCCCATCTGGGTCAGAGGACACCCAGGCCTCCCAGAGCTGGGACAAAGGATAATCCCCGGGAAAGGAGTCAGGGAGCCCAGAGTCTCAGGAGCAGCCTCAGCCCATTCAGCTGGAGTCGGGGTGAGTGGAAGCCTATGCTGAGAATCCCCATGGTCAGGACCCACATTTAGTATCTTCGGTGAGCCCAAGTGTCTCGGGCAGGACAGGAGCCCCACCCTTGGAGCTGTCCTGTTCATGTGTGCTCATTACGTCTCTCATCCAGGAAAATGTTAATTACTGGGCCAGCGTTGTCCTAGGCCCTGGAATACATCAATGGGCAGACATTGAAGATAAGAGTGAGAATAATTTAGTCTTTGCCTTAGTGACACACCCCTTGCTGCAACATGAATGCTGTGGGCTTCAGTGTAATTAGTGATTTCATGGCTGCGACTCAGTGTCTCTTTATAAGGGTGTAACTCCAAAGTCCAGGAGCCATGCCATGCTCACTCTACTTCCCCAGGATCTAGAACAGTGGTTCTCAACCTTCCCAATGCTGCAACCCTTTAATATTTTCCTCATGGTGTGGTGACCCTCAACCATAAACTTAATTTGTTACTACTTCATAACTGTAATTTTGCTACTGTTAGGAGTCACAATGTAAATATCTGATAGCAGCCCCCCCAGAGGGGTGTGACCCACAGGTTGAGAACTACTGGTCTAGAATGCAGTAGATACTCAATAAATACATGCTGAGCATGCTCCTTTCCCTGAGGCTGTTGAGGATCTAGCATCCTCAGCAACAAGCATTCAGTGTCTGGGTCAGAGGTAGAGGCTAAAGCCAGGTCTACAGAACAAGATCAGGACAGGAACCAAAACTATACAGAGAAACCCTGTCTCGAAAAACCAAACCAAACCAAAAGAAAGAGCTTGGAAATAATAGTCATGAACAGGGCATATGTCAGGGTCATGAGGAGGGTTTACCACAGCTGGCTTTAAGTCTATGTTCCCCCTCTCAAGAGTCCCCTGGTCAGAGGGTCTTACATCTGTTACACTCAGCCAAGTGTGTGTTTCCATTCCCTTAATACCAGGACAAGCTGCCTGTGTCTCCTGTGCCCTGTCCCAAGGGACTCTGGCCTATTGTGCAGTACTACTGACCTGCAGCTTGAGAACACTAGAAACACTCTAGTGGTATTGCTTACTCAGTTGTCGAGAATTTGACCCCCATGTGGATGAGTTACCACGTTTTAACAGCAGAGGGCAGCAGAGCCATTTCCCCATCTGCTCGTCCCTACCACATATTTGAAAATTGCTCTGGTGAACTTTGGGAGTTGGGCAAAAATAACCCAGCTTGAGACTGGGATAGGAACCTAGTCTTTGGTAGGAGCAGCTCCAGGATTCTGGACCCAGTGGCACAATTGTTGATCTCTTTAAATCCTGACTGCATGACTATCCCAATAAAAAAGACTGCTTTTTTGGACCTGTCCTGCTGCTGGAGGGCAGTAGCTTGTCCTCCACATCCCTGCTCAGGTCTGTAAGTACCACAGAGACCAGAGTTTACTTTCTGTGTGCTTGCTGGGCGGATATAGCTGCTGCTTTCTAGTCATGCCTGCAAAATTGTGGCCACTGGCCCTTTGTTGCTCATACAACTGCCATCAGAATCCCTGTCCTCTGCAGGCTGGTAGACAGTTTGGGCAGACATAATTCCCACATGTCTGTTTGCCAGACACAGGGACTCTTGTGTGCTCAGGGCTCAGACTCATTCCCCAGGGATGGGGTAGGTGTTCCTGCACCAAAGGGATTTCAGACCTCCTACCCAGCAGCACTGGAATGTTTATGTATCCTTCCTCCTCAACCGGCCCCTCTGTCCCTCAGCTGACTGTGACACTGTCCGCAGAAGTCCCGAGTACTGCTAGCACTGTATGGTGCTGGCGGGGGAGGTGATGCCCTGGTGGCTCTCATCAGAGGCAGGACCCAGAATCGAGAACTCATTTTAGAAAGCAGGACTGTCTTACTCAAGTGCTCAACCAGGTGCCGACTGCTGAGTTGCAGCCCAGCAGCCTAGATGGCACAGTGCTGGCTGCCTGCAAGTGTGTTGGGAGAGCTGTTCCGAAGACACGGTAGGCAGTCATTTTCTGAACCTGCCCTTCTGCAGTATCAGTGCTGTGGCTGCTTTCCAAATATGAACACAGAATTCCTGACCCGCCACACCCTGAAGATCACATTTTTCATTTTGTTTTGTTTTCTTTTTCAAGACAGGGTCTCCCTATAGCTTTGGAGCCTGTCCTGGATCTCACTCTGTAGCCCAGGCTGGCCTCAAACTCAGAGTTCCACCTGGCTCTGCCTCCTGAGTGCTGGGATTGCAGGTGTGCGCCACCGCCGCCCGGCCGAGGATCACAATTTTTGTTCTTTGCTAGGCATAGCTTCCATATCTATCTACAAAATGACTTTACTAGGTGATTCTATGTTATGTAGCTCTTCAGTGTTAGATTAGCCATGTGTGGTCGCCACACCGATAATCCCAGCACTCAAAAGACAGTAGGACCTGGAGCGACAGAAATCTCTTTATTTTTATTTTAGATTACAATTATGCATGTGTATCTGTGTGGGTGAGAGTGCAGTTATCTGCAGAGGTCAGAAGAGGATTTCGGATCCCATGGACCTGGAACTACAGGTGGTTGTGAGCCACACAGCATGGGTGTTGGGAATGGGGGTTCTGCCATTTTAATATGAACATGCTCTTAACCACAGAGTCATCTCTCCAGTCCCCACCCTGAATTCCATTTATTTGTTTGCTTGCTTGCTTGCCTTTTGAGACGAAGTCTCACTGTCTAGCCCTACTGGCCTGGAACTCACAGAGGAACACCGGTCTCTGCCTCCAGAGTGCTGGGATAAAAGGTGTTTACCACTATGCCTGCATCCTCACCTCCACCCTGCATGAGCTCACCTTGAATTCTTGACCCTCCTACCTCACCTCCCAAGTGCTGGCCTTAGAGGCACATGCTATGCCTGGCTTAAATCTTTATTTTCACTCCCTACTTTTCCCATTTGTTTTACAGTGAAAGTTTGCACTTGTCCATGCCAATTCCCCACCCCCCCCCCCTTAATAGCCCATCACACTCTTTCTGTCCAGAATAGCCAAGACTGGCTTCTTTCTGGGCTCTCCCTGTCTCATCTCCAGGAAACTACATAAGTGAATAGCCTCTCTACCTCCATACCCTCACTCTATCCAGAATTGCCCATACAGAAATACCCACATATAAAAACTGCAGTGAGGGCTGGGAATATAGAGTTTGGTGGTAGAGCACTTGCCCCAAGTTTAATTCCCGCAACACACACAGACAAAAAATAAAACAAAATCCAACAACTCAGCCATTGGCTAGAGAAATGATAGGTGGCTCTGCAGTTAAGAGTTCTTGCTGTGCACACATGAGAACCAGTGTTTGGACCGAGCACCCATGTAAAAGCTGGACATGGCTCTACCCATGCCTGGAACTCTGCTTCTGAAGGGGCTTGAAACTGGAAGGTCACGGAGGCATGCTCCTACCTGAGAAATACAGGTTCAGGGAAAGACCTTGCCTCAAAAGTATCAGCCAAAAGTGATAGAGGAAGGTGCCTGACAACTGCCCCTGGCCTCTTTGTGTGCACAGGCATACACACCTACACACACACACATGCTCACACACATGCACACATGCACATACACTCTCAGTGCTTCTGCATTTGCTCGGAAAAAATGTGGAAGACCATTTTTCATTATGTCTTTGAGTCTGCTGATGGTAGGGCCTAGACAGCTTTTCTTATTCAAGGCCAGAGGAAGCTTAACTCTAGTCCCTTCTGCCATAGCAGTGAATAAAGATGAACAAAGGAGGTCCTCCCTGGGTATCCAAGGAACTGAGTTCGTATGTGCTTGCAGGAAATAGCCTTCCTTAACCTCAGACACCTGGTGATGTCCCTTCTCCCTTCCAATTATTTGGTTCTTCCTTTCTACTGACTTTTTTCTCTTTTGTGTTCTCCTTTTTACACGTCTTTTTTGGAAGTAGACAGACACCGAACAGCTGGTGTCTTCTTCCTCCAGTGTAATCAAGGCTCCTTTAAAGCAGGGCCTGTCCCTGGACCCAGGAGAGTATCTGATGCACAGCAAGCGATAGTGACAGGTGATAAGGGGGTGGGTACATGATGGCTGCATGAAGGGGGGGGGTAAATGGTGGGCAAGTGGGTGGATACAAATATGGATGTGTGAGTAAGCAAAGACAAACTAGGTAGAAAGGGCTCTCTATCACTACCCATGAAGCCTCTGTGACCCTCCTCCCTAACCCTCTCTAGAGCCTGCTGACAGGCCACTTCTCCCAAAAGATGGGGTAGAGACCTGTTGGGACCTGGCTTATGGTGCTCAGCCCTAGGTTTCAACTTGTGCTTATTTGTGCATACTTTTGAAATAACTGACTAGTCTACAGCTACAGGACTCCCACAGCCCTGACAGGAACCTGCAGGTTTCCGGTTCTAGGCTCATTCCTAAAGAGGTTAAATCCAAGGAGCACGTGCCCCAGGCTACATCAGTATTATTTTCAAATAATCCAAAGGCAAAGTTCATTTCATCAGAAGCTAGGGGAATTAAGACAAGGTGCTGCTATGTAGACTAGGCTGTCCTCAAGCTTGCAGCAACTCTACAATCTTTACCTTCTGAGTGCTAAGATTATAGGTGTTTAGTACCACATACAGCCAGCTACAAAGTTCTCAAATAATAGGTTTAATTTTCTAAATGTAGTCATTAAGGTTTTTTCCCAATCTTTAATGATTTTTAATTTATCTTAACTCTTTACAATACATCTCAACTGTGGTCTCCCTTTCTTCTGCTCTTCTCAACCTCTCCCACCCCCCAGATCCTCTGTTCTTTTATTTCCTTTCAGAAAAGAGCAGGTCTCCCAGTGACATCAACCAAACTCAGCCTCTCAAGATGTCATGAGGCTAGGCATATATCCTCTTATCAAGACTGGGCGAGGCAACCCAGTAGAAGGAAAGGGCTCCATGAGCAGACAAAAAGAGTCAGAGACACCCCCTCTCCCACTGTTAGGAGTCCCACAGCACCCCAAGCTAAAGAACCACAGTGTGTATGCAGAGGGCCTGGTGCAGACCCGTGCAGGCTCCATGGTTGCCGTTTCAGTCTCTGGGAACCCCTGTGGCCCTGCTTAGTGGATTCTGTGTTCTCCTGCTGTCCTCAACCCCTGGGCTCCTACAGTCCTGCCTCTTCCTCTTCTGCAGAGTTCCTGAGCTCCGCTTGATGTTGGCGTGGATCTCTGCATCTGCCCCATAAGCTGCTGGATGACTATCGGGCTAGGCACTGACCCTACGCGTATAAAGACTATTATTAGGGTCATTTCGTTGATTTTCTCGCATGTTTGGTTCTACCCTAGGTCTCTGGGCCACCCAGCTTCAGATCCTGACCATCCAGGCAGCGTCTGCACGGGCTCCCTCTTGTCCCTGAGTTTTTCAGCAAAGCATAGTAAAGAGTTAGCAGATGTGTACTGTAGTCTTAACTCCATCTGGATAGCCCATGTGATTGTAAAACAAGGTTACAATACTGGCCTTTTTCACCCCCTTGATTGTTACAAACATATTTGAAGTGTGGAGCAGAACCTTTCTGAGAACATACTAATCCTCAGGGGCATTAAAGACAGGTGAAAGGTTTTTTTCAACGCCTTAGGGGATTGCTAAGCAGAGAGAGCAGCTACTGTACAAAAAGCCACTTTCAGTCCTGAAGCTGTTTCTTCTTCCTGAGCCCCTCTTGCATGGGAGCCTGGACATGGAGGCCCAGCAAAGAGTTCTGAAAGGCAGAGGGTGTGGTGGGGTGTCTGCTTTCAGGGAGACCCAGCTCCCTCCAGCGCCTCCTGCAGAGACCCTAACTCCAAATCTGGTTCCCCTCCTGTAGGAACAGCTTGAGAACTATGACTTCACCAAGTTCCACTCCCTGAAACCCAAGCTGATCGAGGCCGTGGACAACATGCTGAGCAACAAGATCTCGTCCCTGATGAGCCTTATCAGCCAGGAAGAGATGAGCATGCCCACACAGATGGTGCAGGGCGGTGCCTTTGACGGCACCACAGAGGGGCCCTTCAACCAGGGCTACGGGGAGGGGGCCAAGGAGGGTGCTGATGAGGAAGAGTGGGTCGTGGCTAAAGACAAGCCCGTGTATGATGAACTCTTTTATACACTATCACCGATCAATGGCAAGATCTCAGGCGTCAATGCCAAGAAGGAAATGGTGACCTCCAAGTTGCCCAACAGTGTCCTGGGCAAGATCTGGAAGCTGGCCGACTGTGATTGTGACGGCATGCTGGACGAGGAGGAGTTCGCACTAGCCAAGCACCTCATCAAGATCAAGTTGGATGGCTACGAGCTACCCAACAGCCTGCCCCCGCACCTCGTGCCCCCCTCTCACAGGAAGTCCCTGCCGAAGGCTGACTGAGGGTGCACAGCTGGGGTGGAAGAGGAGGGGGTGCCTGGGCCTGAAGCCTGCTGTGCCACTGGCTTGCACGCCTCAGTTCCTCTATGTAGGGTGGGGAAGGGCAGACACTGACACTAGATGAGGCCCTTTCCCCTCTAGGATCCCTAAGTTTCTATCAAAATATTGAGAAGAGCTCTATATATGGAGATTAGAAGTCTAAGAAGAAAAGTAAATTATCCAAAGAAAAATATAGGCATGGACACAGGCTGGTGAACTCTGGGGAAGTCAGGGAGTAAGCTGGGGACTGACTGGAGTCCAGGGCTGTGCTGGGCAGTGTGTTACTGCGACCCTCTCAGTCCTTCAGAGGGCACTGAGGAGCACATAAGTGACCTAATTTGTTTTTCTTACCGTGTTTCCTGCTATATTTAGAGGGGGAACAGAGCAGAGGGTTTCTGCTCTCTATAGACTGACACCAGGTTCGAGAGAGGATGTTCCATGTCTGTGTGTGCCTCCCTCCTGCAGTCCTCAGAAGAACAGGCAGCCAGGCCAGGAAAACCTGCCTTGTCCCAGCACCTGCTGCATGGCCCTGCAAGCCTCCCTCAAGCAAAGCTGGATTCAGTTAGGAATTTGGAATATACAACCTCTGTCAGCCCCTGGCAAGACCTCTAGTTAATGTTTCAGATCACGTTGAAGTCTAAGGATGGGCCTTTCTTTCCAGTTCACCCAATAGGTTGCAGCAAAGTCAATTTATCAGACTTAAGAAAAGACAGTTCCCATCTGTCACTAAGTGTGCCATTTGACCATTGAATGTTCCCAAGGCTTTTTGGTAGGTGACAGAATTTAAATTCAACAAAGCCTTGTCTTGAATTGTGTAGTCCTAGAGACTTCGGACCCAGGTGAAGAGAGACTAGCTCCATCCTGAGCTGTCAATGGAAGAGATCAGTGTCTTGATGATTGACACCATTGTTTGATTTTTAAAGAAAAATATGCATTTTATTGTGTTGAATTGTGTTTTCCTCACAAGATGAAGCTTTCCTGTGGCAATCTTTTGTGTAACACCTTTTCTCCCACGCTACTGTGCTTCCCATCAGAAGTGCCCGTCTGGGGCCAGGATTGGTCTGCGCACACACCCTTCAGTGCTCTTTCCAAGCCTTTGAATTTCTCTGACCCATTTATTCAGGTGCAGGAGCCCCCTCCCAACACATGCCTGCTCTGTGGTTCAGCTGATGAACACTTTGCGCCATCATTTATGTAGTAGGTGTCACAGCACAGCAGTGACCACATGGCCCGGCCCTGACAGTACCACAAATGAATGAATCTGAACTGTGCCCCTGGGTATTCAGAAAAACATACCCCTACCCCTAATTGCCTGCCTATGGCAACCTCAGGGTCAGAACTGTAGATTTAAGAGAAAATGCTAAAAGCTCACATCTATTATCCTAGTACTTGGGGGGCTGATGCAGGAGGGTTACCGTGAGTTTGAAGCCTGAACTACATTGTTAGTTTCATGACAGTCTGTTTCAAAACCAGGGAGAATGTCACCATCATGCTCTCTATCTTACTTTCTAAAGGACAGTAGTTTTAAGAGAAACATGGTGTGCCTTTCCTTTGAATGAGTGTGTTTTGATTAACACAGAGGGCAATGTTTGATCCTGGGGCTGTAACTGCGTGCAGGCATTTCTGTGGTGTGAGGACCCTTGTGCCCAATGCGTGGTGGCCTGGGAGGGCAGCCTCCCCGCCCAGGTGTCTTGCTGTTTTTCCTCTGCACAGTTGCCATATATCTACATAAATATAATCACAAATGTATGTCTCGTGATGTCTCTAAAGTGCGTCCGTGTGTTCTAGGTAGATAGGACCAAATGGCTTCTGTACAGAACCTCAAGGAGGCCTTTCTAGGGACAGCAGGCTAAGATTTCTGGGGTCTCCCTGCCCGCTCCTCTCCACCTTCTGCTGGGAGAAGCCTAGCAGCTGAGCCTCACCCTGCTCTGACCTGGTGATGTTCTGAACTAAAAGAAACCATGGGTCTACTTTTCATAATATTCTCTTGTTCCTCCTGGTAAGTTTACCAGAAAGGAAAACACCAGAGATGGTGAGCAAATGAAAGATTGTATCTTCCCAGAACCAACACAAGGTTCCTAGACTGTTCAAAATGCCCTCTCCACGCCTCCTGTCTGCTCACCTTGACTGTACTGCCCCACCCTCAAGTGTTAGTTCTGTGTGTCACAGAAACACTGATAATTCAGTTTGCAGGAGGGCGGGTTCAGCCGGCTCCATTGCTGTGGTGCTGAGGTGAGGGCAGAGGAGGCTGTTGCTTCTTGGCAGCCAAGAAGCAGAGGGAAGGAGACCCAAGACAGGCCATACTTCAAAGGCGTGCCTCAGGGACCTGCTTCCTCATCATCATCCGTTCATCTTCATCCATGATAAATTCAGAACCTTATGGTCCAATCACCTCTCTGTTGACCAAGCCTTCAGTCCGTTTCATATCCAAACCACATACCACATAAGCCCAGTTTTCAAAGACGCCATCTCAGAGTGTTTACGTACAGGAAGAAAGGCAGAAGTATGTCATCTGCGACTACCCAACTACTTCATTCTCTCCCTGGTTCCAAAGGCCATGTTTGTAAGCAGCACATGGCATCGGGTCACAGGAGCCACTGCAGGTGGGGGGAAGTGAGCACTTCAGCTAGGTCCTGCCATCCTCACCTGCCAGTGGAGTCCTGCTGAGGCCAAGGAGGAAGAAACTGCCCTTGGCCATGTGGACATGCCCCTGTTTGTGGGGTAAGCAGATGGCTAGACAGTATCACCTCATGCTTCAATGTAACAGCAAGACCCCAGAACCAGGAACCTGAGTTTATTCAAGTAACCCAGGGCCTAATTCAAGAATATATCAGATTACACAGTATTTAGCAACAGTAAATCTACAATGCCTCTATTTTTTTTTTAAAAAAAATCTTATTTAAAAGTGTCAGTCCACACTGGCTCTGGCTTCTTGTAACTGTTCCCACTTTTCAAGAGGAAAGTGGTCCCTTGGGTCCATTTTGAAGGGAGATGGAAGAGCCCAGAGAGTATGCCTCTTCTCCATGCCATCCTTGTGACCCCAATTCCTCGTGCATCCTCTGGGGAAAAGGTCTCACAGAGTCACATCACTGGAGACAAAGACCCTCCACATCACACCTCACCTGAGAAAGAGGAAAAGCCCAGGCTGAAGGGACTGTGGGGAAGGGTACTGCCGGGCTGTGTGGTGGGGCAATGCTGAGAACATTCCTGAGGTGTAGCCCTCTCACATGCACTTCAAGTGTGTGCCACCTGTGCAGACATTGGGCTTTTCCCGGTGTCACCCCTGTACCCTTGTGATGATGCCAACCTGGGCTATCATCCAGCACAGCATATTCCTTTTCATTATCACCCAGAACCATGAGGTTTGGGTGTAGTAGACCCCTCCCCTCTTCCCAGGATGGATCCTGTCTAGCTTAAACCAATTAAAGTATTTCATCCCTCTAGTCAGAGACGCCAGTATATATTCACTTTTTCTAACTCAGTTGTGAAGAGCCACCACCCCAGCACTTAGGAAGATGTTCCATCTTCCCTCTTCTCTAGAACTATAATAAAGCAGGGGCCTTATTGGTACAAGGCTATACATGGCATTGAGAGGAGGGGGATAGGGAGGTCATTGGGCTGGCTGGAAGGAGGTATTGAGCAAGGCATAAGAAACCCAGATCTGCAGTGATGTCATTAGGGATGCTGAATCAAACAGCACCTGAAGGCTTGTTCCTGCTAGATTGATCTTCAATACACTCCATCTATATCACTCAATACAGCTCAAATAGAAAAGTCAGTCACTTGGCAAAGATTCCAAACCACACTGTCCCTTCACCAAGGGCTTAAATCATTCACAGCCAAAGAGGAGCTGGTCCTTGTACAATCAGCGGTGGCTCTGGCTGCCATTGGGGCAGGGGGAGGTGTGGGGAGGAGAGCAGTCCTCTAGTCCCAATCCAACAGCTTCTTTCTTTCTTTCTTTCTTTCTTTCTTTATTTATTTATTTATTTATTTAAAGATTTATTTATTATGTATACAGCATGTATGACTGCAGGCCAGAAGAGGGCACCAGATCTCATTACAGATGGTTGTGAGCCATGTGGGTGCTGGGAATTGAACTCAGGACTTCTGGAAGAACAGTCAGTGCTCTTAACCTCTGAGCCATCTCTCCAGTCCCCTTCTTTATTTTTTTTTTAAGATTTATTTCTTTTTATTTTATGTGTCTGAGTGCTTGCCTGTATGTATGTGCACTGTGTGTGTGTGTGTGCAGAAGAAAGAAGGCATCAGATGCCCTGAAACTGGAGTTGTAGGTGGCTGTAAGTTGCATGTGCTGGAAACTGAACCAAGGTCCTCTGGAAGAGCACCCTTAACCACTGAGCCATCCCTCCAGCCCCACATCCAACAACTGAACAATTGTTCTTTTTAAACCTATCAACGAGGAGTCATATAGCTCTGTCTGGCCTGACCTCACACCACACAAACCCAGAGGGGCCGAGGACAGGTTCCCTCAGACCCGAAGGCTCTTCTGAAAGCTTTCCCTTACAGAAGAGACTGGGCACCTTCAGGGTGGAGTGGCTGAGGACGAGGCTCCCCTACAAAACAGGGACCCCAAAGACTGCGTGTCTCCTCCAGAATCTTCCTTGGAGCCATGCAGAGAGGGTTCCTCCTGTGCTGCAGTCAGAGGAAGAATGCACCCCTGCCCTGGGGTTACATACAACTAACTAAACTTGGGCCCACAGTCTCTGAGATGGAGGCTTTGGGAGGGGGTACAGGGAAGTGTCCCTGTGACCAAGGCTTATGAAAAGAGAGAGCAGGCCCTCTGGTAGACAGTATCTGGGAGGGGTTGTTGCTCACAGGGCAGCAGTGAGCGGGAGCTGCCGCCCACCCCTGAGAAGCTGTTTTCCCTGGTATTCTCGCCGTCAACAGTCACCGGCTGCCTTCTCAATACTTGGCTGAGCTGAGCTTGTGGCCCAGAGCTGGTCAGAGCCTGAGAAGCTGAGCACAGGATGCTACAGCTCCCTGTGGCTGTTCTCGGTTAGGGAGGGGCTGTCAGTCAGTTCGTTCCTCCCATCATCCTGGGATGGGGTGCAAAGAGGAGGTGAGCCCACAGCTTTCATGCAGAAGCCCTGACCATCGATGCCTCATTCAGACTTGCAACGCTCTCACCAGAGCCAACAAGACCATCAGAGCCTCACCTGCTAAGCAGGAAGCAGCCAGGGGAGGGGAAAGAATGAGGGGCCAGCCCTTAGCAGTAAGCCTAGCACATTCTTGAGCCACCTCCTCCTGTCCGGGCTCCGCCCTGTAGCAGGTGGGAGGACAATGCCGCCTGTGTGCCCTTACCCCTGACAGGCTGGCAAAGGGGAGGGCCAGACTGTGGCCCCAGCTCCAGCCTGACCTTTCTGGTCGTCTCCCCGACTCCCCAGGCCCTGCTGTCTTGTTCCTCCATCCAACAGTGGGGCCTCCTAGCGAGGACCCGGACATCAACTGCCAAGGTGAGATGCCCGTCTTCCTTCTGCCTGCCAAAATTAAGCCAAAGAGCGGGGGCCAATGTCTGTGGCATAGGACTAGCAGCAAGGGTTCGGAGAAGACTCTGGAAAGTTGGGGGTAGGGTGACTCTGGGTCATTCTAGTGCAGGCTACCTGTCAGGCTCCTCACCTGCTTAGGTTCCAACATAATTCCTGCCCTTCATGGGGACTGTGGCAGGACAGGGCCCCAGACTTCTGGCAGGAGGCTCATCAGTACCCACAGTGCCCCCGAGCCTTCATACCCTCACCACCTCCAGACACAGGGAAATATCCAGTTGCCATTCACCCGCAAAGAGCTATAGGTTCAGAGGTTAGTTTCCCCTTCAGCCCTCCAGCTCCTTAGCAGCACTGTCCTTGAGGAGGAGGCCCTGCTGAGTCCAAGTTTGGCAATGGACTCTGAGTATGAGATGAGCCATGTCCGCAAGCTCCAGGCTCAGCACGCACAGATGCAGGAGAAGACCTTTACCAAATGGATCAACAACATCTTCCGTCTGGGCCGGGTAAGTATGGCCTGGGCGCCTCCAGTTCTGGCCAGTGACCTAGGGGCCTGCTGTGGGATCCCCGGCCTGTAGCATTCTAGCCTGACCTCCTGGGCTTTAAAATGGAGTGAGCAGGAGATGCTGGGCTGACCCCACATCTGCCCCAATCCACTCCTCAGGTAGGCATCAGGATACAGAACCTGTACACAGAGCTTGCTGACGGTGCCCACTTACTGCGGCTGTTGGAGCTTATCTCTGGGGAGGCCCTGCCAACACCCAGCCCAGGCCGCCTGCGTGTGCACTTCCTGGAGAACAGCAGCCATGCACTAGCCTTCCTCAGGGCCAAGGTTTGTTCTGGGAAGGGGGTTCTGCATGGACAGCTGGGTGAGCAGCAACCAGAGGTCATCATATGAGGGCTAGCCCTCAGGCCGAGCAGGAGATCTGGGCCTGAGTACCAGAGGTGCAGCCGAGGCTCAAGAGCCAGAAGCAAAGCTCTTCCTGCAGAGTGCACTTGACTTAGACAGCCACCAGCTGGCCACAGCAGGAACAATCTATATCCCTGTCAGGACTGAAAACATCCCTGTCTGATAAGGGAGCATTGCAGGTTCTTGGCTGAAATTGTCTGAGTGTTCTTAATCTTCTCAGTTCTTAATCCTGGACATTTAGATCCAGAATGATTTATCAGGCAGGAACCATGGTTAGCCAAGTAGCCGGGCCCAGGTGTGCCCACAGGAGGTTGGCATAGAGAAGAGTTTCAGGAGGGCACCAGAGTCACCTGAGAAAGACACAAACCAAAGAGATGGGCATTAAAAAGAGGCAGGAGTTCCCACGGCACAGAGGGGCCCTCGTGGCCAGCGCCACTGGGCCATGCAGGACCCTATTATATCGACGAACTGGCTCCTGGCCTTGGGTACTGAAGTTGGGAGGTAGTTGGCTCAGAAGTTGTGAAGCCATGGATCTGGCCCAAGCTGGGCTGAGCCTAAGTATGCCCAGCTCCTGTGTTCTGATGGAAGAGACATGCAGCACCCTGGAGCCAAAAGCAAGGGGGACAAAAGCCATTGGAGGGGAGCAACGGTGGTTCCCCAGCACCTGGAGCAGCAGAAAGCCAGGCCCTGTTCAGATCCAGCGACAGGGGCCCTATGGGCCGGCTGGCTGCTCCAGGAATCCAGGATGGATGTGAGGCCTGCAGCTCTTCTTGAGCTGCTGCTGCTGGTGGTGGTGTTTTAGACAGCTCACTTGTGCAGCCTAGGCTACTCAGACTCCTGTGTCATATGCTGTCCTGGAACTCTTGACCCTCCTACCTCCACATCCCAAATGCTGGGATTACAGGAATGTACCTCCACACCCAGCTTCCTTATGAGTTTTGTTATACAGCAAGGCCACTGACACTTGTGGAGGGGGTATCCTTGACTCTAGACACGTGAGGCAACTGTAGTCAAGGCTGGACAAGCGAGTTGCCCCAGCTCAACCACGGCTTTGATCCCCCCCGGAGTCAGTGGTTGAGTAATTCCTAGGCTCCCATCATTAGTCCCAGCACCAGAGAAGCAGAGGCAGGAGGGTTTCAAGTTGGGGCTACCCTGGGATATTATACCCATAATAATAACAACATAAAATAACAATATCGCAACATGCGCACACCTATATGAACAGACACCACCACCACCACTACCACCACACCGAAGTCTGAATATTTGCTGATTTCCTCCCATCATGATCAAGTTCATCGATCAGCTGATATTGTTAAACCTGAAGCTGGGAGAATTGATGCTGGAGAGCTGGAACAGACAAGCTTCCCCTTTAGCCGGGTGTCACACCTCCACACTAAGGTGAATACAGAGGGCTGAGTAGGCCAGGGAGAGGCGGGGTGCAGGCTGTGTTCCTCAGGGACCTGTGAGGTACAGCAGAGTGCACCCGCTAGTGAAGGTCCTCTCGCGGGACCCGTGAGCCGCTCACAGCTGTTCTGGTCTTACAGGGCATCTCTCCTTTGTTCGTTCAGGTCATCATTGCAAACTGGTATATGCCAGTAATAAATTTCTATGAAGAACTGAGGACATATTGGGGAGCGAAGCCAGCACCCCCACCATGGGAGTAGTAGTGTGTATTAGGTGTATGTTTATGTAGTAGGAGACAGAACAGATGCATGTGTCTAGGTGGGAGGGAATGTCACGGTTCACCTTCAAATAAGATGGTTGAAATAGGCCATGTGGGCAAAGCGACACCAAACTAGAGGCTGAAAGGATGAAAGGGAGTAATCGTGTGGACATCTGGGGGACATATTTTCAGACAGCCGGGACAGCCAGCCTGTGCCAGGACACGAAGGCCTGTTTTAGGATCAGGCACCAAGGTTGCCACAAGCAAAGCCAGAGTCCTGATCTCAGAATTCTTCTGCCTTGGTGCCACATGATTTCGGTAGAGAAGATGGAGCCAGAGTGTACTGGGCAGATCCTGTGAGGCCCTGCTGTATCTGTCCTGAATTAACGGTCCTCTCCTCCAAGGAACAAGCTCTAGACCAGAGGTTTCACTCTTAGTGCTTACAGAGCGAGCCACTATTTGCTCAAAGGCAGATTCCTGGGCCCAGGCTGTAGAGAATCTGGATGGATGGAGTTGGGGACCCTGAATTTCTAATGGTTCTGTTGGTGTTGAAATACTGACTGAGGACTGAGGTTTGGACCCAGCCACCCCCTTGAGATGTGGCAGCAATGGGAGGAGGCACAGACACTGGCTGTTGTCTGTTTACTCACTTGAGACCCCCCTCCCCCATTTCTGCATATGAGAGTCCACTACCCAGTCCACTACCTGCTTTGAGAACACCCAGGGAGACTTGGGCCAATGTCCCAACTCTTCAAAAAGCCATCCTTTTCCTGACATTGTCCACTGCCTGCTCTCCCTGAAGGCCCTCTGGCTGGAGGAGGGTGGATTCTAGGACCTTCCCATCTCACAGCCTCCTGGACTCTAGGTTTCTCAGGAACATAGGCTTCATGGCTTAGCCCAATCACCCATGCCCACAGGTGCCCATACCCTTCATCGGGCCAGAGAACATTGTGGATGGAGACCAGTCACTCATTCTGGGACTCCTCTGGGTCATCATTCTGCGTTTCCAGATTTCTCACATCTCCTTGGACAGGGTATGTCTCATTCTCCAGTACCTCATGGCCTAGCCCATCCCTGGCTTCACCTCAGGCCCCCCAGGACAGAGTGGTTCCACCCACTTGGTGTTCATTAAATAAATACTTCATCCAGGGGCAAAGAACCCAGGATGTTACCATGTGCTGACATAAGAAGTAGAGTCAGGACTTCATCCTGATTGGGGACAAGTCACTCACTGGTGACAGGCAGAGTGGCTGGCCACCAGCCGCTTCCATTCCTGGTTTGTTTGGCACTGAATCCCTGCATTCACTACACCATAATGCACCAGCAGAGATTAGATATACCAAGGGACCCTAGCTCAGAGGTTTATGAAGTCCCAAAGATCTTGAAGACCACCAAGGCAGTATTTTCTACATCTCCATCTTTTTCTATCCCTTCTTTCCCCCTCTACCTGGGTCAGAAAATAGAAGCAGAATGTCCTTATATCATCAAGTTTCTGTTTTATGATTTCCAAAGCACCACCCCCAACTCCATGCCAGTGGGTTGGACAAGCCAAGCTAGAGAGTGAGACCCTAATAAAAAAGTCATAGGTCTGAGACTTCTGGGAGGCTTCTCAAACTCACCATCTGAAGGCCCATGAATTAACTCAGTGGGTAAAGGTACTTGCTGCTAAGCCTGACAACCTGAGTTCAGTTCCCAGCACCCTCTGCAGCCACCTCAGGCCCTCTCCCTGATTAGCTGGGATCCTGGACAGTGTCCTGTTATACACTTCACTGGCCCCACCAGAGGAAATGGAATATATAAAGAGACTCCACCTCAGTGGTGTATGGAGGTGTATAGGTACTAACAGTGGCAACAGAGGACAGAAAGCTGAGGTAAAAAGGCTTGTGCCTGGGGTGACAGGAATGTAGTGAGGCCCACTTTCTATTCTGTGAGGCCTCAGGTCGGTTAGCTTCATGGCTGGCCCATCAGAAGGGTTGTTGATTACTGAAAGGAACTGACACATAATTACTCTTCAGGAATTAGCTTTATTAGGAAGGGCCTTGAGGGGGAAGTATGAGAAAGAAATAGACTAAATATACTACTAAACATAGTACATTATACTAAAAATACCATGATAGGGAGTTAAAGGGGGGGGGGGGAAGAGACTTCCTTTTAAAACCTGAAGTGTTAGACCATAGGCCTCCTCGTTAGACTTGATCTCATACCCTGAATCAGATCACACCTCCCTGCTGCCCCTTCTGGGACAGTTATGAAACAATCCAGGTTGTGACCTGACAGCTCCCAAAGTATGATATGTGGCTTCTCTATGTTCCTGGCCGCAAATGCTATACTGAACTAAGTCCCATGCTGTCAATCTTCCCACCATCCCTAAAAGATATATATATATATACAAAACAAAACAGGTTTTCCTTTGTCCTGGGGATCTGTCCAAGACCCCTTGGGAAGACTGCTTGGGGATTTGGTCCAGAGATGAAGGCTGCTATCCGAAGAGGTTCCTTTGGCCTTCTCACATCCTCCCTTCCATGGGGAGTCTCAGTGTGCCCCTGTCCCCCACAATCTCTCCCTATCACTTGCATTTTTACTCTTAATAAAGCCCCTGTCCAGGCTTCAAAGCCTTGCCCTTGCTACAGCCTGCAGGCTCTGATACCTTCCGCCCACCCAGCACACGCCCACACTGCCCTGTTCCTCCAGGAGGAGTTCGGGGCCAGTGCAGCTTGGCTGTCTGCTAAGGAAGCTCTGCTGGTGTGGTGCCAGCGGAAGACCGCCAGCTACACCAATGTCAACATCACTGACTTCTCTCGCAGCTGGAGCGATGGGCTTGGCTTCAGTGCCCTCCTCCACGCTCACAGGTGCATCTACACACCCTCTGCACCCCTGGGCCTGGAGAGAGAAGGACAAGTGGGGCCATCAATGGAAAGTACCTGGGTTCAATCCCTGCTCTAAGCCTGCCCCTCCTCCTTCCCTTAGGGGCAGAGCTGGCAGCTTTGCCTTTGACCCCTGCCTTCTCTACGTCCTGTGCTTTGTTTCTTCCCCGTCCTCTCTCTAGCTAGTGTCTGCCCTTTGGGGATGCCCTACCACATCCTGGGTCCTAGCCCCTCTGCTACATTAACCCTCCTTCCCATCAAGCCCTGCGTGTGCTCCAGCCTGAGGCTTACAGAACCATCCGAGGAAAACACTGTCATGGTAAGCAGTGGATGGTTGATGTAAGCCGAAACATGCCGTTCTTTTGAGGAAACGTCCTGCTCTCTGCCCAGGCCAGACCTGTTGGATTATGGCTCACTGAGTCCGGATCACCCTCTGCACAACCTCTCCTCTGCCTTCCGAGTGGCTGAGCAGGAGCTAGGCATTACTCAGCTGCTGGACCCTGAGGATGTGGCGGCCCCGCACCCAGATGAGCGCTCCATCATGACCTACGTGTCCCTGTATTACCACTATTTCTCCCGGCTGCACCAGGGCCAGATGGCACAGAGGAGGCTGGCTAAGGTTGGTGACTGGGGGGGGGGAGGGGGGGGGGGGGGGGGCAGGTCTGTCTGACTGGCTGTCCCCATGCCTTACTGGCTCCATGGCTCTGGCCAAATTGCCTCACTTCTCTGTGCTCCATATGTGACATAGAGGTTATAACTCCTGAACCATGGAGGCTGTTGTGTTATTAAAGTACCTAGCACCGTGCCTGGCATACATGAGAAGCCAGGGGAGCAGTGGCCCTTTCTGGCCCTCTGCCTCCACTGCCCTCAAAAGCTGTTCAGCTTCTAATGGGATTAAAAGGCTTAGAGAACTAAATCTTCGAGGACGGGCGTAGCAAGGCTCTGTTGAGCAGGCGCTGCACTGAGTCCATGCTTTTGGGGGGCTCTCTCACACTGTGGAGGCGATGGCAGAGTCTGAGACCGGGAAGGGCTGTCTTCAGGGTTAGTGTCCTAATGTTGGTGTGGGGTCAAGAACTGGGAGCTGATTTAGGGGCTGGGGGCGCAGGGAAGAAGGGACAAGAAGTCTGCGGGGGGGGGGGGGGGGGGGTCGGCCTGTAGGGCCTCAACCTGCGCTTGAGGCTGAAGGGGCAAAATCAGATGGAGGAAGGCAAGACGTGGTCTCAGCCAATTGTCGAGAGAGTATGGCAGACTCCCGGGTCTGAGTATACAATGTCCCTGACATTCTGTGGGCTGCGAGGCGTGTAATTTTTGTGCATCCTCAGCCGAGAGGAGGAGGGCCAGCCTACCCGGACCGCTCTGCCTGGCACTTAGCACCCAGCCGTGGGGCTTTCGATCTGAGGCCGGCCCCAGGTGCGGCTGACCAGTGCTCTGCCCCTCACCAGATCCTGCTGCAGCTTCAGGAGACAGAGGCACTGCAGGCTCAATACGAGCAGCTGGTGGCTGACCTGCTCGACTGGATTGCAGAGAAGCAGATGCAGCTAGAGGCGCGGGACTTCCCAGACTCACTGCCTGCCATGCGCCAGCTCCTGGTAGCCTTTGCCTCCTTCCATGCCCAGGAAAAGCCACCTCGGCTGCAGCAGCGAGGAGCCATAGAGGCCCTGCTCTTCCAACTGCAGACCACACTCCGAGCCCAAAACCGAAGGCCGTTCCTACCTCGAGAGGGCCTGGGCCCTGCAGATGTGGCTCAGCACTGGGCGGAACTAGAGAGGGCAGAGGCCTCCAGGAGCCAGGCCATGCAGCGCAGGCTGCTTCAGCTAGAGCGACTGGACACTCTGGCCCGCCGCTTCCGGTGCAAGGCAGCCCTCCGGGAAAGCTTTTTAAATGAGTCAGAGCAGATGCTAGAACAGGCCAGAGACTCCCTCATCGACCCAACCAAAGGGGAAGCAACCACTCAGAGGCTGAGCATGTTAGAGGCTAGCATCCTGCCCCAGGAAGGGCGCTTCCAAGCCTTGGGCGAGATTGCAGACATCCTGCAGCAGGAACAGTATCACAGCTGGGCAGATGTGGCCCACAGGTGAGCTCCAAGCAAGTGAACCCATCCTCACAGCAAGCCAAAGCCTCCCCACCACCCACAGAAGAGTGAGGTGGTCTGTGGCTTCCGGGTTCCTGCTAAAGAGATAATCCCATGGATGCACAGCAGATTCACACCAGGCGTCACTTAAACTCTGCTCTTTCTGATTAGCCTCTCAGTAGTTAGCACACTCACCAAACAGGCATTTATTTAGTGTCCACTGTATCCCCACACACCACTATTAAACATTTAGCAGTGCTGCGGGCAAGCAAAAAAATCCCTCCTGCCACTTAAAGCATCCTCAAGGAAAGCAAGAAAGAAAATAAATCAATTAAGCATGTGAGAGCAGTTTAAAATATAGGGGCTGTGCCAGGCGGTGGTGGCGCACGCCTTTAATCCCAGCACTTGAGAGGCAGAGGCAGGCAAATCTGTGAGTTCAAGGTCAGAATTCTCTACAGAGCAGGTTCTAGGCCAGCTGGGGGGCTACCTACTGAGACCCGGTCTCAAAAAACAAACAAAAAATTAGGGTCTGGAGTCTACCTCAGTGGTAGCATATGTGTAGCATGCACAAGGCCCTTGGTTCAGTCCTCAGAAAATAAGTGAAGGAAAGAAGGAAGGAAGGAAGGAAGGAAGGAAGGAAGGAAGGAAGGGAGGGAGGGAGGAAGGAAGGAAGGAAGGAAGGAAGGAAGGAAGGAAGAAGGAAGGGAGGGAGGGAGGGAGGGAAGGAAGGAAGGAAGGAACCATGGGACTATGAGAAGCCAAGGCAGGGGGGTGTGAGTTGACTTTTGATTAAAGACCGGAGAGAAGTGAGCGAGCTGGGTGTGTATATATGGGGGACAGGCTGTCCTGAGCAGAGGGAATGGCAAGAATAGTACCCCAAGGTAGTTACACACCTTTCAAGACTGAAAAGTGGGGGAGGGGCAAATGACCAAAGTCACAGGAGGTGAGGGAGAGGGTGGAGGTTAAGCTGGGCCTTAACTAGTAAAGCAAAAGCATTTTGGTTGATTTTTTTTTTCTTTTCCTGAGTCCTGAGCAGAGGAGTGCCACACTCTAAGTGTTGGCCTGTGACCACCTCCAGGGGTGAAGTAAAGAGCCCATTATGAAGCTGGTGTAGGATCCTGGGTGGAAGGCAGCGGGGTGATGAAAAGTGATGGCATGCTGAATACGACTTTCTAGTTTGCTTTTGAGGCTGGGTCTCACAGAGACAGAACTCACTGTATAGAGCAGGCTGGCCTCAAAAAACTGTGGCAATTCGACCTCTCCTCCTGTGTCCCGGGATTACAAGTGTGATAGCCCAGATCAATGGATATATTTGGAAGATAGTGCCAAACAGGACTTGCAGACAGATGCAGGGTTAAGAAACAGAGCTCTCGTAGTTTTAGTCCGTGTGCCTGGGAAGATGGTTTTCATCCATAGAGATGGGGACTAGACATGTGGGAGGGGAGGGTCTGGACATCTGAACCTTCCAGGCTCCCTCTGACTGGGAACACACTCTCCCAATCATCTGTGTCAAGCTGTTCACATCCATACCCTACCCTGGCTCCCCAGGTGCCACTGTTCCAGGACAGCCAAGCTCCCTTGCCCCCAGCCTGCTGGAGCTGGCCCTTTCCTCCTGTTATCTAGGCAGAAGGAGATTGCCCGGCGCTGGCAGAAGATCCTGCAGTATCTACAGGAGCAGAGGAAACAGATCGCAGGCTCACAGGCTGTGCTGAGCCTACTGGAGGAGGTGGAGGCTGCCACTGACCAGCTTGGGGAGCTGCAGGTGGGCAGATCAGCCAAACTCTGGGATTACACCCCACCCACCCACCCCCCTGCCCCACACTGGTACTCACAGGTTGGGTACCTAGAAGTGCACTGACCGCTCATCTCTGGCCAGGTGCTGGCCAGCTCCACAGCCTATGGGCAACAGCCAGCAGAAGTAGTGTTACTGCTGCAGAGGCATGACCTGCTGGAGGCCCAGGTCTCAGCCCACAGGACCCAAGTGAACCGTCTTGCCCACCAGACAGCACAGCTGGACTCCTCCCAGGGTACCAGTGTGCAGATACTTCAGACTAAAGCCCTGGCACTGGCTGAGCTTCACCAGAGCCTGGTGTCTCTTGTCAGAGCCCGGTAAGAGGCCGTCCCAACCTCCTCACCCGTCTATAGAACTTTCCTTGAAATCCTGGTCTGGCAACCTCCTCTGCACTGCTCCTGAGCCCCAAAGCATCAGTCTGGCTTGTTAAACCATGCTGGGGAAATCCCGCCTAAGCGGCGTGTCTGGTGCAAGGGGCAGACCCCTCCCCGTATTTTGCTCTTCCCCAAACCCTTTCATGGCCCTTCTGTCCCTCAGTCGCAGCCGGCTGGAGCAGACTCTGCAGCTGGCACAGTTCCTGCACAGCTGTGAGGAGGAGGAGGCCTGGTTGAGGGAGCAGAGACAGCTAATGGAGAACGCAGCCCTGGGCCGGGACCTCACTCAGATCTCTACAGCTCTGCAGAAACACAAGGTGTCCACTCTGTGACATCCCGACCTCCTTGCTTGTCAGGCTTGGAACTCCGGGCGTCACCCTCTCCCTCCCTTCACGACTCACACCCCTAACTCTGCTAGGTTCTGGAAACCGAACTCCATCGCCACCAGTCTGTGTGTGCAGATCTCCTGCAGAGGGGACGCAACCTCAGTGTCAGAGGGCCCCCGACACAGCCAGATCCTCTGGAAAGGGCAGAAGCTGTACAGGGAACTTGGCAGCTGCTCTGGACTGGAGCCACAAGGCGGCGCGCCCGGCTGCAAAGTGCACTGTTGGTTGGACAGGTAGAACGTGCGGGGCGGGGCGGGGCCGGAGGGGCGGGGCCGGAGGGGCGGGGCCGGAGGGGCGGGCCGGAGGGGCGGGGCCGGAGGGGCGGGGCCGGAGGGGCGGGGCCGGAGGGGCGGGGCCGGAGGGGCGGGGCCGGAGGGGCGGGCCGGAGGGGCGGGGCCGGAGGGGGGGCCGGAGGGGCGGGGCCGGAGGGGCGGGGCAGGAGGGGCGGGGCCGGAGGGGCGGGGCCGGAGGGGCGGGGCCGGAGGGGCGGGGCCGGAGGGGCGGGGCCGGAGGGGCGGGGCCGGAGGGGCGGGGCCGGAGGGGCGGGGCCGGAGGGGCGGGGCCGGAGGGGCGGGCCGGAGGGGCGGGCGGAGGGGCGGGGCCGGAGGGGCGGGGCCGGAGGGGCGGGGCCGGAGGGGCGGGGCCGGAGGGGGGGGCGGGGCCGGAGGGGCGGGGCCGGAGGGGCGGGGCGGGGGCTCAGGGCGAGGCGCTCGGGCAAGGCACTTGCTCGTTCTCAACCCTTCCCCACCTCCCCACAGTACTTTTCTGACTCAGCCGAGGCAGCTTCTTGGCTTCTCCTACGGCAGAAGCAACTGGAAAGCGCATCCTGCGGGAAGGACCAGGCAGAGGCCGAGGTCCTGTTGCAGCGCCACCAGCTCCTGGAGCAAGACGTGCACGCCTTTGGGGCGGAGCTGCGCGAGCTAGAGGATCAGGCGCGGGCTGCTGCATCCCTGGTGTCACTCAAGGTGCGTTCCTGAACCTGGAAAGTACTCTACACGAAATGTGAGGCACACGCTCCTCCCTCAATAAGGGTCTTTGTGGTCTTGCCCAGAACTGGTCGTGCACTCCACCCCCCACTCAACCCCACCCCTGCTACCATCTCCAGTCTCAGGTGATTTGGAATTCTGTCTGTGTACACCAGTCAAAGACATCAAGGATATTTGGGCTTGGCTCAGTCTGCCCAGCTCAGTTCAAGAACATGAAAGGTCTCCCCAAAAGCCTAATTTTCACAACCCTTTCACCCTGAAGTCCCTTTTGGTTCTCTGATTCGACAACCCTAAAGATGCCCCACATCCCTCTCCCCTTCTCTGCCCAGCCCTGCCCCATGCACTCTTTAAGCTGTATTTAGGGCCTCCAGATTGCTTCGCCTAACCTCGCCGTAAAATTGGTAGATGGATGGAGGAAAGACCTTGGCCCAGCCTGCGCATAGTGCCTCACGCTCCCAGACCTTACTGCCCCATCTCTCCCCATTCCTTTGTGTTTACTCCCAGACCACATAATTAAAGACAGATCTCCGTGTTAGCAAGTTTCTAGATCACTACCACTCTTTACAAATAAGTTAATCAAGGTGAGATGGGGCAGGCTACTCCCTGAGGACCCAGTGATCCCTGGCAAAGAGGCCTTTTGATTCTTTGTCCAAGGCTGTTTCTAAACATACACCCCCTCCTCACTCCTGCACCTGTGAAGCTCATTCCTAGTGCCTGCATTACACCAACACAATGCTTTTGGTACAGGGGATAGTGGTTTCTTCCTGCTCGGTGAATCCTGCTTTTCCAGTGTGTTACTTATTAAATGATGGGAGCTATCTCATCCCTTTTGTGTGTTCTCTGTCCCCATCTGGTGCGGGCAAAGACAGAGACCCCAGGCCCGGCATTCTGGCTTTGCTTTTCTCACTATGGCAGGAGAGGTTTAGAGTCTGCCCTTCTGCCTGGTGGGGAGCCACTTGGTCTCCTAAGCAGAGCCTTTGCCCCTCTCTACAGGAGGACCCTCCAGAAGACTGGAAGAAGCTTGACAGAGACACAGCTGGAGAACCTCAGGGTGGGATCCGAGATTTAGCAGCAACAGGCAGCCAGTATTCACACCAACAGACACCCGCCTCCTGCGGAGGTACAAGGTCATGACCTTTGTATGAGCCTGAAGTCTGTCAGCAATGAGATTGAACATCTCCCCTGTGGCTGTGTCTGGGGCATCCCAAAACCAAATGGAGGGAGTTCAGGGGAGGCCATTTTGAGCTCTGCAGAGAGAAGTAACTGGAGCTATCCAGAAACACACTGTGTTGCTCAGAGCTGCATGTTCCTGCTTCTAGATAGCCACAGGAAGGCGGTTTTCACACCAGCAAAGCTTAGATGAGATAGTCACGTCTGCTCTGTGGAGCTTGAAATTCTCTGGGTCCTCCTCTAATCCCCTGGTTTCTTCCTTTGTCTGTAACTACTCTTTTACAGTGTCCATGACCCAGTTCTGAGTAGCCTGCTTGCTGCTGCTGCTGCTGCTATCTACATTTGCTCAGGGACAAAGAACAGAAAGAGAGAGATGGGGCGCTCATCCACTCACAGGGGGGGGTGCTAGCCTGTGCTTCCTCTCCGCCTAGCTGCTGGCCACCACAGTGCTTTGCAAATGCTCCTTCTTGGGCACACTCCAGTGGGCTTTGTCTTGCCCTCTTTAAATGCCCAGACCATCTGGCCTTTCTTCCCCCGGACACCCATGGTACTTATTTCACATGACATCATACCTTGCCTACCTAAGTATATCCCTGACTAGTGTTCTACCTGTTCTGGACCTGTGAGCTTTGCAGTCCTGAGAGACTCATGAATCCCAATGGGAAGGTCCAGTCTCAATCCTTTCAGCCTCTACAAGCTCTGCACACAGGACCAGGCACAGGGAAGCAATGGGTACCAAAACACCTTGAGCTACCTTGTAGTGAGCCTGAGTAGGGAAGAGGAGGGCCCCAAGCAGCCCTTGAATCCTGTCCTCTCATAACAGTATGTGTCTCTTGGCTTCCAGAAGAGGACCAGAATACTTGGGGGCCGAAAGCCTTGGGGAACAGCCAGAGCAGGGCACCCATCATCTGCAGCGTAGAGCAGAACCCCCAGGTATGACCACAGGCCCCATCTTGGTGGAGATCTGCTACTTGGTAGGAGCTGAGTGTGGACACACTGCCTTCCTTCTGCACAGGTGGAGTCTGCCCTGAGCCTTCTTGGGGAAGGCCCAAGGATGACTCTCCAGAATGAATATGACTTTGATGTAGACTCCCGCACCATACTCCAGGCACAGGCTCACTTGAGCCAGAACTATGAGAACCTACGTGCCCTAGCAAAGGTAATGCTCTTTGTTCAAGAAATGTCCATAGCTAAGCATGTCATATGTCTTCATTCCCAGTTGCTTTCAATGTAGGAAGATTGCATAAGTCCAGGTGTCCATGGCCAGCCTAGGAAACACAACAAGATGAAAAACTCAAAAAAGTGAAATCATGTTTGCCTGGCATACTTGAGGTCCTAGGGTTCAATCCCTCTACCAAAAGAGAGAGAAGGGACCAGAGGTTAATCATGCCTCTACCATAAGCTAGAGCAGTGTTCTCAACCTGTGGGGCATGACCCCTTTGGGGTCAAATGACCCTTTTACGGAGGTCACACATCAGATATCCTGCCTATAATATATTTACATTATGATTCATAACAGTAGAAAATTATAGTTATGAAGTAGCAATGAAAATAATTTTATGTTTGGGGTCACCACAACATGAGGAACTGTAGTAAAGGGTTGCAGTATTAGGAAGATTGAGAACCAGGGAACCAGAGCCTGTCCATGATCCCAGCAACAGAGCAGTGACTGACATGTTCCCTGCTCTAAAGGAGCTTACATTATGACCAAGATGTCAACAAACCTTTAAATGGATGTGGTATGGTTGTGGAGTAAAGACTTGCTCCACCTAGTGACTTGGGATAGGCAGGGGTACACCCAGGACCTCTCTGAGTGCCCTCCCTCCTGAGGGGGCGCTGACCCTTCACCCTGACCCTGGGCTGCTTCTTCAGCTTCACAGGGCCCAACTGGAAGAGACAGTAGCTCTGTTTAGCTTCTGCAGCTCCTGTAGGGAGCTCCAGTCCTGGATGGAGGAGCAGACAGCCCTGTTCCAAACCTTGCAGCCCTGGGGTGACAACTTAGAGGTCGCACAGCTCAAATGTGAGGTAAGCCAGTGGAGACCGAAGTTCCCACCACCCTGGCATTGCTTCCGCCTCCCTATTACTCACCGTTTTGCTCCATTCTTCACATTTGCTCTGGTCCTGTCTGAGAGCTCGGGACTCAGATGCTTTCCATCTCAAGTTGAGCCGGATGAGTGTCTTAGAGCCAAGCATCCCAAGGCCCTTTGTGGTCCAAAGCGGGCATGGAGTATGCAGAGCCTGCCTCCCAGGGCTCTGAGTCCTCCTTCTCCTCAGAACTTTCTCATGACCTTGGCCATCGGAAAAGGCCACTGGGATGAGGTCATCTGTACTGCTGAACAACTGAAGCAGAGATGTCCAGGGCACACCTCAAAAATCCAGCAACAGGAGGAGGACCTGAACCAGAGGTGAAATGAGGGGTGGGAATGCAGGTAGGGCAGGGCCCCTGTTAGTGCCTCCTACCCTACCAGGTAGAGAGGCTGGATGGTGTCAGAGACGGTGAGGAGCGGGTAGAGGACCACCAGCCTAGAAGCCTCTGTCCTGCTGGGCTCTGCCTAAGGCCTCAGCTGGGTAGGTGTCATTGGATGGATGAAGGTGTCCTTGTGATGGACACATCCCTGTATCCTCTGCTCAGGTGGCAGCAGCTGGAGGCCCTGAAGGAAGAGAAAGGCCTGCAGCTGGCACACAGCATGGAAGTGCACCATCTTCTACAGGAGGCTGAACCCACACGAGCCCAGCTGCTAAATGTGATAGGCAGGCTAGGGGTTCTGGGGCCAGAAGGCTCTGAAGACAGCCATCGTGCCCTGCAGCAGATTCGGCAGAAGGTCCTGGCACTGGAGAAGAGGATCTCCTACCTCCAAAGAGCATCCATAGAGTACGGCCAGCTTTAGGATGGTGATGGTGGCCAGGGAGGCAGTGAGGACAGAGGGAAGCCCTCGTAACATGAGGAGGGGGCAGGCACTGGGATGGGGAGAAGATGGCCAAGATGGGCTGTTGGAAGAGAGCTAGCAGAGGCCAGAGACTGTTGGCGTGAGACTGTGCTCTCATGATCAGAACAGCGGGTCGTCCTTCAGTGGCAAGCCTCAAGGGAGAGGGCCAGGAGTGAGAAGATAAAGACGAAAAAGCTGGGGTTGGGAGGTCCTGCACAAACTGCCTATGCCAAGCCATTTATTAAGAAGTACAACATCTTGTATACTGTTTTCAGGGAGAGAATGGCCAGGGCCTGTGGAAAGCTAAATCACACAATGGTGGCAAGAGAACCCAGGACACCCGACCCAACTGCTTTAGGACTGATAACCGCGGCATTTCAGAGGGGAATGCCGGGTTCCCAGGACCTGACACCTTAGCTCCTTCGAAGCCTAGGCCCCAGACTGGACCTTGCAAGGTCTACCCCTAGGCAAGGACACAGAATTAGCATTCTCCTTGTCCTTCCTTCAGGACATGAGAAAGCCTTGGATTGGGTCAGGCTCCCAACTCTCAGAGAGGGAGAGAGCCCCAGATCACACTGCTTCTAGCTAAGGGTAGGGTGGACGTTCACCCCTTTCCCAGGAGACACAGGCCTGGGGTACTGACTGCAGTGGTTAACCTCCTGCAGGGTGATGGAGTCAGGTCCCATGGAGGGCCAGCCACTTCAGGAGCAGGTGCTGATGCTACAGTCTCTGCTAAAGCAAGTACAAGGGCCAGTGGCCCAGCAGGCCCAGGTCCAGACTGAGGCTCGGGGCCAGCAAGGCATCCTCCAAGAGAGCCAGAAGTTGCTTCTGTGGGCGGAGGGCATCCGGGCTCAACTCTGCAGCAAAGGGGAGCTGGAGGATGTGGCCTCAGCCCAGGAGCTGCTGAGGAAGCATGGAGGTCTACAGGAGGAGATCTGCCTGTGGCAAGAGAGGTCAGGACAGGCCTGTGGGGGGAGGTGGTGAGTTCATAAAAGGAAGGTCAAAAGCAATGTGATCTCCAGGGTCACGAGCCAGGCTGATATCTAGCATAGCACTGCAGGCAGGTTTTCAGGAGATACCCTGGCCTACATCAGACAACCTGCATACTTTGGGAAGGGCCCCCCGACACTGAACTGCCAGAGAGGGTCTGAATTCCAGTCCAGCCACTCTCCTTCAGGTGTGACGATGGTGCCCCCAATCTAGCTTCCCATTCTGAGCAGCGCATACCCTGCCGGCCTCAACAGTCAAAGGGCCCAGTACCCACCAATGGGACTGATTTCTACCTCCTCACTTCCTTCAGAAGTGATGGACAGCCTTATGAACACACAGAGCCACCATGTACAATCCTCAGGCTGCCTCCAGGGAGCCTGACAGATATTAAGTGGGCCCTGAGGGACAGACAGACACCTGCCTTCCACCTGTCACACACACACACAGCTACTTTTGGGTTGCGGCACAGAGGAAATACTGGCTTTTCCTGCCTCCCAGAGTCAGGCCACCTGTTTCCGAATGCGGGGCAGCATCCAGCCAGAAGGGGCGCCTGTTCTGCTGGGTCAAAGGTTCCAGTGGCCCTGCCAGCAGGCATGTGTGGATTGAGAGGTTTTTGTTGAGTTGTATCGTCCCAGCATGCCACTGGTCATCTACAAAGAGGACAGTGTGATGTGGGTCCTGGGCAATCTGCCGGGCCTGTTACATTCCATCTTATTCACAGGCCAGGACACAGCTGTCCTGTGAAAAAGTGAACCAATAGGACTAACCAGCCAGTCACCCTCACTTCAGAGCTCTGTGATGAAGGGCTGGAGGAGCTGGTGAGGAGCGCCAGCTGTGTTTTGATGCTAAGTCTGTTGTTTTTGCACAGGCTGCAGCAGCTGGAGGCCCGGGGCCAGCTGGTGGCAGTCTCAGACTCTCCTCGGTCCCAAGAGGTGGCCAATGCCCTAAGGCTCCTAGGCCAGCAGGGCCAGCAGCTGAAGGCCCTGTGGGGGCAGAGGCAGCAGAAGCTTCGGAACAGGCTGGAGCTGCAGAGGTTTGGCCAGGAAGTGGATAGTTTCATTACCACCTGTGCAGGCCATGAGGCCTTCCTGCACCTGGACAATCTGGGGGTAAGGAGTTGGGGAAGTGGAACTCTCATCCTACTGCCCCTAGAGGGCGCTGGCCTCCTTGGGTCTAGAAGCCAGGGTGGGCAGGAAGGCCCGGAGGATGAGCTGACCTCAGGTATCTGCACCAGGAGGACCTAAGAGAGGCCCAGAACTTGCTGCAGCAGCACCAAGGTTTTGGGTGGCTCCGGAGCACCCTGGGATCTCGGGCTGAGGCCCTGCGGGCATGTGGTGAAAAGCTGCTTCTGAGCCAGCACCCTGCTGAGCACAAGTGAGCCATCTGCCTGCTTCAGTCTCTGCTCCTGGACAGACTGCTGCCCTGAAGCTGGGTGGGGCGGGGTTCCCTTGGGCTGGGGGGCAGGGCCTCAGGCAGGGAAGAGCCTTCTCCTCCCCCTGTTCTCCAGGATCAGAGAGCTGCTGCACAGTGCCCAGACACAGTGGACCAGGGTCCAGGAGAGGAGTGAGCAGAGAAGGGAGCAGCTGCTGGCCTCCCTCCAATTGCAAGTGAGTCCCTAGGCTGCAGGAGGTTTCCCCAGAAGCAGTGCCCAGGAGCCCACAGATGCACTGAGACAGTAGAAGCCTGTCTACTGGGCACTTTCCCCACCCTTGGGTGTTTCCAAGAGGATGCTGGAGCTGTGGTCACTGTGCTTCTCAAAGATGGACCCCTTGACTACCTGCCCCTCTCACACTACTACATACCCACCCTCACTTCTGACACACCAGGGTTTGCATGGGTGGAGGGAGTAGCTACAGACCAGCTTTGATGCTCATTCAGGCCCTAGGGCCAGGCCAGGCCTCCAAGAACCTCAAACCATTTAGATCAAGAACCACATGAGATCTGGTGTCATCTGTGGGGTGGGACCTGATAGGCATTGTACCCAATAATTGGCTCTGGGTCCTGTTTGTCCCCACAGGGCCCCTCCCTCTAGAGGTAGGTGTGCCATCCCTCCCCCTGGACCCTGAGACCCACCATCTCCTGGTTCTTGGGCAGGAATGGAAGCAGGCTGTGGCGGAGTTAATGCTGTGGATGCAGGAGAAGTGGCCCACGGTGGCCGATGAGCCCTCCCAAGCATACAGCAATATTCTGGAGAAACTCAAGAGGCTCGAAATGACTAAGAGTGAGCTATTAGCTACCCACGGGTACATGCAGGACCTACAGCAGGTGAGGATGCTGGAAAGAAGGCGCAGAGTCCTCTTGTCTTCAGATTCCCAGCACACTGCTCTGCCTACTTCTATAGAGCACAGTCCCTGGAAGAAGGGTCCCCTCTGCCTCCTTCACTTAGCTGGGGGTCCCCCTAGCTAGGCACCCAGATCAGCTCAGAAAGCCGCCACCATTCCAGGTAGCTAATAGAAAACAGTTGTAGCCAGCAACCTGCCTCTTGCCCCTGGGTGCAGCATGCTGTGGTTGGTGGTGGTCCTGGCAGCTCAGCCTGGGCCTTTGTCTCCACTGCAGGCTGGGAGAGAGCTGCTGCATGGCCACCCATATGCACAGGAGGACATACAGGACAGACTCCAGGGCCTGAGTCACAAATGGGAAGAGCTGGACCACAGGATGGCAGAGCAGGGGGTCAGGCTGCTGCAGACCAGACAGACAGGGCAGCTCCTGGAGCTACTGCAGGTCCCTGGGGAATGTGGGATGGGGCGAGGACACAGAGGGAAGACCAGGACCTGCCTGGGGCAGCATGGGAACAGGCAGAACAGAAAGAGCTGGAAAGAGTGACACCCCCCCACACACACACCATGAAGTCCTCCTGTACAGAGCTCTGGCCCAGAGTAAAGCGCGGCTTTGCCCAGCAGCAGGTCGCCACCAGAGTAACTTCCGTGTGTCTAGCATGTGATTGTCACAACTTCCTCCAGAGAGGAAGGTGCATAAGGAGATGGTTTGCACACTACTAGTAGGGAGGACATGATGGGTCCCTGGTGAATCTGGGGCTAGGCGTACAGTAGACTTGGAGCCCCGGCAGGCTCGCCTGCTGAGCTGCAGTGGAAAGGTTAATGCAGCCTCTTGCCACACTCCCCAGGATGTCAGGGAGATGCTGGAGCATCTGGAGGGAGCCCTGCAGAGAACAGAAACAGGACAGGACCTGCACTCCAGCCTGCGGCTGCAGAAACAACACTGTCAACTAGAGGACAAGAGCCAGGCGCTGGCCAGCAAGATGGCCGCCCTCATCTCTCAGACCCACAATGAATTCACTTCCCTGACCATCCTGGAGGAGAGCCAGAAGTGTCACCAGAGGTGGCCATCCCCTCTTCACTGTGCTTCCCCCTCCACACTTGCCTTGGGAATCTAAGGACTGGCACCTGAGGGACCTGAGCACATCCAAACTCCTTCCCTTCCGAGTAGCATCATTCTCGGGTGGGAGGGCCTCACAGGTTTTCCTCTGTTCCCTGACATTGTTCTTCATGGGTCCCTGGTGGGGATGAGGAAAGGACCATGACCTTGTCTTTATTCTTTCCCCCAACCTCTTCATCTTTTCTCCTTCTACCAGGTTCAAGGCCCTGCAGAGCAGGCTGGCCACCCGGCGCATGCAACTGCGGGCCTCAGTTGAGCTGCACCGATTTAACCGCCTTAGCAACCTGGAACTCACATGGGTGGCTGAGCACATGCCCAGTACTGGTCCCACCTGCCCTGCCCATTGCTGGCGTGATGTCCAGCACCTTCAACATAAGCACAAGGTAATATTACCACCCAGGGCCCCCAGTATCTCATCCCCAGAACTTAGAACCCCCCCTGTCACTACTCAGGCTATCCTGGCCTCAAAACCTCCCTGGGTGTCCTGATTTCCAAATCCACTTTGCTCTAGCTGTCCTTAGCCTGGTGAACCTAGAGACACATTGATGATTCTAATCTGGACATGTGTGTCTGAGGGAATCACATTGCTCTGTGGCAGGTGCTCCAGGCTGAGGTAAAAGCTCACATGGGGCATGTGCATGGAGTACTAAGTTCTGGCCAGAGTCTAGCAGCCTCTGGGCACCCCCAAGCTCAGCACATCGTAGAACAGTGCCGGAAGTTAGAAGGCCACTGGGCAGAACTGGAGCAGGCGTGTGATGCACGTGCCCGGTGCCTGCAGCAGGCCGCCATCGTCCAGCAGGTAGGAGACAAAGAGGGCGGGGTCTGCAGACCAGTGGAAGCTGGACCAGCTGTGGGAGAGAGAAGTTGTGGGACCTTCATGGAGGGAGGCCAGTGATGGGAGCTCTGTGCCAAGTTAGCTGGTTCCAGTAGGGGTCCAGAAGCCTCTCTGATGGCTGCTGGCAACCAGGATGGGTGATGAAGGGTCCCAGCTAAGATCACTATGGTGAGCCAACATCATTCTTTGCAGTACTTTCTGAATGTGTCAGATATAGAGACCTGGGTGGAGGAAAAGTGGCCTCTGGCAAGCAGTCAGGAATATGGCGGCGATGAGACAGCCACCTTTGGGCTCATTAGGAAACACCAGGTACTGTGTCCTGATTATCCCATGTGAGCAAGAGTAGACCACGAGGTAGTCTGCCACTCTCCAAAGGGCACAACCTGCCTCCTGAGACACGGAGCCCTGCTGCTTCCTTCCTGAACACATGGAAGCCCCATCCGCCACCCACCCAAGTCCTTATTCACCCTCCTCCCCTGAGCACATGCTTCCACCAGTTCAGTTCCAGCCTGTGACTCAGGAGTGTGTTTACCTTCCTGGACTTGCCTCTCCATGAAGACTTTGGGTGCCTCTGTCTCCCCTTGCTTCATCTCCTTCCCAGGACTTTTCTGCTCCTCAGAGTCACCTGCTACAGCCTGCCCCATGTCCTTCATATGTGTCCTGCTATAGGGCTCTGAACATCATCCTTTGGTTAACCCACTCACCACTCTTAAGCCCATCTCCTCCCACAAGTATCCCTGGTAGGAAGGAGGGAGGCCAGAGTGGATTCCTAGAACCATCAGAGCCTGGGCCCCCACTGCATTCCTGCATCTTGTCATGGAAACCTCCTGCATGTCTGGATACTTTCCTGCATGTTCCAGTGGTCACTGTTTTTGTGGCGTCTTATGGCTGAGGATTTCCAGTGAGCTGTTCCTGAAGGGTATGGGTATACCTGCAGGCTTGGCCACATGTAGCCTCCCTGTGCCAAGCATGCAGAGAGGCTTGCTCAGTTCCGACTATTTTTACATTTTGATATTGGGATCCAGAATGATGCCTCCCGGACCCCCCTCCCCTTCCTTGGCCCAACCTTCCCATCATTTACTCTTTCTGGCTAAATAGTGAGTCCTCTTAGGGTGGAGACCATATCTTCATTTTCTAAAACAGGAAGTGTGCCATCAGTATTGGGTAAGTGGGTAATGTGTGGGTGGGTGAAGCTGAGTGGGTGGAACATGGATAGGTATATAGATGGACGAGTGTATTGGTAAGTCAGTGAGTTGAAAGGTAAACAGATGAGTGTGTGTAGTTGAACGAATGCCTGGGGGGGTGAATGTGTAGGTTGTGTTGGGAGTCAATGAATAGAGAGACGAAGAACCACCCAGTCTGGATTCTTACATTGGCAGATGCTGCAGCAGGAATTAGCTCTTTATTGGAGCTCCGTGGAGGATCTTGAGCAGAGATTCCAGACCCTCACTGGATTTGAGGCCTCTGAGCAGCTGGGTATGGTACGGGAGCGGTTGCAGGCACTACAGAAGCTGGCAGATGCACGGTGAGGGACGCTGTGGACCCCCTCATCAGTGGGCACAGGGGCCCTAACCACAGCTGACTGTCTCCTGCCGCGCCCTATGATGGCAGGAATCCAGGCCTTTAGGATGCCCCAGGAAAAGGCTGAGTTTTTGTGTTGCTTACCTCTCTATAAGCTCTTCAATAAAGGCTCACTTAGCAGGAACTTGGGCCCTCAATTCCCAGCTCTCCATCTCTTGCCAACACCCTCTGTCCCCTACCCTGGCCTTACTATGTCCTAAGTCAAAGGCTTGGGCAAAGATCATGAACAACTCCATTCTCCAGCACCCTCACCCTCAGGTCCCCAGGGGAATGAGCAGACAGCTAACATCTGGGGAACCCCTGGCTGTCACCACAGGAGCCAGGAGCTGGACGGGACCCTGAAGCTACATGAATTCATGAGAGAAGCCGAGGACCTGCAGAGCTGGCTGGCCAGCTGGAAGCAGGTGGCCAGAGGAGGGGACAACTTTGGAGAAGACCATGAGCGTGTACTGGTGAGGGGCTAGGAGCAGGGAAGACACACAAGGCAGGTGCTGGGTGGCAGGGGCTAGTCCTGTTGGGCTGGATGGAGAAGACACAGTAGAGTCATGGAGTATGCCTTCGGGGTGGAGTGTGCTGGTACTATGGCCACGCAACTCAACATTGTGTGGTACTCATTGAGTACCTTGACTAGGGCCATCCTGACATCTACTCCCTTCTCTCCTCAGCAACTCTGCACTAAGTTTGCAGAGTTTCAGAACCAAATTGAAACTGGTGCCCGGCGAGTGGAGACCTGCCAACAGCTGGCAGAGAGCCTATTAAAGAGTGGGCACAGTGCTGCACCCAAGGCCCACCAGAGGCAGCAGGATCTACGGTGAGTGTGAAGTGTGATGGCCCAGGCAAGGGTCTAGGTTTGGAGGAGGGTCTAGAGAGCTAATAAGGTCACAGGGCCCTGCTTGCTCAGCTAGAGAGGGCAAGGTCCCTGAGATGTTAAAGCCTCTACTGTGGTCTGTGGTGGAAGATGAGGCTGGGGTTACCAACCAGATACTCCCAGCCCCCCAGGGACAATTTTCCCAATTACTGCCACCTTAGTCATGGAGGAGGAACTGTGGAAAGAACCTACCTGAGCTAGAGAGGAGGCCTTCCATGAGTTCTGAGCTCCACAACCCTTCCATTCGTTATTCTAGGTGTCCACCACCTGCCATTATGGGTCTTTTTCTGGGAGCTTAAGGCGAGGTCAGATCTTCTCCTGACCCTCAGCATAATGTCTAGCCTGGAAGAAGCCTTTGAGCACAGGGAGAGCATAGAAAGGGGGAAATGGAGGAAAGATAGGGACTCTCTGCCCAAGGATATGTAATGGTGTCTTATTTAGGGTTTCTATTGTTGTAAAGAGATACCATGACCATGGCAACTCTTTTTTTTTTTTTTTTTTAATTTATGTATACAGTGTTCTATCTGCATGCATGCCTGCACACCAGAAGAGGGCACTAGATCTCATTATAGATGGTTGTGAGCCACCATGTGGTTGCTGGGAATTGAACTCAGGACCTCTGGAAGAACAGGCAGTGCTCTTAACCTCTGAGCCATCTCTCCAGCCCCCGACCATGGCAACTCTTAAAAAGGAAAACATTTAATTGGGGCTGGCTTACAGTTTCAGAGGGTTAGTCCATTATTATCATTGTGGGACATGGCAGACATGGTGCTGGAGAAGGAGCTGAGAGTTCTTACATCTTGATCCCCGGGCAACAGGAAATGAACTGTCTCATACTGGGCATAGCTGAAGCATATATGAGACCTCAAAGCCCACCCCTACAGTGACACACTTCCTCCAACAAAGCCACACCTACTCCAGCAAGGCAACACCTTCTATTGGTGCCAGCTTCTCATGTCTCTGCAGCTGGTTCTCTGTGGGCCAAACATTCAAACACATGAGTCTATCAGGGCATTCCTATTCAGATCACCACAAATGGGATTGATCAACATACTGAAAACCAGACGTGAAAGATGGGAGCAGAGTTAGAACAGAGAGCTGTGAGAGGCTGAGCCTGGCAGGACAGTGCACAGGGCTGCACTCCCTGTGAAACTAGAGAGGCTGGGGGAAGGGAGCCAGGTTTGTAGGAAGGGGGAGCCAGAAGCAGAAGGCTTGAAAGACAACCCCATTCATGAGCTTTGGGAAATCTATGGATTCCACCCAGAGAGGAGAGAGCTGATCAGACAGACCAGACAGGGATACAGGCTGACCCATGGCTGCTCTTCTGTGGTAGGGCTGCCTGGTCTGAACTGTGGCAGCTGACCTGTGCCCAAAGCCGCCTGCTTCATGACACAGAAACCACCCTCCGAGTCCACAGAGACCTTCTAGAAGTCCTTACTCAGATTCAGGTATGAACTTTAGAGGTAGACCCCACGCTCAGTGCCCCTACCCTCCCCTCCTACCCTGCTATGACCCTTTTCTACCCTAGGAGAAAGCTACAACCCTCCCTAATGATGTGGCCCAGGACCTGCATGGGGTAGAGATCCAGCTGCAGAGACATGAGAGGCTGGAACGTGAGCTGGCAGGCCTGGAGCAGCAGGTAAGTAGGCTAGTACAGCCCCTCAGGCCCCTACAGGCCATCCAGCCTGGCCCATTTGTTCTTTCCATTGGACCTGCCCTACATGGCAGAGCATGGCCCAAGAAGTTCCCAGGCTTGAGCACTCAGACAGGGAACATACCTTGGGATGCTCAGGTCCTTCCACCTCTGTGAAGAAACTGTTCTCCTTTCCTACGCCTTATCTGCTAGCTGCAGGGACTGTTAAAGGCTGGAAGCAGGGTGCAGAAGCTGTGCCCAGGTCCTCAGGCCCTCGCCACTGTCCAGCAGAAGCAGCAAGCTGTGACACTATCCTGGGAGGCCCTCCAGTTGCGTGTGGAGCAGCGCAGGGCCCAGTTGGAACAAGCACACCTCCTGGTCTGCTTCCACACAGTGGTGAGGGCTTTCTCCTCTTGAGAGGGGCTCAGGTGTGCACAGATGTGCACACGCACTGAGGCCCTCCAGTTCTGGAGGGAAAATAAGTGTGACCAGAAAGGGCAAGAGCAAGGGTCTTGGAAGGATTGGGTTGGGTGATGACAGAGAAACTGAGTGACAGAGACCTGCAAGTCTCACCAGAAGCCCTGTCTCAGACAGCTTGATGTCTCTGTGTGTCCGTGGGTTCAGGAAGGCTACAGCTGTGTGCCACCAGCCCCACCTCAATGGGCCTCGTTGTCTCCGGGGTCAGGTGAAGGACTACACCTCCTGGGTGGCCAGCATGCGTCAGGAGCTGCAGAGTGGGGAGGGCTCCTGGGAACCCAGCAGTAGCCTGCTCAGGCTCAGAGCCCACCAATGGCTGCGGGCAGAACTGGAAGCCAGAGAGGAGCTGCAGCAGCAGGCCACTAAGCTGGGCCAGCAGGCACTTCTGGCTGCGGGGACACCCACTAAGGAGGTGGGCACTTTGCCCATGCTCCCAGCCTACCCTGTCATCCCTTGGGCTGCCTCCTGCCCACCCCACCGCCTCTTCTCCAAGGCTTCCCTGGGGATGTCTTAATGGCCCTCTCCAACCCCACCTTTCCAAATCCCCATCTTCAGGTCCAGGATGCGCTTCAAGCCCTACAGGAAGAACGTGACCAGGTGTTCAAGGCCTGGACACTGAAGCAAGAGAGGCTGCAGGCCATGCTTCAAGAACAACACCTCCTCAGACAGTGTGATCACCTGGCGAAGATCCTCACAGCCCAGGAGGCAGGTCTTGCAGCCCCGACTGGAACCCTCCCCTCCTCTTCCATGCCTCTGTCTGTTCCTCCCTTTCTTCCTGAGTCTTCGGCCTTTTCTTAGACATGGAGCCTAGGGGTTGTGGGTGAGTCCTCCCTGGTGGCTAGTGTAGATCACCAGGGCACCATGGCCTCCGCTAGCATCCCCAGGCCAGATGGAGCCCTGCTCCTGCCCAGCCTAGACACTGGCCTGAGACCCATGAGTTGGAGAGAGATTGCCAATCATCTCCACTTTGTCAGAGGTTGAAGTGTTGCTGGCCTCCAACCTGGGTTCCTGCTCCCCCACACCTCTCCCCTGCCCATGGATAGTGTTCCTCTCAGCCACTCAGGCCCCAGGGGTACCGCCTCGGTAGACAGTACTGGCAGCCTTCAGTGCCTCTGACCTTCCCACATTCTGATCTAGGCATTCCTGAAAGCCAGTGCCCTGGGGAGCTCAGTGGAAGAAGTGGAGCAGTTGATTTGCAAGCATGTGATCTTCCAGAAAGTGCTCGCTTTCCAGGACAAGAAGGTGATGGGCTCAGGGAGTCCTGAACACGATGATGGGGAGTCTTCATGAGGGGTACAGTGGTTGGGTGTATGCCCAGAAACAGTGCTGGTATGTCTGTGGAACTAGGGGTGGAAGCGTACATATAGCTGAAGAAAAGACCCAGTGGGCTGCTCCACACTGCAGGGGCCCCAGGGAGCATTTACTGAGTGTGAGGTCGCTGAACAACGGAGAGTAGCTCTGGCTAAGGGCCGCCAGCCAGCCCTTAGCCGTGCAGAGCTGAAGGAAAGTCAATGGCCAGGTTGCCAGCATCGAGCAGCTGACTGCCCATGTTCCACAGGAAGCAGTTCTGCGTGAGCAGTTGAAAACTACCCCGAGCCCTAAGGGGCAGAGCCTGGTTTACCACGTGCTGGAGCATCGGGCTCAAGTGAAGGAGCTGGCAGAGAGCCGGGGACAGGCCCTGCACACTTCCCTGATGATAGCCAACTTTACCACAGCGGCAACTCAGGTCAGAGGCCCATCCCCTGCCTATTGCCTAAACCTGAGAGCACATTGTGCAGTTTGAGGTGACATTCAGACCACAACACTATGGATGATGGAAAAAAAAAAAAAAAAACACCACCAAAAAACAGGCTTGGAGAGTTAAATGGCTTCCTGAGGGCCTGGGGGCCATGGAGCCCGGAACGTTTGATTTGAAGCCCCTGTGGGCTGCGACTCATCTGTTTGCTGAGCACTGGCAGAGCCAGGGTAAATAAAAGCTATAGGAAGGGAAAGAGGGGGCTCAACCTCTGAAATGGACACCCATCGAGTTCCTTGCTCAGCCTGGCCTGGGGCATGGCTTCCTGCCTAGAACGCTGGTTCTTGTTTGCTAGATACTGCTAGCTCTGCCCCTGAGGCCAGTAGCCCCCTACCTGGACTGTGCTAGTATGGAGCAGGAGTGGAAGAGGGTGGGGTGGGGCTTCAGGATGGAGGAGCATCACAGGATTTGGGCCCCGTCCCCACCAGGTTGAGGACTGGATTCAGGAGCGGGTCCAGCAACTGAGAGCCTGGAGCCCTCTTGGAAACCTAAATGATTATCTGAAGCACCTGCAGAAACACCAGGCCTTCGAGGCTGAGGTCCAGGCCCATGAGCAGGTCATGACCTCTGTTACCAAGGTAACCCCAGCCTCAGCCCAGCCTAAAGTGTTGATGGCCAAGGTCTCAGATAAGAAGAAAGGGGCTGAGCACTCCCCCATTCCTGTCTCCCAGCAAGGTGAAGGACTCCTCAGACAGAGCCACCCTCGGACTGGAGAGGTCTCCCAGAAGCTGAAGGCCCTGTGGGAGCTCTGGGAGAAGCTGAAGCAGGCAGTGACCCTGAAGGGCCAGGCCCTGGAGGACCGACACAGCTTCCTGGAGTTCCTGCAGAGAGTGGACCTAGCAGAGGCCTGGATCCAGGAGAAGGTGAAGGCTCCGCTGAGCAAGGCTGGGGGCTGAGGCTGGGGACCAGAGCCAAAGGATAGGGTGGGGATGTAGTTCTCCATCTCCCTGATGGTAAGAGCTTTAGTGGGAGGCCCCAAGCTCCAGCTACAGGCGCAAATGACCAGAGTTGAGCGTTGCATCCCTGCCCTTGGCCTCCACAGGAGAGGATGGTGAACAGCGGCGACATGGGCCTGAGCCTTGAGCATTGCCTGCAGCTCCGCAGAGAGGTCCACAGGTTACAGGTAAGAGGCTGTGCTCGGGAGGGTTGACACAGGATCTCCTGTTGGGAAATTTGTCCGATGGACTCCAGAATCCAGAGAAGGCTCAAGCTCAGCTTTGCACTACTGGGCCACACATAGGCAAGTTCCCTCGTCTGGCCAATCCTTGGTTTCCTCATCTCTGAAGTGAGCAGCCTGCCTTCCCCAGAGGTGAGGGAATGCATGTGTGTGGTGGTCACATGATGCTACACCTGTAATTTGATGCCATGCCTCTCCTGGCAAACTTGGTGGTCTGGTTTGAGTGTCATGGAAGAAGCAGAGGTGTGCATGGAGCTGCTGGGCAACTTCTGCAGTTTTCTGAGTTTATACAAAGTTGAGATCCTAACTTACTATTTCAAGATTACTAAGATACAGCCTGGCCTAGCAAGCGCAAGGCCCTGGGTTCGGTCCTCAGCTCTGGAAAAAAAAAAAAAAAGATACAGCCTGTGCCTGGGTGTGGTAGATAATCAATGCCTTCCTTCAGTGTGCATAGTTTAGCGTCTCCTCACCCACACCACTGACCAAAGACACCCGGAATCTATTTCTGTAATACAGAGGGGGCCTTGGCAAACACGTTCATAAGCAGGTGTCGCAGACGGAGTGTGGAAGGCGCTGACCTCGATGCAGGTGTATGGGATTTTGGTAAAGGCTGCAGTCTTAAACCCAACACGTCCTTAGCTGGTGGTGGCATTAGCTGGATGCTGTGCCATATGGTACAGCAGGAAGGGTGCCCTGGGCGAGTCCTGACCCGCCATGAGTGAGCACCATGACCCTCAGAGCCCCACTGTGCTCTGGGATCACCTCTCAGATGAGTGAAATGGTACAAATGTGGGGAGCAGGAAGCCTGTGATCCACCCTGCTGGGGTTCCCCTCCCTGAGGACCTGTAAGCCCCACTGTGTCCAAACTCCATTGTTAACTTTAAACATTACTCATGGGTCTGTGTCCACCTTCCCCCTCCTACCCAGTCCTCATTCTGAGAAGCCCATTTCCCCGCCTGCCTCAGAGCTGAGGGGGTGGTCTCCAGCACCTGTCACTGCAGAGGAAGCAGCCACCTCCCACTCCCCAAATTGCTGTGGTTGCTAAAATTCCTTCCCAGGGGGAGACATAAGCAATATCTACCCCTTCTCCCAAGGCCCCAGTGACAAATTAAGACATGAGACAAAGTTCATTCTGGGTTTATTGGGCTTCCTTACAGAGTATAATACAGGAATGTGGGTACTCCTCCCCCCAACAAGCTGAAAAGCTTACTCAGAAGGGATGAGCGAGCGCTCTGATGGAGCCCTCCCATACTCTTCCCAATTTATACCGTCTAGCCTCTTCCCCAGGCCGTGTGCAATTAAGGCAGAATTACATACAGCAGATGCTATGGAGCACCTGGATATTCAGGTGAGGGTCCTGCGACCCTCCCACCCGACCATGAGGGGGTATAAAGGGTCAACAAGCCCAGCTGGGATGATCCTTGGCAAGAGGTACAGCTGAACTCAAGATGGTGATTGCTTTCCCAGGAGACAATCACAACAGCTTTTCCAGGAGGAGGCCCTGAACAGGTGGTGCTAGTTAGTGTTTGCACCTTTCCCTTCCCCATAGGTCACGGTGGGTGACACCTACATCAGGAGAATCAAAAACTTGTCACTGCAGCTCAAGAACCCGAGCCCCGAGGAATCTGAGACCATCTGCCAGCGGCAAACCCAGCTCAACAATAGGCCAGTCTCAGACAGGGAGAGGGAGGCAGCAGTGGGGCTGGAAGAGGGGCTGGGTGCCACCTCAGGCTGCAAGGTTCACCCTCATCCTGTGGTCAGGTGGAAGACTTTCCATGGCAACCTGCTCCTGTATCAGCAGCAGCTTGAATCAGCCTTGGAGATACATACATTGTCCAGTGAACTGGATGACCTCACTGAGCAGATCAGGGAAAAGGTTGGTAGTGAAAAGTCCCCTTGTGCACAGAGTTGGGAGTGGCATGGAGTCCCCCACAACCCCAGTCCCTGGCCCACCTCTGCTCTCCATCTGGATCCCACCAGGAGTCCACCAGGGAATCTGATGAGATCCACTCCCACACCTCTGCAGCTCCCAAGCCAGCCCCCTGCCTCTTTCTATCCCAGATGTGAGATGGGTCTAGAGGCCAGAGCACACCTATCTGTTTTCCCTGGACCCTAAGCAAGTCTAGAGCCCAGAAGAGGTTTGGCCCAAGATGGTGTCAGTTCCCACTGTGGTGCAGGTGGGCTGAAAGCTGGTAAAAGTGCAGCTGAGGCCTCTGCAACCTGAGAAGTCCTGTGTGGGACAGCATCCCCTCCCACTGGATCCTGCCCTCACAGCTAACCCAGGCCTCTGTCCTTTGAGATCCCTCCCCAGAGGGAGAGTCAAAGAGACCATGCCTGGAAAGTCTCACCAGAGCAAAGTCAGGACCCAAAGTCCCGCCCCAGAATTCCTGTTCCTCTGGTCAGGTACAGGGCCCGCCTCCGGTCCCACCCTCCGGTCAGCAGGAAGGGATTCAGGCAAGGTGCTTGCATTCTGCACCGCTGCCACCATCCTGTGGTGAGGGGACAGCTGAAGCTGTGGCCTAGCCTGTAATGGCTCTCCTTCCACCCTCCCAGGAATCCCTGATCCAGGCCCTGGAGAGCACGGAGGATTTGGAGAATGTACAGAGGCTATCATGGAAACAGAAAATGCTACAACAGGGCATGGGCCTCATCCAGACTCAGATGGAGGTGTGCATCCTTGGGAGCCCTGGTGGATTCCTGAGAGCCATGTGCTAAGACCCATATAGCCCAGGCCCCTGGCTGCCTAGCCTCTGACCTTTATCTCTACAGTCTCTCGAGGGTAAGGTTGACCGCCTGTCCAAGAGAAGTCCTGAGGTTGCCCACAGCCTCAGTCATAAGCAACAAGAAATGATGGACAGCTGGTGGAAGGTCTGGAGCAGGGCCCGGAAGTGGTATGAGCCCTTGGGCCTTAGTCCCATGTGGAATGGTGCCCTCCAGTTCTCAATCTGCACACTTCTCCTTGGCCCCTTTCTCCTGAGTGCCCGTACCATTTACCAGTTAATTCCCAGCAGGCAGACCTTCTGTGCTGAGGGATTAAAGAATACTGGGCATGAGGGAGAGGAGGCTCCATGATCCTAGAACTAACCAATGAGTCCTGTGAGCAGGAGGGAGTCACTGGATGTGGGCCATAAAGTTTGGAAGCTCCAGATGCTGCTGCGGGATCTGCAGGACTGGGCACAGGGACTGAAGGCTGAGATGGACACTCGGGGCAGCCCCTGCAGCCCTGAGAGAGCCTTGTACATGCTGCAAGAGCACCAGGCATACAGGGTGAGCCACAGTCCCTGTCACCCCTCACTATGCCCCCTTCCTCTGACCCCTCCTAGGACCTGTCTCTGTCTCCTGACCAACTTCGCTCTTTCCCATCCTCCCTCTCCTTACTGGTGGACCTCTGGTGACCCTGGGAGGCCTCAGCCCACAGGGAACTGATCTCAGGCCTATTACAGGTCCAGCTGGACATCCGAGCTGACAGCCTTAGCCAGGCCCGAAGCATGGGGCAGCAGCTGCTTGCATCTGGATGCCAGCTGGCCTCTGGGATTCAACAACCCCTGGCTGCTGTGGATCAGGAGTTGAGCAGCTTGGAGGGATCATGGCAGAGGCGGCAGCAGCAGCTACAGCAGGCCCTGGAGCAGCAGGTGGGCCCCGGGCCAGCTTTCAGCCTGCTCCACTGTCAGGGCCTGTGATGTCTCCACAGCCCTGGTCAAGGCCAAAGCTGAAAGGCCTGCCTTCCTCGGGCATGCCTGCCATTCAGCCTGCTCCTGTACCATGGAGTCAGGCCCCCTGGTTCTCCAGCCTGAACCACCAGGAAGGTCACACACGTACCTGGGTAGTCACTGGGCCCTTCTCTGACCTTCTCTTGTCCTTTTTTACCAGCTACTTCTGAGCTCTGTGGAAAAGGTGGAACGCTGGTTCGACAGTGAGGAATCCTCTCTAGCTAGTGAGGGACTGACGGTAGGTACCCAGCAGGAGTGGGGAAGGATGGACGAGAGCCAGCCAGAAACATCAGGCCCTCTGGGTCAGGGTCTTCCCCACTGCTGACCAGTTACCATCAGTCCTAAGAGTTCCTTGGCCTCTGGGGTAGGGCCCATAGGGTGTGTCTGAGGAGCCGAGGGAGTGAGCTTATGGTGAGGCTGGTCGCTCCCTCGGATCTTCCTCTTACCTCTCTCTGCCTGTCCTCATTCCGACATCGTCTCAACCCCAGTAACAGGCACGCGTAACTCACAGAGACCTGGGAGAATAGTTAGCGCCGACAGTCTTACTCAGAGCATACAGGAGAGAGGCGAGCACTCAGCCTGCCCTGGAAATGGACACAGATGGTCCCCCATCCTAAAGCTAGAAGCAGCTTTGTGGGGTTTGAGTAATGCCATTGGGAGAAGAGTCACTTTGTGGAAAGGGGTTCTAGAGGGAAGCAGATGGTTCAGGGTGGAGTGGGGGCGACCCTGTAGTCAGCATCAGTACCCCACTCCCATCAGGATCCTTTGGCCACTGTGGAGACCCTTCTGTCAAAGCACAAGAGGCGTGAGCATCACCTGAAGACAAGAGCTGAAGAGATCAGTGCTCTGGAGGCCACAGCCCTCAGCCTGCACCAGAGTGGACACCCTGAGGCCCACAGCATCCTGGACAGGTGCCAGGCCCTACTCCTGAGGTACCTGTGCTCTGGGATGACGGGAACTGGGGGTGAGCTAGCTTGGACATCTATTATCCAAGCTCTTCCTTTCCTGTTCAACTTCTTGGCCCAACTAGTAGTGTTGTCCAAAGCCTAGGGTCAGAGGCTGGGAGTACCCACCACTCCTGACCTGGCAGTGGGTCTGCCTGTTCTCCATTAGACAGTGGCATCCATTTCCTCCATCCCAGCTTCGTCCACTAAGAAACTCACACTGGAACACCAAGAGGAAGTGGCTGAGTGACAAGGAAGGGACAGGAGTGTGCTAGGTCAGTCCTTCACACCACGGGCCTGAGCCTCTCTACCTTAAGTGGTGGAACCTGAGGCAGCTCCAACTAGCCTAGTTAAGTCTTAAATCTGCCTCTGAGGGCTGTGGTGTCTTAACATGGTGCCTGTCCTTCTTGAGTGGGCTGAGGATCTCTTATGGAACTGAAGCTCAGCCACAGACCTGCATGGCCTGCCCATGACACTAGCCTTGCCTCCTCCCTCCTAACAGTTCCTCTGGCTCAGCTGGCCCGGCTCCTCCAGGGTAGAGACCAAGGCGGATACAGCCAAAAGCCATGTCCAGACTGGCTGGGGTTACCTTCCCGCTTCTTCTGTGGCTGCTTGTGCTGGTGCTCCCACAGGAGCTATTATATCTCTTCTTGCTTACCTGTTTGTTTATGCCAAAGAGGGCATCAGGTTTCCTGGAAGTGGAGTTATAAATGATGTGAACTGCCATGTGGGTGCTGGGAATCGAAACTGGGTCCTCTGGTTCTGCTGAGCCACTTTTCAGGCCCCATCCCTCTCCACTCTCACAGGTAGATTTCCCTCCCTGGGTACCCACGGAGGTCTGAGGAGACAAACAGCAGGCTAGTTCGCCAGTTCTATTACCTTAGGTGGTTCCTGGCAGGCCTCGTCAACCCCAGCATGACGACATTGCCCCCTTCCCTCTCCCCAGGCTTGGGCCATATTCGAGAGGGTGCCCAGCTTCCATCTAGTCTCAGGTTTTCCCCAGCTCCATGCCCTTTGGTAACACCAGTGAAGGGGAAACTGATGAACTGTTCATAGGCCATGGGGTGGAGGTATTAGAACTTCATTCTGCGTGCACCTGCTAATGTTTTTAATACACTGTTTCAAAGGTACATATAGGGAACATATAAATTAATACATAATGTAGCATGCACATATCAAATGTTTTAAGTATGTTAAATATTAAAGTAGGGTGTGTGTGTGTGTGTGTGTATGTGTGTGTGTGTGTGTGTGTGAAGGACTCCTGCTCACAGCAATGCATAATCAAAAAAGTGGCTAAAGCCAGGCATGGTTGCACACACCTGTAACCCAAGCACTTATTGGAAGAGCACCAGAGGATGAAGAGTCTGAGGCCAGATCGGGCTGCGCAGCACACCTGAAGCCTGGCTGAGCTGTGCAGTGAGAACCTATCTTAAAAAGAAACGGCACAGTAATCCAGATGGCTCAGCAGGTGAGAACTTGCCGACAAGATGCAGTTGCTGGAACCTGTGGAGGGAGGCAAGAACCAGCTTCTAGGAGTTCCTCTGACCCCTACATGCACTCTGTGGCATGCACCCCCCCCCCCACATATGTATCTATTAAATGAAATTGAAATGTAATAACAGCATAAAAACAAAATGGTTCTAGTGACTCAAGCCTACAATCCCAGCTATTTGGGAAACTGGGCTTGCCTGGGCTATGGAGTAAACTTATGGTCAGCATGGGCAAGTTAGCAAGACCCGGCCTCACAAGGTTTAAAAAGTAAAAGTAGGGCTTGGGGTGCAGCTCAGTGGTAGAGCACTGGACTAGCATGTATGAGGTCTTAGGTTCAATCCCCAACACATAAAAAAAGAAAAAAAGAAAGAAAAGAAAAGAAAAGAAAAGGAAAAGGAAAAAGTTGCTTGGACACTACATTAGTTTGGACTATTATAATGAAGTGCTACAGGCTGGGAGATATAAACCATAGAAATTATTTTCTTACAATTCTAGAGGCAAGAAGTTCAAGATCAAGGTGTAGAAGGGTCTGTCTTTGGATTATGGTCTTCTCTGTCCTCACATGGTCATCCCTTTGAGTGTGTCTCCTCATACAAGGACACCTGTCCTCTCAGATTCGAGCTGATTTATCTCCAAACACAGTTATGTCTTCAGATTAGGGACATGAACATAAGTGATCCTAATATACAGGGGAAGCACATGTGTCTTGTTTCAAAGGAAACCTCTGACTCAGGGCATTGTGATATGGATCGTGAAAGGCTCGGCTACACACACACACACACACACACACACACACACACACACACACACACACGGAGGGGGGTGCACGCACTCTCCAGTCCTGGCAGTTGAGCCTGGGAGTCCACGAGACCCTCTTCTTGCAGGAGAGAGGTGCTCACAGAGCGAGCCAGGGCGCACGGTTGCCAGCTGGAGGAGCTGCGGAAGCTTCGGACATTCTTGCAGGATTCCGATGAGGTTCCCACTGCTTGGGCTGAGAGGGTTGTGGGGTAGCCCTTCTTGGGGGCTCTCCAGAGGTTAGGGAAAGCAGAGTCCCGTTCTGTCCTTGTGTTAGGTAGCTGTGTGGCTGAGGGAGAAGAACCTGGAGGCTCTGGACAAGGGTCAGCAGGACCCAACCACGATTCAAACACAGTTGCAGAAGCAGCAGAATTTCCAGGCCGTGCTGGATGCCAGTGTTCCTCAGCAACAGGAGCTGCAGATGGTGAGGTTCCAGGAGGCTGAGGGGCCACAGCCCAGTCCCCTGCACCCCTGCAGCTGGCTTCGAATCATAGTAGGGACAACCACTGTGTTTTGTATGCTTTCTGTGTGCTAGGCTATGTACAGATATGCCCTCTTCAAAAATGGCACTTTTTTGCCAGGCGGTGGTGGTGCACGCCTTTAATCCCAGCACTCAGGAGGCAGAGCCAGGAGGATCTCTGTGAGTTTGAGGCCAGCCTGGTCTACCAAGTGAGTTCCAGGAAAGGTGCAAAGCTACACAGAGAAACCCTGTCTCGAAAAACAAAAAACAAACAAACAAACAAACAAACAAAAGCACTTTTTGATAATTTTATAGAGAGTAGATTAAAACAATAAGACATAGCTAGCAGCCCTGGAGCTCAGGATATCAAAACAGAGTATCATTTTTGTATTTGTTTGTTTTGGTTTTATTTTTAAATATTCCCTTCTCTACCCCAGGCCGGCTACTCCTGATATCAAGTGCTTTGCTAAATAATTCCGTGTTAGTGACCTCATTTAACCAATGCCATTGCTACTGCATTACATAGGAGAGGACAGAGACTTAGCTTAAGAGGCTTGTGAAGCTGGGTGTGGTGGTACACACCCACAATGCCAGCACTGGAGGCTGAGGCTGGACAGTAGTGAGTTAGAGGCCAGCTTGGGCAGTCTAAGCAAGACCCAGCCTCAGAAAGAAAAGGGCAGGGAGGCAAGGAGGAAGAGCCGGCCTGGTGTGCAGGCCCATCATCCCATCACTCAAAATTACAGAAAACTCTGCACACCAAGTCTGAGGCCAGCCTGGGCTATGTAGTGAGACCCTGTCTCAAAAAAGAAGAAGAAAAAAGAGGGAAAAGGATGGACAGTGGGAGGGAAGAGGGGATGGGAATTTGTCCCACATCACACAGTCAGAATGCAGGCTGGTCATTGGTACCAGGGTACCAGCATCCTTAGTCCAGGATGTATGTACAATGTATGGTGTAGGAGGGTCAGAGGCTGCTCCATGGAGGCTACCCGGCCTCAGAGACCATCCGGAGGAGACTGCAAGAACTAGAAAGTCTCTGGGCTGAGCTGCAGGCCAACTGCCAGAGGAAGATGGCCGGACTCCAGGGGGCCCACAAGGTGAGGATAGACTGTCAAGCAACTTGCTAGACAGGACTCTAGGACAACCCCCCCCCCCCCCCCGCTCTCTTATACTCACTATACTCACTTAACTTCTGTCCCAGGCTCTGCATCTGCAGAAGATGCTGGAGAGATTGGAGAGCTGGCTAGAGTCCATAGAAGCAGAGCTGAGAGCCCCTGTCAAAAGCCAGGACCTGCCTAGGGTGGGCGAGCTCCTGGGGGCGCAGGGGGAGCTGGAAGCAGCTGTTGATAGTCAGACGAGGCAAGTGCAGGAGCTGCAGGGCCGAGCCCAAGCCTGCTTTCAGGAAGGCCACTGCCTCGCCAAAGGTGTGGAAGAGCAAGCCCGGCAGCTACTTCAGAGGTAGATTACCCAGAGCCCTGGTTTGATATCTTGCCCCCCTTTGCCTGCCTTCTTGGAGGGGCATCCCCCCCTGACCTTCTGGCGTGTGTTCTCATAGTGAAGTGCACAAAATAGATGAGCACTACGTTATAGTCTAGTTTTAACACGGATGGCTGTGCGCCACCCACTCTGGTTCTCTTTCAGGTTCCAGAGCCTTCAGGAGCCGCTACAAGAGCGCAGGGCATCCCTAGAAGCCCAGAGCCTACTCTTAGAGTTCTTCAGGGATGCTGATGAGGAAATGGCCTGGATTCAGGAGAAGCTGCCCTCTGCCGCAGCCCAGGACTATGGCCAGAGCCTGAGCACTGTGCGGCACCTGCAGGAGAGACACCAGGTGCTGGCCCATGCTAGGAGGTTGGAGAGGGGTCACCTCAGAGGTGCTGGGGGCTCACAGTCAAGGACAGGGCACTGTGATCCAGCAAAGCCTCTGCTTTAGGGACACCTAGTTTCTTTGGAAATCCTGGGATGGGAATTCCTTGTAAGTATGTAGGATCTTTAGGCCCAGCTTAGGGTATGGGTTCCCTGATGGTTAGCGCAGCCCTGGTCCTTCCTCCTTTGCAGAATTTGGAGAATGAGATCAGTAGTCACAAGGCTCTAAGCCAGGCGGTGATGGGTGCAGGTCACAAGCTTGTGCAGGCTGGACACTTTGCCGCTGAAGAGGTGGCTGCCCGGCTGCAGCAGCTGGAGGAGGCTCTGGACCACCTGCAGTCAGAGGCAGCACAGAGGAGGAGGATGCTGCGGCAGGCCCTGGAAGCCCAGCAGATTTCGATGGAGGTGAGAGGATGCTGTGGGATGCTGAGATGCTGCAGCTGAGAACACGGGGGAGTGTATGGGACTAAAACATGACTCCAGGGGCAGGCAGAGCTGTGCATCCTCTGCTTCCAGTACGGAGCACACTGCGCTTATTTGCTTTACTTCCACTGTTTCTTCCAAGCCTGGGTTCTCAGCTAGAATTTTGTCAGAATCACCTGGAACCTTGCAACTGTGTCTGAGCTACCCCACAAACTAAACAAGTAACAAGAAATGTGAGCCGTGTACTCTCAGCACCTACAAGGCTGAGCCATACAGTGAGACCCTATCTCAAAATAAACAAACAAACAAACAAACAAACAAATAAATAAAAATAATTAGAAACCAGGGATGGTGGTTCATGCTTACAGTTCCAGTATCAGGAAGCCGAGGCAGGAGGTCCACTTTAAGTTCCAGGCCAACCAAGGCCTACAAAGTGAGACCCTATTTCACAAGACAAAAAAAAAAAAAAAAAGAACAAGAAGAAATGAAAAGTAACAAAGTAAGGACTGTTGGATAAACTTTGCTTTTATTTTTTAACATGCTTTTATTATACTCAATAGCAACCCTGTGTCTGAGAAGCAAAAATAAGTTGTCTTTATGTTACATGGGGGAAAAGGCAAGAATCACATGGAACCCTTAAAAATATTGACACTCAGGGTCCTTCGGTACAGTGAGAATCTTCTAGCAGGTGCTAGGAAGGAGCCGTGAGAACGCTCCAAATTTCCCATGCAACTGGCTGAGGACACCCTCCCCCAATCCCACCCCATATCCCCTAATCCCACTCTGAACCCTGAGGCCGGCAACCCTCTGCCCATGTCTCAGAGTGGAGTGCCAGGCCCAGGAAACTAATTCCTGCTGTTACACTGCCTAGCTCCTGGAGGCAGGGTCCTGGTTAGCTGAACGGGGCCACGTTCTAGACAGTGAAGACCTGGGCCAGGATGCTGAGGCCACGCACGTTCTTCTGCGGCGCCTGGAAGCCACCATAAGAGACTTGGAGGGGTTCGGCAGTCGCGTTGAGCAGCTACAGCAAAGAGTCGCCCTTCTGGAGAGTGGGCAGAACCTGGGCAGGTATGTCAAAACTACCCTCCTCCTGGAGAGGAGCAGAGATGAGGGTGCCCCTGTCACAGAGGCAGGGTATGCTAGTCCAGCCTGGATTAGGAGGGCTGCAGTCCATGCTGTTCTTTCTTCCTGTCATAGTCCTAGGGTGCTGTCCCAGCTGCAGACTGTGAGGGAGGCCCATGCACAGCTGCTGCAGAGAGCAGAGGGCAGGGGACAAGCACTACGGGAGCAATTGCTCCTATACCAGCTGGATCAAGAGGCCCGGCTCCTGGATGCCTGGCTGACCACCAAGGTGGCTGCTGCTGAGTGCCAGGAATATGGACAGGACCCTGACGGCATCGAGGTGGGTTAATCCTTAGTAGACCCAGGGGAGAGGAGGGAGAAGCTTCTTTAGGTAAAGGAGGCATGTGTTTGAGGATGGGAGGTTCTGAGGGAACCTGAGGAAGCTGGAGGGTTGTCACTGCAAGAATCTGCAGTTCTAGAACTCTACAGCTAAGTGATGTTGGGGCCACTCATGCTGCCAGGCCCTTAACGAGCCTCCAAGGCTGCTGATAGAAGCTCACAATACCTGGGTTTCCATCCTTCCAGGTGATGGAAGACATGTTTGGTGCTTTCGGCAGAGAAGTCCAGAGCCTAGGCCAGGCCAAGGTGCAGACCTTGAGGGAGCTGATGGCCCCCCTCGAAAGAGGAGCACCCAGGTTCTACCCCCAGATTCAAGCCCAGAAGTATCGTGTCCAGGCCACTTGGGAGAGGCTGAACAAGACCATTGAAGTCCGTAGAGAGGTAGGTCATGTCTCAGGGAGCATGGAGCCATGGAGCACAGCACAGCCCCTAGCAGGCTCTCCCTCATTCTCCCCAGAACCTGGCTGCAGCCCGTAAGCTCCAGAGCTTTGAGCAGGCTGCCTCAGAGCTCCAAGGTTGGATGCAGAAGACCACCCTGCTAGAGGGAGAGTCCAGAGTCCACAGCCTGTCACCTATGCAGCTCCTGCAGCAGCACAGGTGCCTACAGGTAAAGGCCTCACCGTGGCTGCTCACCCCAGCCCCACTCTGCCAGGCTTAAGGCAGAAGATCTGTGTGCCTCGGTCCCTCATCAGAGATGACAGGTAATGCTCGTTCACCTGGGACCTGCCCCTGAGCCCCTTCTTCAGAACACCAGACCACCCCCCTTCTGGCCAGGGACTTGGCACAGGTTTTAGAGCAGAGCAGAGGGGTCTCCACAGGCCAAGAGCCATGGAAGTGAGGCCTGACCTTATGTTCTGGTTGCAGAGGGAACTGACAGCCATGGAAAAGGAGATGGCAAGGATACAGGTGGAGGCTCATCGACTGGGCCAGCACAGTCCTGTGGCTCAGGAGGGTCTGGCTGAGTGGCTCACCAAGGTGCAGGGGGCATGGGCCAACCTGGAGGCCAAAGTCCAGGGATGGAGCCAGGAGCTGTCGCAGGCTACCCAGGGCCACGCCTTTCTTGGGCACTGTCGGGAATTGCTGTAAGCAAGGGTCCCGTCCATCTCTCTGTCCGTCCTGTTAGCTTAGCTCTGTCCTCTCCTTGCTTTGGGGGAGTAGCACTTTTGCCCTTGTGCCCCAGGCTGCCTCGCCAGCTCTGCTAGCAGCTCTTTCCTTGCCCAGCAGAGCGTGGTCTCAGGAGCTGGTTTCCTCAGAGGAGCTGGCTGGGGATGTGGTGGACCCAGAAACCCAGGAGTGCTGCCTTCAAGCCCAGAACACTCGGCAGGAAGGGCGGCAGCTAGTAGACAATGGCCACTTCATGTCGCTGGAGGTGTGAATGGAGGGTGGGATGAGCCTCACTGCTAAGGCCTAGGAGCCCCAAGAAGGGTGAGGAAGAGGGAGGTGAGGAAGGATCAGTGCGAAGATCTGGGTTGGCTTGGCTCTCCTGCTAGCTCCGCCAGGGTAGGCGCTCTGCCCAGGCTTCCATGGCAACAGCCCCTTCCTGCAGGTGGAAGAGTGTCTGCAGGAGCTGGAAAGGCAGCTGCAGGAGCTTCAGGCAGCAAGGGCCCTGCGTGGGCAACGCTTTGAGCAGAACCGGGGCCTGCAGCAGCTGCAGCAGAGGCTGGAGCTGGCTGAGGCCTGGCTGGCCTCCCAGGAAGGCCTGCTGCTGGACCCCAGCTATGGGGTAAGTGGAGGCAGATCTTGCTGTTCCCTGCTCACTGGCCCCTGAGGTAAGTGTGGAGGGCTGGCACCCCAGAACTGAGCCACATACTGACTCATCTCTCTCAGCACTCAGTGACGGACGTGGAACGTCTGCTCTGCAGACACGAGGGCTTGGAAAAGCTACTGGCGGCCCATGAGGAGAGGTTTACCCAGCTTCAGATGATGACAGAGGTCCAAGGGCTGGATGAGGGGAGGTTGGGTATAGAGAAGAGACATCTGAGGTGGTTGGGTGGGACAGTTCCTCAGTCTCCAAGTTAGGGCTCCTTAGGGCAGTGAGGCCTCATGGAGTCTTCCTCAGGGTTTCTCCTTCAGGAAAACCACCACCCCTGCCACCTCAGAGCCCTGGGGAAGAGTGTACCCCTGCGGGCTGGCAAAGACAGAAGACTCCAAAGCTAAAACATAATCACAGAGGAGACCAGCACTCTTGGAGTGGAGAAAACAGGAAACGATTAAGGTTATGGTGTGCATGTGTGCATACAAACACACACACACACACACACACACACGCACACGCACACGCACACGCACACACACACAGAAACATACAAGATGGAACAGAGCTAGCAGTCAGAGCCTTCCTGTGGAGGTTTTCTGAACTAGGGGTTGGTTGCATGTCTGGCTGAGATGAGGGACCTACTGTAGCCTGGTGTCCCCACCAGACCACAGTTATCTCCCTGGAGCATGTAGCAGACCACAGGGGCTCAGGGTGTCCAGCGTACACACTCTAGAGCAGACATAGGGCCCACTGGAAATGAGGAATGGGTGTCTCCCTTCTCGTGTGTGCTGGGCCTGACAGCTGGACCCTCATCTTGTATTTTCAGGTGAAGGGCACTCATGTCATGGAGGGGTCTGTGGAACTGAAACAGCAGCCCCCCACAGACGGGAGGCAGGTGAGTGCGAGTCCCCAGTGCAGGCAACTCCAAGTTCAGTGGGCATCTGGGCCTGGCACTGTGCCTAGCAGTAGACTCCTGGGTAGCTTCCTAGGTGATCTCCAGGAAGGCTATAGTTCTTATCCACAGGAGAAGAGGGTTAGGGAAGGGGTTCCCGCTTCCCCATGAAGACCATGGGCAGTACTTCCCTGGAGAGGTCTGAGGCCTGGGGCCTTCTTCCCCACAGCCCAGCACCAGCTCCTGGAACAGTAGCCATGGGACCTTGGCAAGCAGAGCCCTGAGCCTGTTCTCGGATATGAGAAGGGCAGAAGTACCAGGTGGCACTGGGGTGAGAGACCTTGGGCAACCAGAGACCAATCTTGGGGTGGGGGCAGAGGTCCCACAGGGGAAAAGCTGAGGTGGCCCCTGTGACCCCTGTACCTCATCTCTCCCCAGGAACTGGCTTCCGTAGCCCCCCTTGTTCCTGAGTGAGAGAGACTGGAGGGCAGGAAGCATACTTTCTCCACAAGGTGAGGATTGTAAGCCTGGCCTCTTGACAGCAAGCTTGGCTGAGGGGCTGCAGGTGGAGGCCCTGAGCAGGAAGTAGGGAGTTGGCTGGGGCCCGTTTGGGAGGCAGGCTGAACAGCAGAACAGAGATCTGTCTGCAGCACTGTCTGAAAAGCAGGCTCCAAACTGGCAGCCAGCCCTGGGTAGCATGGCAGGTGGGCTGTAGGGGAGTAAGGAGGTAGTGGGTGGGCCCCAAGTTCCAGGTGTTGCCTGGATTTTCTGTAGTTACGGGTTTTCACAGCTCCTATCTTTAATGTCTGAAAGTGGGACTTAATGATTTTCTCAAAGAACTGAACTCTGAGAGGTTGAGAAACTTGTCCAAAGTAACACAGCTAATTAGTGGCAGAGGTAGATTGTCTTGCCCTGTCCCCTTTGGAGTCCACTGGCCCCACCCCCTCCAGTCAGGAACGTTGTGAGTTCTGTTCCTTTCTGGACTTCATAGACTGGTAACTCTGAATGCTATATCCTGAGAGGTCTGGACCGTGGCCAAGCTCCCACTAGCAGGAAGAACGTGCAGAAAATACTCTGCCATTTGTGCCTTTCTGTGTCCGATGGGTTCTCTGTGGAGAGTGATGGGTGCCGGGGGCTCTGCCCAGTCCCTAGCTCCCCTCCTCAGTGTTATCATCTCCCCTAGTCTCCACCAAAGCCTCTCTTCAGAATCCCAAAAGGACCCAAAGTTTCTCCAGCACCTCCCTGCTCTGGGGTCTTGGTGAGGAGACTTCAAGGAGTCTCTTGGGAGTGCTGAGTGCCCAGCCACACTGTAGGCCACAGGAGGCAGGCAGCTGAGCCTCTACGGACAGGGACACGCAGTGGCCAGTGGTTTCTAGGACAACCCTCACCTGCCTGTCAGACCCCCAGGCCAGGTTCCCAGCTGTGGGTGGGATGCTGGTGGAGTGGGTTTTTCTCTTAATGCTGACAGGCCAGGACTCAAGGCCCACTCACCTGAGTGGGCTGGAGAGGCCCTACATGGGAGACCCTTGCCCTTACACCTCCACTTAGAGGTGACAGCAGGACCCAGGCCACAAGGCTCCCTTTCCCCACACTCCATCTCCCCCCTGCCCTCCCCATCTGGGAGCCCCTGCTGGTGGTAGGTCCTGTTCTAGCTATCCCGTAGGTAAGAGGCTCCCAGGGTGTCCAACTTGCTTTCTACTGGAATGCTCCCCTGAACTGTCCACCTGTCCTCACTCCCAAACTTCCATTTCCCTTCCTCTGAGGCAGCAAAACCTCAGCCATTGCTTGTGCTCTGCTGTTAACCTCCATCCTGTCTTGATTCTGTCCCTGGTCCCGGGGGATAGACTGGGCCAAGGCATCGGCGTGTGCAGGCCAATGACAAGAAGTATAATGGCCGAGGGATGAAGCTGGTTGAATACAGGCTCTTTGGCATCCTCAGCCTCTTGTGGATCCCGGCTTCATTTAGGTGATCAGCCATGTCACCCCTGTCTTTCCTATCTCCAGGCTAGTGGGCTTCAGGCCTCTAAAAATGGGGCACTTGGGGCATGTGGGAGAGAATGTGAACACCGCCCCCATGGGTCCCCAGGTCCAGGATGACAATGCCATGCATCTAGACCGATGCACAGCTGTGGGCCTAGAAGGCTCTCATGCTCAAACAGATAATGGCCACAGCTGAGGTCTCTGGCATAGCATCCATCTCTCTCGCAGGACTCCTGAAGTCCATCTTGAGTCAGATGGTGTGAGGCCAAAGAACGGGGGTCTATACTAGTTTCTGGTGGTCCTGGGAGTGAGCCGAAGGCATCATGCACATCCTCTACTACTGAGCTATATCCTTGGCTTTTCCTTTACAACTCACTAAGTTGTCTAGACTGGCCTTGCACTCATGATCTTCCTGCCTCAGTCTCCTGAGTAGCTGGGATTACATTTCAAGCATCCCAGCTCCATTTCCAGGGCAGGATCTGAGAACCACTTGCCTGGCTGACAGAGCTTGCCAGATCATGAGAATCAAAGTTGTTACACCCCACTCATCTCACAGCTCCTAGTAGCTGCTCATACCCACACTAGGGGCAGGTGGGATGTTCTAGGCAGATTCTATGGTGTATGGTTCCGAATCTCTGTTCTCCCAACAGGTCTGAGCCTTGAAATGAGTCCAACACCAAACCTCGGGCTACAAGTGGTGAAGATGCATCCTGGGGAACCCCTCAGCTCCTGGCTCCAGGACACCTTCCAGAGAACAGCTCCTCACAGGATAAGCACTGCTGTGTTGTTACTGGCTGGGCCCGAGATGAGCCTGAACCTTTTAACTGGACCATGGCCTCACCCCAAGGTCTCTGTTTGGACAAAGATGGCACTCTGTCCATCTGGACAGGGTTGGAACTTCCATGCTAGAGGCCTCTTGGATGTCATGCTTTTAGAGTGGAGCTCACGTCAAGCATCCTGTGGAACTAATAGCCTGGTACAACGGATAATTAATCTTGGGACAGCGCCACCCAAGCGCCTCCCGTTTATAAGAGCCCCTATAACATGTCACAGTGTCCTGTCATACAACCAACACGACCCCATCTCTAACCTCTGATGAGCCCCAAGTTCAGCCCATGGGTGAGCTAGGTCATGCCTGGTGCTAGGCCCTGGCAGCTCTTCTGGCAGCTTACAGTCTGGCTCTGTGAGGGCTGCCGATGGGCTTATGTCACCACAGGAGATTCCAGACGCATATCTTGTGGAGTTGTGCCTAGACATCAGAGTCCCCAGAGGCTCTGGAGCCTTGGTGATGCTAGTCTTCAACTCAGAGCAGCAGGGAGGGAGTGGAGGGTCAAAGGTCCCCAGGTGGGAACCCCGCCAGGGTAACAGGGCTGTCACTCAGGCCTGCGCTGCTTGCGCCGTCTCCGCCGCTGCACAGCCTGGTGCAGGGCCTCCTGCAGCCGTTCCTGGTTGTTGCAGATGTTGTAATGTGTCAGGCGCAGCAGCTTGTCCACATCCTCCTGGCTGTAGGTCACTTTGGTGTAGTGGTATGGGGAGTCGGAAGAAGACAGGTTCACCTTCCCAGCTGCCTTCTCCTCCAGTGTCCGTGGCACCCCTGTGGAGAGAGGGCGATCTAGCAGGAGGCCTGGGGACACCTGCACTGAGGCAAGTCTGGAAGGGAGGTGGCCGAGGCTCACCAGGGGCCGAGTGGTCCTGGAAGGAGTCGTTGACCAGAGGGAAGTGCAGCACAGTGGGGGCTTCGGGCTGGGTCGGGTCACAGAACACATGGCATTCCTGAGGCTGGCGCTGCTCCTCAGGGCTGGGTGAGATGGGTGGGAAAGGGATGCCCTGCTCCTGGCAGAACCGGCTCACAAGCTGCAGCTGCTGCTGGGCAGGCAGAGGGGGCATCAGAGGGCCCAGTGTGCTCAATACAAGGCCCACTACGCAGAGACTCCAGTGGGCCCAGAGCCCCACGCTCTGACCCTTCCTTCCAGCTCCTCTAGGGCTCCCCTGGGTTAGTGGCCAACAGCCCTCTGAAAGTGGGAGCCATCTAGAAGCATCAGGTATGCCAGGACCTCTTCAGGGTCAGGGACAGTAAAGAGAACCATGGTACAAGACAGATGAAAACATCCCAGCTACTCAGCACCCCACTCCCAGAGCAGAGTTAACTTTGCCCAGTAGGGGGTGCCACTATCATACCCCTAATGGAAGCTGGGCCAGATACTGGATCCTAAAGCAGGTTCGTTAGGCGTCTAGAAAGCACGCCACCCTAGCTGGCCGCCACTGGATCCTAAAGCGGGTTCGTTAGGCGTCTAGAAAGCACGCCACCCTAGCTGGCCGCCACTGGATCCTAAAGCGGGTTCGTTAGGCATCTAGGAAGCAGGCCACCCTAGCTGGCCGCCACTAGATCCTAAAGCGGGTTCGTTAGGCGTCTAGAAAGCAGGCCACCCCAGCTGGCTGACACCTCCCCAACCTGAAAGGCTCCATGGAGGTTGTAGTCGAGTGACAAGATGAGGTCCACATCGCGTGTTGGCTGCAAAAGGGGTGGGCAGCTGGTGTTGATGAAGTAACCAACATCCAGGAGGCAGAGGTGAGACTCTGTGGGTGTCAGCTGGTTGGGGAACCCATCCAGTTTGGTGGCTACAAAGGTTTGGGGTGGGAGAAGCATCATGAGCTGTCACTGTGGGTCCAGACCTCTTTAGGCCCATAGAAAAAGGCCCACGGTCCCCACAAATCCTGCCAGAGCAGCACATCTCAGGGAGAGAGGGGGTGGGGAGTGTCCTAAGGTTAGGGATGGTGGGGAGCCTGGACCGAGCAGGGTGAGATGGTGGAAAGGGTACCTTTCCAGGTAGAAAAGTGAGGGTGATCGAAATAGTCCTTGTGGAAATGGAGGCCACGCAGGAAATTGTGGGTGGCCTGGGCAAGTGGCCGCTTTGTCAGGAGGTCAGTGAAGAACTCGGCAATCCTGCCCCGTGTCGTGGGTGGTTCTTCAGCCTTCAGATGGGGGACCTGCTCTTTGTCTGCACAGGGAGAGTGGGGGTGAGGTGATGGGATGACATTAAGGAAAGAAGGCCTCTGGTCCTTTCTCCCAGTCTCCATGGTTACCCTAGGAGGTAAGCAGTTGAAGTCCACAATGCCTCAAAGACACTCCCAACTGGCTGCCCATCTCTCTCCTGCAGAAAGCCCAGGCACCTACCCAGGCTGGCCTGATCCTGAGCCCAGCGGTCCCAGAACTGGCTGGGTTCAGAGGCCCAGTACAAGCTGTCTTGGAGGCTGGCTGCAAACAGGTTGCTCCAGATACCTGAGAAGGGGGCATCAAGTGCAAAGTCCTGACTGCTGTTAGTCTGAACCCTCCCTCCCTCTGACTGATGTGGGCAAGGAGAGGGCCCCTCTTACCCAAGCCTCCCATTACCTAGCCTCCTCACCTTCCAGGAAGCAGATTCGGGATTCGGGGAGCTGCTTTACCAGCCGCCCCATGAAGAACTCAGAGCCGAAGAGCTCGGAGGGGATGAAAGCCCCATACTTGGGAAAGCCGACCTCATAGGGGGAGAACTCACACCATTCTGTGAGGACAACATACACCTCAGCCACAGAGCCTAGGGGCCTTGGGCATTCAGACATCCAGCAGGGACTTTATCTCAGGGTAATCTGGGGACCAGGGGACTTGAGGCCTCTTCCCCCATCCCAAGGGTATGAAGGAGCTAGCTGGCAGGGTGACAGTCTCTGGTACTTGGACTAAGAGACATGGGCATGAGATTCACCTCTTAAGATACAGGACTAGTTACAGGGTACCCTACTACCCTGAAGAGCATAGGCCCCAGTTCTGAAGCCACTCACCCCCAAATTCAAAGGTGGTCAGGCCTCGCTCCTTGCTGTTGAGGGCACAGTAGATAGGCAGGGGGTTCTGGCCTCGACTCAGGGCCTCCCGTTGATCCGAGAGTTTGTGTTCATGAGGCTGAGGGAAAGAGGAGCTTGGCCTAAGCCCTCAGCTTCCTGATGCTGGGAGTCTTTCCCACATATCATCCAGGGATGGGTCCATCTCCAGATGGCTTTGCCTTAGCTTTACCAACCCAGGGCCCACCCCTCCACCTACCTTATCATGCAGCAAGGTCTCATTGATGAGGGCCCACAAGTTGGTGAAGCAGGTCGGGTAGCCCAGGCGGGCACGCTCAGCCAGCTCCCGCCGGTACCTCCACAGCTGGCTGGGGGCCAATGCGCCCAGCTTGCTCTTTGTCACCTGTGTCTTCAGCAACTCGGTGTGCCCTGTCAGGTCCTTCTGAGACCACTCTGGGTCCTCATAGAGGTTGGCCAATGCCCTGAGGAAAGCCAAAGCTTAGCAGTAGGGGAATGTGGTCACCAAAGGACCCCATCTAGACTTGACATGTCCTTGACTGTCTGGCCATCAACTTCTGTTCCCTGGCGCGCACTGCACCCTAACGCCAGCATTTTGCACAGTCCATGCAGTGTGCTCAGGGGTCTGTGGAGCTCAGGAAATCCTTTCACTACATCCCTCCCGATTCCACCAGCTAGCTGCAGCCTCCAGCACTCAGCCCCCAACCAGCTCACCAGGTGGATCCTGAAGCCCCAGTGATGTAGGAGATGCAGTCCAGGAGACCAAGCTCCCTCAGGCCAGCCAGCTGACCATATAAAGAAGTCATGGCCCGGATCCCACCACCAGTGGCCATAACAGCAATCACAGGGATCTGGAAGAGGAGAGCCAGGTTCAAAAAAGGCCTGAGGAACAGAGAAAGCCACACTCTGGGAAGAGAACATGATAGTCAAGTGGCCAGCCAGTCAGGATGTGATTGAGTCTTGGGACCAGTTTTGAGTTAGCCCTCTTGAGGACCTAGTCAGAAACAACCTCCCAAATGCCTCGCTGCTTCAAACATCAGGGCTCCAGAAGAAGGTCCTAACAAGTGTTAGTCTACACAGAACCTGAGATCACTTTCTGGAAGCCCCCAAGGCTCCTGCGGAAGTCTCCAAAAGGTCCTGCTCTCTGGCACTGGGATTCACTCCCCTAGGAGCCAATAAGGCTGGTCTGAACCTCTGGGGCCCATTCTGAGCCATCCTCATAGTAGGTGTGTCCCATCAGTCAGGTGGGGGACCAAAAAACACAGGGGAACTCCCATCTGTGAGCTGCAGGTGCCCCATGGGTCATCCTGATAACATCGAGGAAGAGGAACAGGGTAGGCAGGGACAAGCCTGAGCTGACACCAGCTCTGAGGCCTGGGCCTAAGCAGGCATGAGGAAAATTCCACCCAGATGTGCTCAGCCCCCAGACCTCGTCATCTGGCAGGTCTTGGTCCAGCTGCAGGGCCTTTTTCAGGGCAGTGGCCACCACCTGCTTCCTCCTGCTCAGGAAGGCCTGCTCCTCAGGGCAGAGCCCACAGTCCAGCCGCACAGCCAGCTCCTTTGGTCTGGGGAGAAGGAAGGGACCTAGAAGCATCTCTCAGCTCCACCACAGAAAAAGAAACTGGTTCGCTTCACCTGCCAGACCCTTGCTAGCCCCTTCCTTCTCAGTTCTCAGCACCACTTGCTGTGGAGTGGGGGGAGGGGAACCCAGGGCCATGCACACACGTGAGTGTGGTAAAGCAGACCATGGGACTGAGTGCACCCAGGGTCTAGGGCTAGGCCCCCCTCCAAGTCAAATCTCTCCCTCACCCACAGGGCAGAAAAGAAGGCCCATTGCCCCCACCTATTTGAAAAGCCCCCCTCCCTCTTCTGAAGGGCATCTAAAGGTCCTTTCTCAACAACCCTCCTCCCCCTTGCTCTCATGCCTCGGCCTCTGGCACTGTCCTTGCCTCCCTGCCTGCTTATCTGGACAGACACTGATCTTCCCAGGATGGTGTGCTAGGCAGGGCCCACCCCCATACTGTAGCAAACCCAAGTGGGAACATTAAGAACAGGCCTGTCCACACTGACGCCTCCTCCTGATGCAAAGCCCCATGCACCCAGGAGTGCTGCATCTCCCCTGCCCCCGACCTTCACCACCCACACCTGGGTGCCGTCCCCGCTCTCCCATCCCCAGGTGGGCTCTCACCCTTCTTCCTTCTTCAGTTCCAGCCTCATCAGAGGCTCCTGGAAACCACGAGAACCACGATCAGAAAGGCTGGCCACCTCCACCCCACTGTGGCCTCAGTGCACCCCAGACCATCCCAAGAACCCTGGTGCGGGCCCCAAGCTCCTCTGCAGGGCCCACACTTCCACCCACTGACTGTATGGCCTGAAGGGAGAACCAGCCACAAAAGCAGGCTGATTGCTTCAAGGCTAGGTCAGTGACAGGTCTGTCCATGAACATAGCTTCGCTATGTGACCAGTACCTGGGACGTGGGGAAGATGAGTCTCACCAACTGTGAAGAGGGTAGAGCATGTAGTGGTACCTTCAGCTGCTCCTGGGGGTCATCCTTAGGGGGAGGGGGAGAAAGGACCCCCACGCGTCATTACTCCTCTCTTAGCAAAGACCCTACCCACTCCCTGCGGCGGGGCAGAAGAACAGTAGGGAAGGGAACAGGAGGCTAACATCACCCCCAGATGACCTGACAGGGGAAGCACAGCTCGGGTTGGGATGGGTACTGAGAGGAGAGGAGGGCTCTAGGGTCTCAGAAGCAAGGCATGCTACCTGAAGATGAACATTCAGGTCTTGCTCCCAGCAGGCTGGATAGTGGAAGCGGTAAGAACCGGTGCCCACAGAAGCATCCTGTGGGCCCTCACAGGCCCCAGAAACCACAAGTTGAACTCTGCTCTCTGATCCTAGAAACAGGAACCAGAGTCAAAACTCAGGATGGGATCTCTGTCCACTAAATCCCCTATCAAGTCTGCAGGGAAGTCCCTCTCTGACATGGCCCCAGTAGAGAAATGGAGTCCAGGAGAGTCCCAGCATGGATTTGCCTCCCACCTTTTGCTACCTGAGAACAGCCAGTACCAGGTCACCTCCTTAGAAAGGAGGAAGAGACGGGAATGAGGGTGAAGGGCTGCCTAAAGAAGAGGGAACTCACCCTTTGGGTCTCCTGTCTTCTTCAGCTGAACATGCAAACAGGAGAGCTCCCGAGCCTGTGGTCAAGAGATCCCCTTACAATCATGCTGCACCCCCTCTCTGGGACCCAACATTATGGGCTCCTGGTCCCTGCTCCCCAGAATATCCTTATATCAACCTCAGTCACTAAGCATTTGCTTGAGATTAATCCCTTGGGGAACATGCATACCAATGTCCCCAACTCAGCCCACACGACCCAGGCTAGGGTGGGCCTACTTCAAGCCTGGGAGAACAGCAGAGAACACGAGGGATGAGCTACTAGGGGAAGTCCTGGGTCCCCACTCACCACTAGGATGCCATTGCTGATGAGCTGTTCCTCACAGCCTGTCCTGGAAAGAGGCCCCCAGTGACTGCCCAGGCACTCCTCCTCTACCGGGGAGGGTACCAGCCTCGGAGAGCTGGCACTGCCCTTCCCGGAAGGAGGCTCTCTACTGCCGCCACCCGCCAGGCTCCCCCAGCCCTACTCACAGAGTCTGCAGCCGAAATTCAATTTCCAGGCGCCCGTCGTCCTGGAAGAGAAGCAAGTTAGAGGGGCTGGTAACCCAGACGGCAGTGGGAGATGCTGAGGCCACAGTGGTGGAGAAGGGCCACTGTCCCTTTCCAGGTCACTCTGTCTACACTCCTTGGACTGTTCCCAAGAAGCTGTGCTTCTGATCAGAAGGCGAGGAAGAAGTTGGGGTACAGGACTGCTCCTTGGTGAGAAGTTGAGGGGATGCCTGGGCCGCCCTGAAGCAGGGGAGCCTCTGAAGCCCTATCCTCAGAATTGAGGGACACCACTCCCGAGCACAGCTTTACCTGAGTGCTCAGTGAGAAACTCTGGCGCCGAGATTCCCCAGTTCGCAGAGTCCCGACGTCAAACAGTACTGACAACATAGGGTCATCTTTGGTTAACCGGTCCTGGTCAAAAACTTTCAGTTCCACAACATTCTGGAAGAGGCAGAGAGAGGGGCAGCTTCATACAGGAAGGAGAGGGGTGACAGGTGGACGGGGCAGGAGATGGCCAACGCGGAGCCACGTGGCAATGGGGCACAGGGAAAGGGCAGGGCCAGACTGGATGCTGGGCTACCTTGAGCTGCCTGTGGATCCGGAAGTGGAAGTTCTGATTCCAGACAGGGTTTCTGCTGTTCTTGACTGTGCGTGTCTGGAGCGTGTGGCTGGAGGCCGTGGGCAGATCCAGAGTCACATAGCAGTCAGAAGCTGTCACTGCAGGCAGGAAGGGCACATGTGATGATTAAGAGCCCTTCCCGGCCCCCCCCAGAGCCCACTTCCTTCCTCCTGAGACATCCGGTCCATAGCACTGAGCCTTCTCTCTAGGAGACCCCTGCAGGACTGCCTACCAGCCCAGGCTTCTTTGCAGCCCCTCCCACGGGTACTAACAATTCTCAATCAGCCCCCACCTGTTCTCCAGGCTCAGCTAAGTGCCAGGGAAGCAGTGTGCTTACCTAGGTCCTTGGAAGGCAAGCCATTAGCCTGGAGGATACGGACAGTGAGCAGGCATGTCCCTGCCACCTTTGCCTGCAGACAGACAGGGCAGGTTTGCTATAGGTGGATGGGGCAAATGTGACAGGGCCTCGGGGAGGTTGGGGCAATCTCTCAAGGTTTAACTCTCTACTAAAAGGACCAGGTCCACTTGCACCCACCAGAATCCCAGAGTGACAAGAGACATCGTATCTACACGATGACACCTTCTCATAATTAAACACCACACTGTGCCAGCTCCATACCAAGGTCTTAGCATATATTTATTAAGTTGTCACACATCCTCTGAAGGGTGCTATGACAGTGACCAACCATGAGGAAATCGAGGCCACTCTCTTGAGGCATGGTTAAGATCGGAACACAGGCAAGCTGGCTTGCTAATGGCCCACACTATTTCTGGGTATGGGCTTTTGTCTTTCTAGCCCATTACCTCACCACCAACCCTAACCCCACCAAGACGCTTTGAGGCTGGTCTGAGTGTCAAGTGGAAGAAAGGAATACATTGGGGCTTAGGCACCATGAGTGAGCTGAACCTGTGTTGTCTGCCCCATCCTGGGAATGGATTCTGCATGATCAGGATAGCAGCTACCAACCCAGACCACCCACACATTGTCATCCTCCAGATCTGATAGGGGTCTCCAGAGCTCCTTCCAAATCCCCTGCTTCTGGAGATGTGGACACTTGCCAGTGTGCCAGGGCAGAGGAAGCCTGTGCCACCCCCACAGTCCTCGATACCACCTGTCCTTCCTTTTGGTCTTCAGCCATATCTCTGGAAAGGAGCCAATAGTCAAGTTCAGAGAGCTCCATGGTCAGGAGCAAAGCTGAGGAAGTTCATTTCTGAGGCAGCGCTGGGGCTCCCACATGCCAAGTAACCGAGTCAGAGGCATGGAGCAGCTACTTCTAAGCCCCCAGGACAGTGAATAAGATCCTCAGAGTTCTCAGGGTCCAAATCCAGGGAGTTCTGCCTGGAACCCATTCCCAAGACAGACCTCCATCCCAGTTCTGGCCTTGCCCCTGCCTTCCACTCTGTCTGGTCCTGAAGCTGAAAAGCATCCCTCCCTCTGCTTAGAGAAGCCCACAGCTCCTCTTAGAAACCATAGCCACCAGGCCCTGGATGAAATGGGGAGCCCAGTGCCCTATGGAGCCTTACCAGAGCCATGAGACCGAGTCCACAGGAACAGGAAAGATGGGGTGGTGGCCACAGGACCAACTGTCAGCTTTAAATCCAGAGCCAAGGTGAGCCAACTGCCCACACATTCCTCTCAAATCCCTCCTACAGAGTCCTCCGCTCCACCCAAGCCCCACACCCACTGCTGACCCAGCCACCTGCCCAGGAAGTGAGACACCTTAAGCCAATGCTGGAGTCAGTGACACCTCCTGGAGTTAGCCACAGTCTCCCTGAAGTCCACTGTCCCAACCAGCCCTAACTTAGAGGAGGGCTTCTAGTTGAATTTGCTGCCACAGGCTGAGAAGGTCAGCAGACCGTGGCCCCCCAAAACAGCAGTGAACAGTGGGGCTGAGCATCATGTCGTCGTGGGTCCTTTCGCAACCTCCCCAGTGCCAGTATGACAGGAATGCCCAGTCTGAACTGGAGCCCTGGGCAATCTCAGAAGAGCACCTCAGGCTCCATCACAACCTTGTAGGGAGGGGAGTGGCTTTCACATAAAACAGCCCTTCAAAGCTGTGTCTAGGCTGCCTCCACCCCTGGAGCTGGGTGGCCAGAGATGAGGCCTGTGGGTTGGCATGCGGGGATAGGGCTCTCCCAGCTCTTTAGCTGGTGAGAAGGAGTCTGGGTGTGGAGATCAACTCTTTCCTCAGAGAACAGCTCAGGAGGAACATGGTTCCCATCACTTCCTGTTCATGCTTGTAGAATAGGAGTTACCCTCAGGGCTCCAGACCCATCAGCTTCCCTGGAGCTGAGGGAGGAAAAGCAAACAGTCTGGGACCAAACTAGAGATAGCACTGGTGGCCCTGAGCCCGGCAAGTCCCAGGCAGTTCTAACACAACTGTTGTATGTGGGTAGCATCCACCCCAGGCCTGGATCTGGCTTATGCCCTTCAATCAGGACCACCTTGAAACTTTTACCTGAACATTTAAGCCCTCAGCAGGCCATAGAAGGCAACGGTGATGGGGAATATGAGACCAGATGTATCAACGCCACCTTTTATTGACTGCTTCCTCTGTGTTGGTCCATGTCTGTCCCCACAGCAGTCCTGGGAGCTAGAGCTATTATTATCTCCACTTTACAGCCAGAGGACCGATGCTGACATGCCCTGACTCACCCAAGGTCACAGCACTGGTGAGAGGCACTGCTGGACCTGATCCATGCTTCCTTGTCACCTGTGTGGCAACTTCCTGGGCACCCTCACCCAGACCTGCCTGGCATCTCCTGGTCCTCCAACTGTATTCCAAGTTTCTTCAAGGTTGATCTCAGCCCACGAAGGGACCCAGGAAGCAGCCAGCGCATAGTCAAACTCTAGGCTGCTTCTAGAATCAACCTCCCACATTGGCTGTCCTTTGCAGTGTCTGTGAGGGTCCCATCAGTCAAGGCCTGCGGCCCTAGTGAGGGAGTCCACCAGCTGGAAGTAACTGTACTTGAGGTCATACTCCATGTCATACCAGAAATTCACTGTGGAGGAGAGAGGAACCTGGATGTGAGGGCCCTTCTTTAAAGTAGGAACCCCTCCCACCCAATACCTTTTTGGGCCCCGGGTGCCCTGGGTGTTCCTTACCAGCAATGCAGCCATGGGACTGCTGGACATGGTGGAACCACAGAGCCGGCAGGTACAACAGCTCACCGGCCCGCACTGTACAGTGAAGGGCCCGTGCCTGGCTGTAACTGGGGTACCGGACTAGGTCTGGAGCCAGGGGGTCCAGTGGGATCCAGGGCACCTAGAGACACAGCAGCTGCCTGTAGGCCCTGAGGGTCCCTCTCCTCCCAGCCTTGAAGAGCCACAGACTAGGGATTTTCAGAGTGGGATGTCATCTCCCCAGACCCTCTGTGCCCACTCCCTGGGAGCCTATCCTTCCCCAGAGCCCAAGAACAGAACAGACACCTTCTCCATGGCCTCCTCATCCACCACCTTAAAAGTGCCCTCTTCAGTCAGCTGGTAGGTTGCTGGTGTGTACAAATCTGAAGGCAAGGTCAGGGAGATAAATGACCAACAGTCTGTCAGGCTCTCCCCACCATAACCAGCCCAGTGTCCTTGCAAGCCAGACCAGAGGGCTGGGGCCCTGAGGCTACACCTCAGGCCTGGACTCTTGGTGCTCGCCCACCCTCCCCCACTGGCTACCAGCTCCTTTTAGGCCATGTTACCTACCATAGGGAATGAAGGGCCGGTCACTGGGTGGATGTAACAAGAAGTGTTTCTCACCAGAGAGCACACAGTACAGATTTTCATAGTGGTCCTTGTGCACTGTCAACATATGGAAGACCTGGTGTTGTGGGGAGGAGAACAGCCCTCCTGCCCTCAGCCCCACACCCCAACAGAGCCTACAGTGAAAGGAAAAGCCCACGGGACCAGCAGTCTTGGAGAGACTCCGAGAACTCTAGCAAGCATCACAGAACTTGGCTCCCCTTCATCAGGAGGAGGAGCAGACCCAAAGGCTCTACTTCCTGAGCCCTGTTCTACGATCTACCTGGCTTTGAAGAGGTTTCCCGAGACCTAGAGGGTATGGTGTACCCTGTCTCCAATGCCCCCACTATCAGGAGAGGTCCTTTGTGGTGTCTTAGTCCCAAAATACCACCAGAAACTTGAGGTCAGCTACTCCCTCCGGGGCCCGCCTTTCCTCCCTCTAGCCCACCAGCTTGCTCCCCACTTCAAGAGTCCCCACACCTACAGGATGTCACAGCAGCTGCCTCACCCAGCCAGAAGTTGACAGCATCAGGCATCTTTCCTGTGGGACAGAGTTAGGACTGGGCTGAGGACCACCTATGCACAGGGCAGCTATTCAGAAACCGGGGTGGGGGCAAAGGAATGCCAAGGAGTCTGGGGGAAGGTGACATTGGGAATGTGACCCCTGGGGCAGCAGCCCTTTCAGTTTCTGCTTGTATGTCAAAGCCTGGGGTCGGTCGGCAGGTAGGTGGCACCTGACCCCACAGAGCCAACATCAAAGACAGAGAATGAGCAAGCAAGCTGAACTCTTCCCCCAACTCCATTGTCATGCCCTGCCTCTTGCCCCCTCCACTCACCCAGGGACTCAGAGGCCCAGGGCACATGGGACTCGATATCTGACAGAAGCTGGGGCAGCTCAGTGGGCAGATTGGAGCACTGCTTCTGCACATAGAGGACTCCCGGGTGCTGGGCCTGACCCTCCAACACATCCACCACATGGCTGATGGGCAGGCGACGTTCAGCAGGCATCACAAACCGGTCCCCTCGCACAGCATCCGCATAACCATCTGGAGTCACGGCCACACTCACCTCTGTGGAGCCCACTGTGGCTCTGAAGGAATGGATGGAGACTTGGTTTGTAGTCTGCTGCTAATAGTCACTGGTCCATCCCGCCCCAGGAAGAAAACCTTACCTTAAGTAGGAGAGGGACATCTTCTGGAGGGCTGGCCAGTGCTGCAGGGCATTGCGGATAATGCACGGCCTATTGGGGCACACCCAATCTCGGTAGAAACAGAGTGGACTTGGGGGCTCATCCAGGTAGGGCACAACACGAGGAACACTGAGGTCTTAAGAAAAAATGGGGAACAGGGGTCTAAAATCAGTGATACCCAACTTCTGTTATACTGTCTGCACAAGAAATCCTCTATCATGGACATCCTAGGCAAGGCTGCTGCTGACCAAGGAAGTCTGCAGTTGACCCCTCACTTCCTTACCCTGGAGAAGCAATCGCTCAGCAGCATCCATTAGGAAAGGGAGTCACTGAGCTGGTGGCCACAGGCTAACTAGGATGGAGCCTGGCTCTGGGATGCCCCTCCCATGATGATATTCACTGAGCATCTGAAAAAGGCCCAGCATTGGGCCCGGTCAGTGTGGATATCAGAGGATGATCCTATCATCTCCACCAGTTCATGGCCTATCTATCCAGGGAGATAACTGACCAACGACAACACCAGAAGACAGGGAGGGGCTGCACTGAGCTCTGGGTCTAATGGAACAGCAGCAGCAGCCTTAGCCACCTAGGGCCAACACTTGGGCACTGCGCCACCTACGGAGACATTTTCAGCGGCTCTGAGTCACCTTTAAACTGGGTGTGGTGGCTCACATGTAAACCCAGCAGCTGGGCAGCGGCAGCAGGAGTATCAGGGGTTCAGAGCCACCCTCAGCTACAAAACAAGTTCAAGGCCATACTGCATGTGTGGCACCACTCCTGACTCTGAAATCCCTTTTGGTTTATCCTACCCAATCCTGCCCCTGGCCTGGCTATTTCTAAGTCCTGTTGATTCTACCCGTCCCTCCTTCCCTTCCCTCGGCTGCTTTGGGTCCAATGTCACACTGACAGACCTCCTTCCCTGACCACCCCTTTTAAACGGTCACTTGTTAGAAACTGTCCTTACCTCTTTGCCTATCTAGTTTTCCTCCACAGATTTAGCGTTACCTGGCCCTGTGTATTTTTCCCACTCATTTATTTATTATCTGTCTCTTTCAGCAGAATAGAAACACCACAACGGCCTGAATGACTGCCATGTTTCCTGGCACACAGTAGGTGCTCAGCAAACATAAAGTCAAAGGAAAGTGCCCCACACTCTGGCTGGATGGTTGCTGCAGTGAGCAAACTGGTCCTTCTGATGGGATTCCACTCCCTTTCAAGAGCATGTCATCTATCTGAAATGCAATCTCATCTTGTCATACACCCTGTGAAGACTCCGTGGATGGCTTACTGCTACCCCTGGCAGAATTCCGTCCACCTTGGCATGCGTTCGGGCTGCTCCATGACTAAGCCTAGCCCATTTGTCCCCCAGTCTGATTTGTTCCTGTCTAATGCCTGACCCTGACCATATGCCCTCTGCTTTAGCTGGTCTTCTTTCCTGCTGCTCACTGTCTTGGCTTTTAGAAGGGCAGAGCACTTTGCTTTGTTAACTTTCAGCCTTAATGTCTGACCAAATGCTTTGGTCCCAAGCAGCAGTTACTGCAACCCTTGATAAACGTCTATGGCATTCATTTTACTCCTGAGATTGTGCTCACTCAAGCTACATCTCCATTCTGACTGCCCTCCCTTGCAATCAGTCAGAAAGGGAGCATCTTTAAACTGGATACTGCAACCACATGGGAAGACATTGGTGAGCCCAGGAAAAGTGCAAAGGAAAGAGCTCAGCTGTACTTGCTGCCCTGAACAGGGATAAGAATCACCAAGCAGACCTGGGAGGGAAGAACAGGAACCCCACAAAGCAGTAATCTTAGAAGGGAACTGAGGCTCAGGACAACTGAGGTATTCTTTGGGATTGAATCCAGGGCCTCCTACATGCTAGGAAAACATTGCCACTGTGTTACTCTACCCTGGAGTTTAAAAATGTGTAGAAAATGCTTGCTTTAAACAAAACAAAACAAAACAAAACAGGGTTTCTCTGTGTAGCCCTGGCTGTCCTGGAACTTTCTCTGTAGACCAGGCTGGCCTTGAACTCAGAGATCAGTCTGCAGCTGCCTTCTGAGTGCTGGGATTAAAGGCTCGTGCCACCACTGCCTGGTATGAAACTGCCCTTTTCTATCCTTTGGATTTTCTTTAACTATACCAGTTTTATTTGCTCACCATTTCCTTTAGAGAATGCCTACTTCTTTCCCTTAGAGCTTCAAACTGAACTCCAAGTAATTCCTTTGACCCAGCAATTCTGTTAAGAATTTAACTGACAAAAACAAACATGAACACAGAGCCTGCACCAGGCTCACAGCCCTTGCTGTTCCCTATACACAGCGGGTACACATGCCCTAGCAGACCCTGCAACCATCCTCTAAACCACTTGTGACACAGCTGGGATGCTCACATAATTGTTTACTCCCTGAGAATTGAAGTTGTATGGAAACAGAGAATTCCCCACCCCGGGGTGTGTGTGTGTGTGTGTGTGTGTGTGTGTGTGTGTGTGTGTGTGTGTGTGTGTGTATGTGTGTGTTGGCTGTATATGCCTGTGCATGCATGTGTAGAAGAAGTTGGCATCAGATGTCTATCATTTCCACTATATTTTCTGAGACCAAGTCTCTCACTGAATCTGGAGCTCAGCAGTTGCTAGGCTGGCTGGCCAGCAAACCCCTGGGGTCTTCCAGTCTTTGCTTTCCATCTCTGGGACTGCATCAGACATAATCATCAGGTGGATCTGAACTCAGGTCATGTGCTTAAGCGCTTTACCCACTCAGCCATCTCTCCAGATTGTTTCTTTAACGATGTAACCTAAATACCCTCGGGCTGGTAAGATGGCTCCGAAGATAAAGGCACTTGTTTCCAAATTTAAAAACACTGCACACACACATTCTGGCACATAGAGGTAGGTACTTAAATTTTGTTAAATGAACAGTCGAGTATTTGCAGAATTATTGAAAACAAGAGGTTAAAATACCTGCGTTCCTATCAATAATGGGTGCACTGGTTCACAGGTGTGAAAATTTGAGACAGAGGCACTTGGAATGCCTGCTAGGGCAGTGCAACAAAGTATGCTTAGCAGAAACTATAAAACGGAGTCCTGGACAGACAAGGGCTGGGAGTGAATCTTACTTTATTTACATTGCACAGAACTGCCCGCACTGCTATTAAGCAATGACTTAGTAAAAAGGGGGAAAGGAGGAATGATGTAGTGAGGAGCAAAGAAGGAACCTAACACCTAGTAGTGAAACAGCCAATATTGCTTGGGTGGGTCTCTACAATCCTCAAAGCTTGGAGTTCGCTTGAGTGAACGAGGGCAGTCGCCTGCTTCTCTCCTCAGAAGTCACCAACATCCGAGATACTTAAGGTTGAAGAGTCTTCTGTACCGAGAGTGCAGCGACGCAGAGCACAGGGACTCAGCACCCGCTGGCTTTGAGAATGGCACTACGACTGCCGCCGGAGCTGCGCTGTGCCCTGAACAAAACCACAACCGTACCCCAGGAAGAGGCACCAGGACGTGCGACCATGAGTGAAGGTAACATACAAAAATGTGTGGCCACCAGTCGGCTCCTCGTGCACACAAGACCTGAGTTCCGGTACCCCAGGTTCCCTCCACGCTGTCTTCGCGCAGACACCACTCACCGCGAGCCGCCGCCGGGAACTCTTGTAACGCCCTCCGCACCCTGTCCAGTGCCGCCTCCGCCATGACGCCCGTGGGAAGAGAACCCGCCCCTATTTCCGCTCTAGGCTCGCAGCCCCGCCCCCATTTCCGCCCTCGCCCCGCCCCTCAGTAGGTACGACAAGCGGCGCTTTCTTCGGATTTTGATAGCCAGTTAACAAATGATTGTGTTTATTGACAATTTCATACATCAGTACAAACGAGACGTTAAAACAGCCTCACCCCCTACAGCCGGGGAGGAGACAGGCGCCACAGTATAAAAGTTATAAATAAGGGGCTTTTCAAAACTGGGATGGGACAGATCTGGACGTGGGCGGCAGTTGCCAGTGGCCTTAGACATGCAAAAGGAACTAAGCGCCGCTGGCCACATGACCACATCCATGCAGGGTAGAGGCGCAGGGGAAAGACCGGCTCCCTCGAGAAGGGCAGGCTGGCTAAGGCCCTCTAAAGAACCAGGTGGAGGTCAGGGCAGCCCTATTGCTGTGGGCGTATTTCTAACCCTTTGGCTGCCAAGGGTCCACCCCTAGCCACTACTGTTCTTTGGGCTAGGAGTTTGGTCAGGTGGGCGGTACGGAAAAGGGAATACATGGTTTGGATGTAGTTAGTGCACTCAGCCAGAACCACCAAAGCTAAGCACCCATTAAAACCGTTTCTTTCTAGCCTCTGCCTCCAGGGCTTGGAAGGCGCTTGGGCAGGTTTTTGCTGTCTAAACCTGGTGAAATGTCCCTCTCTCTGTATTACCTGATGCAGAGGGAAAGAGGGCCCAGAGACACATACTCACTCCAATTCTGCAACCACACCACTACTTGTTCCTACCTACAGCCTGCCTATGCCTTCTCTTTACCCTCTAACAATTACCTTAATTCTGTCCCCCTACCTCTGCGACCTACCTGTCCACCTATCACTTTTCCTGTGTGTCTCTTGCCCAGAACCTCCACTCCACAATCTCCAGTATCCACTATCTCTGGGCACCCAGCACTGCCTTTGAAAACGACCTTCCCCCATGAGCCAGGTGTGCCATAGCAATTTCCTGTCAGTCTGGCTGTGGGCACCAAGATCCCAGCATTTTAGTGTGCTCCTGCTCATGTTTCTGGATGAGAGTTCTAACTAAGCCAGGCTAGTGAAGCTGAGGCCAAATGTGAAGAAACCAGGTATATACTAGCCAGGCAAGTATTCTAACAATGAACACTCAACTGTGTATACAGTGTGTGTGTGTGTGTGTGTGTGCGTGTGTGTGTGTGTGTGTGTGTATGTGTGTGTGTGTCCAAAGTCCTAGGAAGGTGGGCCAGTGCCCTGTAAACCATGAGGGAACTCCCAATACAGGTTTCCGATTGCGCACTGCCCGGGATAACGGAGGAAGTGGTCCCTGGAGTCAGCAGTCCTCTAGAGCCCAGGGTTAGAGAATAAGGAAGCCTACGGGCTGAGGAAAGTAGGCCAGGCTTTGTGTTTGCCAACAGAGGGCTTTCCTGTCCGGCAGCAAAACCCCACAACTGGCCCCACAAGGGGAAAGGGGAGGGTAGACAATGCTGGGGCTCTCTTGCAGGGGATGGGGTGGAATGTGGGGCTCAGGTCCTGATACCAACTCAAGTTTTCTAAGGGCTGGGACGCCCCTGGAGGGCCAGGCAGCTCTACCTTTCTCAACTGCCAGGAATTAGGGAAAACCACCCTGCTTTGGCAGCCAGGAGAGTGCAGCTGGTGTGGGAGTAGAGGTAAGGGTCTATAGTTGGCTTTAGGGCCTAAATAGCACATCACCTTTTATCTCTACCCCAGAGTACCCTGTGTATGCTCCACCCCAGGGAGCTGATCCCTGAAGTAATGTCAAATGGCTTCTAAGAAGAGAAGGCCAGCCCTTCCCAATGTCCCCAGATGAGGCAGGCTGCCCTCCTACCCCTCACAGCACCAAGATGACACAGACTCAAGACCTGCCCTGCTATGAGCCACTGGAGGGCTTTCGAGGCAGGGGTCCTAAGGGAGTGAGGCAACAGTCAGGGAAATAAATTAATAAATACAGGGCCCGTGAGGAGCAGCTGGGAAAGCTGCTCTGCCTCTCAACACTGATCCCTGCTCTCCACTCCAGACATTCTCACAGGTTCTCGTGAGTGGAAGAAGGGCTGCAGTTTGGAATGGGGAGTATTTCTCTTGGGATAGACTTCTGGAACTCAGAGTCTGCGCTCCATACGCCGCTCCACAGCTCGAAGCAATAGCTCTGAGTACTGCTCCAACAGGGCCTGAGTTTGCTCAGCCCCCACAGCCCCAGGGCTGCCACCCGGGCTGGACAGCGTGGCCCCAGCCAGGGCCTCTAGGTCCTGCCGCACTGAAGAGAAGGTGTCTCTCAAGAGCCGGGTGATATGACTGTGCTCTGCTGAAGGTGTCTTACAGCTGGTCACCTGCAACAGGAACACTGCAAGTGAGGTGAAGAATGAGTAGAAAAGGGGGCTCCACCTGCGCCCGGCCTGCCCAGAAGGGACTGGCTAGGACTCCACACAACATCAGTACAGTCAGGCACTCTGGTGGGTAACCCAGATGAAGGTCCCTTCAGACTAATAAAACCATCTACTTCTTCTTGATGACTTTTCCCCACAACTCACACAGGCTGTACTTTCTCTTCCAAACATGGGCACTGTTCAATTGTTTCCTGTATCTAAAGATCCCAAACCATTTTGGGATATGAAAAAGCATACTAATAATAGTTACACTGAGACAACAGGCATGAATCGGGATCTTTTGAACTAGATGATGTTCTAAGCTACAACCCTGTCTTGAGTGTTCCAGTTCTTAGCCGGAGATGACCACTAGGTCTTGGGGTTGAGGCCTACCCTGCCCTCGGCCCTCTCACATACTCAGAGTATTCTTGAGGGCTCCACCCAGGATGTAGGAGAGCCCTTACTGCTCCTGTTCTAGACACTCAGCTGTCGAGCACGCAGCGCTGCCGACAGGCTGTCTTCCTACCAGTTGCTGCCCAATACTCACCACATGGTAGAGCTGCACTGCCTGGCGTACATTCCCCTGGAGCTCGGCCACAAGCTGTTCACATTGTTGCAGGCTCAAGGGCAGTTCTGAAGGACAGACAGCAGTGAGGTCCAGCTGCTCCTTCAGAAATCCCAACCCAGGGCTCTCAGAGCAGTGCTGTAATCCCCCCAGCCCCCCAGCCCTGCCCCATTCTCTTCCAACACCTTTCCTGACACCACACAGACAAAGCTTAGAGGAAATCGCCAGTCCTAGCTCTAGCCCCAGAGCCAGCCCTAGCATCCAGAACACACTAAAGGGTTGAGTAGGTCATAGGGAGATCATGAGGGGTGGCAGGAGTGTCTCACCATCAGGGGTGATTTATGGACCAAGACAGGAGCAGACAGGACGAAAAACGCCAAAGGCTGGACGCACATACATGAGATGGAGCCAGAAGGTGGCCAAGAGACAGGACAGAGGATGGGTGAAAGGTGAGACCGGGGAGCTGTGCGCACCTGAGTCTTGGCTCAGGGCTGCCCCTGGCCTGGTGCATTCCATGGGGTTAGGAGTCTTCTCAGGGGATGGGGGCTGCAAGCTCTCAGGGCCTTGGAGGAGGATGCTGACCGGCAGTTGCTGGGCACAGGGGTGGTTGGGGCCAGGATGAACCTGGCACTCTGTCCTAGGTTTAGAAGTGGTACCCTCCCCTAAACAGGCCCGCCTTTCAAATGTAGTGTGAGCCTTTCCCAGGCCCACCAGGGAGCCAGACTGTTCTGCTTCAGTACGGCCTCGGCCCTTGGTTACAGGCGAGAAAGTGGTCAACGTAGGACGGTCAGGCAGTGGTTTGGGGATGTCCAAGACAAGGTGAGCCCGGCTAGGCAGAGCTAGCTTGTTGAGCGGTGAGATTCGGATTGGTGCAGTAGCTTGGGGTTCAGCAGCCAGGCCCGGGTTCTCCCCAACAGAAATGCTACGAGCCAGCTTGGCCGTAGAACTGGTGGTGGAGTTCTGGTAGGCGTGGGGTTGAGGTGGGTAGCTATCAGCTTGTGGCAGGGATCCTAAGCTGCCCTGGATCTCCACCTCCCGGGAGAGCAGTGAGCGCGATGAAGGCCCCTCATCTGCATCAGAGACAGGGACAGATGCAGGTCAGGGTGTGGAGAAGGTATGCCAAGTGCTAGGGCTCAAGCCCTAGTTGCTACTTTCCCCTGAACAGGACCACTAAGGGACAGGCAGTGGCAAACACGAGGACACACCAGGACCACACTAGGCCCACATTCCTCCAGCACACCCATACACACGTCTCATGTTCCCCATACCCTGGAGCAGGCACACCAGGCTCCTCACCCTGTGGTACTAGACTGTGCACAGACTGGGCTTTCTGGAGTCCAGCTAAGGCGCGAGCTGGAGCCATTTTCTTGGGGGCCCAGCTATTTTCCAGGTTGCTACGCCGTCGTGGCAAGAGCACAGGAGCCACTGGCTGGGGGCCAGAGTTGCCAGAAGAGGGTTCCACTTCTGGGGGTGCTCCTGGGGGAGTGGCACCGCTGCCTTCCAGCTGCTCACCAGATACCTGAGACAGCTGGTCAGGTCTTGATCTCAGGGCCAAGCTTGGGGAGGATAAAGATGGTTCCCTACAGGGAGAAAGGGTTCAGAAAAAGGTCCAGAGAAGGCTCAGTGTTTTCCTCCAAGATTGCCAGATGCTCCCACAGACAGAAAGGCCACAGGAGAGGACAAGCACAAAGCAAGACAAGGTTTGGGTAAGGCCACTTGTTCCAAAGCCAGGAGTACAAAGTACCCTTAGGGAGAGGAGGAAAGAAGGCTACATACTGTGCCAGGTGCAGGAGCCCCAGGTCAGCAGAGCCAGTGTGTGTGTGGGGGGGGTGTACCTGAGTGGGGAGGTCTGCACTTGCAGCAGGAATCGTGATGAGATGCTCCGAGACTCTGTCCTTTCTAGGACCCGTGCTGGACCCCCTGCAAGAGGCACAGAAATCATGAACTGAGTCAGAAGCTAAGTTCTTGCCCCAAGTCTTGCCTCTCCAGCAAAGTAACATAAGGTACTGCCTGCTGGTCGGACCCTCCCTCTCAGCTAGGCATAAAAGGGAGGGCCAGATTCCACTGACTGAAGGATGGCCCACTGACCACACCTGGAGCAGCCCCATTGGCCAAAGTCTCAAAGTGCTGTTTTAGAAACTGCTCCTGATCCGGGGTATGAGGGCTGCCTTCTTGTAGCCCACAGAGGCCAGTGCCTCCCTCCTCTTCCTCTTCTTCATCACCCTCGGCTGGCTCTTCGAGGTCTGAGGAGATGCCATCCACACTTAGGGGCTCTGTGCTCTCAGAGTCTAGATGATGTGGGGGAGGGGAGAGGCACCACACTGTACCCGTCTGTCACAGGTCTGCCTCCCCTGCCTCCCTTCCTCATGTTGCAGCCTTACCTTCATTGGGGTGTTCAGGGCTGGAAAGCCGACTGCTGCTGTAATCCACAGAGCATGCACTGTCAGGACTGTGCTTTTCGGAGCCCCTATGCCCCGGGTAGACTCTTCCTAGGGATCCTCTGGTTGGAGCCTGCACCTGGAACGCACTGCCAGGAAGGCCAGCAAAGGAAAGAAAAGACAGTGAGCAGGGGTCAGCAGCTCCACTTAAAGAATGAGGTGGCAGGCAAACCCTGAGTGGCCTGGAGGCCAACCATTGCCTAATAGAAAAAACTCAGAGGGAAAAGACCCAGGGCTGCAGGGCCCCATGAGCTCTGGCCAGGGCACAACCCTTGCCTGGTATCCATGGTGGGGCTGTCACTGGGTTCCGGGTAGACAATACCATCTTCAACAGGTGCAGGCTCCAGATCTTGGGCAAAGACTCCTTCCTCTTGTGACAACAGTTGGATAATGTGGGGGCAGGAACAGGGTTGGGAAGCCTGAAGCCGAGGGGCCTTTTCACTCTGGAAACACAAAAAAAGGGGCACCTATGAGGGTTGATGATGTAAGAAGAGGGTGCTGAGAGGAGGTAGAAGTTGGCAAGGATTTGGTGAACACCAATTCTGAGGAAGCAGAGTACTCCAGCTCTGGGAAGAGGTGGCAGGAAACCAAGCTGGGCTCTGGCAAAAGAAAGCTAGCTCACCTGGCTAGCACATGAGAGCTCCGGGGCCTGTGGACCATGCTTCACAGGACCAGATGGAGATATAGCCAGTGAGTCGTGGCTTGGGCCTCGAGGGCTTGGGGCCAAGGTCTCCAGCTGTCTCAAGTCCAGCATGGAACGAACACTCAGCTCCACACCTGGCTGAGCCCAGCGCCCTCTTCTTTTGGGTCCTGTGTTCGCTACAGGAGTTGGGCCCAGGAACTCCATGGTCTCTTGTGCCTGGTGGTTGTGGGTGAAGAAGGAGCAGTAATTGGAATCACACTGTCAACAAACAAACCTCTATGTACATATTGTTTGCATGCCTGGCACCTTTCATGAACTAGCTCATTTTATCTTGACAACAATGTTAGAGAGATGGTAACATCATTGTCCCAGGTCTTACATGTGACAGAACCAGAGCACAGAAGATTTCAGTGACTAGCCCAAGGGGCCTGCAGACTAGGCTGGCTCTAGAGTGCATGCTCTGATCTGCATTCTAGACCCTCAAAGTAGGAACCTCTCTAGTTTCTGCCTTTACCCTGGTGTCTTCCACAGTCTAGAGCTAGGGTTCTCAACAGTCCTATCCTCTGAAGATACCCAACAGACACCAGAGTCCCTTCACAGCAATAGGGACAGAGGAACAGGAAGGACTGAGACCCCAGCATGGCAGAGAGCACCAAGTTCCATATGGCCAACACACAGTGCTGGACTCCAAATCCCAACTTGGACCATGTGAGGACTGGGCTGCTTTGGAGCTTACTGAAAATGTCTAGCCCTCTCTGCCACTCGGAAGGAGTCCCAGCAACACAGCCTTTCCCTCTGACTGTTCTGAACTCACTTCCTCGTTGGGGTCTTCAGAACTATAGTTTCCCAGATTTCTACTTGCTGGACCCTTGGTTTTCCTAGACTTTCATTCTAATCATGTGACTCACAGCGCTTCTCCCCACATGCTGCTTGTTTGTTATGGTTGTTTGGCTTTGTTTAAGCAGAGGTGGTACTGCACGCCTTTAATCCCAGCACTCAGAGGCAAAGGCCCTGTGGAACTCTGTGAGCTCCAGGCTAGACAGGTCTACAGAGTGAGACCCTGCCTCAAAACAAAACCAAGCCATTCTTGGATGGGATTCCTCCCAGGCTCCTGGCAGATGAGGTGGACACCTCCTCTGATGCAGCTAGTCATCTGATACAGGAAGAAAAGACTGGTGCTCCCCCATCCCAGACCAGACCAGCTGCCTGACCTCAATAAGGTCTTCCTTGGAAACAGGCTGGAGCATGTAGGCAGATCTGATACCCAAATGCCTCACGAGGAACTAAGGACTCTGCTGCTACCCTCCTCACTTCCAATAACCTTGGGAGCACATTTCAGTGATGGCCACTTACCCGATTCATTTCCCAGTGGGACAGGCTTCGGAGCAAGGCTGGACTAGAGACTGAGGCTAGACAGAAATAGGCAGTCAGAAATGTTTCCTACCTACCCACCTCTGGGACCAGGAGTCCACAACATCCCTTCCCCTGTGTGATCCCTATGATGGCCCAGTTTTCCTAGCCCATGGTCCAGATGGGGCTTATCTAGTCCCTACACCAGCTAGTGCCTGTCTACTCACACCTGACTGCCACAAACCTCGCTCTTTCTTGGTACTCTGGCCAAGAATGGGTAGAGCTGGCAGTTCTTCCTCTTCAGTACCCTCATCTTCACCCTCCTTGTCACTGTCTGATGAAAGAGCTGGTCCCGAAGGGGGCGCCACTGGGGCCTGGGGCCTGAGTCCAAGACAAGAGCATGAGGAGAGGAGATTCAGTAGGGGAAGAAGCCGACATGATGGGCCTGTGCATGAGAAGGAAGGTCTGGGGAGACACAGTGAGGGGGGACAGCGAGATCACACCACACTATGTGGACAACAGTGAGCCGAGCCAGTCTCTGGCCCACTTACTGCTCGGGTCCAGAAGCCCTCTGGGGAGAGGTTGGTCTTTGCTGCTTGGCCCCTCGCTGACGCTGGCGCAACTCAGCCAGGCGCTGCCTCATGCTGATGGTCATCTCAGAGCTCAGGCGCCAGACAAAAATGCAGCTAGAGTGGAGCCACAGTGACGGGTGAGAACTCTGGAGTTAGCAACACCACTCATCCCCACTTCCCATGAACTGGTAAACAGATCCAAGCCACCCTCCACCACCAGGTCAGGCTCCACCAAGAACTATCCCTATTTGGACCCACCTCCCAGAGACATCCTGAGAGGGTGTGAGAGGAGGGACAGGGTGGTACAGAGATCTGCCTCTCAGGGAAGCTGGCTTCTGCTCACCTGTCCCCTGACACAGAGATGAGATGTTTGCAATCGTTACTAAACTTCATGCCAGTGACAATCTCTGTAAGAGTAAAGAATATGGTCTGTGAACTGCCAGGAAAGCCTAACCAAATTCCTGCCTGTTCTAGCAGTGAAGACGGGCATTGGCTAGAGGGGAGGTCAGGTTCTCTCCACACTTAGGGGCTTTGTAGTATAAGAGTTTGGATGTGGGGAAGGGGAAAGGTACCAACCACAGCGTCCCCCTCTGCCAGTAGGGCTTCCTAGCCTTGATTCAGTCAACTGACCCCTCCCAGGGTAGATGGGCAGAGTCATATGGTGACTAGATGGGCGCTAACAGACAAGGGAACAAAGGAGAATTCTGAATGGGGAGGTAGGTGCTGCACTCACCTGAGTGACCAAACATAGTGGCCACACACTCGCCTGAGGAAAAGTCAAAAATGGAGAGGTTCTTATCAGAACAGCTGGTAGCAATGTAGATCCCTGAGGGGTCTGTCTGCACCTGGGAAGACACATGTAGGCAAGAGAAGGAATCCACCACCCCCTCTCCACTCAGTACCACTCTATCCCTGAGCCATCTGGCGCCGTGCTCATCCCACAGGGCCCTTACCTTAATGAGAGTGCCATCCTCACCCTGTGACCCTTTAAACAGCTTCTTCTGCTTCCCACTACTGATGTTGAAGATCCTGTAAAGGAAGGCACTTGTTCACTTCAGGTGAGAGCATCAAAGCACACTCACTCCCCATGTATTCTGGGAGATCCCTCTCACCACCCAAGGCCTACTCTCTCAGGTAAGGCCAAGTACTTTGTTAAGACGTTCAAAAGCCTGGACAAAAAGGCAGATGTGGGGACTGAGCTGCATGAAAGAATGTGGTCCAAAAGTCTGAGAGGGGAGGCCAGCAAAATGACACAAGGGTGAAGCTGCTTGCTGCCAGGCCTGATGACTTCAGTTTGATCTCTAGGCCCATGTCACAGTAAGAGAGAAACCAGTCCTGAAATAGTCGTCTGATACCCACATGCTCACCGTGGTACATGCACATCCCTTCCCTGCCGCCCCACACAAAATAGATAGATTAAAAACGAATTTTTAAAAAGTCTGAGAAGGGAGTGCCCACCGAATATTTCGGTCTTGGCAGCCGATGGCTGTGTACTTCCAGCTAGGCTCCACATCCATGTCGTAGAGGGTTGTCTTCCGCACCACATGGTGTGTTCGTGTAAACTGTACTCCTTCTCCAGACTGCAGTAGGGAGCATGTGGGCAGACCACATCCAAATGCATCACCAGGTCACAGAGCTTGCTTTGTCTCTCTTCACCTCTTGTAACCTGAGAGCCCATTCCCACCCCTGCCCTGTCAGGGACACCCAGTGGCCTTACCTTCTGTGCAGTTCGGAAGTAAATGCTCTTGTCCGCGCCACAGCTGATCATACGCACTTGCCCATCACTGGCTATGGGGGACAGGGACCTGGCTGCTTCCATCATCTGAAGACAGTCTTTCTCCTGCCTTCCCTTATTTCCCCCAATCAAGCTACTCAAACAGAATGCATTCCACTAAACCTATGCCCTCACCTGACTCAGAGTCCCCTAGACTGAAAGTGTGTATTCCACCTGTCTTCCCACCTAGCCTCACGACTCCCAGGTACTTCCCAAACTCCCCCCAGCAGACCACAGAAGTACAGCAAGGTGGTAGATGGAGGGAGGTAGAGCCTCAATTTCCCAGTCCCACCTGCAAACTTGACAGCCGTGATGGAGGATGAATGCTCGTCCAGTGTCTGCTGCAGACTGTACTCCCGCCCAGCATCCAGCACGTGGATCAGTCGGTCCCGGCTTGCTGATGCCAGCAGCTTCAAACCTGGCATTGGAAGAACACCATCAGCTCACACGAGCAAGCTTAACAATGCCCAGTAAAGAGGATGGAGTCTCATATCCCTAAAGCTACGTGAACCATGGAACAGGGATAGAGCTGCCCTGAAGTGGTTTGAAAGAAAATGGCCCCCAAAGGGAATGGCACTATTAGGAGATGTGGCCGGCCTTGTTGGAGGAAGTGTGTCACTGTGGGGTTGGGCTTTGAGGTCTCCTTTGCTCAGCTTCACTCAGTGTGACACTCAGACCACTTCACCAAGATGTAGGACTCTCAACTACCTCTCCAGCACCATGTCTGCCTACATGCTACCATGTCCCACCATGACGATAATGGACTGAAGCTCTGAATTATAAGCCACTTTATAAGAGTTGCTGTGGTCATGCTGTCTCTTCACAGCACTAGAAACCCTAACTAAGACACACTCTCTTCTTAAAATCCTACAAAGACAGAATGATCCCAAAGATTACAAGACTCAAGCTTATCAGAAGCCAAGATAGGTCTAAGGGACAGGGCAGGAGGGCCCGTGCCAGAGCCCGGCCTTACCTGTGTCTGGCTTAGAGTACTCCAGGCACAGGATCTCAGAATCATGGGCTTCTACCTTTAACATCTCACTCAGGGACTGTAGTTCATGGACCCTACAAAGATGAGAGACCACTGCAGGCTGCAAGAGGAGGGGCCTCCTTCTGTTGCACCCTCTCCCCACCTTTAAAAAAATACTTTTAAGCTTAAGGAAAATTTTCAAATAGTACAGGTGTTCTATATTTCTTAATTAACAAGCATAACAACAGCACATTATCAGAACCAGGGCATTTACTATTAACTAAATATCATATTCACATGTCACCATTTTTTCCATACATCCTTACTTGATCTAGGATCTTACAGAGTCCAAATTTAATTATCACTCCTCTTTAGTTTCCTGCAGTCTGTGACCGTTTTCCACCCTTCCTCACCCTTCATGACCTTGACATTTTGAAGAACATTGACAGTTACTCTGTTGTATGTATCTCATTTGAGTCTCTTATAAGTGAAATGAGTTACATGCAGTTTTTTGCAAGAACACCACAGAAACAATATGATGTCCTTCTTAGAACCCCATATCATGGGCCTCCTCATGCCGCTGCATAGCTGTTAGCTCTGCCCACTTGCTTGAGATAGCTTTTCCTGAGCTCATTCTTTCCCTACTAGGGAATAAATATTTTGTTCCTGAGGTTTTTGGGGGTAGACAAACTCTCCTAAAGCACTGTACTTGAGGACTCAACTACCCCAGGCACCATGGGAGACAATCAGTACCTAAGCGCAGAACCAACTTTACCTAAGCGTCCCCATGCGGTCTCCTGAAGCTAGGTGTTGTCCATTGGGGCTGATACACACAGAACGGATGCCAACTCGGGGATCCATCAGGGACCCATCAGCTTTGTCTCCTCCAGGTAGCTCAGTGTCCAACAGAGCCTGAGTGTTCCCATCCACATAGATGATCTTAATGAGATCCTAATGGGAAAGGTGAAAAGAGATGGGTAAGGCAGTCCCAGAGGACAGGGTACAAGCACAGAAGAATGCTGGCCAAAAATCAACCCATGGCTCATACAGCCCAGCCAAATCAAAGTTGACTGATCAAGACTGGGGGAGCCAGTTCCTGAAGCAAGGTCAGAATCTGTAGATATGGGGACACTAACTATGAAATGGGGGGCCCAAACCTCTGACTCACATTGCTGAGGATGTTTCGGTGCAGGGTAGAGCCATGTACTCCAGAGCTCTCTGTGTTCCACAGGCGGATGGTGTTGTCTGAGGAGCAGGTAATAAAGGAACTGGGGGGCAGACAGGCCTGATTACTGTCCTTTACCTCGGGATAGACCTAAAGGGGCAGAGGGAAAGAGTTAGGCTTCCATTTGGGGGCAGTTTTGCCTGTTCATGGGTATGGAAATGGGAATGAAATCTAAGAGAGGGCACCAAGACTTCGCCTGAGGTGTAAAGAAACAAGACAGTACTATCATATACACACATGGTGAGAAAAGTCCCATGAACCCAGTACCCTCTATGTGCCATAATGTCTCAATAACAACAATTGCATGAATTGGGTACATCACTTTACAGTTAAGGAATCTGAGGCTTGGCCAAGTTTAGAACTTGTCCAAAATCCCTGAACCCAGGATGAGGCAAACCTCAGGCTAGGTAGAGGCACACAAGAAGAAGCCTGAGACACACAGGCACTAAGATTCAAACTCAGGCCCCAGGTCCTTAACAGGGAAGCTATTAAAACCAGGGAGGCAGAAACCTAAGGCTGTACTTGGTGTTTTCTATTTTTTATTCTCACAATGGTATTCCAACAAACCCATCCCACATACCTCCACACTCCAGACACATGAGGAATGATACAGAGCTGAGTACACCTTGCCCACTTTCTTGGGGTCCCTCACATCCCAAACATAGATGCTGTGGTCATTGTATACACAAGATAGCCACTGGTTAGCTGGATCAAAGGTCAAGGCAATGGTGTCTGGGTACCTGGCATCAGCCCCTCCAGAGAAGAGGCGACTGTGGGAAAGAGGACAGAAAGTTACAAGAAAGGAAGGGAAGGCACACAGAGCAGTCTCCAGACCTACAGACTTGGAAGTGGATCTGAGAAGATAAAGCAGTCCCGAGAGATGCCACCCAGCAGCTGAGCCAACACCAGTTGATGAGCATGGTGTTTTCCAAAGGAACACAAGTTCACAGACCACCAATATCAGAGGAGGCGATTCTGTGGTCACAATGAGGCACAAATCTAGATGGCTCTATAAGCATTTTTGCACAGAGATCAAAACAAGACCTCCATAAAAACCTCAAAAATGAGGCTGGGGATATAGCTCAGTGGTAGAGCACTAGTTTAACAAGCAAGGCCCTGGGTACTATCTCCAGTTCTTCAAAATCATCACCATCGTCATCATCATCATCACCACCATCATCTTCTACTGAGGGCACGTGCCTAACCATAAAAATGACAAAACATCACCCTTCCCCTTTTAGCATGATTGGTGGCTGTGCCTTTACCATAGCACACTTTACCCTCCCAATTATAAATTACCAAGGTGTCCAATTGTAAAACTGACCCCATTTCTAAATCATCCAACTAGAAGACTTCAATCCCTTGAATCATTCTTAAGAGCACCTAAAGGAAGCCCAGATTTTATAACTGCTCTTCCCAAGACTCACTGACTGAGACACTCTGTGGTCCTCTATGGTATTCAGTCTCCTTGGTTCTGACAAATAGCAAGGAACCCAGATTCTTTGTCTATAAGGTGTTCCAGGTGATCTTCCAACACTGACACACTCTTCATTCTGTCCCCTGAAGTACTAACTTAAGCCCTGAATGGGATAGTGGGCCCCCCACAGCTCACCTGGCCTCAGTGATGCTGGCAATGTCTGTTCCCAGGGCATGGGGTCTGGGTAGGGTACTGAGGAAGTGCAGGTTGGAGGGATTGAAAAGACGCACGGTGCCATCAGCACAGCCACAGAAGATGTATTCTTGGCTCACAGAGATGCAGTGGGCCACAGTGGTCTGTGGGCAGAGCAGCTCAGGTCAGCAAGCTTCCTAGTCAGTCTTGTTGATCTTGCCAAGCCCTCTGCAAGGTCCCTTATAAAAGGAGACAGGCCCAGGCAGGGGCAGCCCCTCAGTTGTTCCGAGATACCCTCCCTCCAGTAGCATGTGCCCAGAAGGCCTATAGCCCTGCACAGTTGGGAAGTGGGGTGAAAACTGAGGACCCTTCTAGGCATCAGAGGGACCAAGATGCTAAGGTAGGAAAATCCCAGAAAGGAGAAACACAGTCTGCGGAAAAGAGGAAAGCCTAGGAGCACTTACTGTGAAGCTGTCAGTGTTCTGAGCACAAGAGGAAAGCAGGGGAGAGAGATGAGAAAGAACAAGAGCAAGTAGTCATATAGATCACAGGCCAGCCCGGGTCTCTTGGAGTCCCCTCCAGCATGCACAAAGGCCCAGCCCCAAGTCTAGAGCCCCAAGGCCAGTTCTCCCCTAATTTGAGATGTAAGCAGACCCTGTCCAGGAGCCGGAGTTACTCACTCTCAGCTCCACCCATTTGTCCAGAAGCCTGCGATCACTGAACTCGCACAGCAGCCCAGACGACGTGATACAGAAAGTGCTGTCGGCCTTTTTCCCTCGGCCACAGGCCACGTCAGTGAACAGGTTGTTCCGCAGCTCCCCCAACAGCCCTGAGCGGCCCAGCAGGGGCACAGTGGCATTCACCTGTGGAGATATGCACCCCATCCATCTACCCTAGAAATGAGGTGCTCAGGAGGAGAGGACAAGCACAAGCGCCCCCCCCCCTTCTCCGGGACTACTCCTCAGCCCAGGCAGATCAGGCCCATCCAAAACGTGTGACTGTTATGAGCCAAGGGCAGTCTCACCTTTGAGGTCTTACTGTCATCTAGATACCAGAATTTGATGTGCCTGTTGCCTGCGGTGACAAAGTAGCTGCAGTCTTCGGAAAAGGACACTGCTGTCACCCGACTAGATACTTTGTTGGAGGCCACAACGATGTTTTTCTGAGGGAAAGTCAAAGAAGAATCAAAGCCCTGCCCCTTGGGACTAAGGAGGGTTCTGAGGATGGAGAAGAGCTGGCAAGAATTTCTACTTGGAACAAAACAAAACAACTTTCTTTCTAGTATTTACTAAAGGAATTCAACAGTTTAGTTCCTCGGGAGTATGGGAAGACACAAGCCGGCCTCGAGCAGCACCCTGGCACCCAGTGACTAGTCTCCACTTCACACAGTTTTCAAGAGTGAGATGGAATCAGTGAAGTAAACCAAGTTGCTCAGGTCAGCAGTGTCCTGACTCCCCACAGACACTGGAACCCCATGAGGATGCCAAGGCCATGCCAACCAGCCCACTCACCTTCCAGGCCCACACGTTGACAATCATATCATGCTGGTAACCCACAGACACGATGTACTTGGCACTAGGGGAGAAGGCCACACAAGCCACGCCATACTTATGCTCCTGTAGCTCTGCCACCTGGCTGCGTTCAGCCACATCCCAAACCCGCACGGCAGGCATGTGCCCACTCTGTAGGAAAGCGAGAATGTGAGTGAGACCTATGGGAAGGTGTTGTGTAGCTTCCTTGGTCTCTAGCCTCCTCAGCTCCTAAACACTGCTCCTCCAATGGGTCTCTGCTCCACAGCAAAGAGAAAGACAAAGGCATAGAAGAAGCACAGTAAATATCTGAGGACACCAGTGCCTAGGATGAGGACTAGCCCAGGCCTCCGCGTCCGACCAAAGCCCCTTGGATGACTCTAGCAAGCGGCCAGGCCTACACATGAGTATTAGCTGTCTACTACGGCACCGACTGTCTCCTTGTAAGACCAAGGGCTGTGTTCCTGGTGTGCCCAGAAGGGGGCATCTGGAGATAAGAAATGTTTTAGGGTGGTGGTTTTCAAAATGTGTGTCCTTAACCATCCTACCCTGTTACAAGCTATAGGGAAGAGGAGGTAAGAGATGGCTTCAGCATGTAAAGGCATTTTGACACCAAGCTTGATGATCTGAGTGAGATTTCCACGCCCCTTACCCACACAAATAAATGAATAAATTTTTTTGTTTTTAAAAGAAAAGCTATCTGGGGAATCCCAGGTTATAGAATCAGACAACTTTGGAGCAGGGGCCCAGCTGTGAGTTCTTTAAAAAGCCTTCCCAGTGAATCTGATCACACCAAAGCTTAAGAACAACTATTTAAGACACAGCAGAAGCCAGGGTATCAGTCCAAGAAGCAAGAGTGAGTGCCCCCTAACTAGACACAGGATTGTGGCTTTTTGCTGAGGGCAGGCCACCCAAAAGCCACAATATGGTTGCTTGTTCCTCACTCACCTCTCCAGTGACCAAGTATTTGCCATCAGGGGAGAAGGCAAGGGCAGTAATGGTCTTCCTGCAAGAGACAGGGCAAGCTCGGTTGGACCTAGTCAGCTAAGCACTCCCATTCCCTCGAGACACACACACACACACACACACACACACACACACACACGCACACACACCACACATGCACACGCACACGCACACACACACACACTCCCTTCCTCCCTCTTCCTGCATAGTCTCCAAACACAAGACCCAAAGACTCCAGGGTATATGTGAGACTTCCTTATCTGGCCTCAGTGCCAAACCAGGTCCCAAACTCCCAGAGCCTCGGATGGCTGGCCCAGGCCTTCTCACTGCCCCTTGGAGGCACGCCCACATACCTGGAACTGTTGAGGATATGATGCTGTTTGTGTTTCCGAGGATTGAACAGCACAACCACACACCTGAAAAGACAAATGAGATGTTAGGCTTAGCTCCCAACTACAGTTCCTTCAAGGGCCCACCTGGGACTTCTGGCCACCCAGCAGAGGGAATAGGTGAGTCAAGCTCAGAGTTTCTCCACCCAAAAGGGCCTATCTCAGCAGCTTCAGGTGGTAAAAAGGGCTCCATGGAAGCCCCTTCAGCTGGACCCTAAGTACCAGCCCCATCTCCGATCATACCGACAAAGGACAGCAGAGATACAGGCCTTCCCACAACCTTTGCACATATCCCAATGAAGGAATAAAGATGGAAGAATAAATGTGATTTGATTAGCTCAGGACTCAGCTTGCAACCAGTTCTCAGGCTTAGAGCCATGTCTTAATCAGTTATAGACGGTGTGCCTCCACCTACTGAGTAAGAAAGAGCATGGCGCTACGCAAGGCACTGCAACTGTAGGAAGGCCTAGTAAGCTGGAGGTGGAGGGAGCAGAGACAGGTTGAGAGGGCCTTGGGAATGACTTGAGAATGTTACAGCACTTCCAGCTGAGCTAAAGGACCTCTGAGTTTCAGGGCCTAAGCAGGGCTTTCTGACCACCAGAACAAGGCAAGTGGAGATTCTGCCTCCATTTCATGGTGCGCGCGCGCGCGCGCGCGCACACACACACACACACACACACACACACACACACACACACACAAGGGGTTGGGACAACTTTTCCACCCAGGCGACAAGGCTTCCAGATGGGATCAGACCCAGAGGTGGCTCTGGGGAGCAGCAATAAGAGGCTAAGAGCCAGCCAGTGTTCTCAGCAGGCTCCTGGGTTATGAGCAGGCCCCAGCCTGTTGTCCAGCTGTCTAATCTCTTAGCAAGAGCAAGGCTGGAGGCTGTATACCAAAGAGCAGGAGGAAGACAGCAGGCAGACGTAGTGGGAAACTAAGCAGAGGTACACGCTGACAACAAGCACTCAGCATCTCAGGCCCAATAAACTAATCCAATATACAGAGCCCACATATTCTCTGGAGACGCTGGAACTGTGATGGGACCAAACATCCAGAACTTCCAGCTGACCGACAGATTTGAAGTCCTGAGTCTCATCACTGCCAATTCCCTTTACCAGACTTCCTCAACTGTTTTCCTTCTCCTACCCTCATCCTCATTCTTCCCTGTTCCCTTTTCCCTATTCCTCTCTCTTTTCACTTCGGGGCATACCTGTCACCTCAGCATTTGGCAGACATGCAAGATATCAAGTTTATGGTGGTTTGACTGGAAGTGGCCCCACAGGCTCATACAGAGTGCACTATTGGAGGTGTGGCCTCACTGGAGTAGGTGTGGCCTTGTTGGAGGAAGTATGTCATGGGGGTGGATTCTGAGGTTTCAAATGCTCAAGCCAGGCCCAGTGTTACTCTCTCTTTTTGCTGACTGCTGATCCAGATGTAGAACTCTTCACTACTTCTCCAGCACTGTATCTGCCTGTGTGTCGTCATGCTCTCCACCATGACGATAATAAAGTGAGCCCCAATGAAATGGTTTCCTTTATAAAAGTTTCTGTGGTTATGGTGTCTCTTCACAGCAACAGAAACCCTAACTAAGACAGTTCAAAGATAGACTGGGCTACAAAGTAAAACTTTGCCTTAAGAACATAAAACATGGCAAAACCCAAAATGGCTCTGGAAATTTTGTACTCTATCACTTCTGAACAGGTGTATGAAAATATATGTCAGTTACAATTCAATACTATTCAGTGTGTGCAAAATAATATCCTCTAGGCCTGCTATCATCGACTGATAACCGACAGAGTTTCCTGTGGCTACTGTTTTCTGACCCTCATGATCTGCCCTGAGCTGTTCAAGAGACCTCCATGGCTCAGCTCTAGGAAAGGGAGCTAGTCTGACAGGTTGTAGGCCACTAGCTTTCTGACTAGTAACAGATGGACAAGGGCAAAGGGCTTCTGCTCTCCGAGACACAACTCCTCTAACTGCAATGATGACACAATGAGGCCAACCACACTCCACATGCAGAATAAGCTGGTGTTGGGGGCTCTGCCTGTGAGTGTTCCCTTAAGCCTATCAGCCTAGAGCAGCAGGGTAGCTCTTAAAGGGCAGTGCATCAGACTGCTTAAAGCACTCCAACCTAGGCCAGGTGGTGGTGGCGTACACCTGTAATCCCAGCACTCGGGAGGCAGAGGCAGATGGATCTCTGTGAGTTCAAGGCCAGCCTGGTCTACAGAGCTAGTCCAGGACAGGCTCCAAAGCTACAGAGAAACCCTGTCTCAAAAAAACAAAACAAAACAAAACAAAACAAAAAAACACTCCAACCTGGTGTGGTGGCATACACTTATAATCCCAGCACTTGGGAGGTAGAGGCAGGAGGATCAGAAGTTCAGTCATCCTCAGCTATATAGTGAGTGTGAGATCAGCCTGGGCTGCATAAGATCCTGTTAAACAAAATAAAACACCAAAACCTTTCTAGTCACTATGTACAAATTTGAATCTTCATGGAATACAATTTCTTCTGTTTCGTCCATCTCCTAAGTTCAAGCTCACAGGGGAAAGAGGAAGGAGAGCAACAATGTGTGTGTGTGTGTGTGAGACAGTGCAGGCAGAATGATGAATGGCTACAGGCAGATGAACAGATCCCACCCTCTACCTTCCCTTTGTGTCAAGTAACAGGAAACTTTCAGGCAGGGCTGGAAACACAGAGTGCAGCCTTTCCTCTAAACATTTTACTCCTATTTATTCAGACTGGAAACTAACCCCTCAGAGAGGAGGAGAGACACAGTGAGCACACATGTATTTGCCTAGGGAAGAGCTGTGCCCATGGATTATACATGCCCAGCTCACTTAAGTCTTTCCAGTACACAGGAGGGCCTATTCTCAAAACCCCTAGGAACCTCTTTGGTCTTCTTAGTGAACTGTTAGCAAGCACCTCAGTCAGGAGGGAGAGGAGTGTGGGGCACAGCTGGCATCAGCCATTGGCCTTCACTTCCAATGTCCTTGCCCAGCAAGCTAAGCCCTTGCAGCAATACTCACTGAAATCATCAACATAAGGACTACTGGGTTGGGCTGGCCCAACAGGCTGACTCCTGTAACTTAGAACTTGAGGGCACAGAGAGATTGCTCATCCTCACAGAGGGAGGGTAAGTCCCTTAGGGCCTCAGTTCAGGACACTAGTGCCAGGAAGGGCCAAGCCCTTGACAGTCCCAACCCTGCACAGGCCCAGGCTTGCTCCATTCGCACAGGATCTATCTTCTACCATTCTCCATCTTTCAGAGGCAAGGCCAACTGAACATCAGGATGAGCCAGGAGTGGAGCAGCACATACATGAACAAGCCTAGGCTGTTCAACAAAAAACATTGTCTCTTCACATTTCTTTCAGGCTAAGTAAAATCAGAAGGGCCACACGGAGGCATACTGAAGGTCCCTTCATGCATGACTCAAATGCTACCTGGTAATCCTATTATTAACCCTCACTCCCCACATTCTTTATTGCACTGTACCACCATTACTTATTCTTTCTCCAAAGCATATAGCAACTTCTAATTTTCCACATAATTCACTTTGTGAGGGGTACCTATCATTGCATTTTCAACTCAGGCCAGATGCCATTTTTGTGTTTTGTTTACTGTTAAGTCCCCAGCCCAGGAAGACAGGCACTCAGCATGTGTGGAAGGTGTCAATAAAGCTTTCAGTCACTAATAAACCAGGCATGGGGGTACATGCCTATAATCCCAGCACTCAGGAGGTAAAGGCAGGAGGATGAGAAGTTCAAGGGCTACATAATGAGTTTGAGGCCAGTGTGGAATACATGAAAGCTGAAGGAAGGAAGTGAGGAAGGGAGAGGGAAAGTGAGGAAGGGAGTAAGAGAGAGAAGAGAGAGAAGGAAGTTAAGAAAGAAGGAAGAACGAAAAAACAAGCATTAAGTCACTAGTCATAAGACCTCCAAACTCTGCTGAAAAGCCTGTCAGACCTATGACCTAGAGCCGCAGGGACAGGTCCGTGGTTCTCCCATATTACAGCCAGAAGTCACTGGTGCCCAAGGGTAGTATAATGGTAGAAGATAAAGACCACCGCGGTCGGACAGACCCATCTGTGAATATACTGTGTGCCTGGAACTTGTTTCTTTACTTTCAAAAACCTCAGTCTTCTTATCTGCTGTGGCCCCCCCAACCAGCGTGGTGTTCACTACAGTCTTTGCTGTCACCTTCACAGGCTTTAGCCTCACCACAGTGACATGTCTATGAGTCTCCAGAATGGCTTATCTGAGGAGGGCAGACCCACCTGGACTGCAGGTGGCATGAGCCCATGGGCTGAGGTCTAGATTGAGTAAAAAGAGGAAAGGAAGCTGAGCACGGATTTCATCTCTCTGCAGTGTCTCAGCTGCCTCATACCTGCTGCCATGGCTTCCCCGACATGATGGGCTGCCGCTTCAAACTGTGTCTAGAAATAAGCTTTCTTCCTGAAGCTGCTCTGTCATGTATTCTGTCAGAGCAACAAGCAGAGTAGCTGTTTAGCTACTGTTCTGTTACTGTGAAGAGACGCCATAACCACGGCAACTCTTACAAAGAAAGCATTTAACTGGGGCTTGCTTACAGTTTCAGAGGTTTAATCCATTATCATCATGGCAGAGAGCATTGTGGGGGAGTACGGCACTGCGGTGTAGTGGGTAGCTATTCTAGCTATGACCTTGAAGTCCATGCCCCTGGGGTGTGGCTGCTGGGGGGGGGGAGGGCTTAAAACCTGGGATGCATGTATACAGCTTGTTCTTTGCTCCCTCATGGTTTTGGATGCTGGAGACAGACCAGGCAAAAGAACAGTGTGGAACTGTGCCTCAGCCTTCCAGGACCCTGCAATAATTCTTCTGTTCTTTTTTTTTTTTTTTTTTCTGGAGCTGAGGACCGAACCCAGGGCCTTGCGCTTGTTAGGCAAGCGCTCTACCACTGAGCTACATCCCCAACCCTAATTCCTCTGTTCTGTATCGTGAGTTTTCCTTCTCTAATAAACTCCTTTGCCCTTTAAGCAGACTCCATGGACTGCTAGCAATATCTTTACCCATTATCTGGTGCCCAACATCCTCCCATGTGGGAATGTGGGTGAGCCCTTTGAGGCTCTTCACCCATGCAGAGAGCTCCCACGATCCCGCTCATAGACTCCTTGAGTTGCCTGTTGTGATCTGCCATGGCAGCTCAGACCCCTGCTTTCTAATGGTGCAAGTACCTATATCCTGATCACTACAGTCTTTGCTGAGAGTGATCAGGCAGAGAGAGACTGGGCCTCAAAGCCCACCTCAATGGCACACCTCCTAATCCTTTCAAACAGTTTCATTCCCTGCCACTCTTGTTCAAACCACCACAGTAGATGATAAAGTAAACTGGGACAAGGGGTTGCCATGGTGAAGCTTTAGTGGTTCCTAAGGTTTGCCTGAGGACTGTGGAAGTGTATAGAGCTGCAGGTTAGAGAAGCCCTGAGTCGCTGTAAGCAGAGCTTGTTAAACTAACCTGGGGAGTCTGGAAGATCAGAATAAGCTGAGAGAAATCGGGCAGTTGTGGCCTGTTCATAAGGTTTGAAAGGGGAACAAGGACTGTCTCAGGAACTGGGCTAGAGGCTATTGGTGTTACAATTTGGCAAAGACTCTAGCTTCATTTTGCCCGAATTCTGAGAACTTGTGTTTGAACAGCTGAATTCAAGAGTAACGGACTCATTTGCCTTGTAGAGGACTTTGAAGACATGATAGTATTCAGGCTGTGTTAGGTTTACTGGGAGGGAGAAAAATAAGTATGGCAGAGAGGTATAAAAAATGTGTGGTTTGGCAAAGGAACTTGAGAGAGCTTAAAGTTGTGGATACAAAGGATGCAAAGAAAGCAGCTAAAATGGTCACAGAATGTCCTGCTGTACTTGGAACTCTAGCAAAGGTACCCTGAGGGCAAGACCTCACCCACTAAAGGTCCATCAGGTAACTGCAAATAATGGCCACCTGGAGAATGTTTCCCCAGGATAAGCTTCAAGGCACATGGAGGATTTGCAGCTGCAGTGGGAGGTGACAAGCTACACCTCACACTAGAGCAGAACCTGGCAGCATGGTTCCTGTGGTGCTGGAAGAAAAGATGCAAAGGTGAGTGGGTCATAGAGGCTTTCACCAAAGTTCCAGAAAGCTACCATGGCAAGCAATGTGTGGCAGGGCTGGGGTGCCTGCAAAGAAGCCCCTAGAGGCCACTGCATGAAGCTGGGAAAATGAAGCCTAAATTCCAGTGAAGACCCTAAGATATTGGGGATATCAAGGCTAAATGATAGATATCTAACTAGAAAAGTAGTAGACACGGAGTCAAGCTGGCCCATGAGAGACAGGCAGGCAGCAGAGCTGGGGAGACAGAGTTGTCCAAGCTATTGGAGCTCAAAGGACTCCATCAGGAGACCCCAGATGGTGGTATGTAACTACAGTGTTTGCTATCTGCCCTCCTGGGCTTTGGTCTTGCTTTGGGCCTATATTTTCTCTCCTTCCAGTCTTCTCTTTTGCAATAGGAATATTTCTTCTGTGCCATTTATATTGGAGTATAAAAATTGCTTTTATTGCCGGGCAGTGGTGGCACACACCTTTAATCCTGGTACTTGGGAGGCAGAAGCAAGTGGATCTCTGTGAGTTGGAGACCAGCCTGGTCTACAGAGTGAGTTCCAGGACAGCCAGGGCTATTACAGAGAGAAACCCTGTCTCAAAAAACCAAAAAAGAAAACAAGAAAATTGTTTTTATTTTAAAAGGGCTCATAGTTAAGAGATTGCCTTGAGTCTAAGAAGAAACTTTGGACTTTTGAAGAATATTAAAACTGTTGAAGTTAAAAGACTATGGAATGTTTGAAGATGGACTAACAGATGTATTTTTGAAATATGAGATTAAAACAAGACAAGGTGTCATGGTAAAATGTTATTATTTAAAGTGATGTGTTTGAGTGGTGGGGTTGTGATGCTTTATCTTGTCAACTTGACAGGTTTAGAATCACCATGGTAACAGGTAACAAATGCCTCTTAGTATGTCTGGGGGGGGGGGGTGTTTCCAGAAAGATTTAATTTAGGGAGGAAGCCTATCTGAATGTGAATGGCACCATCTCAAGCTCCAGCCAGAACTCATCTCTCCCTATCTAATTGTGACACAATGGATTATGCCACCTCATGCCCCCGTAACCATGACTCCCCTTCATCTTGGACTACACCCTCAAATACGAGCCAAAACAAATCCTGAAGTTGCTTTGTCAGGTTTTTATTTTAGCAATAACAAAAGTAACTAATATAGTGTTCTTGGCAGTCTTCTTGAAGGGTAACAAGGAAAAGACTACCTAAGAGGTTACCTTTTGTAACAGGAAGCTCCTAGGTATAGACAGCATTCCACACAACGCTTTCTACAAACTGCGAGCTGCCAGTGTCATCCAGAGGATGAATTATAGACAGTTCCCCCATACTTTCTTTAATCATGACTATAAGAGATGAAGTGGCTAATGCATGACCTGCAGCACCCTGGTTGCTGTCCTCTTGTTATACCTAGGATTCAATGTCTTCCAAACAAGTCTCTTAGGTCAGGCCATGCAATCCATTAATGTCTGTTTATGGGACACTTTACAAACCTCTCCTTAAAAACATGTGAAAACCTAGTTGTGAAATGGGTAATGTGTCTGCACAGAACAGAAAAAGACAAAGAAAGACTTAAGTGTTAACACCATGACTTACATGTCTAGTGGTATAGGTCTATCAGGATAATTTTCTCTGCCCAGAGGACTCCAAAGGTATTTCTTTCCCCAACAAGAGGCAAATTCTTGTGAGCAGCAAGATTTAAAAGTTGGGACATAATGATGGTTCCTAAGTTCTCTCTTCACACTCACTCTAGATTAACCACTAGCTGACTGGTTCCTGTAACAAAATCATTCCTCTTCTCCTTAGAATCTTTGCACCTGACACTTCCTCCATCTGGAACACTCTAACATCCAGTCTCACATATTGCTTTCTCCTTGTCACAATACTATCAGTCCAATTACTCCCCACCGGAGCCCTGACCACTCAATGACATTTTTTGATTTTTTTAAAATCTTACACGTGTGAATATTTGCCTGCATGTATGCATATGCACCACATACCTACTTGGTACCTATCTGCAGGGGCCAGAAGAGGGCACTGGATCCCCTGGAACTGGAAGTACAGACAGTTGTAAGTCATTATGTGGGTGCTAGGAAAACCTAGGTTCCTCGGAGGGTGGGGTGGGGTGGGGTGGGGTGGGGTGGGGGTGGGGAGGTGGGAGGATGGGGGGGTGGCAGTGGTGGCGGCTGCGCACGCCTTTAATCCCAGCACTCAGGAGGCAGAGGCAGGAGGATCTCTGTGAGTTCGAGGCCAGCCTGGTCTACAAGCGAGTTCCAGGAAAGGCGCAAAGCTACACAGAGAAACCCTGTCTCGAAAAACAACAACAAAAACAAACAAACAAACAAACCAACCAACCAACCTAGGTTCCTATGCAAGAGCAGCAAGTGCTCTTAACCACAGAGCCGGCTCATCAGCCCCCCAACCGCCCAATCTAACACCAGCATTCCCTTACCCTCAGTCACTTCTGTGCTGTCTCTTCCATCACCCCGATTATTCAAAGGCTTTAGCATTCTCTGATCCTCTCTTGCTCACTAACTTCTAGAACTCAGTTTAGGAGGAAATTCTGTGACTTCTCACTTGTCAATTTTATAATGCTGGGATCTCAGCATAAATTCCAATATGGGGCACACTCAGGAAAGGAGTTTCCCTCTTCCCTCCACTGAAAAACCAAGAAGCTTCCTCTTCCTGGTATAAAGGTCCAGTCTCTGCAGTTATACCCCAGCGGTCAAAAAGCACTCTGCTCAGGGCACTCACCAGGCTATGTTGGCAGTGGGGCCAAGGCCAACCAACCCAAGGAGTCAAAGAACTATGAAGGCAGCCAGGAGGAGGGTTCAACCAAACCAGGTCCCTCAAAGAGACCGCAGGAGGACTCCACTGGCATCGTGAGGTAGGAGTATGTGATGGTTAATACTGATTGTCAGCTGGACAGGATAAAATCACAATCTATAGGAGACAAGATCTATAACCACGCAGGAGACAAAACTCTATGCAAGTCTGCAAGGAGTTTCTAAACTGGGTTAGTTTATGCTGTAAGACCCATCCTAAGTGTGGGCTGTACCAGTCTGTGGGCTGGGGACCAAACAAAAGGAGAAGGCAAGCCGGACACCGGCACTCCTCTCTCTGCCTCCTGACTCAGGCTGCACTGTGACTGGCGGCTTCATGCTCTTCTGCCATGCTTTAAGGAGGAGGGAGGGTTTGTTTTCCATCATAGTCTGAGGCACCCCCAGCTGGCTTGTGACTTATCTTGTCACGGCAAGGAGAAAGGTGACAGATAACACAGGGGCTTCAAGTATGACGGTGGAAGCTCTGGAGAAGGGAAGCAGGAACCACAAACACTGAGGGTCTTGGCCCGGGGACACCATATTCGCCCAAATCCCACCCACCTCTGCCTGATACATGCTGCCCACCACCCGCCCCTCCCCTCCCCGGCTGTTTCATTTCCTCTCAGAAACTTTTGTTTTGGTTTGATAGTTGCTGCTGGGCCTCTGGGAGGATTCTGAGTTTTGTTTCTCTTCTTGTTTCTAGGATACCTGAGCTGGCTCCTAGAGCGAGCAAGAGCAGCAGGAACAAGTTTAGGAGCTGAGGGTGGTGCTCGGCAAAGGAGGGGGGAGAGTCTGCCTGCACTCTCATAGACGTTAGTGGTTCCCATGGACCCTAAGAGCACAACAGTGAGCACCACCACCACCACCACCACCACCACCACCACCACCACCACCACCACCGAGAACCAAAGCTGAAGCCGACATTTGCAAAGAGAGAAACCAAAATCCTAAGAAATGCACAGGTCAGAGAACAGCTTGGGAATTTTTCCTAGGCTTAGCCAAAGCCAAGCACACTCAGGAAATCTCCTGAGAGACACCATACCCAGCCCAGGAGGGTCCCCAGGCAGCACACTGGGTTGCAAGTGTCTGTAAAGATAAGCACACAGTCCAAAGCTCTAGGCCTCCAGAGGTGTAAGGGGCAGAGTTCCATATTTTCTAAGGCCTTGACGCAGGGCTCAGCATACTAGAGGTAGCACCCCAAGTTTTCTGCACAGACTCTATCTAGCCCCAGCCCCACTTCCAACAAGAAGGGACCTGGTTTTCCCTGGCAGGGGCAGGCAGAGAATGAGTGGAATTCCCCTGGGGCAGTCAGCACTAGGTTATTTAGCAGGGCAGGCCTTTCATCCAGTCACCTGGGGGAGGGGTGTCCAGTCTTTCCCAGGCTAAGCCATTGCAGCAACCTGCATTAGGTCCTGACTATGGACACTAAACACCACAGGACCCCTTAGGAGAGACATCCAACTCAGAACCCAGATGCAGCAGTGTCCCTGCCACAGACTCATCTGTCATAAACTCAAATGGCAGGCAGGCAGTTTGGAGAAAAAGCACAAAGTCTGATCTTCCCCCTCTGCGCCACTGAAGAGCCAGCGCTCCATGGTCAGGCTGCTTGGACTTAACCCCAATATCGACAGTGACAATGTGATGTTGAACCAACTGCTTCACCTGACTCTCACTTTCCTCCCCTGACTATGGAGTCGGTAACATACCAACCTCAAGCTCTTTTGCTCAGATGCTCCCCTGCCTCAGTCTCTCGGGTTCTAAGTACCACACAGCAGTGCACCCTACTTACGGAGTCTCTGGTCTAAAGCTGATCGTGGTGATGGCTGCAAAGCTCTAAAAAATTACTCAGATTCATTGAGTTGGAGCTTTATTTTGCTAGGAATCAAAACAAAGGCCTTGAGAATAGGCAAACACTCTGCCAGTGAGCTCTATCCCAGCCCTGAGTTAGGTATTTTAAACATCACAATAGGGCCATTAAAAATTACTAGAAGATAGTATTAAAATGGTGCTGGGGTGGGCCAATGGTGCAGTGGGCAATGAATCTGTCTAGGGATCAGAGATGGTGCTGGGATTACAGAGATGGCTCAGCAGTTAGGAGCACTGGCTACTCTTCCAGAGGACCAGGATTTGATTCCTAGCACCCACATGGTGGCTCACAACTGTCTATAACTCCAGTCCCAGGGTACCTGATGTCCTCTTCTGGCCTCCATGGCCACCGGGCATGCACATGGTTCACAGAGTGTAGGTGGAACACTCACACACATAAAATAAAAAGTTTTTTAAGAAAGATGCTGTTGGAAACCCTGTATAAGAAAAGTCCCTATCTGCTTGTATGGATAGGAAGGAATGGTAAGATGCCCAAATACCAATCAGTACAGGGCACAGCAAGGACCATACCCAGTAAAAGAGTTTTTACTTAGACTGCATTTTCTTCACAGAAATGACATCGAAACATTAACATAGATGTATCTATCAGAAGATTCCAGAAACCTACTGTCCTCCTCAACTGCTTTAGCATACTTATAATCAACATTCTTCTCCCAAGGCTAAGGGATGTCCCAGAAAAGAGTGGAAAGACCGGAGGAGCCTGAGGCAGTGGATGACTTCAAGGAACCTGGTTTCTGGATACAACATGGCAACTGTAATGTGAGCACAGCTGTGGCTGCATTCACAAGATCTGAGTAAGTTCAAGCCAGACAAAATCCTAGCATGGCAGGTACGGAGAGGGCGGAAGCGGTGAGGTGGGTTCAAAGCCCCACTCCTAACTGAGGACCTATCAGCATTTGACAGCTGCTGGGGTGGGGGGGATCCATTTTCTTTAACAGTATACCCTCTGGTAGGCTGACCACACCCAAAGACAGGCCCCACACCCAAGAGTAGTTAGGCAACACAAATTTGACTTCATGAGTCTTTGAAGAGGGAGACAGGAGACAGAAGGGAGGGAGGCGGAGAAGAAAGGGGCGGGGCACAAAGTTGGACAGATAAGAAAGTGGAGTGGACAGGGAGTAGTAGGGCAAGGGAGTGAATATGATCAAGATATATTATATGAAATTCTCAAAGGATTAATAAAATGTTACAAAAAAAAAAAAAAGCTTTCATGCAACAAGATCTTTGAAAAGCACTTACCCAGCAGGGTAGGCAACTAAACCTGACCGGGGATCACAAGCAAGTCCTCTGCCTCCAGATACTGTTATTCCCAGCACCTTCTCCAAGGTCACCTGTTAGAGCCAAACAGAGAAGTGACTTGTTATAGACACAGCAGGGCTGAGAGGGAGGTGGTAACAGCACCTCCAACACCTCTGCAACACTGTTCTCCCCACAACCTTAACTTCAGGAAAATGAGCCCATGACTTCTTCAGACTTTGTTTCGACCAAAAGCCTCCTGATCCTATGAGAAAGTCCAGCAGTGAGTGTCACCTGCACTTAACAGACTCCACGTGGAGTTGCCATGGAACAGAAAATGAAAGGTTAAAGTACAGGTTCACGGCCAAAGAGGACCAAGCATTCTCTCAATGCAAGAAGACACTAAAGCTAAGCTAGAGACTAGGATCTGGGGTCTATGGGATTCATGTGAGGTCAATGACCTTCAAGCCTTTGCAGGCCACTGTGCTCTACCTACCAACAGTCAGAAGAATGTTAGGTATCAATTAGGTAACTTGGACATCCTTGATCTTTGCATCCCATCACATGCTAGCCCTCCATCAGAGGACTCCACCTCTTCACGTCTGCCAGTTCATACTGTCTAAGAGTCTAGGACGCCAAAGCAGGGCTTAACGCTGTGTTTTGCGAATCACAGATGCTCAGGTTACTCTGATTATTGTTATTAAGTCACAACTCCCACAGAGATGAAAGGGAAGCCTGTGTAAAATGCTGGGAGAGTCTGAGAAGACATGACACATGAGATATTCACTACCTTCATCAATGGTGTTGCTGTCTTACGTTGTCTGCAGGCCACAGAACCCCCACTAAACGAACCTCAAATTAATTCATTGGTCTTATGTGGATGCAGTCATGTGAGATCCACACTGCCCTATAACCTCATAATCGTCACTCCATGGCACTCTGTCACAGTTTTTCTGGTTACTCCAGGTCCAGTCCCCTCCAGAGCTGTCTGTGCTTCCTGCATGAGCCTTCCCTCAGGGATGTCCTTGTTCTTCCTCGACTTAGGGTGAGGTGCTTCCGCATGTAAACAGAGTGTACTCTCCTATGAAAACTCTGCCCTGAAGAGCCCTGGAGGCCCAAGGAGTGGTGTAAACCAGAAATATAGGGCAAGTTAAGAGTCTACTGTGACAAGCCAGTTTCTATAGTGGGGAAGCCCAGAATCAACTGGAATAGTTTCTGGATATACCTTTTTTTTTTTTTTTAAACTGGCCTAAAGAGAGGAATTGTTAAAAGTACTTTTAGAGATCATGTTTAGATTCTTACCTCCAGAGGTCCTCTGACCACACACATTCACTGTGGCACATATGTGCACATACAATTAATAAACATAACAACACAATTAAACTCTTACCTCAAAAAGGCCATTTTATTTTTAATTAGGTGAGAAAGAAATGCCCTGTGGTTGATAAAGACTAAAATAAGTCTCCTAAGGTAGTACAGTTAAAACCTATAGTCCAGTACAGTCTAGTACAAAAGGCTGGGTTCAATCCCCACCAACTGAAAATAAAACAAAACAGGGGAAAATCTGAAAAAATGCACAGGTGTAATTACACATCTGTATTCTCAACACTTGGGAAGCTGAGATAGGAGGATTACTATGAGTTTGGGGCCAGTCAGAGAAATAGAGTGAGTTCTAGGCTAGCCTGGGCTAATGAGCTATCTTAAAAAGCAAAAAACAAAGCTGGGTGGTGGTAGTGTTGTTGTTGTTGTTGTTGTTGTTGTTGTTGTTGGTGGTGGTGGTGGTGGTACACGCCTTTAATCCCAGCACTTGGCAGGCAGAGGCAGGCAGATCTCTGTGAGTTGGAGGCCAGCCTGGTCTACAGAGTGAGTTCCAGGACAGGCTCCAAAAATTTAGAGAAACCTTGTCTCAAAAAAAAAAAAAAAAAAAGCAAACAAACAAACAAAAAACAGGCAAACAAAATTTTCTCAGAGAGTTCTCTAAGAGTCGTTAAGGCTTCTTAGGGATATAGGTGAAGAATTCCAACACGTGTTTACTCACCGGTAGCTGTGGTTTAGTTACAATACATCAGCCCAAGCACCCAACTGTTCACTTACCCATGGGCCCAGCTGAGGTACTACACCTAACATGACATAAGCTAAAGTTAGCCTGCCTATGCTAGACATTCTGGACAGTGACTCTGAGCTTCTCTTTCCATCCTTTGTCTCAGTCTATCGCCTCACTGGCAGTCACCGGGTACTGACGGCAGTACCTGATTGCAGAGCACAAACTCACCCAAGGGTCTATGGCTTTAGTATCCCAGATCAGGATCTTGGCACTGTGCCTTTAATTATCCCAGAGGAAGGGGTGTTCTGCAACATTCCTATTGTACTTTCTGCCTAAGACAGAGAAAAAAGAGGAGCCGAAAGCCACTATGTCCCACCAAGCACAGGAATATACCTCCAGTTCTCTTCAAACTAATGTAATTTGAAGCAAATCCTTCAAGTCAAATGTGTACAATCCCTTATCTCCCTATGGTTCAGTGTTGGTCCCAAAGAATCAGATCAAGCCTGCTGGTTCTCAGCTGCCGTTCCCTCTCATAGGAATGTGGGTAGGTGTTGTGTGGGTAGAGAATCCAGTTCTATAGAGAATCTTGAAATTAGTTTGCAATTTTCAACAAGGTAAAGCAAAAGGATTCAGTTTATGCAGACCCTAAGACCAGTTTCCATAGTAAAAAATAAGAAACATTTTTCCCTATGATCCATTCATAGTAAGAAACATGCTTTATATAGTGACCCAGTGCGTATGTAGTAGGTATGTGTGTATGTGTGTAGGTAAACAAAACTAAAGTACAACTTTCATAAAACAATATTTAATTACAGTATATTAATATACTTTCTATATACTCTAGTATATTCCTTTCCATTTCATTCATTAGTATATTTCCTTTTCACTTTATCAACTCCATGACCGACACATGGGTTGAAAGATTAAGTCTGGGAAGCCTGCCACACACCACTTCTTCCCGGCAGGCCTAGGCGAACCACCGAAATCTTTCTAGTTTGTCACTTCCCTCTCAGGGCTCTGCACAGCGGAGCGTACTTCCTGGCTAGGGATCCCACAAGCAGGAGTTTGCCTGGGCTGAAATCTTGGCTCATTTTCAAAGGGTTTCCGGGTTTGGGTTTTTCTGGCATTCTAAAGTAGTCATCTAAGGGAGGGAAGCAGTTTCCTGTGGCTCTCTGAAGGGAGGAGCAGAGGAAAACATTCAGGGGCATCAGCTGGTTTTTATTTTATGTCCTTAATTCAAACCAGCTTCCTGTTTGCAGGGAGGTTTGGAGCTAAGCTCCTCTCTCAAAGGATCTGAGGATCTCAAGTTCTTTTGAAGCCTTCAACAGTTACAACACTTCAATACAAAGGACTGCAAAATGACTCTCCCCACTGATAACCATTTCCCCTTTCCTCTATTCAAAAAGGTAGTAGAGCTCCCCCTGCTCTACAGAGTGGAGGTAAGCCTGGACACCAACGCCTAATGCACCAGAGTGCCATCAGTGGTGTGCAGGGGTGGATCTGCACCAGCTCATCAACACTGATATGCACAGCTTTTCCTACAGCCAGTAACAGTACTGGGAGTCTTAAGCCTCTCCGTGGTGGGAGTACTTCACCATGGCAATCAGCCTAGGATTTGCCCCCATTCTCAGGGACCCTGCAGTATAAACTAGTACGCCAGTGAGTTCCAGCGACGATCATCTTTCAGCTGAAATATGACTGTACCTCCCAAATGTTCTCCCAGCTTCAGGCCTGCTCCAGTCTTTTCTCAAAATGGCAGGTCAGACTGATTCCTTTCAACATAAATGAGATCATGTCATTATTCAAATCCTTCCAATGGCTCCTATTTCCCTTAAAGTCCAAATTCAAACACTTGACTTAAACTTAGAAAGTCCTAAGTCACTCAGCTTCTGGCTATTTCTCTAAGCTCACTTGCTATGCTCTCCCTTGGCCCCCTCTACCCAGCCACCTCGGTCTCCACAAGCACCGTAAGCAGCTCCGGTGGACTCCTTCATGTCTGCTATTCCTCGGAGTCAACAGCTCTTCCCTTAACATTCTCACGATGACCTACTCAGGCCTTTGCTCAGAGGCTGTCTCCCCAGAAAGGGCTTTGCAGACTCACTGTCATCGTTTCTGGCCTCTCTTCAGCTTCACCTCCTCATAGCACACACAGGCAGGTAAGACAACCATCTCAGCTCTGCCCAGGTGCTTCCTCATCGCACAGGAACCCTTGAGGGCAGGGTTTAGATTCCCATCACTTATTCATGTATCCTAAGCACTTAAAAAACTAATGTATGAATGTTTGCATACATGTATGTATGTGTAGAACATGCATGCCTGGTGCCTGAGGAGATCAGAAGAAGGCATCGGATCCCCTAGAACTGAAGTTACAGACAACTGTGAGCTGCCATGTGGGTGCTGAGAACTGAACCCAGCTCCTCTACAAGAGCACCAAGTGTTCTTAATCACTGAGCCATGTCTCCATCCCCATCTGCAGCACTAAACGACACCTCCCACATAAGAGGCACTTGATGGTGAGCCTACTACTACTGCACTGCCAGACTGCAGAGCATCAAGCTGCCTGCTAAATTCACATCTCTCTACCTGTTGACTAAGAGTAGCCCTCAGACCTCATAAGAGACATTTCTTTGTGCAGTGGATGGTGATTCACTCAGAACTAGCCAGGCGGTAGTGGTGCACACCTTTAATCCCAGCAGAAGGCAGGGACAGGTGGATCTCTGGGAGTTGGAGGCTAGCCTGGTCTACATAGAGAGTTCCAGGACAGCAGAGAGATCCTGTCTCAAGAAAAAAAGGAAAAAGAAAAAGAGCTGGGGATTTAGCTCAGTGGTAGAGCGCTTGCCTAGCAAGCGCAAGGCCCTGGGTTCAGTCCTCAGCACTGACCAAAAAAAAGAAAGAAAGAAACTCGGGGCTGGAGAGATGGCTCAGAGGTTAAGAGCACTGACTGCTCTTCCAGAGGTCCTGAGTTCAATTCCCAGCAACCACATGGTGGCTCACAACCATTTGTAATGAGATCTGGTGCCCTCTTCTGTGTACATGATAAATAAATAAATCTTAAAAAAAAAAAAAAAAAGAAAAGAAAAAGAAACTCACAACTAGTCAAAGTAGAGACAAAAAAACCAGTAGAGTTCTCAGCTACAAATGGTACCCCTAATATCATACACACTGGCCAAGACTAAGGGACCATCCTGAAACGAGGTGCAAAGATTTTTAGGAGCCAAAGGCTGGGAAAGATCAGAGCCAATGCTTCTGGACAGGACAGGACAGGATGACTGTGCATGAGCTCAGAGCAGCTGTGGTACCTACATAAGACCTGCCAAGATCAAGCCAGGCAACATTCCAGCCTGTGGGAAGAGGGAGTTATTGATGGTTAATGCTTCCGTGGGAGGGAATGTTAGGGTTGTGGGGTTTTTGTTTGTTTGTTGTTGTTGTTGTTGTTGAGATAGGGTCTCTCTACAGAGCCTTGGCTGTTCTGGAACTCACAATGTAGATCAGGCTAGCCTCACATTTAGAGATGCCTGCCTCTGCATCCTGAGAATCAATTTTCTTTAAGGGAGGTTCACATTTCAGTGGATGGCCCCATACCATAAGTATCCAAAACATGACTATGGATTATCAAAAAAGGGGGGTATGGAGAAATGGAGGATATATCTGGGAGGAGTCAGAGAGAGGACCAGGAGGGAGTGAATGAAATAAAAGAGGCACTTGCTAGATTTGATGAATTGTGGTCGTCTGGCCGTGGTTTCAGAAACAGCAAAGGGTCAGTCATGAAAAAGCCCAGAAAAATTGGGGTATTTCAGTTAATAGAGAGGTTCTACTCTAAAACTGGCTGTGCTCCATAGTTTTTTATTTGGTTTGGTTTTTATACCCCAACCAAAGCTCCCCTCCCCATCTACTGCACTCCCCTCCCCATCTACTGCACTCCCCTCCCCATCTACTGCACTCCCCTCCCCATCTACTGCACTCCCCATCTACTGCACTCCCCTCCCCATCTACTGCACTCCCCATCTACTGCACTCCCCATCTACTGCACTCCCCTCCCCATCTACTGCACTCCCCTCCCCATCTACTGCACTCCCCTCCCCATCTACTGCACTCCCCATCTACTGCACTCCCCATCTACTGCACTCCCCCTCCACTGTTTCTCTTCAGACACAGGCAGGTGTCCCAAGGTTATCAGCCAGCCATGGTGTATCAAGTTACAGTGAGACCAGACACCTCTACTTCTATTAAGAATGGATGAGGCGATACTGTAGGAGGTAGGGGTCCCAAAAGCAGGCAACACAGTCAGAGACAGCCCCTGCTCCCACTGTTAGGAATCTCACAGGAAGACCACATTACACAACTGTCACATGTGTGCAGAGTGCCCAGGTCAGTCCCATGCAGGCTCCCTGGTTGTTGGTTCAGTCTCTGTGAGCCCAGGGTAGTTAGTGCTATAGGTTTCTTGTGTTTTTGCTTTGTTTTATGTCAACCTAACAAGCAAGAATTATCTGGGAGGACGAAGCTCAATTGAGGAAATGCTTCCATCCGACTGTCCGTAGGCAAGCCTGTTGGACATTTCTTGATCAATGATTGATATAGAAGGGCCTGGCCCACTGTGGGTGGTACTATTCCTAGGCAGATGGTCCTATGTGTATAGAAAGCAAACTGAGCAAGCCAGTAAGTGGAGTTCCTCCATGACCTCTGCTTCAGTTCCTGCCTCTGAGTTCTTGCCCTAACTTCCCTCAATGATGAACTACAACTGAAAGTGAAATAAAAACCAACCCAGGCTGGGGAGAGGGCTTAGTGAATAAAAGAATGTGCTGCTAAGCCTAACAACTCGAGTTTGATCCCTGAGACCCACAACTGCATCAGAGTAAATCCACTGCTCTAGAAACATCATCCCTCAGAAGCAAAGACTCAAGAACAGAGGACCCACTGTACACCCTGCCATGATCTCCATATCCACAATGCTGTCTAATGCTGGAAGGGCACAATGTAAGAGCCTGAGCCAGCTCTTGCTTCAGCAGGTGGAGAGTGTTGAAATGGAGACAGCCTTTCCCAGCCCGAAACCAGTGCCATCTTTCCTCTGAAGCCAAGCTCCTGGAGGGCAGGGTTCTGTAGTAGCTGACACACCCACCACTCCCAGTGTGAACTAGACAGGTCATATCCTCAAGAGAGAAGGGGAGTAGGCAACATTTCCCTCACTCTAATAAGATAAAGGGGTAACTTTGTAAAAACTTACGAGGGACAGAGAGAGAATGAATAAAGTCTTGTGTTTAGGTGCCCTTCCGGCTCCGGTGAAGAGAAGTGGAGGAAACAAGTAGTTGAGAGGTGTAAGACTGCTCACTAATTCATACTAGATGAAACTGTACTTTGCAACTGCAACTTATGAGTAGGACCTGAAATCAATTTAGTAATGAACAACAGAACAAAATAGATCATGCAGAATCAAGTCACAAAGGAAAGTATATTAATGAGTGTTTGCAAAAGTTTGAATCCAAGAGCTGGAGAGATGGCTCGGCAGTTAAGAGCACTGGCTGCTCTTCCAGAGGTCCCAGGTTAAACTTCCAGCGCCCACAGAGTAGCTCACAACTGTCTTTAAGACCAGTTCCAGGAAATCTGATGCTTTCTTCTGACCTCCAAGAGTACTGCACACAAATGGTGTAGAGACATACATGTAGGCAAAAATACCATGAAATAAAATAAATCTTTTTTTGAATTTTAATTTTTTAACTTATGTGTCTGCGTGCAGGTGTGTGTGCATGAGTGCAGGTGTGTGTGCATGAGTGCAGGTGTGTGTGCATGAGTGCAGGTGTGTGTGCATGAGTGCAGGTGTGTGTGCATGAGTGCAGGTGTGTGTGCATGAGTGCAGGTGTGTGTGCATGAGTGCAGGTGTGTGTGCAAGAGTGCAGGTGTGTGTGCATGAGTGCAGGTGTGTGTGCATGAGTGCAGGTGTGTGTGCATGAGTGCAGGTGTGTGTGCAAGAGTGCAGGTGTGTGTGCATGAGTGCAGGTGTGTGTGCATGAGTGCAAGTGCCTGTTGAAGCCAGAGGTGTCAGATGGCCCTGGAATTGGAGTCACAGGTGGTTGTGAGTCCCCTGACATGGATGCTGGCAATCAAACTAGGGTTCTCTACAAGAGATCAGTGCTCTTAACTGTTGAGCCATCTCTCCAGCCACAAATGGTTTATCATTTATTTAATTTATTTATTTATTTATTTATTTATTTATTTATTTATTTATTTTTTTATGAGGCTGGAAGCCACTAGGATGCTATGGGGATCCTATCCACACTCCTCAAAACTATCAGGAAGGGTCTACCACAGAGTAATCCAGTGTCCTTGATAATGAAACTGGTGATATCTGGACAGGTCCACAGAAGGTGACCTGGCCTATGAAACAGAGTGGGGACTCGGAAGATCTTCAGTATTTAGACACGAGGTTTCCTTCAAGACTTTGAGGCTAGGCATTGTGATACACACAGAATTTATTTTATTCCATTTATTTATTTTGTGTGTACCATGGTGCACATACATCATTAAAAGGGAAACTTGGGGGAGTCTGTGCTCTCCCTCCACCATGGGAGTCCTAGGGCTCAATCCTGGCCATTAGGCTTAGCAGCAAGTGTCTATCTGCTAAGCCATCTTGCTGGTCTCCTCACGGGACTTTGACAGGTGAAAACACAGAAGGAATTCTCAGAGGAAATCATGCTCCAGAGAATTCTAAGTCTAGAAAGGTAGAATGCAAGGGGACCAGGAAGAATTTGCTCATCTAAGGTTGATCCAGGCTGGCCTTGATACTTGCTACATAGCACAGGCTGGCCTGATACTTGCTGCATAGCACAGGCTGGCCTGATACTTGCTGCACAGCACAGGCTGGCCTGATACTTGCTGCACAGCACAGGCTGGCCTGATACTTGCTGCACAGCACAGGCTGGCCTGATACTTGCGGCATAGCACAGGCTGGCCTGATACTTGCTGCATAGCACAGGCTGGCCTCAAACTCATGGCAATCCTCCTGCTTTTTAGCCTCTTGAGTTTTGGGGTCACAGGCATGTGCCACCATGTCTCCCTCTGAAAGGACCTTGAGTGCCAAACTAAGAGGGTAATTTTGTTTATTTGTTTTTTGTTTTTTTTTTGTTTTTTCTTTTGGTTGTTGTTTTTTGTTTTTTGAGACAGGGTTTCTCTGTGTAGCTTTGCGCCTTTCCTGAAACTCCGCTTTGTAAACCAGGCTGGCCTCTAACTCACAGTGATCCTCCTGCCTCTGCCTCCCAAGTGCTGGGATTCTTTAATTGCCACCACCACCCGGCTTTGAGGGTAATCTTTAGGTCCTGGGAGACCATAGGAGGAATCCAATCAAAGCTCCAACACAAACCTACACAGGAGACAGTTCTGAGGCTGCCAGAATAGCTCAGGTGAGAAGAAATGAAATTTAGACAAGCATAAAGACAGTTCCAGGCGAACAGAAATAACATCCAAAAGCCACAAAGCAAATAAAACTGGCAATAAATGAGCACTGTGCAACTGTGGAGGAAAACAAAACACAACTCTGAACCTCAGAAATAGCAAAGTAAAGCAGTGTCATGGTCAAAAGCAGGACCCGGGTCTACACAGGGGCAGGGCATTATTCTGTCGTTGGGGTACTGGGGTATTTAGGAGGAACCACAGAGCACTCCATTCAGCAACATAAGCAGGACGAATGCTTGGAGAGCTAGGACTAGAAATATTCTTGTTGTGGTAAGAGTTCACAACAAGACAGGGGAAGACCGAAAACAGGGAGGAGAGAAACTAAGCAGAGCTTTGGGGAAAAGATGAGGGACCTGGCCATAGAGAGGGAGAACCAGGAAGACAGAGGAGGGAGGTTTCCTCCAAGGGAGCACCGCCCATCAACATCAGTGCTACAAGGCCCAAACTGTTAAAGGAAACACAGCCCTGAACTGTGAGGAGGGCCTTAGCTATTCCCAGCCAAGCTCTCTCTCTCTGGCTTGCTCACTTGCTCTGATAGAGAGGGACTCCTCGTCTGGACAGGCATAGACTGTAAAGGTTTTCACTTTCTTTCTCAGTGTGCGGGACCACCACACCGGGAGTCGGCCCATGCTATGAAGTGGCTGCCACCCCCCCCCCCATGATGGGGAATTATGAAGCCAAAATCGCTTTGAAAAAGCCAGGGTCATCTAGGATTTGGCTGACCTCAAACTGGTGAGAAATCCCCAACACCTCAAGGAAAAGGATATCTGCTTTTGTTGTCATCTTGGTGCCCCAGCTTCCTTCTCCCTCCCACATTGCCTTCTAATCCCACTCAGTGCAAGTGATGAACCCTGGGGATGTAAGCCATTCTAGACAAATGGTGGCTTGTTGCTTTCATAAACAAGCACTCCAGAGACACTGCTACCCTCCCCCACCCTCACCCTGCTTCCTAGAAGTTAAGAAAAATTGTTTACAGACTCCTGTCTATTCTCTACACTCTAATCCCACCTCCGAGTCTAAGAACTGCCACTTATACAAAAACTACAGAGGAGCCTACAGCCAGCAGGCTTTCTACAGAAACTTAGGCAGCTGCACAGAGACCCAGTGACCTGACCTGGGAGACAGAAGGACTTTGGCAATTCAGAGGCCAAAGTGTCATCTGGTCAGAGATAATTAAGAGCAGAAAGGCTCCTTCCCAGGCAGGCACACAAACAGCCCTGATCTTTACCCACTGTGGATGATTTAGAGTTGCACTATCTTCCACAAAGTCCACCAGAAACCAGTGACTCCAATAAGACAGAAACTAAGCTTTCCTGCTCAACAGTTCAGACTAGTGGGGCTGAGTCAATTCTCCTGTGCTGGGATTAAAACAGTGTCAGCCTCTAGGGAAGGTCAGCCTGCTACTGCATGAAGAGATAATCCTAGAGAACCTCTCTCTCAAGTCCCTGGAGACCAGCAACCTAGAACAAAGGTGGCCCAATCTTGGGCCAGCAATCAAATTACTTCAAGACCCCCCACAAGGCCTACCCCTCGCCTACATCCCTCGCCCCTGTCCTGTGAGGTTATGTGCATCCACATGCATGTGGCCTCCTCTTCTATAGCTTCCCACCTTGTTTGCTGAGACAGAGTCTACTACTGAAGCTAGAGCTCGCTGATCCGGCTGATCTGGCTGGCCAGCACGTCTCCAGGAGCCAGTGCTGGGACAGTGTGTGCCAGTGTCCATCTTTTTAAGTGGGTGCTGGGGATCAAACTCAGATCCTCCTGCTTGTGTGTAAGCATTTTACTAACTAACTGACTCACCTCCCCAGTCCCCACCATTTTGTCTGTTTGAGATAGAGCTCCCTATGTGTCTAGGATGGCCTAAAACTCTGGAACTCCAACAATCTCCCTACCTTAGCCTGCAGGAAGCTGGGACTACAGGTGGACAAACACAGCTGCTTTGCAAGGTTCTGAATAAAAACACGAGAAAGGGGTTATTCATCTGCATGTTAAAGCTCCCCAGAGTCACATCTGAAGTCTGAAGTTCCTGCTCCTTCTGGGGTTCAGAGAGAAATGCTTAAGGCCAGGAGCTGTAGGTCAGCCTCAACAACATGGAGGATCCCTATGTCAAAAAAGAAAAAAAAAATAAAATAAAATAAAAAATAAAAGTTTCCCAAGTGGTTCTAAGGGTCAGGGTTTGAACCATAGTATGTATGTATGTATGTATGTATGTATGTATGTATGTATATATGTATGTATGATTTATTTTTGAGACAGGGTTTCTCTGTGTAGCCCTGGCTGTCCTGGAACTCATACTCAGAGACCCGCCCGCCTCCCTCCCAAGTGCTGGGATTAGAAGTGTGCCGGCTCCACCAGGCCGGAACTATATTTAAAGCATTTTGCCATTTTCGCCAAATCTTAGCCCCTGCTGGGACCAAGAGGAGGAACTAGCACTTCAGATCTTGAGACAATCCCTGAAGAGACAAAGGGTCTGTGTGGACCCGTTAGTTCTACTGCAAGCAGAGCTCCACTCATGGAACACAGAACCTGCTCAGTTGGAACTCTGAGCACTTCACACTGATATCTAATGTGACACTCTTGACAACTTGATGAAGGACTAGTAGTACACCCATGTCACGGGTAAGGAAAATAATGGAAAAATGTTAGTGAATGAATGAATGGATGAAAGAATGAATCAGGTAAACAGTGAGTGTAGACCCAGGGTAGGCTGGTAGCAGAAACCAGTGTCCTGAGGCAGAGGTTTGGGTTTTCCAACAAAAAACAGAATTAGGAGTTGCCATTTCTGTTAGAGCACACTAGGAGTCACCTCGCTTGTGAGTGCATATCAGGGACAGGCCTGGAAACCAAGGAGGCAGAGGGCACATGGGCACAGTGACAGCCATGCCTCTGTGCTCCTAGCTACCTGGAAAGTTAAGAAACTCAAGAGTGCAAGTACAGCTTGGGGTTGAGATGGAGCCGGATATGGTGATACACATTTGTAATCCTAGCATTTTAGAGACTGAGGCCAGGAGGACCACTGCAAGTGCGAAGCTAGCCTGGGCTACATATTAAGTAGTGAGTTCTAGGCCAACCTGTCTCAAAACACAACAAAACCACTGGAAAAGAGAGGACAGAGGGCGTCAGGATAAAACAAGTAAAACACATGTTTCTCATGCTAGGTTCATGGTTTTTGTTTTGTTTTTAAATATTTATTTATTTATTTTAAATTAATTAATTAGGGGTGTGTGTGTGTGTGTGTGTGTGTGTGTGTGTGTGTGTGTGTGTAGTCTAGAAAAGGGGTCCAGATTTTCTGGACTGCAGTTATGTAGTTGTGAGCTGCTTGACAGTGTTTGGAACTGAATCCTATCCTCTACAAGAGCAGTGTGGCCCTTTAACTACTGAGCTATCTCTCCAGCCCCAGCTTTAATGTTTTTTTTTTTTTTTTAATACAAATATCTATCACTACTTGGACTTAATGGAGTGGCGCACGCCTTTAATCCCAGCATTTGGGAGACAGAGGAAGGTGGATCTCTGTGAGTTTGAGGCCAGCCAACTTACTACATAAATTCCAGGACAGCCAGGGCTATGTAGAGAGACCCTGTCTCAAAAAACAAAACAACCAAAAAACAAAAAAGTCACACTATCAGTAGCTGAGATGTCTATAAAAATGGGTTCTGGCCTCTCCAAAGGAAATGGCTGCAAAGAGATGAAAGGAGGGCTCCTAATGCCAGGCTGCCGGATGTGGCCAGAACCTGGCCATGTCTGGACTGTGCTGCATGCAGCCTAGGGCCAATATGAAGACACCTGCTTCCAAGGTAACTGGTGTTGCAGTGTTAGGAGAGTGTGATTTTCTATGCAGATGAAGGGAGAAGCAAGGAAGCATCAGCCCAAGGGAGAGGGAATGAGGGACTCTTGCTAAGAGTCCAGTTACAGCACAGTCACTGTCATGTGCCCAGTAAGCAGCCTTAACGGCACAGTGCCTGGCCAGAGGAGGCCTTCTGACCCTCTCTTACTTTTCCATGGTTACCAGAAAAGCAAAGATAGGACATAGTTCAAGTCAGACAGGATGGGGGAGGGGATTTTTCTCCTCTAATGTCAGACTTCTCTATATTAAGACCAGAATCAGAAAGGTCTATGAACTGAAGTCCGGTCCTCAAAAAAGCCTAATTAAAGCCAGATGTGGTTAATATACACCTGTAATCCCAGGGAGTTAAAAGCAAGAGGATTAGGAACTCGGCTACACAGTGAGCTTGAAAGCAACCACAAACTATATGAGACCCTGTCCCAAACCAGCGACAGGAAGGGGCCTTTACCAACCACACAGCCTCGTTGTCTCCCCCTGGTTTCCCTCTATCAGCAGGGAGAGTACTTCAGTTCCCTGCCAAGACGACCTGGGTAAAGGGAATGTGTGGCTGAGAAGATGGGGGTGGGGAGGCTCTAGTGCTCCAGTGCTCCAGCGCTCCAGCTATCAGGAGGACTTGGGACTCAAGACTCCTTTCCAAATCCCAAGGCCTTCCTCATTTTCCCGGATATAGCAAGGGCTTTCATATCAATCCCCTTCTGTGGACTTTGCCCTTTCTTCTTGCTCAAAAGCTTTGTAGGGGTCCTTTTTTACCAGCTAAATAAAAGTGTAAATATTTGCACTTAGCATCACCAGCCCCTAAATCTATTCATTTTCCTGCTACTCACCTGAAAGAAACATTTGCCAATCCAGGTTATTCATTATTCCCCAAAACGAGCCTCAGAGCTCTAGCTTGTATCTCATCTACCAATACATACCGAAAAACCTAGCTTTCATGCACAGACCAGTTCAAAGGTCACACATCTTCTGAGTCTGAACTTTCAGTGGTCTCTCTGCATGTTGAAATTATGGGACATTTTCTTCATGATTCTCTTTACACTACCCATGAGTAAACTCTTCTTACAAAGCATGTGCCGATTAAAAAGCATCAAAACATTTTTATCCATTTATTTATTTTCTGGCCTTTCAACACAGGGTTTCATTGTAGAGCACTGGCTGTCCTGAAACTAGTTCTGTAGAACAGGCTGGCCTTGAACTCACAGAGATAAACTTGCCTCTGCCTTCCAAGTGCTGGGATTAAAGGCATAAACCAACATATTTGACTCACATCAAAAGATTTTATCGACTAAACATCAACAAGAAACTATTTCTAAAGATACAAGAAGTAAAGCATCTCAAATTCACAAGGATATCCCAGATTTTCAAGAAAAAAAATCTGAAGAGTCTATTTTTATTATGTGTGTGTGTGTAGATGCTTTCTTCTTTGTTGTTGTTGGTCTGTTTGGAGACAAGGTCTTCCTAAGCCCAGGCTGGCCTCAAACTCTTGACCCTTTTACCTAAGTCTTAGAAGTTCTGAGACTCCAGGGATGTAACACAGACATCAGCTCCACCAAATTGTTTCAAAAGAAATTTCACTTCAGTAACAAATTAGAAATTTAGTGGGTTATAAAATTAATATGGCCAGGCGGTGGTGGTGCACACCTTTAATCCCAGCACTCAGGAGGCAGAGCCAGGCAGATCTCTGTGAGTTCGAGGCCAGCCTGGTCTACAAAGCGAGTTCCAGGAAAGGCGCAAAGCTACACAGAGAAACCCTGTCTCGAAAAAAAAAAATTAATATGTTTTCACACTGACTTCAAATTCTTAGACTGATGCTTTTAATCCCAGTACTCAGGAGAAAGAAGCAAGTGGATCACTGAGTTTGAGGCCAGCCTGGTCTACAGAGTGAGTCCCAGGACAGTCAGGGCTACACAGAGAAAACCTGTCTTGAAACAACCTCCCACCCCAAAAAACTTCTTTGACTGAAATTATAGGACTGATTTAACTCTCAATTATTTCAACAAAAATGAATTAGCCTCCCCTAAAGAAAAATTATTTCTCTACCTTGTTGAAGGCATTGCTACTACAAAACACACTCATAACCCCAGTAGCTTTGATCTAACATGGAAAATTAGGGCTCACCCCTACCCCTTGAATTCACTAGTTTGACTTACTTTCCATGTATGAGTGTTTTGCTTGAATACGTGTCTGTGCACCACATGTGTGCCTGTGTGTCCAGAGAGGCTAGAGGTGGGTGTGAGATCCCCTGGAACCTTGGGAATTACAGATGGGTGTGAGCTGCCATGTGGATCTGGGAATCAAACCCAAGTCCTTTGAAGAGCAGCCAGTGCTCATAATCACAGAGCCATTTCTTCAGTCCCTAGTTTGGCTTTTAATTGTAACAAACATATATATATATATATATATATATATATATTAGAAATAAATGATAATGTAGTTAGTATCAAAGAGAAACTGTAGGTTGGAATGCTGACTCGGTGGTAAAGAATGCTTGCTAGACAAGTATGAGGACCTGAGTTCACATCCCCAGCACCCACGGAAAGAGTTGGTGTGATCCTGTAACCCTGGCACCAAGTGTGTAAAGAGGAGATTGCTGTGGAATGCTGGTCAGTGGGCTGGTTCCAGGTTCAATGACTTTGTCTCAAGGGAACAAGGCAGAAAGTGACAGTACAGGACACCGGACTTCTCAGGTCTCCAAGTGTAAGCATGTGTACATACATGTGCTCATACACTACAAACATGAAGAACATGACTAACACTTTCAATTAGTATTGCTGACACAAGTTAAATCATTGGCAAGGAAAAGGCACTAAGGAAGTGTTAAATGTTGGAACAAAAGATACTGAACCTGCAAAAGGGGACGTCTCACAAATGGAAACTAGAAGGAACTGAATTTTGCCAGCAAATTAGAACAAAGTTCCTTGACATTCTACAAATCTTTGTGCTCTGTTACTATTAGCAACCCTTACAGCTGTGAAGTTATTTGGACCTTTTACATTTCTCTTTCATGGTCACTAAATCTCATTTAAGCCTCACCACAGCCCTGGAAGTCAGGCTTGGGTGTGAGCAATGCAGCAGAGCACACCTTGAGACCCACTTGTTTGTTTGTTTGTTTGTTTGCTGGAGCTGAGGACCAAACCCAGGGCCTTGCGCTTGCTAGGCAAGCGCTCTACCACTGAGCTAAATCCCCAACCTGAGACCCACGTTTTTGCACTTACAGTGTGGTCACACTTGACTACTTGAGAGAAGAAATCAAAACCATACAGATCTGAGGTCAGGTAAGGGCAGACATCTGCTGGAGGAAATGTAGAACCCTGGAGCCCATGCAGATAAAGGGAGTCAGGTGAGAAAGTGGCCTCGTTTCTGCTCAAGGTGTTCAAATTCACCCAGTCCTGTCATCATCCAGGTCAGTCCTACTAGCATGGTGCATTTGGGCTAGTTTTGTTTCTCACAAAAATAAAGATTTCACTCAGCATCCTCCATGATTTAAAAGACAAAGTTGGATATAGGCTAAAATAACAAACAGGTATAGTTGGAGGGAACTATCCAGCCTTACACTCGGCCCTCCTCAAGAACATGAGAGATGCGATCAGCCTGCCAAACTACCTCAGATGAAAACCCAGCCATCCTCACTGCCTCAGAGATGACCAAGGTCTCCATTCCGCACCAATGCTAAACGCAGCAGCAATTGCTTTTGTGGATTACAGGCATCTAGAACCACACAGCTGCAACAACTTGCCATTCAATTACCCACAGACCCACAAGTTAAATGCTTCCTAACAGTATCACAGGGCAAGCTGTGGGAGAGCAGGGGTAGTGGTGGGGGTGGGGGGGGGGGGGGGGGGGGGGGGGGTGAGAAGAGAAGCAAGAATACAGGCAAAGGTTACTAGAGATGGATGGCTGTAAAGCGGCAGCTGAGAAATTCATTACACTGACCTTTCCACAGGAGGTTATGGAAAAGAGTGAGCATGTGTGTTCACAATTGGTTTTTGGTTTTTTTGTTTTGTTTTGTTTTTGTTTTGTTTTTGAGATTGGGTATTATGTAGCCCAGGCTGAATTCTCTATGGTCTAAATGATAAGATAACTTAATGATCTTGAAGTCTCCAGCCTCCTGTTCCCACTTCTCAAGTGCTGGGATCACTATACCTGGTAAAAATGTGTATTTAAAACAAACAAACAAACAAAAACACACCTTTTCCAACCCATACACTGTACACTGGCTATAGCAAAGGGCGTATTCTCTTGAAAATGAAGATTCTCTTGGAAGGAATAGAGAGTAAAGATTAAGTCGGGGCTTTGAAGCTTCCTACTATCCACTCAAACTGTCCTCAGTCCCCATCATGCAGTGTGGAAACAATTATTCATGATATGATATTATGTCTCATAAACTTTTCTGTGTGTTATATTTCATGTATCTTTAAAAGTTGTGTTTCTCTGTTACATGCCAGCACCTGTAAGAGGTCAGATGAACATATGAGAAATGGCCAGAAGCACCACTAAAGTCAGGCAGATCTCAAAGACTGAGAAGTGTATCGCCTCAAGTGGAAAGGAATGCTTAACTCCCGAAGCATGGGGTGGGGGGTGGGGGGGGGGGGGGAGGTCTGGCTCCCAGGTACAGCACTTGCCTATTAGACCAAGGCCTTGGGTCCTAACCCCAGCACCAAAACCCAAAATTTTCAAGGAACAACAGCAAAAAGAAAATTCCACAAAACCTCCTTTCTCATGAAGCCTCTAAAAGAGCATTTGACAACGTGTGTGGAGGGTAATATCAGCCATATGGCTGCAAGAAGTGTTCCAAGATCTTAAGTAAATTTAAATCTCAACTGTGAATGAAGGAAAGAGAAAGCATCCTCAGTCTCGTTTCAGTTAGGGGAGCGTGCGATGTGTGAGCTTATAAACGCAGTCTTCAACAAATGCTTCTTACACACTAGGGAAGTCTGAAAAAGTATCACACACGGTTTCGGCTGCCGTGAGATGAGTACTCCCCAGCAGTCTAGGAGGAGAATCTGCACTGGGAACCCTTCCAAGTGTCCCTCAAGACCAGAGTAAGAGGCATTATGAATGCAGCTGGCATGGGGGTGCTCCCTGCACTCCCAACACACAGTAAGCTAGAGTAGCAAGAGGGCTGTGAGTTTGAACCCAGCCTACAACTCTTAGCAAGGATTTGTGCCCCCAAAGTAAGAGCAGCCTATGGGCTCGCTGTTAAAAGTGCCGAGTAAGGACAGATGTGGAAAAATATCAACATTCAAAAATCCAAATCCTAAGGATCCACATTGCTCAGCATGGCTGTTAGGCTCACTTTTATTCTCCCTTAACCAACCCCTGCCCCTTTAATTTTTACATTTTAAATATGAGGTAATTAGAAGATAAGGGTGGGGGTAGCACAAGCCTCTAATCCCAGCAGTGGGAGGCAGGGCTGAAGCATGAGAACTACCATGAGTTCAGGGCTAGCCTGGGCTACATAGGAAGTTCTTGTCGTTGAGAAAAATAAATAAGGCAAAGCCAAGCAGAACAGCTGCCATCCTCATGAGATCAGCTATGCTTGCAAGAGACCACCACTAAACAGTCAGTGGTCTGCTGATGTCCTCTCAGAGAGGGGTGAGAGGGTCACTGCACCTTTTCCTGAGATTGCAGCTGCTTCACTGCACCACCCACACACTTGTACGTGATTCTGCCTTAATTAATGTGCACCATCAGGTGTCAAGGTGTCTGGGGAGGAGCTAGAGAATTCGGCTGGAGAAGGTTAGTGGGCGGAGCTGCATCTATAAGGCTCTGGAGAAGCCATCATTCATGTCCTGTTAAGACTTTCCAGTATGGCAACTCTGGGCTTCCCCACATGCCTGTCACCCCTTCCCTATGCTCTGTAGCAAGCACAATAAACTTACTGGCTCCCCAGGGTGGATTCTGGTGGAATGTGACTTTGGTTCCTCACTGGGATTTTATGAGGAAGGAGTAGGTGCTGTTTGTCTCCCCAGGGATGGAATTCTCCCAACAATAGAGCAGTAAACACCAAAAGGTTGGGTTAGCCTTGGTCTGCACTATATGAGCACTAGAGAAGAGCTGAGGAACGGCAGCTGACAGAAAACCCTTTGCTCTGCGCTGAAAAAGGAGCAGAAAGAGGAGGCTTAGCTTGTGGCAGCGCAAACAGATGTCTAACATAACTAAGCCTATTGGAAACACTGTAGCTTTTCCCTAACAACACTGCTGCCTGAACATGAAGTAAAACCAACAGATACTCTAAGGACAGCTTGATAGCCGATGTTCTCAGAGAAGCTTAGTTTGAATAAACACCGCCCCAGATTTCAAGCCCTCCACTGTTCTCCAAAGGCCAGTGACAGCAGTTCCAAGCCCAGCTAGAGAGAGAGAGAGAGAGAGAGAGAGAGAGAGAGAGAGAGAGAGAGAGAGAGAGAGAGAGAGAGAGAGAGTCAAGGGCTGGGGGTGGGGCAGAGAATCAGGCCAAAGCCTTCCATCCACCTGTGTTTCCTCATGTATCAAGAAATGAAAACACACAGGTGACCTCGGGAGGTGAAGTGAGAACTTCCAAGGTCCAATCCCTAGGAACTCAAGCCATTCAATATAGTGAAGGAGGAGCTTGAGGACATGATATAGTGTGGTGGTCCAGTGTTTGCCTAACCAGTCTCTGGGTTTAATCCTGGCACGGCAAAAGAAAAAAAATGACCAAGCTGATCCGACAGGATAACTTGGCCTAAACAGCAAAGTGAGAGAGGGGCCAAGGAGTGAGCAGAGCCTCTGGAGACACTGAGACCTCTGGAGGCCAGGATATTTTCAGACAGTAAAGGAAGAGGTGTCATCCTCTCTCAGTAAGAATCACTGTAAGGTGAGCAGACAAAACCCAAGAGGAGCACTGTTCAAAAGCATTTCAAGCCACTTCACAAGCCTCAATACCAGAGCCTATCACAGCCAGGCATGGCGGCAATGTCAACAGTTCCAGCTCCGGGGAGGCTGAGGCAGGAGAACAGGGAGGGATGTGCTAAGCTACTGGCTGAGAGACCGCTATTCTCTGTCATCTATCCCAAATGGAGAGTTCAGAAAATATATATCAAACAATAAAATCTAGCCGGGCGGTGGTGGCGCACGCCTGTAATCCCAGCACTCAGGAGGCAGAGGCAGGTGGATCTCTGTGAGTCTGAGGCCAGCCTGGGCTACAAAGCAAGTTCCAGGACAGCCTCCAAGGCTACAGAGAAACCTTGTCTCGAAAAACAAAACGAACAAAAAACAATAAAACCTGTCCCCTCCCAGGAGTGACAGTAAACCATTCCTGGAACGGTGAGCTACAGAACTGCCGGGGCTCATCAGATGCCATCCTCTAGCTTCCTACTCCTGATTGGAAGGGAAATACCTGGAGAACTGTCTCAGTAAGACAACAGCCGACTCCATAGGTCTGACCTCATGGCAGTGTAACTCTTAGATTCACACCAATACAGTTTTACACAGCTGTGAGTCTACAAGACAGAGAAGAAGAAAAAAACAATTCAAGGAAAAGAGTGTATGTCCCAAGCTGGACTGATGTACTATCAATAAACCTCAGTGAGAATTTGGGTATGAAACCAACAGATGTCAGTGATACAGTACTTAGGCCATAAGTACTATAAATGACAGTGGGTTTCCAACAGAACTTAATATATCCACAGCTACCAAACTCCACTCCAAGAGGTTCTGATTCCCTACAATGAGAATGGGTCCTGGAACAAGGTTTACTTTCTTCATTTTTCGAGACAGGGCTACAGATAATCCAGGCTGGCATCAACCTTCCATGTGTTGGGATTTCAGATGTGTGCTACTCTGCTTGGTTTATGTTGTGCTGAAAATGGACCGAGGATTTCATATATGTTAGGCAAATATTCTAGCAACTGAGCTGCATCCCCAGGCCCCAGAATGCTTATTTTTTTTTTAAATGTTAATAGCCTGAGGCCCTATTAACCATTCTCCTAAGCTGTCAGCATCAAGTTAGAGCTTATGATTCATCAATGCTTTGAAAATAAGTATGCTCCCCTCTGCCAAAGACAAAAAAGGCTTTTGATATCTGGGCTCAAATACTGAACAAAGGCTGAAAGTAGATTATTGCTAGTCTTCACTCTTTTATGAATCCTACCTACACACTCTTCTTAGAGCTACCACATATTAAATTAATAGTGACTAAGAAAGATGATTTTAAAACAACCTTTTAGTACAGGAATCCTTTCGTGTCCTTAACTTCAATCCTGCCTGCTCAGCCTAAGTCCATTTCTGTCTCTTGTAAAAATAGAACCACCCAAGCTCCCTCTACACAAAAATCTTTCGAAACTTTAGGAAAAGAGGGGGAGAGAAAAGGATTAGCTACCAAGAGCACACACATTTCATTCCTAAAGAAAACACAGCCTCCGCTGAGAGGAGGTGGGGACAACCGCCCAGGGCTTGAAGGTCTGCAACGGAGAGGAGGTGGGGACAACCGCCCAGGGCTTGGGCTTGAAGGGGTCCACAACTGACAGCTTCAGCTTCTCCAAGGGTCTGCAGACCTGGCATGACACCTCAAACCGGCCTTCCGAGTTTACACTACTCTAGAAAGCTCCTTCCCCGTGAAAAAGCTTTATAGAATCTCGTTGCTCATTTAATTTCCCTGTAGTCATTAACCCAAGCTTTACTACGGGTTCTCTCTGCTTAGCTCTCAGCCACATTTAACCACATTTAATGGCTCTCTTCTGAATAAAAAGCCCTTAAGGAGCAGTGCCCTTTCTACTTCCTTTCAACCATTTCATTTCCTGGTTTTGACTTCTCAAGAGGACCCGACTCTTCCTGATCATTTCTTAGTCTTTTGGACGTCCAAGTTCATCTGCACGGACATCTTTGTCTCAACCATGCACTCCTTTGCTACTTGCTATGTAGTTCACGTGTAAAGAAAATGTTCTCTGTTGTCTTTAGAAAATGAGGCAGGGGCTGGAGAGGTGGCTCGGCAGTTAAGAGCACTGACCACTCTTCCAGAGGTCCTGAGTTCAATTCCCAGCACCTGCATGGTGGCTCACAACCATCTAGAGTGAGATCTGGTGCCCTCTTCTGGAGTGCAGGCATGCATGCAGATAGACACTGTATACATAATAAATAAATAACTTTTATAAAAGGACATAAAAGGACAACTAGAGATAGTCTCAAAGTAGCAGAACTAGTCAGAGAAGTCCCTCTGTTCTGGAAGATATGGAAATGGAGCTAGAAATAGGTGGGTAATTCTGTAATACAGAATGGGATGATCCAAAGTAAGAGAATCACAGGTTTGAGGCCTGCCTGGGCTCCTAGATAGCAAGATCTTGTCTCAAGAGAAAAAAAAAATTAAAACAGGAGGTTACCTGAGTTAACAGCTGCGTATAATACCACTCTGATTCCTCCTTCCTTATCTCCCAAGTGGCATGTCTTTTTATCTTCAAGTTTTGTTTCAAGATTAGCTATCACAGCCAGATGCAGTGGTATATAATTGTCCCAGCACTCAGGAGGCTGAGGCAAGAGGATGTCCAATTTGAAGCTAGTCTGGGCTACACAGGAAGTTCCAGGCCAGCCTGGGCTATATTGAGACCATGTCTCATAAAACAAACAAAACAAAATCAAGTGTCCATGAATCCATGCCACAATTATCTTAGTTAGCATGTATTAGGGAAACTCATGGGCCAGGTCTTATGTGGGTCATAAAGCAAGCTTTTATAATAACTTTACTGAGGGGTACTTGGGAAGGTCATGTACCAGGTACACAAAGACAGCTCATGTTCTGTCACACCATTTAAAAGGTCAGCACTGATCTCCCACTTGGAACAAGGATGTTTAACGGTGAAGCCAGAGATGTTTTCTTTCACTGTTTTCCTAGGGTGACCCTCTCTCGCCTCAGGACTCACAGTTCACATATCCCTTCCTCTGTCACATCTTTCCTAATTTCCTGCCCCTGTAATTCCATTGACAACTCAGTGCATATTTCTAGAACAGCACTCACCAAGCCTGGTTGTAATAACTTGTTTACATGTCTAATTTAGCTATATGCTCTTTGGTGGTGAGGATAATGTTTTATTCATCATTGGTTACTCACCCAATAGGCACTCAACAAATGCTTGTTGAATGTTAATGATGACAGACATGGGATGTCTTAAAGAATGGCCATGGAACCTTCCAAAGTCTAGACCACTTCATGGTAAGTACTCACACTACAGGCGACACTCCCATAATGCATCCCTATTATGTGTACCAATCTTGGCCAGAAAAGAGCCCACAGATAGGAGAAAAATTGGCCTAATAGCGTTACCATGAATCAGCAAAGGTGCCCATTGTGGTGGTACATGTCAGTAGGATATGCTGAGGCAGCAGAAGCAGGAGGATCAGGTGTTGGAGGGCAGCTTAAGTTACATCTTTATGGTCAGTCAGGTGGCTTGGCAGGTAAAAGTACTTGCCATGTTGGTCTCCACAACAACACCATGGCATATGCACACCTGCACTCACATAGCACAATATGATAATGGTAAATAAAAGTTTTTTTAAAAAAGAATGGGCAAAGAGAATTGTTTCCAAGTTGGAGGGCTCATTCTTCTGCCTCTAGAGAATAGGAACAATTATTAATAAGAGTCCTTGTAGCCGGGTGGTGGTGGTGCATGCCTGTAATCCCAGCACTCGGGAGGCAGAGGCAGGTGGATCTCTGTGAGTTCGAGGCCAGCCTGGTCTACAGAGCTAGTCCAGGACAGACTCCAAAGCTACAAAGAAACCCTCGAAAAACCAAAAAGAGTCCTTGAAAGGGGCCCTAATTCCATCACCATAAAAACATGTGGCAAGTTTTAATTCAATAGGATCCCTGCTAGAATATACAGGAGAGCTGTTTGCCTTACTAAAGTCAATTATGGCTCTGCTAAGGGGCTCCCTAAGTCCTCTCAGAACTGTCATGTTGTACATTAAACTCTAAGTCTTTCCTCAACAGGTTTGTCCATCTCTGCAGAGTCACAGGCAAGGCAATAAAAAGCTGCTGTCTCAAGGGACTCTGTGCTTAGCAATCCTGCACTACACAAAGCTATTGTGTTTACAGGCTGCTAATAAGACACAAAACCTAATCTGATCCCGTGGGAACAATGCTCAAGATTCCCTCAGGGGATTAAATAAATGTATTCTACTTTCGTATGCCCAAAATTGTGGGGACCAGCAAAGCTGAATAAAGCATAAACTGGGCATGCCAGAGTCCCAGCACCCAGGACACTGTAGCAGGAGTTTGTAGAATCTGAACCCGACAGGACTATGTAACACGACTCTGTCTTGAAACAAAACAAAACTAAAACCAAATAAATAAAAAACAAGCATAAGGACCCAAACCCAGACAAGTGTAAGAATGGAAGATAAACATCTGCCCAGAAAAGGATGATGGCAAACAGTAACCAGAAGCAGTATACAAGCGCAAACCAGGAAAGCTGTCTTTCTGGCACACATTTGGCTCCTTCATGGTATCAAGAGAAACCAAGAAGTTGCAGTTAAGTAAATTTAGGTCTCTTAAAGAGATTTAAACATTATATTTATTTCTTTGTGGATGTGCATGTGTACATGTATATGTGGAGATCAGAGAACTACTCCTAAGAGCTGGCTCACTCCTTCCATCACGTGGGTCCAAGGAATCCAAATCAGGAGGTCAGGCTTGTTTTCAAGTTTCTTTACTAGCTGAACCACCTTGCCAGCCTAACCTTCTTTGTTTGTTTTTGTTTTTTGTTTTTTTTGACAGAACAGAGTCTCACTATGTAGCCCCTGGCTGGCCTGGAACTTCTTATATAGACCAGGCTGAATTTGCCTCTGATTCCCTGTGCTGGGATGACAGGCATGTATCACCAAGCTTGTCATAAAATTGTTTCAATATCTCAGATGAAGTGTTTTAGTATATTTCTTTTTACAAGAATAGTATGGCATAACCCCAACTGTTACACTTATACATCCACATTAGTCACAGCTAGGTCCTTTAGAGAGTATGTGATCTCACTGTCCTCTTCCAAGAAGAGAAACTGAGTCATAACATGTCAACTTGCTTCCCCAAGCACACACTCAGTTTGAACTGAGATCCTATGCACTTCTTCCCATGACTGAGTCTCAGCATGCCCACCCACGCCTGCTGTTGTTCTTCCAACTTCAAATCAGGTCGTCATAGATAAGCACATTTGATCTTGTAGAGCCAACAGAGGGATTTCATTGTCTTTTTTTTTTTTTTTTTCCCCAAGAAAGAGAAAGGTGAAAAGGGAACGAGGGGCAAGAGAGGGGAGAGTTGGAAAGAAGTGGTTCCTAGTAGGACTCACCTTGGAGCTGAGGTCTTCTCGCCGGTTTCCTGCTTTACTTCTGCGTAATTTGATGGATGGGGACCGCAGCAAGTTCTTGATGCGGCTAGTAATGGTTGACCCTTCCCCAGCCATCACAAGGACGAGCCCCTAAGGACAGTCCCTGGCCTAGCCTTAGGACTTGTCTCAACAGTGGCACTGCCTTCTCGCTCAACACGGCCTTCGGATATGCACTTTCACTGGCCTGAGATGGCAGAAGCAACCTTGGCATCACAGTAGGTGTCTTCTGCCTGTCAGCCGCTCTTACTCTGGGCATTGCCCTGTCCTTTCTCACTCCTCATCCCCACCCTAGACTGCTCAATTTTTTAGGAAGGGAGGACGACCCCCTAGAGTGAAGAAATGTCAGGCCCACGCCAGCCAGAGGCGTTTAACTAAAGAATGGGATGGGCTCTAGGGGCTTGGCGCCGGTTATAGCCCAAGAGTTCCCATGGTAACTGCGGTGTCCAAGGGAGGAGGCCGCCGCCGAAGCCACCGGAGGGGTCCGCGGGGGGCCGGGGCACCGCGCTGGCCGCCGGGGCTCGTGCTGACCCGATCTGATACGGGAGCCTCCCTCCCCCACCCCGGCCTCGGGAGCTCGCTTCCAGCCCCCCCGCACCCACCGCCCGCTCCAAAAGCCCCTAATACTCGTCAGCGCCCCCGTTCGCTCAGGCCCAGCTCACAGCGCCCTCGGGCATCACACTCAACGACTTCAGCTCCGCCGCGGCAGCCGCAGCAGTAGCAGCTATGGTGGCACCAGCGGCTCAAAACGCGAACTAGAGCCTGGGCCGAGCTGCGCCGGGAGGCGGGGCCTAGGCGAAGGGGGTGCGGTCTGCGGCAGATCGGTCCTTGATTGGGCGAGCGACGCCTGTGGGGGCGGAGCCAAGAAATGAACCGTAGAAGCAGAGGGCTCGGGATTCTGCACTGTATAATTGTGGGTACCGCTCTTAAAGGAAGGTCAACATAACATAGCTTTAGAATTGAGAGAACCAAGCCTTTTACGGTATTATTAGGCCTGGTCTCCCAGAGAACTTCCCAAATCCCCGAGATGATAACCACGCCCCCAGGCCCAAGGTTGCTATTTGGTAGGCCTGAGACCACGGCTGAAATTTAATTCCTAACTCATTAAAAAAAAAAAAAAAAAGTTGGGATGCAGCCAAAAGAACTCCTTTCCACTCCAAGTGCTGGGATTTAACACGGTTGTAATAGTTTGTGATTACGGCCAGCCTAACACGTGGAGTAACTCTACTCATACACTTTTGAACTGAACAGCCTGTTAATGATGGAAGACTCAAGCCTCCAATAGAGCCTTAGGAAGGCTGCGTGTTCGCAGAAAGTAAAGGAATACACCTATGATACCATCCGTCATTTCCTTAGCTGCCAACGTCCTTACAGCACTTTATTCACAGCGTTAACGGTATTTTGCTATTCCAGATCTTTTCCCAGCCTTGTCAAAATTTGCAAAACACCCCTAGGGATGACACGGATATCAAGCTTGCTGCTGTCGTTGTTTTCTAGTTCATGAAGCTAGGAGAAATATTATCACATACTCATGCTTCACAGATACGTAAGTCGGTTTATTTTTAGAAGCCCTAGAAATTCCCATCTAGTTACTACTTTAAGAAATTACCTGGAGGTGTGTGGGAGGGAGGGAGACGGGGGGTGGGGGTGGGGGCGGCCGCTGGACGGATGGACCAGAGATTAAGAACACTGGCTTCTTTTCCAGAAGACTCAGGTTTAATTACGAGCACCCTCATGGCATCTCACAACCATCCCAGGGGATTTGTCGCCTTCTCCTGGCCTCTGTAGACACCAAGCACATGGACGCACAGACATAGGAGTAGGCAAAACACCCACCCATTTACATTTTTTTTTTTTTTTAAGAAACTGCCTTCTGAAAAGTATAGCCTAAGGCTGATGTGTCTCTCTCCCACCCCAGACTTTGAGAATTCCTGGAGAAGATGGTGGTTTTGCAAGAGGAAAAGATCACTAATATCATTGTTTAGCGGTATTTGCACAACCGCAGTTCAAACAGGAAGATGCCTGTGTACTATATAGCTATGTACTAAAAATATAGCTATGTACTAAAAGCAAATGTATAAAGCTCACAGATCGATATGGGCATCAGGGATGCTACCAATTGGCACTAGTACCCAGAGGCCTAAGGCCTCTATCCTTTCAACCAAACATTATAGCCTAATGAAACTAAAAGGGAACTTCCAAATTTACTGTCTAAACCTGAGTCAGGAATGATCGTGTAACCATAGGAACAGCTGACTCTCGGCACTAGTAATAATCTGACTTGGCCTCGCCATGGAAGTTGCTGTAACACTAGTAAGCGGCGCCACCTGGTGTTTTCATTTGTGTCCTACAGACTCTGGTCTTCTGGGGCCACATCTGTAGGCAAATTACTGTTTACTAATAGGTATTCTCACTTCTCAATGTTAGTAAATGGGTTTACAAGGTGTAATCTCTCATCCAAAACTACATTGCGTTAGCTCCTTAGAGAGAGACACACACACACCTTATTACTCTCATCTGATCTGAACTGCATGGGCAAATCTAAGTGCTTGCTTTCCTTGTTTAAAGATGAGACTTATTTAAGTTGAAAACCAGAGAAAACATGAAGGATTATAACTCTTGAAATTGGGTGTTTTCGGTCTAAGGCCAAAAATCACTTTTAAGATTCTTCCCAATCCAAACAAACTGTCTAGGTATCATGCTGCCTTTGAGCTGCTAGTATGGCGATAGGTTGAAAGTGTTCTTGTGTTTCATGGATTCCTTAAAACATGTCCAAGTGCAACGTGAAGAGGAGTGGTTAACTCTTTACTCAGATGTGTCATCCTACTCACCAAGAAGCAGCTGACCCCCATGGGGCGTGTTGGCTATGTATGTCCAAAGCAAATACACATGCTGTTCAAGACTCTTAAAGATGTTTGGGAATGTTATAGTAGTCTTGCTTAGAATTATTAGATCAGATTTTAAAATTCATCCTAGGCAAATAAGATGCAGAGGTCCTGGGATATTAACCTGCTAGAATAAGCATTTGCTCAACTCAAGTATTTATTGAGCACCTTTACATTCAAGGCACTGTGAGCGAGCTGAGACCAATGAATGCAGTTGGAAACAAGAGATTTCGAGTCAGTGCTTCCAAAGTTGCTTTCCCATTGAGGGGAAAAGCAGCTTTTTTTCCTCCCCCCTGGAGCTGAGGATCAAACCCAGGGCCTGTGCTTGCTAGGCAAGCGCTCTACCACTAAGCTAAATCTCCAACCCCAAGAAGCTATTTACGAGCAGGTTACACTGAGAATAGTTTAGATTTGCCTCCAAATTTCCACCTTGTTATGGTTTAGCCTCCTAATCCATATCCATCACTGCTGCTTAACATTGTGGGTCTCTGTAAGCTAGTTTTAAACATACTAAAATTAGTTTAATTCCCAATACGCATAACTTTCTTCATCAACAGGCAATCATTCTATCTGCCTTAACTCCACTATGTGCCTCTGGCTACCCTGAAAGTATGTAGATTAGGCCAGCCTTGAACTCACCTGCCTCCCTTCTCCCAAGTCCTGGAATTAAAGGGCTTTTTCTTTTTTGAGACAGGGTCTAACTATGCAGTCCTGGCTGACCTAAATTTCATAGAACAGACTATAAAATGTGGGTTTTGTTGTTATTGCTGTGTTAAGGGGTTTGCATATACCATGGCATAAGTTAGTTCATGGTAGAAGTCAAGTTCTCTCCTTCTACCATATTATCTTCTTGGGATTTGAACTGAGGTCATCAGGGTTGAAAGCAAGTACTTTTACCTAATAAGTCATCTCACCAGCCCGAGTTTTAATTTTCTATGTACTAAGTTATCCATGTATGTGTAAATTTGTATGTGCATGCAGGTACATCTGCACTTGTATGTGGGTATGAAGACTAGAAGACTACCTCTAGTCCCATCCTCATGAATGCCACCAAGTTGCTGGGGCAGGATCCTTCACTAGCCTGGAGCTTACCAATTTGGCTGTATTGGCCTGGCAGAGAACCCCAGAGATCCTCTTGTGTCTCCACCTTCCCAGTGCTGGGATTACACACCTGGCACTTTTACTCAGGTTACTCAATCCCAGTCATACTTGGAAGGGAAGCACTTTTCCTAACCGAACCAGCCCATTAGCCAATGTGGATGAGAGAGTTTTTTTGTTTTTTCGAGACAGGGTTTCTCTGTGTAGCTTTGTGCCTTTCCTGGATCTTACACTGTAGACCAGGCTGGCCTCGAACTCACAAAGATCCGCCTGCCTCTGCCTCCCGAGTGCTGGGATTAAAGGCGTGTGCCACCACCACCCGGCGGATGTGAGTTTTAATTAGCAATGATACAACATGGGGCTATCAAAAGGCCCTTATAGCATTTTCTTCAAAACCAACAATTCTATGCAATCAACTTTATTGATTCTTGAGTACCAGTGATTCTCTAGGAAATGAAGGCATAAACCTGAAGTTCCTGAAAATGAGCTGCCTACACTACTATAGATTAATTCTAGAAGAGACAAGGGCTATTACTATATTGCAGACTTGTCTTCAAGGACTAGTGATCACACAGTTCCGCTATAAATTACTACACTCAGGAAAAATGTATGAAACTTTGCCAAAAATAATCTATAAAGATGTGTGTGATGGTACATATCTTTAATCCCAGTGGGCAGAAGCTGGTGGATCTCTGTGAGTTCAAGGCCAGCTTGGTGTCCATAGAATTATAGGCCAGTCAGGGTTGCATAGTGAGACCGTCGCAAAAACAAAAACAAAAACAAAAACAAAAAACAAAACCACCACCAAAGTATAGATGTCTAATGTCTTCTGTGTTCAAAACATTTTCAAACCTGTAAGAAAGGCCTACTATCAATTTTATCCATAATTTGGGGGGAACAAAAACAAACTGTATTTATCATAAAAGTATGCAAAGCACTTTCTATGAAGCTTATATAACTAACAAATTTGATCTGTTAATTATCTTAACTAATCAAGAAAACCAATAGTTCAATGTTTAAAAGACTCCCATAAAAACACTTTGTAGCCGGGTGGTGGTGGCAGCGCACGCCTTTAATCCCAGCACTCGGGAGGCAGAGCCAGGCGGATCTCTGTGAGTTCTACTAGGCCAGCCCGGGCTACAGAGCAAGATCCGGGACAAGCACCAAAACTACACAGAGAAACCCTGTCCCAGAAAACAAAACAAAACAAAAAAAACTTTGTAAAATTATGAAACCCTTTAACACTTTGTCTGAAGAACACCTATTAGGCTGTCAAGATGGCTCAGTGAGTTTGACTGTTTGTTGTGAATGCTTGACAACCTGAGTTCAATCCCTGTTGGAGAGAAGTTAATCCATAAAGTTGTCGTTTATCTCCACATACATGCCATGGCACATGTACCCAACGCACATTTTAAAAGAATACCTATATTGCCTAGCCAGTAAGATTGTGTTTATGTCCTGCTGTTCCCCACAAGGCAACAGTGGTACTATGAAACTAGCTCTTCACTATAGAATGGCAAATATTTGTCATCCAATTGTATGTAATTTTGAAGTCCTAAATAAGATACCAAAGGTCTTCCAAAATGGCACATAAAAAGTAAGGACAAGAAGCTTCTGAAAAGATCACTTCAATGGCATTCTCTCTCAAATATATCTAAGGACATTGAATTCTCCAACCAGGCACAAACCTCCCAACACCAAGTTCTGATTTAATTAGTATAACTGGTTTATTTCAGGTTCACATGTCTTGCCTTCCAACTGCCAAACTTCTGTTATTTCTAAAAAAATAATCACTTTGAAAGCAGAAATGAAAGATATATATTTAATATATAAAAGAAAATGCTAAATCTGACATAATTATATTCTTAAAAACATTCCATTTATTTACAGGTGTATAAAAAGGCGAGTTATTGGTCTACTGAGATCATGCTTCTTAGTTAGGGTGGGAGCTTTTTTCCAGGTTCCTTCAATGTTCTCACTTAAATTCACCTTTCATAATCATACATGTTATTTTCATAGACCAGTTTCTCCTAATGTAAGGCTACCCTAGTGCAAAGGGTAGGAGTTTGGGGGATTTTGGATTTCTGTCAAGACTACAAGATTGTTCTGAAGACTAAGCCCTCCTCAAATTAGCCCTGATATCTCCTAAATCCGTCTTAAGAACAACGTATCTTGGGAGTTTGTAATAATGTCTGCAGCTTTCCCTGAACACCTAGAACCAAATCTCATTTCTATCTTTCTACATCTCTCATAAACACAGCCAAGTATCTTCCAATCAAGAATAAACTCTGACCTATTTTTTGCCTACTTTTTTTTCCAAAAAAAAAAAAAAAAAAAGAGGAGAAAAAAAGAAATAAAGTATTCAGAAGCTAAAATGGTCCTTCTTTTCCTGAGGATTATTCACTCCCTTGCCTGCTTCTTGTCTGACTCTCAAAAGCCAGAAGGAAACATGGGAAAGAAACAGGTAATAAAACCACTGGAAACTGCTATGCCTGGGCTAAAGAACTAGGTCTCCGAGGCTAGCTGTTAGCAAGGGCGACGGGCTGCACTCCTTGGCTAAGGCATTGGATGAAGTCAGTTGGGTAAAGGACAAAAAGGACAAAGGAGAAGCTGAGGAATACTGTTTACTATGTCAGGCTTCTGAAGTAAACAGGAAGGTTAAGTGCTGATGAGCTGTCCAGGAAGGCAGGCAGCACAAAACCAATGAAGAATTTACTAACACTGCATTCTGCAGTGGAATTTTTTTCGTCCTTCCAATCTGATGATTATCAGAGTTAATCTAAAAAGGGAATCAAACACAAAAGTCATAGTTCACTGGCTAGATTCATCCCAAAGTTGGTCTCACAACCTAGGTCTGAAGATACACTGAGTGGGACTTGAGATAAAGAAGGCAGGGAAGTAAAAGAAATAGAATCACCCAGGCACAGCCCAGGCACCGGAAGCACTTGTGTTAAAGTGTTTGACAACACAAGCAAATTCTGTCATTGAAGACAGAACGGGTTACATTCCAAAATATAATTATTTAAGAAAGGCAAAATGCAGCAGCTAAATCTCAGTCTATACATTTGCAGAACAGTGATTCTTGCCCCAGGAGTTTCCAAGAGACCCCTCAAATGCACCATGATTATTTACAAACTAGATAGGAAACATTTCTATACTCAATACAAATCTCTTCTAGGTTGAAAACTTCATCCTTTGAGAAATCTATGAAAACAACTATACAAAAATATAAATATCTTCATCTTTACAGGCTGTCAGTCCTTCACATCCTGACAGGTAATGAGTGAAAAAGCCCTACAGACCATTGATGCCATGGTAACAGATAAAAATATATCTTGTGACTCAAATACTGCCTTACTTCCCTGGTAAAGAATGCCTACTGTGATTTGCCTTTTCTTTACATCCTGTCCAGGTAACAGTGAACAAAACCTTCAAGCACCTAGAGGCTGGTTCCATTTAGGAAATATCCAGCTCCACAAATTTTCATTTTGGCTATGGTCTCTGGTTTGGGGAGAAACTGCTTTTTATTTTAGCTGTTTCTGGAGTGACATGATTTTGGAAAAAGAAGGAACTGTCTCTATGTCTACCTCCAAAAAAATTAATGGGTAGAAATCCCTGGCAATTATGAACAAATCTTTCAATATCCCAAAAGACAGTAAGGAAGTATCTCTTTTTTTTTTTTTTAGCCTCTCAAAATAAGTACACTAATAGTAAAAGTTAAAAGTATATTCCTACTTTACCAGAAAGCTTAAGTTTATAATGATGACTGAAAGGGTAAGGGTACAGCTATTCAGGATATGAAAGAACAGTCTGCTGAATGACAAAAACCCTTAACTTTGGTATTCCATAATATCCATCCTATCTAACATAACTAACATAACATTCTTCCCTCCTTCTTCCTCCCCCAATCTGTGTGTGTGTGTGTGTATGTGTGTGGGGGGTCCCTTTATAGCCAGGCCAGACACAGCTTGTAATCCTCCTGCTTTTGTCTTCTAAGGGGTGGAATTACAAGTGTGCACTATCATGCCCAGCTCTATCATGCCCTATTGTTGAAATAGTAACTAAAAATCCTTTTTTAGTTCCCTTTACACAACTGTTATCAAAATTCTCAGATTTTAGAGCTAACAACTATCACCTGCAGTTTAGTTCATAGTAATTCCAAGTCTCAAGCATTTTCTCAGGGGGGAAAAAATAAGGTACTCGAGGGAGCCAGATTCTTGTTATGAATTCCTTGGGCAAGAGGGATCACACCTTCTTAGAGAAGATGGGGGACCCAGCACCACAAGTGAGGTAACATTTTTAACATGATCAGAATTTCAAACACCAGGACCAGCACCCTACGCCCCCTTTCTCCATCAATATACACACATAATCAAAGTCAAAAATTATAGTTCAGTAAGACAAACACACAGATGCCTGCAGAGAAAGGAGGTGAAATTCAGTTTCCCCTCATAGCCTGGCTTTTGCATGAGGATGAATGAGTTCATTTCCCTGAAGAACTTGATGGAACCCCAGAGCTGCCCAATTTAGCCACAACAGGTGCCAATGTAGGCATCACCTTGTTCTCCCGACCTTCCTGGTCATTCCCTATTAAGTTCATTTTGTGTCCAACTTTGGCAGCTATAGGTGCCAAGGAAGGCATCACCTTGAGACTCTGACCATCTGTGTCACTAGGAGGATTAGCTACTTTTAAACCCAAAGGGGCCAACTTTGGCATAGGCCTCCACAAAGTATCTGTGTTGCTGTTGTCTGGGCCAGTCTTCATGTGTAGGATGGGAGGTGAGGACACACTTTCAGGCTCTGCAGGGAGACCCGAAGTACTCTTCCTTCTATCACCAGATTTCCTATGGGGAACCAGAGAATCCTTGATCTCAGAGTTGATAACAATCTTAAGGACATCTGGCTCAGAAGCTGTGTCTCCAAGCTGTTTTTCATTCTCAGAAAAGTCATCATCTTCCAAGTGCAAGAGGAGGGGGCTGATTGATTCACTCTCCTCTTGAACGTCAGGCAACTCTTTCAAACCTGTTCCCAAGTGTCCACCTTGGAAAGCTGATCTGTTCCCAGGAGCGAGTTTACTGATAAAAGCTCGATGAGCATTCTCTGGGAATTCTGTATCCATTGAGCCAGGCAATTCAGCCAGGCTGGAGTCATCGTTTAGCTGCTGATTAAGAAAGGCAATTTCATTAAGCAGTGAAGCCAGAGTCTCATCAGTGTCATCCTCATCCTCCATGGTAGTCAGCAGTTCACTGGGGTCAAGAGCCGCATCCTCAATAGCTGACGCGACCTTCCTCAGTTCCATCTCTATGCTTGAGTCCTTGAGATCCTTCATCTTTAATTTATGAAACTGCGATTCCTTTGACTTCAGTCTCTCTCCTCTCAATTCACACTCTTTCCATTTATACCGATGTCCTCTCACATCACCAGAAATCTTTTTAGGTACAAACTCCTGTGCTGCCTGCATACTGGAAACATCAACTACATGTGGAAACCCAGAATCTTTATTTGCCAAAAACACTTGTGTCGGGCCCCGTGCCATTCTGCCATCTCTGTGGTTTCCTCTGGAAGAGGTCCTATCTGCATCTTTTAAGGAGCTAGCTTCATTCCCAACAACGTCTCTCACGTGGTCAAGTGGCTTGCCATCAGGAACTTCATGAGGATATTTGTTGCCACCCACATCTACCAAATCGTCCTCTGCAGCCAATGATGTCACATTAACAATCCGTGGCATCATAAATAAGTCATCATTCTCTGAAAATTAAAAATCAAAGACAGAATTCATTAGATTTATAGTAATGAGATTTTCCTATCTCCCCCTCTCTTTCCCAAGTTATTCTACCTAAATTCACCAGTCCACGTCTATCAGAAAGACCGATGAAATAGCAAGTCAAATAAACTCTGGCCAAGACACCTGAGGTATTTCAGTATTAGTAATAGTTCCATTTAATTATTTTCTAGAAATCTCCACAGGATGATTCTTTTCTTTTTCTGGATTGGGAGAGCAGTGGTAGAGACAGAATCCAAGGCTTTGCCTATACTAGGCAAGTATTCTATCACTGAGCTACATCCTCAGCCCTAGATTCAGACAGAGTTGGGATCTTCCTATGTAGTCCAGGCTGGCCTCCAACTCACAAAGTCCTGCCCTAGTTTCCTAAGTGCTGGAATTATAGGCACAGGCCACCATCAAAAGTCCATCTGCCAAGCTAATTCTTGTCCTGAGGTAGAGATACATCTTGATTGTGTTCATTCAATTAACTGCTAGTCAGAAGGGAAAATGGAAGTCAAGGATCAGCGGGGGGTGGGGGGGGGGGGGGGTGGGGGGGTTGGGGGGGGGAGGTACTCCAGAGCAGACCTGGCAACAGAGACAAGGGACTGGCAACAGAACAACTACAGTTCTGAGAGCGATGAGAATACACTTCCTTAACAGAGCTTTGGAAGCCTGGAACCCAGACTACCAAAATAATACTTCAGTCTTTGCTGAGAAAAGGAGTATTGCTCAAACAATACATTGGATCGGTACCATGGGAGTACACCCCTTCTAAGTACAACACAAAACAAGGAAGGATCAATATCAAGAACATAAATATTGGCCCCTCCATATCATCATTTCATTTTGACATCGTTTTAATTCTTCTCCTGCTTAAGATTTCAGTAGAGTTCACAAAACAGTTTCCAATCCCAGGTAAAACCACCCAGTAAGCTAGGAGGGCCATTTCTTACCAAGGCAAATGCCAACAGATCAGCTCTGGATCACTACAGACCAGATCCAAAAACTTCCTGTCACTGTGATCTTTTTCCTAACACCAGAGGACACCACCACATACCTGACTGAGCCGTAGCACTACTTGCACCTTGAGGCTTCAGATCAGCATCTAAGAGAGCAGGAGAGACAGCTACCACTGGTCCTGAGAAGAGGGGGCCTTTGAGGGTAAGTAACTGGCCTTGTGGAGTCATCACCAGGTTTGCAGAGGAGTGTGGAGTATTAGAAGGCAATGCATTTTCTGCAAAGAAAATGAAAAATTAGTAAAACAAACTTTCAATTAATGTTAGTGTACTCGAGAGAGGCAGCCATAAACCTGGACTTGAAAGGTACAAAGAAACCTTAGATGAAGGCATACACAAGTCTATTCACAGGCTTCTTGTCCTATACATTCTTATAAAAGTCATTGAAGTTTCGAGGCATAGTGTCTTTCCATTTGTGAATTCAAGTAACTGGTCATTCAATTCTTTTCTTAAAATACTATCATTTTACTCCATAATGTTAAAACTAGTTCTTATTTTAGAATCCACTTGCATCAATATCAGTTAGATTTTTCTGGTACCTATACTGAACTATCTTAAGAGTCAGCAAGAACACTCTGGAGCCGGGCGGTGGTGGCGCATACCTTTAATCCTAGCACTCGGGAGGTAGAGCCAGGTAGATCTCTGTGAGTTCAAGGCCAGTCTGGTCTACAGAGCAAGATCCAGGACAGGCACCAAAGCTACACAGAGTAACCCTGTCTTGGGGGGGGAGGGGAAGGAGGGAGAACACTGTAGTGGTATTTGCTCCACCCATGACCTTAGGCTATACAATACAAAGGAGGCGGTGCTTTCTGCTGTTGTCATGACCTTTTTTTTTTTTTTGGAGACAGGGTTTCTTTGTAGCTTTGGAGCCTGTCCTGGAACTCACTCTGTAGCCCAGGCTGGCCTTGAACTCACAGAGATCCGCCTGCCTCTGCCTCCCAAGTGCTGGTATTAAAGGCGTGCGCCATCACCGTCATAACCTCTCATAAGGAGCTAGAGAAGGGTCATGTGACCCTTCTCCCTACTCCTGCCTTCAAGGTGGATTTGCTCCCAGTCAGAGGACAACTTCTGCTGTTTACTCTGTTCTGTAATTGTGAGATGGATATGTTTCATTTCACAGAATTTGGAAGATTAAAGTTTATACACCATACCATTGACACCTATTCAGTTCAATGGGCAACTCCTATGAGTTCTGAAAAGGCTGATTCTGTGATTACACACCTATTAGAAGTTATGGCCATCATGGGAATACTTGTACAAATTAAGACTGACAATACCCCATGTTGGGCACCACTTATTACGATCAAGTCACATGAGTCTATTAACTAGGTAACAGAATTTACTAAGACATAAATTGAGGAAATACACACACGATTACAGAATGGAGTAGACAGTAGAAGTCATCCTCTGATCTGACCAGGAGCGAATCCACCTCACAAGCACCAGCAAGGAGATGGGTCATGTGACTCTTCTCCAACTCCTTATAAGAGGTCATGACAATAGCAGGAAGCACTGCCTCCTTTGGGCCTTACAGTCCAAGGTCATGGGTGGAACAAATACCACTACAACACTCTCTCTCCGAGAAACCAGCAAGTAACAATGAACCAGTGTAGCCACTTCCAAAATCAACGTTAAGAAAGAAATTAAAGCCAGTTTCCTTTGTTCTTTAATAGAAACAATGAAAAATGGGCTAGTTCAAAGAAAGTAAAGTATTCCTTCTTAAAAGAAACAACAGTCTCACTATGTTACCTAGGCTGACCTAAATTCTGAGCCTTAAGCAATCTTCCTGTACTAGCCTCCCAAGTAGCTGAGGCTATAGATACATATCCCCATGTCCAATTTAACTTAAAAAACAAAACAAACAAACAAACAAACAAAAAAACCTTTTAAAAGTTCCCATTTATTTCTTAACCAATAGTAAATACAAGAAAATTAAGAGTTCACATACAAAAGCAATCATGCACTTACTAGAAACATGTATTGTAGACCACTATCACAACTAGGATTCACACATTAGAATGCTAATATCTTAGGAGTTATCTGTATGCGTAAAACAAAAAACTGAAATTTATAACTTTAAAAGTTCTGTTTTTATTTTTCTTTTCTTAGTTTTGTCTTGTTTTTTGTTTTGTTTCTTCTCGAGACAGGGTTTCTCTGTAGCTTTGGAGCCTGTCCTGGACTAGCTCCGTAGACCAGGCTGGCCTCGAACTCACAGAGATCCACCTGCCTCTGCCTCCCGAGTGCTGGGATTACAGGTGTGTGCCACCACCGCCTGGCCTTTGTTTTGTTTTTGAGACAAGATTTCTCTGTGTAGCCCTGGCTGTCCTGGAACTCACTCTGTAGCCCAGGCTGGTCTTGAACTCAGAGATCTGCCTGCCTCTGCCTCCTGAGTGCTGGGATTAAAGGTGTGTGCCACCACTGCCCAGCTATAGTTCTTTTTCTTAAAACTCATCCCTAATTCATTTAATGAGAACTATAGGCAAGAAAAGATGTTCAATCCACTAAAATAAATTGATATATACTTATATTAAGGAAAGCAAAGGACGTCCCTCCTACCTGTAGCCTGGTCTCTTTTTCTGGAAAGAATCAAAGGTTTCCCCCTCCTGTTATTTAAGAACATCTGTCCAAGATCTACAGATGATGTAGACGATCCCTCCAGCTGTTTGCTAATTCTGGGAGACACACCGAACTCATCTGATCCCATCTTCTTTTTTCTTTTTTGTGCCTCTAGCGCTTGTTGTTTTGCATAAATATACTCTAGCTTCTTCAGGACCACTTCTTCTGTCTTACCTACAGGTTGATAGGGAATAAAATTATCACTCTCTGCATGACTCCACATAATAATGAGAAGTAGTTAGCTGAAATCTAGTTGATCTAATTATATTCCCCCAAATTATGGAAGGCAAGAGTGATTACAATTCAGAAGATATAACCCACTCATCAGAGATAACTGCTATAAATCTAAGATGCCAATCCTTAATCTAAACAGACTCTGAAAGACCCAGTTAGCATTTCCCCTTGCTAAAGATTTATTGTGCTCTTTCCTACATTTACACAGCTTACCTGAAAGAGATGATACCTTCCGTATCAAAATATTTCGTTTTCGACTCAGGAGATTTTTCTGTCCTATCAATTTATCTGCCTGGTCTGTTAGTCCTTGAATTTCACTGAATGCCTAAAACAGAAACAGTAATGTCAATAGACCACTAACACCTAAAAGTACAGGAGGCCTACATAATTTCTTTAATGAAAATATTTTAAGCTAGTATTTTAGAGAACATTATAAACAACTATTACTATTTCAAAAATTGGTTAATAGCCAGGCAGCAGCGGAGCACACCTTAAATCCCAGCACTTGGGAGGCAAAGCCAGGTGGATCTCTGTGAGTTCGAGGCTAGCCTGGTCTACAGAGCGAGATCCAGGAAAGGCGCAAAACTACACAGAGAAACCCTGTCTCGAAAAAAACAAAACAAAACAAATGTTCTACCTCAAGCTCTATCACCAACCCAGAATTATTTGTTAAATTTTTTTCTAGCCTGTATTTTTAGGGAATGTAGATAATGATTATTCCTAAACATCACCACTGAGTGGTAGACAGGTTTCAACTACTGCAAGCAGATATAAAACATTCATGTTGTGCTTATATTTTAATTAAATTTTAAAATAATGTTTATAAAATCTGTTTCATGTCAATAGAATATGAATGCTAGATGTATACTTCTCCAACTTCTACTTAAAAGTAATGAAACAATATTATCTTAGATGGTCTATGCATAGAGCTAAAACTTCTGCTAACTTGAGTATTTCACTTTTTTTAAAAGACTGTCAACTATTAAGAAGTATGTTGCCGGGAGGTGGTGGCACACGCCTTTAATCCCAGCACTCGGGAGGCAGAGCCAGGTAGATCTCTGTGAGTTCGAGGCCAGCCTGGGCTACAGAGCGAGATCCAGGAAAGGCTCAAAGCTACACTATGATAAACGGTTCTAAATGATACAGGGCTAATCTAAAGAGACTAGCACAAGGACTTAGAGTCTCTGACCTGACAGTGCTATCTATCTTCCTTTTTTTGACATGTTCTCTAACAGGTCTGGAGCTCACCAAGCAGGCTAAGCTGGCTGGCCAGTGAGCCCATGGAATCTATCCATTTCTATCTACCCAAAGCTGACAATAAAAGCATGTGCCACCACATTTAGTTTTTTGTTTTCTATTTTTTTGACTATGTGTATCTATCACATGTGTGGGTGTGCTGTAAGAGGACAGAGTGTGTTTGATTCCCTTTGAGCTATAGGTGGTTGAGAGATGCCCAACAAGGATACTGAGAATTGAACTGGGGTCCTCTAGTAGAATAGCAAGTGCCTTTAACCACTGAGCCATCTTTCTAGCCCCACCCAGCTTTTTTTCTTTTGTATATAGATTCTGGAGTTGTAGAATTCAGGCCTTCATGCTCACAAGATGAGCACTTTGTTGACTGAGCTATCCCTCTCAGCCCTTAGCTTCTGACTTTAAGAACTTAAGACATTTGGGGCTAGGGAGATGACTCACTGGGTAACAACAGCAGCACCTACCTTACAAGCATGAGGACCTGAGTTTGAATTGTCAGCACTCATAAAAAGCTAAGCATGGCTGCACAAACCTGTAACTCCAGCATCGAGATGAGGAGACAGGCAGATCCCAAAAGCTCAATGGCCACCCAGCCTACCCATAAAGGCAAGCTGACAGTTCTATGACAGACCCTGTCTCAAAGTAATAAAAAGAAAGTGATAAAGGAAGACACCCAACATCTTGCTCCCATCTCTGCATACATGCTCATGGGAACACGTACCCACAGACTCATGTTCTTATACACCACACACCCACAATTCTTCTCTGCTCTCCAGGCTTCAAACACAAAAGAAATTAATATTCAATGTAAAGTTATTCTGACTTAACATAATGATTTTTTTCCCATAAAGTAGTTATTGCTAATTTACTAGTCCTGTTTTTGACACAGCCTCACTCTGTAGCTCAGGCTGACCTTGAACTCATGGCCTCACTCTGTAGCTCAGGCTGACCTTGAACTCATGGCAATCTTCCTGTTTAGCCTCTCAAGTGCTGGCATACCAGGTATGAGGCACCATGACTAGCCACTAACTTCACGAATTGTTAAGAAAAGTAACTCTGTTTCCATCTCCCTCATGACAATGGATCTTTCTCATCTGCAAGAGTCTCTTAGTTGAGCTTATGCTTACATATGAGTTTATGTTTATATATCCACAGAATACTTACCCGAGTAAGAATGAGACTTTTAGAAACTTTGGAAGAATGAAGTAATCCCAATGTAATCTTCAATTTTTCAAAGAGATCCCTCATTTCACCACGCCGCCGCCGCTCATTGGCAGTATGTGTCCGGCGGTAATATGCAAACGCTTCTGTTTCTTTCTGTGGTTTATCACTCCAGCAATCATCTTTCAATTTTGGAGAAATTAATGGAAGCTGTCCAAAAAGATTGTTTTCTCAGTATCCTTCACATGTACTTGCCCTCTTCCTCAATCCCAAATGATACTGTTCTATCTCAGATACACTTTCTTTCTAGATTGTTATAATGGCCTCTCAACTGCTCATCTTACCAATCTATCTTTCCTCCAAATCTCATTTCAACAACATCAATAGTATAAATTCTAATATATATTAACACAATCATATTACTTCCCAGCTCAAGTTTTGGTGATTCTCAAATAAGGAGGAAGCATCTGGAGGCTAGGAAGGAAAGGTTTAGAAAAGTTTATCTATATAATTTATCATCATTAAAATTAGTTTTCAGAATATAACAAAAAAAAAAAAAATCACAATCTTGATTTTTTTCCCCCTTGAGACAGGTTTTCTCTGTGTAATAGCCTTGGCTGTCTTGGAACTCACTTTGTAGATCAGGGTATCCCAAACTCACATACATCAGCCTGCCTCTGTCTTCCGAGTGCTGGGATAAAAGGCATGCGCCACCACTGCCCAGCAAAATAAAAACACTTTAGGGAGATTAAAGAAACGGCTCAGTGGGTCCTATGCAAGCATGAGGACCCGAGCTGAGATCTTCAGCATCAATATAAAAACTGGGCAAGAGAGTGTGCCTTTGTAGTGCCGGCATTGGACAGGTTGAGAGAGACAGATTTGGTTTGGCTGGGAGAGGGGGGGAGGGTTCAGCTTAAAGGTCAGCCAGCCATCCTAGCTCCAATAGTCAATTCCAGGTTTAATGAGAGACCTTATCTCAAAAAATAAGGTGGAGACACAGAAGACGATATCCACGTCTGGCCTCCACATGTGGCAAGCACAAATCTCCTCCACCCCCACACATAAAAGGACTTTCACAATTTGGGAAAGGATCAATGCCACTCTCTTCTCCCCCCCCCCCCCCAGGGTTTCTCTGGGTAGCCCTGGCTATCCTGGAACTCACTCTATAGACCAGGCTGGCCTTTAACTCATAAAGATCAGCTTGCCTCTGCCTCCTGAGTGCTGAGATTAAAGGTGTGCAATGCCACTGCCTGGCTGCTGCTATTCTCTTCTAAATAAACTTTCTCTCTAGTACTTTCTTAAAAAAAGAAAACAAAATTACATTTATTTGTGGTACTGAGGGCAAGTATATGACATACTGCACATGTAGAAATCAGAAGACAACTTTCAGGAGGAGTCAGTTCTCTCCTTCCAACACGCAGATCCTATGGCTAAACTCAAGTCATCAGGCTTGGGGCTGAGCCATCTCACCAGGTCCTTTAGCCATTTCTAACTATGAGACTTGCCTAAATTGCTTAGGCTTTTGTCTGACTTGGACTCCTTATCCCTGTCCCTCCCAATCAATGCTACCACTGTGTATTTTTTCAGAGAGGTCTTTCTTGACTCTCAGCATACCTTAAAGTCTCATTTGTCTTATTTATTTTACTTCAATTTTAAATTTACTCATTAATTTATTTTAAATTTACTCATTAATGAAGCTCTGGCTGTCCTGGAACTCGCTCTGTAGACCAGGCTAACCTCGAAGTCAGAAATCCGCTTGTCTCTGCCTCCCAAGTACTGGAATTAGAGGCATGCACCACCACTGCCTGGCTTAAATTTATTTGTTTGTTTGTTTATTTATTTTTGGCGTTTTGAGACAGGGTTTCTCTGTGTAGCTTTTCCCTTTCCTGGAACTCACTTGGTAGCCCAGGCTGGCCTCGAACTCACAGAGATCTGCCTGGCTCTGCCTCCCGAGTGCTGGGATTAAAGATGTGCGTCACCACCGCCCGGCTTTATTTATTTATTATTTTAAGATTTATTTTTTAATTATGTACACAAGTGTGTGTGTGTCTTTGTGTGGGTTTGTGAACCTGAGTACAGGTACCAACAGAGGCCAGAATCATCAGATCCCCACTGAGCTCAAGTTACAGCTGGTTGTAAGCCTGACATGGGTGCTGGGACCCAAACTTGGGTCCTCTAGAAAAACAGTACATGCTATTAACTGCTGAGCCAACTCTCCAGCTCTAAAATGTGTTTTTAAAACAGAAGTTACTGACAATATATAAAGTTGTAAACACATGCCAAGCTTATAATGAATTGGAAATATGCCCTTTACCTCTAGCAGGAATGACAATGTGTTACATGTTTGTGTGGCTTCTTTCTTTCTTTCTTTTTTTTTTTTTTTTTAAAGATTTATTTATTTATTATGTACACAGAAGAGGGCACCAGATCTCACTACAGATGGTTGTGAGCCACCGTGTGGTTGCTGGGAATTGAACTCAGGACCTCTGGAAGTGCAGTCGGTGCTCTTAACCTCTGAGCCATCTCTCCAGCCCCCATTCTTTCAATTCTTAAGTAATAATATCAGCTTATTTTTGCTGTTGCCAATGATCTCAACTGATTTCTTCCTATGCATAAAAGGATTTTGTCACATTACTCTTGGGTGTCTCAGCACTCTATCTAAATACAGTTTCTAACTCTGGCTTTTCTACTGATCCTTGAGCAACATGCATACAACCTTTTGTCCCTTTGCTTTATAAAATGATTGTCAATGTTTGTTTCTTACTATTCTTCCTTTTTGCACATTTTTAAAGAACTGATATTATTAAACCAGGCTGTGGTGGCACACTCCTTTGATCTCAGCACTCAGGAGGCAGAGGCGGCAGATCTCTATGAGTTTGAGGCCAGTTGGGTCTACAAAGTAAGTTCCAGGACAGCTACAGATACACAGAGAAGCCCTGCTTGGGGTGGAAGATGAGGGATTTTGATATTAAATCTTTGATATTTTACTCTTGGGTTATAAATGTCTTAATTTTTAAATTTATTATTAAGTTATTTTACTTTATATGTATGGGTATTTTGCTTTCAGGTAAACAGATCTACTTTCACAAACTATATCCATTTTTTAACATCCTCCAAATTTATTCTATCCTCTGAGAGGAGTAGAAGAAAGGAAAGGAGCAGGTAGTATCACTCTGTAAAGATGGGAAAATTAATTTTAAATTATTAAAATAGTCCTAAAAAAGTGAACTAATAGATCTTATGTTTCAAATAATACAAATGTTACTGATTTTATTAAAAAATTATATTGGTTGGGGATTTAGCTCAGTGGTAGAGCGCTCGCCTAGCAAGCTTAAGGCCCTGGGTTCGATCCTCAGCTCAAAAAAAAAAATAAATAAATAAATAAAAATAAAAATAAAAAATTATATTAAATACATTTCAAATACCTTTCGACTCTTTTCAGGAGCTTTTTCATCTGCAGAGATTTGGCTATGACACCTAGATAAAGAAAATAATTTTAATGTTTTACTGAAATCCAATACATCAATCTATTTTCACACCTGTTATGAAACTATACCACCTCAAACTTCCTAAATTACAACCATTTCTTTTCTCCAAGGTATACTAGATGGCCACAATTTATTCAATAGTTCATTTTATCTCTAATGTCCAAAGAGTTACTAAAATTATGAATTACTGTTTTTCATTCACTTATTTGTTTGTTTATTTATTGGTAGGATCTCATTGCCAAGTCCTGACTGTTCTGAACTTGATATGTGGATCAAGCTGGCCTCAAACTCAGAGAGATCTGTTTCTGTCTTTAAATTTAATTTCTGTTCTTTTATAGTTTGTTTTTTATATAGTGGTTATTCTTGGCTCTTTATTATTCCAAACTAATAACATGGCATAGCTACTTACTGAATTCTTCAATGTCTCTCAATATAATTTTCGTCAAGCCTTACAAAGCTTGTTACTATATTAAAGAAATACATATATGGTTGCAATCATTTCAAAAGTGTCACTATGTAGCCCTGCTGGCCTGGAACTAGCAATGATCCTCTTTCTAGTACTGGGATTACAGGTATGAGCCACCAACCAGGGCAGCCCAAACCCATTTTGAGATGTTTTCATGCACATCAAAATTGACTTCATGACTCACAGTGTAAGAATAGTATATGCACTGTTAGTAATTCCTTTTTAAATATTTATAGCCTGTGGGGCTATATTAATCACAGAAAACTTTTATTCCTATCATGTTGAAACTGGTTAAAAAAATAGTTGTTTTTAAGATTACATTTTTCTTTTTTGTTTTTAGCAATGTGTTTAGAATGCAGACCTTTCCTATCTAGGTATCTGAAATACTACTGAACTCAGTAAATATAATTAAGTTTTAAGGGATTTAAACTCTTTCACCTTAATCAACAGGTAACTGAAGGAACCTGTAAACAGCTCTGGAATGAAGACAGTCACTTAGGAGGCTATCTTAGGAAACAAGACAAAAGAAGCTGCATCTTCCTTCCTGTCTCTCTTACATGCCAATCCCTAATCCCTACAAAGCTTCCTAACACAGGAACCGACACACAGCGCAGCAAGATACTGTGCCTTTCATCAGTGGAATAGGTAAGAAGAATTTCATGCCTGTATCTCACTTGTCCAGCTAGTTCAGTAATTAAATTTATAATGTTAATGCTTTATTAGTAAAATATAAAAGAACTAACTTTTGCTGAGTAATCAACTCATACTAGCATTATGAAAAATGTGCATGCTATTTCACCTTATACTCTAAATGGAGGGCATACTGGTTCAAAGAAATTATAAACTTGTCCAGGTTAGATACCTATATACTATCAAAACTAGTATTTCATTTTTTTAATCTATTATTTTAAACAGGGTCTCACTGTACAGCTCTGGTTGATCTAGAACTCTCTATACAGACCAGTCTAGCCTCAAACTCAAGAGATTGCCTGTTTCTACCTCTCTCTCCCAGGTACTACAAAACTAGTTTTTTGTTTTTTTTTTAAGAGACAGGGTTTCTCTGTGTAGCTTTGCACCTTTCCTGGAACTCACTTTGGAGACCAGGCTGGCCTCGAACTCACAGAGATCCACCTGCCTCTGCCTCCCGAGTGCCGGGATTAAAGGCGTGTGCCCAAAAAACTAGTATTTTAACACAAGTGTACCAGTCTCTAAAAGTATGTTACTCACAATTATATGCAACCTGATGGCAAAGGCCAAAGCAAGTAAATTACTTCCTTATTTCAACGTCTCATCTAAACTACCCAGGAGAAAAGAGAAACAAAAAACAAACCAACAAACCGTAAGGGAATAATGGAAGTGGGTCTGTTGCCCAAGCTTTTAAGTGAAGTGTTTAGTTTTGTTTCTGGTTCCAAACAATAATCCAAAGGTAAAAATGACTTACGGCTGTTTGAAGGACTGTGTGTGAGTTACTGTAGTCTTCTTGTAGGCAACGTTAATTTCTTCTGAGAGCTCTTCTATAGTCTCAACATCCACCTGCTCATCATCCTCCATATAGTCTACATAGTTATTCTGAAATATAGTATTAGAACAGTAAACATATTGGGAGACAAATATACCTACACTTTTCAAATGCATTCTCCCTTGTTAAACCAAATAGTTCCAAATAGTTCCAATCTACCATGAGTACTAACAACCCTAAGCTTGTTAATCACAAAAAGAAATGAAGTCAGAAAGATAACACGATTAGAGCTAACATCAACAACTATGTTAAATAATAGATATGTTATTTAATAGATATGTTAAACAGGTATCATTAACCTTAGTCTGGGCAGAGTTTCTAGAAGACTATATTTGATGCTTTGATACTATTTCTAGAGGATAGCATTCAGGCATGATGCAGTAAGGCTTCAATTTATTTATTTATTCATTCATTCATTCATTCATGTATGTATGTATGAATGTATGCATGCATGTATTTATTTATTTATTTTTTTGCTTTTCGAGACAGGGTTTCTCTGTGTAGTTTTGGTGACTGTCCTAGATCTCGCTTGCTCTGTAGACCAGGCTGGCCTCGAACTCACAGAGTGCTGCCTGGTTCTGTCTCCCGAGTGCTGGGATTAAAGGGGTGCGCCACCACCACCCAGCTAAATAAAATCTTAAGATCATACATGGTGAGGCCCTGGGTTTAATACCTAACACTAACCCCTCACCCCCCAAAACCACAGAATGTCCTGTTTTAAGGGGGCTTCATAACTAATATCTGATCAAATGCCCATAAATCAACACATATTAACGTAAGGCAGACATGGAAATGGGACACAACTCCACAGAATAAAGAACTTCAGTTTTCAAAAGTAATCCCAAGTGAGTTCCTTATATTACCAGAACAGAGGCAACTGAATAAAACTGAGCACCTATCACAGAAATTCACTGAATTAGTTATATGTATGATGCGAGGCAGGCAGATATTTTCAAGTCTATCTTTAAAAGCAGTGCTCACTATGCCAGAAACTAAAAAAGTGCTATCTTTATATATATTTGCACTGCACGTCAGAGGCATAATTAAAAATGAGGTATCCCAATCACCTTATTAAAATTCTCACATTTATAATTTTGGAAAAATCACCTCCAAATTAAAGGCTCCATAAGGCTAATAGACACTATAAATGCAAGCTATCATTATAGTGCCCACTTCAACTTAAGCACAACTTAAGCAATGTATGTTAAATTTAGACAATGTATATTATAATTACCCTGATGGAACAAAATGAACAGAATCTAAAGTTACTAATATAGGTTTGATTTATATTTGAAGAGTGTGTGCCTAGTTCATAGATTTATGACACAGGGTGTGCCATGTAGTCCATGAGAGCCTCAAACCGGCAATCCTCCTGCCTCTACCTCCTCACTGACAGGATCATAGGCCTGCACCTCACACCCATCTATTTCATGATTTTAACTGCAGGCTTTGTAAATAATATCCAATAATCTCAATAAATGACAATGTAGTTATTTCCTCATACCATTCAAATACAAGTATAGTAGTAAGTATAAAGAAAATCTGGACATAAGTACATACATGTAAATATGATACAAAATTTATATTTTAGAGATCATTCACAGTGTTTTTTTTTTATTTTTTTTTAGGAAGTCAGTGTAAACTTTTTTATTAGATTATTAGATTAGTACATCCAAGTAAGAGCCCCTGTAAGATTACGGCAGTCTAGAGGCTCTGCAAAGTCAGTTCCACTGAGAGCTACAGTTCTTACTTATTAGACTGTTTTGTTTTTGTTTGTTGATTTAATATTTACCCAGAAGGTCCCCCTGTTCATTGTTTCTTATTTTATCTGTATAAGGTAAGTGTCAACCACATCACAGACAATTTGACAGAAACTACAAGGATTTAAAAGATATAAGCTATCTTTTAAAATTCAACTTGGTAGGCACTCTATACCATCTATACTCCAAAGGATCAAGCCACCTTTATAACAATAACAAGCAAGACAGTGTTGCCTTAAACACTAGTCACTTAATAATGATCTAAACTTAAGCACCCAAACTAATATATTAGGTATTAGTGATAGTCTAGGAAAAGCTACTATCTCTAATCGTTTAAATCCATAGGTTTCAGTCACAACAAAAATGGTCTCACCACCTTTTCTACATCAACCTCCTCACTCTGGTAGCCAGAAACAACATCCACAATCTCATCAATAGAATCATCGGTTTTCTCATTCTCCTCTTCCTCATCCTCCTCTTCCAAATCCAAAACAGTCAAGTCAGCACTGCTTCTCCCACCCTTTGTCTCTTGCTTTGGTTTTATCTGTTCTCTTGGGAGCAGAAAATGATCCTGAAAACGTCTGCTCCCTCTTCTTCCTTTTGTAGCTCTCCTAGGAATAATAGAGAAGGCTGCAGAACTAGAAATGCTACTCCAAGAACTATCCTCAGTTTTTAACATTCCATCACTCTCAGTAGTTCCACTTTTCCCAACTAAGTCAGAGATGTCTTGTTCGGAATTTTCTTGACACGGCTTTGTTTCTGTAAAGAACTGCATGTCTGCCTCTTTCTTATATTCTTGTGAAATTCCAATGTACTTCTGAGTTAAGGGGCCCTTCAAATGTTTTCCCCATCTCTCTCTAAGACTGTCCTTCCCCAGAGGGTCTTCACAATCCTTCTTGGCCTCTGCCTGTGAATTTGATTGCTGGTCCTTAACTTGGCTCCCCGGTAATTCAAATTTACTTTCTTCCTTAGGGATGAAGAGAAACTCATCTGGGTCCTCTAGATTGTCTGATCCTTGCTGCTGTTCCATCTTCACCGCAGCCCATTTTTGAGGCCGTACTTTACTGACACGCTGGACTGTCATAATATTGACCTTTTCAGAAATGGTTCTACCCTTTGAAACAGTCTGTTTTTTCTTTGGACTGTTCTGATTCCTGTTCCCACATTCTTCATCACCGTCTCTGTCTTCATCTGTGTGAGACCCAGTGCTAAAAGAGTGTTCATAAGGTCTGGCATCTTCTGTAAGGGTTTCTTCATCCAAAAGATCACCCCCATCATCCAATGAATCATTCAAGGTATCTCCTGAGGCTTTAATTCCTGAGTTTTGCTTGACTGTATCAGCCTCTGTGTCTACAGCTTCTTCATTTGATGTTAGAGCTTTCTTAGTTTCCTCCTCTCTTTTGATGGGGCTTATCTCATCTTTACGGTCTGCACTCTGAGGTTCCTTTCTGACCGGAAGGGAAGCCACATGCTGAAGAATGGAGCCAGGCACAGGCTTCTGTCCCGGGAGCTGCAGCAAGGCGAAGCTACCCGAGTGCAGAGGAATGAGGCTGGCCGTGCCGACAGGCTGCCCGCCTGCTGTGCCGGGTGCTGTCTTGCTGTCAGCGGCTGTTGTACTTGCAAAGTTTTGAGGTTCAGGAGGAGAAATCCTCAGGGTCAGGGTACCAGCCTGAGAGACAAAACTAGATCCAGCAGAAACCAATGAAGGTGCCCGAGTAATGACATTTACTGTTGGAGAAGACCCAACAGCCTGAATTACAGGACTCACAACAGAGAAGGCAGAGGACGAAGTAGAAGATGATGGAGTCTCAGAAGATTTGGAAGGAGCTGGTAGTCGGATTCCCACCACAGATCCTGGTCAGAAAAAGAAAGAACTTAAATCACCACTGCTCATCTCATCAAGTCTTTCAAGGGATGATTTCTAGTTTAAGAAACTGAGTAAGAAAAATTCTAGTATACCAAACACATCACATGGTCAAATGATTCAACAAAACCCATCAGAAAGACCTCTAATTTAATACCTGGGTTCCGAAACACCACAGGCTGTAAGCTGGGTTGGGCATTAGAGCCTCGAATCTGATGTAAAGGCAGGAGTTGGACAATCTGCCCATTGGGGTGCCTGAATAAGTTCATTCCACTTGGACTCCTAACGGGTTGTAAGACCATCCGCTGTCCCTGCAGCTGTGGGTTTGGGGCTGGTCTAAGTGTAGGAGAACCCTGCTGCACTGGAATCAACAACAACCGAGGTCCAGTACGTTTCACATTGTTAGGAGAGATCTGTGGAGTAGTCACTGGAATTTGAGGGCTATTTTCTGAAAAACAGAAAAATGAGAATCCACTATCAGAATTTATCTTTCAGAATACATTGGTAAAAATATTGATGACGTTAGATCTAAAAATACTGCAAGTAATGTCTAACTTGAATCATAAAGTTAATGAAATTCTGTCCCTCTATAGTATACTATTTATAGTTAAGAATTTTTTTTTTTTTTTTTTTTTAAATTTAATTTTGAGACAGGGTCTCTCTATGTTGTCCCGACTGTTCTGGAACTTGCTAAGGAGAATAGGTTGGCCTCAAGCTCAAAGGACATGCCTCTCTCTGCCCTGAGAGCCAATTTAAGGTGTGCACTGCCACACCTGGATGATGATGATGATGATGATGATGATGATGATGATATGATTATTATTATTATCATTTTAGAAATCACATTTCCCATGCCAGGTGATAAAAGCACACACCTTTAATCCCAGTACTCCTAGCTGTGAGGCAGAGCCAGGCAGATCTCAGTGAGTTCGAGGCCAGCATGATCTATAGAGAGAGATACAGGACAGGCACCAAAACTACAGAGAAACCCTGTGTCTAAAAAAACCAAAATAAATCACATTTCCCAGTGATGATGCACCCGTTTAGTCCTGGCACTTGGGAGGCAGAGGCAGGTGGATCTCTGTGACTTTAAGACCAGATTGGTCAACAGAGTGAGTTCCAGCACAGCCAGGGCTACACAGAGAAACCCTGTCCAAAAAAAAAAAAAACACAAAAACAAAAACAAAAACAAGACATTCTAAGCCATTAACAGTATCAAATAAGATTTAATGTTTAGAAAAGCTGTTCAGAAATACAAGCCGAGAAAAGATAGTATTTTAGAGTTCTGGGGTAAAGAAATGGGTATTATGCTAACAGTAAATACAAACAAAACTGATCTAATGTTAGTTCACATTAGTACACTTATCTGGCATGGCTGATACCTATCTCAAATTTGCTATTTTATGTCTGTGAAAATAATGCTATGCAATGTGAACAAAAACATGACCTGAGAGCTAGAGAGATTGCTCAGAAACTGTTGCTCTTGTATTAGTTCAGTTCCTGGCAAACGTGTTGGGAAGACCACAAACTAACTGCCTGTAACTCAAACTCGAAGGAACAAAAGCCTCTCCTAGCCTCTAATGATACAAGCACAAAGGTATACACATATCTTTTTTAAACATGCATGTAGACAGCTCATATTAAGAGCACTGGCTGCTCTTCTAGAGAACCCAGGTTCTCACAACTATCTCTATCTCCAGTCCCAGGGGAATCCAACATCCTCTTCTGGACTCCATGGGCACTGCATGCATGTGGTGCAGACACACACAGGCAAAACACACATACACACAAAATAATTTTTTTAAAATGCACCTAGTTGGGCATGGTGACATGCATCTTTGATTCCACCACTTGGGAGGCAAAGTTCCAGACTAGCCAGGGATATACAGTAAGACCCTGTTCTAGGGGGGGTGCCGGGGTGGGGTGTGTATTAATATTTTGATCCTGCCCTTTGGTGCCACCCTATGCCCTGATGTAAAAAGTTTTCTTAAGGGAAAACGCCATCCCTTCCTTCTCTCTCTACCGCTTTCCCATGAGGTGTGCACCCCTTGCCCTTCCTTCCCTCCCTCCCTCTCTCTCTCTCTCTCTCTTTCCCTCCCTCCCTCTCTCCTTCCCACCGAATAAAACTCTTCACTGAGCACTGTCCCGCTATGGGGCACCTTGGCTCTACCTGCCAACACGTGTAATTCATAACAGGGGGCATCTAATATGATCTAAGAAACACACTAATGCATTAACTTTTCAAGTTTTAGTTCAAAGCCTAATTTACTCCATTCAGACTAAGAAAGAATCTTACTATCCCAAGTATGTGATTATTCACTTAAATGTGCCAAACGGGGCACAAATGAAAGGTCAGCCACAAAGTGTCTAAGATGAGATTCCTTTTATGAGCTGAGAATAAATCCATGGCACTTCCTTGGAACTAGCAGTTATCCAAGTTAGCTCTATTAATAAAAATAAAATTTCTTAATTTTACATTTCAGGTAGTACGTGGATACAAAATGTTACTTTATGGAAAAACAATTTCCATTTAAGTTTTAAACCTTTGATTATATAAAGAAAAAAGTACCAATACTTCTGCAGTATTAAGATTTGAACTCAAGAGCCTCACACACGCTAGGAAAATAATGTATTGCTGACCTCTAAGTGCAGGGCATTTTTTTCTTTTTGTGTGAAACAGAATTACATTTTTTGCTAGTTGCATTTACTATAAAAAATTAGGGGCTGGAGAGATAGCTTAGAACTTGTTGCTCTTGCAGAGGACCTGGGTTCAGAGGATCCCATGCCCTCTTTTGGCTTCTGTGAGCACTGCATGCATATGGTCCACTGACATACAAGGATACATAAACGTACAAATAAAAACAAAAATTTATTTAAAAATTATCAAAATAGATAAGTATACCATTTTAAACTCATTTAACCTAAGCCAATTAAATTTGGGGCTGGTGAGATGGCTCAATAGTTAAGAGCATTGGCTTTTCTTCCAAAGGACTCAAGTTCAGTTCTTAGCACCTACAAGGTGGTTCTCAACAGTCTATAACTCCAATTCCCGGGATCCACTATCTTCTTCTGGCACCTGTGGGTACTGCAAGCACATGGTATACTTGCATACATGCAAACACTCACATAAAATTAAAGCATATTTTTAAAAATGAGAAAGAAAACTTAAAAAGGTTGACAAACATAAAATGTAAGTACTAAACAAAAAAGTTCCTCCTTATCTCTATTTTATTGGTCACATCTATGTCAGTTCACCTGGACTGTCAACTTGATGGGATTTAGACAGCCTCTGGGCACATCTGTGAGGGTGTTCCTATAGAAGTTTAACCAAGAAGGGAAAACCCATCATGAAAGTGGATGTCACCATTCCATGGGATCAAGTTCTGGATAGTATGAAAGTAGAAAGTTCCTGGCTGCAGACACAAGTGACACACTATTTCATATTCCTGTTGTCATGGCCTTCCTGAGACTGTACCCTTAAAACCATGAGTCCAAATAAACCCTTCTTTAGTTACTTGCTTTTTGGTCAGGTTATTTTGTCAACAAAGTATAACAATGAAAGCTGGGAATATGAGACTTTGTCTTAAGGAAGGAAGACAGGCAGGCAGGCAGGCAGGCTGGCCAGCCTCTGTGAAGACTGCATGTATGTGGTCCAAAGACATACATGCAGGCAAAACACTATACATTATTATACTATAAATAATAATTTATAAAAAATTATCAAAATAAAGCCAGGCGGTAGTGGAACACGCCTTTAATCCCAGCACTTGGGAGACAGAGGCAGGTGGATCTCTGTGAGTTCTAGGCCAGCCTGGTCTACAAAGTGAGATCCAGGATGGCCAGGACTGTTACACAGAGAAACCTTGTCTTGGAAAAAAAAAATTTATCAAAATAAGTAAGTATACTATTTTAGAAAATGTCACTACTGTACATTTTCTTAGAAATGCAATGACTTTTTTTTCCAGGTAGATAGGGAGGGAGGGAGAGAGAAGAAAAGAGTAATGTCCACTCCAGCAGCTGTACAAGAAATTCCCTCCTTAAAGACATACAACCCTAGCTCTCATCATACAGCATGTTGTATTTCCTCCCATGTCATTTTAATGGCTATTCTGATGGCTCAGAGCTCTGGTCCTATACATATCTAATGTCCTTCAGCAATCATTCCTACTCTAATGTTTTTTGAGTTTTTAGTACTTACTTCCTGGGGTAAATTCTAGTCCTATGAACCTATCAGTCAGATTATCTCTAAAAGACAGTTGATTCTTATAATTAGGAATCTGACTACACAATTGTACAGATAGCCAGCCAGTGGTCATTCCTAATCCTACAACCAGCCATAAGCTCTTATAAGAATAAAAACACTAACAGGGCTCAGTTTTACAGAATTCTAAGGTTTTAAGAATGTCAAAATATTATACTATGGCTGAAACATGCATTCAGGCATGTCTAAACTGTGGCCTGCATGCATTTCAAGATAGCTATGAATACAACCCATTACATTTATAAATGACAGTGTCAAAACTGGAAACTCCTCATTTTATTACAACTGGAAAATTCTATTAAGTAGCTTTATAATGAAGCAAATGAAACCAGGTGGTGATGGCACATGCCTTTAATCCTAGCACTTGGGAGCAAGGCAGATTGATCTCTGATTTCGAGGCCAGTCTAGACCACAGAGCAAATTCCAGGACAACCAGGGATACACAGAGAAACTCTGTCTAGAAAAACCAACATATAGATAGATGATAAATAGATAGATATAGTTTATTTAGATAGATATTTAGATAGAGAGATTAAAAATAAAGCAGATGAAAACAAATAGTCCTTACCTGGTCTCTGGCTCACTGGTGGGCTTCCATTAATTCCTGAGAGTATAATAGGTACAGAACTCAGTGATGAAGTTGGTGTGGTCACCATGGAGGAAGATGCAGCTGTGGTAACCATGACTACGGAGGTGGAGGCAGTGGAAGCAACAGGAAGAGTTATGGTTGGAGATGCTACCAATGACTTAGGAAGTGCAACTGAAGCCACAGCACTAGTAGTTATCCCAGTAGTTTTGATAAGGTTCACAGTGGCTGTAGACTGGGTAGATGTGACAGGGGTAGTGTTATTAGTTTCAGAGATCTCAACAACCCCAGCAGCAGAGGCACCAGAAGAACAAGTAGCTTCTTTAGCTCCCACATCAGAAGTAGAAGTCACAGACGTCACAGCAGGAACATTCTCTAAAAACACTTGAGGGGAAGTAGTGGCAGCAGCTGTCACAGTACTGCACACCTGAACTGGCTCAGAAGAAACCACAGGTGTTACGACCATTACTGGAGAAGGCCTGATACTGAACTTCTGTGGCCCTGTCAGGGGCTGAGGTGTGCGAACTCCAGGTATCTTCTGCTGCAGGGCTCCAACTTTGCTCATCACAAACTGTGTGAACACACCACCAGGAGAGGGCCGAGCCGCTGCAAATAAAAATTTGCAGGTCAAAAATGTTTAGTTTTCTTACTGTGCCCTCCTACTAAGTGACTGTGCTTATATCAGTATTAGTTGTGCCCACTGGATCAATTTCTTAAAGGTACAACCCACCTACATGAGCCAATTTCTACCCACAAAAATCAAACACTATCCTCAACCCAAAGCAAAGCTTTATTATTCAAAAAAAAAAAAAAAATTAAAACTGAGTGTTGTGACTAAACTTCTTCAAGCTACACAATATATCTAAATTCTTAGGACATTAAAAAAAATTAGAGAGAGCTGGGTGAAGTAGCACATGTATTTAATCCCAGCACCAAGGAAACAGAGGCAAGTGGATCTCTATGAATTTTTTTGTTGTTGTTGTTTTGGTTTTTTTGTTTGTTTGTTTGTTTTTCAAGACAGGGTTTCTCTGTTTAGCTTTGTGCCTTTCCTGGAACTCACTTGGTAGCCCAGGATGGCCTCGAACTCACAAAGATCCACCTGCCTCTGTCTCCTGAGTGCTGGGATTACAGGCGTTCGCCACAACAGCCCGGCCGGATCTCTATGATTTTGAGGCCAGGCTGATCTACAATAGCGAGTTCCAGGACAGCCAGGGCTACATAGAGACCCTGTCTCAAAATAACACAAATTAAAAACAAAGCACAGTCACTAACCTTATCACAAAAACAGGTAAAAAGGGAAGGAGGAGATTCCCAACACATAGCCTTATGTCCCCATTCACACCTGCAGACCTTTTCTACAATCCCTCCTGCTTTAGCAGCTCCAGCTCTACGGCTGTCCTTTTATGAGATAGTTAAGTACTACATATTTCTAAAATCTAAAAACATTTTTCATATCTTTGATTGCTGTTTTAAATCCTAATTAAAGCTGCAGTATAGAAAGGCAAAATGGGTTCTTTTTACAGCATTAACTCCCCATCCTCTTATCTTCACCCCAGCCTTCAGCCAGACATCTCAATTTCCTGTTAGAGGAATAAAAATGAAGACTTTGCTTAACATTCCTAAAGATAACTGAAATAGCAAAAAAAGAGGAATTTTATAAACCAACTGCAGAACTTTCAACTAAAAATGTTTCAAGAAGGCAATTTAGTACAGACATAGCACTAAAATGTTAGGGCAAAAGAAGTTTTTATATACAAATCAGGAATATACAGGAACACTACATTACTTGAAAATTATGATTTACAAGAGCCTTCTATTTTTAGCCTGTACTAATTCACCCTACTAGCTTTTGTTAGCTTCTTAGGATTCGTTAGTACAAGGAATATGCATATGGTTTGTATTAAAAAACCTCAACCCTCATAGGAAAAAGAATATTTTAAAGTAAAGCCTTAAGTCTTTTCTACATTAATATACAGCCTCAAAGTCTTTAAGTATCATAAACCATCAGAATTATTTTAAAAATATTTAAGCAAGGGCATTAATAACAATGCCAAATTCTGTATTTCTCTACTTTTATAACCTTCATACTGTAATCACTGGCAAACAGTAAATTACAGGCCTTTCCAAACCACTTACCAATTGGCCTTTTTGCTGGAACAAATGCCTTCTGATTCTTCCCAGAGCGATTTGTTGCTGGGCCAGAGGATGCCATTTTGGAATTGGATGTTGAAGGCAACAGGGTGCGTGGTTTCCTGGATGCAGCCACCTTGGCATTGGATGCTACCTTGGAGATGACAGTACTGAGGGTTGAGAGGTCCAGGACTGAGGGTCGCAACCTGCCTGTGATATAAGCAGCTAGCCTATTGGCTGGATGCAATGCCCCCATCTGTCCCAATAGCAACTTAGCCTGCGGGTAACTCTTACCATTAACCTGAAACAAGTGGCAAAGAGAAATTCTGTAAAGATAAAATTCTCTTGCTAACTTCTCTCCCTTGACAGGGGTTTCATTTTTATAAGGTGTTTTAAATTCTATGCTTCAGATGTAAAAAGGAAAAAGAGGTGAAGCTTTTCTATTCAGGATAATCTGAGTAATTAGATAATTATCATCTGATATCTGAACTAGGCTCATCTTCATTTATAGTTTAAAAACAGAAAATCTTAGAAACTGTATTAATTTCTACATTATAGGTATGTGAAAGACATAATCGTGTCCAATGATTCATCTGTTTTACTTTAATAAGTAATTGTGGTTATTAATGAATCATAAGCAATAAGCATAACTGTGAACCACAGAATCCCTCTAAGACCCAAGAGGCATAACAAGCTCTCACACAAGGGTCTTTTCAAGTATCCTTCATATCTTAAATCTACTTTTGAAGTTATAGGACATTCATTGCTATAATAACCTATTAAGTCACCCTAGTTTTTGTTGATTTTCCCCCCTTAAAGTTTTACTTATTTTCATTTTATTTGTATGAGTATTTGCCTGTGTACTAGGTGCATGTCTGGTGCCCACAGAGGTCAGAAGAGGATATCAGATCCCCTGGAACTGGAGTTATAGACCATTATGAGCCATCATCTAAATGCTGGGAATCGAACCAGGGTCCTTTGCAAGAGCAGCCAGTGCTTATAATTGCAAAGTCATATTCTTTAGGCCTAGTTTTTGGTTTTCAAAGGTGGCAACTCTAAAGATACTGTCTTCATATTGTAAACAGAACATACTCAAAATAAAATGTTGGCATAAACATAATTTTAGATGTAGTCACTAAATGGTCAGAATAAAGTGAACTAACAAATGAAATACATATTTTTTGTGATGCCTGAGTTGATAACTGCCCATTTTAGGCAGCAATGTAGAAGGAGAGAAATCGAGATCGAGCATGTGTATGTGCGTGCATGCATTTAAAGAAAATACAAAAGCCTCTCAAGTTTCTTACTCATGCTTTCTAGTTTTTAATACTAGATGACATCTAGAGAACATACCTTTTCTGTCTCATCACTTAAAAGTAGTAGATAGAAAATGGAATAAGTCATCTACTCTTCAGATTAATAGGGAAACAGTAAAACTATCTATAGCAACTCACTACATAAAACAAAATTATTCTTTGCTACTTAATTATGATTATTCTCAGCAAGATCAGCAATCTCAACCCCTCAAATTTGGTATCAAAAAGGAAAAGGGGTTTAGCTGTACGAACCTAGATTACTTATCACTGCCTGGCTTGAAGATTATTTACTATCCTCCCCAGCTTCTACACAGGCGGAGCATTCCCTATCCCAAATTTCTGGAGAAGAAAGGAGTATTTTAGATTTTCAGGTATGTATACTAAGCTATCTTGGAGACAGTATCCAAGTCAAAGCAGAGCATGTATTTAGGTCATATGCAGCTCACATATACATAAGGACCATAAGTAATTTTACATTAATAGTAGTGTGCTTGCATTGTGACTATAACCCATCATATGACGTCAGCTGTGGAATTTTCTATTTGTTGATGATCAAAAAACTTTAAAGTTTGGATAATTTCAAATTTCAGATATGGGGATTAAGAATGCTCAACTTGGGGTTGGGGATTTAGCTCAGTGGTAGAGCGCTTGCCTAGCAAGTGCAAGGCCCTGGGTTCAATCCTCAGCTTAAAAAAAAAAAAAAAAAAAAAAAAAAGAATGCTCAACTTGTAATAGAAACTGATATTCAAGTTACAGAATGACTTTCTTTTCTTCGGTTTTTTTGAGACAGGGTTTCTCTGTGTAGGCACCAACTGTCCTGGAACTTGCTCTGTAGACCAGGCTGACTTCAGAGATCTACCTGCCTCTGCCTCCCAAGTGCTGGGATTAAAGTTGTGTGCCACCACAGCCAGGCTTATACTACCTATCTTAAAGTCAACTTCTTATCTCTACTGTCACTAGTAATTATATAACTAGTAGTTATATATTTGTTTTGAAAACTTTATGCCAATAAGTTATTTCTGCTTAGTTATCAAAGGATCATTAGAGCCTAGGTAGTAAAGCTCACTGAGAAACTTTCTGCAAAGAATAGAAAGATAACCATAAGCTAATGTGAGGCTCCATGTTTCTGTTTACATGCAGCAGTTCACCTTGTGTATTTACTTATCACAATAAGGAATAATGATTTTATTATCCAGTTCCCAGAAAACTTGAAGAAATATGATCTAAGGTTAACAAAGGGTTTTGAGTATTAAAAAAAAAAAAAATCAAGATGTTACCTAAGTATAAAAAGGTACTATACCCAGACTAAAGATAATTCTCACCTGGATAAGCCCAGATGTAGTTGAACTGGGTTTACGTTTATAGGCCACAAGCTTCCCTGCAGGAGAAAGCCCTGCATAAAAAGGCAGACCTTTGCCTCCATGTAATCTCTCCCTCACTGAATCCAGGGCATCTGTCTGCACAGGAGAGATATCATCCATTTTCCCAGGGGACAATGGACCATCAGGAGTCTCTGATCCAGATTTCTCAGCCATATCATCTTGGTCTTGACTTGATGGCATAGAGATTTTCACACGAGAAGAATAAACAGGAGGGTTCTTCTCGCCCCGACACTTCCGCTGAGAAGCCAACTCAATGATGAAGCTGCCCACCTTAAGTGACTGTGGCATGTTGCTATTGATGTGCTGAGATAAGATGCTCAAGATCTTATTACGGTCTTCTTCCCAGTTGCAGTCTGAGATGATCTCTATCAGTTTGGTAGGACCACCAGGTGACCTCTGATGTACATAAGAAGTAGAAGAAGATTCTCCTTCATTGCAGGGAGATTTCCAGCTCTTTTCTGTTTGAAAAATAAATAGATCCTCTATAGCACGGCCACTCTGTGCTGGACTTTGAGATATATATCTATAGATTTATTTATTTGTTGGGGGGAGGGGTGTGAGACAGGGTTTCTGTACAGCAGCCCTGGCTGTCCTGGAACTCACTCTGTAGACCAGGCTGGCCTCGAACTCAGAGAGATCCGCCTGCCTCTGCCTCCCGAGTGCTGGATTGCAGGCGGGCTACTGAACTTTGAAAGAAACTCAGGTTTCTCACTGTCCCATTCCTAATATTTTTAGTGGTAAGCTAATGTGTAAACTCAACATTCTGGAGGTTTTAAGGAAAAAAAAGATCTCACAAAACTAGATAGTTGTCTTCACTACCCACAGACTAAATTCACGCCCCCACCCCCAAAAAAGCACTGCTCTAAAAGGCTACAAACATAAAACCTTGCAAAGTGTGATCTATAACCAAGGTAAAGTTTACTTGGTAGAGGTTACTGTTCTGATATCCAAACAGGCCAAACACTGACACTTGTTAAGCCTGCTTTGAAACAAGTGAAGGCGAGAATCAACACTAAATACCAGAAGGTAGTGTTTTTGTTTATAGAAAAACAAAAACAAAGAAGAGGTTGGTGGAATGGCACTTGTGGCTAAGCCTGCCACAAGTTCACTCCCTGGGCTATATAATGGAAAGAGAGAAGAACCCACTCCTGCAAGTTGACCTCTGACGTGTGTCATGGCAAGCATGTACTACCCAACCCCCTCACACACATAAACAAATGCAAAAAAAAAAAAAAAGCCTTTTACGACACATTCTACCACTAGTTTCTACTACAAAACTCTACAATGTCCCTAGATGTGGCTGTTCTATGTCTACACTGTATACAAATGACTCAGCTTCCCAATGTATCTCTAACCATGGTGACAGGTTAACAAGATATAGATTTCATAAGGTACCAGATTTCTATAGTGGAACTTCTCAATCAATGTGCTAGAGTTATGTCAAGGATACAGGCTCTAGTTCCATCATGCCCAAGGTGCATATGGTCTTAAGCAGGTTCCCTCTACCCAAGCAGTCTCCTCTACTTTCTTAAATGTAGAATAAAAATGTTTTATTTAATGCATACTATGTAATTATAAGAAGAGTGCTGCAACTTAGGTGCTGCATAACCAAAAACAAACAGTTAAACTCCTTATTTGTTTAGATTACAATTTCTTCAAAAAAATTCCAGCAGTAGAAAATTCTAGATCAGAGACAGTTGTTCTTCCAGTCTTCCTTCACACATCCCCAGTGGTGGTGGCTATGGAAGACCTAAGGCCAATTATAATAGCTAATGATGCCTATATCCTTGAGGCTTGAAAAGAGGATCAATTTTTCACTGACATGATTATCAAAAGTCCACTGAAACAAAATACCTTATCAACACAAGCAGACCTTTTAGGGATATTAAGCCAAATAATGGGGAAAGACTTCTGCTTGTTATCTCTAATTTTATTTTAGCTCTATTTTAGCAAAGATTAGAAAAAAAGGACAGTGACATATTCTGGATTGCTGGTTTAAGAATTTCTGCCACTAAATAGTTCAGAATTACGTAACAATTATTATCAATTGTTAACATCTAGTTTTTATTCTGACCTTGTGATTTATCAGAATCATCCTCCAAGTCACAAATAAGTTGCTTTAAGGTCTGTTCAGAATCGGGTTCCTAAAGAAAGAAACAATACAGAAACAGTTGAATTCAAAATGTATTTATTATCTACAGAGAGGACATAAATCAGTAGAACCTAACATCTGCCCAGTTATATTACTATCATATTATACAATCCTGGGCAATTAAGAGAGAGAGAGAGAGAGAGAGAGAGAGAGAGAGAGAGAGAGAGAGAGAGAGCGCGCGAGAGCGCGCAAATGTAGCCTTAATCTCTTACTGAGTCACTTAAATAATTTACATTATACACTATCATATATTCTAAAGGAAGAATATTGGATATCTAACTGAGCAAGCTTATTTAAAAAACTCATCAATGGGAAAAGCAAATCACACTAATTGATAAGTATTTTTATTTAAAACCAAAAGTATTTATTTTAATTGCTAAAGGATTTTAATAAATAACACTGAGAGAAAGATTAAACTGGTAAGAGGAGATATAGGCTTATTTACATATCATAGGAAACACAAAGAAGATTATGATGATAGCAATGAAAATTCTAATAGCAACTGGAAACTGGAACTGTAAAGGTTATTATGAAACAAGCAATCACCTTTGTAATACGGTTCTCAGGACTAGAAGAACGTGAGCTCTGCTGCTGAAATAACAAAGATGGGGACACAGGTGGAGAGAGCTGTCTCTGTTCCTCTTTCTTTCGTTCATATACTCGAACTCGGGCACAAGTCATCATACTTTCAAAGTACAAATAGACTGGATCTTTGTCCTCTTCTCGAATCTGTGAATTTCAATAACAAGACACACCATTATATTGATGGGGAAAAAAACTTATCCTAGAATCTGAAAAAAAGACTTCAATCTTTGTTTCCATTACAGAAGATGTTTTTTGGTTGCTTCTTTCCTTTTCAATACAGGTCTCTCTGTGCAGCCCTTGCTATCCTGAATCTCGCTCTGAAGGCCAGGCTTGATCTCTCAAACTCAAGAGATCCACCTGCCTCTGCCTCCCAACTGCCTCTAACTACAGCTGCACAAGATCCTACACCCACATCTGGGCTCTGAAGTACCTATACATATATGGCATATACACATAAATATACATACATAAAAATAAAAAATTATGAAAAAGCACACCTTTCTATGAACTTGAAAAACTCAGCTATCTTTAATTGTTACTAATCACTTTGACTTTTATCACATTTTAAAAGTGAGAACAAATAAACTAATTAAACCAGAGAAGAGCCCTCACAGACACACTACCTCAATTCTTCATAGAATATTAACGAAAATTCTGCTTGAAATCTGTCACCTTTACATATGGCCTATGGAACTCACAGTAAGGAACAAACCACCACTCCAGCTTACCACAGGATTGGGTTTGGGAGTGTATGCTCGTGCCGGTTTAATTCCAGTGGATTTGCCCTTCACGGCAGTAGAAGGTATGTCTGGCTGAGGTGACACCAGTGGTCTCACAGGCTCCATGACAGAAGGTGTTGGAATATAAACTGGCTCGGGATCTACTTCACCTTCCACTTTCACCCACAGTGGGTAATGTCGAACAGGCTGTTCAGGTTCCGCTTCACATACGGCTTAACAGAAGAGGAGAACATGTTATTAGGTGCTTCCTCACAAAAGACAGTCACTTGTAACAATCCAACAGATGCTCCCTGGAAGACCTCTAGTTGTCTTCATACGCATTAATGTATTCATCTCCAACCAAGAGAACAGCTAAGATAAAAAACAAGTATGTGTGTGTATATACATACATTTTATATACATACATACATACATACATACATACATACATATCTATGGCATCTTTTGTTAAATTTATCATGTCTCATCTCTTTAGCTGTTATCTTAAAATTGGAGGTGGGAGTAAACCTGTGTGAAACAAAGTATGTGTAGAAGTCAGAGGACAACTTTTGCAAGTACGTTCTCTCTTTCCATCACATGGATTCCAGGGATCAAACTCGGGTCATCAAGTTTGGCAGTAAGTGCCTTTACTGGCTAAGCCATCCCACCAAACCTTAGATGTTATTTTAAATGGTAATTTTTATTTCAACTTCTAATTGTCCATTGCTTATACATTACATGCTAGTATGTTGTACACTCACTAAATTAATTCATACTCCTAACAGCTTAGGATTTTTCTCTCTATGGAAAATGTTCATTTTACTTCTTCCTTTCCAATCTGGATAGGACTATCATTGTGTAGTTTTCCTAGGACTGGTTTGTTTTTGAGATGTACTCTGGCTGTTACCCAGGTTGGTCTAATTCCTGGATTGAATAATACTCCCACCCCAGACTCCCAAATGCTGAGACTACAGGCCATGGCAATGCGCTTGTACCTTCAGTGTGATGTTATGCAGAAGTGACTGAAAGCACACACATTCTTCCTCGTTCTGCCTTTGGGGGAAGAGGAGCGCTAACTCAGTCTTTCACGATTAATACATTGTAAAGTGTTTTACAGATCTCATTATCAGACAATTTTTATCAGAAACAGATTTTGGCAATTCTTTTTTCTTTTTGGTATTCTCAAGACAGGGTATCATCTATTTCTGGATGTCCTGGAATTCACTATGTAGACCAGGCTGGCCTCAAATTCATAGAGACCCACAAGCCTATGCCTCCCAAGTACTGGGATTAAAGGTGTGTGCCACCATGCCAGTCTGGATTTGCTGATTCTTTTTTTTTTTTTTTTTTAAATCCCTGGGAATGAAGCCTACTTGATCATGGTGGATAATTGTTTTGATGTGTTCTTGGAGTCTGTTTGCCAATATTTTATTGAGTATTTTTGCATCAATGTTCATGAGGGAGATCGGTCTGTAGTTCTCTTTCTTTGTTTGGTTTAGGAATCAGGGTAATTGTAGCCTCATAGAAGGAGTTTGGTAATATACCTTCTGCTTCTATTGTGTGGAACAATTTAAAGAGTATTAGTATTAAGTCTTCTTTGAAGATCTGGTAGAATTCTGCACTGAAACCATCTGGTCCTGGGCTTTTTTTGGTTGGGAGACTTTTAATGACTGATTCTATTTCCTCAGTTTATTGGACTATTTAAATGGTTTATCTGGTCTTCATTTAACTTAGGTATGTGGTACCTATCCAGAAAATTATCCATTTCTTTTAGATTTTCCAGTTTTGTGGAGTAGAGGTTTTTGAAGTATGACCTGATAATTCTCTGGATTTCCTCACTGTCTGTTGTTATGTCCCTTTTCACTTCTGATTTTGTTAATTTGGATGCTCTCTCTCTGTCTTTTGGTTAGTTTGGATAAGGGCTTGTCTATCTTGTTGATCTTCTCAAAGAACCAACTCTTTGTTTCATTAATCCTTTGTATTGTTCTCTTTATTTCTATTTTATTGATTTCAGCTCTCAATTTGATAATTTCCTGGCATCTATTCCTCCTGGGAGACTTTGCTTCTTCCTGTTCAAGGGCTTTCAGGTGTGCTGTCAAGTCACTAGCATGAGATTTCTCCAGCTTCTTTAAGTGGGCATTTAGTGCTATGAATTTCCCTCTTAGCACTGCTTTCATAGTGTCCCATAAGTTTGGGTATGTGGTGTATTCATTTTCATTGATCTCTAGGAAGTCTTTAATTTCTTTATTTCTTCCTTAACCCATTGGTGATTCAGTTGAGCATTATTCAGTTTCCATGAGACTGTAGGATTTCTGTAGTTTTTTTTGTTGTTGTTGTTGAAATCTAACTTTAAACCATGGTGGTCCAATAGAACACAGGAGGTTATTCCAATTGTTTTGTTATCTGTTGAGATTTGCTTTGTGGCCAAGTATGTGGTCGATTTTAGAGAAGGTTCCATGGGGTTCTGAGAAGAAGGTATATTCTTTTTTGTTCAGGTGGAATGTTCTGTAGATATTGATTAAGTCCATTTGAGCCATAACATCAGTTAAAACCATTATGTCTCTGTTAAGTTTCAATTTGGCTGATCTGTCCAGAGGTGAAAGTGGGGTGTTGAAGTCTCCCACTATTAATGTGTGGGGTTTTATATGTGATTTAAGCTTTAGTAATGTTTCTTTTACATATGTGGATACCCTTGTGTTTGGGGCATAAATGTTCAGAATTGAGACTTCATCTTGGTGGATCTTTCCTGCGATGAGTATGTAATGTCCTTCATCATCTCTTTTGATTGATTTTAGTTTGAAGTCTATTTTGCTGGATATTAGAATGGCTACACAAGCTTGCTTCTTAAGAACATTTGATTGGAAAGTCTTTTCCCAGCCTTTTATTCTTAGGCGGTGTCTGTCTTTGAATTTGAGGTGTGTTTCTTGTATGCAGCAGAAAGATGGCTCCTGTTTTTGTATCCATTCTGTTAGTCTGTCTTTTTATAGGTGAATTAAGTCCATTGATATTAAGGGATATTAATGACCAGTGATTGTTTGTTCCTGTTGTTATTTTTATTTTTTGATGGTAGTGTGTGTGTACTTCTCTTCTTTGGGTTTACTGCTGTGGTGTTATCTATTGCCTGTGTTTTCATGGGTGTATCTGCCTTCCTTAGGTTGGAATTTTCCTTCTAGTGCTTTCTGTAGGGCTGGGTTTTTGGATAAGTATTGTTTAAATCTGGTTTTGTCTTGGAAGGTCTTGTTCACTCCATCTATGATGATTGAAAGTTTTGCTGGGTATATTAGTCTAGGCTGGCATCCATGGTCTCTTAGTGTCTGCATTATATCTGTCCAGGTCCTTCTGGCTTTCAAAGTCTCCATTGAGAAATAGGGTGTTATTCTGATGGGTTTGCCTTTAGAAGTCACTTGGCCTTTTTCCTTTGCTGCCCTTAATATTCTTTCTTTATTCTGTACATTTAGTTGTTTAATTATTATGTGGCGAGGGAATTTTTGGTCTGTTTGGTGTTCTATAGGCTTCTTGTATCTTCATAGGCATTTCCTTCTTTAAGTTGGGAAAGTTTTCTTCTATGATCTTGTTAAATATATTTTCTATGCCTTTGAGTTGGTATTCTCCTTCCTCTATCCCTATTCGTAGGTTTGGTCTTTTCATGATGTCCCAAATTTCTTGGACATTTTGGGTCATGACTTTGTTGGTTTTAGTGTTTTCTTTGACTGATGAATCTATTTCTTCTACCGTATCTTCAACACCAGAGATCCTCTCTTCCATCTCTTGCATTCTGTTGGTTATACTTGCATCTGAAATTCCTGTTTATTTACTCAGATTTTCTATTGCCAGCATTCCTTCTGCTAGTGTCTTCTTCATTTTTTCTATTTCCCTCTTCAGGTCTTGGACTGTTTCCCTTGCTTTTTCATGATTTTCTTTCAGAGATTTATTGTTTTCTTCTGCTTTAATTGTCCTTTCCTCTAGTTTTTTATAGCGTTCTTCCCAATTTTTGTTTGTCTGTTCCTCCACTTTATTTTTGATTTCTTCTATATAAGGCTCTAGCCTCTTCATGATGTTACTTATAAGGTTGTTTTCTTCTTCTTCCATTCTGTGATGTTCAGGTCTAGCTCTGGTCCAGGTGGGAGTTCCAGGGCAGGATGGAAGCTGGGGGCTGGTCTCTGATTCTCAGGAAGTGGCTGGGGTCTCAGGCAAATGGGTGTGGGGGCAGAGTGTCCCAAGCGGCTCTTTTAATGAATTCTTGCACGTTGGGCGCCAATTATAGATGTAACCATTTATCCAGAGGGCCTGATCCATATGTGTTGTTTTTATTTTCATTCTTAGCTCATCATGTCGCTGTAGCTTCCCAAAGGATTAAAAGTGTGTGCCACCATGCCAGTCTGGATTTGCTAATTCTTTAAAAATACTCATTGAGAGGATTATATGGCCTTTTAAAAAAAGTCTATTCTGGTTATGGAAAACTGTTCAATTCATTTTCTTTTATTTCTTCCTTTTTTGTTTTTTTGAGACAGAGTTTAACTATGTAACCTGGATCTATATAGATATGGCCTATGTAGATCTGGCTTTACAGGCATACATGCAGGTAAAATGCCAATGCACATAAAATAAAAATGAATAAATAATTTTAAAAAAGGATGCCAGGTTTAACCATCCTATTATGCTTGATATTGCTTACAGCAAATCACCACATGGCCAGCCATATTTTTTGACCCAAAAAAAAAATAAATAAATAAAAATAAAAATCAAAGGCTAAACAGGTAACACCCAAAAGGGAATATAGGCAAGTAAAATTAAAAATTCAAGAAATCACCGGGCAGTGGTGGCGCACGCCTCTAATCCCAGCACTGGGGAGGCAGAGGCAGGCGGATCTCTGAGTTTGAGGCCAATCTGGTCTACAGAGCGAATTCAAGGATGGCAAAGACTACACAGAAAAACCCTGTCTTGAAAAACAAAACAAACAAAAAATTTAGGAAACCACACTTTAGAAATCATACTAGAAAGGACATGGAGTCTTACAAGTCAGAAAAACTATATAATATATAATCTTGGGTAAGTTAAACTGACACTAAGCATCAATCAGGTCAATTACAAAATGGAGAATAAAGCTTCCTCAGCATAAGATTGCAAAATGTATACAGCATTCTTACAAGGTGTCTGATGTTTGTTTTCCTCCTTCACAGGAACAGATTAGTGGGTTTTTGACAACATAAATAAATCCTTTAAGTCATCATAATTACAAAAAAATAAAGAATCATAACAGTCTAGATTTCATGCAATGAGAATAGTTTTAATTATATTCTTGCTATATAATATAAATCTGTAGAAATTAAAATCCTATGAAGAAATGTACAAAGGAAAAACATGCTTCCCATCAGAGATCCACTGTCCCCTACCAATAACAAATTTTTTGTTTGTTCTATTCTCATTCTCTCATTCATTCTCGTTCTCTCATTCTCTCTCTCTCTCTCTTTCTGTCTCTCTGTCTCTCTCTGTCTCGTTTTTTGTGAGATAGTTTCTGTGTAGCCCTGGTTGTCCTGGAACTCACTCTGTAGACCAGGCTGACCTTGAACTCAGATCTGAAACTAATTTTAGCCATTTGTAACTTTAGTGATGATTGTCATGATTTAGTGGAAGCTAAGAAATCATTGGGATGGAAGGAGATGGGCTCTTTAACCTTCAGCTCTAACAACATTTTCACACAACCACTGGGTTTATGTTACTGATTCCTGTTCTATAATCATGCCTGAGTCTTCACTGGTTTCTATATAGGTCACTCTATTTTAAAAGCTACAAAATCTATCAACTCATTTTCAAAATCATGCTTATGTGATTAATCATATCCTTACAGAATGTATACAAACCACCTTTTAGAGAAGAAATGTAATTGTGCATTCCAATTGTTCAGATACAGTCTCCTTACTTTTACTAATTGCTCAAATTTTTACCAAAACATTTCCAGGTTCAGTTACTGTATTTCCTTGTACCAAAAATTTTGCCTTCCCTGTCTTCTCGGTTTTCACTGACAGTGTCATACATCCTATCACCCAGGTTCTCAAACATGATTGGCCTATGTAAAAAAAAAAAAAAGAAAAAAAGAAAAAAGAAAAAAGAAAAACAAAAAAAACCATACACACACACACACACACACACATACACACACACACATATATGTGTGTATATATATAATATATAAAATACCTTTTAAAACACATTCTTTGTAACTTGTAATTTTCTACTTTAAAGACATTGTTTTCTAGTCTAGCAATGTAGCTAATATCCAAAGAAGTTTTTCTACCTTCTTAGGCCATGTCTACTTTGTATTAGATGACTTTTTATGTTCTTCTTTGGTTGGGGAGGCAATTGAGACAGAATATCTCTATAAACAAGGCTGGCCTTGAATTCAACTATGCTCATTTCTTAGCCTCCTAAATACTGAGATTAAAAGTATGAGCCAGCATGTTTAGAGAGATTTCTAGTAAGTACACAACAGAAGGCTAGGGAGATGGCTCAGTAGATAAAGTACTGCCATTCAAGCATTTAAGCCCAGAGTTTGGATCCTTAGAACCTACATAAAAGCTGGGCAGGCAAAAAAGCCATCTGTAATCCTAGTACTTGAGAGTGAGATTGGGATCCCTGAGACTAGATGCCTCGCTAAACTAGCTTGTTTCAACAAGAGATCCTGCCTCCAAAAATAAACCAAACCTGGGTTCAGTTCCCTAAGTACCCTCATGGAGGTTCAACCATTTTTAACTCCAGTTCAAGAGAATGTCTCTTCTGGCATACATTCAGGCACACACAAGTATTTGTTAAATAAATGAAAAACATTTTAGAGGGATTGAGGACTTAGTTCAATTGTAGAGGTTCAGTCCACGGTGCTAAGAAAGAGCGCACGCGCGCGCACACGCACGCACGCACGCGTACACACACACACACACACACACACACACACACACGAGAAGGATTAAGTCATTCAAGTGTTTCCCACATAGACACGAAGGCCCAAAGTACAGGTCCCAGCACCAACATTAAACAACAGGTGTGGCAGTTCCAGAACTGAGGAAGTAGAAACAAGACCCCTGGGAAGTCGTTGGCCAGCAAATCTGGCCACATCAATGAGTGGAGAGCAGGAGGGCAGTGATGCACACCTTTAATCCCAAGATTTGGGGGGCAAAGGCAGGTGGATCTTTGTGAGTTCAAGGCCAACCTAGTCTATAAAGCAAGTTCCAGGACAGCGAGGACTGTTAAACAGAGAAACCCAGGTCGGGGATTTAGCTCAGTGGTAGAGCGCTTGCCTAGCAAGTGCAAGGCCCTGGGTTCGATCCTCAGCTCCCAAAAAAAAAAAAAAAAAGAGAAAAAAGTGGAGGGCCAGTGAGATGGCTTAGCACATTAGGAATTTGCCATCAAACCTGACAACCCAAATTTGATCCCCCAGGACCCACATGGTGAAGGGTGAGAACAAACCCCTTCAAGTTGTCCATTGACTGCCACTCAAGAATGCATAAACACATACATATATGCAAAATAATAAGTGTAATTAAAAATTATTTTAATCAAGCCATGCGGCCTTTAATCCTAGCACTCAGAAGGCAGAGGCAGGCAGATATCTGTGAGTTCAAGGCCAGCCTGGTCTACAGAGTGAGATCCAGGAAAGGCTCCAAAGCTATACAGAGAAACCCTGTCTCAAAAAGAAAAGAAAAGAAAAAAAAAAATTACTTAATCAAGTGGAAAGCAACTGAGGAAAACATGTGGCTTCAATCTCTGGTTCCTCTATATAAATTCACAGAAAAAGTACTCATACATACAACAAGATGTATACTTTTACAAAAAGTTAAGAAGAGAGTTTTAAACTAATTAATACTCACTGGAGGGTGGTGGTGGCACGCACCTTTAATCCCATCACTCAGGAGGCAGAAGCGGGCAGATCTCTGTGAGTTTGAGGCCGGAGCGAGATGCAGGACAGCCAGGGCTACAGGAAAAACCCTGTCTCGAAAAACCAAACCAACCAACCAAACAAACAAAAAATTCAACTCACTGTATTCCAGCTTCTTTCTCTTCTTTTTCTCCTTCAATTGTTCCTCATCTTCTCTGACTCCCCCTCTTTCCCTTGCTTCTTCTCCCAGTGTATCATAAAATAACGAATCTCGATGAGCAGCCTTCTTATGGAAATGCTTTGTTTTGGATCCCCCTTTAACTAATACAACTTTTCTTTTCAAACAAGTGCAGCCAAACATGCAGTCTGGTCGACGGCAATGAGCAGGCTGGCGCTTCTCCAAAGCTAGACTGGAACAGACACAACCCAGGCGACAGAAGTCATTGTTGCATGGAGGAGCTCGTTTCCTTATGATTGTGTGGATAGGTTTGGTTTTGAGAGATGCCTGAAGTGAAGTGAGAAAGTTGTTACTGAGTCTTCCCAGTACCACCACCAACTTACGAGTCACATACTGACCTACCTTCTGATTATGAGGACTAATACAAGACTGACACAGACTCAAAAGGTCAGACTACATACATAATTAGGACTCTGAGTAAACAAGTTCCCACTCTAATGCATTAACACATATCAGCCAAAGAAATTTCTCATTAAGAGCAAAAATATCAAATGCAGGCTATTTACTCACTAGATACCACACATAATGTTCTTCTGCAGAACTGACAAATCTAAGGTGCATAGGTCAAACTTAATGTTTTAGGAGGTTTTCCTGGAGCATAAGCAGGCTCATATTGTCTAGACTGCAACAGTATAGTGAATAACACACCAATAGCATATATGGTCTGAAAAAAAAAAATTGCTATCTACTATTTTCTTCAAAATGTCCTAACTAAACAATAAAAGGGAGGAAAATCATTCATGCATGAATCTTTATGAATGACTAGTAATTAAGGACAAAGACTGAAGAGTGGACTCAGTGGACAAGGTGCTTCCACTCAAAGTAGCCACCTATAATCCCTGTACTTGGTGGGGGGGGAGCGCGGCAGAGATGGGGATCTCTGGGGCCAGCTGCTAGCTAACTAGCTCCAGTTTCAACAAGAGATCCTGTCTCCATAAAGGAGAGAGGGTCTAAACAAGACATCTAACATCAACTTTAACCTACAAACACATATGCATGCACAACAGAAATATACATGCATATATGCACACAACACACAAATTACAGAAAGCATTTACTGCCAACATCTCATGATCTTCAGCTCTAGAATTCAGTGCAGAATTTTATTTTTTTACTTATTGTGTGTGTATAATATATGAGGGTGCACATGCCACAGTACATATGTAGAGGTTAGAAAACAAGGTTGTGCAGTTAGTTCTCTTTATCCACTTTTACACTGTTTCTGGGGACTGAACTCAGGTTACCAGGCTTGTGCAGAAAGCATTTTTAACTACTAAGCCAGCTTGCTAGCCCCAGAATTTTATTTTACTTTTTTAATTTATTTGTTATGTGTGCAGTGTATGCAAGTGCAACTCTGTGTGTGTGTGTGTGTGTGTGTGTGTGTGTGTGTGTGTGTGTATACACGTGTGCCACCTCACACATACACATGTGGAGGCCAGAGGTCAATATCAGGTACCTTTATAAAAACTTCCCACCTTTTTTGTTTGTTTAAGACAGGGTCTCACTATGCAGCCCTAGCTGTCCTAGAGCTGACTATGTAGACCCAGGCTAGCCTTGAACTCACTGAGATCCACCTGCCTCTGTCTCCTGAGCACTGGGATTAAAAGCATACACCAAACTAGGTGTTATGCCCCACACCCTTAATCCTAGCACTTGGGAAGAATAGACAGGCAGATGTCACCTAGGTGATTAAAACGCTAAAACCCAGCTTATCCATTTGCCAAAAGCATCAATGTCTAATTTCTAGCTAAGCACCAATGTTTATAGAAAATAGCAAATACTTACTTGAGCAGTAAGCAGAGTTGTCAAGGAGACATCTGCTCGCTCTTCAGTAATATATGTCCTTGGCTTCCCTTCCCAGAGTGCGCAGTCTTCCAGGTCCATAAGCTTTACTTGAGACTTCGACAACCCTAGAGGACGTGTTCCTTGCTGCTGCAGCTGCTGTTGCTGTGCCTGCCGCAAACTAATCTGCTTTGGAAATGCACTTTCATCTACAGCTGGGACAACGAAGTTAGTCACCTGATTATCTGAGGCTGTACTTAAGGAATTCTTGGTAATTTTATCTCCTGGGATCACATGAGTGTTTTTCTGTTTTGGTGAAACAGGGTATGGTAAAATAGACTTATAAGATGATTTAGTTCGACCACTCAGTGTTGCTTGTTTGTTTTGAGATTTTGTTTTTCGAGAGGCAGTGGTTACAGAATGGGACTTCACAGAGTAAGAGGTAGAAGGGGAAACAGTAGATTGCTTCTTGAGTACACTATCAAGAGTTCGAACATAGCTGGTACTCTTGGTAGGTAGCTGGTATACTACTGGAGATGTGGGAGCATTGGAAGAGAAGCCCATGCTTGTTTCCATCAGCTTGCCTTCATTTTCCAAGTACTCATCTAGCTTATCACTACAGAAAGCAGAACGGTTTTTCAGTGAAGCCTCGGCATTTCCACCTAGAAATAAGGAGATACAAGACATTTAAACCTCGGAAAGTTTTACATCTCTAGGAAAAACATTCTACAAGGTCAGAAGTACTGAGATACATGCTATTGAGACTTCTCTAAACTGTTCCTATTCAGAAAGAAGAAAAAATAGAAAACCAGGACAAACGAAACAGTGTTTCAGATACAAGTCATAAACCTTTTCACTTAACTATAGAAACCAGTGATGAATAAAAACATAACAGCAAGGGGAAAAAAAGAAATTACATCAAAGAAGACTTCAACAGAATGCCAAGGATTATTTAAGAGACCCGAGTCCACTGAAACAAAATGCAAGGGAAGAGGGAAAGCCATAAAAAGAAGAGCATAACATTTAAGGGTTTTCATTTGTTTGGTTTTGTTTTATTTTGAAACAAGTTCTCATTATGTAGCTCTGGATATCTTGGATCTGGCACTTGGCAAGACCTCTTGCAATCCACCTTCATTTGCCTCTCAAGTCACTGGACTACAATGGTATACATTATCAGACCTAGCAACATCCATTTTTAGGAAAGCAAAATATTAGTAAAGATTTAAACATATTATCATTGTTATAAGACTATGCAAACTCAAAGGTGAAACAGATTTATTCTGGACAAATGGCAAACTAAGCTGGTTAAGGTATAAATAGCAAACAAATGCAGTGTGAAATAGGTTCATATTGCCAACCAAAACCTTTGGGTTACAAGTTTATTCTAAAGCATGAGACTATTAGAACTACTAGACAATTTTGAAGTATATAGTTCTGAAATGATGCTTTTGTAACTAAGCATAACAAAAGGAAACACAGTTTGAAAACTGCAAGGATTATTACGTTTGAAATGGATAGGAGTGGAACCCTTGGTTGTAGCTAGGGAGAAAACAAATACCAGCAAGACTTTTCATTTCAGTTTAGAGAGAGGTGAAGATAATGACAAGTAGTTGGATGAGACTGATTTGATTTGAAATGGGTCTTCACCATGAAACCCTGGCTGGCCTGGAACTTACTATGTAGTCAGACTGGACTCAACCTCACAGAAATCCACTTGTCTCCAGCGTTGGGATGAAAGGCAAGCGCCATTAACCTAGGCCAAGACTACATTTTTCAGAACATATGTAGAGTTTAAAACAATCATTAATGACCAAGGCTTGATGGCATATGCCTATAATTCCAGCACTTGGAAGGCTGAGCAAGGAGGACTGAGAGCTCAAGCCAGCATTCCACACTCAGAGACTACATCTCAAAAACAGAGAAAAGGCAGGCCTTGAGCTGAGTAGGAAAGTGCTTGAGGAGCTGTTAAGACCCTATGTTTAATTTCTAGTACTAGAAAAAAACAAAACAACACAAAAAACAAAAGGCTAATCACCTTCATTCCTAGATGAAGAAGCACTATGAAATTTTCCTCTCCATCCTTTGATCTTGGTGAAGTCATTGGTCTTCCCTGTCCTAGAAACAAAAGGAAACCCAGCATCTATAAAAGAAAAAGCAAAAGAAATGACCAGAGTTCTAGTCAGCCAAATATGTCTAATTACTATGTTTCTCTACTATGATACATCCTATGTATTAACTCTATGCCAAGAAACAAGAGATTTACTCTCTAAAATATCATAAATGGATATCTAAATATCCTAAATTAGAGAATAAAAGTAATGCTTTAAAATTTATACTACAAATAACCTAAACATTAAAGAAGAAAAATAGTGTTCAATTATATAAATGCTACATACTCACCAGGAGAGGCAGGGTTAGTTCCTGTAAGGTTCCAAAAGGGGAAGCTGGTGGCTGGAGCCAAAGGCAGTTGTACTCCCAAGTATTTAAGATCAATGCTCATTGTTGGGTCCACTGAATTCAGTTTTAAGCCCACTACAAGAAAAAAGGACCACAGCTCATATTATCTCCCTTTTCTTTGGGAAAAAATTTTTTTTTATTCAAAGAGTTAATAAAGGAAATAGTAAAAAGCAAAATGATGAAGTAAACAGTAACAGCTCCACTTAAATCTTTACCTTATGGTATTACATATTACCTACCCTTGAATAAGGGGCAAAATCTATTATTTATTTACAACCAATGGAATGTAGCACAGGGCACGGGAACATTTCATGATTATGTACATGTGATAACCTAGAAATGTTGCTAAAGCTGTAAGGAAATAAATTCTGTCAATCAGTAAGATTGGGGGGACTTGGTGGTAGTGAACGCCTTTAATCCCAGCACTTGGAAGGCAGAAACAGGTAGATATCTATGAGTTCAGGGCCAGCCTGGTCTACAAAGTGAGTTCCAGGACAGCCAAGGCTGTTACATAGAAAACTGTCTTGAAAAAACACCCCCCCCCCAAAAAAAAAACCTCAAAAGACAAAAAGGGGGCAGGGATAAGCTAAGGGGGAATGGGAGCAGAATCCTCTTTGGCAAATAATGAAGAGAAAAACAAGCCTTGCCAATTGCTTCAACATCTTCATTACAGCCTTTTGAGAACCTAAGCAAGGGACATAAGCCATGCTCATACTGCAAACACAGAAAATATAAAATATAAATGTATTTTGTTTTAGGTTGCCAAATTTGTAGCAATTCTTAAGCACCATAATTAAATAAAGCAAAATTCAAATCTTTTATTTTTCAGCACCTGAGGTTCAGAGGCCTTCTAGAATCTCTAATAAAAAAAAACCTTGCCACAGATGGAGTTTCTGGCCTGATTATAGGTACTAATTTTCCATTATCATCAATGAGCCTAAAATGAGACTTATAAATTAAGAGATAATACTTTAGGAAAATATTTCACTGGAATTTTTACAAAATGAAGGCCAAAAGGAGTTTAAAGGTTACATAAAGTAACACTGTAATGGATAGGTTACCACTAAAAACAAAAACAAACAAAAAATATATTAATAGGCATGTAAGCACTGGAGAAGTCAAGAAGATAATATAGAAGCCAATCTGGTCTACAATATAACCCCGTAATAAGTTATTATATAATACGAAACAGAAGTAACAGACTCAAGTTTCCAATCAAAAACTCCCAAAGTTGACAAGTGGAAGTTAGGACAACTTGTAGGAGTTATATCTCTCTTTTTACTACAGAGGTTCCAAAGATTGAAATCTAATCATCAGATTTGGCAACAAGTATCTTAACCTACTGTGCCATCTAAATGTTTTAATTAAGTTTCCAATACTCCTCCAAATGTTATGTACTTGTAGACACATAGTGAGGAAAATTCTCTTGTATTTATGCTTGAACCCTTGTGCCTGTACACGTGGAGGTCAGAGGCAGATAATAGGTATCTTCTTTCTCAACCGCCCTTCACTGTATTTTTTCTGACAAGGTCTCTCACTGCACCTAGAACACTCCAACTTGGCTAAACTGACCAGACAGCAACAATCAGGGATTCTTGTGTCTCTTTTTTCCAAGCACCAAGAATATTGTGGGCATGTACTGCCACACCTGATGTTCTTGCGTGTGTCCATGCTGGGAATCAAAGTACGACCTTCATACTTCACAGCAGACACCCTTATCTACTGAGCCATCTCTTCAGCCCCAAGAATGTGTGTGTGTGTGTGTGTGTGTGTGTGTGTGTGTGTGTGTGTCCTTAAATATGTTACTTAAATAAAAATAGGACTCTCAACCCCCCAAAGCAAATAAAAAAAAAAAAAATGTAACCAGAGTTTTAAAACTGCAAAATGCTCCTATTTTGAAGAGAAAACACTGCTTTCTGTGATACATTACACACACACACACACACACACACACACACACTCCTTATTATATATTACTAGAGTAAGGACCTACATGTGTTTTTAAGTTAAAAAGAAATTTAGAAGCAGGGGAAATTTAAAAAAAAAATTGCTAGTTGAGAGGTACTGAAATAAAATCAAGGATAGAAGGGAAAGAGAAAATAAAGAACAGAGAAATAAGCAAAAAGAGGTAGGAAGGGGAAAAAAGGAAGGAGACAATGGACAAAAGACAAACTGGCTTGTCCATACTTTGAAACTAGTACCTTCTTGAAGAGCAGGATGTATCACCTGCTTATGCCGCAAAGACTTCAAATCTTCTATTAATTCCTTTTCCAACTGGGAAATTTTTGTTCTGCAACCTAGTCACAAAACAATGATAAAATAAAATAATGTTCATAGAGAGAATAAATGTTCCACACTTCACTACTACAGCCCCAACAGCAAATATATCTGAATATATACTGTTATATAATACCTGGATCATTTGTGGTTGTAGTCGGAAGACTAGAAGGTTCTTCTGTGGTCCCATCAACTGCATGAATATCTAGAGCCTCCTATATATTAAAAATAAAATCCAGTTTATGTTGCTTCTAAAATTTTTAAAGGAAATTTTAAAAAAAAAAAAAAAAAAAAAAAAAAAACGACGATGATGACCTGAGGCTGGAGGGAGTGCTCAGTAGGTACAGTGCTTGCCATATAATAATGAAAACCTGGTTTACCGCCCTAGTACTCATATAAAAGCTGAGTATACTGGCACTTGTCTGTAACTCCTAGTGGGGTTGGGGTGAAGAAGACAGGAGGGTCTCTGGCACTCATCAGCCAATCAGTGAGCTCCAAGTTTAGTGAGAATACCCTATCTCAAAGAGGAACATGCATGTATCACCACATCCAGTGTAATGTACTTTTTTATTATTTCCTACAGTATTAGCATTCAATTATTTTAATCATAAGGGACTAAGATTTAGTCCAGTAGTAGAACACTTGCCTTATTATGTATAAGGATCTCTAGTTTGATCTCTAGTACTGTTCTTCCCCATTCCTGCTACAAACAAAGGGGTGGGGTGGTCAGAGAGTGAATAGAAGAAAAGAAGGGGAAAGAAGAAAAGAAGGAAGGGGGAAGGAGGAAGGAGGGAGAGGAAAAACATCACCACTACCAGGAAAAAAGACAAATACGACCTCATACTAAACCAACATCAAACTGTATCTGCCCACAATCTGCATGCTCAGGTCTCAGAGCCTATATAAAGAAGCTTTCTTAAAGCCAGGCGGCTGTGGCACATGCCTTTAATCCCAGCACTCAGGAGGCAGAGCCAGGCGGATCTCAGTGAGTTCGAGGCCAGCCTGGTCTATAGAGCAAATTCCAGGACAGGCACCAAAACTACACAGAGAAACCCTGTCTCGATTAAAAAACAAAAAACAAACAAAAAAAAAAAAAAAAAAAAAAAAAAGAAGCTTTCCCAGTAACAGAGGAGGAGAAGACCAGGTAGAAAGACATCCAGCATCTACAGTCAACTTAAGAATACTAACTAGACTCCTTAAAACATCTGCATGAAAATTAGTATTCATGTAGGGTCAGAGGAGGGCAAACCATAACACAAATTATGTAAGACTCAAATCATCGAGACTGCTAGCACTGAGCTGGACATGGTGGCACACACCTTTAGTCCCAGCTCTCAGAGGAAACATCAAATGGATCTCTGTGAGTTCAAGGCTAGCCTAATCTACAGAGCCGACTGCATTAAGCTGTGTAGAGAGCCCGTCTCCCAAAAATAAAAAAAAGACTGCTAGTATTTGGTTCTCCAATACTCTACACCACTGTTACTAATCAGTGGTAGGAGAGATGAAGTATCTCAGGAAATAAAAAAGTGTACTTTTTATGTATTGTTATGCTTTCTTTGAGTCTGCAACAATGAAAATTCCAAGTTCAATTTCTAGCACCAATGTCAGATAGCTCACAACTGCCTGTAACTCTAGCTCCAGGGCAACCCAATGCCTCTGGCCTCCACAGGCACCTGCACTCACATACAAAGACACACATAAATCTTTTTTAAAAAAATCAGATAAATATCCTACATAAATTATAGAGTGATATCTAAGCAAAGGTACATTTTTAAAGTCTATTTCAAAGCAAGTAAGTATCTTAAAAGGTGATTACTGGGGCTGGAGAGATGGCTCAGTGGTTAAGAGCACTGCCTGCTCTTCCAGAGGTCCTGAGTTCAATTCGCACCAACCACATGGTGGCTCACAACCACTTGTAATGAGATCAGGTGCCCTCTTCTAGCCTGCAGGGACACATGCAGGCAGAATACTATGTACACAATAAATAAATAAATCTTAAAAAATAAAAATAAAAAGGTGATTACTGTTAACTAAACCAAATGTAAAGATACTCATTCCCTTTTCCCAAACATATTCACAAATGGATACATTAACAAAAGTAGATCCTAAATTTTAAGCCAATACATAATTCAAAAGAGACCTTAGAAAGAAAGCTGATCATCATAATCTTACCTTTGATTCAAAGGAAACAAAGAGCACACCATCCACATCTTCTAGATCAGGCTTCACATCAGGGACGGTATTTCCAGGGCCTACAGGAATATTCTTTGTAGCAGTTAAAGACTTCCCTGTGTTTTTAGGTGGTCTCCCTGCCTTAGAGAGCCTCACCTTTCGAGGCCTCCCTCTTTTTCCAGGAGCGTTTGGAGAGGCACTCTGGCTAGTGTTCACAGCCTTTGAGGGTAAAGCTGTCATTTTAAGCACAGTTGTTCGCTTTTTGCCCAAGTCCTCTTTTCCTAAAAACGAGTCTCCAGTTGATACCTTTGAACTGTCATTTGTTCTTTCTGTGCTACTGCTATCAAATATGTCAGGATAGTTCCACTGGGGTTCTTTAAGTAAAGTATATTTTTGTACCATTCTGAGGTCTGATGAATGTTTTCTGAGACTATTTTCTGAATCCTTACTTAAGCAAAAGCCAGTCCCACTGGAATTTTCAATATATGCAGGCAAATATTCTAATTCTGCCAACACTGATTTATCTTTTCGAGATGTGGAAATCGTATCAGGGAGTTCAGAAATTTTCACTGTGCTTTTGGTGACAGCACAGGGTTCTAGGTAAACCACTGGCATTTTTCCAGCATCTAATTTAGACATTTTAGCTTTAGCAACACCTGGGCTACTTGGTAGCCATTTATAAGATGGATGATCAGCTTCTAAGTTATCCACTTTATTGTGTCTCTTTAGTTGTTTCTCTAATATAGGATCATCATCGCTATTGGAGTAGACATCCGTTTCCTCATCTGTCTCTTCTTGTTTCACGGTGACCCCTTCTGGGCATTCACCAAGTTCATAATCATAACCATCTAGGGGCTCCTCTTTAATGACGACATTAAAGTTTCCATTCGGGTTTAATGGTGAGGCAATCTGGGAATCATCTTCAAAACTGTTCGCAATAAGACTAGAGAAAGAGAGGAAGATAAAAAGTACAGAACTATTCATAAACAAGACTCAAGACAGGAAAGACAGTTAAGACGAATTAATGCATCAGATTTCATGAGCCATTCCTTAAAAACTGTCTGTAACTTAACAAAGTACTCAAAAGCAATTTACCAACATAAACACATTTATCAATGTTTTATTAAAAAAATACAATTCAAGAGCAAAGTTCTAGGGCTGGGAATGTAGCTCAGTTGGTAGAGTGCTTGCCTAGAACACAAGTCCTGAGGTTCAATCCCTATCACTACATAAACTGACCCTACTTATATAAATAAAGCACAGGAAAAGAATATAGTTTACCCTTATCATTAAATCAAAATGCAGAGTACCTTATAAAAGGTGATTGCCTTTAGATATTGATCAGATATACAGAACTCCATATTAAAGTCAGCTAGAACCAATGAAAAAACAAACTGTAGTGGTATTGTGTTCCCCGAAATATTGTGCACTTTAATAAACTTATCTGGGATCAGAGACAGAACTGCCACAATATTAAACATAGAGGATAGGCAGTGGTAGCACACGCCTTTAATCCTAGCATTCCAGAGGCCGAGATCTACCTGGATCTCTGTGTTCAAGGATACAGCCAAGCATGGTGACTCACGCCTTTAATCCCAGGAAGTGATGGCAGAAAGCAGAAAGGTATATAAGGTGTGAAAGACCAGAAACTAGAAGCATTTGGCTAGTTAAGCTTTTAGGCTTTGAGCAGCACAGTTCAGCTGAGTTCCATTTGGATGAAGACACAGAAGCTTCCAGTGTGAGAAAACAGGATCAGCTGAGGATCTGGCGAGGTGAGGTAGGTAGCTATGGCTTGTTCTGCTTCTCTGATCTTCTAACATTCACCCTAATAACTGGCCTCAGGTTTCTTTTTATTAATAAAAACATTTAAGATTCCTGCACAACAAACTCTTAAAATGCATGCATCATCAACTGCCAATAAGCAAGAGGAAAAAGTAATGTCTATCACAACTAGGACTTACAACAAATTAATATGCTTTCAAACTGCTAGTTCATTTCTGTATTCCAGATAAAATATCTAAACAAAATTTAACATCTTAACCAATACATACTCAGGTTACTATCAGAAGATCTTCAATTTTTCAAATTAAAAAACCCACTTTTAAGGAATAAGGGTGTGGCTCAGTAGTAGAATACCTGCCCAACAAGTGCAAGGTTCAATTCCAGCACCCTCCCCACCCCCCAAAAAAGACATGCTTCCAATGTAAGAATTTACCAGAGCAGCTGGGCAGCACATTCATGGTAATAGTAAGGTAAGCATGTCTTTAATCCCAGCACTCAGAAGCAGGTAGACCCGAGGTGAGGCCAGATCTACATAAAGAATTTCATGCCAGCCAGGGCTATCTAGTGAGACCCTGAATCGAAGATAGATAGATAGATAGATAGATGGATGGATGGACGGACGGATGGACGGACGGACAGACAGACAAAGAGTTTGCCACAAACTCTTCCAAAATAAAAGGCTAGGTTACATACAACTGGGGACTTGGTCTGTAAAGTATTTGCCCAGGATGTACAAAACTCTAGGTCAATCCTCAGTATCACATAAATCAAGCATAATGGCACATTATGTGTAATCTTAGAAAGTGGAGAGGGTAAGAAATTCAGGCCTTTGAGTTGGCTCAGTGGTAAAGGTACCTGCTGTTGAGTTAAATTTGATGCCCTGGATGTGATCCCTGGGACCAACATGGCAAAAGAAAAACCAATTCCCAGTAGACCTCTGACCTACACACACATACACACAGACACACAGAGACAGACAGAGGGAGGAAGGGGGGGGGGGGGGTAATAGCCTCTTCAACAAATGGTGCCGAAAACAGGATATCTACAGAGAACTAAGAAGGAAATCACTGTGATGGTTAATTTTCATTGTCAATTTATAACACTTTGAATCACCACAGAAACATATTTCTGATGTGTTTATGAGGTTATTTTCCAGAAAAGATTGAGGAAGGGAGGAACACTCAACCCAAATATGATAGATAAGCTTCTACCTGCCATGGGCTGGCGTCCCAGGCTGAATAAAATTCAAAAAAAGAGAAACCCAGTGGAGCACCAGTGTTCATCCTCCTGTACCTCCTGGTGGTGGAGACAATGTGCCAGCTGCTTCACACTACTGCCACCATGCCTTTCACACCACGATGGACTGTACCCTCAAACTGTGAGCCAAAAATGAATCCTTCCTCAAATTGCTTTCATCAGCAACAAGTAAGTATTATACTAACCCTCCACAAAAATCTATTCAAAATGAATAAAAGACCTTAATGTCTGTCCTGAAACTCAAAACAGTTTAGAGCAGTGGTTCTCAACCTTCCTAACGCTGCAACCCTTTAATACAGTTCCTCATTTTGTGGTGTCCCCCAACCATAAACTTACTTTGCTGCTACTTCATAATTGTAATTTTGCTATTGTTATGAATCATAATGTAAATATCCAATATGTAAGATATCTGATATGAATCTTCCAAAGGGGTTGGTTGTACCTCACATGTTGAGAACCTGAGCAAGAATAAAACACCAGGGGGAAAAAAATTTAACATCCAGGCATAAACAAAGACTTTTTAAAAAGAACTTTTACAGACTGAGAAATAGCAAAAATTGACAAGCAGGTTGAATGAAGTTTAAAAAAGAAAAAAGCCCCGCACCACAAAAAGGAACAAAATAAATAGCCTGGTCTACAGGGGGAGTTCCAGGACAGCTAAGGATGTTATACAGAGAAACTCTGTCTTGAAAACTTAAAAAAAAAAAAAAAAAAGCGCTGACTACTCTTCCAGAGGACCCAGGTTTCATTCCTAGCACCTATATTGTAGTTCACAACTCTTCTGTAACTCTAGTTCCAAGACATCCAATGCCCTCTTCTGGTCTCTCTAGGCACCTGGCACAAATGAGGTATAGAGACAACAGACATATATACAGGCAAAATACCAATACATATTAAAGTAAAATAAAATAAAATAACATTTAAAAAAATTAATCACATAGACAATTTTTAGGAGGACAAGAGAGACAGAGCATGAGAGTGTGCATGCATGGTGGCAGATGCCTTTAAATCTCAATACTTAGAGACATAGACAGGAGAACCTCTGGGAGTTTGAGGCAAGCCTACTCTACACACCAAGTTGCAAGCCAGCCAGGACTGCAAAGAAAGATCCTGTCTTAAAAAAAAAAAAAAAAAAAAGGGAAAAAGGAAAGAGAACAAAAATCCAGAACTATACAGTGAAGACTTTAGCCCACTTTTCTCAATTAGAGTATGCTAGAGGATCTATTGTGTGGTTACACACTTGCCAATGATGTGGGAAGACCTAAATTCAATCCCCAGTACTACCATTACCACTCTCTCCCATAAAAATCAGTTGGGAGCAGGTGATGGTGTGCACCTTTAATCCCAGCACTCTGGAGGCAGAAGCAGGCTACAGAATGAGTTCCAGAACAGCCAGAGCTATATTAGTGAGACCCTGTCTCAAAAAACCAAAACCAGAAAAAAAGAAATCAGTAAGGAGACAGAACTCAGTAGTATTATTATCAGTTACATTTACCAAGTTAACTGTAGATCACATTCAAAGCCGGGCATGGTGGAACACACCTGTAACCTCAGCACTTGGGAGGCTAAGGCAGAGACCATCATGAATTCAAGAGCTTGGGCTACAGTGAATACCAGCCAGAACCAGAGCAAAAGACACAGACTTACAAAACAAACAGAACCTCCACTCAATATCTATAAAATATGTAATTCTTTTCAAATATACACAAAGTATTACCCATCAAAAAAGACAGTAGGCTGGCAAATAGCAAAGTCTTAATAATTTCAAAAGTTAAGTTACTTATGCTTTTTGGCAGAAATAAACTCAGACAATATAAATGAGTAAGAAACAATGCAAATATCAAAATGTATAGAATGCAAACTAAAGTAGTGGTAAATTTAGTTTTAAATACATATGCTAAGGAAAGCAAAATGTCTAAAATAAATTCTCCATTATAGGAATTTATTTTCTGCAAAAGGCTAAAAAAACGTAAAATATTTAAGTTATGCCACTAAAGCACAAAAGGATCCATATAAAACATACATAAACATAGCCATGATCCAACAAATGAACACTGAAATTTCAATTTTATGTAATTTTCAGAGATCGTGAAATATCCTTCCTTTTCTCCAGCCATCTAAACATGTAAGAACTATTCCTAGCTTGCAAATCACACAAACAGGTGATGAAGTATGGACCTAAGTTTTAATTTGCTAGCCCCTGACACAAAGGTCAATTATGGCAAAAGCAAATAGAAAAGACCCAAATGTAGAAAAAACAAAAAGTCCTCTGTCATATGCAGCTACTAGCCTATAATATAAACACACACACACACACACACACACACACACACACACACGTACACGCACACGCACACACGTAAATAAGTATAATGTATAAAGTCTCAAAACTTAGAAAGGAGACCAAGAGATGGTAACATTAGGTGGTGAGGAAGGAAGGACAGAGCACAGGCAAAAGGACACTACCCATGGAAGAGAATATAAAGCTAGTAGTTTGCTAATACCAACTCTGTCATAGCTGTTATTCTGTGGTGGATATCTGAATTCAACTTCCTGTGTGTTGAAGTAGTTAAAAAAAACCATTTTTTCGATAAAGGCAATAGAATGGTGGCATACTCCTTTAATCCTGGCACTATAATCCCAGGCAGACGCAGGTGGATCTCTGGGTTCGAGGCCAGCCTGGTCTACAGAGTGAGTTCCAGGACAAATAGGGTTACACAGAGAAACCCTGTTGCAAAAATTAAAAATTAAAAAAAAAAAATAGAAATAAAAAATAAAAATCAGGGTTGGGGATTTAGCTCAGTGGTAGAGCACATGCCTAGCAAGCGCAAGACCCTGGGTTCAATCCTCAGCTCCCACCCACCCCCAAAAAATAAATAAAATAAAAATCACTCGGGGGGGGGGGGGAATCTATGAAAGCTGGGCTTGCCGTTTTTTTATCTGCACCGACCATTAGTGCAACAGGCATTAGTCGCGACTAGTAACTAGTACACTTGCCACACTAATCCATTTAGGGGACAAAATTTAATTTGTTCTGAAGAATTTTGTAACTTGAAAATTTTCCCTTTGTTTAAGACTGTATCAAATCATTCTATTACATTGTTTTATTAATTTATAATTATATTGCTGTACATAAAGTACGGTTTCTTAAAGTAATAAAAATTTATAACAAGATAAAGTTGAAATAAAAATCAAGAGACCAGAAACTAACCAAGTTGAATTTATGAGCTAAAACTTGACAGAAACATGATGAAAAACTATCATCTTACACAAACTTGGAAAGTACAGTATGGTACACTTCTAGCTTCTTTCTGGGGAAATTTACAACCCAGATACCATGCCATTGAAAATAAAACTCAAAATAGCTATCCCTTATTAATTTAGATGCAAATTTCCCACAAACAGCCTAGAAATATTAAAAAGATTATAGCCGGGTATGGTGTACACCTTTAATCTCAGCGCTTAGGAAGCAGAAGCAGGATTTCTGTGACTTAAGGCCAACCTGGTCTACATAGCAAGTTCCAAGACAGCCAGGACTACATGGAGAGACCTAGTCTCAAAAAAAAAAACAACAACAACAAAACACTATTACTATAACAAGGTTTAGTCCAACAATGCAAGGCTGAATAACAGTACCACCCATCAATAAAATTCATCAACAAAATGGGAGGGAGCACATGACATCCCAATTAATATAAAAGATATGTTTATGAAATTCATTTATTATTAAAAACATAAACTGGAAAATGGAAGGAAATGTCTCCATGCGATAAAGAATACAACAAAAGATACATAAAAGTACTCAATGATGGATCCTCTTCTTGTAGAAGAGTCCCCAACACCTACTCTGGGTTGCTTTGCTCACAACCACTTAACTCCAGCTCCAGTGTATCAAATAGATCCAATACCCTCTTCTGGCCTCTGCAGGCATCCAAACTCAAATAGATACTCACACAGACACCAAAATAAAAATGAAGATAAATCTTTTTAATTTAATTATAGTAGAAGGGGCCACATACACACATACAGCCAGATGACCTCAGTTCAATCCCTAGCTCCACATGATGGCAGAAAAGAACCAACTCCTGAAAGTTGTCTTCTGACTTCCACATGCACACCATGACATATACAATTCACATCCACATATATACACATACAATAAATATAACAAAAAGAGAGAGAAAGAGAGAGAGAGAGAACTAGAGCTAGAGAGATGGCTCATAGGTTAAGAGAACTGGCTGCTCTTCCAGAGGTCCTGAGTTCAATTCCCGGAAAATACATAGTGGCTCACAACCATCCGTAATGAGATCTGGTGCCCTATTCTGACATGCAGACAGAACACTGTATACAAAATAAATAAATCAAAAAAAGAAAGAAGAAAGAAAGAGAAAGAGAGAGAGAGAGAGAGAGAGAGGAAGAAAGAAAAGAAAAGAGAGAGAACTAAGAAGCCGTGGTGATGGTGGTGCACACCTTCAGTCCCAGCACTTGGGAGGCAGAGGCAGGTGGATCTCTGTGAGTTCAAGATGTGCCTGGTCTACAGAGTGAGTTCCAGAACAGCCATAGCAACACAGAGAAACCTTGTCGGGGGGGGGGGGGGGAAGACACGACAAAAAAAACCCCACCAAAACAGAAGGGGGGGGGGAGCGCACTAAGTGAAATTTTAAAAGGCAAACTTAACAGCTTTCACACCTGAGTCTATGAGCATCTCTGAACTAATTATTGTGTATAGTGTGAAGGAGAAGGCTTATATTTTCCAGTGTTCTACCACTGTTTACTGAAAACTGACCAACTACACTACACAGAGTGGATAAAGGGAAAATAACAAGCATGAAGCTTGTACCTGTAGGTAGTAGTTTCAATGTGTCCCTCAAAAGTCTGTGTATTAGAAACTTAACCCCAAAGTGAGGTAAAGATTGGATGAGTGCCTTTGCAGAGCATTCACAGTATTTTAAGAATAAAAGAAACCAAGTCTAGAACACTTGCTGTCTCACAATGTGATACGCCCCCACCATGTTATGATATAGTGAGACTTCCACAGATGCCAAACAGATACCAGCTCCATGCTCTTCAATTTTCCAGCCTTCAAAACAAAAAGGCAAATAATTTACCTTGTCTCTGGTATTTTATTCTAGCAAAATAAAATGAGCTAAAATGTATTGGGAAATAATTTTAAATAGTAAAGGATGGGGATGTAGCTCAGTGATAAAATTTGCTTAGTATGCCCTGGGTTCAAACCTGAGCACACAAAGTTGTAGGTCCGGGTGCCAGAAGCCTGTAATCTCAGCAATGAAGGTTAAAGCAAAAGAATGACAAATTCAAGGTCTACCTGAGCTACAGAGTTCAGGGCAGCATAGGCAACTTACTGTGACACTTTCTCAAAAGGAAAAAAAAAAAAGGAGTTGGGGGTTAACCCAGTGGCAGAACACTTTCCTAACACACGAGTCTCTGTGGTCAGTTCCCAATACAATCATTTAAAAAAAAATAGTATGTGAGCTAGGGAAGTAGTTCAGTTGGTAGAATATCTACCTACCATGCATAAGACTTTAACTTCAATCCCCACAACTGAAGACAGAAAGAGAAGGAAAGAAGAGAAAGGAGGGAAGATAACGTGTAAAACTGATCATTGGGGGCTGGGTAGATGGCTCACTCAGTGATTAAAATAGGAATTGGGGGCTGGGTAGATGGCTCACTCAGTGATTAAAATAGGAATTGGGGGCTGGGTAGATGGCTCACTCAATGATTAAAATAGGACTGTGCAAGTAAGTATGAGGACCAATGTTTGGAACCTCAGAACCCATAAAAATGCCAGGTGGAAAAAGTAGCCAGCCCTTAATTCCACCCTAGGTAGGCAGAGATAGGACCTCAAAGCCAGGGCTAGCAAGACCAGCCACAGTGACAAGCTGTGCATTTGATTAAGAGACCATGACTCAACGAATAAGGCTGAAGAGTCAACATCACCATTGGGCCTTCACATGGCCCCATCTGCACACATCCATAAACACAAACACACAAACACACACACACAAATGGTGGGAAAAACTAGTAGTTGACATTAGTCTTATGATTTAGACAGGCAAAAACAAGAACAGCTAAAACACTAAAGTTCTTCTAGGAAAAAGTAAAGCAAATGACTACTATTTTTCATTATCAGTAATTTTTTTTTAATTCTTTATATTTAGCTGGGCATGGTGGTACATGCCTTTAATCTCAGCACTCTGGGACGTAGAGGCAGGCAGATCTCTCTGAGTTCAGAGACAGCCTGGTCAATAGAGCAAGTTCCAGGACAGCCAGGGCTACACAGAGAAACCCTGTCTCGAAAAACAAACAAACAGACCAGGTGTAGGGGTGTATGCCTTTAATCCCAAACAGTCCGATGGACCTACTGAGTTTTATATATATAGCTAGGACTACATAGTAAGACTGTCTGAAAGAGAAAAATAGGGACTGGAGGAAGGGCTCAGCAGTTATGGTGCTCCTCTAGAGGACCCAGGTTCTGTTCCCAGAACCCACATGGCAGCTCACAACTGTCTGTAATTCCAGTTCCGAGGGGGATCCATGACAACAAGCACACATACATACACACACATATACATATGCAGGTAGGCAAAATACCCATACACATTAATCTTTTTCTAAAAAGAAAAACAAACAAAAAGCAGGAAGAAAGAATGTATATATGTACTTATATAGTATCTTCTCTAAGTTAATAGCACAGAGCTTCTTAAATAGTTGAAATTTTCTGATTACTAGGAGTATTTTTCCTATTCATGAGCACACTGCTCACACTTAAGTTTATGCTAATAAGTTGACTTCATAGTGTCCCCCTTCCCAAAGTAGGTTCAGTATCAGCCTGGCTACCAAAAAGATGAACACTGCTTAGAGAATTGGCACTCTGAGTCTCTGAGTCAGTTGAGCCTCTGAAGACAGCAAAGTGGAGAGTGGATCTGGTAGAACATTTCCTGAGTTCTGTGAATGAATTTAGCAAGTTGGTGAATCTAAGGGAAATTAGAATCTTCAGATCCATAACCCACTGATCAAAAAAGGTAGCCTGTGCTGGTTTCTGAAATAAGGGCAACCTTTTGGGAATAATGCCCTTAAACCTGTAGGACGAACACAGAGTTGTTAGTGTCAAAATGAAATATAGTATATCATACATGGCTGAAACATGATATACTAAGACCCCCTTGTCCTCTATTTTCCATTGCCTGGTGGTTAGCCAAGATACAGAATTAAGTAGTGCCAGGTGGTGGTGGCAACACCTTTAATCCCAGCACACAGAAGGCAGAGATTTCTGTGAGTTCAAGGCCAGCCTGATCTACAGAGAGAGTTCTAGGATAGACAGAGCTGTTACACAGAGAAGCCCTGTCTCCAAAACTAAGAGAGAGAGAGAGAGAGAGAGAAATGAGTAGAGACAGGGTTTCTCTATGTAGCTTTGAGCCTTTCCTGGATCTCACTTTGTAGACCAGGCTGGCCTCAAACTCACGAAGATACGCCTGCCTCTGCCTCCTGAGTGCTGGGATTAAAGGCGTACGCCACCCACCGCCCGGCACAGTTAACTTCTTACTGTGACAGTTAACATGTATACAAAAGGGAAAAGAGCATAGCAAATATGCAGGCATTAGCACTACCTGTAGTTTCAGGCATCCTCTCAGTCTTAGAATTTATCGTCTACTGAAAGTCAGGGGCTATGACAGTACTATTTTGACTGGTTTTTTGTTTGTTTGTTTTTTGAGACAGGGTTTCACTGTGTAACAGCCCTGGTTGTCCTGGAACTCACAGAGATCCACCTGCCTCTGCCTCCAAAGTGCTGGGATTGGGATTAAAGGTAGGCACCACCAGTACCCACCCAGCTTGACTTTATTTTTTATTTTAAATTCAAATGTATATGTATATGCACCTGAAAAATGAAACAGGTATCAGTTATCAGCCTTCCATCTAAAAATTAAAAGTCTGGAGCCAACAAGATGGCTCAGCAGGTAAAGGCACTTAGTGCCAAGCCTGATAATCTCTGGGACCCACATGAGAGAAGAAAAAAATCAATTAATGCCAGTCGTCTTCTCATTTCCACAGATGAGCTGTGTGCACACAAAATAAGCAAATATTATGAGTCCAACATGAGACAGGTGGTGGTAGTGCATGCCTTTAACCCCAGAATTTGGGAGCAAAGGTGGGCAGATCTCCATGAGTTCAAGGCACTATGCCAACAGCATAGGATAATATATAAAAAAATTAAACAAATGCAACAACTACAATTCTTCCACAATTCCCTTTCTTACTGAGAAGGCTACTAAGTGACTAGTGGGCAGGTAGCATACATAGCATGGATATCCTGGTCACTGAAATGTACATCTCATTCAGGACAGAGCAGGACAACATAGAACTTCATCATGTTACTCAGAAGCGTACAGCTTAAAAATTTATACATCTTTTTGGATGAAAGGTAAGTATTATGTATTATTCCAAACTTTGATTATGCTAAGTAGGACATTCTACCACTTAGCTACACCCTTGGCCAGAGAATCTTTCTGTAAATGTTTATAAAGTCTTTTTTTTTTCCTTATGCTTGAATAAGGAGATGGTAAGAAACAAATGTGTTTTTAAAAAACAAATCTGAGTGACTGGAGAGTTACCAGTGGTTAAAAGCACTTTCTGCTCTCCAGAGAACCCACCATCACGTAGCTCTAACTACAGCTCAGGGGAATCTACCCTCTCCTGGCCTCCACAAGTACCCACACACATATACAGCATGCAGATACACATACATACACATTAAAAAAAAAGCCAGGCGGTGGTGGCACACGCCTTTAATCCCAACACTCAGGAGGCAGAGACAGGTGGATCTCTGTGAGTTCAAGGCCAGCCTGGTCTACAGAGCGAGATCCAGGGCAGGCACCAAACAACACAGAGAAACCCTATCTCGAAAAACCAAAATAAATTAAAAACATAAAAATCCGTCAGGGGGTAGTGGCCCATGCCTTTAATCCCAGCACTCAGGAGGAAAAAGCAGGCAGATCGTTGTGAGTTTGAGGCTAGCCTAGTCTATAGAGCAAGTTCCAGTACAATTAGCGTTACACAAAGAAACCTTCTCAAAAACAAAACAAAATTAAAAATAATTTTTTTTCCTTTCTTTCACTCATTCTTTCTTTTTTAAATTTATTTAACTAACTTATTTAAATGAATTGGTGTGAAGGTGTCAGATCTTCTGGAACTGGAGTTACAGACAGTTGTGAGACACCATGTGGGTGCTGGGAATTGAACTCAGGACCTCTGGAAGAGTAGCCAGTGCTCTTAACCACTGAGCCATCTCTCCAGCCCTCTATTTTTTAAGAGATCTTTTAAGTCAAGAATGGTGATGCATATCTTTAATACCAGCACTTGAGAAGTAGAGGCAGGAAGATCTCTGTGAATTCAAGTCCTGCCTTGTCTACACAGCAAGTTCCAGGCCAGCCAGGCTTACATATAAGACCCTCTCTCAAAAAAACAAACAAACAAAAAATTTGAGAATACAAAGAAGCAGAGCTAACCGTGAGTAGATATCTGTAATCCATCTGTAATCCCAGTAGCTGAGACAGAAAGATTCTGAATTTGGGGCCAATCTGGGCTAAATATAGCAAGCTCCTGGCAGACTAGGCTATACACTGAAACCTTGATGCCCCCCCCACACCAAAAAAACTTAAAATGGAAGTAATGTACATACATTCACGCATACATACACACACACACACACACACACCACACAGAGGCTTTTATATATACGTACATATAGACTACTGAACTGAAGTATCAGTATAAAATATAAAGAAGTTGAGTGCCTCTTATCTGAATTGCTTGGTATTAGAAGTATACCAGGTTGTGGAGTTTGGTTGTTGTTTTTTGTTTGTTTGTTTGTTTGTTTGTTTGTTTGTTTTAACACAAAAGGTTCAATTACATAAGAATGCATTTATTTTTAGAAAATAGATTAGGTTATTTTCATAGATAATAATCTTTAGTTTCTATTTTATTTGGACAGTTAGGATGACCTTAGGGCAGTAAATTCAGCTTATAGAGTACATCTTATACTTTAATTGGATAAACTGTTTCAGTTATAATTTAGTTTTTCCCTTTTTTTCACAATGATGAACTGTCTACATGTGTTAACAAGAAACAAGCCACAAATAAAATAAAAGTTCCTTATTTTTGATTAATTATCCAATCTGACTGAAATTCTATACCCTGAATTCAGTGGATATTCCTTACAGAAAAAAAACTTGTCACATCAAAGAATTAAAAGCAGGTGTGGTTTGCTTTATAGCAATTGATATCAACATCTACTGCATTCCACAGAACCAATTAATTAACTCCAAAATCTGGCCCATCTCAATCTTTTTATCTCTAAGAACAGGAAAAACTATTACCCAACTGGAAAGATGATCAGTAGGTAATGGTGGTTGTCACCAAGCCAAATGACCTGAGTTTGATATCCCAGACCCACATGATGTAAAAGGGTACCCCAACTCCCTAAAGTTGTCCTTTGATCCCCCCTACACATACACAAAATAAGTAAGTAAACAAATAAATAAATGTAAGAAGAAAAACTACGACTTACCTTTCAGAAATTTCATGCTTCAGTTGAGGAACTTCAAGTGCTGAATCAGTACTAATAAAACCAAGAAAGTCTTGTTTTACATTATGGGGCGGCTTCTCCAAACCGAGGCCTGATGCTTCATGACCCCTTAACACAGGATCAAAATCACCTGAATGTATCTCTGATCCCTCGCCTTCAGTAAGACGAATACTATTCCCTTCTTGATCAGAGCTATTCCTTTGTTTTCCATCTCTCTGGGGCTTACTACTTAACCCATCATCCCGAAAGCCTTTGGCAAATGGATTATAATCTATTTTCAACTGGGTAATCTGAATGTTTTGATAAGCTGTTACTGCAAAGAATTCAGTCTGGGGAAAAGTAAAAGTATGAACACCAGGGCCATTTAATTGTATCACTTCTGTAGCCTTTTCCGCAGGCACCAAATGAAGCCTTGGCAGGTAACGATGCATAGAGTGCAAAATAATATGCCCTTCCTGGTCCAGTGTATTGTTGGTAAGTTTGAGTTTATAGAAAGATACTGGTTGATGCATCCAATAGTGACCTGTGGAAGGAGATTCTGGATGAATAAAAACTCTCCCCAAAATATGGGGTTCAGCCTTCCCACTGGGTTCCCACCAACGACCATTCCACTTATAACGATGGTTATCCACAGGAGATATGTCCATCACAAGGATATACTTTAAATTTGAATCTAAGCCTGTTATCCAATAGCGACAATAAGGAAACATACGTCTTCCCTGCTTAGTCAGAATCATCTCTGTACTTCGATTATGGAACTCATTCCACATACTATTGTTATCAAGGGTAACAGTGATTCTTCCCACAGTACAGTCAGCTGGAAGGCAAGTCTTCCCTTTAGATTTTCCTGGTGATGACACCCTACTCGACAAAGTACAGGCATCTCGATTAGTAACCAAAATTCCTTGATCAGTTTTGCCATTTCCTGGCTGTTTGAGGATGACAAAGAAGGTAGGTGCTGCTCCTGTCACTGTTCCACCATCTTGATTAGCCAATAGAATTTGCTGTTTCTCTTCCATGATTCCAGTGAGAAATTCAGTAGTAAGAAAACTGTAGTCAACACATAGTCACAACTGCCTTCTCACCCTGAAAACAAACAAAAACAAAACAAAACTTTAATCAACTCAGAATTTTACAAACAAAAATACAACTGTTATGGCTGAACTGTAGCTCATCTGGTAGAGCTATGCCTAGCACTCATGAAGCCCTGGGTTCAATTTCCAGCACTGCAAAAACCAGGAGTAGTGGTGTAGGCCTGTACTCTTAGCACTTGGGAGATGGAGTGAGAAAGAACACAAGTTCAAAGTCCATGCTCCTGTAAATAACCCCTACTCAATCTACTTAAACTCAGTGGAGGTCAGTGAGATGGCTCAGCAGGAAAAGGCACTGTTCAGACAAGCCTGCTGATCTGAGTTCAATCCCTGAACCTTACGTGAATGAAGAAAATAGATTCCAAAACTTGTCCTTTGACCTCCACGTTCATCAGGAGGTATGCAGACCCAAACAAGCACACAATAACCATTTATTTTAAAACTTTAAACTCACTGAGTTACACAAAAAGAACGTTAATGTAGGAGGATGACTAGAGAAAACACGTTTCAACTGAAGAGGGAAGGAAAAAATGAGGGTAATGAAGAGTAGGGGTAAAACGACTTAAAATCCATTATATGCAAGTATGAAGTTGCCAAAAAAAAAAAAAAAATAATTAAAAAGAAGTTCAAAGGAGTTCAAGATCACCCTGGAACACGAGATCCTGTCTATTTACAGGATACAACTGATTGTGTTATCCAAAAGTATTCCTAATTCTCTTAAGACACTGCTTATAGCCTTCTTTCAATCACTATAAGGGTGTTCATTCTGGAATACCTAATCATTCTTTTTTTTTTTTTGGTTTTTTTTTTTTCGAGATAGGGTTTCTCTGTGTAGTTTTGCGCCTTTCCTGGATCTCGCTCGGTAGACCAGCCTGGCCTCGAACTCACAAAGATCCGCCTGCCTCTGCCTCCCGAGTGCTGGCATTAAAGGCATGCGTCACCACCGCCCAGCTGGAATACTTAATCATTCTTTTTAAAAAAAATGTGGTAGGAGTTCTTGAGACAAGAGTCAGAGAACAGGCTAGCCTCAAACTTACAGCAGTCCCCCTCTGTCTGCCTCTCAAGCACTGGGATTATCCTAATCATTTCTATCATTTTTGTAAACTAATTTTAATCTAACTAGTTAAAAGTTACTCATATCCTATCGCTCAAAAAAAATTAACAATGCTGTAATCTTACACAAACTAAAATTATGTATTCATTTTAGAAAAACTATATAAACTGGTGTAGTTCTCATGATATCGTAGCATTTAGAAGGATAAGGGAGAAAGATGACTTCAGCTGAAGGCCAGTTTGGGCTACAGTCAGAGAAGCTCTTGGATACAGAAGACAGCTGTTCCCTTGGGCAGATATTTAGCTTAAACTTCCATTCTGCTTTCTAATAAAACTTCTTACTACTTCAAAAAAGGGGCTAAAAGGAGTTGTAGCTCAGTTGGTACAGTACTCACCTATTAAACCAACTAAAAGGCCTGGCTTTGATCCCCTAGCTCCAAATAGATATTTAAATTATAATTCATAACATTAGCAAAATTACCATTATGAAGTTATGTAGCTGGGGGTCACCACCACATAAGGAACTGTATATTAAGGGGTCACAGCATTAGGAAGACTGAGAGCCACTGTTCCAGAGGGATACAATCCTGGCCTCACTCGAGCTGGGGTTACAATCAGGCTATTATGACCACCTGCTTTTTATGTGGGTACTGGAGACAGGAACACAGTTCTCACATTTAAGTGATTTACCCACTGAGCCTTTTCTCCAGGCCCTGGTGCACATTTAAACTATCAATTTTATGTTAGGCCAACTATGACTCAAAAGTTACTAACAACGGGGCATGGTGGCACATGCTTCAATCTCAGAACTTGAAAGCAGAGTCCATCCTGATCTGTATAGAGAGTTCCAAGACAGCCAGGACTAAATAGACCCTGTCTCAAAAAATAAATAAATAATTGTAAATAGCCAGGCTTGATGGCTCACACCCATAATCTCTGCCATCAGAAGGCTGCTGAGGCAAGAGGATTGCCATGAGTTGAGACTAAGATAAAAGGGGGCTGTGGGATATGTGTTACAGCTTTGAAGAGAAAGATGTCTTGGCAGTCAGAAGCCAAAGAATATCACACACCAAAACAACAAACCTCACACAAGAGATTTATTGAGAAAAAACAGGAGGGTGGCTGTCTCTGCTCCAGCAAGCAGCAACAAAGAGCTGAGCTGGAGACAAGCTTTATATAGGGTTTCCTAGGGTGGTCTGATCTTGGGCTTTTTAACTCTGTGGGGCAAAGCTTGGCCTCCTCCATCTCAAGGGGCTAGGTCCTGTTATGATGTTCCGTTGGGAGTCATCAGGGGCAGGGCCTGGTCACTTCTGCCTCAAGGGGCTTAAAAGGAGGGGATCTGTTCTTTTTTTTGGGGGGGGGGGGGTTCAAGACAAGGTTTCTCTGTGTAGCTTTGGAGCCAATCCTGGAACTTGCTCTAATAGATCAGGCTGGCCTCGAACCCACAGAGACCCACCTGCCTCTGCCTCCTGAGTGCTGGGATTAAAGGCATGCACCACCACTGCCCAGCTGGAGGGTCTAGTTCTTAATACTAAAGCACTAACATACATGAGCAGAGATAAGCGCCTCTGGCTTGGAGTAGTTTTTGTTTAATCTCTGCTTGTTGGTTTGTTTGTTTGTCTTAAGACAAGGTCTCACTATTAGATAGGTTGGCCTGGGATGCATTCTTCAGGAATACATTGGGCTCTGGAGTCCTGGGATTCAAATGACTGAAGTATGTGAATGTTTACTGTGCAGTGCTGGGAATTAAACCCAGGGCCTAAGATAGGTAAGATTTAAAATAATTATTTTCTAGAACTGCCTTAAGATTTTATCCATAAAAATAACTAGCTTTCTAAAACTAATATGCTTATATCACACCTATCACACATTTACAAAACAAAAACAATTTCACAAGTCACCTGGTGACTGTAATACATATTTAAGCTTAGAGAACTCACCAAAAGTTATATACCATAGTAGAAATACACAAATTGAACTGAAAGTTCAAATTGGGGAGGAGATGTAGCTCAGTCAGCAGAGTGCTTCTTGTCTAGCATACACAAAGCCAATACCCAAATACCATATTTAAAAAAAAAAAAAAAAATCAGGTAAAAAAAAAAAAATCAGAAGTTCAATGACACTCAACTACTTAGCAAGTTCAAGGCCAGCCTGTAAGACCTGCCTGCCCCATATCTCCAGCAAAGGGGGAAAAAAATCTAATTGTTTTATTTCAACTTTGTATACAGGCATTTTTTTTAAATGTGTAAATATACATGAAAAAGAGGAAAAGTCAAAACTTGCAGGCTTGCACAAAGTCTTAAAAAAAAAAAAAACTCAACCTATCAATTTATTCCATCAGTTAACCAAAATACATAAAATCAAAGAGCCAATTTATGGTCCCAAACGATCAGGAACTTGAGATACAATGGCTACAATTTAAAACAAGATTTCCCCCCAGTAGTCCTTGTAACTGAACCTAGCCAGGGATTCTCACGTGATATGCAAGTGAATACGTGTGTGTGTGGGGGGGTGTAGACATATATACACACACACACCCACACACACACACACCCACACACAGGTGTGTGTATATACCCCTAGCCCTATGTTTGATTTCCCTCACCTACGGTTCATCAATTGGTGAAAATGCTGTTTCACGCATATAAAAAATGACTGAAGTCTAAGATAACCATAAATGTCCATTGCAAAAATCAAATGTACTTTAGAAGTGTGAGACTACTCCAGGAAAGAAAAAAAAAATTCCTTTCCAGCAATACTGGAATACTCTGTATTTTGTTCTCTTAAAGTTTTAACAAAGGACGAGGGCTGCTTATCTTTAATCTCAGCACTGGGGAGACAGAGGCAGGAGAGTCTCTGTGAGTTCTAGGCTAGCCTGGTCTACATTTTAAAATTAAAAAATGTTTACTTCAGCCTTTCCTCATCAAGCATTTACATAGATTAAAGTAAGTTAGAAAGGGCTTAAAGTAAGTTTAGTTGTAAAAGGAAAAATCCTTGGTGATTCCTGAAGTCCCCTCACTACACATACACACAATCTCTAAGGAATATGATTTAAAACAGTGTAGCAAATTGCATCAATTGTAACAAACTCAAGAGTACCAATTTTTTTTCTTCCAGTGGTCTTTGGTAAATTTTTACTATAATGGTGACCCTGATACAACCCACAAAACATACTATGTAGCAATTTAATGATTTATATACAGTGCCAAGAAAATTCAACTACATCAAGTCAAAATTCCAAGTCAATATATTACTTTTAAAACACAAATTTCAAATGATAGTCAACACATTCTGAATGCTGCCCATGTTAACCATACATACCCTTTCAAACAATAAAGTAAATCACTGTATTACTGTATGGCAGGTTCACTACGACGTTTGTTCCTTAAATTAAATCGCATTTTGAAACTCAAATTTTATTAGTATTTCCATTCTTAGGTATCAATCCGAAACAATTTAGGCTAGGAAGCTTTTAGGTGCCTACGAGTTACTAAGTAGAGTCTGAAAAACCTTTACAGCAGAAACGGAAAGAAAATCTGAAATAAATATGCCAAAGTACTAAGAGAACTAAATTTCTTTTATGTTGCAGTTAAGGAGACCCAACTCATTACCTGTGTTTAAAAAATAAATAAAAAATAAAAACAAAAAGCCCCAGTTATTCCGCTTTTCAACTACAGAAGACAACTAGCCAGAAACAACGTGAAAAAGATGTGGCAAAGAAAACTCTTCCACTGTAAAGTCCCAAGGATCACGTGCAGCCAGGCGGAACCCTGTGATCCCAGAGCTGTTCAGCTGCTTTCGGTTACCTTGGAGACTACACAGGAGCCACCCCGCCAGCCCATTTCCCAGCAGCCGTCACGCCACTCCGCCTGCTCCTTAACTGCAGCCTTGCTGCGGCGTCGTGCCCGAAAGGAAAGCAGGCCAGGTAGAGATTATTAGGCACTCGGCCTCTCAAGGTTGGCAAGTTCAACACGCACAGGCTGAGCGTAAGTGGGCCCTAATGTCTCAAGGTCCACGTGTCGGATCCGGCGGTGACCAAGAGTGGGTCTCCCTCAGACGGGGATTTTCCTGCTCTGCCAATCACGCCACTCTTCTTTTCAGACACTCTCCCCCTTCCCTGCTTCCATCCTCTTGCCAAATGGACATTCCCGGGGAACGTAAGTGAAGGCAAAGCTTCACAGCAATACACTCTGCCACCAATTTCACCAGTTCGAAAAAGACTCCCAACGTCTGTCTCTATATAATCTTCGAACACAGATTCCCCAATTTAGTAGTGGTAAACTTATTAAATGCTCCTGCTCACCTTACACTCAAGCCAGAACCTACTTGAAATTTCAACAGAAAGGGGAAGTCCTATGAACAGAAAACTAGTCAAGGCTGCCCACAAAGAGAAAAAGAAAACAACACCTGCTTTTCCCCACCTGTTTTCTCCGCCTTCGGTTTGCACTTACAAATCACAGGTCCTTTGTTTACAAAGTTCTCACTCCCATTCTACTCACTCTTCGCCCCTCCCCATTAAATTCGTGGCCTTGCCTTCACATGACCAGAAATTACACGTTTGTACAGGTGTCAAAACACTGCATCCAGTTCCTTAGAGAAATTGACGTTGGTTATTTCCCTGGGAGAGTTGAAACACCCAGAGCTGAACTGTAAAACCTGTGCCTATTCAGCACAGGGTTAGACCTACAGCCAGGCTAAAACGTCACGCACGCGAGGGTAGGGCCATGCCACGGGCACTTCTCACCCCGCCCGCCTCGTGGCCACGGTCTCCGGCGTCGATGTTCCTAGTTAGTTCTCAGAGACACGGAAGTAAGGTCGGGGAGGAGCGCGAGATGACATGCGCAACTCACTCCAGGGACCAAAGGCTGCACCGCGCAAGGCCCAGCCAGGCCCAGGCGTGCGAAGCTCTCTCTGCGGAACGCTGGTCAAGCCGTTCAAATACACAAGTGGTTTAAACTCTCAAAAAACTCCAATCGGGCCACTACTGAAGCGATGCCCTCCACCCAGGACCGAGAGTTACCGTGCGGGGCGTGGTCGGCCTCACCCCGAGTCCTTCATATTCCTCTAGGGGCGGGTTAATCTGAAGGGTTCGCACACCTTGTGTCCGCTTCAGCTGAAGAGCTTGCGCACGCACCGGACGTCCACGTCACCGCGCACGCGCTCCTACCCGCTTGGAGCCCGCCGCGCAGGCGCAAAAGGAGGCGCGAGCAGCATCTCTTCACCCCTCCCCCAACATCAGGAGGCCAAACGGCCCCGAGCAGCGTCAAGACCCTTGGGATCCGCCCCCGGAGCCGAAGCCGCAGCCTTTTCGCGTGGTAGCAACCCAGAAAGCGCTACTGAAACTTCCAGAATCAAGAAAGGCGAGGCAGGAGAGAGGTACCCAATACCCTCAACCTTGTACTCGAAGCCTTCGTGAAAATTCTGAAACCACAGCCCACCGGGTCTTTCTCAACTAGACTTTCCAGCCTTTCCCAGGGGTTCCTCAATGGCCCCGCCCTGGCGTACCCAGCCCCACCCACACAAGGCTTCATAGACCCCACTCGCTTCACAAGTCCATCAAAAGAATCTGAGGACCTCCTGTACAAAGTGCTGTGGGGTTGGAAAGCGCCAGAGCACTGGAAAACCTTGAAGCAAACACCATGAAAGAGAAGAGTAAGCAATTTTCCAATATTACCAACAAAGAACACTAGGAAAATAAGAGAAAACCTCCCTGAGAGCATAGAATGGAACCTTACGCCGGCAATCCCAACATTGAGACTGAGGCAAGGAGGCTTGCTGCGAGTTGGAGGCCAACCTAAATTCCATAGTGAGTTCCAGTTCCAGAACAGCTTAACCTGCCGAGACACCCTGTCGAAATGGAAAAAAAAGGAAAGAGAAGTTCGCTAAAGGAAGAAGAGCTGCCACTAAACTGCCTGACAGACACCAAGATGAAAGATATCTACAAAAAAGTGGTCAAGAAATTTGCCTGAGAACTTTAGTGCCTTGTTCGTGGGTATTTTTTTGTTTTTTCAAGGCACTGAAGTTTTAAAATACAAAGAAAACATTAACCAACAAGTATATCAGGCAGTTGCAAAACTGGGTCAAAGAACAGTATTTCTCAACCAAACATCAAAAATTTTAGTTTTCTTTCTCTACTATCTACTTTCATGCTGCTAATCCACCAGTTAATGGTGTTTAAAATGAAAGGGGTACAAAGACTTGAACAGAAAAACAAACTGCAGTCCTCATTCCCAAACTTTTCACTCTCAGAAGACTTGGGAGATAATAGGAAAACTCATTCTGACAATACAAACACTTGTGAAGAAAAACAAGATTGTAAGGATGGAGCCAAGAAGATTAATATGACTTGCTTCTTTTCACTTAGCTCTTCCTGAGAAGACATGTAATACATAGACAGAAATTGCCTATTCTAATCAAGCCCAGAACTGAAGTTTACAGACTTCTGAAATCATTCTGAAACCCATGATTCGGAATGACCATTCAAGATCTTAGGCAGAACTGAAAAAGCAACCGTTTCTTTAACATGTTCCTCTTCTTTGACTCCAAGAACTTTTCCTACTATAACCAAGATGCCTTCTCAAGGGTTGTAATGCCTCCTCAAAAATTCCATTTTCTGAGACTAAAATTAGAGTTTATTTAGTATTAAAATGTCTTCCCCTAAAGTATGAATGACTTCATAGCACCTCCAAAAAGACAACCCAAATACCCTCTAATTGGAAAGTCTGTGAAAACAACTTGCATGGAAGAGGGTAATGGAAATGCTCTTTGGTGCTCTTTCCTCACTCCAGGCAAACATGAAATGCCACATTTCAACAACTTTCACCAACTGCTTACGGATTTTCACTGCTAAGACTTGCTGGTTTTCTGAGCATAACTTCTCTTTACCAAAATTCTATGTCTGTTTTCTCTGACATTCTGGGCTTTCTTTTTGTCTTCTCTGAAGACCTCTCCCCACCATTTCTAGAGCTTCTTGCAGACCTCCACTGCTGACAAACAAAACAAGCCAAAGCTATATTCCAGGTCAGTGTGAACTACCTATCTCCAGAAGAAAGGAGAGGACAGGAGAACTACAGCTCAGTGGTAGAGTACATGCAGAAGTACATACACAAAGCCCTGAGCTCAATCTCCGGCATTAAAAATCTAAAAGCTACAACCATATGCATTTCACAGTGAGATTGGGATGGACAGGAGTAGAAAAGAAGAAATCCTTATAACAAAAGTTTCAAAATGCCAAACCAGGACGTCCTTGAATATAGCATAATGTCAACATAATCACTAAAGCTGATACAGGCTTCATCTTACTGGAATTTTCAACTTGTTTCTCATGGTTTACCTTGCTCATTCAAGCCTAACTCACACAAACACAATCTTTCCCCTGGTTTAACTTTCAAAATTGTACTAAATATTTTGGGAGGAAAAAATAATGCATAGAATATAAAGAATCTGCTTAGAATGTACACAGATTTCATATACATGTTTTTTGTTTTTTTTTTGTGAGCTGAGGATTGAACCCAGGGCCTTGTGCTTGCTAGGCGAGCGCTCTATCACTGAGCTAAATCCCCAACCCTTTTATTTTCTTTTACAAGACAGGGTTTCTCTGTGTAGCTTTGTGCCTTTCCTGGATCTCGCTCTGTAGACCAGGCTGGCCTTGACCTCGCAAAGATCCGCCTGCCTCTGCCTCCCGAGTGCTGGGACTAAAGGCGTGCACCACCACCGCCCAGCTACATGCAATTTTTTAAGCAAGAAAATTGCCTCCCCAGCACTGAGATTACAAGCCACAGCCACCACACCCAGCTTTTTATATGGATGCTAGAATTTCAAACTCAAATGCTCACACTTGTGCTTAATGAGCTACCTCCCTAGTCCATCCCTACACACAAATATTTAAGTGCCTTTTATATGTTGAGGACAAAGGGAAATTGTCATTTCATACACTGTTCAGATGTCTACACTATAACTTTTTTTAAAGATTTATTTATTGTGTACACAGAAGAGTTTGCCAAATCTTATTACAGATGGTTGTGAGCCACCATGTGGTTGCTGGGAATTGAACTCAGGACCTCTTGAAGAGCAGTCAGTGTTCTTAACCTCTGAGCCATCTCTCCAGCCCCAATATAACTCTTGGCATGTATCTGAAGCAATTTATTCAGACTGTAGCTTTTCAGTTTCTACAATGGCATGACTTTTTTTTTCAGATTTTATGTACTGATGCTTGTAACCACTGACTTTCTTTTAGGCATTTAAGAAAAGTATGTCTAGGGGCTGGAGAGATGGCTCAGTGATTACAAACATCAGCTCCTCTTGCACAGGACCTGGGTCTGGTTCTCAGCACCCACAGAGTAGCTCAGAATTATCTGTAACTCCAGCTCCAGGGGATCTGATATCCTCTTCTGGCCTCCATGGGTACCAGGCACACATGTGCACAGTCATACATGCAGGCAAAACACTCATACACATAAAATAAAACCTGAAAAAAGAAAGGAACCTGCCTAAGAGGGAAAAAAGGCTTCACTATTATGAAGAAAATATTAGCTCCCCTGATGGAAAGAGTCAACTTCATAAAGTTGTCCTCTGAACTCCACATGCACAGTGTGGCATGCACATCCACACCATATCATACACAATACTTTTAAAAAAAACCTTTTAAATGTATTCCCTTCTACTGCCTCATATCTTAAGCCATAGAACCATGTTTCTCACATTTTACCTAAGAGGATCTTTCCTAATAATCTTTCATTCATTCTTAAATGTTATTTGTTAAAGAAACTTCCTACTAATGAAGAGGACTGGATGGAATATAGCAAGTGTAACTCACATTTGGACTCATAGAAAAACTCAAAAGCCTATGGCAGAAGAAAAACACTGAAAAGTTATGCAAATACATAAAACAAGCCATATTTATTTTACATGAAGTACACCACTGCCTCCCAAAAAAGATTATAGTAATTAACAAAGGAGTTTCTGCCACCAACTCTGATGACCTAAATTCAGTCCCTGGCAAACCACATAAAGAGCTGGGCAGTGGTGGCACATGCCTTTAATCCCAGCACTCAGGATGCAGAGGTAGGCAGATCTCTAAGAGATATTCAATAACCTTTATACTGATACTTTGGTAAAGTACAGAAAAGACAGTACAGCCAAGGTCAGAGTAAATCACCAAACTGTTCTGTATCTAAGATAACTTGGAACACACAATGGCACTAGAAGAAACAGGTCAAGCTACCTATAAGCGTAAATTGGGCTCCAGACATCAGACCCAGAAAAGGAGGGAGAAACCTTGTTTTGTCTAAAAGTAAACAAAAAAGCTTTTAAATATTCTGTTAAAAATAACTTGTGAGATGACTCAGTGGGTAAAGGCACTTGCCACCAAGACTGATGACCTGAGTTTGATCCCCAGGACTTACACATTAGAGAGAACAAATTCCAAGTTATCATCTGCCCTCCACACCCACAGCATATATTCTCACACCTACACACACACACCCAACCACACACCATAAATGTAATAAAAACTTAAAAAAAAAAAAAAAAAAACACTAAGAGAATCCTGTAACCAACAATGCAGAATCTAAACAATGGGATTCATAATAACTTTAATTAAAATTGTAAACTCTGCTAAAACCACTGGAGGGCAGGGAATAACTAAGAGAGCTAATAACTAATAAGCTAAGAGAGGAAAGATGTGTAGAAATATACAAATACTATTTAAACAACTCAAATATAGTACATAATTCACTATCTAAAAAATGTTTTCCTTCAGACAATGTCTCACACAGCCAGCTCAAGCTGGCCTCAAACTTCTGATCTTTCTCTCCCTTTCTACCTCCCAAGGGCTAGAATTACAAACCTGAACCAACATACCTAGTTTATGTAGCATTGGGGATCAAACCCAGGGCTTTGTGCATGTGCCAGGCAAACACTCTACAACTTCTCCCTCCCCACCTGTTTTTGTTTTTGAGACTGGCTTTGAAATTGTCATTTTTGTGCTTCTGCCTCCAAAGTGCTGATACTACACATGTACACCACCATGGCTGGCTGAGATTTTAAAATGCATTACATAGGGGACAACACTTTTGATTCTACAACATGCTCTAGGTCAACTGAGTTAAAAAATAAAGAAAGCCAGGCGGTGGTGGCGCACGCCTTTAATCCCAGCACTCAGGAAGCAGAGCCAGGTGGATCTCTGTGAGTTTGAGGCCAGCCTGGGCTATCAAGTGAGTTCCAGAAAAGGCACAAAGCTACAGAGAAACCTGTCTCGGAAAAAATTAAACAAACAAACAAATAAATAAATAAGCTAAATATGATTAAGCACACCTTTAATACCAGAACTAGGGAAGTAGATGTATATGGATCTCTGAGTTTGAGGACAGTCTGATCTACACATTGAGTTCCAACCAGACCCTGCATCCAGGGGAGTAAAAAAGGATACATAAAAATCACTGTCTTGTTGGCTCTGGTTATCAAATTGACACAACCTAGAGTCATCCGAGAAAGGAGTCTTAAGAGAGTGTCTAGATCAGATTGCCTTGTGGACCTGTCTGGGGGAAAACTGTCTTGATGGTTAATTGATGTAAGAGGGCCCAGACCACTGTGGGAGGAACCAGCCCTATGCAGATAGTTCTGGGCTGTAAAAGAGAGCTAGCTAAAAGCAAGATGGTGGTGGTGCACACCTTTAGGGGGGCAGAGGCAGGTGTGATCTCTATGAGTCTGAGGGCCAGCCTGGTCTACATAGTGAGTTCCCAGATAGCCAGGGCTACACAAAGAAATCTGTCTTGGGGAGAAAAAAAAAAGGCAAAAAGGAAGAACAAAAAGAAAGCTAACTAAGCACGGGCCTATGAGTGATCCAGCTGCATTTCTTCCAGGTTTCTAATTTAAATTCCTGCTTGAAGTCCTGCCCTAACTTTAAACAATGATGGACTTGTAACCTGTAGGCTGAAATAAATTCATTCCTCTAAGTTGCTTTTAGAGTGTTTAATCACCGCAACTGATGCAAACAAGTAAATAAATAAATATCACCTAATACTTGTTAAATACTAATTACGTGTTTGGGAGTAAAGCATGGGTAAAAGAGTAAATAAAAGCAAGAATGCTCAAGACAGCCGGGCGGTGGTGGAGCACGCCTGTAATGCCAGCACTCAGGAGGCAGAGGCAGGCGGATCTCTGTGAGTTCCAGTATACAGCCTGGTCTCCAAAGCGAGTTCCAGGACAGGCTCCAAAGCTACAGAGAAACCCTGTCTCGGAAAAAAAGAAAAGAAAAGAGGAGGGGAGGGGAGGGAAGGAGAGGAGAGGAAAAGAAAGGAAAGAAAAGGAAAGAAAAGGAAAGGAAAGGAAAGAACCCTCAAGAGTAGATACATGAATGCAAAACTATAGCCTGCACAGTAGGAAAACAAAGAGTGTACAGGGTCTAATGACACTACAAAGGATTTCCAGTGGGTTTTTTATTTAGCTGTGTTTTATTTTTCTGACCTCAAACTCATAATTACCCTATTTTGTCCTCCTGGGCACTAGGATCAGAGGCATGAACTACCATTATGTGTACCACCTACAAAATCTACAGAGAAAAACAGTAAGTGATCCAAGATTTGGAAACAGGATTTTCTCTATAAAATAAAAGACTTTTGGGGGGAAAGAAGATTGGTGATAGGAAGATGGTTCAGCTGTTAAGAACAGTGTTGCTCTTGCAGAGGCCTCACAACTCAGTTCCCAGCACCCATAAGGCAGTTTACAACTGTCTGCAACTCCAGTTCTAGGGTGTCCGGTATACCTCTGCAGACACCAGGCATAAGCACAGTATGCTTAAAGACATTCAGTATGCTTACATACATGTAAAATAGAAATATTTTTAAAAGAAAAAACACTTTAAAATACCAGACATATGGTGCACACATTTAATCCCAAAGCTCAGGAAGCAGAGGCAGATAGATCTCTGTGAATCTACATAGTGAGTTCCAGGATAACCAGGTCTATGTAGAGACCCTATCTCAAAAACCAAAAGCAAAAAACCAACCAAACAAAAACAAACAAACAAACAAATAAAAACCAACAAAAAAGACTTTAAAGTAGTATTAGCATACAAAACAATACATTTCATTATGAAAATCTCATACACATTTCTCATTGTACTTGTTCACATTTACACACACAAGAATAAACTATGGGCTAGGAAAGTGATATGTGCCTATAATTCTAGCACTTGGGAGTAAAGGCAGAAGGATCAGGAGTTCAGGATCATCCTTAGCCACACAGAGAGATCTTCTCTCTTAAAAAGAATAAAACACTTAATCAGAGATAAATGCAACAAGAAGACTGACACAAGGTAAGATCAAATTTATTAAACAGGAAAGCAGATTATGTATTGGATACTTCTCTATGAAATGAGCCTGGGCACTTGTACAATATAATATGTCTTGAAGTCCATGAGGCTCATGATATAAATTCACCTATTCAAACACTCTATACTGTTAAATATTTGTTAGAGCTATAAAAAAGAAAAACTAGCTGGGCAATGGTGGCGAATGCCTTTAATCCCAGGATTCAGGAGGCAAAGGCAGGTGGGTCTCTGAGTTTGAGGCCAGCCTGGTCTACAGAGTGAGTTCCAGGACACAGAGGGCTACACAGAGAAACCCTGTCTAGTAAAAGCCTGGCTTAGCAAATATCTCCCCTCAAACGGGGGAGAGGGGTGGAGAGATGGCTCAGCGGTTAAGAGCACTGACTGTTCTTCCAAAGGTCCTTAGTTCAATTCCCAGCAACCACATGGTGGCTCACAACCATCTGTAATGAGATCTGGTGCCCTCTTCTGGCCTGTAAGGATACATGCAGGCAGAATACTATACATAAAATACAAAACAAAAACAAAAAAAACAAAAACAAAAAAACAAAAAAAAAACAAAAACAAAAACCTCCAAAACTTATTTTTAAAAAAACCATGATGAAAAAGACCAGAAGTAGCCTTGGCCTGGAAGTTCCAACCCCCACTGAGGCTTCAGTAACGGTCACGCCTCCAAGGCGGGCCCGAGAGAGGACGCTGAAGACCCAGGTTCCAAATGAGGAGGATATCTTGGTGCCCGGACCCTGGACGCTGGAGGTAGACCGAGCAGAGTGAACACCGCCGGACTGCGTCATATTTTTGCCAGACCCTACAATCTACCTATCCCTTCATTTGTAAGTTACGCCACACACACACAAAACAAAACAAAACAAAAAACAAAAACAAAACCAAAAAAACTCCCTTTTAACTACGTGGAGTGGCCTTAATAATTTCACCAATATAGCATGAATCTTAAAAGGACTTATTAATTAAAACAAACCCAGAGCCAGGTATTGGGGTGAATGCTGGAAGATCAGAGAAACAGAACAGGCCACAGCCACCTCACCTTGCCAATTCCTCAGCTGATCCTGTTCTCTCAGACTGGAAGCCTCTAAGTCCTTATCCAGATGGATCTCAGCTAAACTGCTTCTCGAAAGCCTAAAAGCTTAACCATCCTCTAGTTCCTCATCCTCACGCCTTAAATACCTTTCTGCTTTCTCCCATCACTTCCTGGGATTAAAGTCAGCATGCCTGGCTGTTTCCAATGTGGCCTTGAACTCACAGAGATCCGTCTGGATCTCTGCCTCTGGAAATGCTAGGATTAAAGGTATGTGTGCCACCATTTTCTGGCCTCTATATCTAGTGGCTGTTCTGTTCTCTGACCCCAGGTAAGTTTATTAGGGTGCACAATATTTTAGGGAACACAATATCACCACAAACAGAGGATTCCTTAATTCCATGAATCAAGTATTTACTGAGTATGTAGCATGTATAAATCCTGGAAAACAAGACATGATCTCTGCCCCCAGTAGCTTGCAATCACTGGTCATTCAATGTACTATAATCAATGGTCACTGGTAATAGCAAAGACTAAAGAATGAAGAATGCTACTGGTTTTCACTGCTGTATGTAAAGGAAGCACAAAGGAAAATAAAACAGGACTAAGAGACCATAGAATTCCAAGAAAGCTGGGGATGCAGTTCATTGGTAGACAGTCTGCCTAACATACACAGGACCCAAGATTCAATTCCTAATGCAACATAAACCAGGCATGGTGGTGCAAGTCAATAATTTCAGCAATCAGGAGATGGAAACAAGAGGGTCAGAAGTTCAAGGTCTTATTCAGTCACATCAAGGCAGTCTCAAATATATGAGGACCTGTTCTCAAAATAAAAAAAAAGGGGGGGGGGATTGAAGAGATGGCTCAGCAGTTAAGAGTACTTGTTTCTCTTGCACAGGACCCAGTTCCTGTTTCCAGCACCCACATGGATATTTTAATGGCAGCTCACAACTGTAACTCTAGTACCAGGTGATCCATTGCCCTCTTCTGACCTTGAAGGCACCAGGCATACACACTTGTGATACACATACATATATATGCACAGGCAAAACATTCATACAGACAAAATAACAACAAAACAAACCAACTTAAAAAAAAAAAAAAGGAAAAAGAACAAAAAATTAGCAAGACTTGATGGCTTTACCAGTAATCCTAGCACTTGGGAGGTAAGACAAGCCCCAGAATTTAGAGTATAAAGCCATCTAGGCTTCTGTTGTATAACAGTTTCCTCTCAGGATTGAAACATTTCATCCTTCAAGTAAAAAGGTAAACAACTCACCACAGCTTCAGGAAGTCCCTGAAACTGACCAGAAAAATCTTGTCTCAAAAAACAAGCAAACAACAACAAAAACTAATTAGAATCGTATGATTGTTATGACTGCATTGTTGCAAAAGTTATATATTGAAATATTTTCTTTCAGCAAGGCAGTGGTGGCCCATGCCTTTAGTCCCAGCAGTTGGGAGGTGGAGCCAGATGGATCTCTGTGAATTTGAGGCCAGCCTGGTCTACAGAGCAAGATCCAGGACAGGCTCCAAAACTACACAGAGAAACCCTGTTGGGGGGGAGAGTCAAAAATGTATTTTTTTCACCCCAAATTTCAGGGATATGTCTTAATTTTTTCCCCTACCTTTAAGAGAAACTAAAAAACTATCATAGATCCTAAAACTACTATGGCTCTAGGCACTATGCCTACTGTGCCTAACAGAAACAGTCATTATGTTTCCCAAGGCTAGCTTATCTTCTAATAATACTTGTTTTGTGATTTTTATATTTTTCATGTTCTTTTTTTCAGACAAGATCTTACTCTGTAGTCCAGGTTGCATGGAACTCATGGCAATCCTTTGCAGCCTCCAAAGTGCTTGGATCACAGGCATGAGCCATAATACACAATTTAACAGCACTAGAACAATAACACCCATATGTAAAAGTGGGAAAAATAAATATACTTCTAGTTATTTTTCCAGTTATGAGAATGAAAATAAAAAGCCAATTTATTTTTTTTCTCACCTTATTAGACAAAACACCAGTAAAATAAACAGCTGAAGTTTTCAGGTGAGATCTCATATGACATTAAGCTTTTGGTTTTGTTTTGTTTTTTAGAAAGGGTCCTATTGTATAAAAAAAAGAAACAACAAAACTTTTGGGATTGGGAATTTAGCTCAGTGGTAGAGCACTTGCCTAGCAAGTGCAAGGCCCAGGGTTCAGTCCTCAGCTCCAGGGAGGGGACGGGACTTTTCTTGGAGAGACACAACACACATATCTACTCATCCCAGACAGGGAATGCACAACAAATCAAAGTATGTATACCAGCAAAGTTCAATTTGGTGAACCAATGAGTTTTGTTGGGGTTACTTACAGGAATATAGGTAAGAGGTTGTAGGATAGGTTCCTCTTTGGTAACATATTGTGTACCCTAATAAAATTTGCCTGAAGATCAGAGAACAGAATAAGCCACTAGATTAAACATAGAGGCCAGGCAGTGGTGGCACACACCTTTAAACCTAGCACTTGGGAGGCAGAGATCTGTCTGGATATCTGAGTTCAAAACCACCCTGGATTACATGAGCTTGATTTCAGTCTAAGAGAGAAACAGAGCCAGGCAGTGGTGGCACACACCTTTAATCCCAGCACTTGAGACCTTATGCCTTTGCTTGGGAAGCACACATGCCTTTAATCCCAGCACTAAGAAGGAAGTGGTATGGCAGGGCAGAGAAAGGTCTATAAGGCAGGAGATATGAAAGCTTTTGGGTGGAGCGCTTTCAGCAGAGAACTCAACTCTGCCAGAGGATTCATGTAGTTGGTGAGGTGAGACGTGGCAGTGGCTTGTTCCTTTGTCTCTCTGATCTTTTAGCATTTACCCCAATATCTGGTCTTTATTAAAACACCAATTTAGATTTTGTGTTACATTCATCAAAAACAAAACCAGGGCTGGGGATGTAGCCAACTGGTAGGAATGCTTGTCTAGTATATGTGAGGCCCTGTGTTCAATCCCCAGCACCAAGCAAAACCAAATATATTAGCACACATCAATAATCTCAATCTCAGCACTTAAAAGGTGGAAGCAGGAGAATCTTAATCCAAGGTCAACTTTAACTACATGGAATCCTGTTTCAAAATGGCAGAGGACAAAAAAGATGGCTCAACAGATTAAAGTCACTTACTTGCTGGGCAAACCTAGAGACCTGAGTTCAATCCCTAGAACCTACATAAAGGTGTAAGGAAAGAGTGTACTCCTGGGTCTGAAGAGATAGCTCAGTGGGTAAGAGCACTGCTGCTCTTCCAGAAGACCTGAGTTCAATTCCCAGCACCCACATGGCAGCTCACAACTGTCTCATGCCCTCTTCTGGCCTCTGTGGGTACTAGGCATACACATGATGCACAGACATACATGCAGGCAAAGCACCTATACACATAAAAATAAATGTTTTTAAAAAGTGAGCTTGGCTGGAGAGATGGCTCAGAGGTTAAGAACACTGACTGCTCTTCCAGAGGTCCTGAGTTTAATTCCCAGCAACCACGTGGTGGCTCACAACCATCTGTAATGAGATCTGGCACCCTCTTCTGTATACATAATAAATAAATCTTTTTAAAAAAAAAAGTGAGCTTGCCGGGCAGTGGTGGCGCACGCCTTTAATACCAGCACTTGGGAGGCAGAGGCAGACGGATCTTTGTGAGTTCGAGGCCAGCCTGGGCTACCAAGTGAGTTCCAGGAAAGGTGCAAAGCTACACAGAGAAACCCTGTCTCGAAAAAACCAAAAAAAAAATTTTTTTTAAGAAAGAAACAAGGGCTGGAGTTGTAGTTCCTTGGTAGAGCAGCTACATAGTCTAGCAGTTTCAAGGCCCTGCATTTAATCAAAGAACCACAAAATTCAATAGTAGATTTAAACAAATAATGTCATTTTTATAATTATTCACATCTCCCTTAAAGATGACAGGAAAGAAAAAAGGCCAGGGTGTGGTGGCCCACGCCTTTAATGTGAATTTGTGGCCAGCCTGGTCTACATAGAAAGTTCTAGAAAAGACAAGACTAAAGAGACCCTGTGTCCAAAAAAAAAAAAAAAAAAAAAGCTGACAGGAAAGGTTTGCCTCTATCCAAATCTTCACTAAAAGCATTATACTCAGAGGATAATATCCTCAAAAGAAGAGGAGGAATTATTATATTACTATTATTAATTAAGGAGAATATAAGGAAATTCAATATGCTTCTACATAAATATAATCTGAAAGACCTTGCTCTTTTCAAATATATCCTAAATGGCACAAAAATCAAATTATCTCAAGTTTTCAGTGGCAATATAAACTGCTAGTTGTTTAAAAAGCCAGTTTAAGGAGAACTGAAAAATAACCTGCAGTGTTGAAAAACTTTCATTTTCAAAATAGAAATATAGATTGTTTGTTTGTTTGTTTTGTTTTTAAAGACAGGGTTTCTCTGGGTAGTCTTGGCTATCTTGGAACTCCCTTTGTAGACCAGGCTGGCCTTGAACTCATAGAAACCCACCTGTCTCTGCCTCCCAAATGCTGGGATTAAAGGGGTGTGCCACCACCAGGATTGAAGGCCTGGCCAGTTAACAGATTGGAAAAGATTGATTAACAGATGCATACTCTTGATAAGGCCACCTGATAAGGAAAAGGGCACATTTGTAATTCAATGCTCCTTCCAAACTCCGTGAACATAACTGAGAACAAATTCCTATGTGGCTACAAACCTCCATTTTACAATTACAAGGTCCCATTTCCACTCCTTAATCCTAAAATCTACCTCCAGAACTGTCAGTATTAAGCTGACAAAGACACAGCTCCAACAATGCCTCCTTCAACACCCTGAGGAGTTTCCCTCAACTTTTAAGTACAAGTACCTTGACTCAGGTCAAACCAAATTCATAGCTTTGATACCTCAAAGAATTCAAGACTAGCCAGTACAGTAAACAGAGTTAGAGAGTTTACTGAAGATATTTTAATGTTTCGTTAATTCTTTGAAGATTCCATATTATTTGGATCATACTCATCTCCTACCCCAGTTAAAGATATTTTAATATCTTCAATGTTTATTTATGGTATTAAATCCAGTTCCAGGGGACCCAGTGCCCTCTTCTGGCCTATAACAACTTGGTGCACATAAATTTACACATGCTCATACACATAAATAAAATAAATTAGTAAGTCTTACTAGGGAGTCCCCAGTGGTGCACTAGTCTGGTGCACTTCCTCTCCTTACAGATAGGCTTCCAGTGAGATTCTAGAAAATCGCAGATTTATGGCTGGGAAGGGAGCAGTTGTTACTTGTGCTGGAATTTACTCTGCTGCTAGCAAAGATTTCAACCAGACTCCAGGAAATGGATCTTTTCCCTTCTCATGCCTCTAAGATTTCCCTTGCCTTTCTAACCTGCCTCAAAATCACTTCAAATTCCTCAAAACTTGGTTTCTGAAATCAAGATTTCACATCATAGGACCCTATACTTCTAAGACATAGTCATGGGCTATGAAAACTCACTGAAGCATTTAAGTAAAGATGGGTCAGTAAAATCCGGGTTCCTGCCGCTAGTATGGACAGTTACTTAGAACCTACAATAGGCAAAGCACTGTTCTTAGCACTCATAGTCTTACCTCACTAGTCCTCAAAACAGTCACAATATAGGTACTGTCCCTATTGTTTTTCTTTTCTTTCTCCTTTCTTCCTTCCTTCCTTCTTTCTTTTTTTTTTTTTTTTTTTTTTTTTTTTTTGAGACAACGTCTTGCCATGTAGCCCAAGCTCTGGCCTAAAACTTACAACCATCCTGTCTAGCCTCAGCCTCCAGAGAGCAGGAATGACAGCTTTATGTTAAAGAGTGATGACAAGAAAGAAGAAAGGAAGGTTGGTTGGTAGGTTGGTTAGTTAGTTGGTTGGTTAGTTAGTTGATTAGTTGGTTAGTTGGTTTAGTACCAGCACTCAGGAGTCAGAGACAGGCAGATCATTGTGAGCTTGAGATCAGCCAATCCTACATAGTAAGAATCTATCTCAAAAGTAAATATAAGGCCGGGCGGTGGTGGCACACGTCTTTAATCCCAGCACTCGGAGGCAGAGGCAGGCGGATCTCTGTGAGTTCCAGGAAAGGCGCAAAGCTACACAGAGAAACCCTCTCGAAAAACAAAAAAAAACAAAAAAAAAAAAAGTAAATATAAAAAAGATAATCCAAGCTGGGCTGGAATTCTAGCACTGGGAAGGCTGGGGTAAGAGGGCTGCCATGCCATGTGTGTACACTTCACAACACACACACACACACACACACACACAAAATGTTTATATATATATATATATATAAAATAGATAAAAATGACAAGGTAGCCTCTGTTATACCAGCAAGTAAACATTCACTAGGGAAAGTTGGAAACTAGTGTAATATGATATTTTATTTGTATATTAATAAAGTTGCCTTGAGGTCAGAGCAAGCCATAGCAGAATCTGGGTGGTTGTGGTGCATGCCTTTAATCCCAGCATTTGGGAGGCAGAGCTGGGCAGGATCTCTGTGTGTTCAAGGATACAGCCAGCATGGCGACACACACCTTTAATCTCAATACTAACCATAGAAGACCTGGAGTTCTGTACAGACAGGCAGTGACCAGGAGGTCATGTGGCTGGGTTTACAACCAATGAGAAGGCAGAACAGAAAGTCTATATAAAAGACAGGACACAGGAAGTAGCTCTCTTGCGGAGAAGACAGAGCAGCAGTGAAGGGTAAGGTTTTCAGCTCTCAGCTATTGCTCTGACCTCTTGGCTTTTAACTCTGCAATTGGCTCTGTGTTTCTTATTTAACAAGACAGTTACATCTACATGTGATAGATAGCAAAACTGTGAGCTAGGAAGATGGCTCAGTAAAGTGCTTGTCATAAAAGCATGAGGACCTGAGTTTGATCCCTAGCACTCATTTAAAGGAAAGCCAGGTAAGGTATTCAATGCCTATAACCCCAGTACCGGGGAAGCAGAGAAAGGAACATCCCTGAAGCTTGCCAGCTGAATCAGTGAGCTCCAAGTTCAGAGCAAAGTGCTTATTACTGTGCAGTCATGAACAATTGAGTTTGGATCCCCAGCTCCCTTTAAAAAGCCAGGCATGCTGGAGAGTATCTGTAATCCTAGGGGAAGCAAACCCAGGTGGATCCTTGCGAACTCAAGGCCAAGAAGACTACTCCAATCAGTAAGCTCCAGGGCTCAGAGAGACACCCTTTCTCAAAAATTATATGGAAAGTAACCAAAGAAGACATTCAACACTAACACTTGTCCTCCAAATGCACATACACACACCTATACAAATACATATTTTACACAGATACACACACACACACACACACACACACACACACACACACACAGAGATTGACAAACATAGAGATGCCAGGAGGGTATTGTCTTATGTATCCCATCATTAGAAAATGATATGAAACAAACTGACTTCCCTAATACTGTGACAATGGTTAAGCCTTTAGTTAAGAGTCATACTAAAGAAAGAACTAGCAAACAGAAGAGCTGTTCAAGTGTGCTTGTACAATAGTAAACTAAAACTCCATAGATCATGCCCTGCATGCTTTATATTGCCCACAAACTAACATACACATATACACAATTGTTTTTTTTTCTTTTGCCTAGAGACAGGGTCTTACTCTGTGACCATGTCATTGACCTAGAACACAAGGTGTAGGCTAGGCTGGCCTGTGACTCAGGGCAATCTCCCTGCTTTAGTGTCCTGAGTGCTGGAATTACAGGCATAAGCCAACCCTACTGGGTCTCTATATCTTCCTTTTTTTTTTTTTTTTTTTTTGAGATAGTGGTAGTAATGGGATTGAATCCACAGTCTTGTGCACCCTAACAAGCACTGAGCTATAGTCCCAAACTTTATATTTTTAGATAGTTAGAAAAAAATGTTTTTAACTTTTTGTTTCAGTGCTGGAGATGAACCTAGACTTCTGAGCTGTATCCCTAACCTTCAAAATAGTGACATTATTTTACATTAAAAAAAGATATGAAATTCCAATTTCAGGAAGCATAAATAACCAGAGCATAGCCATGTGTGTACTGTCTATAACTGCTTTCATACTGGCAGAAACAGTGGAACCTACAAAGCACAAAATATTTACTATTTGGCCCTTTATTTAAAAAATTTGCCAACTCCTGGTCTGTTAGCCTGAAAGTCAAACGTGTAAGATGGATAAAACAAAGATGTATATGAGGGAAATACATGGCATGAGATAAAACTATAAGACATAGGGACTTTATGTGTGAAGCTAACTGAAGAATCTGAAATTGTCACAGTTTTCATTACTTTGAAAATCCACCAAATCCCAACAGCCAATTGTGAGGCAAAAAGATGAGAAATTCATGGTCATCCTCAGCCAAACATAACACTTCAGCAAGAATGGGCCATATGAGACCCTGTCTCACAAAAATAAAACAGGAAAATGAACATAAATAACTTCAGCCAGGCATGGTGACTCACACCTGTAAGCCAGCACATGGGAGGAAAGAGGATCATCAACACACTATCTCAAAAAAGAGTGCTGGGCATTGTGGCCCATGCCTCTAATCCCAGCACTCAGATGTAGGTACATCTCTGAGTTTGAGGCTGGTCTAGTCTACATGAATTCCAAGACAGCCAGGGCTATGTAGAGAGACCTTGTCTCAAATTAAAAAAAAATAAAATAAAAATTCAAGCAAAAAGTAAACAGAGATGGCTGAGTCAGGTAGCAAATTCCTATAATCCACATTCAGGAAGCAGAAGCAAGGGGATCTGTATGAAATTATGGCCAATCTGTCTATATATCTAAGTTACAGGCCAGCCAGATCTACATAGTGAGACCTGTCTCAAAAGAAAAAAAAAAAAGAGGCCGGGCGGTGATGGAGCACGCCTTTAATCCCAGCACCCGGGAGGCAGAGCCAGGCTGTGAATTCGAGGCCAGCCTGGTCTACAGAGGGAGATCCAGGACAGGAACCAAAACTACAACAGAGAAACCCTGTCGAGAGGGGGGGGGGGTGGTGGTGCAGGTACCACTCAGGAGCCTAACACAGAAGGCTCAAGGGTCTGAAGTCAACCTAAGTGATACACTGTCTCAAAAGTAAGATGGCTCAGCTGGTAAAGGTGTTTGCTGCCAAACCTTGGATGCCTGGGACCAACATAGTAGGAGGCAAAAACTGCAAGTAGTCGTTAATATTTGCATGCTACACATACATACATGTACATAACACACAAATACATTTGTTTTTTAAATGGTTACAAGACAATGAGGGGCAGGGATGTTCACCAGTTCTTGAAGTATTTATAAGCATGAGGATTGAGTTCAGCTAGCTCCCTAGCACCCATGTTTAAAAAAAAAAAAAAAAAAAAAAAAAACAAAACCCGGGTGAGGGTGAGGACTAGAAAGATGGCTCAGTGGTTAAGAGCACTGGATGCTCTTCTAGGGGACCTGAGTTCAATCTCCAGGACCCATGTACCCATGTGGCAGTTCATGGCTGTCTGCAACTCTAATTCCAGGTAATTAGAAACCCTATTCTAGCCTTTGTATGCCCCTGGTACACATGCGATGCACAGATACACATGTTAGAAAAATACCCATACACTTAAAATTAAAAATCTTAAAAAAAAAAAAAAAAGGAAAAAAAAGCAGGTGTGGTGGTGCATGACTTTAATCACAGCAGTCAGGAGGAGGCAGAGGCTTGTTTATTTCTATGAGTTCAAGGTTAACCTGGTCTATGTAGCAAGCTCCAGGCCACCCAAGGCTACACAGTGGAATTCTGTCTCAAAAACAAAACTGGTCACATCAGTAGTTCCTGTTCTGGGAAGGTGGAAACAAGCAGAACCCTGGAGCTTGTAGGCTGTCCAGCCTAGCCAAATTAATGAGCTCCAGATTCATTGGGAAACTGCCTCAAAATAATAAGGTATAATAATAGGAGACTTCTCAGTCGGTCAAGTGCTTGCTACAAACCACAAGGAATTGAGTGTGGATCCCCAGAATCCATGTAACAAAACAAAACAAAACAGTGTGATCCAGTGGCCATATTGCTACAGAGTGGGGTGATGAGACAGGCAGACCCGCTGAAACTCACTGGCTGGCCAGTCTAGCAGAAGTGGGTTTCGGGCTCAATAAGAGACATCCACACTAACAAAGTACACATAAAAATAAGGTGGAAAATGACTGAGGAAGACACTAAATGTCAACCTCTGCCCCCACATGCACACAAACACATACCAAAAATGAGAATACAGATCCATTAGAGACAGAGAGAGAGAGAGAGAGAGAGAGAGAAATTATATGCATAAGGAATTTGCAAGTCAAGTTCAAATGATGAAAATTAGCTGAGTGTGATAGTTACTGCAATCTCAACACTTGAGATACTGGGGCAAGAACACTGTAGAATCAACCTTCAATTCAGGAAGAAGAAAAAGCTGAAAACAGGCATAAGACTGCATATAACTCTTGAGAACATAATTATGGATTTAAGAAGTTCAAGTCCTTGACATATGTACCATACCACTCTGCTTTTAGTGACATATTTCTTGTTAAGATCAAACTACTTTTTATTATTGAGTTCCTCAACAATTAGCCAAGATCTCCATACAGGGAATTGTCTTTTATGTCTTTTTTAGGCTCCCCAGGGACACCTCCTATGTGGCCTATAGATGGAAGGTGCTGAATACATGCTGAATGACAAAATAATCAACTCTACTTTGAGCTCACAGACTGAAACTCTCACACCTACAATTCACACCACTAAACCTCCTTCTATGCAACAACTGAAAGGACATTCCTGGGGTGGACTGCTGAGTCTACTGGATTAATTACATTAGGTTCCTTTTCTAGCAAAGCGCTCAAAGTACATATGTAATGTTAAAATAGAATTCTTGACTACTGAGAAGGTAGGTGGGAAAGTGGGCAAGGGAAGGAAGACTATTATAACATCTGCCTCCAAAGAATAAGCATTATTCAGCCCTGGAGACTAAAACCACTCCTACATGTCTTTGAACCGACCCCCTACACTATTTCTTCAATCTCTGTACTGGCTAACTTGTATCACAATGAGTATCAGCGGAACTAAAACTTGCCATAATAATAACAGTCTGACAAAGCAGCTAGGAGTCTATGATTATATACTGTAGGAAATCTGTTTTTGTGTTTTTGAGACTTTGAGACAGGGTCTCAAGTAGCGCAGGCTGGCCTCCAATTCACTATGTAGTCAAGGATGACCCTGAACTCCTGATCATCCTGCATCCACCTCCCAAATGGTTAGATTACAGGTATGTGTCACCATGTTATCATGTGGTATTAGGAACTGAACCTAGGAATTTTTGCATTCTAGGCAAGCACTCTACCAACTGAGCTACATCCCCAGATGTAATTTTAATTTACTTATTTGTCAAATTAAAGAACTTATAAACTTTCTAAGTATTATCATTAAGCATCTACCACATGCCAAGCACAAATAATAAGGCAATGAAAATGCCAAGTGATTTTATATTGTGTTATAAGCAAAAGTACAAACAGCTCTGGGAAAGGAAATGCAGTAAGAAATCAACTTCTACCCATCCAAATTTGGAGAAAATACATTGCTACCTAATTTTAATTTTTTTTTATAGCACAAGTACACTTTCATTAAAATTTAAGAGAAAAATATATAATACAGGTTAGGTGAAAATCCCAGCAGACACCAAAAGGAGGTAAAGTCTTGTTTTTCAAGTTAGCCATGGATAGACAGACCTTCTAAAGAAAGGAAATAGTACTGGTGAGATGGCTAAGTAGGTAAGGGTGCTTACTTTCAAACCTGAGGACCTTCACTGATCTCTGGAATCCACATGGTAAAGAAAAAAATGGACTCCTGAAAACTGCCCATCCATACACAAGTATGAGTGTATGAAAACACACACACACACACACACACAGTATCCTGGCCCTGGAGTTATAGGCAGTTGTGAGCCACCTGACACAGGTGGTAGGAAATGAACTCAGAACTCAGGTCCTCTACAAGAACAGTGCTCTTAACTGCTGAGCCTCTCTCAAGCCCCTTTCTTTTCTTTCTTTCTTTTTTTTTTTTTTTTTTTTTTTTTTGGTTTTTGGGGGTTTTTTTTGGGGGGGTTGGTTGTTTTTTGTTTTGGTTTGGTTTGTTTTTTGTTTGTTTGTTTTTTTGGTTAGAGTTTTTCTGTGTTGTCCTAGCTATCCTGAAACTCACTTTGTAGACCAGGCAGGCCTCAAACTCTGAGATCAGCTGTCTCTGCCTCCTGAGTGCTCTTGACTTTTTTGAGACAGGGTCTCACTGTGTAGTCCAGCCCATCATGTAACATACTGTGATACCCAAGCTAACCTTGAATCTAAGATGACCCTGCTGCTCGGCTTCCCATGGACTGGGATGATGGGAGTTATCCTGACTTTTGTTGTTTTGTGTTTTGTTTTCAGACAAGGCTCCAATGCTGGCCTTGGACTCTTGGTCTTCCACCTCTCAAGTAAAATTCTACTAATTTTTGTTTTTAAAAAAATTAACTTTCTCCTAATTTTTAATTCCAAACCAGGTCCTTTTCCCCTCCTGAAATTATGGAAACATGCCCTAGTAATTTTTGTTTATTTGTTTGTTTGTTTGTTTTAACAACTTGACACAAGCTAGAGTTTTCTGGAAAGAAAAATCTCAATTGAGAAAATGCCTCAATTAAGATGGCCTGTAAGCAAGTCTGTGGAGCACTTTCCTGATTAGTGACTGATGTGGGAGGGTCCAACTCTAGGGATGGTGGCACGTGGGCAGGATGGCATAAGAAACAGGCTAGGAGTTGGGGATTTAGCTCCAAAAAAAAAAAAAAGAAAAGAAAAGAAAAGAAAAAAGAAACAGGCTAAGCAAGCCATGAGGAACAAATCAGTAAACAGCATTCTTTCAGTTCCTGCCTCCAAGTTCCGGTCTTGATTTCCCACCCTAATTTACCTGAATGGACTATAAACTATAAGATGAAACAGACCCTTTTCCTCCCCAAGTTGATTTTGGTCAAGGTATTTTATTATAGCAATAGAAAGCTGGCTAACACAAAATAATAACAAAGCCCTCTATAACTAAGTAGCAAAGGAAATTTATTCTTGATCAGGAATAGAAATAGGGGCTTGAAAAGATGGCTCAGAGGTTATAAGTGCTTACTCACTGCCTTGTCAAAGAACCCAAGTTCAGTTCCCAGCAGCTCACAACAGCCTGTAACTCCAGCTCAAGGGGATATGACTCCCTTCTTCTGGCCTCCAAGGGAACCAGCACACATGTTACATTCATATACTCACACATACATATAAATAAAAATATTTTTTTAAATAGAAGTAGAGGAAAAAAGGGGGGTGGCACACACCTTTAATCCCACCCCTCAGGAGACAGGCAGGTAGATCTTGGAGTTCAAGGCCAGCCTGGTCTACAAAGAGTTCCAAGATGGCCAGGGCTACACAGAGAAACACTGTCTTGAAAAATAAACAACAAAAAAGACAGAGATCTCACTATGTAGCCCTGGCTCGCCTGGAACTTCCTAGGTAGACCAGGCTGCCCTTGAATTCAAAGAGCTCTGCCTTCCTCTGCCTTTTCAATGCTGGGATCAAGGACATGCGCTACCACACTCAACTCTGAGGTCAAAATTTGAACAGGCCCTATTCAACAGCAGCTACTCCTGCCTTTCTAGTAGCATCTCAAGCTCAAAATAGCCAACTAAATCTCAGCACTCAAGAGGAAAATGTAGGAGGATCATTCCAAGTTTAAGACCAGTCTTGTAAGACCTCTATACAGAGGCCAGGAGCACATAGCAAGAACTATCAGAGTCATCAAAAACAAGCAAACTCTGAGAAACTACCAAGCTAAGAGCCTAAAAAGACCTAACTGAGTATGGCAGCATATGAGAAACACAGGAACAAGACTATAGCTATAAAAAGTATTATGTTCTAGTATTACTGCTCAATTCCATCTACTCAAGAGACTGAGGCAAAAGGGTAGAATACAAAGCCAATCTGAGCAACAAAGCAAAATTTTTATCTCAAAGTAAGCTTTAAAGGCAAGATTTATTTTTCCCTGTCACAAATCTGAATCTTTACTGTTCTGTTTTTTTTTTAAGCATTTATTTATCTATTGTGTGTGTCAGTATATTGAAATGTATATTGGTAGATGCATGCCATGGTGGACATGGAGAATCAGAGGATAATTTGAGGGAGCTAGTTCCCTCCTTCTACTGTGTGTGTTCCAGGGACTGAACTCCAACTGTCAGGCTTGGGGGAAACAGCTCTACCCACTGAGCCATCTCAGTCTAGCCCTAAACCTGGGGCAATCCTGCCTCTGCTTCCCAAGTGCTGAGATTACAGGTCTGTGCCCTCACCTCTGCTGTTTACTCAATTTTCTTCAAAGCAGTAATCTTGTTTTTAATCAAGACAAGACTCACCACACAGCCCCTGGTGGCCTAAAACTCATCATTCATCTCTTTACTTTCCAAAATATTGGCATTACAAGCATACATACCACTCACTTGTCCCCAAAGAAGTAATTTTCTGATTTTGGGGGTGGGGGAGGGTTTGAGACAGGGCTTCTCTGTGTAGTCCTGGCTGTCCTGAAACTAACTCTCTAGACCAGGCTGGCCTCGAACTCACAGAGCTCTGCTTGCCTCAGCCTCCCAAGTGCTGGGATTAAATGACTAAACCACCACTGCCCGGTCCCAATTCACCTTTTATATTTAAATAATTAATTTATCTGAGTTTGATTTAAATGTTAAGGTAAGAATTTTTTTCCCCCAAAATGATTAGCTTAATGGTCCAAGATAATTTTGGAACATTTCACACAGGGTATGAAATGCCACCTCTGCAATACTAAATTACCTTCTGTTTTGACAGTCATTATTGTGTTCCATTGCCCTGTCTACTTCAAGGTTACTACTTAACTTATGTTCGTTGGTTTTCTGTTTTGATACAGGGTGCAGTATGTAACCCAGACTAGCCTATCTCCTTCTAGAGTGCTGAGATTACAAACTAACCATTTTGATTATTAGAGGATTTTTGTATATTCACTAATACAAACAAGCCATGCTCAGTTTTCTTTTTCATAAATGTTCCTAAAGGCTGGAGAGATGGTTCAGTGCTAAGAGCATTTACTGCTCTTGCAGAGGACCTGAGTTTATTTCCCAACACCCACATCAGGCAGCTCACAACCAACTGGAACTCTAGCTCTAGGGATATCCAATGCCTCTGGCCTCTAAGGACAGACAGACAAACACAGTTTAAAATAAAATTTAATTTAAAAATTATCCTACTCTATAGCTGCATTTTTCCATTGAATTTTGGAAGACTTGAGATGTAGGTCAGTTGGTAGAATGCTTGCCTTAGCATGCAGGAAGCCCTGGCTAGCCTGGAACTTCCTAGGTAGATCACCTGCCCTTGAATTCAAAGAGCTCTGCCTTTAAATTTGGTATCGAATAGACCAGATTTGAGGATTGTGGCACATACCTGTAATCCAGGAACACAAGAGATAGAAGCAGGAGAATCAGAAATTCAAGATCATCCCTGGCTACACAGTAAGTTCGAGATCCATATGGCCTACATGGGACCCTGTCTCCAAACAGACAAGAAACTGAAAAGAAAAAGAACATACACAATACTTCGAACACTATGCTATAAAAATGTTATTAGCTATTGCTGGGCAGTGGTGGGCCATCCTTTAGTCCCAGTATTTGGGAGGCAGAGGCAGGTAGATCTCTGAGTTTGAATCCAGCCTGGCCTACAGAGTGAGTTCCAGGATGGTCAGGCTACACAAAAAAACCCTGTTTCAAGAAACCAAAAAATAGTTAGCTATTTGTGTAATTATTCAAAAGTGACAGCTATTGATTGCTCAATGAATGTTTTCCAAAGTCTGTTCCCACAAAATTCCAAAACATTTTAAGATAAACCAAAAGATACTATGAAATATAAACAGTAGTACATAGAGGTGAAGTTTGGTGGTTGAGTTCTTGTCTAGGATGCTTGAGGCCCTGGGTTTGATCCCTGGCTCCCCCCCAAAATAAAAAATGTTAAGTGTGTTATTTGCCAGGCATGGTGTGGTGCACACCTTTAATCCCAGGACTGGGGAGGCAGAGAAAAAAGATCTCTATTAGTTCAAGCCCAGTCTGGTCTACAGGGCAAGACCCAGGCCAGCCAAGACTACATACATAGAGACCCTGTCTCTAAAAGTTAAGAAAAAAAATTACAAAATGTGTTATTAGTACTGATTGGCAATTTATAATTTATAAGTTTTTCATTTCTACAAAGCCTTGACCTTGATAAAAAACAAAGGCTGGATGGTAGGACGCTTCAAATTTTTTATGTGTTAAGTATAAGCCCTTTCAGAAAGCTTTATGAAACAAATACACAGCAGAAATGGAACTGATCAAGGCAGATAAGGCCAGTGGGCATGGTGGTACATGCCTTTAACTCCAGCACTTGAACAAAAATCTGTGAACTCGAAGCCAGCCTGTTCTACATAGCCTCAAAATGAAAAGGGAGATGGAGTGGTTGAGGGAGGTCTTTGAGAGAAACGCTTATATCAGTTATATTAATAATTTGTTCACTGTGTGATATGGAATCAAAGACCTACCCTAAGACACTGTAAATTATTCTAAGCAAGCATTCTGTGAACTGAGCCTCACTCCCCATCACCACCTGTTACTTTGGCTATCTGCATGTCACTGAGCCAGGGAATCAGGGGCCTTAATAAGACCGTAAGAAACAATCATCTCTACCTTGCTAAAATATAAACAGGAAGATTACAGAACTGGCCAAAGGCGGGGACCCTATAGCTAGCCTCCTAGATGAAGTCAGGTTCTTTCCGCACCGCTCCTCACCGAGGCTTGCCACGCTTCGAGAAGGGAGGGGTAAAAGCCGACCATCAGGCCTCTCTGCAAAGTCGCTCGAAATCACAGGCTCGCGAGCCGCGGACACGTGACTCGCCACGCCCCGTGCCTCCCCCCCCCCTTCCCCGCGCCAGCAGCACGCGCTGCCAACCTCGTCATGTGACCTTCACGCGGCCCCAGCGTTGCCCCTGCTAGGCGACTGTTTCCAGCAGCCATTTTGCCGAGAACTTGTCGCCCGTGCTCGCGCGGGAGCCGAGCGAACCCAGCGTCGCAGCCACATTTTCCAGGCCGCACACGCGCTTCGAAAGAGCGCTCCACCAGTGAAGGCCCGCCCAAGCCTCACGGAACACGTCGCACCCCGGGGCGCCAGGAGGGCTGCGGGTGCGCCTCGGCCTGCGATAGGCTGCGCTGCGCACGTGACGCCACGGCGCCCACCCACCCCCTCCCCACTCACCCTCGTCGTCCCCCTGCCCACGAAAACACCCACGATAGACTCTCAACGCCTCGGGCCGAGTTCACGCTACTGGGCGCGTAGGGACGAACGGAGCGTGCGACAAACGAGGCGCCTGCGCCTACCTGCCGGGTGGACGGGAGTCGGCCCACGCCGCGCCGCTCCGGGGTCCCGGGATCGTCGCGCTGCCGGACCACCCGGCTGGTCATTGGCTGCCAGGCCCAGTCACGTGCTGCTCGCAGGCCCGCCCACAGCCGCTAATCACCTGGCACCGTGCTCGAAGCGGCACCGAAAGTGGCTTGCACGCGCAAGGGGAGCGTGGCCGCAAGACCTCCGTCTGCCCTTTACCGGGTAGTATCCGTAAAGGGGGACCGAGAAAGCGGGGTCCCGAAACTAAGTAAGATCACACCTACCGGCTTAACTTCGCCTGCCCCTCCAGGAGCCGTGAACCATCGCCCTTGGGCGCTCCCCGTTGCACGCCGGGATGCGTCTGGCGCCCCTCAGTGTGCTGCAGAGCATGCCGGGAAAGCCACCTCTCCCGTTTTCCTGGCTGTCACCTCTCGGGCTTTGCTTCGGTGTCCCTTTGAAAGCCGGTCCCAGGACGAGGCGGTTTGAGTAATTACCGGACGGACTGTGACAGTACACTAGGCACTTTGAGTCGCTCCTCCCGTACTTGTTTGATTGGCGTGTTCCTGGGAAAAGTGCGCAGCCTGCCTTCGTGGAGCAGTGCCTTCTGACTTAGGGACTATTGTAGAAAAATAGCCAGGGTGTTTGCCTACAAGAACCACCACCCTTTCGTGGTCAATGGACTAGAATGCTAACTTGAATACGGTCTTCCACAATCTCCACTTAAGAATGGTTGTAATTCTTAAAATTTCTGTAGGAATAGCCGACTTTCTCAATAAGCTTATTGTTGGGGAAATAGGAGGAGTAGGGTTGTTTTTTGTGTTGTTTTGTTTTTTTTAAAGCTCGACAGCATGTCCCTAGCTTAGGCCCTGGTTTGCCTAAACTATTTGTAGCACATTGGAATTAAGAAAAAGAAAAAAAAAAAAAAAAATGTGTGCTAACACGAAGAAGAGGTGGGCTTACACTAGAATGAGTTGGTTTTGTAATGCACTAGCAAATTTACCGCTGAGCCAAACCTAGTATTCTACCCACAATGAAGCTCCTGCTTAAAATAATTCACACCTCATCTACTCTGAACTACGCTTACCAGCTTTGATGATGTCAAACTTCTGTAAGTCTCAAAGGACGATCAATCAGCTTGAGAAAGTTGACTAGTCCTGGCTCTCACAAGTTAGTTAATAGGTATAATATTACAAGCCAAAACCTAAAGTACAGGGAACACTCCTGGTTACAAGGTACTTCATCACTCTAATTAAATACCACAAAATTAATTCCTGGACAAGAAACCAAAAGCATTAAATAAATAATCTATTGAACTTTATTTAAAAATTCCAGTTTTTATATTTAATTCTAGCAACAACTCTGAGAGAAAGCTATTATACTTACATTACCATCCCTCTGTGTTTCATGGGAATCAGAGAAAATATATTTTAATATGTTCTCTAGGAAAATGATGAACTGGATTTAATACCTACTGTCTAGAGTTAGGGATGTAGCTCAGTTGGTAGAGTCCTTGTCTTGCATCCAGAAAGCCTTAAGTTCAGTCCTCTGCACCCCAGATAAACCATTTTAGTGGCACACATCTGTAATCTCAACACTCAGGAGGCAGAAGCAAGAAGGCTAAAAATTCTAGATCATCCTTAGCTACAGCCAATTTGAGACCACTCAAGAATACATGGCACTTTATCTCAAAAACAAAAAAAGAAAACCTTAAAGTCTATACATGTGACAGTTGGTGATTCAATTCCTGCGCTATGTACTAGGAACAGATTTTGGAACTCTTTTTTTAAATATCCATTTCCTTTAGCAAAAAAAAAAAAGAAAGAAAGAAAGAAAAGAAAAGAATAAAAGAAAAAGAAAGAAATGAAGGAAGGAAAGAAGGAAGAAAAAGAAAGAAAGAAACTAGGGACACTCTTACCTAGTATTTGGATTGTCAGTAATAATTGCTGGTGATGGTTGCATTTAAACTACGGTCCTGTTCTCTGTCCAGTACAGCATATTCTTTCTTTCTTTCTTTCTCTCTTTTTTTTTTAAGATTTCCTTGTTTTTATTTTATGTATATGAGTGTTTTGCCTGCATGCATGCATGTGTAGCACATGAGTGCCTAGTGCCCACAGAGAGACCAGAGGGGGCATCAGATCTTCTGGAACTGGAATTGCAGACAGTTGTGAGCCCCCCTGTAAATGTTGGGAAACAAAGATCTGCAGGAGCAACAAGTGTTGTAATCACTGTGCCATCTCTCCAGTCCCTGTGTGTTTGCTTTCTTAAGACAGGGTCTCACTGGATAGCCTTAGCTGCTCTGGGAATTTCTATGGAAACCAGGCTGGCCTTGGACTCACAGAGATCTGCCTCCATAGTGCTGGGATTAAAGGTGTACTATACCCCATCTGGGCAGTACAATATATTCTCTTTTCTTTCATGTATATATATTTTTTCTTTTGAGACAGGGTCTCTCTTCCTGAGTCCTGGAACTCAATGTATAGATCAGGTTTGCTTTGAACTCACAGAGTTCACCTGCCTCTATGTCCCCAGGACTGGGATTGAAAATATGCCATGCCTAGCATAGTATACCATATTCTTGAATTTGTCTTGATTATTTTGTTCTTCCCCTCCTCTAGACAGTGCTCGAGGAACACTAACAGATTCTTTTTTAAACCAACAGATTCTTATATTGCAGATCTCTTTGGGACTTCTTGGTCATACTGTCCATCTGTTGGGAAACATACCATTACATTACCTCCTGCCTCAAGTGGTTTTTTTTTTCTTTCTTTTATTTTTATTTATTTATTTGGTTGGTTTTTATTTATTTATTTTTAAACAGGGTCTCACTATGTAGACTAGGCTGGCCTGGAACTCATATGTAGACTAGGCTGGCCTCAAACTCACAGAAAACCTCCTGCCTCTGCCTCCTGAGTGCTGAGGTTAAAGGCATGCGCCACCAAGCCTAGCATGGGTACTGGTAGTTGCAAAACTTCTGTTTCTTTGTTGTTTGCTGTTCTGGGTTGTTGTTGTTGTTGTTGTTTGCGGGGGTGAGGGGGGATGTTGTTGGGGTTTTTTTTGTTTGTTTTGTTTTGTTTGGGGTTTTGAGATAGGGGCTTGGCTGGTACTCACTATATATCCCAGACTGACTCAAATCCATGCCAGTCTTACTGCCTCTGCCTCCTGAATGCTAAAAATCATTTTCATATTATTTTCAAATATTTTACTTATCACAGCTTCAAAGAACATGGTATAATTATTCATCCTAGTGCTTTTTTGTGGGTTTTTGTTTTTTTTGTTGTTGTTGTTGTTTTTTACCTTTCTAGAGCTTTATTGGGAGAGAGCGGGGGGAGAGAGAGAGAGGGAGAGAACAGAGAGAGAGAACGGAGGGAGAGAGAGCATTAAAGGGGAAAGGCCATCCTAGTGCTTTGTGAGGAGCGAGTATGTGAATTTTTTTTTTTTTTTTTGAGCTGAGGATCGAACCCAGGGCCACCACTGAGCTAAATCCCCAACCCCACAACCCGAGTATGTGATTTTTCACCAATAAAATATGAATGGGAATTTTGTGAATCACTTCTGGGAAAAAACTTTAATATATCAGTACAGAGTTGAGCCAGTCTGTCTTCCCTTCTGCTATGAGCAATGCTCCCCCTGGTGGTTATTCCGTCAGCCTTGGTCTCTTAGCGGGATGACACATAGCCGATTACCCCAATCAGTCTGCAGTGACTATGTAGTATGAGTAAGCTATAGCTTGCGATGAGACTCTCAGATTTGCACTTGTCTGTTACAACACAGAACACACTCAGTGACACAAAACCAGAAGTGGCTAGAGCCCGAAAATCCAATCTGGTAAAGACAGGGGCCAGTTGTGACACAAACTTGGAAACTCTTGGCATGGCGGCACCCTTGCAATCCCAGCACTTGGGGGACTGAAGCAGGAGGAGCAAGAATTTGAAGCTAGTCTGGGCTACGTGGCAAAATGTCTCAAGAAACTAAGGACTGGGTGTATATCCACGTGGTAGAGCACTTGCCCAACATGCCCAAAACCCAGGGTTTAATCCTTAGCACTGCTAAGGAAGGAGGAGCCAGGACCCAGGGACACGGTTTATCCGAGGAGTGTTTATGTAGCACGTGTGAGGCTTTGGATCCTCCTTACAGCACAGAGAGGGAAGGGGAAGCAGGGGAGGGTGGGGGAGCAGAGGAGACAACAGACTAGCAGCATCAAGAGACAACTGTCTGAGGTAACTGATGAGCCCAAAGAAAGAACATTCACTGGAACCTTGGTTAGGGACACTTTATTTGGGGGAGGGGCATGTTTAACGTCTTTTGATTTTATTTTTAATTTTACTTATTTATGTGTGTCAGCATGTGTGCCATGGTGCAGGTGTCAAGTGTGAGGTCAGAGGACAACTTCGGGAGTTGGTTCTCCTTCCATCCTGTGGGTTTGAGGGATCAGATGGTCAGGCTTGTCAGCAGGCACTCACTGAGCCATCTTGCCAGCCCCATTTTTTTTTTTTTTTTAATTTTTTGAGACAATGTTTCTCTGTGTAGCCTTGGCTGTCCTGGAACTCACTCTGTACATCAGGCTAGCCTCAAACTCACAGAAACATGATTGCCTCTGCCTCCCGGGTGCTGGGATTAAAAGCATGCGCCATCACGGCCGGCTCCCCATTTTTTTTTTATTTGTTTTTTAAACCATCTCACTATTGAGTTCAGGCTGGCCTCCAACTTGTAAGGCTCCTACCTCTGCCTCCCAAGTGCTAAAATTGTGCCTTTGTACCCAACCAGTCACTTTTTATATTATGATCTCATTCTATTTTCTTTCTTTTTTATGACTACAAATAAAAGTTTATTAAACAAAAATTAAGGTGTTTATATTTCATAGTTTTCTAAGGCTACAGAAGCACTGGGCTTTTTCAGTTCTTCCCAAAATGTTTGTCTTTACAGCCACTGAAATGACCTAACAAAATGCTGCTACAAAGTATCTCTGGCAGCAACAACTCCCATTTGTGTGGGAGTTGGGTAGTGGGTGTTGAAAAAGGGTCTTACTGTATAGCTCTGGCTGTCCTGGAACTCAATCTGTAGGTCAGGCTGGCCTCAAACTCACAGAAATCCACCTGCCTCTGCCTCCCGAGTGCTGGGATTAAAGGCGTATGCCACCACATCTGGCTCTTACCCAACATTTTCAAATTCAACCAAACCGATCTTATGCCTGCTGGATACCAAATGAACTTCCTAAAAACCATTGGATGGTTAAAGAGCAAGCTTAAAGTCCCCTCATTGGTCTCCTTCAGGAATAAGGACTAAAAGTTAATGTGGCTGGTAAGGAGGGACCTGAGAGTTTGGTTTTTAATTTCCTTGAGTATTGGCTGGATTTCATATTCGATGGCCAGCCCTTCTTGTTTACAGTTATCAAAGTCATTTCCACAGTTGTTTCCTCAGGAGAAGAAAAGCTGTGGATACCATCAAAATTGATAAAGGTCCAATTTGAACAAGAGAGACCGCTTAATTAGAAGAGGTGATAGTTTATCCACCAGAGTGACCATTTAATTTAAACTAATTTACACAATTAACAAATGGTTTTCATTTGATCAGATATAACTTGCCATAAGGGAACCTCCCCAAAATTAGGGTTGGGGCAGAGGTTTGTTTGTCTTTTCAGGAGAATAAAGGCATCCAGCTAACGAATCTGAAGACCACTGGACAAATGAGACATGCGAAGAAAAAGGACAAATCATCCAGAAAAAAAAAATGTCCCAAGAAAAAGAGTAAAGTGGCCTATTGATAGATCACATTTTCAACAGGATAAAATTTCATAATTTTTCCCAAATGTTTGTTTCTGCTGTTCTCTACAGACACATAATACAAATGGTCTTTTTGTACTCCCAGTTCAATTAAAAATTAAAGCTGGCTTTGGAGTTAGAGTGTGGCTCTCTCCTTCTCCAAACCCAAGCGTTCTTGTTAAAGCAAAATGTAAAATCTCTGTCTCACATCAGAAGAGCCACCTGATATAGAATAGAAGAAAAACAAAAAATTAGCGATTATTTTATTGCCACTAATCTCATAATCCCTTGGTTTTATTTTGACTCTTTAAAGCTTTTCTTAAGGTATAAATATTATCTCAAAATTTATATTAATATATTTTATATTATATATTTTAATTATATATATATATATTTTAAACTTTTTGTCATGATATTAATGTCATATAGAGTACTAACTAATTATAGAAAAGGGTTTCATCTATCTCCCTGTACAAGATTTCAGGTATAGAGCTGGAGAGATGGCTCAGAGGTTAAGAGCACTGGCTGCTCTTCCAGAGGTCCTGAGTTCAATTCCCAGCAACCACATGGTGGCTCACAACCATCTGTAATGAGATCTGGTGCCCTCTTCTGTATACTAAATAAATAAATCTTTAAAAAAAAAAAGATTTCAGGTATAAGTCTCTATCAGTTAAATAAGAATTAAGTTTTTGTATTCTGGATGTTTATAACAAATGTTGATCCTTTAACCTCTTTGAGATCTGCTGCATATGATATTTAAAACGTTTAAGTTTTCTGCAATGAATTATGACCATGTCTAACATCAACCTTTGAAGTCTCCAAAAGGATGACGGGGCCCCACAACAACCATTCCACATGGACTATGATAACACCACTAAAGCTGAAAAAACCACCCAAAGATAGGCTTTAGACCACAAACTGCTCAGGACAATCTCAAGGCAGCTAGCTAAAATAATCCAGCTTGACAGACTACTCTAGCCAGGACTTGAGACAAGCCCTGCATGTTCCCATTACACAGAGACTGGACAACAAATGATACCACTACCTCTCCCAGGACTTGACAATTACCCCAACTTTCTCTTCTCAGGATCCTCTAGAGATTCTGTCACTCCCAGACAACAGGAAGTAAACTTAAGAACATATTGCCCATATTCTCAAGAGGTGGGGTGGGTGGTTTTTGATCTTTGAATGGGTTGTGAATATTTGTCATTATTTAGGGTGATTTCAAGTTGTTATTCGTAATGGTCAGGAAAAAAGCTAAACAAAGGAGATTAGATTCAGGGTACTTGTTTTGAAAAAAAGAAAGAAAAAAGGAATATAGAAAGGATAAAGGATAGATTATTGAATTTACTTTTTTCCTTTTTTTTTTTTTTCCAGAGCTGAGGACTGAACCCAGGGCCTTGCGCTTGCTAGGCAAGTGCTCTACCACTGAGCTAAATCCCCAACCCCTGAATCTACTTTTAAAAAGCAAATACTTGGGGGTTTTGTGGGTTTTTTGCAACTACTTGTTTTAAATATTTTACATTGATATGAATCTTTGTATATTGATACAAAATTGAGATTATTTTTGTTAGAACATACTATGCATACATTTCTAATCTTGTTCAAGGTATTGTTCCTATACATTTCATTTAACAATGTAATACAAATTTCTAGTCCTTGAAAGTTATCATTACAAACTATTTAGGATAATAAAGAAATGCAGGTTAGTAATTAGTCACCTATTACAGTCAAACTTGTAGTCATATTAGGTATGTTTTCATCTTCAAACACTTCAGAGATAGACAGAATATGGCATTTAAAATGTTTGATAACAGGTTGGGGATTTAGCTCAGTGGTAGAGCGCTTGCCTAGCAAGCACAAGGCCCTGGGTTTGATCCTCAGCTTAAAAAAAAATGTTTGATAACATAGGTTTGTTTTTTGTTTTTTGTTTTTTGTTTTTATAACAATGAGACATGTCTACACCTGGCACCAATCTACTTCAGAAAAGATGATGGGTATTGAACAAACTCCATATGGAGTTTACTTTCTTTGTGGCATAAGTTAGCTACTGGGCAAGAAAATGCCCCTACCTTGAGTGCTGACAGTATGCTGTCCAAATGGGAAAAGCAGGATACAAAAGGAAGGACTGCTGAACTTTGCCAAGACCAGGTAGGACTGCCCTTCAGAATATCCTGCTTCACAGAAAAGTCTGTAAGATATTCTAGACCTGTAGGCAGAAGGTGGATGCCCCAATGTTGCAGAGGAACCTTGGATGACTGTACAGTCAGCCAGCTGTTTTTGTCATTTCTCACAATTTTTTGGAAGTTGCTTGCTTGCACGCACTTCCTGCTTACTCAGATAATATTTTCTCTGGATTTGAAGACTAGATGTTTATAGATTTTTTTCCTTGTTAACAAATACAGAAAAAAAAAAGCTGGGGGGCAGTGTCACACGCCTTTAATCCCAACACTCGGAAGGCAGAGCCATGAGGATCTCTATGAGTTCAAGGCACCAAAAGCTACACAGAGAAACCCTGTCTCAAAAAACATATATATATATATATATATATATATATATATATATAGAGAGAGAGAGAGAGAGAGAGAGAGATACATAGATACATAGATATAGATATAGATAGAAAAGAAACTCACTAAAGAGGTATAAAGTGTATAAGTTTAAGAGACATGAAATGATAGTTTTGGGTTGTTAATGTAAGTTAGGATAGAAAGTGAATTAGGTACAATTTGGACTCACCAAAATAGGATAAATAATGAAGTATTTTCTCTGAATTTGTCAAGTATTAATGGACTAGACATTATTGATGTAATTATTGTCTGTATATATTGTATATAGTTATTGCTCTTATTGCATATAGTTTTTCTTATATTAGTTATAATCTTTTCTTTATTTTAGACAAAAAGGGGAAATATGGTGATATTTTGTGTATGATTTAATAAATAAAGCTTGCCAGAAGATCAGAGGGCAAAGCCAGCCACTAGTTGGCCATACAGGCCAGGCAGTAGTAGAACACACCTTTAATCCCAGCAGTTGGGATCTCATGCCTTTGGTCTCAGTACTTGGGAGGCACGTGCCTTTAATCCCAGCACTAGGGAGGTGGAGACAGGAAGTGATATGTCTGGGCAGAGTCAGGAGCTTGGTTCTTTCGTCTGAGGAGTTGGTGAGGTCAGAGGAGTCTGTGGCTTGTTTCTTTCAGCATTTACCCCAATATCTGGCTCTGGGTTTTTACTAAGACCAATTAAGATTCATGCTACACATAGTTTTAAATTTCTTCTCTCTTTCTCTTCCTCCTTCTCCTCCTCTTCCTCCTCCTCCTCCTCCTCCTCCTCCTCCTCCTCCTCCTCTCCTTTTGATAGTGGCTAGCTGTGAAGCTCTGGATGGCCTGGAATTCACTATGTAGACCAGGCTAGTCCTGAATTCACAGAAATCTCTCTGTCTCTGCCTCTCAAGTGCCAGGATTAAAGGTGTGCACCACCAGGCTAGGGCCCTTAGCTTCTTTTCTCTCTCCCTGCCTGCCTTTTCCCTCTTTTGTCAACAAAAGTACCAAGTATTTTAGATATTATATTAATTTTTTTGGTTGGTTGTAAAATATTTGTTTATTGCCAGGCAGAAGCAAGAGGAATCTCTGTGAGTTCCAGGCCAGCCAAATATACATAGAAATTTCCAGTACAGTTAAGTCTAAATAAAGGGACTGTCTTTTTTTAATGTTTATTTTTATTTTTTATGTATATGAGTCTTTTGCCTGCATGTACATATATGTACCATGTGTGCGTGGTGCATGTGGAGATCAGAATAGGGCACCAGATCCTCTGGAACTGGAATTATAGATGGTTGTGAGCCATCATGTGGGTGCTGCTGACTGAACTCTGGTCCTCTATAAGGGCAGTGAGTACTCTTAATTACTGAGCCCCCAGAATTCTCCAGCCCCCAGAATCTATCTTCATGTCATAAAAACACATAACACACACATTCATACATGTAAATAATCATATTTTTAGAAGAAGTAGAGCTGTTAGTGAGGCATATACCTGTAATCCCAGCAGGTGGTATGTAGAGGCAGGAGGATCAGGAATGCAAGGCCAGCTTCAGCTGTATAAGCTGGCACCAGCCTGAGCTGCAGGAGCCCTGTCTCAAAATAAAAAAACAAAATAGAGGGCTGGAGGGATGGCTCCATGGTTAAGAGCGTTGGCTGCTTATACAGAGGACCTGGATTTGAGTTCCAGGACCCAGGTAGCGGTTCACAACTGTAACTCTAGTTCCAGGAGATCCACTGGCCCTTCTGAACTCAGAGGGCACCAAGCATCCAGTGATACACGGCTCTGCCTCCCAAGTGCTGGGATTAAAGGCATGCACCACCACCACCCGGCAACAAAACACTCATACACATAAAAATCATTAAAATTTAAAATGTGGCAGACAATTTGGCTCAGTGGGTAAAAGCCCCTGCCACCAAACCTGATAACCTGTGTTTAATCCCAGGACCTACAAAGGTGGAAAGAGAGAACCAACTCCCCAAGTTATCTCTTGACCTCCACATTCATGCTGTAGCACATATGTACACACACACACACACACACATACACACACACACACATACACGCGCGCGCGCATGCGCGCGCGCACACACACAAATGTAATATTTTAAAAAGAGCCAAGTTTGACACCTCACAATTGGGAAGCAGGCAGGAGAATCACAAGTTCAAGTGAGTTCCAGGTCACGACCCTATCTTGAAAGAGGAGTTAGGGTGGTAGCACATACCTTTAATACCAGCACTCCAGAGGCAGAGGCAGGTAGGTTTCTATGAGTCTACAGCGTAAGTTCCAGGCCAGCCAGGGCTACATAAGTGAGACCATATTTTTTTTTTTTTTTAAATGTTAGAACTTGATTCTAACTCAATGGTAGACTACTATGAAATAACAAATAGGGACTACAGAGCCAGGTCCGCAGTTACGAGCACATTCTACCCTTCCAGAGGACCAGAATTCAGATCCCAGCACCCAGATCAAGCTGGTCACAACTACCCGGTATACGCAGCTCCAGTGCTTCCTGGTCTATGCAGCTTCCTCCCTGGCCTCCACAGGTAATCACAATCATGTGCACACAGCCCCACAACAACCATGCATACACATAATTAAGAATAAATCTTTTAAATTTAATAAAAGTAATAAAAAATTGTCAAGGATGTGTAGAAATTGGAACCCTTGTGCATTGTTGGTGGGAGTGTAAAATGGTGCAGCTGCTGGGGAAAACAGTATGGCATTTCTCCAAAAAATTAAAAATAAAGTGCCATATGGTCCAGCAATATCTATCCAGTATATACTCAAAGGAATTGAAGGCAGGGTCTTGTTTTTCATTTTTGTTTTTGAGGCAGGGTTTCTCTATGTAGCCCTGGATGTACTGGAACTCCTCTGTAGACCAGGCTGGACTCAAACTCACAGAGATCCACCTGCCTCTCCAGTGCTGTGCTTTGCAATACCCAGATTTGTTTGGGTTTTATTGTTGTTTTGGAGACAGTCTCTTGATCTCAGGCTAGCCTAAAACTGTGTACTCAGAGATGACCTTAAACTCTTGATCCATCTGCTCCCACCTTCCAAGTAACAGAATCACATAACTTTGCCACTATACCCAGCTCTGAAAGTAGATGGGTTTTTGTTGCTGTTATTAAAATAATAATGATAATAGTATTTCACTATGCCGCTCAAGCTGACCTGGAACTCAAAACGTAGACCAAGCTGGCCACAGAATTCTACCTGCATCTGTCTCCTGAATGCTGGGATTATAGTCATGGGCCACAGCAAACAGAGTCTTAAAGAGATTATTGGTACACCAACAATCACAGCAATTTTATTGGCAATATTTGAAAAGTGGAAACAGCAATATCCATCAATGAATGAATGTATATAAAATTCATTATATATATATATATATATATATGAAGATATTAGTCAGATTTTTAATTTTTTGTTTCTTGTTTTTGTTTTGTTTTGTTTTTTGAGACAAGAGTTTCATATATAGCCCTGGCTGTCCTGGAACTTGCTCTATACACCAGGCTGACCTCAAACTCAGAGATTCACCTACCAATGACTCTGGAGTGCTGAAATTAAAGGTGTACACTACCGCCCAGCATCTTTTTAAATTAAAAAAAAAAAAAAAAAAAAAAGAGGGCTGGAGAAATGGCTCAGAGATTAAGAGCACCAACTGCTCTTCCAGAGGTCCTGAGTTCAATTCCCAGCACCCACATGGTGGCTCACAACCATCTGTAATGAGATCTAGCGCCCTCTTCTGTGTACATAATAAATAAATCTTGCCAGACGGTGGTGGTGCACACCTTTAATCCCAGCACTCGGGAGGCAGAGGCAGGCAGATCTCTGTGAGTTTGAGGTCAGCCTGGTCTACAAAGTGAGTTCCAGGAAAGGCGCAAAACTACACAGAGAAACCCTGTATCAAAAAATAAACAAACAAACAAATAAATAAATAAACAAATAAACAAATAAATTTTTTTTTAAAGATTATGGGTATTTTGCCTACAATTATGTCTGTGCACCACATCCATGCAGTACCCAGAGAAGCCAGAAGAGGGCAACAAATCCCCTGGAGCTGGAGTTACAGACACTTATAAGCTGTCACGTGGGTGCTGAGAATCAAACCTAAGTCTTCTGGAAGAGCCTGTCGTGCTCTTAACTGCTAAGAAATCTCTCCAATCCCCATTACTCACCTTCAAAAGCAAGTAAATTTACAAGGCATTGGTGACACATGTCTTTAATCTCAGCACTCTGGACAAAGATGTTTGAGGTCAGCTTGGAGTTCATAGTGAATTCAAGGCTAACCTGGACTACACGGAAAAACGTAAAAAAATGAAAACCTCTGGGGGTTGTAGATCAGTGGAGGACTGCTTCACCAGCATGCTTGGAATTTTAGGTTTAATCTCCAATAGCAACAACAATTTTATTTTTAGCTCACCAAGCACCAAGTAGAGGATGCATTAGCAGTGACTTACGAGCTAGAAGATGGCTCACCAGACAAGGGCTCTTGCCAGCCTTGAAGACTAAAGTACAATCTCTGGGACTCACATGATGAAAGAAAAGAACCAACTCCTGCAAACTGTCTTCAGACCACATGACTACATGTGCACCAAAGTAGTAATAATAAATTATTAGTACAACAAATAATAATTAATTAAAATAAACTGTTTGAGCCACAAAAATATGTGTAAAGCACTTGCTACAGAAGCTTCATCACCTGAATTTGGATCCCCAGAACCTGTGTAAAGCTAGATGTAATCTCAGCACTCCCAAAACAGGATGAGAAACAAGATGGGAGAGTTCTAAGGAAGCCAGCCTCAGTCACTATGCATAGTGGGAAATAAGAGAGACTCTGCCTCAAACACAGGGAAGGAAGATGGTAAGGACCAATACCTGAGGTTGTCCTTTGACCTACACATGTGCATCATGGCACTCACATGCTCCCACACACAAGTACACAGACACACAAACACACACACTCCATACAGGTACATATACACAAAAGTAAATACTGTGACCAGGCGTAGTGGCTCACACCCAGCACTCGGGAGGCAGAGGCAGGCAGATCTCTGAATTTGAAGCCAGCCTGGTCTACTGAGTTCCAGGACAGCCAGGGCTACACAGAGAAACCCTGTCTCAAATCTTAAATAAATAAATAAACAAACAAACAAACAAATAAATAAATAAGTAAGTAAGTAAGTAAGTGAATGAATGAATGAATGAATAAATAAATAAATAGATAATAAGTGAGTGAGTGAGTAAATGAATGAATGCATGCTTATTTTTTTCACGAGAGTGAATTACATTTTTGAAAGAAAAGTGAGAGAATGTTATAGAGCATCAGGGCTCCAAAGAAGAATGAACACACTCTGACTGCATTGAATCCCACAAAACCATATGAAAGTGGTGAAGTAGTAATTTTATCAAAGTTTTTCTTAGAAAACAAATGCATGAGATGCCACAGTACTCCTATTAGAACATCAAAAATCCAAAACATTGATACCTCCAAATGATGGTGACAATGTGGAGAAACAGAAAGTCTCATTCACTACTAACAGAAATACAAAATATGCAGTTGATTTGGAAGTTACACAGTTTCTTAGGAAGCTAAATATGCCAGGCAGTGGTGGCACACACCTATAATTCCCTGGAGGCAGTGGCAGATAAATCTCTGTAAGGTCAAGGCCAGTTTGTTCCAGGACAGCCAGGGCTGTTTCACAGAGAAACCCAAGGTAAACATATCCCTACTATAAAGCCCAGCAAATCATATTCCTAGGTAATTACCCAAATAAGCTGAAAGCTTATGTCTTCACATAAAACTGCTTACATATGTTTTAAAAGTTTTATTTATAATTACCAAAAATTGGGAGCAACAGAGGTCTCTCAAATAGGTGAACAAATAAACAAAATATAGTGCATCTGTATAAAATGAACATTTGGGGACAAAAAAGAAATGAGCTAAGGTCCTGGAGATAAAGATCCATGGTTAAATATGCTTGCTGTTCTTCCAGAGCCTAAGTTTGGTTCCCAGCACCCACATCGGGCAGCTGACAACCACCCATGACTCCAGCTCTAGGGAATCTGATGCCCTCTTCTGGCCTCTGCAGGTATTGCACTCAATGCACCAACATGCACATAACTATAGATAGAGTCTTCATTAAAAAAAAAAAAAAAAAGTGGCTGGGCTGTGGTGGCGTACATCTTTAATCCTGGCACTCAGGAGGCAGAGAGGCAGGTGGATCTCAAGTTCCTGCCCAAAAATGGATAACTGTAATCCCCAATAAACCCTGTTGAACCTGTTTTGCAAAACCCCCAGAGACCACCAAGGAGCCAGTTTCTGATGCAAGCACATAAGGGTCCTTTGGGCAAGAGTTCAAGGCCAGACTAGTCTACAGAGTGAATTCCAGGACGGTCAAGGCTACAAAGAGAAAACCTGTCTTGGCAAAAAAAAATTTTTTGTTTTGTTTTGTTTTTTTTAAAGAAAGAAATGTGTTACCAGCCAGGAATAGAGACATACACCTTTAATCCCAACTTTTAGGAGGTGGAGGAGATCATTCTCTAGAGTTTGAGGCTAGCCTGGTCTACATAATAAAGTCTAGGCCAGTTGAGACTACATAGGAGAGACCCTGTCTCAAATAACCAAAGCAAACAAAATAAAATTCTCCATTAAAAAGATTGATCCTGAGTCAGTAAAGATAGCTCAGCGGGTAAAGGTGCTTGCTGAACAAGCAAGATGACTTGAGTTTTTCCCAGGAACCTGAGGTGGAAGGAGAGAAATGACTCCCTGAAGTTTTCTTCTGACCTGTATGAGAACATGTGCACACACACACTCATGCGCACAATTGTTTTTAATGGACCTATACCCTTGAACGTGATGGAACACATCTCTAGTCCTAGTATTCAGGAAGCAAAGGTAAAGAAATGGCCATCAATTGGCAGCTGGGACTACAAGGTAAGACCGAATCTCAAACTTCCAAAAAAGCAGAACACTGAGTAGGGCTGGAGAAACTCCTTCCCCACCCCCAGACAGAGTGTCTCTGTGTAACAGTCCTAGGTGTTCTTGAACTCACTTTGTAGACCAGGCTGGCCTCAAACTCACAAAGATCCACCTGCCTCTGTCTCCCAAGTCCTGGATTAAAGGTGTGCACCACCATCACCCGGCTGAGAAACACTTTTTTTTTTTTTTTTTTTTTTTTTTAGGATAAGAGTACTTGCTGCTCTTGCCATGGACCTGGATTTGGTTCCCAGCACCCATGTCAAGCATCTCACAACCACCTGTAACTCTAGATCCATGGGGTCCAATGCTTTCTCCCCTCAGGTACCTGCAGGCATATAATCACATACATAATATGAGCATTACAGCTCAGATGGAAAGGTATCCTGGCAGTCAGGAGCCAACTAATAATGCCACAAAGTCACACTGCACAACAAACCTCATACAAGAGATTTTTTGGGAGGTCAGCTGTTTCTGCTCAGGTAAGAAACAGCAGGGAACTGAACAGGAGACAGGGTTTATTTAGTGTTTCTTATGGAGGGGGATGGAAACTTTTCAGGGTGAAGCTTTCCAGGGTGGGGTTTGGTGAGAAAGTGCAGAGCCTGGGCTTTTTACTCTGTAGGGTGGAGGCAGGGTCTAGCCAATAGGACAGTCAGAGTGTTCTGTGGGTAGAACCTGGCAGTTGGAACATCTCAGGGGAGGGACCTGACCACTCGTGAGGCCTATGCACACACTTGGGTGCACACACATACTCATAAAATAAATAAGCCATTAAAACATTGATTAATTTGAGGCTGTTTTGGTATGGTGGTTTGAGCAAAAATGGCCCTCAGAGGTTCATATATTTGAATATTTGGTCCCTTGTTGTACCCAGAGTCCCCCAAAGACCACCAAGAGACTGAATCCGATGCAAAAGCAAAGCGTCTTTGTATTGTTATGAGTTAACTTGGGACTCTCTGTCTGTCTGACACAGAAGCAGAGCAGGAGAACCCCAGGGTAGCAGTGGGGCAGGGTTTTTTAAGCAAGGGAGGTTTGGAGGGTCTACAGACTACACAGGAACAGACTTAGGATCGGTTTATGTGAGTGGCAATCATGTCAGTAACTTTTAATTGGCTAGGGTTGTGAAGGCCTAGACTTAACTTTACAGGCTCAGGAATGTGCCATGACAACTCATGGATACAGAGCAGTATCGTCCTGCAGACATCTTGTCTGGTTTATGGCCCTTGGAGATATCTAAATAATCCTGAGCAGTCCATATAATTCTGTTCAGCAGGTTGTGGTTTTGCGCCCAAAGTCTAGACCAATAGTTTCAAAAAATCACCTTGCCCCTTCTACCCAATTCCAAGTTGCTAATTCCCGGGTTGTGGTTTTTCCCTATAAAAACTCTCTACACCTGGGCTCATGGCTGCCATCACATTTCCTTCCATCTGCCCTGCGGCAGCCCAGGCTGAACCTGAATAAAAGGACCCTTATGTGCTTGCCTGGGAAACCGGCTCCTTGGTGGTCCCTGGGGGTTTCGCAAAACAGGTTCAATAGGGTTAGTTGGGGATTACAGTTATCTGTTTTTGGGCAAGCCTGAACAAGTCCCAGGCTTTGTCCTTAAGCTGCCATGGAGGGTGGCTGGCCTAGCATGTACTGACTGTGGGGGGCTGACTCAGTGGCCCGGGCTCTGACCTTGACCCATGCACGGAGCTCTAAGTTGGTGAGGGGTCCCAGACAGTAAACCACTGGCTGAACCTTGAGCAATCAGAGTACATGCAGAAAGGGAGCTGCTGCAAGAGCTGTTTTATGTTTGTGGCCCTCCCAGAAACTGTTTGCTCAAGTCTCAGGAAACTGAAATTGAGGCCTGATCTCTGAGAGAAGACCGAGCAGCCTGTTATGGTGTCTGCTTGGTCCTTTCACCCTGACTGGTGGCTATCTGGAAAGATTACCAAGTATGACCTGTTAGAGGAAGTGTGCCACTGGAGGTGGGCTTGAGTTCTCCCTGCCTATGCAATGAGATGTGAATTTTCAATTGCTGCTCCTGCTGCCTGCCTCCGCACCCCAACATTATAGACTCTAACACTCTGGAACCATAAGCCCAATTAAACTCCTTCTTAAGGTCATGATGTTTTATCACAACCATAGAAAAATAACTAAGGCATCTAGTCTACATAGTGAATTCCAAGTCACCCAGGACTACATAGTGAAAGCCTGTCATAAAAAGACAGGAAGGAAGGAAGGAAGGAAGGAAGGAAGGAAGGAAGGAAGGAAGGAAGACAAAATGTTTATTAGAGTATAGGCTTCTCTTCCAGAGGACCAGGATTCAATTCCCAGCAACCATGTAGCAGATCACAACTGTCTGTAATTCCACTTCCAGGGGATCTGACACTCTCACACAGAATATACACAGACAAAACACCGGTGTACATTAAATAAATAAATAAATCTTTAAAAAATGTTTATTAAGTCCAACAGCAACCTTCTCCTTTTTAGTTTCTCAAAGAGGATGTCATCATTGAGGCCTCAAATTTGCTCTGTAGACCAAGTTGGTCTTAACCTCCTCATCTTTCTGTGTGGACCTCCCTAAGCACTGGGAATTACAGGCATGCACCACCATTCCTAGCCTGGCTTTCATTTTTATTTAAATTGCAGAATTGTCTTTTCAAATTCCATGGGTAACTGCTAGGGCTATTATTGGGATTTCATTGAATTTATAAATCAAATTATGAATAATTAATATCTCAATAAGATTGGAAGCTGGGTACAGTGTTACAGGCCAGTACTCCCAGCACTTGAGAGACTTAAGGATTTCTGTGAGTCTGAGGCTAGTGAGTCTAGCCTGGGTTATGGTGTAAAACCCTATCTTATAAGACAAAAATAAATAAATAAAATCATAGTAATAAAAATAGTAATGAATCTTCTGGTCCATTAATATGAATTTACAACACATATATTTAGCAAAGGCTAAAAAAACAAAATATATCTTTAAAAAAAAAAACCTATGACTCAATAACAAATTAAGTCCCATCCTTAGGATGAAATCTTGTGCAGTCTGGGTTGCTCTGAAATTCAATACATAGCTAAAGATGACAATGAATTTCTCATTCTCCTGATCACAGCTCCTCAGCACTGGCTATGCCATCACACCTGCTTGCCAGGGATCGAACCCAGGACATCATGTGCACTAGGCAAGCAACTCTACTAACTGAGCCACACTTCTAGCACCAATAGTTTTACATAAGCAAAAGACTTGAGCTGATGTCTCTTTTAAAAGTCATACAGATGGCTAGCGATCACATGAAAGCATTCATACTGCTACTAATTGTCAGGGGAAAACAAAATCACAATGAAATACCACTTCACATCCTCCAGAATGTCTAAAATTAAAAAACACTGACAAGTGCTGAGGAGGACTTGGGACAACTGAAACTCCCATGCTCTGCTACTAAAAGTGGAGACTGCCTTGGGAAAACAGTTGGGAAACTTCTTATGAAGCTCAAGGTCTACAGACTGGGACGGGCTCTTGCCGTCAGCAAGTCTACCTTGTTTATTCATGTCCCCTTCTCATTCTTGGGGTTTCACTCTACATTCCAAAGGAATAGACCATCAGTAAGAGTCTGACCCCTGGTCCACATCCAAACACTATCTAGAACTGGAGGAGAGCTCAGCTGCAGGGTGTTAACCTACTGTGGGTGAATGGTAAGCCCTAGGTTGATCCCTAGCACTGGAAACAACAAAAAAGACACCAAACTGTTTCTACCTCAGTCTTCTGGAAAATGCTCTCTGCCCTAACCTAGTTCTCTGTAGCATGAATCTGAAAGGTACTTATTAATAAAATCAAACCTGGCCGTGCATCTCTGCATCCACTTCCCTCAGTCATTGGATGAGAGTTCCAGCATGACAGTTAGGGTGTTTGGCCATCCAATCACCAGACTAGTTCGGGCTTTCTCTCAACCATTGCCAGTAGTCTATTGTGGAGCTATCTTTGTGGGTTTCTGGGGACCTCTCTAGCACTCTACTTCTTCCTATTCCCATGGGTCAGATTTTTTTTATCATGGTTTCTTATTCCTTGTTCTCCCTTTCTGTTCTTGATCCAGCTGGGATCTCCTGCTCCCCTAAGCTCTCTTTCCCTCAAACCTTGCCCTTCATTACTCCCACTGTCGTCCAGGTTGTTCATGTAGATCTCATCCATTTCTCTGTCATTGGGCAATCCCTGTGTCTTTCTTAGGGTCCCGTTTTCTAGGTAGCCTCCCTGGAGTTGCGTAGCAGTCTAGTCATCTTTGTTTTACATCTAGTATCCTCCTATAAGTGAGTACATACCATGTTTGTCTTTCTGAGTCTGGGTTACTTCACTCAGGATGATTTTTTTTCTAGATCCATCCATTTGCCTGCAAACCTCATGATGTCATTGTTTTTCTCTGTTGAGTAGTACACCATTGTGTATATATACCACATTTTATTTATCCATTCTTCAGCTGAAGGGCATCTAGGTTGTTTCCAGGTTCCCAGGAGGGATTGTATGAACAGGAACTGTTGAGACCAAGATTGGAAAAAGCACAGGGACAAATAGCCAAACTAATGGACACATGAACTATGAACCAATAGCTGAGGAGCCTCCAACTGGATCAGGCTCTCTGGATAAGTAAGACAATTGATTAGCTTGAACTGTTTGGGAGGCACCCAGGCAATGGGACTGAGACCTGTCCTTAGTGCATGAGCTGGCTGTTTGGAACCTGGGGCTTATGCAGGGACATTTGGCTCAGCCTGGGAGGAGGGGACTGGACCTGCCTGAACTGAATCTACCAGGTTGAGCTGAATCCCTAGGGGAGTCCTTTGCACTGGAGGAGATGGGAATGGGGGTGGGCTGGGGGGAGGGCGGGAGGAGGGAGGACAGGGAATCTGTGGCTGATATGTAAAATTAAATTAAATTATAAAATAAAAAAAGTTGAAAAAAAAAAGAGAAAGAATAACCATTGAGCTGGGCTGACAGGTCCTTTTAGACTGCTTACCTTGTAAGCATAAAGACCTCAGTTCAATTCCCCAGAACTCATGTTGAAAACAACAGAAACAAAAATGAAATAAAATAAAATAAAACCTGAGGCCAGTTATTGGGGTGAATACTGGAAGATCAGAGAAGCAGAACAAGGCACAGCTACCTCACCTGGCCAATTCCTCATCTGATCCTGTTTCCTCAGACTGGAAGCCTCTGAGTCCTTATCCAAATGAATCTCAGATGAACTGATGCTCAAAAGCCTGAAAGCTTAACCAGCTAAAAGCTTCTAGTTTCTGTTCTTCACGCCTTATATACCTTTCTGCTTTCTGCCATCACTCCCTGGGATTAAAGGCTCACTTTCTGGGATTAAAGGCATGAGTCACCATGTTTGGCTGTATCCTTGAACACACAGAAATCCAGGTAGATCTCTGCCTCTGGAATGCTAGGATTAAAGGCGTGTGCTACCACTGCCTATCCTCTAAGTTTAATATTGTGGCTGTTCTGTTCTCTAAACCCAGATAAGTTTATTAGCATGCACAATATTTCAGGGAATACAGTACCACCACAGTTCTCAAGTAATCTTCCCCTACTACCTCAGAGATTTAAAAGGGCTAGTGAGTTGGCTCAGCCATTAAGAGCACTTGCTACTCTTACAGCAGACCAGGTTCAGTTCCCAGCACCCACATGGCTCACAGTAATCCATAACTCCAGTTCCAGGGGATCTGATACCTTCTTCTGGAGTCCAAGTGCACCATGTATGTATGTGGTGTGTATACATACTCACACTACACATAAAATTAATGAATCTAAGAAATGTAAAATTAAATCAATTTTAAACTTTGTAAAAAGTTTAAAAAGGGAAAACTATTTAGCTCAGTGGTAGCAAGCGCAAGGCCCTGGGTTTGACCCTCAGCTTAAAAAAAAAAAAAGGAAAACTTGAGTCATTAGTTCAGCCCTCTTTCCAGGTTAGCATTCTTTTGGGTTTTTTTTTGTTTTGTTTTAAGATTTATTTATTATGTATACAGCGTTCTGCCTGCAAGCCAGAAGAGGAAGCCAGTTCTCATTGCAGATGTTTGTGAGCCACCATGTGGTTGCTGGGAATTGAACAATGGTCCTTTGCAAGACCAGCCAGTGCTCTTAAACACTGAGCCGTCTCTCCAACCCCATGCCAGCATTCTTAATATAGTTTAGCCTCTTCCTCTTCTTCCTCTTCCTTTTAGTTTAGACAAAGTTGGCTACATACTGGTCTGGAATTTATAATCCTCCTGTCTCAGGCTCCTGAGTACTAGGATCATAGGAGAGAGAAGGGAAGGCAGGGGAAGGATGGGAGAGGACCTGCTGATACATTCTGCTGGATTATCATCATCAATACAGGCTGGTGAGATGGCCCAGTTGGTAAATGTCGCAGGATATTTGATCACACTATGAAGCATGAGATTTCGTTATTTACCAAAAAAACTGTTTCTAGTTGTGGTGTGGCTCAGCTCTCCCACACACCTTTAATCCAAGAACTTTCTGCTTGAATATTGTAAACAGGATTAAATCAAGACAACCATAGGTCAAGAGCAAGCAACAGTTGACAGGAAGTGAATGTAGAATTATTAGGAAAAACTGTAGAGTAAAGGGAGTCAGAAGGACAGATAGACGGACACACAGGAAGTAGAAGGGAGGGACATTCAGTGTGAAGAGCTGGTTTTAAGACAGCACAGGAGAAGTGGGGAGGCTTCCAGGACGTTGGCTGAGGAGGAAGGTCAGCTGGGTGCTTTCTCTGCCTCTCTGAGCTAGCAGGCTTTCACCCCAGCATTGGCTCCTAAGTCTTTAATTGCTAAAATCAAATGATTAAGATTTTGTTAAAAAAACAACAGGTAAAGGAGCCTGGTGCCAAGCCTGATGCCCTGAGTTTGGTCCTAGAACACACAAGGTGGAAGGAGAGAACTACATGCTTACATGAGCACTCTGTGGCATGTGGCATGTTCCTGCATACATGTACACACACACACACACACACACACACACACACACACAAACACCACATGCACTCAGTTAAGTAAAGTTAGAAAAAAAAAAACTTTTAAGTGAATAGGGAGGCCATGGCAGGAGGATCCCCAAAAGTTCCCTGGTAGCCTGATCTACATAGTGAGTTTGATGCCAGCTGGTCTACAGAGTGAGTTTCAGGCCAGTCAGTGCTACACAGTGAGATTCTGTCTCAAACATTTAAAGAGTGCTGTGGGGCCAGCAAGATGGCTCAGCCAATAAGACCACTCTAGAAGGAGAGAATAGACTCTAAAGTTACCCTCTGGTTCCCATACAGGTGCCATAGTGGGTTCATGCACATGTGTGCACAAACACACAGAGACACATTAATTCAATTTTTTAAAGAAGTTTTTCGGGATAGAGTTTCTCTGTATAGTCCTGGAACTCACTCTGTAGACCAGACTGGCCTTTAACTCACAGAGATCTGCCGGCCTCTGTCTTCCAAGTACTAGAATTAAAGGCATGTGCCATCACTGCCAATTATGAAATAAATCCTTTTCTTTTTAAGTTTTTTAAAGAGCTAGGGAGCTGGAGAGACAGTTAATAATGCTGACTACCCTCTCAAAGACCTAAGTTTAGTTTATAGCACCAATGTTGGGCTACTTACACGGCCGTTAACTTCAGTTCAAAGGGAATCAGACATTTCTGGGCTCAGAGAGCAGCCACACTCACATGCACATACCGACTTTGCACACACATAATTAAAAATAAATAAAAACAAATAAATAGGGGTTGGGGGTTTAGCTCAGTGGTAGAGCGCTTGCCTAGCAAGCACAAGGCCCTGGGTTTGATCCTCAGCTCTGGAAAAATAAATAAATAAATAAATAAATAAATAAAAGTTTAAAAGGAGGGAACTGGGGAATTTGTCCTAGTTGTTATGATACGTACTTAGATGAACTATGCCCTGGGTTTGATCTCCAACACTCTGTCACCTGGGCACAGTGGCACATGTACCCAGTACTCAAAAGGTAGAGGTAGAAATTTCAGAAGTTCACAGTCTCCTTCAGTTACATAGCAATTCCAGGCCAGACTGGGATGTCTCACATCCTGTCTCAAACAAGCAAGCGAACAAACATGAACCAAGACCAGCCAGATACTAAATCTTGTGTGACAAAACTTTGCCTGGGAAACACAGCACATTTAACCAATACTCTGGCCTCCACGAGCATCTGCATTCATGTTCATTCTCCCCTAACACACAGACACACACACATAATTAAAAATTCATAAAATCAGCAAGTGTGGTGCCACACATCTTTAATCCTGGAATTTGGAAGGCAGAGGCAGGCAGACTTCCATGAGTTCAAGGTCAGCCTGGTCTACATACTGAGTTCCAGGGCAGCCAATGCTGTGTAAAGAGACCCTGCCTCAAAATAAAATAAAATAAAATGCCAGGCAGTGGTGGCACATGCCTTTAATCCCAGCACTCGGGAGGCAGAGCCCGGTGAGGATCTCTGTGAGTTTGAGGCCAGCCTGGGCTACCAAGTGAGTTCCAGGAAAAGGCACAAAGCTACAGAGAAACCCTGTCTCAAAAAACCAACCAAACAAATTAATTAATTAATTAATTAGTTAGTTAGTTAAAGACACAGTTTTGCCTTAGGGCATGAACCCCAAAGCAGTTCAGGCTGGATCAGCCTTTCTAGTCTTCATACCAAGTGCGTGGGAATACACATTGGTAGAACTATCTAAATTTGATTGTTACTAGGGGCAGAGGAATGTATATTATTGTTCAGAGGTTGCATATGTGTAACCCAATGAACATGAGGGTTCTAGAGGGTTCTGGGGTTGTTAGGTGAGTTATTTGGAGAGGAGCATGTGTGCATACTAAGGTCAGGGACCTAGGCTGCCAAGTGCATAACTACAAAAGGGAGGTTATATATAGCCAAAACTAGATAGGATCCCAGACTAAACTATCTCCTATGCTTACCTGATTCATAAGGACCTGAATTATGATTCTCAGCACTCATGTGAAAGTATAGAAACTCATGTTAACATCACCCCAGTGCCAAACATGCAGATCCCAGGGGCTAGACAAGCAGCTAGTCTAGCCAAAACCAGTAAGCATGAGGCTCAGTGAGAGAGCTTGTCTCAAAAATTAAGATGGAAGGCCAGGCATGGCAATGCAGGCCTTTAGTCCAAGCACTTGGGAGGCAGGTGGATCTCTGTGAGTTCAAGGCCAACTAAGTCTACATAGTGAGTTTTAGTCCATCTGGGGCTACTTAGTGGGACACACACACACACACACACACACGTGCACAGGAGTTAGCAACACAATCTGATCTTCCTGCTTTACTTCCCAACTGCTGAGATTACAGTTGTGAGCCACTGCGTCTGATTTTTTTTTTAAAGATTTATTTATGTATTATGTATACAGCATGTATGACTGCAGGCCAGAAGAGGGCGCCAGATCTCATTATAGATGGTTGTGATCCACCATGTGGTTGCTGGGAATTGAACTCAGGACCTCTGGAAGAACAGTTGGTGCTCTTAACCTCTGAGCCATCTCTCCAGCGCCCCCTGCCCCGCCCCGTGTCTGATTTTTTTTTTTAGCACTGAGAATCAAACCCAGGACTTCATGCATTCTAGGGCAGCACCCTACCAATTGAGCCATATCCCTAACCTTGGATTTCTATATGTCAATAGATTACCAAAACATGATAATAGATACCGGTAGCCTTGGGAAAGAGGCCAGATCAACCCTAGAAGGGCATGAGGGGACTTTCAGAGGGGATGAAAATGGTTTATATTTTGACCAGGGTAACAGTTATGAGAATGATTGCCATAACAAAACTCTGCACTGAAGATTTAAAATTTATATGCTGTATAGAATTGATACAACTTTGTTTTGTACTTTGGGGCATTCTTGACATTTAAGGAGTAGATGGCAAGCAGCTCGGGTTTAGGACCTCAGCAGCAGCGTCAGTGTGTATTCCAGGCCCAGCATTTGACATGGTGGTTGTCATGTATCTTCAGGGTCTTGTCCCTCCTTGTGAGAGGCAGATGGTCCCTTTCTCCTTGTTCTTCAGGAATGGAACATGACGTTGCTGGAGACTTGTTCCTTCCATTCTGGGAAGCCCTTCTCTGAAGCAAGCTAGGGTAGCTTGGCCACAGTTTGAAAAGTTCCTCTTTGTCTTCCTGCAGCATTCTAATGCCTTGCTCAGGAGAGAAACTATCAGTTTGAACTGAGGGTCATGGTTGGACTCTAGTAGCCTTCTCAGCAGAGATATTGTGGTCTTCATGACTGTTATTGGTAGTCACGCTGACCAGTCTGGGTCAGACATCTCTAGGCAGCTAGTCATAGATCCTTTGTTAACAACAACAACAACAAAACAAAAAACAGAAACAAAAACAAAACAAAACAAAAGAATGAAAAAGAAAAAGAAAAGAAAAAACAACCTTTATGATAGCCTACTATTAGAAAATAAAGATCAGGCTCCATAACTGTGTGATAAACTCTTTACAAAACATCGCCAATCCCTGCTTCCCACTGAAACTAAGCAAAGTGATTTCCAATTTCACTAGGGCTCAGGCTCCAGGAGGCTGTGCTATCTTCCCAGCATGTCACCCATTTCAGGCTGCTAACATCTCAGTCATCACAACGCCCACCTTTACCCACCTCTGTGCTGAGTCTTAGTCACCATCTCCGATGGCTCCAAGAACACTTTGTGAATACTCTTATTATAATACTCACCACACATTGTTTTGTAAGTTTTTGTTTACGTATTTCTTTTTCACTGACTTCCTTCAGGAAAGAAACAACTTCTGATTCATCTTCCTATCACTACCAAGCACTGGGCGGGGAGAAGATTCTCAGTAAACAAAAAGTGGGTTGCAATGAATTAATCAGACTCTCTTTGGCTTTTCTCGATACTTTGTGGTAATTATTACCTGTGTCCTAGAATAGAGCATGTCTTAGATCTGGGCCCACTGTCTTCTGACCTCTACTTCTCTCCTGTTCTCTTTCTTCCACTTCTTTGGTCATCTCTGGAGGTTTTGCAAACTCAAGGCTGTAACCATTTCCCCCTCTGCAGATATCTGCAAAAATTACACATTATCAGAAACAAGTTATGGACCTAAGGATGTAGCTCAGTGATGCTTACCTAGCATGCCCAAGGCCCTGGACTCAATCCTAACACTGACCCCCTGTCTTAGTCAGTGCTCTATTACTGTGAAGAGACACCATGACCAAGGCGACTCTTAAGAAAGAAAGCATTTGGGTGGGCTTGCTTACAGTTTCAGAAGTTTAGTCTATTTACATCATGCTAGGGAACATGGTAGCCTACAGGCAGGTACTAGAATAGTAGCTAAGAGCTACATCCTGATCCACAGACAGACACACACACACACACACACACACACACACACACACACACACACACAGATTGGGCCTGTTGTGGGCTTTGAAATCTCAAAGCCTACCCACAGTGACACACTTCCCCCAACAAGGTCACACTTCTTAATCCTTCTAATCCTTTCAAATAGTGTCACTCCCTGATGACTAAGCATTCAAATAATGAACCTATGTGGGCCATTCTTTTTTATTTTTAATAATATCTTTATTGACAGATAATTCACATAGTATACAATTTTCCTGTTTGCACAATTTGATAGACTTTAGTCCACCATCCTCATAGGCCCATGACACCATCACCACTTCCTGTTTTAGAACATCGATGTCTTCAATTTCTTTCTTTCCTTTTTTTTTTTTTTGAATGCCGAATGCCGTTTATTGAAGGAGGGAGAAGGTCTTAAATACAGGCTTACAGCAGAAGTTTGCTTCCAATGTTTTACAATCTTGCATCTAAGCTGTTAACGCCCCAATATGCAGGATACACAGACAAAGAACTTCCCTTAAGCATTCAGGAGGGTGGAATCTCACAGGCAATTAGCATAGGGAGAATATCAAGGTCAGCAAGCAATGCAACAGTTATCCAAAACTGGAGCCAGGACACTACAGATCCCCCCATTTTAATAAAATATGAGCTTCTAACTTAGGTTGTGTGGGACATCAGCAGGTCACCTTACCTGTCATGGAGACACCTGTCCAGGCCACACAGGCACTCTGTCTTAGGTTGGTGAGTACCTCCCAGGAATTACCCATCTCTGAATACTCATTGTCATACAGGCTCAATTGTGTGAGAGCTGTAGAGTTAACTGTTGCCAAAGATCTCTAAGTGGTGCTGGGCTTGCAATCTGTGTGTTCGACACAGAAAAGACCAACAAAAGTCTTAACCCACCCATACCAGGTAGGCTAAAGGCAACTGAGCCATTCCCTTCCTTAACAAGCCTTACTGCAAATTGGAGTCCTTCTAATATGGTATCCCAAAAGCAAATGGAACTTGAGTTTGTAAATTTATAACTTTCAAAGCCAATCAAAATGTATATAACTATTGATTTAAATTTGTCATGGTGGGCCATTCTTATTCAAACCACCACACTCAACTCCCTGACCCCCATAAGTTTATAGCTATATCATAATTCAAAAAACACATTTAGTTCAACTTCAAAAGTCCCAATAGTCTATCACAGTCTCAACACTATATAAAAGTCTAAAGTTCAGAGTCTCTTCTGAGACTCAATCAATCTCTTAACTGTAAACCTCTGTAAAATCAAAATCAAAAAATGTATTACATACTTCCAACATACAATGTCACAGAATATACATTACCATTAGCAAAGGGAGGAAAAGGAACATAGTGAAGAAATACTGACCCAAAACCAGAAAGGCAAACTCCAAATTCTACATCTCCATGTCTGATGTCAAAACACTCTTCAGATCTCTAGCTCCTTTCAGCTTTGTTGGCTGCAACATAGTTCTCTCTTGGGATGGTTCCATGCCTAGCCTTCTACTCTCATTGACAAGTATCCCACAACTCTGGCAAATCCAACATTTTGGGTCTCCAATTAAATCCAGGCTTCTCCTTCATAGCTTCACACATGGCCTCCATGCAAGTGCATCCTTGACACGCTCCTGGCCTCAGCAGCTTTTTGTAGCAGAAGAGAGAGAGGGATTCTACAACCCCTTTCTTGTGCCCTTGACCCTACAGCCAGAACCATGTGGCTGAAGCTACAAAGTTCTGCAGCTTGCTGGGGCCGGAACTTGGCCCCCTTGTTCAGTTATACTTGCATCAGCTTTCTGGTGTTGATGGTTTTCTTCACTGCTTAAACTTTCCTCTGATTCCTTTTTACAAGTTAGAAACTTAGCTGGGTGGGGTCTTGCCCTGAGGTTACCACTCTCTTTAGTCCATTTAGCATCAGGCTTTCCTTTAAACTTTTTATCTCCCTAAGCACTGGACTTAGCTCCTTTACACTTCCTGGTGCTCATTTTTCCCTCAAACTGTACATTTTGCACATTTTCTTGCTCTGTTTGTTCCTTTCTTATTATAGATCTGCATGAGAGTGACCACTAAAAACCACATGACATAGTCAATACTAAGCTGTATTGCAATCTCCTTTGCCAAAACTCTGCAATTTAGCTTCAGGCAAATTTTTACTACAAGGGCAGAAAACAGTCACATTTTTTGACAAAATATCCCAAGAGTGGTTTCTAGGCCATTTACTAATATTCTTCCCCTCTGAAACTTCTTAAGCTGGGTTCACATTGCTCTCAATACTGTCCTTGTTCCTGATAGGTTGGCCCATTAAGCCCCACTTAAAGCAGTCAACCATTTTTTTTTTTCAGTCCAAAATCTGCCGGCGGTGGTGGCACACACCTGTAATCCCAACACTCGGGAGGCAGAGGCAGGCGGATCTCTGTGAGTTTGAGGCCAGCCTGGGCTACAGAGTGAGTTCCAGGAAAGACGCAAAGCTACACAGAGAAACCCTGTCTCAAAAAACAAAAAACAAAAACAAAAAAACAAAATCCCAAAATCTTCCACATTCCTCCAACAAACAACATGGTGAGGTCTGTCGGGACAATACCCAACTCCTGGTACCAAATTCTGTCTTTGTCACTATTCTTTTGCTATTTAAGGAGACTCTTACACAAAAGAAAGGATTTAATTGGGGACTTGCTTACAGTTCAGAGGTTCAGTCCACATCATCATGGTGGGGAACATGGCAGTGTGCAGGCAGTTGTTGAAGCAGTAGCCAACATGATCTACATCTTGAGGTAGAGAGACAGAGCCTGGGCCTGGCAAGGGCTTTTGAATCCTCAAAGCCCATCCCAATGACACACTTCCTCCAACAAAGCCACACCTCTTAATCCTTCTACTACATTCAAATAGTGGCACTCCCTGGTGACTACAAATTCAAACAATAAGCCTATGGGGGCATTCTTATTCAAACAACCACACCCCAAAAGTTATATAATGCCAGTATAAGTTTATTGAGTATTAAAGACACAGTACTAAAGTCTGAACAAAGAACCAGAAGGACTTGAAAATCTGAAGAACACTGAATCTAGGATATAGGAGAGGATTCAAATATCTCTATGAAAATGCCTGTGGGCCCTAAAGAACAGAGACATCATCAATGGTAGAGTCTGAAAGAGAAAACAAGTAAGTTTTGTCTTAGCTATGTAAGGAAAGGGGTGTAGAGTGCTTGATTAACATGCACAAGCGCCAAATTCTATTCCTAACACTAAGGTTGGAAATAAGTAAAATTACAGTTCATAGTAAATGCTATAAAGAAATACATTATTCTGGGCTGGAGAGATGGCTCAGCAGTTAAAAGCACTGGTTGCTTAAGAGTATAGAGACAGTTTCTCCACACCACACCAGGGAGTGGCAAGAAAGTGAGGGGGATTGGGGTTCACTAGACAAAGAAACTCTTATATTAAGGATAGGCCACAATACTGACTGCCAGGAAGCAGGTGAAGAGATCAGAAATCAGAAAGTTGTTATGGCAAAGGCATTTAATCCCAACACCCAGGAGCTGATCTCTGTGAACTCCAGGTTATCCTGGTCTATATAGTGAAACCGTGTCTTTAAAAAAAAAAAATTAGAAATCAAGAAAATTCCTTGTGGTGGTGTGAAAGAAAATGGCCCCCAGCTGGGCAGTGGTGGCGCATGCCTTTAATCCCAGCACTCAGGAGGCAGAGCCAGGTGGATCTCTGTGAGTTCGAAGCCAGCCTGGTCTACCAAGTGAGTTCCAGGAAAGGCGCAAAGCTACACAGAGAAACCCTGTCTCAAAAAAAAAAAAAAAAAAAAAAAAAAAACCATAAATAAATAAATAAATGAATAAATAAATAAATAGAAAAGGGCCCCCAAAGGGAGTGGCACTATTAGGAGGTGTGGCCTTGTTGGTGTAGGTGTAGCCATATTAGAGGAAGTGTGTCACTGTGGAGGCAGGCTTTGAGGGCTCGTATATGCTCAGGATACCACCCAGTGTTCCACTCCACTCCCTGTTGCATTCTGATAAAGATGTCACCAGCACCATGTCTGCCTACACACTGCCATGCTCCCCACCGTGATGATAATGGACTGAACCTTTGAACTGTAAGCCACCCCTCAATTAAATGTTTTTCTATATAAGAGTTGCCGTGGTCACAGTGGTGTCTCTTCACAGCAGTAGAAACCGTAACTTCTTTTTTTAAGATTTATTTATTATGTACACAGAAGAGGGCGCCAGATCTCATTATAGATGGTTGTGAGCCACCATGTGGTTGCTGGGAATGGAACTCAGGACCTCTGGAAGAGCAGTCAGTGCTCTTAACCTCTGAGCCATCTCTCCAGCCCGAAACCCTAACTTCTTAGACAGTCCTTTGGACAGGTATGATGAAAAGCATATGTAATTCCAGTATTCAGAAGGCAGAGATGGGAGGATTGGGTGTTCTAGGCCAGCCTAGGATATGTGAGATGCTGTTTCATAAAAGGAGGGCTGGAGGGCTGGAGGGCTGGAGGGCTGGAGGGCTGGAGCTTATGCTACACTTGCAGAGGACAGAGATGGGTTCCCCAAACCCTCATCAGATATGGAGTAACAGTTTCCTCAGAGACTGAAACATTCCATCCTGCAGGGAAGCTGTTCCTTGTACTGGTCTGTTTTATGTCAACTTGACACAAGCCATAATTATGAGAGAAAGGAGCCTCAACTGAGAAAGAGGGTTAGACCAACTGAAGCCCCTGGAAAGGACACTGTCTGGCCTGTGCGCTCCAGGTTCCCAGCTCCGTGGCTGTCACCCATGCTGGGGTGGCCTTGGTGATGCAGCTGTCTTTGAGTCATTTCTGCTCCTGTAAGTGACCCTTTACCTATATTTCTTTAAATAACCCCAATAAAACTCACTAGTTCACCAAGTTGGACTTCAATGTTATCTGTACTTTGGTCATGGTGGGTTCCCTGGCTGGGGTGTGTAGATGTGTGTGTGTGTGTGTGTGTGTGTGTGTGTGTGTGTGTGTGTGTGTGTTGTGTCTCCCCAGGAAAAGCTTTGTCACACAACATCAGGTGGCTCAGAACTCCTGAAACACCAGCTCCAGGGAATCCAGTGCCCTCTTCTTGCCTCTGCAGGCACCTGTACTCATGTGCACACACCTGAAAGTCTCTTTTTAAGAAGAAAAATGGGCTGGGCGGTGGTGGTGCACACCTTTAATCCCAGCACTTGGGAGGCAGAGCCAGGAGGATCCCTGTGAGTTCGAGGACAGTCTGGTCTACAAAGTGAGTTCCAGGACAGGTGAAGAAGGAGAAGGAGAAGAAGAAGGAGTCTTCCCATAACCAATTCTTTATTTTAAAGATTTGTTTATTATTTTATGTGTATGAGTGTTTTGCTAACTTGTATGTCTGTACAATCATGTGAGTGCTTGGCATCTGAGGATGTCAAAGGATCCCCTGGAAATGGAGTTATGGATGGTTGTGAGCCACCATGTGAGTGCTGAGAATTGAACCTGGGTCCTCTGAGCCATCTCTCCAATACCACACACATACATCATTTAAAATAAAACAAATCTTTTGAAAACAGGAGGTGCTGGAGGCTGGGAGATGGCTCAGTGGGTAAAGGGCTTGCTTTCTTAAACATGCACACCCAGCATTCATCCAAAAAGAAAAAAAAAAAAAAGCCAGGTGTAGCTTTCAAGGCGAGAGGCAGGCAGACCTTATCTGGGGGAAGGGGGGAGGGGGAGAACCCTACAGAGCTGGGGATAGATGACCACAAACACAGCCATGGGAGTGGGGGTTGGGGAAGAGCCAGATGGCGGAGGACTAATCCAAGAGTGAGTCACGAATCCATGGAAGCACACGGAGCTTGGCGAGAAAGGGAAGGAAAATGGGACAGTAGCTTAAAGAGGTGAGGTCGCGTCACACAGAGGCCTTTTCCAAACAGGCAGCTGGGAGTGAGAAAAGAGGCCCAGAGCAAAGTGGACAACATGAAAGCCAAACAATTCAGAAGACAGTTTTCTGGAGGAGATGAGAAGGGCGAGAGCAAGATGCAGATGGACCATGTAGACTCCAGAATAAGAATCTTTCCTTAGAAAGATTTCCTTAGAGTCGTGACAAGCCAGGAGGAAGGCTTCATCTTTGGTGAAGAATTTGGAGAAGGGAATTCCAGTCCAGCTTGACCCATGTCTTCCCAGTAATAGTAAGAAACCTAACATTTAATAAACATTGTGAGGCCAACCTAAGCTATTTAAATTTTGCTTTCTTTCTTTTTGAGACAGGGCCTCACAGTGTAGCTCTGGCTGCCCCTGGAACTTACTGTGAAGACCAGGCTGCAGAGGTCAAGGTCAGTCTCTGCCTCTTAAGTGCTGGGATTAAAAGCCTGGGCCCCCACACTAGGCCTCAGGTGCTTGCTTATGACCTTAGAACTGAGTCTTAGGCAGGCATGGTAGAGCATGCCTATAATCCGGAGGACTTGGGAGGTGCAGACAAGGTGATGATGAAGTCTGAGTTGATCCTAGACCACATAAGGAGTTCAAGCCTAGCCTGGGCTGCATGAGACTTTGTTGCAAACAAACAAATAAATAAATAGAGCTAGATCTCAACCTCAGACCTGGGGTGGGGGTGGGGCGGCTCGGTGGATAAAGAACCTGAGTTTGGAACCCCAGGACCCTAGTCACACACCTGTAACCTCAGTAATGGTGACACAGAGACAAGCAAGTCCCTAGGACTTGCTGCCAGACAGTCTAGCAGAAAAGGCAAACCCCTCAGGTTCAGTGACAGACCCTGTCTCAGGAAGAAAGGTAAAGATTGTTAGAAGAAAACACTGAACTTCACATCTGGCCTCCATGTGTGTGGGCACAGGCATGCACACCACACACACACACACACACACACACACACACACACACACACACTATACAGTGAGAGCCAGTTTAAAAAAAATTAATTAGTTAATTTATGGGCTGGAGAGATGGCTCAGAGGTTAAGAACACCGACTTCTCTTCCAGAGGTCCTGAGTTCAATTCCCAGCACCCACATGGTGGCTTCACAACCATCTGTAATGAGATCTGGCACCTTCTTCTGTGTATATAATAAATAAATAAATCTTTAAAAAAATTAATTAGTTAATTTAAATAAAGTGAGTTTAAAAGGAACAGACCAGGGTTGGAGAGATGGCTCAGCAGTTAGGAACACCAGTTGCTCTTCCTGAGAATGGGGGGCCTTGAGTTCCAGCACCCACATGGAAACTCACAATCATCTGTAGCTGCAGTTCTGGGGGGATCTGATGCCCTCCTCTGGCTCCCATAGGCACTGTACACAAGTGGTACACAGATACACATGCAAAACACCCCATACACATAAAATAATGAAAGAAATTAAAAGGATTGCTTTCCTAGGTTGTTCTTGTAGCCCAGCCCATAGGTAGCAAACCTATCTTTTCCAAACCAGATCTAACCTTCACGTTTTGGGCACACACCTGTAATACCAGCACTTTAGAGGCTGAGTCAGGATACCTCGACTTCCAGGCCAGCCTGGGCTACAAAGCAAGACCCTGTCTCAAAAACAAGAAACCCAAATCATCTAAAGAAGATTGGGGAGGGGGGCGGCAGCAGCACACACCGTTAATCCAGCACTCGGGAGGCAGAGGCAGTTGGATCTCTGTGAGTTCAAGACCAGCCTGGTCTACAGAGCTAGTCCAGGACAGCCTCCAAAGCTACAGAGAAAACCCTGTCTCGAAAAATCAAAAAAAAAAAAAAAAAAAAAGACTTGAAATATTCCATAATTATTTACGTCAGTAAGGAACAGAAGGCTTTACAAGCAAGAAGCCCAAATTGCTCTATTCTCTTTCTCAAATGTCAGTGGTATGTTGGCAAAGATTCCTAGAGAAGTGAGAATGGAAAAGCAGCCTCACTAAAGAGTCAAAATGCTCCTCATAGAGAGGCATCAATTAAAAAAAAAAAACACAAAAAACAAAAAACAAAACAAAACCTGAGAGGGAAGACTGCATTCAGGATAGTTGGCAGGCAAATTTGCATCATCACTATAACTTCCTCCAGTAATACATGTTAACATTTTTCACATTAAAATATGGTGACCAACAAGCAACTTAGCAATAACTCTTTTAAGATATTCCAGTTCATTTGTACAGATACAGCGGGACTGGTGAGGTTTCATGACTCGAAAGGATAAATCCTGGCTGGCATATCATGCTGGGCAGCCTGGATGTTCATCTAAATAACCAATCCAGAATCAGACTTAGACAATGTAACAATCCACTGTTGCTGAGATGTGGACAAGGAGCAAACAGCTCAGAATGGCGTCAGTTTAAGGATGTGTCGTGTGAATCCGCCTACAGACAACTCTGGGAGCTGTTCCTGAAATGGGAGGAGGCTGTCACCACGTCTCCTGGTGGCACAGGCACCATGTGCTGCAGAAGTCATTTTCTTTTGTATATTCGATAGGTGCTTCCCTTCCCTCATCTTCTCTTCCCCACCCTGAGAGATGAACTTGATCCTCACACTAACCTCAGTGATGCTTGGCTCAAGGAGGGAAGTGGGTAGAATTTTACAACCGCCCATGAAGCTCGGAGCTGGAGCACTACTCAGGCAAGCATCCCCTGAGTCGTCCAGGTGGGTGTGGAGGGAAGCCTGGTTCCCCACAGACTGAGGAGCCCACCGAAGTCCATCGGACTGATGGTTGCATCCTGTTAAACCCTTCCTTCTCTGCAACAGACTTCAGAGGAGCGACAACCAGTAACACCAGGTCCTCTTCTCGAAAGAGAAGTCTGCAGTTTCTCTCATGGAGCTGAACAAAGGCTCGGAAGATCTCAAGAATGCCTGATACTGAAGAAGTGACTTTAGGGCCACAGAGTTGGCTTAGTGGGTAAATGTTCTTGCTGCCAAACCTGACGACTTGAGTTTGATTCCTGGGACACATGTGACAGGAGAGATCCAACTCTCGCAAGTTGTCCTCTGATCTTCACTCTGACTTCACGTGCATGTCCACACACAATAAATAAACATATAAAAAATAATTCAAATGTAGTAAAATCTTTAAATAAAGAAAAAGTTAAGCTGGGCGGGCAGTGGTAACGCACACCTGTAATCCCAGCACTCGGGAGGCAGAGGCAGAGGCAGGCGGATCTCTGTGAGTTCGAGGCCAGCCTGGACTACCAAGTGAGATCCAGGAAAGGCACAAAGCTACACAGAGAAACCCTGTCTCGAAAAACCAAAAGAGAGAGAGAGAGAGAGAGAGAGAGAGAGAGAGAGAGAGAGGAAGGAAGGAAGGAAGGAAGGAAGGAAGGAAGGAAGGAAGGAAGGAAGAAGAAAAAGTTAGATCAATTTAAACTGTGAAAGGCATGGCATTGGAAGCTCTTTGCTTTCACCCAGCCCCCAAGCTCTGGGGCGTCTCAACGTTATTATTCAGTCTGTCCTAACAAAGCAAGGTGCTCTCCTTGTCACCCTATCACTGTCTCAAGCCACAGGCAGACACCATATAACCACACAAGCAAGTGGACCACAAAGTGAAGATGACCTCAAGCTGTCTGCAATTCTTCTCAAGAAGGTTCTCTATAATCCTGAAGGCTCATCAGTATTCTGAAGACACTTTAGAGTTTTACAAGTCTAAATCCAGACTAAATCCAGACCATCACCTCTTGAGTTTTAGACAGAATTTCATATCCCTTTCATCACTGTTGGCCTGTGTAGACTTGGCTCCTTAGATTTCTTTCTTTCTTTTTGGCTTTTTTTTTTTTTTTTTTTTTTTTTTTTTTTTTTTTTGAGACAGGGTTTCTCTGTGTAGTTTTGGTATCTGTCCTGGATCTCACTCTGTAGACCAGACTGGCCTCAAACTCATAGAGATCTGCCTGGCTCTGGCTCCTGAGTGCTGAGATTAAAGGTATGCACCACCATTGCCCAGTGGCTCCTTAGATTTTTACCAAAAATCAGTTAGACTAGCTCTTGTAGGTTCATATATATGAAAACTTGTTCTTAAAGTTTTAAAGGGTGAGTCCATGACCCTCATGGCAGAGACCACGGCAGGCAGGTAGGCAGGCAGACAAGCAGATAGGTAGGCAGGTAGGCAGGCAGGCATGGCATGGCATGGCATTAGAGCAGTAGCTGAGAGCTCACATCTTGATCCACAAGCACAAGGCAGAGAGAGCTCTATCTAGTGGCATGGACATGTGATTTTGTTGTTGTGTTTTGTTTTTCAAGACAAGGTTTCTCTGTGTAGCCCTGGCTGTCCTGGTACTCGATCTGTAGATCTGTCTGGCCTCAAATTCACAGAGATCTGCCTGCCTCTGCCTCCTGGATGCTGGGGTTAACGCCACTGCTGCCCTGTGGCGTGGGCATTTGAAAGCTCAAAGCCAGTGAGCTCCCCAGAGACACTTCCTCCATCAAGACCACACCTCCTAATCCTTCCCTAACAGTTCTACTAACTGGGAATCAAGCATTCATATATATGAGCCTAAGGGGCCTGTCTCATTCAAACCACCACACATAGTAATAGCACCTGTTCTGACAGTCATACTAAGGAGTGGAATGCTTGTGTGTTGTGGCAAGCAATTCAATCCTAGGTTACAACTTTCACAAGGAATATTCACACAGAACACTTTTCTATTGTTTTGGTTTTAGGGACATGTCATGCTATAAAGCCTAGTAGGCTAGACAGGTTTGAAGCTCCC